>NC_089649.1:49947320-51210177 GCF_037042795.1 Molothrus aeneus
TTCCTGTACCGCGGATCCGGTCCCTGCGGGGCCCGCGCTCCTCACGGAGGGCGGCCTGTATTTATTATTAATTAATTATTATTAATTATTATTATTACACGGTCTACGCAGTTTTTAGGCATCTCCGTTAGGATTTTCTAATTTTATTTTACAAGGCACAAACTATAGCTCTTAGTTGAATGTCGCCAGGTATGCTTTCTCTTTTTCCGTGTCTTTCTACAACTGTGTTCTGTGACTCAACTGTATAGTGTTAATATCAGTACAGACTTGTCTAGTTGACCGTATAAATAATGTTTTCCCTTCTCGTAGTCTCTATGGCGTGTCTTTATGGAGAAATAAGGTTCTCACGGGTTCGGTTCCCTTTGCGTTTAGAGAGACCAGGTTCAGGCAATTATATATATTTTTATTATTGGTTGCATGTCTCATTTTTTTCTTTTTCCTACCTGTTGGAATATGTTTGTGAGCATAATGGTCATAAATTATGTTCAGGGTTTCCAGATTTATTTATATGTGGTTAAAATGAATGCTTCTATTTAAAAGGGGAAATATTTCTACATGTGCATATAGTTTTCCAAGAGTGTACCATTAATTGATTGTTGATAATAAAAGCCAAAAGCAAACATAGCTACGGTGCTCTTCTGACTTCTCGTTAGGGCTTTATTTGGGGGGACGTCTCGGGGTTATTTCTGAGGGAGCTCCAAGGCGCATGTCGCAGAACCTGAACTGTGTCATCAAGAAAAAATTTGCCCAGTAGCATCCATCTCCGTTACCATCAGCAAGACCATAACTGCCCGTCCCATCATTACTGCCTATTTGTGCCCTTATTAATTATTTGCAAACAGGCTGACTGGGGGGAGAAGGTGTGCCAGATTTGACCTTTTGTCACTACCTCGGAAACTGGAGATGGACAATATTAGGCGATATCCATTAAAAGGAAAACAAACAGGGCAAAACCACCGGCCCGGTTTGCCAGCGGGCGCAGCATCCCGCAGAGAGCCTTCGCCAGCCCTTAGAGCAGCACTTCTGCTGAATCCTCTGCCGACAGCGAGGGCAGAGAGCGGGGCCGCCCGCGGGGACTGCGCGGCCGCGGGCTCGGCTCCCCCCGGGCCGGGAGCTCCACCCGGCGGCCTCGCACAGCGGGACCGGGCTGCGTTCAGCGCCCGGCAGCGGCACCGGGCAGCGGCACCGGGCAGCGGCACCGGGCAGCGGGACCAGCAGCACCCGGCCCGGCCCGGCCCGGCCCGGCCCGGCCGCCCGCGGTCCTTGGCCCGGCGGCTCCCCCGCAGCCGGGGCCGATGTGCCGGGGCTCGCGGGGCACGGGGTGGCTGAAGGCAGCCGGCACTGCCGAGCGGAGCAGGCAGCATTTTCCATGGAAAACCCCAGGCAAGGACAGGTTCCTCCCCGAGAGGAGCCGGGGTCGCCGCTCATCTCATTGCCCCCTGCCAGGGCAGCTCTTGGAGCCGGGCACTCGCGGGTTCGCTGCAAGGGCGTCGGGACGATGAACTCTGTCTGACTCTGGCACAGTCTGTGGAAAAAAAAAAAAAAAAAAGGAAAAAAATGTCTGTCGGTTTGGCAGAGAAGCAAACTTTGCAAAGGCTTTGTCATCTGCAGTGTGCAACATCTGCATGGCTGGGGGGCTGGGGAGAGCACGATTAAAAATGTGGCAAATGGAGAAAGTGCTGTTTCGCTAATAAATTACTTGAAACATCAGGTTTAAAATGCTACAAGAAAATATGCAGTCCATTTTATGGAGGAAAACAACTAGAATGCATTTTTAAATATGTGTTTTGTTTTATTGTGGGCAGATTTTGCCATTTTACATTTTCTCCTAGAAGTGATTCCGTGATCTAAGAATATCTTTGTTAAAAGTAAATGGACTGCCTCTAGGAATTTACCTGCTGTGGACAGCCAAGCAGTTCTGCTAATAGTGATCTACCTGTGAAGGCTTTCCTGCTGGAGAAGCTGCAGGGCTCAATCTGCTTTACCATGGCTGAATCCACCCCTGAGCTTTTAGAGAAGGTCAGACCTGTATTACCAGTAAAGTGACCAACCAGCCAAGGGTGATTTTAAGATATCTCTCCTGAACAGGCCTTGCTGTGTGAAGATTATGAGGTTAGATTTTATGGCATGCAGTTGTACTTTGAAATCATCAAGGGATGACAACACACTACTATTTTTCGGTCAAGTTCACTATTTTGCCTGCTAAAACTTGGGCTTTATTTCTAATGCTGAGGCTTCAGCTTCCTACAGTGGACCTAGCTGCCTATCTGCTAGACCTCTCTTTTCTCACACTGTAAACTGGTTTGCATTTTGATCTATCTTCTTCCTGGTAAGTTAAATAGACTGTGTTCTTTATGTGTCCCACAATCTCTAAGGCTCAAACTTCTACAAATTTTCCAGATATGGAACCACTCTTTCCTGTTTCTGAAGATGCCTTGCAGAAGGGATATTAGGATAGTACCAAACAGTGCAGTGTCTCTCTCAATAATGGTTCATACAGAGCTAAAATCACCTCTGTATTTCTGACCACAATTTTCCACTTAGGTATTTAAACTTATCATTAGTCCTTTTTGGAGACTTCTGTTCTGTCACTGACATATAAGTCTTTTCCCAAGGCACTGCTTCCCATATTCTGGTCAGCCCCACTCACAGGAGGCCTGAGACATATTGCACTCCTCATTTTTAAGGGCCAGTGGGCCCGTGGCAGATCAGTTGGGATGGTTAATTCATCAACCTTCATGATTTCTCAGTCAGGTAGAAATGGATGATTTGAAAATATACGAAGTTTACTTGTCCTGCCTGAAAAGGCAGAAGCTTAAAAAAGGAGTATTGGTTAAATAAATAACCTAAGGATGGATTGCTGCTAGAGGAAGGCCATGGGGCACCCAGCAGGAGCCCAGGCAGGAAGAGGGTGCCAAAAGGCTGCTTACCAGTGGTACCAGTCAGGGCTGAACAGGAAAGATGATCCTTAGCACGAAGACGTTCTCTGGGGTTCACAAAGCAAGGAAGTCTGGACAAAAGGACCTAAGAAGCCAAAAGATGCTCCAGTAAAGAAATGAATGTAGAGGGTTTTATTTTTCCTGGGTTAACCCCTTCCACATTGTTCAAATAAATGATAATTCATTATACAATCCAGCTCAAATTCAATATGATCATATGGCATTTTGAAGAGTTCAGAGGTAAATTCACATTGTGTGTTTGTAACAACTTGTTTGTAACTCTTTTAAATACCAAGAGTTAGAATTCAGATCTAATGTTGAATTTGGCTCTTGGACACACTCTCACTTCCTTCTCTCCAATACTTGAGCAGAAAAATTAATTCCTGATTGCAGTATAAATCTCTTTGATGGATGCATAACAATGCAAATATTAATTTTGCTACTAAGGAATATGAGGCCAGCATACAGGAAATTACAATTAGTAAAAACAATCCCTTTCCATGATAAGTAAATGTGTCTAAATTGTTTAATCTTTATATATTTGCACTTATTCAATAGAGTTATCAAAGTGTTACCAACCAATGGGAAAAGCAGATATCATGATTAGTGCCAGTGGTCCATCAGAATATATTTTTAAACACTCTTTTCCTCCCACCTTTTTTTTGACACTGTTGAAGTGTACCCAGCAGGTATCCCCTGAATGAGGCTGACTCCAGCCAAGGCTGTCAGCTTACTGTTGTGGTCTGAAGCATAAGCTCTTTCTGAGGTCAAAATCTGGCATTTCTTTACACGGAAAGCATCCCCACTGTACAGAGTGGGACACAAAAAATGGGACACAAAAATCACTCTTAATTCCTAAACACCTATGAAACTAGTACCTGTCAGTACCTCTCAATGAACATTTGGCATGAATGTTAAGAGTCAAAAAACATTAATGTATAGATTACCCTCATTATCAGTAAAGCAAACCAGCTCTATGAAAGCTATATATCAATGGGAGATGAAACTTTCTATTTCTGCCACTAATTTTATTTGTTCTTTTACAACTGCTATGAAATAAACTGGTGGCTTCAACTGGGGTGCTACTAAAATCTGAAAATTAAAGATTTAAAATCTGATTATTTCCATCTTAGAAAAACACTTTTGCCCCTTGTGCTTCACACAAGAGCTCATCATGTAGGCCAAGGAATGATTTGAGAGCAAAACCAATTTCTTGATTTGTGGGAAATTCATCCAGACAAAACTCAAGAATTTTTAGCCATGAAAACAAAGCTCACGCTTTCACATTTTAGGATGAAAATTTCCTTTGGAGAGAGGAAATACTCTTTGGGGCTGATCCTTGTCATGACTATCGTATCACCAGGAAATAAAAATATTTGCTAAGGCCTACTTATTCCCATTTCTTTCTGAAAGAGAGGTAGTAAGGGAATTCCAGTGGCATCTCTTGCTGCTTCAAAGAGTGTTTAAATTGCATTTGAAGTCTATCAAGAATATTAGATAAAAGTTCAAGCAGTCTTGGGAAATACAAGTGAGCAAAACTCTGTCTGTCCAGCAGTCTGAAATCTGATGTCAGCACTGAGGCCTCTATCATCAAGCTTAACACATGGATGGGGTCTTCAGAAGCATTCACTTGAGTATTGTTTCACAGAAAGATATCTATAGAAACAGAATCAATATATTAATTTCTCCTAAGAGGAAAGCCTATCCAGGAAACAAAGCACACATTTTAGGAATTTCTGTGGTTATTCATTACAGAAAAGAAGTGGAGGTTTTGAAACCTGTGGCTAAGAGAACTGGTTATCTGGCATGGACATGACATTCAGGAAAGTTTGGGTTGCTCCTTTCAGAGGCACACATCACCCAGAGCACCCAGATGGAACTTGGAGACTCAATGCCTTTGAAAGTTAATTCACTTCTTGGGACCTCCTGAGAAAGTGCCTGCAGCAGTCCCTGCCCAAGGACACAGCCACCAACACCTGTGCTTTCAGGGCTGGTAAAACCCCATGAATGGTTTGGAGAGCAGAGGGTGGGGGCTCGTTCACCTCAGCCATGCCAGGGAGCAGGAGGCTCATGCAGCCCCAGCCCCAGCCCCAGCCCAGCTGGCTACACTGTCCCAGCTCACTGCCTTCTCTCCTGGTGACAAGGGAGCTGAAGCTGAGCTACCTGCAGCCAGACTGCACCCAGCAGTTACTGACATTCTGGGCTCATTTCCAACAGGAGCCAGGAATAATCCATTTCCTCCTCCTGCTTCTCTGAGAGTAGCCGTGGACAGGCTGGGTTGGGCTCAGCACTGGCCTGCTTTCCTTCTGTGAGGCTCTGTGCAGCTCTCCACCACTGTGGCTTCCTGGGGCTTGCAGGACTCTCTTCTAGAGAACCAAGAATGAATTCAGCTTCAGCGAGTCCTTGCGTGTTTGTCTCAGCTTTGCAGATGGGGAGCGACAGCAGAGTTGCTACAAGGTAGAAGTTTTCATTTGCATTGAGGTTTATCACAACTGTGTTAGT
Organism: Molothrus aeneus; assembly: GCF_037042795.1. Classification (NCBI taxonomy): domain Eukaryota; kingdom Metazoa; phylum Chordata; class Aves; order Passeriformes; family Icteridae; genus Molothrus; species Molothrus aeneus. The sequence goes on from NC_089649.1 coordinate 49,952,762, forward strand.
GGAGTTCAGTGCAATGTACAGTTACACAGATACATTCCACAGGCTGTCACAAGCTGCAGGTTATTCCTACTTTTTTTTTTCAACTTAAAGAGTCTGAACTTACAGTTTGAAATAATCTCAAATCAGTGTTGTCAGGAGAATTCATAAGCACTTGGCCCTGTCTTTATTTCACAATATCAAACTGTTTCTAGAAAGAGCTACCAAAATATTTGTGCTCTATTATTTTTAAAAAGGTTACCAAAAGGTGTAAACTCTGAAAAGAAATAGTTCAGGAATCTCCATAGATAATATTGCAAACAAAATGCTGCCAAAACTAGCATGCCAATATCTGAGGAACTCACTTTAATGACAAAGTTATGTATTTTATTTAAGGACTTTGTCTCTTAATTTTTAATACCAAAATCTCCTTACATCTGGAAGAAGAGGTAGTTAAAACTCTTATCTGCTTCTACTGCCTGCACTTGTAATGCATTATGTGACAGCCTATCTTAGAACAGTGATGCTTTAAACATCCAAATCTAATTATCACTGGGACTATCTCTATGGAGACAAAAAGTTAGATAAACATGGTGTGGGTGGTTTTGTCCTGCTGCAGGAAAGGAGGATGCTCTAGATGGACATCTAAGCCCTTCACTCCCATCATAATCAATTCCCACTGGGAATGTGGCACTCCTAAAGTATTTCTGGCCTGAGTCACTGATTATCAAACCTGGTACCATTCACAGGAAAGGTGTAAGAAGAATCAAGGGCACATATAATTCCAGAGAAGTGGAGAAGTTATTTGAATGAATAATTTGTATTACTCAGTGCTGTACTGTATGATACTAAGTATGAATAATAAATAATAAAACACTGGAGAAATTAGACCGATCCCTTCAGGTTTTTACTGATCTAATCTCACCTCTCGGTGACTGCATCACTTGATTTCCTTCCTAAGCTGGTTAGGAGGAAAAAGAAGTAGGATAACACATAACAGTGTGATTGTTTGATTCCTGACTTAGCTTAGCTTAGGACCAGAAAAAGGGGACATTCCCAGTCACTAGATAGTCAAACTGAGACTCATTGCCACAAGATTGGTTTGATGTGAGGATTTTAACTGAATTCTGAAAAAACATGAGCTCTTAAGTAAGAATATCTGGGTGGTACAGCTTCAGTTAATAAAATATTCTGAAAGATTTCTGACATAAACCCACCCATTTCAGGGTGGAAACCAATCTCCACTTATTGACAGTGAGACCTTTGACCAAAATTTTTTACCAACAAATTTCTTGTGTGTTCTTCTCAATCAACTGTTGCTATTCAAATCTAGAAATGGATTTTGTGAACAGTAGATCACAAGTCTTAGGCTGTACTCCGCTCCTTATTTCAATATTCTAATGGCAAGTTAAAGAGTGCCCTCCCAGCTTTCCCTCATTTACATGTCTTTTTGTTTTGTTTGCTAATAGTCCCTGTTATATTCACAGGGTCAGCTTCAGTCCTACCACGGTACATTCCACAGCTGAAGTCAAATAAATCTTCCAAAGTGATTAATTTTTCCTATTATTGCTGATTACTTTCACTGATCAATACTTTCACTGATGTATACCACTAATACATTTAAATGTCAGTGTGGGAATCAATTAACCTCAATTATTTCTTTTCAAAGATCATGACATTTTGTTGTTGTTGAAATTTTAGGATATATATACACAAACTTATGGCTACATTTGCCTAAGATTGTCCAGAATGATATGTACAAAACCTCATAAGTATAAAATGCTTTTAAAGAATTCTTACCAAATATTTAAAAGGAATAAAAATGAAAATATTGAAACACATAAAAATAGGCATATTAAACCCTCTGTAAATTCTAAACCCAGTCATATGTGAATTCTGAACAAAAAGCGGTTTCTCTAACCAATGAAAAATATTAATGATACAAGAGAAGATTCAATTATATTACTGTGTATTGTAATTCTCTGTGATTTATAAAAAGCAAAATTCAGATATGCTATACAATAAATTATCATTATGGCGCGACTACACTTTGGTCTAATAGAATCCCATTATTTAGAAATGGAAAAAGAAACCCCATTAGGTTATAGGTTTAATTCCCTGCCAGAGCTGAGGTCACTGCTCTTTCACTCTCAGACTTGTCTGTGTGAAAGCTGCTGGTACAGTCGAAGAATCTTCTTGAGCAGGTAGACATACAGAAAGGCAAGAGGAGCTCTGTGTTGATGTTAGCAGTCCCATGAAGGAACAAAAATAGCTGCAGTGGCTAAGTCCTCTTAATCAATAGTTTTAAAGAAGAAAAATCTGTTAAGATCTGGCAATATGGCAATACACACCAGTATTGACAGTATATGAGAATTAAGGGTCAACAGAACCAAAGACACAATAGTGCTTTGAAATGAAAATGGTCCTAGCACAACATGAAGAGCCTTGGAACATACCTGAAGGCATAAGATTTTTCTGGACCTACAGCTGTTGAGAAGTTTCAGCAAACACTGATTTCATTGGAATCTACTCAGCATAACTTTTAATAATAAACCCACACATTGGGAATCACTTAGTTTTATCCTGAAGCTGAAATGAAGTAGGAGAAGAAAAGCTCTCTAATAGGCATTTAATTGGGGTAACAGGGAAGAGAGATATACACAACAGATTAATTCCCCAAAATCCCCCAGCAAAAGTATACCTGTTGTGGGCAGAACAGGTGAGAGACCTTTGAAGGCTCTCCTTTCTGAGTCCTCAGGCAGAGGAGAAGGGAAGGGGGAGATGTGCTGTTGTGTATCTCTAGGGGACTCTGATCCCACTGAAACTCAGCTGTGCCAAAAACTCTCCATGGCCTGCAAGTGCAGGCTCAGAAACTCCTCTGTGTGTCTCTTTTGCATTCCCAGGTCAGTTTAGGTTCTGTGATCCCTTTCCCCCCAGTGATAAACTAGCCACCAGGGATGTGTTTTCTGAAGAGGCTCCTTCAGCACCACAGTTTCAGGCAGAGGAGAACTCAGATTTCAGCTGGGAGTGTCCTGCTGTCCAGGAGGGAGTCATGTCTCCCAGGTTTTTCTACACAGAGCAAAGAAGGTGAAACATTTGTCTTTAGAGGCGTGTTGGATTTTTCTTGCAGGGGAGAGGTGCACTAGAAATGCAATTTATTCTCCTCCACAGTAACTATTTCCTCTGTCGCAGCAATCATGGTCTCCATCCACCCACAAATGGCAGCAGAGCTCCAGGGGGTTGTCCAGCAGTGCATCAAACCTGCTTTTACATGTCACTTGTTTGCTCATTGAGGTTAGGAATTGTCCCCAAACAGTTTTTCTTCATGAAAGCCAATCTGTTCTCTTTTCCATGAGCACCTGGACCCTCCCTTTCCCCTAGGAATCAATCTGCCTCACAGTTTAGGGAGTTGCAATGACAGGTTTCAAAATGCCCAGGTGCTGCCATCACTGCCAGCAAGCCTGTGCTGATGACAAAACCACCACCTCATGCTTCAAGGAGCTGTGGAAGAAAAATTTGCTTTTAGCAGAAGGACTTTTATTTGTGGATCATTGAAAGGGATTTGTGACTTTAACAAACTGGGTATTAACCATGCTGCTGGCTGTTGAACAAAGATATAAAAATATTGCTTACTATCAGTGGCAAAGCTGTTGAGAAATAACTTTTCTGTTACTGTGTCAGGAGGCACAAATTGCTTAATCACTTGTGTCATTGAGTGAGACTAACATTAGTTATAAAAGCATATCAGATACTGCTAATCAGTGCAGCTCCATGAGAATACAGTATTTCAAAACTCACACCAATTTCGTGCTCTAAGAAAATAACTTCAAAATGTATTTTTCTATTTAGTTGCCAGAGTGTATTTTTAAAATTTTAAAGTCCTGGGTTGAGTAGTTGACTCACTAGCATACAATTCAAACAAATGAGACATCACTGATGGAAAACTGATGGAGAAGACAATTTGAACAATCACACAGAACAGATAAGCCATTAGCTTCTTCCAGGACCCAGTGATGAGCTCTGCAGGATCATTCAGGCTACAGCCATAATTAAAACTCATTCTGAGTCGTTCTGTTGTTGCAGAAAACATTAACAAAAAGGGAACCTCTGGCAACCTCCAAGCAAGGGAGGACTAGGATGAGACTGGTGTCTGACATAAGTAGGACTGAAATATTTTTGAAATATAAAGCTGTAAAAAAGACTTGGTATTTTATTACTATTTTATTTAACAAGCTACTGTTTGGAAGCATAATCACAGCTGAATAAAGACTTGAACACGCTTTTCCACCTTGTGTCACCTGTGGGAAGGCCATTATTCAATTATGCAAAATGTGTTATATTATTCTATTTATCCCATGCTTAAATTACTCAGCTGTTTCAACCACACTCTTTTATCCTGTTGCTTTATTTTGTTGATATATGTCATCTTTGTATTTGACCTCCTCTTGAGGAAGACACTGACGGATGCATTTTTGCATTGGTTTCTTTTTTCCAGTTGAGAAAAAGATTTTGTGATACATGAAGTGAGAACCCCATTCCATGTGGCCAGTTTGTTCAGTCCATCTCAGAAGGTCCTTGTGAAGTAAGAAGACTTTCTGGGTCTGTGCTGCCAAAAGGAAACCATTAGGACTATTTATTGCCATCCTGGGCCCCTTTAGAATGACAAGCAGAATTGCTTTTAAACATTCCAATTTAGAAAGAATAGGCACACATGCAAAGGTGTTCCTAGCTGTAGGCTCATTGCTGCTTAAGCAATCCCAACTGCAGTCAAAAGCAGGTGGCTTCCTTTTTGGCCACCCTACTATTTTCAGGAAACAGCTCAGCTTCTACTGGTAGAACACTATACATAGACTCAATAGAGCTGGTTCCTGGTTTTGCCCAGTTGTTCAGAGTTTTGCCTTCAAATTTTCTGTGTTCTGTCCAAAATTTCATTCTAAATTGCCTTCTCAATGACTAATCTCTGTGAAACATCTTCTTTATGTACAACACTATGTAAATTTTACTGCAGTGGCCAGAGTTGAGAAAAACATTCACTTTTTTACAATTTTTTCTGTGTTTTGCCAAATCAAATATTTGACTAATCAACAGCATCTGTTAACATGCTAATAACTGGATAAATAAACCTAATGCAGGCTAAACATACTCTGTAATCCAAAGTACTCCTGAGGGACTTTCTGTTATCTTTAAAAGTGACCAGGGGAGCATGAGGGAAAAACAAACATGAAATGAGCCCACCTAACAGAATGGTCCCTGCTCTAAGATATACTTTTAAAAGTTAATATTAACTTTTTTTAATATTTGATGAAAATACATGTTTAGTTTCATTCTACTTGAAATAATTCAACTGGTAATCCTTTTTCAGAAAGCAAATTATTGTTGCTGCCTCACAGCTCAAATTATTACCCAAAGTAATAAGCTTGGCAAAAAAGCCTATTATTTCAATTCTTGAATAAGGACTCCGTTCACATGTCTAATGCCCTGTGTAAGAGAATTAGCAGAAACTCATCTCAGTGTGGTTTCAAAAGAGGAAACTAAGCAGACAGCCTTGTTAATTTAGCATATAGACTTGGAATAAAGTACAACATCCATCATCTCTTGAAATTCAATTAAAAATTGGTCTTGTGTCCAAGGAGAAGGAGCCAATTTTCTGCTAGAAGCAGAGTCTTGGAAGATCACTAAAACCCTTAATGGTTCTTTCATTGTGGGAGCCAATATGAAAGAAAAACCAGTTTGGGAGTTCAAATTACCCCTCACATTAAATGCTACATGTGCAATCTTCAGTTTGGGCCTGCTGCTGTTGATGCAATGCTTTCTGTCACCCTGCACACACAGGGAATTCCAGCTGTGTGTCTCTCCTGGTCCTTAAAACCTTCCCATGTGCTACTGGATGCTGCAGCAATGCTGAGGAGGCTTTTGCATGCAGGGTGACACCATCCTTACCATATGTCATGTACAGTTCTCATTCTCTCACAGTAGGCTTCTATGTGTGATAAAAAGATGCTTGCAAACACACTGAGATTTAATATCTGGGGAAAGGGAAGCCTGAAAATATGTTAACAAGATTTTCAGCATTAAACACAATTTTGTTTCAGATTTCAGCTGTTAAACATCTTAATTTGTTTTGCTTTTTACTCCAGTAACATAATGCTAATACACTCTGACAGCTTGTGACTCCACGCCGAGGAGGTTTCACAAACCAATCTCTTCACTTGAAATTTGATTTACAAAGTGCCTTAGTCTTTTAGCTGTGTGGCAGCAGTCACCCTCACAACATTTGCCATGACTTAAAGTAGGAGCAGGATCTGGGCAGTTTTTCCTTTTTTGTTTATTTTGTCCTAGTGAAGGATTCACCGAGATGAAAGAATCCTTTTAACTATTTAATGTTCTCATCCATCAACAAACTCAGTCCAGAAAATACTGCCCTGCAATGACTGGCTAAGTCCAAAGGAAAGTGTGGATTTTTTTGTTTTGAAACATATATGAAACTTCTGGTGCAGATAGCATCTGTGCAGTTTATTTTTACAATATTTGTTTTGATGAGCTGAATATTTGGATGGGCTGATCTAACAGTTAACGCCCAAATCTTTTGGATTCCATGTTCTCCTTCCAGCCCAGCCTAGCTTTGGCTACTCCCAGCTTCCAGCAGGAAGCTCAGGTTACTTTCCAGGTGCTCATCCTGCATACAGCTGCAGGTGACTGCTGAGCCAGCAGGACCATTTGTTCAGCTACCAGCCAGCCCCAGCCTCGTGTGGGCCACCATTTTCCTGGGAAATCAGGTTTTTGACATGTGGGGAGTACATGGAGTGGCACATCATATCACAAATCCCTGCAGAACAGGCAACAAAAACAAATGATGGCCACAAAGATCTGCTGTCAGAGGCAGCCCCCAGGCTGTGGCAGTCTGCCACATGCATGTGGCTTGTATGGAGCATATCCTGTCACATCCCAGCCTCCTGGCTGGTATCTTACATAGCAACCACCTCCAGAAGATGAGCACCATGTGGACTATTCCTTTAAGTTATTTTATAATTAACTGGAGAAGATAATCTGGCACCAAAACTTAGGGAAAAACCTTTTCTTCATCTCTCCTCCAGCAAATAAATCTTTAGATATTTTTACAGTTATTTTATTAAGATAAAATATATGTTAGTCTCCAGGCAGAAGGTTGTGGGAACAGCAGTGTGGATGTATCCATCTCTCCTTCCCCATAGATGAGACATATGAAGCCAAGGTAACATCATCCAGCTGAGAAATCAATCTTGTAAAAAAGACCAGAAAATGAACCACAGTTCCTGCCACACTGTGGCAGGCATCACTCACAAAACCAGTCTGCTTACAGCTTTTAAATCAGCTTTCTTCCAGAAAAGGAACATCTTTTGCCATCTTTTCTCTCAAGAGGGCGTTTCCCCAAAGGGTTCAGCCTGCCTCACTCAGCCCCGAGCCCAGGAAATGATCTGCCAGCGCCAGCAGCTCTGCCTCCACAGCAGCAATGCCGGCAATGCTGCCTGGCTCCAGCCCCGCCGCTGCTGCTGGGGCTGTGCTGCGGGCAGGGCAAACCCTGCCGTGCTCCTAGACAGACTGACTCCACACTGATGGGCTTCTTGCTCTGGTGATTTTTGCTGCAGTACTCAGATAGCCGCGTCATTCTGAACTCCTGACTATGCTGTAGTCACAGTGGCAGGTAAATGCATGAAAAATGGTTTGGTCTTGTTTTCCTCTGCGTTTCAAGCACATTTGTTGTCAGGTTGTAGGCTAAATCAAATTCACTAGTGGAGACATTCTTTCTTTGCACAAATTAAATGGATCTGTGACCCATGTATCCTTTTATAAATATAGGTAAATAGTATTTTTCTGTCTCACAGTGTTTTAAAATCTGATTCAACTAACAATTGAAAAGGGTTTTGCTGTTTTCTGGTGATGATAAGCTCCAAAACCCTGAAAAACCAAGGTTAGGTACCCATGCTTTCACATAAGAACAGTGGCTCTGAACCTGACTTGGGGCCTGATAATGATATCTGGGAGTGTGCATCAGGTATCCTTGAAAATCCAGCTGTTTCCAAGCCTCTGACATTTTGTACTTATGCACTGTGGCACTCAAAATTGTTCAAAATCTAGTCCAAGTTATTTTATATTACTGCAATAATAAGGAAGTAATTGATATTTGTATTTAAGCTTCAGCTCAGTACTGTCAAAAGAGACACATATTGTGTTAAAACTGTAAATAAATAAAAATGGTGTTTATTCCTTGAAGAAAAGTACAATGGCAGCCTGTAGAGAGACATGTCTTTTTACATTTGCCTTGCTAGCCACAAGGTTTTAATAAAAAGTCTCAGTGCAGCATCTTTGCCGCAACTGGGCTGCTCCAACCACCTTCTTATGCACCCATTTCTGCTAGAGCACTCCCCCAGCAGGCAGGGCTGCCCTGTTTGCAGGAGTCTCTCCAAAGCCCATCAAGCAGCAGCGTTGGTTATTGTACAGCCCTTCATTCTGACTGCACATGTGCAGAAAGCAGTTGGGAAATGCTGTATTGATCAACTGAAGAAGAATTTCTTGCTTAAAAAAATCGAAATCCCAGGCATCTGAGGGAAAATATTGAAACTGTCTGTAGCAGATGCACAGCAAAGGTGCAGAGAGAGCAGCAGGGCCCTGAGCCAGCGGGGCTAAGCTGGGTGGGCAGCTGTGCAGAGCTGGCTACAGGCAAAAGAGCCTCCTGGCAAGCTGGGATGTGCCATGGGGGCACAGCTGGATTTAAATGGTGTGCAGAACAAGGCTGAGAATCTGGTTATGTCCTAGGCTGAGAACAAGAGGGAAGAAGTGCTACAACTCCATCATTTACCTTTTGAGAGCTTGATTCTCATTGAAGTAGTTTTCCCAAGACAGATACACAGTTCCTGGAAGTTAGGATACATGCCTCTTCTCCATCCAATGATTTATTCATCTTTTCATCTTAGCTTGCCTATATCTGGTAGGAATTAAAATTGATCACTTTTTTCATCAAAGTTTACCAAGTACAATGTAAGTCTTCAGCTCCTGGGGTAACAACACACAAGTGTTATTGTCAGTTATTGTTATTTTCAGTGTGTGAAAACAGCCACCTGCTTGAACAGCCTTGATGCAGTAACAAGAAACATCTATATGTTTAATTGTATTCATGCTGTAAGCAGATTTTAAGCGTTCAAGATAGAGATGTTGAGAAAACCAAGTATCAAGTGATTATATTCCATCACAAGCTGTTCATTTGAACCTTCACCTTGTTCAGTTATTTAACTATTAACACACATCCCCATGTGAAAAAACAGCTTTGAAGTTATTGTACCACCTACATCAACTTGAAGAAAAGCTATGACTGTGAATGTCCCTGTACATAATCATGCAGGCTTTTTTCCCAGATGCAAACTCAACAGCATGGATGGCTTGCAGCTTGTGCAAGTAAAAATTGCCTCTTTGCTAATGACAGAAGGATTAAAAATACCAATCAACAGTTCCAGGAGAAATATAAGAAGAAAGCTATCAGAAAAAATTTGCAAGAAATAAAGACCTCTATTTCTCTAAAAAGATATTAGGAAAATGCAGCTGTTTTTCCACAAGGTAAACACAGCTGACTCTACAGCAAAATCTCCCGGTGACATTCCACATTGCTGTGGGCAAAAGCACATTAGTCACTGCTTTTGAAAGAGATAATGGCTTTTCAACTGCTGAGTACCCCCGTGTATCTGTGACAAATGCTCTGAGAGATAACAGCTTTGGCAGAAGCAAAGTGCAGGGGATGAGAGTTCAGGGTGGTTGACTCGTCTTTGCCACTAATTCCCAGCACTGCCACCATCACACGGATGCACACTGGACATGTAGGTGGCATTTCAACAGAAATGGTTGGAAGTGGGTTTGTGAGGGTGCAAGTTAATTTTAAAATTCAGCTTCAGTCCACTGGAACAGAGTTGTAATTTTATCAGTTAGTGGCATGGATCCTCTCTTAATGTCATCCTACCTGCTTTAAAATAATAACAAGATACAAAATACATTTAGAGTATGGGTAAGATGTGTGTTAACTGGCTTCTTTTTTACATAGAGTGCTGTCCTTCTATCCATCCATATTAAACCCAGCTGAAGACCTGTGAATACTTAGAACAAGAAGACAGAATGCATTTCATAGGTCTGTCTAACACTGCTGTCTTCACATTTAGCCTGTCTAAAGCCTAACTGGGACATGGCTCGGCACAGAAGGTTTGCAGAGGTTGTGTCTGGCTTCAGTGTAGGGCTTTCCCTCTCCAGACTTTGTAATCAGCATCTTCCACTCCCCACAGACCATGGCAAACCATGGCCACTTCCCTCTGCCCCAAAATGGTTCTAGTATAAACAGGAAGGGCACAAAAAGCATCAAATATGAGCGAAGCCAAATGTTTTCTAGAAAATCTCCAGAACATCAGTTCATGAAACAGTTCAGAGAGCTTCATCCTCAGGCTGGAAATCATCTGTGTGTTATCATTGTATACCACTCAGGAAAAACTTTAAGACCTGCATAATTGAACAAAGTCCAACACAGAAATCTCATGCTGCAACCCAGTCTACTTCATGCTACCCAGTCTACTTCAATACATTAGTATTAATTAATACACCACACAGACGCCAAATCGCTCACTGGAATTCTTTTTTCCTAAGAAAAGTTTGTAATTAGATCTAAAAAAAATCCCACATTTCACATCTTTTGGAAAAATAGCCGCTTTGTTCTCACCTGGCAATATTTAGATGTGGTCCCAGGAAGGTGCATTTGGAGGTGACATCTTCAATTTGAATGACAGGGCCATATTGTTATACTGAGGATTATTGTAACACCTCCTTCAAGTTGTGCACACTTACAAAGTCTTACAAACCAAAGACAACCAAAGAGCACATGGCCACTGAAAAAAGGGGACACATTGCAAACCCCCAAGTCCAGGCCCCTGGAACAGCAGTTCCAGCATTACTACATGTTGTTTCCAGAGACGTGGATAGCATGTTTCTCTTTCTGTGCTGGTAATTGGAGTGGTTTTGTCTATAATCAGATGTAATAGAAAAAAAGGAATTTTTGAAATCTTGCTTTCTTTTCCCATTTGATAAATTCTGTTATTTCAAGGAAAGATTTGCAGTTTGGTTAGTTTTGATTTAGCTTCTAGACCCATGACTGTCTTCTACAGGTTTTAACCAGCAGGTCATCTGCTTAGGAAAAAAATACATCTGTGAGCTATGGATGTGGCATTAGCTAAGAGAATTTACAGTGCATCAGGTGCAGGGAAGCAGATGGACTCTATGGATGAGTGAACAGTGACTTATAAGATTATCTTGAATAATGGAGGGGTTTTTTTCCCTAAATGACTTAAAACCCCATATGCTTTGGAGTTTACCTAGCTTCACTAGTTACTCTTGTAGAGCATGAGGCATTCCATAAGATCTATGGAGCAGCAGCTCCCTCTTGCATGTTAAACTCATGGTACATTTTATAAAAAACATGAACTAGAAAATAGGCACCTCCTCAAATGCCAACCCCCCACTGTACTGTAGGAAGAGTCACATCCTGTCTTGTACCTTCTATCTCTTTTTTTGGGCTCTTATTACTTGAAAAACTTGAGCAGCTTCCAGTTTAGTCATTTCCCCTTATCAGGAAATTCAGATGAAATTACATTCCTACCGGAGGCTTTTAAAAGTGTATAGGAGACCTGTTTGCCTTTACAGGAGATTTATTTTACTGACATTTTTGTTTTCCCATCCAAGTAGTGGTCATCTGCTCATTTTGAGTGTTCACAACCCCTTCTAATTTTCACTGCAGATGTGTCTCTGTCATCTTGTCATTTTGTCATCTTGTCATTTTGTTCCCCAGTTTCCCAACCTGGTAAAGTGCAGGCTTCCACTCTGCACATTTTATTAACTACTTGACCAGCCTCCCATTACTAGGAAGGGGACCCATCAAGACCTGTATCTAAAGCTAATTTTCTAAACAAAGTGGTAGCTGCCTGCTTTTAACTGTGCTCTGGAAGAGTTCACTGGATCATGATCAATACTCACAAGGTAAGCAAGCTACTGATGTTCATCACCTGTGCCTAGAGCCTCCTGCAGCTACCAGCACCTGTCTGTGCTCACTGATGACCTCTGCACCAAAACACTGGCTAGGGAGAGAAAATAAATGAGCAAAACAAAGTGGGTTGGATGGAGGAAACTGAGCACTTGTCCCAACAGTCTGATGGGGGATAGGAGGGGATGGGGGCATCACACCTGGCCAGGATGTAGAGGAGGCACAGAGCTCTCCTGGGGTACCCATCCCTCTTTGTATGGGGTATCCTCTGCTCTGATGTTTGAACCTCAGCTGCAACAGCCCACTCGTCTCTCCCTTCACCTCCTATTTCTCCCATACACCCTCAGCTTCATCCCACTGCTCAACCAGCTCAACATCCCCTCTCCTACAGATGCCAAGGCCCTGTGAGCCCCGTGGTTTCCCTCAGGGCCCTCTAGGCAGCCTTTGCTACCTGCAGGTGAAGGTCCTAGGGAGGTAACCAGGTGACACAACTCCCCATTTACAAGGTATTCAAAATTATTTTGCCTGACTGTGCAGGTCACATTCATTAGAAAATGGTAATAATAATACAAAAATCATACCAAGATTGCCACCATTTTCCCCGGCTCATAGGGGTCACAAGCAGCATTTGTCTGAGTGCCAAGCAGCCTTGGTGCAGAGTTGCTGGAGCAGAAATAGCTGCCTGACTGCCTCCAAATCCAGCCTCAGAGCAACCTCCAGTGGCAGCGAGCAGTTCCCGCAGACAGGGCCCCGATGGCACTGCCGGGAATCCCAGCGTGCCTCTGCCACCAGAGAGAATGCTGGCCTGCATGGACACGCTGGAATGGCACATGGCCACCACCACTGCCATTAGGGAAGCAGGATAAAAATGAATGAATGAATGAATGAATGAATGAATGAATGAATGAATGAATGAATGAATGAATGAATGAAAACTTAAATTGTCTGTACATCCCCATGTCTCATCTGACGGCCGAGATGCTCTACTGGCACAAACCCAAACTTGTCATCCACTTAAGACCCAATAGAAAAAGGGGCAGTTATTAGTTTAAAATTTTCTGTGAACTTTCTGCTGGTGACTGGACAAGTCACACCCTTGTTGCAATTCAAGACTTAGTGAGATACCTCAGTAAATGCAAAACTAAGCACAAACTCCAGGATCTTTGCTACGTGGAAATGGAATTAACCAAGCACGTATTGAGCACTGCCATATACAAAGCGCTTTGTTGAGTGAAGGTCTGAACCACAGTTCACCAACATTGATGAAAGATCTGAGGACTTTGGGTTAGCCTCTCCACAGAAAGCCTTTTCTGTTCATCTTTTACCACAATAGGTACACGTGCTCTTGTGAATAGAGGGCTACAGCTTTCAGTGGCAATCCACAGTGTATTTTGCCATCTCAGCCATGTCTTTTTTATTGTCTCATCTCATACACTAAGTCCTGGGAAACATAGTTTGGCTCAGCCAAACTCAACCAAGCAGAAGCCTCTACTCTGCAATGCAGGTTCACACAATAGAAGTTAGTTAGAATAAGTAAAATCAACACCACCAAAGGTAATCAACATTTTATTTATAAACATACATTTACTATAAAAGCTGTTGAGTTTTAGACAAGTTTTCCTAATTTCCAGAGGCATTTTAGAATAAATAAAATAAAGGGAAGATTAGCATAATTGGTATTCAACATTAGCCCCAGCTAGGAGAGCAATCCTTGTCCCTGAATGGACATGCAGATAAGGATGGTCCCCTTCTGGTTCACCAACCTTTACGACATTCACTGAAAACTACAGACGTACTGCATCAATAACACTACATAGCAAGAGTAAGGAAAAAATACACCATGAAAATGGGCTTGTAAAATACAGATGGGTTATGACACCTGTTCAGGTTCTCTGAAGTAGTAATAGCCTAAATAAATTCCAAAACATCTAAAACCCATTACATATATTGTACTTGCTCAGCAATAATAAATCATTTTTTGCAACAAATACATTTACATTGCAGTTCAAATGTGTGAAAGCATTATTTTTTTTTCTGTGCTCAAAGTTCCTGATTAGAATGTATAATCTTAATGTGTTTAAACTGGAAAAAAAAAAGAAAAAAAAATCTTAGCCTGAATGAATTTGCCATGTAAGATTCCAGAAAGAATATAAAATCAAACATAAGAAGTTGGCAAGTATGATTTGGAAAACTGTTGGAAATTATTCTGTGCTGGTGAATAGATGTTCATTAGGGGAAAAAATCGTCATTGTTGAGCGCTGCTTCATTTTGCTTTGAGTACAATCAACTTTGCTAAAGCATGCATAGACAAAACTATCTGATAGACACTGGGAGCAATTCCTGAGCAGCTCCAGAGACCCGGTGATGTGTCTGCAGAGTGATGCAATATCCCTCCCCCCTCTTTCATGCACTTTATCCCAACCATGCTCCTAAGCCCTTTGGGCACTTACCCCTACATGAAGGAGAAGCGGACCTGACCTCTGAGACACCAACCTCTGATACACTTGGGGACTGATTTGCACATCTAACTCTATCACGTGGGTGAAGCAGTGCTAGAGACTCATATCAAATAGATGCACAAGCATGCACAGTCTCATTTAAAAATTAGGTTCAGACATTATATATTTACATATCCTTAATGCAGCGTAGGGAGTTATACAGATGTACCACATCAGATATGAAATCTGCTTCTTGAATTTCCATGTTGCACATTCTTTGTGGGAGAATGTTTTAACAACCACAAGCAGAGAGTAAGCATCCTGGTAATCAAAACCTTTTAACAGTAAATCATGCAGGTGGTTGATCAAAATATAGGATATCACTTTTAGTTCCAAAACATTTGTCTGATTTATTTAATTTTTACTTAAAAATATTCCCCAGGTGAAGTCCAAGAAGGACTTCAGCTTGTTGGATTTATTGCATCCATAAGTCATTGCTGACTGTGTGCAACAGCTTTGCATTTTCTAAGGCACAATATTAAGGAAGTAACATGTAACTTTCCAGCAGATAGTCACAATGTCCTCCAATGACATCACATGTGTGTGTTTGATGACACGTAGTTTTGCATGGTTATGCAACTCACATGCAAGCAACTGTCTAGCATTTCAATAAATAATTGCTATCTAGAGAACAACTCAGAATTATTGCTTCCCTAATAACCACTTCATTTCTATTTACCAACACATCAAAAGATGACAGATATGCACATAGATAAAAGAAATCTCTATTCATTTAGTTTTATAGTGGTTTTAAGGCAGAAAAATATTTTTTTCCCTCCATTTGAAGATATTTCCAGTAACTGTTTACCAAAAAGTGTTAGGATATTTTACAGTTGCAATACATTCCCTAACTTTGTCTGTATATTGTAGAATCTGCTGAACCCTCTGTTTCAATGAGCTGCTGGATCACTTTAGTAAGGAGCACATGCTTAATCAAAGAGCACAAAGGAAAACTGTCCCAAACACAGGCAAGGTAGTTTTTCTGCCTGTGGCTCCAGCCTCCTCCCTGCCCATCTTCCACACTTCTGGGTTTTGCTGACTATTTTTGGATAGTGGATGGAGGAACACAGGCTCAAGGATGTCTAATTCTCTACCCTAGGGGGTTACCCAAACCACATGTGTTTCTCTGCATGAGATTTCAACCAAGTGTAATGTTTGCAAGTGAATGAGCAGATGTCCACCCCACTCAAATCAATTGGCAAGTCACATGCCAAAGAGAAAAGCTTCACCACAGCATCAAATTCAGCTCAGAGACTTGCACCTCCGCTCGGCTGCTCTTCCCCACATCACCTTCCATCGAGTTCAATAACAACACAGGCTGCTGAACTTATTAAGAAGGATTGCTCCTGATGGGAATTTTTCCATTGTTAATGGCATGCAGTCTTTAGGTTCAATGAAGAAATCTTTATTTCAGAGAATATTAAGCTATAGTCATGAACATTACTTGAGGTACACAAACAAAAAATCCTATGACTAAAGGTGCAATAATTTATTTGTTTAACTACTACCCTCCATTGAAGGTAATATAAACAAAAAATGCTTCAGAAGTACAGGATGTATTATCAAACTAGTCTCTGTATAAAAAAAGTTATAGCTTCAGTTATAACAGAGAAGTCGTGCTGTGATGTTTAGTTTTCCAAATGCACTGATTAGATACTATCTCAAAATTACTTGTCAGCTCAAGTTGGCATATTCTATAAAGGTTCTGTAAACTTAAACTTTTTAATTGCTAGAAATATTAAAACAAAACAGCTTTATTGCATGTTTATTCTCTTATTACTTTCAAAAGAACAAGGTAACAGACTGGGTATCATAAGCATACCTGAAAGGTGGTTTTGTTTTCTTTTTATAGTACTTAGGCTTTGCCTTCCCAAACATGGTCATACATATTTTGCAAATTTCTTAAGGAAGCAAAAACCAACATATTGCATTTCAAAGGAGCAGGTGCAGCTTTTTTTGTGAGTTTTTAAAAACGAGATGAGAGCCATCATGTCCATGGATTCAAGCTTTTACAAGTGATTGTCTGGAGGCAGCCGATACATATGAGAAGAAAGTTCCTTCTTGAAATTTACTAGGACTGAAAGTCGTGTCACAATGTAGTTGGCTGTCCAGCAGCTAAACAAAACAAAACCAAAACAAGTATTTGGTTACAAATTTTAACAAATATAGACTTTTCTGTACACGATCTCTACAATTCAAAAAATTGTATCTGGAGCTATATATATTTGTGCCCTCTCTTTTCTTTCTCCTGAAAAGCTGGGATAGTAACTACTAACAAAGATTCAGCATAATTCCAGTGGAAATACATTTTCCTTGCCACGTGTCAAATGCATTCTGCATGAAGTTTTATCTTATTTTACACCCAAATACTCGTGTGTATGCTTATTTCAGGCTCTGCAGCCTTTGACTTTGACACTCATCAACCTGTGACCATTCCCTGTGTTTGACACTGAATAGAGAATTTCCTTCCTTGTGAGGTTTTGTTGTACAGAAACAACCTACTGATAAAAACCCCATCCACTTTTATCTGAAAACCAGAAATATTTTGGACCTTGGACTTCTACATAATCCTTAATGCTTTTCTAGTTGCCTTTTTTTTTATGATTTATTTTGAAACAGAATCATCCAGTTTTTTCAGATAAGCTTCTGGGAGTCAAAATATTTCATCAAGATGTCCATAAATGCCTCAAAACAATACTGACTAACCCTAGGTTAGTCAGAGACTGTCACTTCTGCACAGGTTTCAGATGCAGCCATGGGGGCAGGAAGGCACAAGCCATGCAATCAAACAACTGATTTGACATTTTGCAGCATTATTCCCAGAACTGAAAGGCAAAACACTGACATTGCGCCAGTTTATTCTTAATTTCAGGTGTGCAGTGCATCAAATTTTAGTTTAAAAATAGCAACTAGCAATATTTGCAGTTCTATCAAAAGCAGTCCCTTTGAATTGTCAACAACAGTTACTGTAGCTTAAATTCAGCTAACGGGATTTTGAGATTTTGCATGACCAGAGGACACAGCAGGAAGAGGCAATTTGTTGTAAAAATTAAAAACCCCATGCCATTATTATTCTTCAGTAGCCATACATTTTCTCAAAACCTATTTCCTCTGTCATGGACTTGGTTACTATTCTGCTGGGCATGTACAAATGCAAAACATTGTTACATGAAACACTGCACACAACTCTCTAATGCATTTTCTAGTAACACTGCTGTAGAAGTTATGATGGAGTGTATAAGCTGATAATTTTTGGACCTTTATCTATCCTCAAGGGACATAGATTTTCATTTAAGCAAAAAGGACTAAGAAGAAAAGGAAATTATAACTTTTATACCTTCCTCTCTTTTTTGTGTAAAGCTGCATGTGCAAATCTGCATTTTAAGGGTCAGGACCTCATCCACATGAGGAAGATTTATAGCATCCAGCACAAAGGGAAAAAGCTATTTCTGAATATTTCAGGTTAAATAAATAATAAAAAGTTGATAACATTTCTTAGCAGAATTTAAGAAAAAAATTGCCAAAAACCAGTTATACAATAGCACCCTCTAGCTCTGCTGATGGAGAAGTATCTCATTCCTGAAGCACCAGAGCAAAAGTACCCATTTTTCTTCTGGCAGAGGTAGGGAGGTACCTTTCCTACTCCTGAATTTCACAGCCAGTACTTTTGAGAAAAGGCAAAGGAAATAGTAAGCAAAAAGAGCTCTAGATGTCCACTTATCAGTTGAAACTCTAGGCAGTGAATATCCCAAAAAATATTTTACAGGAAGACAATTAATCCTATTGTTTTGCATCTTCCTGTTTCCACAAGATGGAAACCAGCATGATCACTGACCATCACTGGTGACATTGGGGCAAAGCTGAAATGTTCCAGTAATTTGGTATCAGGTACAGAAGTCCTGAACCTGGAAAGACATTTAGGTGACCTGTTCTAAGGCAGTGAAATCACAAAGTTTTCTTTCTGACATGCAATTGTTGGGCTCATTCTTCAAAATTTATGGCAAGAACATACCTGGGATACATTCACAGGGATTCACTATGAGTTAAGAATGTTCTTAGTATTTTACATGACCATTTTGTCCAGAAAAGGGAGGCCTAGAGATTTAAAAAATGGGAACTTCTCCAAACACGGCCCAGGATCCTAGATCAGGTAGAATTATCTACATTGTCTCATGTGATGTGAGAGATCCAAGCCTCTGGGTCATGCAAAATCTGTGCATAGTATAGGAATTCATGTTTATGCACAGAAACAACCTTTGAGTCTAATAGTGCTCAACAGAGATCCTCTGGGAAAATTTAATGGGCTTGGAAATCTTTTCTGATAAGAGAAAATCATTAAAGTGGCGTGGGAAGACTCCTCTTCCCATGGTGAAGCCACGCCTGAGTGTCAGAGTTGGACAAAGCCACCAGTTAAATCATGGCCACAGTATTCCCTGTCAGAGCTGCCAGGGCTTGGTACTCACTCCTGGATCGGATGTAGCAATCGTTGCAGTTCAGAAGGCCATTTCTGATCCGGACATCCGTGCCACTCGCTGCATCTCCCAGCTGGCCCTTGCAAACCCCACACTGTCAGGTGAAGAACACAGAAAGTAAGAGAGACCATGCCCTGCTATTTGTCACAACTCTTCCCAAATTTTTACTTTTGTTCAAGTAGTTCTTGGAATGGTGAGAAAAATACCTGCTTAGAACCCAGCCCATACTCCTGGGGAACACTGCAAACCAGTGAAGAGGGTTTTTATAGAGTCAGAAGTGTTTAGGACTGGATTTCAGCAGCCTCTGCTTACACAGAAGTGAAGCCTAATTCTTATACGGGACATCGGACTTTGAGGCTGCATTCTGAAGGCAGGTAAATTGTGATGGCTGAAGTTTAAAGAGGCCAGAGATTTAGTCTGGGTAAAAGTCTAAAATCAAAACGTCTTCACAAATGTTTAATATCAACTGAGCTAGAGACAATGGAAATGGATACTTTCTGATTTCTCTAGAAAACACTCAAGAACAGTCACAAAATATTTCTGATAAAAGCCAGAATACACCATTCATTCCATAGTCAAAGCTTTCCAACCATGGAGCAGATCAAAGATGGCTTTGGGACTGATCATGCTTTTGGAAGGAAAAAAAATACCACCTAAAAAACTCACAAGGTAAATAATGTTATATTTAAAAAACAATGAGCACAATAGAGAAATTATATGATGCTCCCTCCCTGTAAGTACAGAAGCTAAGTTTGCTTGCTTGATCACGGGTTTTAGTCCAGTGAACGTGTCTGACTGCAAAATAACACATTTTTATTTTGCAGTCAGACACATGAATTGGACTAAAATTGTGTTACTTCCACTTATATAGTTGTGTTATTTCCACTTCTTTACAAACATGCTCAGACATAACAACCATGTAAATTCCCATGTCCTCTCAGTTTCACATCTACTCTCTACTTGCTCTGTGCATGACTTGAGGTTTTTCTTAATAAAGCAAGAACCATACCCTGAAGCACTGGATATGGAAATAAAGACCGAGTGTTTCAATAATCATGGCAGCTCCTTTTCCAAGAGGGAGACCACAGGTAGAACAAAGCTTCTTCCCACTGACAGACCTAGGAGGCAAACATGGCTGTAAGAACACTGCAACTGAGAGATAAATACGGCTTTAAAAGCACTGCAACTGATGCTAAAATGAAGTCAAATATTTAGATAGGTTTATCAAGAGGGACAGAATGGGAGGAAGGAGCACTGGAGGAGTTTACATAAATACACATTGACCCTTCAGCCACGTTACTGAACCCACCTGTGCATCTGCCTTCCAGATAAGCAAGTAAAGGGCTTAAAATGCTTCAATGCACAGCAATTCAGATACAGTTCCCTGCCAGTCTGCTGTGCTAGATCAAGGGAGATGCAAGCCTCTAACAGAGGCCTGGGTGACAGGGAATCATGCCTGTGGATTCACAGAATCATTCGTGTTGGAAGGGATCTTAAAGATTATGTAGTTCCAACCCCTCAGCCAAAGGCAGAGAACCTTCCACTAGACCAGGTTATTTAGAGCCCTTTCCAACCTGGCCTTTAACACCTTTAGGGATGGGGAGTCCACAGTCTATCTGGGCAATCTGCCTCAGTGCCTCACCACCTTTATAGTAAAGGTTATTTAGGCCTAGTCAATGCCACAGCAATTTACACAAATTATCTGAGTCAGACTCTCTGCCTGGAAATATTTCAATTTGTTTACAAATGGACTTGCTTACTGCAAGTCAGAAAACAGGGATGCTATTCTTGCACCCAGTCAAGCTGGTGAAGCCAATAGTGACAGCATAACTACAGTAGCACAGACCAGGCACTGGCTGGCTCATTTCAGACTGTGCTGCTGCAGCCACTTAATACTATAACTAGTCAGAGAAAACCTGAAATTGGATCTCCACCTGCAATCCAGAAAATACTTCAACTTGCACCTTCAGCAGTCCTGAAGGACTGTCTAGACCTCTCTCCTAAATCTGCTGTTGGATGACAGGTGGGTGAAGGTTCAGAGCCCAGGAATAACTGGTGCCCTTTTTCATAATGGTTTTAATGGCAGTGCAGGTACCCACTTTGTGGATCTCATACTCTTCACTTCTCTCCTGCCTGTCAGCCTGCCAGAACTGATGCTTGGCCTAGTGAGATGAATCTGAGACCAAAAGGGATCCCCTGTCATTCTGTGTCACCAATGCTTTTTTCAGCCAGGGCTGAAACCAGGAGAAACTGTGTGATACTTCATGAGTTTTGAAAAGACAGTTTGATGAAATCCTACTCAGATAAGCGAGTTTGCAATCTCTTGCTATGAGGTTTTGATGCAGCAACACAATAAGCCACCAAAAGAGACAGATCTGGACTACAGCATGACAAAAGAGCCATTTAGGAAAAAAAAAAAAAAAAGGAGACACAGAGAGACAGAAACAGCAGAAAAACTCATCACAATTAGAAAATTGCCCTTGCTTCCAACTATTGAGCCCACCAGGTACATGGGAAGGACAGACTTATACCCTCTTGTTGGTTCATTATCATTATTCCTTTTAGAATAACTTCACTGGGTTTTTTTTTCCTCCCCTCCTACAGCCTTAACCCTTCTGCTTCTATGTTATTTCTGAGTTCACCTTTGTTTTTACTTCTTCTCCACTATCAGAGTTACTACAAGAGCAAATTAAAGTCTTGGATCTTGGGAAATTTTTAAGAGTTTTCCAATGTTTTAGTGGAAAAATGAATTATATCCCATCTATTGTTTACAAAACTAAGATTTATTTCAGGAAAAGATCATGCAAAAGATTCTCACATCAGAATATAGCTACTTCATACTTAATAATATGATGTAGCTATCACAACTAGCAACCTGTAGCAAGGAAAGGATCTGCAATCCCACCAAAACTGCAGCTACAGTTAGAAAAACATAATAAATTGTTAATGTAAAAAATTCCCAATAATTTCACATCAACACAAGTGATATCAGAAGGAGGGCTTTGCTCTGAAAAGTGAAGAACAATGTAATTCAAAAAGAAAGAAACTTTCTGTGTTCTGTGTTATATTAATTTACCCTATATAATAAGCAAACTGATTTTAATATATCAGTGATTTAATCAGGCTACATGTATTTAGAGTTGGTACACATAACTCACTGAAAAATTAACAGATTGCTTTGAGAGAATCAAATATCTAGGAGATTAGCATAATTGTGGGCAAACTAAAATTCAGCAAAAAAGCAAAATGTGTTTCTAGTTTGGAAATGAAAGGAAAAAATTATTTTTAAATCAGTAAGTGCCAATGTCTAGAACAGATCTTACTCCTGAGCATGTGACTATTCACAATGAAGATATTCTTTGGCTTAAGTGCTCTGAGCTCAAACTTTGACTGAGGTTTATACTGTCCCATTTCAATTTTATTGAAACTTCAATGATCAAGCAGAGTTCTAGAGCTTCTCTCTGAACTGTGTTATTTGAAAATGTAACAGTACCACTGAAGCTGGCAAAAAATATGGGAGAGGGAGCTACATGTTTATCCCATGGACAGCTATGAATTGCAACACTTAGCAGACTTAATGGTGCATCCACATAATGTGATTTTCACTCTGGCAGTTCACCAGCAACTACAAGATGTGTCTTGTCTGCAAAATTCCTTATTGACTTGTACCTGTTGGGTGAGTGACTGAGAGCAGCAGGAGAGCAGGGAGATGATGGCCCAGATCGGAAGTTCTCATGATAGCCTGCCCTAAAATACAGCAGAGAAGATGCATTACTACAGCTGAACAACAAATAAAACCAGGTTTTGTGTGGAGAAACTCCAGTTAGTGAATTTCAGGATTTTTGGTTCTGAGTCTGCTCGCTGCTGCACAGTCAGGTAACTCACACAGTAATCAGCCACATGGAGACTCCTGCCCACCCCACCAATCCATCATAGCTCCCACCATGATGAAGGAGGGTTAAGCCAAGTCACACCACACCACACTCTCTGTTGGCTCTTTACTGAGTAAAAAGGAAGCTACCAACATGGAAAGGTAGTTTATTCAGCTAATGGTTATTTGGTATCTATGCTACTCTGAAAGAGCTTGGTGATCAAAACCATGGTTTTTGTTATCAGAAATCATAGGACTGATCCAAACTGTAACTGCTTAAAATGGTTTATAGATTAAATAACAATTTTCTCAAACATACACACATGCAGTTTATAATGAGGAATAGGTAATCAAACCTCAATCTACATTAGTTTTGACTGGATACAACCTTAATAGAGGTAACAGGTTCTGCAGAAGACTGTGTTCATATATATGCTAATGAAAACAGATGTTCCTTTCTCGTTGCATAGCTTCTTTTTGTAAATACTAGGCAGACCGATTCCTTATTTACCAAAAGAACTGGTGTTACCATTCAGTAAGGCTTACTCAAAAACCACAAGCAAAGCAGCAAGAAAAAAGACTTCACCAAAATTTACAGCAGAAGGCAAATACTACTTTATCTGAATCTTCTTTTAAAAGGCATAATCTTTAAAGTACTAGAAAGTAGCAATCAATATGTGTTTGGAAGATGGGGAATGAAGCTCCTGGATACCATCTTCAAAGAGGCAGATATAACCTGACATTCCCACCCTCATATTTAGCTACTTATTAGCTATAAATGTTTGTCTCAGGCAAGTAAAACAAATTAAGCACATGAAAAGTTATGCAGATATGTGCTGAAAGAGCTAAGGGGAAAGAAGAGAGAGGCATGTAGGGGGTGTGTTCCCTCCTGAAATGAGTAACTGTGGTGCCTGTAATGAGAAATCAAGTAGATAAATGTTAGCAGTCTCTGTGGGAAAGCCAGACATGAAGGGCGTCTTCACACTGCAGGTCTCATCAAACCCAACCAACAAAGGATGCTGAGCAGGAGTATAAAGGAGAACAGAGCAAGTAGGACTTCTCAATCTCTTCAATAACCTTTATGTTCTCACCTCCTTGCTTCCCCTGCAGAGCTTGGTTGCTGTCCCACAGTCTGGCCCAGGAATGGTCTCTGCCGAACGTCCTCCGCGCACTGTGGAGATCGCTTTGTCAGCAACTGCTGATTCCAGGAGACATCTACAGCCAGAGGTGGGGAAAACTCAGCATTTGAGGCAAAAGGCTTTTGTCAGTATTTATAAACCATCATGGATTGTGGGCACACAACAAAGGAGGGAGATGTACTGCTCCTTAAAACAAACTTCTCAGAAACCCCCACAAAGTCAGAGACAGGTTTTGCTACATCAGAAGACCTCAATGGAACATCATTCCTCAGCATTACCCTCACATACACATGATCTACCCTGCTGCTGAATGTATATCTGAAGGGAAAAGGGCAGGGTCAAACAGCCATCCACAAAGAACACTTGGGAAAATAAGGTATTGTTGTAATGGAGGAAGCACCAGAGACACTGAAGCTTCCATGCATGGTGCTGGAGGATCCAAACTTCTCAACAGCAGGAGTTAAGGGGATGGTGGTACAGTCACTGCTCTCCATAAACCTACTGACGAACAGTAATTCCTTTGTAATTTTCTCCTGTGTTTCACATGGCTCAGTGACAGTAACAGCCTCACAGCAAAAAGCAATGACCTGTGAGATGTCCAGGCAGGCAGCCATCCTATCCTTGAGAAGCACTGCATTACCTGGACCCTGCAAGATGAATTTTGTGGCTCACAGCTGGAGAGAAGCCTTACCCTGCTGTGTGCCAGCCATCTGGTTTAGAGAATGAAAACTTTGCTGGGGCCTATGAAAGGCCAGTTACCTGTTTATTTAAGGGTTTAAGGAGGGAGCGAGGATGGGATGCTTTAAGAGGCAAGAAAGGAGCTGTCAGAATACTTGCAGAGGACCAAATTGTTGAAAACAGCCCAGGAAAACCCTTAAGCAGGGTTATTAGCAGATGTTTAAAATTGTCAAACCTGTTAAGTTTGCTTAATCACTACTACAAATCCCCAAGACTGTATTGCTGGATAATATATATTCTGCTTGCTTTCTTTCTTTGTGCAACTTTTATCAAAGCAGTAAGAATACAATAAAACTGAGACAAGGAAGCCTACTAAGTTTAATAGGCTGAATTTTCATTTGGAGCAAGTAATAACACTGAAAACTTTTCAATCCATAGACACTTAATTTTTTAGAATAATGAATTTTTATGCTGAACTGAAAACAGAAATCTAAAACTTGATTTCAGATTTGCATTCACTTGCTGTCTTTAGTCCTACTTATTTACTTTCCACTGTTCACTTGAATTAGATAGATAATGATGCTAAGTTCATGAATTTGCTTTTTTTTTTAGGGTGACCCTCATGACAGCAATGCTTTGGGGAAATTCTTTCCTTCAAAACCATCAATACTTATGGGAGCTAAAAAAATAAATTAACTTTAAATGTCATTAGACATTGCTAATGACAAAATTGAGGCAAGTGTTGCTTTAGGCTTGGCTTGAAAAGGTTACATATCACATGTAGTGATTTTGACTGGACTGAAATGGAAATCAAGAATCTAATTACCTATAAAAACACAAAGTAAGTGTTGGAAATATGCTCTCTGTATCAAGATAAATCCTATATATTGTAGGCATGTAAGATTATGTAAAAGATGGAAGATAACCTTTTTAACTGATACTGCGAACGTGCAGGCCTATAAACGAGATACCTGCTGTCATCTCTGATGAAAACAAGAGGAGATTAAATTTCACCTTAACATATTTATCTTTGCTAACTTAAAATAAAATTTTAGTCTGAGACATTCCAGTTTTGAAGATATATCTATACTGTCAATTTCCAAAATTCTTTGAGTTAGGTTCCTGCTTGACTTCTATCTGGAGAAGAACACATGCATAGGAAGAGTCTTACTCTCATCCTGAGTCAGAGGCAGGTTCAGTCTGGCAGGTGAGCTGCGCTCCATCCCCAGCATGTGGTGCTCCTGTTCACTTCCTCCTTTCAGGATACCAGTCCCTGGGTATCCTGAGAGCACCTTATTTCCACTGCAATAAAAATAAGTCACATTGTACAAACAAAGCCAGGAGAAATGTCACCTAGAACATAATGGCTAAATCAGACTTTTGAATATCAGTCTGTTTTTTACAAAAAAGATTTTTGTTCTGTCAATTTTGCAATGACAAAGCAATGAAAAAACTTTGATGAATTAACAAGTTTGTCTCCAAATAGTCCAAATCTTACTGCTTACCTCAAACTGCCACTTAGATGAGCTGAAGATCATTTTGGATTTGTACAAAAGAGCTTCTTTGACAGAAAAAAAGCTTTAATCCATGTTCTCTATACACTGCTTAGCATCATCAGATGCCTCTTCTCTTTTGTGGAACCTGTTAATTAGCAGCTGAGCAAAGTCCAGGACTTCAAACACCACCTGGCAAGATTGGGTATGGCATTTCTGAAATAGCCAGGCAACTTCACACAGGTTCTGAGTGAAAACAGCTACTGCTCCTTTAGTCTTTCAGATGGCTTGTGAAATGTGCACAAGACAGTGCAGTGATGCACACAGATGTCTGAGCTGTCTAAGGTCTGATCTGATTGCTGTGACAACCTCTTGACAAAGCCATACAAGAAAAAGACAACACTTCTGATATGCACAACTAGCACTGTGCACTGCCACACGTGCATTGGTCTGTGGGGCCAGTGAATACTGATCAGGATGTATTGCATGGAGGCCACCAAGTGCTGATGCTCCAGCATCAATTGCGGGCACGTGTGATATCCCAGAAGCCAACAGAACACAAAGCTCCACAGGGTTAGAAATGCTTAGGGTTAATACATACCTCCTCTTTTCTTGCCAGAGTTCACTTTCCTTGCTTTTCAGAGGTGACATAGTGTCCTGCTCCCAGAGCAGCTTTTTCTGCTTTGGAATTTCTTTTTGCTTGCCTTCCACTGGACAGCTGTTTAAATCAGTTGAGTTCTAGAAGACAGATGAAGAAGGAACAAGGAGCCCCCCTTGAATTTGTCATTGGAGCACACATGGGAAAAGTACAGGCTGCTCCTAGAAACATTGTGTTGACACACCTTATTATCAAAAAGAACATCTCACATTTATATAGTAGAGCCACTTGGCCGTGATAAGGCTCACTTTGCACTTAATTAAGACTTTGGCTGAAACAACAACTGGTTGGACTAAACTGAGCATGAAATAATTTAGGTACCAATTATGGTGCTAAGGATGGCAAATCAAAACTTCCCATTACATAATCTTTGGCAGAAATCCTTGAATTATTTTGAGAGTCTAGACAGTCTCCCATTGGACTTGTGAGGACTTTGTGAATGACCTCAGCTTGTTGTCACTGCCTAGGAACAAAGCATTACTCACATGCACTGGGCATCCTCAGAGGCAGCACTAGTACTACTTCCAAAGTGCTACAGGAGTGGTTCATACCTGACTTGTGGAGCTTGAAGAAGCAATGGCATGAGATCCTTTGCTTCTGGGTGCAGGCAGTGCCCTGACTGTGGCATAAGCAGCTCCACCAAGGAAGTTACTGCTACACAGTCATGTGGAAAATTGGCCATGGCTGAGGCCTTTGCACAGGGATGAGTGAGAACAGGGGGGCAGGAAGAGTGAGAGGAGAATCAATTGATACAGTACTCCTAATCCTGAAATTCAGTGGAAAAAGGCAGATGACTGGGTGCTGGTGCCTTAGGCAAGAGGAAATTACATCTGTGAATCCCAAATTTACTTGACTGTGATTTCACCTGGGGTGTCATTCTCTGATCTCTGCAAACACTAACTTAATCAGATGCTAGATGCATTAAATTAAACATTTTTTGCTGCATGAGTGAAAACAAACAAACATTCCTCTATTTGTTTCGCTGCTTTCTAGGAGGGATGATGGGAGAGAAAAGGAGGAAAACTGGGGAGGTAGGATTCAGTCTCATCTGAGATATATATAAAGCACTATTTTACACTCAAGATTTTGTATTCAGGGAAACCACTTAAGATTTTGTTGGCTTTAGAAGATAATTAAAATTCCACAGCACTGTTTAAGGGACAGAGCATCTGCAGACAGAAAGTATCATTCTCTGCTCTAGTTAAAAATGGGATGATAGTTTGCTTGGGAATACAGTTATTCAGTGAAAATCTGTAAGCTACAGCACACCAGTTAGAGATGGGACCCAGGGAATACCCTTACTCTTACTGCTCCCAGACTTTGATGGCTTTTAACAAAGGATTAAACTTTGAACTAAAGATGGATTACTCTTCAGTGCCTTACTACTCCATGAGAAACTCACCACTGTC
Organism: Molothrus aeneus; assembly: GCF_037042795.1. Lineage (NCBI taxonomy): Eukaryota > Metazoa > Chordata > Aves > Passeriformes > Icteridae > Molothrus > Molothrus aeneus. The sequence continues at coordinate 49,980,999 of NC_089649.1, forward strand.
TTGTTTCCTTCAGTGGTAGAGGAAGAAGAGGAGAGGAGCTCAGCAGAATTTGAAGAAACAATGAATGGAACTACAGTATCCTCAATTATCTTTCGTTCCTGAAGAAAGAGGATCAGGAGAGAGTGGGGGTTAAAAATACAGAATGTAAACTGTGAGCTTATGAAACACATAAGAAAAATAAGATTTGGCTATGTACAAAATTTAGATGGCTAGATAAGGACTTGTGGTACCAAGAATAATGGTAACACCTCAATTTTTAATTTGCTTTGAGGTTTTGCACTTCCATTCCTTTTACCACTGAGATGGAATTTCCAAAACAGGAAAGAATATTTCACTTGCATGGAACTACTGTTTTGCAGAGCACAAGTATATTAAGTTTTATATAAAAGACCACAAGTATGTCTCTCAAGCACAGATGAGAAACCATCCATTTACATAATGCATAGACAAACTTATAAACCTTTTCCAGTTTCCTTCAATAATGACCTACATACAACAGAAGAAAACCATTATCTTCTAGATTGTTAATATTCCACAACTGCAACCTTTGGATATCTCCTGTGGATTTGTTTGGTTTTTTTTTTTAAGGACAGTTACAAAATTCCTCCATGATCAAACCCAAGGCAGACAACAATTTCACCTGGAGTTTCACCAAGTCTAGGCACCAAGTATATGCCAAAATACACAGGGCTCTGGCCCTGCAGGGAAGTCTGAGCGTGCCCAGACACAGCTGTACTGACTCACCCAGACTTGCACAGCAATTAGACACCTCCACCTATGCAGAGGTGCTGAGGATACCTGTCCAAATATTTAAATATTTTTCCTCAACATCTATGGCAGTGTTTAAGAGAAACAATCCTCCTCAGAATTCAGCCTTGAAGAGGATTTTCATTAATTAATCTAGGTATGGGATGATTTTTTTTGTTGTTTTTGCAACCTCCTCCTTTGAGCCTTATACCTCCTCATAGTATCTACGCTCCTCCTCTTCAACTTCTCTCTGGGCCTTTTCCCATTCCTCTTTCAGCTTGTACTGCTCCTTCTGATACTTCTCCTGTACATGAATACAAATGCAGGTAAATTCAGAGCACTCAGTATTAAGAGCAAATTCTGTAGTATCCCCACAGTAAAAATGAATTTGCTAAGAGTAGTTTAATCAGAAATAGGATTAAATAAAAGGATAAAAGGATATTAAGGATAAAAGGATAAAAATTGGAAACATCCATGGGTGTCAAAAAAAAAAAGTTTCTTTTTCACTTTGCCCATTTTTTTCTAGGACTTACATTTAACACCTTCAAACTTCAAGGACCTTTTGACACATTAGAAGTAGTTTAATTTCTTAGAATTCTAAAAACCTTTGGTTGGAAATTAAGTTTATGCTCAAAAATATTAATAATTTCTTGTTCATCTTACTGTATTAAGTTTCAAAAATGTTTCACAGACCCCGAAACACTGAGACAATGGTTGTATAAAAAACTTCAGCAAAGTAGCATATAAATAAGCAGGTTTTGCAGACACCAGTACTAATTTAAGAGATATGCCATTAACTCTAATTTAAGAGATATGCCAATACAATTTAATGAATGATGAATAACTATGCAAGTTTAAGAGATAAAGAGTGTGCAAAGCTTTGAAGAGAAAAAGATTATAATTAGCTAAATAGCTTATTTTCTTCCTTGAAGGCATGATTTCTTAAGAATTGTTTTCACAGAGTTTTGCGCAAAAAATTATCTCAAAGAGGTGTTTAAAATTGTTTGCCAGAGCTGGTTTGAATATGGAGAGGAATGGTGACTTCCACTTCTCTCTTACACCAGTTCCAACATCTGTTCATATTGGTAACCACATCTGCCTATTTCAGAAAATAAGCATTTACTATTGAGAGTGTACCCCCATGTGCCAGAAAAATTATTATGAGAATTTTACACTATTTTAAGAGGTGCAAAATTAGATGATCTCAAGAAATCATAGACATACACAAGGCCTACTTAAAGGATTATAAGACCCCATTTTATTATTCTCCCTCCTAGGACAGTTTGCTCTTCTGTTACATGCAACAAAGACGTGATTTCTTTGGGATCAAAGCTAGTCACAGTTTCAAAAGACACTCCTGACTGACTGGGAGATTCAGGTTCTCATGTCCACTGCATTTCTTCCCACTAGGACACAAACCTAGAACTTTTAGAGTTTACTGTACCACTAGGCAAATCTAATGGCTGTTTTGAAGATATTTCCCTCTCTTACAAAACCCCCTCAAACTCAAGTCCTTTCATGTCCAAATTTAGCTTGGTATTTTCCAAGAAGAACCTGTGAACAAAGCAGAATCCTATGAAAAGTTATTAAGACCATAATTTTAAAGAAGAGTTAAAGAAGAGGCATCAGGGTTAGGATATTGTAAGTCTTGACAAAAAGGCTCCAAATAATTACAAGTTTTGCAGTCTATGTTCAGCATAATTTAAATATAATTGAGGACCAACACATTCAGTTTAACTGTGCACTGGATTGCAGGACCAAGTCCTTTTGGTCTTTCCATGAAGTGGGTAAGGGAGACATGAGAGTGCCTAAACCACATGGAACGTTTGTGTGTGTGTGTGTGTGTGTGTGTGCTCATTTATCACTCAACTGCCACAGAATTTGCTCAAGCATCCACAGAGGATGTGGAAAACACAAAATGCTCAACTTTTGTCCAAAGGGACAATTCAACAGCTGAACCACACAGTGGAAGACACACAGTTTCTTCCCTACCTGAAGCAAGCGTTCTTGCTCATGCTGCCACCTTTCCTGGCGCTTGCGCTCTTCTTCTGGATCCCAGGACCAAAAATTGAAACGCTTACATGAAGGAAAACCAAGCTATTAGACTGTGACACTGCACTTCACATGGCTACCAGAGAAAACTGCACTGGGCCTGATTAAACCCTGCCAACGATGTGACAATGGGAAATTCGGAACTAGATAAGGGTTCTCTTAGTTAGCAGACAATATTCTTAGCTTCAGTGACACTTGAGATTGCCCATTAGTAGCACATGATAAAAGAATTATTTGGTTTGCAAAGAAAGTCTTGGGAAACTTCAACTGAAGGGGGGAAAAAGGTCTTAAAGAAAGCTCTAAGCATCACTGAACAGAGTCACCTCCAGGGACTCAAATTTAAAGAACATATATATTTTGCTTCTCTATAATCTTCTTTACAACATAAAAAGCAATTTTAGGTTGCAAAAAATATTCTCTCTCATTTTATGTGTGCCAGCACAACAGCCTATAGCCTTGCTTTGAATTTTTATTCATAATTTAATAAATCCTCAGGCTTCACTAATGATCCTATCACATGATATGCTTAAAATCTTTATAATCAAGGGCAACTTAAGATACTTCCTGGCATATCCCTTTCCACTACAAGTAGTATTTGAATCTCATAGGAAGAGATTATTTCTATTTTTATATGACAAATAGAATGTGAAATACTGTATACTTCAGAGTAGCATTTTTGGTTTGTTGGGTTTTTTTGTTTCATTGAGGAAACAGCAGAATTGTGAAGTCCTTTCATTTCTATGCATTAAAATACAATGGATAATTTAGAATTACATCTTATTTAGAGATTCTGAAGCTTTAGTGGCTCCAGCAACCAAATACTGTATAGCTAGCTCCAGATAAGAGAAGAATGCATGAATTACAGATTCAGACAATGCCTTGATTTGGGTTGTACTTTTCTTCTTACATGTCCATGAGAAAAAGTTCTCATTCTGATTTAGGGATGTTACAAGAGAGTTTGCATAAAAAAATAATTTCTGCTAAACACAAATCACTAAACCAAATAATAACGCAAAAAAAGGTACTCACATTTGATTTATCACCAGTATCAGAATCAGCTATTAAAAAAAAACAGAACAAGGAAAGATTAAATTTAGCATAGCAAAATTTCCTCAGCCTGTGAATAAATCTACATTATATCTGCATGTTAGTTTCCTATTTACTCCCACAACCAAATGCAAGGACTAATTGCAAGCAAATAAATCAGAAAACCAGATTATACCCATCACCAACAAAACTACTTTTTATCTGGGTTTAAAGGAGCACAATAACTAATATCAGGTTCTACTCTACCACTAGCTAATGCCATCTACTTCTGGCCACAGATGTTAGCAGTGTTCAGACACTGAGTCTTACCTACCTTGATCTACTTTTCCCTTCATGATTCAGTGCAAGGAAGGAAAAAGTACAGCAATGCTAAAAGGATGGAACTACACTACTCAAGAGCCACAGTTACGAAGAGAACCATTGCCATTTTCTATCCAAATGTCTTTGAAAATTAGACTGATTAAAAGAAATTAAGACAAAGGTATTTATAGGCAAGGGATTTCTTTTGGGTGCCTGAAACCAGAGCATCGCAACAATGTGCAACCCAACAGCTCTTTGTCAACTGTGCAGCAGGGATAGATATTTTCTACGAAAGCAAGAGGTAGAACAAGTGATGATGAGCTTTCAGCCCAGCCCCGTGTCTGAAGACACCTGTGGCTGGAGAACAGAAGGGCTGGAGCTGCTCCCAGCGCCGCGTTTACCTGACTGCGAGAAAAACTGCGAGCGCCGCCAGTGGTTGCGGACCCTAAGCGGAACCAGGGCCCCGCGGGGCAGCTCTGCAGGCGAGGGCACGGAGACAAAACAGAAACAGCGTGGTGAAAAGGTGAGGACAGACTCTCAGACCTGAGCCACCTTGGCCACGAGAGGGATTTGTCTACAGTTGCCTTGGTCCACGGCAGCTACTTTACCATGGACCTGAAGATCACACGGACTGTGGGTATTTAAATACGACTTTTGCAACACGGCACCTGAACTCACGTGAGAGCTCAAGCACACTGACGCAAGGGCAGCACCCTTTGCATGGCGCTTGCATTCATTCCTATTGCGGATACAGGTTTTAATGCATTTTGTGAGCCTTCCAGAGCTCTATATGCTGTGAACACTAGAGTGCAGCCAAGTGTTTCAGCACCAGTCAGAAAACTGACAAAGCAAGAGACCTACAACCTTTTATGTGCTATTTGGTTTGATTTGCTTAACATAAAATGATATTGGTCTCAAAGTCTGCTTGGGTAGTACTTACCCACTAGAAACATGTGAGAATTCCATTCCTTTTCAGACAATCATAGAGTGGTTTGGGTTGGAATGAATTTAAAGATCATCTAGTTTCAATTCCCCCTGTTATGGGCTGGGACAGTTTCCACTGGATCAGATTGCTCAAAGCTTCATCCAGACTAGCTTTGAAGGCTTCCAGGGATGGGGCATCTACAACTTCTCTGTGCAACTCATCATAAAGAATTTCTTCCTAATACCTAATCTAAATCTACCCTCTTTCAGGTTAAAGTTTTTATTCCTTGTCCTATCATTACATGGCTTTGCAAAAAGTCCCTCTTCAGTTTTTTCAAAGTGAATCACCTTCAGTAGTTTTAACCTTGAAAACATTAGGCTAACTATGTTAGCCTATTACCTATAGATTAACAATCTATTACCTATAGATTAACAATCTATATATTAATCTATTACCTATAGATTAACAATCTAGGAAGTTCTTATGGGGAAAAAACCTCAGTTGATTTTTCTCTTTTTCTTCCACAATACCTACACATATGCATATTTAAAATAAATATAAAATCAAACTACTAAACATTATCAGTCTTAAGCAAAACTTTGTTATGAAGACAAGGAAAAAGGTTCTGCATTGCAAGAACTTGTGTTGGGCAGTGGTCAAATTCAAGGATGTAGTCAGATATGTGTGTTTTTCATCTATGAAGAGGGGCTCCACAAGAGCAGCTGAGTGCAAAATTTATCTCCATAAAATTTTATTGTGAGATAAAGCCAATTGTTAAGTCATTATCATCTGTGAGCAGCAATATGTAATACTCATTGACATAATACAGCCTTTAGTGCTAGGCCAGGTAAATGCAAGATAGAGATCTCCCTCTGCTGTGTCAAATTTCTGCTGTTGTATTTAAGAGGAATAGCCAGAAGAATCCTTTTCATCACAGAAGCCACACTACCAATATCAGTCAATGAAAGTAGAAAATTACTGTTTTAGCTCCAAAACCAAAACAGGGTAGTTTCCAAGTCATGGATTAGGCACCTCTCCCTGAACACCACATGCCCATATTCAGCTGCTGTCTGGCTGAGTTTTCCAAATGCTTTTTGCTCACCTTGTAGACCAGAGTTATGGAGAGTAACTTGGCTGGTTTCAGGTAGTTTCTTTAAAAATGGCAGCACTAGACTCCCCTTTTCTTCCAGGGCTTTTGCTTTAGTCAGCTGTTCAGACATTTGGGAGCAGAAAACAGCATTAAAAAAGCAACAGGTTCAATCAAAGGTCAGCTTAAACCCTTTCTACTTATTTTCTGAAACAACATTATCAAAGATGAAGCCTCTATCCCCAGAATGACAACAGGGAGTTGCAGTATTGAAGTCCTGTAAGTAACTGGTAGCTGTTTCCTATTGATATTCCCACTGCCCTGCACATCAGTCCTCTAACACCATCTGACTAACCAATACCTAACTTACCTGAAAGAGCAGTTTGGTCACAGCTGCTTGCTACCTCTGCCACCACGGGCACCTGTTCAGCACTTCAAGAGGACTAAGAGGATAAGCTCCACTGTCTGCACCACCTGGATACTCTGCCCTCCCAACAGGTGGGGAAGTGGGGTTTGTAAGTTAAGTTCTCATTTCCAGTCCCATCAGTTAACAGGTTCAAACACTACAAGCAGACACTGGAGTTCCTTTTGAGGGGGAACTCTGATGACCACATGATTTGGCAGCTGAAACCATCCGTCACGGTCATGTTTTGAATAAACTTGTGAAGTGACATTTTATGGAGAAAAATACCAATTTGCACAAGAAGCATTTCTGTGTAAGATATTTTTCTTTCTTTTTTCTTTTTTTTTCCACTCCCTCTTTTTCTTGCCTGTACATACCTCCTGCGTAGGAGGGAGCTCTGCTTCCTTCTGTTGCTCTATTTCAGCTTTCCTCACATCTTTCTTGCTTGAAGCAGTTTCCTCTGAAGAGACAGGACTGGGAAGAAATTCTAGTCTCTTCACAACAGGGCTGGAACAAGCTGCAGTTGACTTGAATTGCTTTTGATCTAAACCAAATCCACACACATAAGAGATAATGTTGCAAGGTTAAGATACTTTTTCAAATAAAACATGCCTATTTCTTACAATCCAGTTTCTTACTGGATGTACTGTGAGACCATTTACTGGATGTTTTGAAAAAATAAACTTTTTTCTTCAACATGGGAAAAATTAATCCCTCAGAGAAGACAAGACTGAAAGAATGAAATTCACCTATCAAAATTTATGTGCTTACCCTTGACTTGGGCATCATGGGATACCCTTCATGGTCAACAAAAACAGAAAGTCCTTAGGAAAGAGTCACACAAACTTTTATATCAGGCACTCCTCTGGTTGAGATGAGCTGTAACCCACAATGGGCCTACTGAGCTAAGATTTCTTGACTGAAGTTATGTGATGAATCCTACCCTAAGATGTTACAGAGATAAGTAGCTGTATGACATGGTGTCACTGTCAGCACTGGAGGATATTTCAGCTTGCCTATTTTCACTAAACCTACCACTTCCACTGACAATCAGTTAACCATCAGACAACAATCAAACTGCTAACAACAATAACTGCTAAGTTATTCCTTGGACTGGAATAACTTAATTGTCATCTAATTCTTAAAGAAACCCAGCAAGTTGATGCTGGTTTCCTGGAGAAGAGCCTGGAAGCCCACAGGTGTACAGCTGTGACAGGTGAACTGCTGAGAGCTGATACCACCACTGGAAGCAGAGCAGCCACCAGCACCTCAGGCACTGAAAAAGCACCCAGACATCTCTCCAACCTCCTCAAGGAGAAACTTCAGATCCTGTCCCCTTTCCAACCACAGCAGCACTGGCAGCTTCTGAATACCTCTTTGACAGGCTGGGAGAGTAAGCTAAGAAAGAGATGCAGCTCACAACTCCACTCAGAACATGGACACAGCAGAGACAAGAGCTGCTGCTGCCAAGGCAGATAAACCCTCCTCTGGAGCTGTTCCCCCACCATTAGAGGCAGAGGGGCCACAGCATGGAAGTGTTTGGCTTGTACTGAACAGCAGAGGAGGTTGGTTACAAGAAGTTCACACAGTTTGGACCCCATCCATTCCTCCAAAGCAGACATTAATGAAAACTCCATGTTACTTTATCATTTCGATTTTTGCAATGCTATGTCAGTTTTCCTTCAGACAATATTAAAATTTGCTGTCAGTACTTAAGGTTTAGCATTTTTGACAGCTGGGGAGCTGATGGCTTTGTGATTTGTAGACAGCACCAGCTCATCACTGTTGACTTTTAGAGGAGAATTTGGTCATTTCATTACAAGATTGCACCTTCTACATTACCTGCCAGATGCAATTCAAATTTGTTAAACGATGTACTTTGGCATCTAGGAGCCAAAGTAATTAAGGCAGCTAATGAGCCCTTGCTAACAGCCCATGTGCTTCTAATCTTTGGGGAATGGTACCTCACTGATGTTTGAGGGCAAAGCTCAATTGTTTAAGTCACATTTATCCCCAACAAACAGGAGCATTATTTTTACATACCAAGTGCAGCCAAAGATGTCATTTAAACACCTACTTGACATAGTACTTTTTACTTACCCATACCAATCTACACTTTAATAGACATATTTAAAAAAAATTACCAACAAAAAAATACCATGAACTTAGTATAATAGAATACAACAAATAAAGTGCCTACTCAAAGACAATATTTTACACTTTTGAGGAAAACAGCTTAAAATTCTACCAGCAAATTCCTTTCCTCAGATTAGGAATCATGCATAAAGGCTTTAAGGCAGAAAATTAGAGGTCTGCACAATACTGCCCATTTAAAGCCCCTATGGGGACTGAAGTGCCCCTTCTTACTCTTTCTCTCCATTCCTTAATGTCTTGGGGGAAAAAAATGTGTCTAACAGAAACTATTACTGACTGGTATCTTCTGCCCTTGTTGCTTTCTGGTTACAGCATGCTGTGGCACTGGTTTTTCAGGTGCACAGATGGCCAAGTGGACAACTCAGGTGTATAACTTCAACCACAGAATGCCAGAACAGCCCAGGCTGGAAAGGACCTCAACAGACCATCTAGTCCCAGCTTTTGTGGGAAAGGGAGCCTAGAGGAGATTTCTTAGCATCCTGTTCAGCTGCACCTGAAAAAAACCTCCTGTCACAGGGGCTCTAACACATCCCTTGGGAGGCTGCTACAGTGACTGACTGTTCTGACAGCATACAATTTCATTTTGTGTCAAGACTACTGACATTTGCAGCATTTTCTAATGAGCCCTGTTGGTGCTGCTGGTGATCCTCCTAGCAGATTCCTGCCAAAAGGTGGGCTTCAACCTGGGCCCATAAGTGAGGAAGGGCAAGGGCAAGGTGAGGGCAGCAGCACATCCACCTGGGGACAGGGGTGAGGACAGCAGCACACCCACCTGGGGACAGGCAGGGCAGGCTGAGGACAGCAGCACACCCACCTGGGGACAGGGGTGAGGACAGCAGCACACCCACCTGGGGACAGGGGTGAGGACAGCAGCACACCCACCTGGGGACAGGCACCCACCTGGGGATGGGCACTCCGGGGAGGCAGGTGTCACACTGCTGGGGCTGGGCTCGGCTTGCAGGCTGTCAGCTCCATCCAGTTCCACTGGGGAGGCCTGGAGAGAGGAACACAGCATGGAGTGAATACAGTGGAAATAAAAGCATGTGCCTGTTCCTCAAGGCAGTGCTTGCTGCTCCTTTGTAGTGTGTTCGAACCACACAGTGGAACACACCATCAGCGTGGAGCTCAGCAGGGCGCTGGGGAGAATGTTTCAGAGCAATATGTGCCCATTCTGGTATTGAATGGCTGTGCTTTAATCTCCTTTTCAAATCCCTCATCATCAGCCATTAATGTGGTTGGTTTGGAATAGCTCTTACAAGCTTTTAAAACTGTAGGATATCTTGGATTGTGTTAGCTGGAGATAAGCACACATTTCACCCCTAGCTTCCCCTTCCAGAATAACACACAAATGTATGCATTAGTGAACAGATAGCACATACTAGGGTTTGGAAAGTGGCAAAGTAATGAAATACTTCCTTTATTTCACGGTTGTCTAAACAATCTGTTATCTGAAGGGAAAAGCCAGAGTTTGTATTAAAGGTAATGAGATACTTGAAACACTATTAAGAGAGGACTGAAAAAATATGGTGAGACCATATCAAGCCAATAATTCAAATGCCTTTGAAAAGCAAGCTTCCTGATCTGGACAGGGCTGTTGCAGAGTTAAAACTACACCTCAAAACAAGGGTAACACTTCAGCTGATCTATTCAGCAGCTTCCACCATATGTCTGCTTTTCCAGAAGGCAAATCAAGAAAAATCTGCAGCAGAGCTATCAGCCACTACCAATGGCTTGTGCTTCTAATGCATCCAAGATCTAGAAAATGGCACATTCAATGGAGGAAAATAAAAAATGCAGACTAATTTTTGAAATAAAAAGTAACATATTTCAGAAATAGCCTATTGCATACTCTCTTTCCTGTCCTCCTCCCACTCCTCCATCTTCTTAACAGCTGCAAAGGAGGAAATCTGATCAAGTTTCCTCTTTTCTGCAGGCAGGAATCAACCCTCACCTTATATATGGATCCTGTTTCCTACCCCTGCAGGCCCTCATGAGCCCATGGCCCCTTATCTGAACATGCCCCATGATAAACAGGCCTGGGCTCTCACAGGTCCCTAACTGGAGACATCTGCTGGCAATGCCAACAGGATATCAACACCTGTGGACACACCACAAAGCTCCAGGGAACTTTACTGCTGGCAAAGCTTGTGAATCCCTGCCTCATCTCCTCTCTGGAGGGAGACACGCTCTCAAGAGGGGCAGGAACAGGTCTAGGAAGATGCCCTGCAAGAAAAAGGTGCATCTGGTGTGGGACCATGGCCAGGGCCAGTGACCCAGGCAAGCCCAGCAGGCAGCCAGCAGTGCTGGGAACAAGGGAAGGGTCCTGCAGCTCAAGGGCTGTGCTGCCACCTCTCAGCACGACAGGCACCAGATCACAGCCACGACTCTCTCGAGGAGGCAGCGCCGGCTGGGGCTGGCTGCCTGCCATCCTCATCACTGCCACCACCTTCCAGGGCACCCTCACCTCTGCCACCCTCAGCCTCTGCCCCAGGCAAGACATGGAGACACATCTCCCACCTGCCTAAAAGCAGTTCTTGAACTGGACGAGGCAGAAAGTGAAACAGAGTCTCCAAAAAGGTAACATGGAAAGTTTCAGGACTTCCTACCATGTCCACCTGTGAATGCATCTATACCAAGAGTGAGGAAAGCACAGACCTCTCCCTCCATGTCTCACATACTCCCAGGTCACTGGAAATGAGGCACAGGCTAAAACACAGCCCCAGAGAAATGCTCCAAAGAGGTTTATCTCTTGCCACTTAGTTGCTCATTCCTGTCATATAACCCACCTCTCTATCCCCCCAGTTCTTCTGCATGCCAACCTGGTGTGTCACTGAGAGTTTTCATTGCAAAAGCCCCAGCAGAATTCTACTGCAACTAAAGAAAATTTCCTCTTCAGCCTCAGTTCTGGCTCCTGATTCAACAGTGGCCAGGGGAGAAGCTACAGGAAATCCTTGCCAACCTTGCTTAAAGCAGAAATAAGTATTTCTTTTCTGTATGAGGACAGGCTAGCCAGATAGGTTGTGCCATCTCTGGACTCAGAAGTTTTCAAGATTTGAATGATCAAGCCCTTAGCAACCTGTTCTGATCTCACATCCATTTTGAGCAGCAGGCTCAGTTAGAGACCTACAACCTGAATTACTATGTCATTCTACAACATTCTACTATGTCATACTACAACATTCTACAAAACTCTGTTAAACCTAAACAAATAGCTATTATTGAGAGCTCAGGATTTGCCCTAAACAAGGTAGTTTTCACATGGAAAAGCAAGAGGCTCCACACTCACTGGTCCAAATCATAAGCCTCCCAAAGAAATTGTTGTAGATTTCAATTATTGGTATTTAGATTGATAATATTTTTGGCAAAACAATGGAATTCACCCTTCACTCTCAAAAAGGAACTGTTCAGATTGAAAAAAAATAAAATAAATAAATACATTCATCTTTAATTTCAACTTCAGAGGCTTTAAAGCTATAAACTGTCATATTCCCAGAGCCAATACAAAAAGTGTTAAACTACAAAAAAAGCCAATTACTGATGTCAGCTGATGCTGAAGAAAGAGCACAATGTCATCTCAGAGGGGCTAAAATTCACTGTTGCTCAGGGAATGCTCAGTGATGCATGATGCACAGACACGATGCACCTGTGTCACCTCTGGGTCTGGAGTTACCTCGGGAACCCAACCATGGTGCTGGTGCTGTTGTGCAGCTGTCCCGCACAAACACAATAAATAAGCCTGCCCATAACCTATATCCAGGAGGCTGAACCAGGTACAGACATAAATGTTATTTATAGAAAAAAGAGCTACTACTTGCTGCAGGAAAACTGACTTTCCAATGGCATGCTGCAGAAGTTCTGTTCCTGCTCACGAGACTTGACTTTCTCTCCTCCCTCTGCTGAGCAATTAAATAGTGGTGACATACAGCTAAAAATATAAAACTGATTAATAACTAATTTATAAAAAAATTAAGTCAACTTCACTGGGGAACTCTCTTATTTCCACTAAATTTAATTCTATTTATAACACCAAATTAATGTAGTATTATCTAGTATTTTATCCACAGGCATATGATACACTTAAGAAAATTCTTGAGCTGATACAATTGATAAAATCTCTTTTTTACCACAGGCTATCATGCTTCACATTTCATAAATATTTGTAATCAAATGATGATGTTATCACTGAACACAAAAAATAGGTGTACAAACATTTCATTACACCTAGGAGGACTGTATTTTGACTAAAGACTCAGTAACCTAGTGAGTGACATTTCTGAGGTGCTTCAGTTCTGTGTGGAGCTCTCATGCCTTGGGATGAAGGACTGATGCAGCCTCTCAGCACCCTTCTGTCATTTATGTTTGTGTGGGCAGAGATCTCTTTCTGCAGGGCAACAGAGCCATTCCAAACACAGGCTCTGCTGAGGTGCCTGTGGGAGAAGGTCACACAACACCACCACAGGCAATGAAGCCTTCAAGAGGAGTAAGGAAAACCTCAGTGCGTGGGGGCTCTGATTATCTCTGCCCACACATCAGCCTGGTGTCGAGACTGTCCTATTAAAACTTCCATATCCTGAAGAAGGCTGTCTACTTGAATCTACTTGGATGAGTGTTTTTATTACCCCATGCATCTGGATGCCCAGGAGTTAAAGTAAGCTTCCTCATTTATGACTTAGCCTTAATTCATGATGGAAAGTTAAATACTGTGATGGCAGCTGTGGTTATGAGCACATCAGTACAGAGGACAAAGCAACACCTGTGTTCTGCTAAACAAAATATCCATTTAACAAAGACACAAGCACAAGCATATAGTGTTACCAAACACCTATTAGGCATGAAAATTAATTAGTTCAGTTTGTGAGAGACAGGATTTCAATCACATGAACTAGGGTATCAGTCCAAGTATTTCTTTGATTAAGATTATACAAGCCAGAAATGGTCATATTGGCTACTGCTGTGGCAGAACTTTACACCCTTAATAAAACCCTAAAAATACAATAACCAGAAATACCTAGCACACAAAGTATCACAACTTCTACAAGAATACAAACTCCAAAGGAAGTTACAGTAGAACTTTATTAATTCTTCTTGTAAATTAAATTGAAACATAGCTCAGTTAACACTGCTTGCACACAAAATCATGTGAAATATTGTTATTGTATTTTATATGAAAGCGTGACAAAACAAGCCTGTCTAGAACCAGTGAGAATGCAGAGATATTAGACAGAATCAGGTTAAAACTACAATTGAAATTCTGTAAAACCATTCAGGAATGAAATTGGTTGCAACATCAATAGCCACATGTAGAAATTGTCTGACAAATCACAAAACTTCTGTGATTCGAATTCTACACATATTACGACTTCAAAAGTTTCATACAAAGATTTCCTCATCAAAATTAATGTTGGCAGCTGATGTGAGTGGTAATGATGGCACAACCTTGGGCTGCCACAGCTTAGTTTCTTGCATGCTATGCCAGATATAGTACTACAGCCAAAACACTGCTTCAGCAGGTTATGTCATCTGCCAGCTACATAATGCTATATTCAGGCCAGCTATTTACAACAAAAGATTAGGGTAATCAGTAACTGACAGAGAAGTCTTGAAAATGTTGCAAGAAAGTATGAAGTATTCCTGATAGTCATTAGAGCTATTACTGTTCAATTGGGGTGTAAAATTAGCTTCTTTCACTTTTGACAGACAGTGAAAAGTACATGGCTGTCTGAAGGACAGGAGACAGGCAGGTTACGCTCATAACCAAATGCTGAGCAGAATTCCCTTCTAGCTGCTTTGATGCTTTGCTGCTTGCACTTCTCATCCTACACCTTTTTCCCTTCAGGTAGTCCAGCCCTCCATGCATCTTTTCATGTGTGTTTCAAGGCAAAGCTGTCAATCTGGAACAGACAGGCTTACTCTACGAGTGTATCTCATAATGAATCAAAGAACAAAGACTTGTCTTACCGGATATGTACAAACCAGGATTTCAGCCCTGCTCTCCTGTAGCTTGGCCAACAATCCTCAACCACAAGAAAGCTTATACTTTAATCTCAGTTCAATCAGTGAATTTTTCAACATGAAGGAGAGTGTTACTTGGATATAGAAAACAAGTGCATTTCATGCCAAACGTGCAGTGAGTAGAAATGGACAAGTTTAAGCTAGCTGCAGAAAAATTAAAAGAAAGCTGTCTCTCCCCACAACCACCACCACCACCACTTCACTCTGATCTTTTTTAGGTTGCTGCCTATATTTATTTTTTTGGTTGATCAGAGCAAAGTTATAGTTAGAGCTATAGGAAGCCAATAATTTCTATGTGCTTGCATAAAGATTGGTTAAAATAAATTGATGTTACTTACTTACTGACAAATTAATTCCCCTACACTAAAATCTGCACAAACACCATTCTAAAACAAAATATTTACTTTGCCAACTTTTGATTCAAAGAGCTAGTGGATACAACTTCTCAGCACTCATAGTGCCCACCACTATTCTTTAAAATGCGAAGAAAACACAGCCTAAATGGCTGACAGGTAGGACCAGGATGAGGAGATCATTTTCACATTATTGCTGGTATTGCCACTGATTGATCAGTCTTTGGGCTTGTGGCCCAGTTTTTCCAACTGCATTGAGAGGTATAGGTATGCTTTACCTACCACCCCTCTTAGCACCACATTGCTCCACAAACACCAGTGGGATATTTTCCTCCTGTTTGTAGGTCAAGTTTATCCTTTTTTAGACTTTAATCATAGGCAAAATTTCATTAGCTACTTTAAGCAAAGGTCTCTTGTAAAATCACTTATACACTACCTATACTCTACCTAATACTCTACCTATACTCTAGAGATGTAAGTACATTTTTGATAATATTTTTCTTTACTGTCCTGCCCACCTGCTGCAGGTTTTTGCATCTCATTTCATAGTAGATTCAGGCAGGATGTACACGTTTCCCAGTCAGTCTCTGGTTGTGAACGTTATTTGATTCACATATAGACGGGGTCCTTCTCAAAAAGACAACTGACACTGAGGTCTCACTCAGAGGAAATGATCTCTGCACTTCCCTAGCTCCCCAAAAGCCTCAATAGTGTTAGTGTTTTAAGTGGTGCAACTTAAATAAACTTCAGGCCAAAGCACTGTTGGAGTACAGTTGCATTGCATCTTCCCCTGTTGCAGACAATGCCTGAGGGCAGCCAGACAGATGCAAACTGGGACTACAGAAGGGACTTCAAAGGGAAGCCTGCCAGGCTGAGAGAAGACAGAACTAGTCCGTTTGACAAATGAACTGAAACAGCAGGGGAGCAGCCCTACAAGGGGTGGAGGAGGAGGAGGAAGGGGCATGTAAAGAACAGGAAGAGAATCAGAAGAGGAGGACAGGAGTGTCATAGGTAAGGTGTATATGAAAAGAAATATATATTTCACAAAAGAGGCTTGGAGTAAAAAATGAATGAACAAAACACAAAACCAACCCAAATCTACAAACAACTAGAAGGGGAAAAAACAAACCTCTGACTCATCATTTCTTAACAGAACTATTGCTTGTGAATCTTACTCAAAGCCTGGGAAGGACATAGCTAATAAGAACTGAATCAATAAAATATACAAATAAACACAGTGTAAGCAAGTTTAGAAATGGCTTTGAAAATATGCTTAATTTGAAGTGGTTTTCTCAAGGCAAAAGAGCTTCAGTAATTTCTTCCACTCTAAACAGCTCTTCTTCATCTCAGCTGCTTTTCTACGCCTGTTTCTGTCATTTTCTCTTCCTCTTCTGGAATGTCAGAAGGGTTAAGCATCAGAGAAAACCTACAGCCCTGTCTTCTCCTTGTGGGAGGTGACAGTGGAGGCTTTCAGAAGGCTTCCTTACTTGTAAGAATGTGTAGCTTGGAAGTTCCATCCCTGGAGCAAACATCAAACCTCTTTTCCCCTTCTGGAATGCTGACAGTGACAGCTAGATGCAGTATCCTACTGATCAAGAGGTCTTGTTTTACAGGGAGTGGAACAAGCCCAGAAGGATCTTATCTTTCCTAATCTGGATTCCCAACCTTCCAGGAGGAGTTTTATCCTTCAGAGAGCAGTTTAGCCTTTCAGGGTCTGCAGATGAGGCTGACATGGTTGTGTTAGCTGTCCAAAGTCCAAAGTAAAATAAGTACAGGGAGAAGGCTGAGTGAAGTGAGTCCAGTGCAGCTGCCCAGTTCTTGCAGATAAGGCCCCAGACCAATCACATCCATATCAAGGTGTCTATAGCAGTGCTTGTCTGTGTCCCAGGACCCACAGTGGAGAAGCCAAACATCAGTACCATGTCCCCCTCTCTGTAAACTTTTATCTAAGCCCTTTCCATCAACAAACCAAGGCTCTCCTGTATGCTTAATAGCTAAGTTACTACCCATGCCTTAGTCTGAGGCATGGAGACCTGTAAAATTAAAAAGAAGCATCTGGGTAAAGAGAAGTAAACATCCAGAATAAACACAACCTGAAATCTTATTTTAGGCTGGCAAATTCCCTTCCAGCCACAGGCAGATTTCCTTGTCTTCTCTCTTACCACATTCAGTGCATTCCACCTGTCTTCCCACAGAAGATCCTCCTCAAAGCAGTCTGCTCTCCTTCCTTGGTCCCTGACATGCTTAATACACATACCTTTGCTGAAAGCTGAAGTGCCAGGAGTAATTACAATGATTTGCACTACCCAGTCACATTGCTGATGGAATTGTGAGGCTAGTGATATAAAATTTATAGTTAGAGCATGGTCACTCTATCACTAGCACCATTTTGGTGCACACTCATTCTCTCTTGTAGGCTTCATCATTAAGTGCATTCAAGCTGACAAACCAGGAACTATTCTGTAAATGTCAAGAGTCACAAGGAATCTGAGGAGTCAAACTCTTCTGCTGCCTTTGCTGGTAATACCACAAGAGCTAAGAACTGGAAGGAAAAACCAGACACAGAAAAATTTGTATTCAGCTGGGCATATCATCCTCAAAGCTGTAGAAAGGGGAGGATGATAGGACATCAAAAGATACAACCACACTCAAGAACTAACAGTGACTTCTGCTGCTGAGTTTCCTCATAACTCTAACTAGGCCTGAAAATCCTTAAAAAGGAGACCTTAATATTTTCACTTCACTACTTTTCAGATTGTCATTGAGCTTCTAATCTCCAGCAAGCTGAGGTTCTTCTCTATTCTCCAAACATTCCCATTACCTGCTCTCCTCTATCAGATGCAATGCTTACCTGTCTTTTCCATCACAGTGAAACTGTTGTGACAGGAGCAGCCTCAGTCCTGCCCTCCCCTGCAAATCATTCACTTTTGACTCAATACCAGCTCCCTCGACAGAATCAAGTCTGTGCTCATGGCACACTTCAGTTCCCATGATTGCCGCAGGATCCATGATTTGGTTGTCCATAGCTAGAGACTGGCATTAGGCAGGGGAGTAAAACACAAACCCTTTCTCATGAATGAGCCATCATGCCCCAGGACAGATCCCCGCCTGCTCCCTGTTATCTATCTGCCCAATGCTTGGATGAAATCTGAGATGAAAGAAAAAATTATCATACTCCAACTCTCACCACATCTCCAATTCTCTTTGTTGTTACACAGGAAAGAAATTGTGAGAATTCCCTCTGCTGTCACTTGCTTGCAGCCCTTTTACATGCTCTCTTTGCAATCCTCTCCTTATTTCTTGTTTTGTTTTTACTATCTACTTTTATTACAGTTTTGTAGCATCTAGATGCCTGCTGCGATATGCTCTAGTTTTACTCCTGCCTTTTTCTCTGGGGAAGAGGGGGAGAGAAAGATGAAAAGGTAAAATTAATTTGTTTCTCTGATAAGACAGTCAAGAAGCATATTGGCCCCTCTGAGCATTTCAATAGCTTATCCCCTTTTCTAATGTTTCTGAGAGAGGAATGAAAACCAAATGTTCAGAACTGCCAGCACATCCACATCCTCTTTTCAAAACTGAAAACTGAGACTAATTATAATGGCTCACACAGTCCAATTATGTTGCTGATCTAATCAGCTTACATTAGGAGAAGCGCTGAATAAACCTGCACAACGGCTGGGACACTGAATCAATTTCTCCCTGGCCCAGCACATTTAAAGCATGCTTATCAGCTGCATGGCATCTGGAAAATAAAGCCCAAAACAACAACAAAAATGAAAAAGACAAAAGAAAAAAACCTCCAAAATCCCTCCCCCCAGTGGCTGCAAAAAGTTTTTTTAATTTTACCCTCCTATTTCTCTACCCACATAAAAAAGGAAGAAGCCTTTAATTTACAAAGGACTTGGGGTTTTGTTTATAGTTTTTTCCTGGTCTGGGCACACCCTTCTGCAATAAGGCAAACAGAGGCACTTGGGTATCATTAGTTAGTGATTAAATACATCATGAGACAGAAAATTGGCACAGAAAGTAAGGCTGGTTTGTTCGTGTTGGTCTTACTGTTGGCTCTTTGTGCACACTCTGAGTGGCAGGCCTCTGTAAACTGAGCTCAACACTTGGGGGGTCCTTCTTCAACTCTTCCGGGGGCTTGTCCCCTCTGGCTACACCATCAAATTTCACAGATCTGGTTGGTGAAGGAGTAAATATTACTGTTGTACATTCTTTATCCTTTTCTTCCGTGCCGTTGACATTTTCTCCGTTCATGCTGACTTTTCCATCTACCTGCAAAATACAGTTAAATAAATATGCTGAGACAAGTAGCATTCCAAGGAATTTAGGAAATTAGGAGTTCAACATGATACTACAATCATTAACACAGTCTGTGTTATCAGTGAGGGATGAAGCCAAGCACATATTTCATTCAACAGGCCAAAACAGAAGAAAACCCTGTGACCCTAGAGAGTTCATAAACAAAACACAGGCACAAGGAAATAATTTTTCTGGATTTCCTGGTTTCCCACATTCCGTTCTCCCTGTAACATACAGACACCCTTTGTGGGCATCACAAAGGATGTCTAAAAAAAAATCAATATTTATGTTAAATTTAGACCAAATCTGCTGGGTTTTACATTGCCTTATGCAAGAGCTAAGCAGGTTCTCCAGGACTAATTATGCTGATGAACTGCTTATGTACCTCAATGACCTCACCACCAGTATTAGCAGTCTGTACTTTTTTGAAGCACTGTCATGTGAACTTTGAAGGGACAGGAGCAGCAGAGTTCATCTACTTGTTTCTTTATTATTCCTAACAGGGAATCAAGGCACCAGCAAATAAAACTGGCCATTCCCCCTCTCCATAAGGCAATCAAATACATAGGTGCTTTCCCAAAAAATTACTTAAGGCAACCTCCTTGAAAAGGAGAGTGTGGAAACAGTTTAACTACCTTTTTCTCAGGGCCAAGCTAGCTCCTTGGTGGCCATATATTCTTATTAAGGAACCTTTAAGCAAAGAAGAAAGTACAAAATATGATTTGGCTTCTTCCTCTGAATTGATACAACTTCTTGGCACTTTTACACTGGGATTTCTGAATGGAGATGGCATGTAAAGACTCCCTTAAATTTGAAGGGCTCTTTGTAGAAGCATACAAGAGAAGTCTTGCTACAGAGAACTCACTGCCCTTCACCTTAAGAGGCCCCGGGTAGAGAGAGACCAGGAGAGGACCATGTCTCAGTACCACCACATTGCTCCTGCCAGGCCACAGCACAGATGTTTACAGGCTTGTCAGCAGGCATGAGGAGTAAGGAGGGCTTTGCTACTCTGTGCACAGAGATCCTTCCTTACTTACTGAGTGAACAGCTTGGATACCTCAAGAGTGGCACTCCAACTTAGAATACATCATCAGTAGCAGGCTGAGGGCAAACTCCTTCCACTGATTTCTTGTACACGTGCATCCAGAGGCTTGTTCTTTATGAGCATGATCAACTAAGAGGCCATCTCTGAGGTGCTAGGCATCCTTAGCTCTGCCAGATGTGCAGGAAGGTGGAGGCAGTTAGCCCTTGCACAATCAGCTCCACCACCTGTTTCACTTCTTCTGAGTGTTTTTCAGATGAAAATGTTCCCTCCCTTTCTACACTGACATCATCCACTTAACACAGTACCACTCTTTGGGTTTATTTCCAAACACAAGTGTGAGCAGGATCTGAGCCCCGAGTCTTCTGGGTCTGTGTGCTGGATTATCTACTAGAGAGGCAGGTTATGAAAGATCTCAAAAATAAAAAGTCCAGGAAAACACTGGCAGGCTGCACCATCCATTTCAGTCTCTGTTTAGACTAAGACATTTCTCTATTTATGTTAAGGAGGAAAACCAAACGTTCGGATGAACAGAACAGATGCCCTGGCTGAAGAGTTAAACAAACATACTCCTTTCCTTCTGATCTGGAGGAAGTCAACACATTGTCACCAGAACCAAGAATCACTGACTGGCTGGTGTTTCAAGGGAAAATAATGCTACAACTACATGTGCTAGGGAATAATTCCTACTGAGACAAATCACATTTTTTCACATCATGTGAACGAGATTCAAACAGATTTTTTGTGGTGGCTCATGAGGCGTAGGAGCCTTCATGAGTTAGTTTCTTCTCACATATGTGAATTATATATGCAATAACATTATGGTGATACACACACATATCTTGGTCCCCTGATGAAAAAAGTGGCAAGGATCAGAAAAAAACCAAAGATCCATGATTTACTGATATCTAAAAAGTAAACTCGGGGCATACCAACCAGGGTATAGGAGAAACAGGAATTTTATCAGCTTCTTATTTCAACTAGGAAACATGGTGGGGCGTGGTTTCCACAAGAGCTGGGACAGACTTCAATAAATTATACATCACAGCATACTTTTTTCACTAGCTACAAAGAGCTGACTTATTTTTTAGAAAGTAAACAGCCTGAAGATACATGGTAGCATGCTACTGGGATATCAACAGGGCTTCAGGGACCTTTGAATGCCACTTGCAAAGTATGAGCAATGGCAGACAGAAGGGAACCCAAATTCTATGAGCAATGGCAGACAGAAGGGAACCCAAACTCTATAGACTGGGGGCACCCATGCCAATAGGCTTCACACTGTTCACAACATGACTACTACGAGATTTGGGCAAGCTCCAGTTTTGGTACAGGCTGTGAACAGCAGATGTTTCCAAGCTTGACTTATTCTGGTCTGTCCTTTTTAATATATCCCAGTTCTTTGCTTTTTCCTTCATTGGTTCAGTATCTTACTCTCATTCTCCACAACCACCCAGTCAAAAGATATACTCCTCAGATTTCATATTCTGGCTTCAGAATATTGTTTCCTATTCTTCTCCCACAAATCATAGGTGACTGATTCCCAACAGCCCTGCTTTCATCCAAGTTCTCTTACTTCTTTTACTCCCATAGTCTTTGCATGGTTCTTGAGATCCAATGGAGCCACTCTCCCTCTCTCACCATCAATCTCTAGTTACTCTGCTACCCCAGAACCAAACTGCTTCACTGAACCTCCATGCACAACCTAGATCCTCTCTTTATGCCTGTGAAGCTGATTTCCCCATTCATCCTTGGTGAGAGCATGTTTAAGACAGAGCATATCTTTGGGCAAGCTGGCTCTTGGCTCTGAAGGAGTAGGCACACACTTGTTTGGGTATGCCAAAAATCAGACCCCTGACACAAAAGTCAGTTCAGGTCTTGCTTCAAAAATCAGGGCCTGCACACTCTCTGCACCTTCCATTTTGTTCAAAACCAAAAAACATGACCATATACTCTTTTCTAAAAACTTTCTGAGGAAACACCTTGCTTTTGTCTTAAATTCCCCCTTTCCCCAAACAAATTTAGCCTGAGTTAAAATGACCAGTGCAAATATTTCAGTCTGAAGAGGTCAAGATTCTAAGAAGACTGGTAAACATGAAGAAACCACTAAACCAGAAGCAGCACAGAGCATGAAGCTGAATTTTATAATATCAGAATGGTGCCACCATTTTCTACATAATTGCATTAAATATTTATATGTTCGGATGACTCAATCAAGACCTCTTTGCCTCCTGGTTGACTTTGGGGCACGTGATGCATCCTACCTTAAAGTTCTTTAAAACTTCCTGTGTATTTTTGGGTTGTGAATAAGGCTTGGGTGTCAGCATAGGCACAGCCTTGGAGACACTTTTGCTGGGAGATGTGCGTCCTGTTGAACTGCTGGGCTCTAGTTCAGTGGTGGGAACAATGGTTGCTTCAATTGTGGCAGTGAATTTTGGAGCAGGAAGTGACTGTTGCCTTAAATATCTCAGAGGATTTGGGTCTTTCAGTGGGGAATTTGGTTCCACTGAATGGCTTCTTTCTAGAATTTTTGGCATCTGCAAACGCTCGAGGACAGCTTCACTGATAGTGAATCTTTCAGTGTACTGCTGGAGGATGCTCTCAGCCTCCTCCTGTGTCTTCGCATTCTTGTATGCCTCATGAAGCTCCCGCTCCCTTCTCTCTCTGCAAGGAAGACAACACAAGAGAAACCATCGCATTAACATTGGAAATCACAGCCATTTCCTCTGCTCCATCAACATCCTCCCCTCTCCCTCACTCAGGCCGGCAGGCATGGCTGCCCACAGTTACCTATCACCTGTGAAGCACACAGCATTTTCAGACATGCCATTACACTCCAGTAAAACAACATACTTCTCCTCCACGATTTCTCGGTAGGTTTTGATGCTTTTTCTGCGCTCATTCGTTCCCTCTCCAGCCAATAACCTCTCCATTTTCTTTCTCTCAGCTTCCTTTTTAATCAAATCCTGTGAAGCACTCCTTCGACGACTCTTCCACCGAGCCAGATCCTGTGAGATAAGGAAAGCACCTGACTGCAGAGTTGCAAATAGCTAAAAAGTGGCCACAAGTAACAATGAACCCAGCCAGCCAGTAGCAATACTTGTTCTTGCCTGTGGAATAGGCTCCCATCACCTGCAGGCAGCATTGTTTATTTCAATGACAAAAGGAGATCATAAATGAAAATGTTGCCTGAATTTTCTGCTGATAGCAGGATACAGTAAAGATTTCATTGCTTCACTGCTTACCTTGCTTTTGGCAAGAAATTTGGCCTAAAAAGGACCAGTCAGGACACTTATTTTCACTTGGCCAACACTAGGGACAAAATCCAATTCTCTGGGAAAATTAAGTAAAAAAAATTATGTTTGGTGAAGAATTTTAATAATCAGACATATGGGAAGCAAGAGTTCATTAAAGGAATAGATGTTGTTTCACCATGAGCTACAGCTGCACTGTCTGCCTTGGCGAGCTTATAGTTCCAACTTTGCCCATGCTTAAGCTACATGCAAATATGGTTGACCCATGATGTTGGGTTTTTTGGTAGAAAAATCCAGTGCAGCATCCAAATTTAAATTCTTCATCATGGCCACCCCTGCATTACTCTGGATCCAGATGTGAGCAAGAGAGATTAGGGATTGATGTGGCTCATACCTGGCTGGTGTGAGAGATGACAGAGTAAAAAGCCTGTGGTTTGTATCCAGCTACATAGAGACGTCCTTGTTGAAGTAACAATTGCAGGCTTTTTGGGATCTGCCTGCCTGAAATTGTGCAGAAGATTGACTGAATCTGGTTCTCTGCCTTTTCTGCAAAACTAGCCTGACACTAAACCAGAGAGTCACAGGAGGTACCTCTTATGGGCCCCTGAGATGTCCTGCATCCTTTATGAATTCACAAATCCTGGAGGATACAGAAGTAAGATCTTTCTCACAGTACAAGTATAACAGTAAAGAAGTTTTCTAAACTGTAGAATTTCTTTGCAGCCAACTAGCAAAGGAACAAAATTTTACATGTAAAAAGTAACCATTGCAGAAGTTCTGCAAAGAAAAATAACTTCCCATTAAACTGGAAGGGAACATTTGTCATTAAATTTTCCACATCAGGAGATTGGCATACAGATTATATTTCAAGGCTATTTCATTAATTTCATGGTTTCCCAAATATTTTAATTGCATTTTTATTGGTAAACAGCAGAAGGTACTGCAACCATAATTTATTTTATGGAAATCAGGAAAAAACATTATCACTTTTAATTTAGCTTAAAACCACAATTTATTGATGTTACACTAAAGGGAATATTCATTAAAGTACTTCTTCACATGACTTGCATATATCAGTCCATAATCCCCTTCATGAAACATAGGCCTATCATTTTCTTCAGTTACTAATTATTCTCATTGAAGTACCAAAGCATTTTCCTATTAGCTACTTCCACTGTTGTCTATTGTTTGGAAATTAGTTTTTCATTAGCAAATTTTCTAACATAAGCCCTCCTTCTCTTTTCATAATTAAAAAACAGACATGTTTATCATTTCCAGTTCTGATGCTTTAGAATAACAATAATTTAAAACCCCCTTAAAATTGTTAAATGTTGGCAAATTCATAGCATAGGCATCTAAAATATCAGAGCATGACACATGTCTCTATAAAGCCCTCAGAATGCCGAGGATGTTCTAATAAAGGGATTTTCAGTGCCTCTTCAGAACTTTCAGTTCATGTTAGAAGGTGCTAAGGGCCTGGAAAATGTAAGAACTTTAGCTCAGAGCATTTTCAATTCTACAGCAGAGTTCTCAAACTTCTTGAATGCCTTTGGATTTATTCTTATCTCTGCTGGGAAATTACAGCTTCCCATACATAAAGACCTTTCAGCTGAAGTCTTTCATTGTTCTACTACAAAAAGTCACTTCTTAGCTGTATATACAACTTGTTTTTAACTTTTCTTTAAATTTTCTACCAAAGACCTCTCTGAGGTGTTTCACAGAAGCTTTCCTTTTAATGAGAAACTACCATACTTGAACAGATATGTTTTATTGTGTTTTGAGTGTTTTTTTCTTAATTAAAAAATATCCCAAATTCCTTGTTTAAAATCAGTCATTAGGAATGAACAGAATTGAAACTAAAACTCTTTATACTAACTTACCTGCAGATAATTTTTTTCTGTTCTTGCTAATTTGCTGCAGACATTGCCAAATGCTTGGACAGCTTAACAAAACACATCAAGGAAAGAGGGTTTGGAAAGGCCTTAAAAACCAAGCAAGGTGTACCTAACATGAAGTGGTATTTGTTTGCTTGGACAAGATGGAAAACATTAACATTTTCTGTATCTATGCAAATTTATTAAAGAAAAGGCTGACCTATTTATTCCCTGTCCTACTTAGTCTTGTATTTGTCACTTTGGCCATTGACTAATTAGAAAAGTTAGAGAAGTCAGGAGTTAGAAGTTGTTCTTCCATTTTTTTACCTAATCACAGTTTCTTTACATTTTCTTTAAAAAGCAAAATACCTGGTGAACAGGCAGAGGGACTAGAAGATCTTGTATTCTTTGATTTACAACAAATTATGAACTTCTATGGTTTTAGCAACAATCCACTGAGAAAAAAAAAACAAAAACCTTCTCTTTATTATTTTAAGCACTTGAAAGCAAGTGCAGATTTAGCAGGTTGTCCTTTTTTTGCCTAGCTGGCTGGCCTCAGTGCCTGCCAGCATTGCAGACAATGTTGTGTACTCACATCTTGCCATCTGGTCTCATCCTCTTTCAGCTGGTTGTGTATATTCTGCAGCTTCTCATGGCGAGCTTTGCTATGAGGCTGAGCCACAGCTTCTTCTTCACATCTCATGTCAAACATACTCATACTCCTAAACAAGGGAAAGATAACAACAGGCCCAGTCTTATTTAGAGGCTTATATTCCTTCAGCTTGTAAGAGCTGAAGCCACATGAGGGTGCTACAGCAGAATCAGTCACCTGCTCTGTTACAAAGCTCCCAAAAGCAGCAGTCCCCAAGTCAGGCTTGTTAGCATCCCTATGGCTCCCACACAGTACTTCAGGCATTACACTCCTCAACTTCCCATTTTGTTAGTCAACCACAACTTTATACCTCACTAAGAAGCACTACTAACTTTACACTTCCATCAATAGCTCTTAATAAAAATCATTCTATCATTCAGAACATTTTACTTTCTGAAGATTTGTGCCCAATGGGTTTCCAAGATCACTTTGATTAACAGCACAGAAACAATTTTCCATTTCAGGGTAAAAGAAGGCTTGAGAAGTGCATCAGGGACAGCATGGCCAGCTAAATGCTATTGCTACAAACTCAGAGAAGTACAGTCAGTTCAAACTGCATGGTACTTTTTCCCTTCCCCTTTCCTCCCCTCTCGCCCTTGAAGAAATCCAATGCTACCAGCACCAACTTATTAATACAGCTAACCTAACAAGGAAAAGATGACGTCCAGGACAAAAAAAAGTTTTTTTTTTATTTATGTCTCTGACCTTTGGGGAGTTAAAGGAAAAAAAAGGTTGTGGTTTGACGTTATGCATCTCTTTATATTATATAAAGATTTCACACAAAGATAACATGCTCACCACTCCACCTCTACTACCTATTATTAGTAAAACATGACCTCAGTTGTGCCATTCAAAGCAAAAAAAAACTTAAAAGAAAGCCATGCAGTTCCACATGGAGTGATTTCACAGCAGTCCTCAAATGATCACCTGCAGCTTTACGTGAGCCAATGAGCCAACTAGCAGGAGAAGCACCCAATGAAGAAAAAATTGTGGGCAGCTCTGTCCACAGTATTCAAAGTGAATACTCACGGAAAGCTGTGCATATATTTATGAGCCAGCATTTGTATTCAGGCAAGCAAAGACGGGAATGCCACTCTCAAGAAAACATTTGAAAGGTCTGGACAGTGTATGGAAAAGGACGTGCACAGATCCCATCCTGCTAAGTAGGTATTTACTCAGAAATGAAGGACAGAATAAACATCCTATTGCCTTTAAGTATGAACAGTGAAGTTAACATATTACTGTGCTTCACCCCTTAAAGAGAGTGTGAGGGTTACACTAATTTGGGTTTTTCTGTGGGTAGTTTAACAGTTGCATTGCTCAGGATTGGATTGGAACACTCCTAAATAACAAAACCTAAAGAGATGGCAAGTGTTGTTGTTTTTTAAAACTTAAACATCAGCCATATTTGGCAGACTGGTGAGGTAGGTTGGGAGATGCATAACTTGCAATAAAGTCACTCTCATAGGGCTTATTCCAGTAAAAGAGCTTTTGAAACTCACACTAAAAAAGACTTTAGTGCTCAGTATTTGATATCTTGGGCCTACTGGGTCAAACTGATTGTGTAGCTCTTCCCTTGTACTCTTTCCTCACTTTAAATTATTTTTCATTCCCATGCAGTAGGAGAAAAGGTAAGACCTGAAATGGTGATTACTGGTCCTAGTAGTGCATGAGTACACACACTCTGCCATTTGGGATGGAAGACTCTTGTCTTTCTAGAAGGAATACCTGGATTTCCTAATGTAAGTCTAATGTCCGTTCCCTGAATTCATACAGGTCTCACAGGGTGCACAAAGACAGCAACAGGTTTTATAACTATTAACAATGCAGTAAAAAAGGTTCTTTGGAAAAGACTTTAGCCTTGGCCAGGAGCCAAACTATACACTGCAGCCCCAGACACACCTCCTACTTCAGCAGTCACCTCCTGCTGCTGGGCCTTCATTGTCAGGGATGGGCAACTGGGTGGGTTCAAACTTCAGCTCCACAGCAACATGTTATTCCACAACAGTATCTTCCCAAGACAGCAGTCTGAAGGAGTCCCACCCCAAAGCACTGTGCTCCACTCGGACCAACATGTAGTAATCACTAAGGAGAAAAACTTCCTTTCCCGAGTACATGGACAAGGCCAACTGAAAGGTCTACATCAACTTCTCTGACAAGTTCATCCTTAGAGAAGAATCAAAGAGGCCAAAACTCTGAGCTTCTAGCCAAAGACACTTTTCACTATGAGTCCCACATAATTCCATCCTACTTCTGTCTTGTACAATCTACAAATAGCTCCAGACAATCGCTAACATTTCCATGAACAGAACTAGATTTACTGCTCCCTCCAACCACATGTTGGGCCAGCAGGCACACAGCACACAAGTAGACAGGGACTATGTAATTGGACCAAATTCAAGTTCATTAACTTTCTGCCATTAGCACAGGTCCAGAGATTGTATACAAACTCTGTCCTGAAGCAAGAGGCCTTTCTGCTGACCAGTGTACCAGACCTGCTGTTCTAACAATGATCTGGGGAAAAGCACTGTGCAGACCAACAGTGTATTTGGGATGTTGGGATTTTCAAGCTATACTGCTTTATTATCACAAATTACGGTTGTTGCTGTCAGCGATACCGTGCAACAATTTCTTTTTTTTTAACAGGTCTAAATAAATTTTGAATTTAAAAAAAAATCTGAAGGACTTCAATGTTTAGATTAATTAATTTTAAAGTGAGAGATAAGGTAAAAAACCTTATGAGAATATATTAACAATCCTTATGTAAGGCATTTATTATGTGGCTGTATTACCATTTTACAGTCATACTAAGACTGAAGAAACTCCAACAAAACATAAAAAGGGACAGACTGGCTCAAAATCAGACTAGTAAAGAAATACTCAAAAATCTCAGCTCACTATGAGCCTAAACTCACATTGGACTATCAGGGTACCACTAGAATTCTCCCTCTTCAGGAGATGGGAATGGGCCTGGTCAGCAGCAACACACTAAGTATTGCCTTTTCTGGACCCTGAGACAGACCAGGGCTGATGACAATATCTAGTTTTTCTCTAACTAGCAAAGGGAACTTTGCCAGTCTAATAAAAGAGTCCTTAGTGTTGCTGCTGGAATAAAGAGCATCTAGTCTAAGACTGAATTCAAGTTACAGTTTTCAATGGGGACTTGACAAACATTTAAAAAGTATTTAAAATGTCAGTTCAATTTATTTTTCCTACTTGAGAGAAAAATTTTATTAGAATCTTCATAAATACTTTGTCTTCAGTAGGGAAAACACAGTCTTACTTTTTATAAAAACTTAAAAGGGAGTATAGGAAAATAGTTGCGTTGTAAACTGTAGCACATCTGGAAAGGATGACATTGAGGTTTGAATATTAATTGTTTTGCCTTCTAAAACAAAATAAGAATCAGTATAGAATAAGCAATATGATTTATTGATCATTGCTACTCTCACATTATACCACCAAGACCATTGTAATGCCTTTTTGAAGGCATCACCATGTACCTTCTCTCATGATTGCATTTAATACAGGCATACAGAGATTAAAAAACCGATCATAAAGCAGGCTTTCTGAAAAAGATGGAATGTCCCCATTGTTAAGTATAACACTTCTATGTTATATTGCTCTTTTTATCTCACCCCTTCATTTGACTGGACAGATTCCTGCTGCTTGAAAATGATTATGCTTACTCTGTAGTCAGAGAACAGAGGCTTTGCTTAGCATAAAGGTATTAAAGAACTCATAAAGAACACTCAGGCCATAATTATAAGCTTTATCATTAGAGGAAAGGGTGAAAAATTGCATATGAGTCTCTGTGTATACTCATTATAAAACCCCCACAACTCTCCATACTGTTTATATTTTGGGATTTAATCTGGGACACAGACAAGGTCATGTGCATTTCTGTGAACAGAAGAACATTGATATTATTGTGTGTGTAGTTTCCAACTATCTCTCTTCTAAACAGCTAATACTTCCAAAGAGCTTTCCAAGTGACATTGCATCCTATTCCACACTAAAGTTTGTATGCATACATGAACGATTAAAATTTTTGAGTGTAATAAATGTCAGTTCTACTCCTTCTATGAAAAGTGATGCATCAAGGTGAAGGGCTTAAAAATTGAAATTTAGTACATTATTAAATTAAACATAACTTGGAAGGGATTGAATATAAAATTTTAAAAAGAGAATAAAGGCTCAGCTAAAGATGTATTTCCTGGTAATTATTCTGAAGATTGCAATGATATTATTTTGCTTTGGGCTTTCTTATTTCTTCCTGTCCTTCCTCATACTTCATTTTTTTCTTCAACACCCAGATTCAACCCAACTCTCTTTACCTGTAGCTGACTAGAGACAATGGAAATTCAGAAGAAATCCAAGACAAAATAAAAGAAAAAAAGAGGAAACAATACTTTAAGCAACAGCTGGACATTAGTATTACGCTTAGTTTTTAAGGACTTTTATATAGAAATTATTTTTAACTGCAACGTAAGCCATATCACATTCCATTTTTCAGTGCTGTCTGAAAAATTTATTTGCCAAAACACTGCAAAATAATAATGATGCATCAACTGCATTTTAAATTAGTAGAAAAGATGGGAAAGCATGCAGTGTAAGTTGTTTAAAACAGAATCTTGTGAACACATGACAACTTACTCTGCGTCATCAGACACAGCAGTTCTGGGGCCGAATCTACAAGACCAAATATAAAATTAGATTGTGGATAAATACATTAAGCAGCAATTGCAACTGGACCCATATAATTTGTACAACTGTCACTTCCACTTGTAAAGCTGACCAAAATAGAACCATACTGTTCAGGGATTATGTATTCATCAAACAAGACTTACCTGATCATCCTGAGGTCAAACTACATGAGAACACCACCCATCCCTCCTTAAACACATACTTATGCCCCACATTATAAAAACCTGCTGAAGTATACCTAAAATGTGTATAGAAAATGCTTCTTAAAAATAGACAATGTCTTAGCATTTACATTGTGCCATACATGCAATGAATGGAAACAAAACTTAACAGTTACAGTCCACAGCAGTGCTTAGTACCACTATAACTGAAGCATGAAAGAGACAAATACTGTAGTCAGAAAGTGAGTCATAGGCTTTCCTTTTTCCTTTTGTAGGTCTTGTTTTTGTGTTTAGGGATTTCTTTGGTGGTTTTGTTTGTTTGAATTTTAGTTGTTTTTGTTTATCTTTTGGTAATTCGTTCTGTTGTTGTTTTTGTTTGGGCGGGGGTTGTTTGGTTTTTTTTTCGTTGGTTGGTTGGCTGGTTAGTTGGTTGGCTTGGAGTTTTTTATTGTTTTGTTTGCTTTTTGGTTGTTTTTTTTTGTTAGTTGGTTTTGGTTTTCTTTCCTCAGGGTGGGGAGTATAGTCGAAAAAAGTTACCGGTAATACACAAACCAGCAGCATTCACTACAATTGTAATCTTCTTTAGAGCTATGCAAACCATATATATACACATATATATATATATATGGAATTTATCATAAAAGAGCATCATGTGCAAAAGTCAATACTACAACATTAATCATGGGAGAAATAGAATAAGCATCTCTCAATAAGCAGAGTACATTTTAGCATCTCTTCTACATAAACTTTTCTTGCAATTCAACATATATATGGTAATCAAACATTCCTTTCACTTAGCTTTCAATTAAATATTTTTAAAAAATCAAAATAAAATGCATTACACAACTATAATTCTTGTTTCTAAAATGTGTATTACTGACATACAGTGTTGTAGTCTGGACTGAAAACACACCAGGCAATGCACAATCTGAACTCTGAAGTGTGCACACAGGGGTCTGCAAGCTGTGTGATTCACACCAGAAAGCTCACGTTTGCAGATGCTCATCCTTGGATGAAAGTGTTTCCATTTTGTTTTCCTCAGGAACCTCCTGAAGCTTAGATGTTTGACCAAGGTGGACTTCACTGTTGCCATCTTCAGCCACTTGGGCAGTACTAATAATCTCATCTTGTCTTGTAGGTGGGAGACTGTCCTCCTGCCCTTGCTGCTGTTCTTGTGATGGTTCTATTGCACGTTTTCCAGAGCTATTAGTGTAGACTTGTGGACATTTCTCAGGCCTGAGTGAGCCAAAGGCAGTAGTGTAAAGGGATATATTAAGCAATATTTCAAAAATCACACAAACATAATGAAAAGCATAAATTAACAAAAAAACCAGCCCCTACAAACCCAAATAGCTGACACAGGACGAGCTAAGTGAGGCAGGAGCAAAATGCATAATTTTAAGAGTCAAATGCTTGCACTATTTTTTAAAGTCAGAAAATAAACTGTCCAGAACACCAGTGAAAACTGAAGTATTAAGTCATTTCAACACCAAGCCACTGTTGAATCCTATGGTAGATGACAGGTTTGTTTTCTCCTGGCTGAGATGAAAACCAGTACTTCATCCATGTCTGTACATGCATGTCCTTCTCCTCAAGTACTCTGAAGAGGCTGATGAGTAAGAATCTTTCCACTCTTGCTTGCATGTGGCTCAACCACCAAATTATAACTCTGTTATCATTCATTCATCACCAGCTTCAACACTCACACAGCCTCAAACATCGGAACAAAGGTGCTTAGAAAGACATTGAGCATTATCAGGAAGAATCTCAGGATCTAAAGGTTTCCTCTTAGGAAGTCACTGGCACTAGTTAAGCCATAAACAATCATCTAAACTACTACATACAGCATCTCCATTTCCAGCTGGAAACATTTGTAATGATTATCTCATATTTAACCAGAAACCTCTACAAATGTAATGCAAGTGTAATTGCTACACAGATCTGTTTCTCCATGTTGTTAGAATTTTGCATCTGGTAGAGTCTCCACATGAGTTTTCTAAAAGGGCAAGAAACCTTCAACTGCCTTCTACTGAGCAGGAAGAATTAGCAGAGAACTGAGGACAAGCATGAAAATAACCACTACTGGGCCACCAGCAAATATTCTTGATAAAGAGATCTTGAAAAACAGCCCACAGGTCTAGCTAACAGAGACGGAGAAAAACACAACTTTCTTACCTCGTGGTTTTCTTCTCAAGTTCTGTAGCTGTGCCCTGCTTATTCTGCTGCTTTGAAAATGGCATGGGAAGGAACTGCTTAGTACTGGGCCCAGGCTGTTTAAGAAAAGCTCCAGTTCTTCTGGCTAACATGTCATCTCTTTGAGGGTCTGGAAATTTCATTTTGTTTTCTGTTCCATCACTCTGCAGCTGAGGGATTTCAAGCTGTTGTTGGCTCTCTTCTTGTGTGACTGTACTGCTCAGAGAGACAAGTGACACTGTTCCATGAAAATGCTCACTTGTACAGCAAGTGGCTGCTCAGGCAATGTGAGGTACTGTTACTCAAAACAAAGTTGAGAATGATGGACAGCTAGAGAACAAGGCATCTTTAGCCACAGCACAAAGAGTAAGAGGAAATGACACTGAACCCCACAGTTATGTAGGTGATTTGTTAGAAGTTGGGAATTGCATACAAATCTATGCAATGACTTATTCACTTGGGAGCTGGCATAAAAATCCAGACAAAGCACTATGGCTTGCAACAGAAATCCCCCCCAAAACGTGAAAGACTATTTTAATGCTGAACAGCAATTAACAACTGAAGTACTTAAATATCATTAAAGAAAACAGGCTGTTTTCTATTCATAGGATACATTCTTGTAAGTAATTTTACAAAACAAAACACATGCCATGATAATTGAGTAAAACGCATCTTTAAAGCCCATGTGAAGAATGGGACAACACTGCTGACTGATCCAAGATAACACCACACACAAACCAGGCTCAGAGAGATCTGCTTCTGTTCTCTGACCTTTCTCCTTCCTGCAGAGTCTTCAAATCCTTTTCACGAGCTACAGCCTCCTCTTGCTGCTGCTGCAGCAGATAAGGAGCTACTGACAGAGGAGGACAATTTATAGGAATGGAGCTTGTGGTACGCCTTGAAAAAGTTCCCATCCTTCTAACCAACATATCATCTCTCTCAATATCTGGTAAATTCCTGTCACATTCTTCCTTGGCACTTTCTTGCTGTTTGCTCAAACTCCATGGGGTTTGTTCCTCAGAGATGACATCAGAAGCTGGTACAGGAGACGGAGCTCTCCTGCAAGAGTCATCTGTACCTGACTTGACTCCTCCCTCACTAGTGATGAGAATGAGAGGAAGGGTGAGACAGACAAAATGTTCTCAGGTCAAATGAAAGGTAAGAAAAGGAGCAATCTTACTCAGTTTGCAAATGTTTTATAAACACACAAACTTAGCTAAATGAATTGCTTGCTAAAAGCATTCATTAAAAGTTCTTGCTGCAGGCAGACTAAGTGATCAAAGAAATGCCAAAGAAATATAAGATCTGTTAATGTGTTAACAACCCAGACAATTCTTCTCCAGATAAATGCCAGAAACAGAGAGCAGCAGTACACCATCTTCAAAAAGAAAGTAAATCCATTAGGTTTGCAAAAAACCTTTTTTGAAGATCAGTAAGGCCAGCAAACTGAATGACAAATTCCTAATGTGCTGAAAGCAGGCAGAGTAAAGCTGCTGAAATTGAAGCAGTAGAAAAATCATGAATGATAGCTCAGCCTCTGAGATACCAGTGACTTCACTGCCCATCAGAAATTATGAGCAAGCGTTTGCAAGACCTCTGCACAGCGTTTTGCGCCATTCTGAATGTGTTAAGATACTCTCAAGACATGAGATGTCTTCTGAACGAGGCCATACATGTAAACAGCTCTTGGGTTTATGCTGCAGTTCACTCCCATGCAGATCAGCATCTGGCAAGAACAGGTCTCATTTACAGCTTAGTAGCACTTCCTAAACCACACCAAATACCTGGACTCATTTTCTGGCTCAGATACTCCACTGCTGTATTCAGCCAACCCAAGACTGACAGCAGTGGTTGAAGAAGAGCTTTCAACACCAGAGAGAGTTTCCACACCGTCTTTCTTGCTTTCCTCTTCTGTTCGATTCTTGGATGAAGCTCTGCCAATAACAAGCTTGTCCCATTTCTGTTGATCAATCTCAGTTACTGGCCCAAAATGCACAAACTTCTGCTTGGGGCTACCAGCCTTTTTGTTTGCTCTGGTTTTGCGGACAGCAAAATCATCATGGGCTACTGCTTTCACCATGGTATCAGCTGGTGGCAGAGAGTTGCTGGAACATCTGAAATCTTCTTCACTGGTCATAGTGAGGAATAAAAGAATCCCCCCAACATGAGACCCTCAGAATAAAACAAATTAAATGTTCCTAAGGTTTTGAAGGGGTTTTATTTTAAAGTTCAAGGACACAGGTATAAACAGCTATGGCATACTGAGTCCCAAATGACATATGAAATGCAGATACTGCAGACCTGTGGGGAAAACTTGGGGAGCACATCCATGGAAGCACTTCCTAAGGGCAAGGAATGTAGCATATGGCCTCTTCCAAATTCAGTTCTTCACCCTAACAAAGCCACAGTTTCCGTATCTGCTCACACATACCCAGACCCCACACTATATGGGACTGTATGGCACTAGAACAGACTTTGGCACGAGGGAGTGACAGTGGCATGGGAGACTAGCAAGGGCAATTCACTTACCATAAACAAAGCAGACTGAATTCTGATTTTAATAAATCACCTCAAAAGTAACAGAGAGATTGCTAATATCTTCAGGATGAAAGACTGAGTTTTGATTTATTGGAGCTAAAATTACATACAATAACCACAGTGTTAGAAGAATGCCAGAACAGACAGCCATCTTTGATTGCAAAATGGCATGCACCTAAACAGGAAGGCTAGGAGTTGTTATCTTTCCCTACTGGAGTCACAAATCACCTGCCTATGTTATAGACCATCTCCACAGGGAAACAGCTTAGAATAACTGCTTTATACTGGCTCCCTTTGTAAGGGTTTTGTTAACAACAAGAGCATACAAACACCATATAGTGAGGCCCTTGAAAGCCCTGCTGCAATGAGAAACAGTGGTGGTGTATGTGCACAGCACTGGAGCATGATGTTGTGCTGATGTATCAGCTCAGGTCTCAAAATAGCAGAGACATTAATGCAAAGATGCTGATCCCCAGGTAATAGTCCCAAGGTATAAAACACCCCGAGACCTGAAGACAGCTTGGTAAGGAGCAATGTAGCTGCTAGTGTATTAATGGTACCACTTGGAAATTTGTACTGTTCAACTTCAAGCAGCTTCAAAGCAAATTCAGCCAGTGACAGAGGGACCTTCCTGATATTGTATCCTGATATTGAGTATCTACAAGAAATGTGACTGTGAAACTACTATAGTGCTCTAAATGATGGACACACTTTCATTTCATGACAGATAGCATATCTGTACAGATTTTTGGACTCCTCCTGAAAATGGAAATAGGTAAGGACTGGTTGTCAACAAAGCATTCTTCAAGTTTAAAGTCACAAGCACACACAGCGGGTTGTGGCAAACTGAACATGCTTCCCAGCCTGCCAATCCTGCCCACAAGCAGAAACCATACCTGGGCTCCCCTGACAGTTTCAATCTTTTCCAGGTCTCCAGATCTGCTTTTGTTATAGAGGCATTGGCAAAAAGCACATCATCTTGTAGCTGAGGAAGGATGCTTTGAGATTGCATCCATTTCCGTTTTGCCAAATCATCTCTCTCATTATCAAGCTCTTTCACCTGCAGTTCCTCCTCTGACTCGGTCTTCTCATTTTGTAGAAGTGGGTTCTCTTTGCTTGTAACTGTTTGCCTTACTGATGTCATGTGCACCCGTCTTCTTCTAATTTGATGCACATTCCAGTTCAGCAAGGAGAGATATTTTGAGGAAGCAATTATAAATCAATGTCAAAAGAAGAGATTCAGAGCTCAAGAAGATAAAAGTGAATTTATAATATTAGTTTCACATTAATTTTAGGAAGTAAATATGGAATGAATCATTTGAAGTTCAAACTTCTCAGCTATGCTACCCCAGTCATGCACTACTGAGACGACATCTTCACGTGAACTTCTATTCCCAGCTCAAGTAAGAAAAATCTTTGTTATTACTGAATTAAGCATTTCTGCAATAAGCTTTCTCTTAAATAGTTACAAATATCTCATTTGAATATTATTCACACAGCAAATTCACGTTTTGCTCTCAAATGTACTACTCAATTTCTTTGATCTTAAGACTCATGTCAATAGCGTCAGACAATTAAAATTTGGTTAGGTGCTCCTCAGCTGTTCTGTCAAACTAGTCATTAGAAAATGCTAATATAATCAAATTACCAGAAACTGAATGACACATTTGACATTTGAAAATTGAAAAGAGCTCTTAAATATTAGAAGTAGTTTTGGGAGCATATCAGTTATTACAGTCAGGGTTCCCTGTAGTGTGTATATAATGGTTTTATCTAGAATCGCATCCGTTTGCCCAAATAAAACAGTTTCCTGAAAAAGATCTCTAACTAGCAAATATTTGTGTTCAGTGACTTCTTAAAGGTCTGTATCACTGAGCTGAAGAAAGAAGAGATTTTCTAGGCTGAAGCCTTGTAACCCCTGATCCATTTCCCAAACCAATGCTGCATAACACACATTAGGACCAGGTGCAACATAATTCAGTGCAGTGTAGCAGGCATATATATTCAGTGCCTTCACTAAAGACTCATCTGGCCCTGTTTCATGCAGGGTATTAAAAGAGCATGGGATGAAAGAAATGCATCAAAAAACATGCACTGAAAGTGATCTGAAAATGTGCTGAGATATAAAACATAGTTTCTAAGTTTATTCTCCATTACTCACGGCCTATCTCATGAGCTTAGATAACAAAATCTTATTTACACTCCCAACTAATTAACACTTCTCCTCAAACTGTAACAAAAAAATTGTTTGGTTCACTTTATGATAAGCTTTAGCATTTACTTTAACCTGTAGGGTATTTTTTGTAGCCAAGACAGCTTTAGACCTATACAGCAATACAGCATGTTGAAATTAAGCATTATAATTGAAAGAATAAGACCATGAATGCACACCTTGCATGTTCCTTTTTTTCCATCTGCAATGGCTTTTTAACATCTTCCGGTTTACCTTTCTCTTTACTTGTATAGGGTCCAATTAAAAAGGAGTTAAATGGAACTATGTGCTTGGGTTGATTCATTCTGGCTCTCCGAGTGGCAAAGTCATCCTTTTCTAAATCAGGAACTCTGCTGGCTGCTTCATCTTCTGAACCAGAATCCTTTCCTTGATAATGTGTCATGAAGGGGTTGTCCTTGCGAAGGATGATGTCTGGGGTGCTTCCACTGTCTTCACATATTGGCTTTTTACTGACATAGAGCAAAATTAAATAAAGCTCTTGATGCACCAGAGGAGGAGAGGGCAGTGCAGCATCACCTCCAGGTCAAAAAAACAGCACAGGTAATCAAATACGCTTGAAGCTGCTGTTAGATTGGACAAAGCCTAGCTAGAAATAAAACTTAGCATATAAAGTAGCAAATCCACGAAGTCTGTACATAAAAAAGTCAGCATGTTGGACCTTTACTTATTTTAGCTATAGCTAGAAGAACCAGTAAGAACAAACTTTAGCATACAAGATGCAGTGAATGTAGTACCATAACTGGCAGTACTAAACTTTTATTGAGCACTTCAAACAAAGTAAGAAATGTGATGCAAA
Source organism: Molothrus aeneus (assembly GCF_037042795.1). Classification (NCBI taxonomy): domain Eukaryota; kingdom Metazoa; phylum Chordata; class Aves; order Passeriformes; family Icteridae; genus Molothrus; species Molothrus aeneus. The sequence goes on from NC_089649.1 coordinate 50,019,834, forward strand.
GATCCCTGGAAAATGTTGCTGAGTCTTGAAATATCAGATATTTGGCATTTTTTAAATAGGTCTATTAAAAAAAAAACAAAACCAAAAACCTATCTGAGTAATCACAGAGGCTGTCTACCCACCCTAGTATTCTTAATTGCTTTCTTCTCACACGCACCTTGATTGATTCTCTTCCTAATTAACCTTTCCTTTCCCACAGAATAAGCGCTCTATGCCAATCCCTCTATGCCTCTGTGCCAGCTGACATACAGTAGCTGCAATGATAGCACACCAGTGATATTGGCATGCCAGAAAATATTGCCACCTGCCTTCGTCAGAAACACAACTGCTATCAACACAGCCTTGCTGTTACTGAAGATTATGACAGTAAAGACACTTGACAGCTGGTACCCATAAAGATTAAGCTTATTTTAACTTGTAAGGGTCAATACTCTTAGGGAAACTGAACAGACAGATGGCAGGAGCTAGGCAACTCTCACATTTAAAAATATAGTTGTTCATATTGATATTTTAGGAAGTTGGGCAGCAAGGACTGTTCCATGCAGTACTTTTGTAGGCATTTGCTCTGTCATGTAGCACACCTTGCTATACAAAGTGAAATAGAGGGGATCACAAAGGATTAAACAGACTGGCATTAAGAAAGCAAATCTAAATAGCTCAGGGGTTGCTCTGAGTTTCTCTACTACCTTAAATGTAAAGATTGTTTTTTAAAAGCATTTACAACACTTTAAATCCCTGCAAGCCCACTACATACACCACTTATTTTACATTCTCAGCTGCCCTTTGAAAGTACTGCTCCACAAAGTAGCTGGAGAAAATTATGGGGAAGCCATAAACCATCCCTGGCAGAGCAGCCTGGCTCAGGCTCAAAGGACACACAAAACTATCTGCCTTTGCCTTCTTATGCTGCAAAACACAGGATCCCCTGTTAGTGATGTGGAGAGTATGGTCTCAAATTAGCTAAAGGCAAATTTTTCCTTAGATCTCTCTGAAGGATCAAAATTTCACTTAGGGCAACAGAAAAAGACTGTCCAGTAGCATTCCAAATGGGAACTGCTGTCCCTTTTCCTCATTAATATTTGTGCTCACAACAGCTTCAGAAACAGCTGGCTCACCATGCAATTATTGAATAAGAACTGCTGGATTTTTCAGTCTCATGTCCACCAACAGTAGTGAAGCTTGAGAGCATCAAATGTAGCATTTCTGAGAGTAGTGTTTTTGGCAACAAAGAAATACTGAGTTATAGTACTCAAAAGTGCAACTATGAGTCATTGCAATACGAAACTTATGGCTTTTAGTATGTAACTAGACTTCAGTAATCACTTTCTAGGTTGAGAATATTTTCCACTCATTTACTATTTTTTTCATGGAATCAAAGACTAGCTGTGACCTTTTGGGGTCTCCTGAAACAGTTTATGATGGTCTTAAAAGTAATTTTTTAAGGTCAGTTTACCATGGTATAGATAACAAATACTAAATAGTAGATTTAGCTGCAAATTGCTCTTGCACACCCAGCCCCAGCTGTTGCAGAAACAGTAAATGGGTCAATGCTGGTACAGCAGGTGTTTCCAAACTTGCAGGCATTTGCACTCCCTGAAGCAAGGTCTCATACAGGCTTGTGGATCCTTATAGTGCATTTCAGAACAATGGAAGGATTTTGGATCCCTATGCTCTGTCAAGGTAAGAGTCCATGTTATTTTTCAACAAACATATCATAAAAGCTTGCTCACATTTCTCTCTTAAATTCTCCTCTCCACCATCTTTTTAAACACACTCAATTATTTTCTTTTTAGGGTCTCTCCATGAATGTGATCCCTACCTTTGATATAAAATACAGTAATTAAGAGACAGATGTGCTGGCAATAAGCAAGCAAGGAAGATCACATATCAATAAACAACATGCAACCGAGACAATTCACTCTTTTGGGAAGGGGAATTACTTTTTGGCATGCATTTGTATAGTATCTAATTCAGCTAACTAAAGGAGCTCTTTCCTAGAACATGCTACAGCAATGGAGACAGACACTTAGACTTCAAGCAAAAAATACATTTGCATACAAGTTCAAATCTTTCCTGTTCAGGACTCAAAAGTCCCCTACTGAGTTTAAGCTTTAGGAACAATTAGATGCCTTGTAGAACTCAAAAGTCACAGTAGGTGTCCTCCAGAGGTCATTAAGTTGAGAGGAAACAGCTTGCAAACAACTCAAAGGAACTAAAATAAAACTGCCAGCCTCAGGTGAAAAAACAAAAGAGAGGCTGGTATCAGAGAAAGATGAGGGAGTAAGAAGGGTGAAAGAAAAAAATCAGAATACAGAAACAAGAGAGACTGAGAATTGCTGAATGCCATTAATGCAGGGAAAATTGTATTTGATGCCAAGAAGAGAGATAAAATGGAGATGTTCAGAGAAGAATAATAAGACATTAAGAAATATGGTTAAATGTATCCTAAAGTGTCACTACTAAATTCTTCCTTTCTCCTCACCCACTATTCTTCCACTTTCACATACAAAGAATTTTCCTTACAGACTTCTGTCCTCTGTGCCTTTTCTGCTGTTTCTTCCTACAATCCCCAGAAGCAAGCTCTTACTTTGCTACAGTGATGCTTGGGTTACAAAGCTCTGCTCTTTGACCCTTAGCTGGAAGAGAAAACTGTCATCTCCTCCTTCTTCCTGCTGCCAAATTCCACAAGTCATTTCCACTGAGAGCAAGGAAGAAAAATTACTTGTTATTTCTCCTCCCTTCTCCATAAGGGCTGTAAGGACAGCAGATTGCCCAAGGAGAGAACTACACATTTATTCACACATCCTTCTCCTTTGTGGACATCAAAACAGATCAAGCACAGAGTTGGAAAAGGGTCTCTCAACATGGTGAGCATCCTCCAAATGCAAACAGAGCTATTTGTTATGCACTGAACTGCTAAACACAAGCAATGACTGCATTTTACTACATATACTAGCACACTAAGTGAGGCTGAAGAACTCATTTATGCCAGACAGCCCCTCATCATTGGTGCTGGGCTTCGTCAAAAGTAATACCCCACAGCCAGACATGAACACTGGTTCAGTACAGCTCGACAACAGTGAAGTAGACCTGAGAAGGGGACATGTGACAGCATCTGTTCTGTGACTATTTCATCTGCATATGGCACATCTGCATGTGGCTGCACATCAGCATCACTGCACCTATGAATAAACTGTACCACACATGAGCTACATTTCTTCCTACTGCATTTCAAAGCCCAGACTGTAGACCAGCAACTGATAAACTACTCACTGTTAGGATTTCACCCCACAATCCAAAACAAAATGTTTTGGACAGGAGGACATTTGGACACTTACCCTTTAGCCAAGCCATTTTGATTGTTTATAAGTTAGCACTTATGACATGTTAGCTAAAACTCTACTTTGCAGTTCATCCCCATGAGTAGAAGAGATTGAGATGATGGAAAGGCATGGGCTGTGAACCTAGCCATCATTCAGCTCTCAAGTTAAAGAATAGGAAATACCCAAATTAAACAACATCCAAAAATAAATAACATAGGTAGTAAGTGAATAACTACATATATTCTGTTATAAAGTCAGGCAAATTATGTCTGCTGAACTATGCCTCCATACTTAAATTGGTACATGCGTTAACAAGCACTGTGCCTTTATAGTTCCTGCCATTAAAAATAAATGTATCATTTACTAACACAGCTAAAAATATCAACCCAACTAAAAAGTATGGTTCAGTAAACTAAACCACCCCACCAGCAACAAGCAATGTAAATTTCTGAAACTTTTAGGTAAACTAGGCATTTAATGTAGATTCCTATATATTTTTATGAAGTACAAGAAAGCATTAAGTGGAAGGTGACAAGTAGCCTGTGTAGTAGTTTTCCTGGAGCCTGTTTACATTATGCTGTAAGACAATAAAATTTCTCAACACAAATGCAGTTAGCATCATACAACTCTGCAATCCACAGCTGCCACATCACAAGCTTTTTCAAACCAAGACCTTCACTAGCAATTGTGAGTGCTTAGCAGACTGGATTTTTGTTAGGAGATGTGAAATCACAGTGGATCAAGGAAGCCCACACTTCAGGCAATCCTACATTTGTGAAGCGTGCATGATTTCCCACACTGCTGGGCTAACCTGCCGTAGCGCTGGGCTGCTGACATGACCTTAATGCCAGCTTGTTCCAGTCTTCTTAACTTTCTGATCTCTTCCACATCTTTCCCCTTGGGTGCTGATGTTTCTTTTGCACTAGATGAAGGAGACTGATCTATGGAGTTTTCTTCACTTTGATTCACACCTAATTGATTTTTAAGGGAGCTTGCTTCAGGAGCCATGGAGCCCACTTTCTCCTTTTCACACAGTCCTGATGTTTCATTCAGTTCTTCTTCTATGGTTTCAGGGTGGGGTTTGCTATTAATTATACAAGGTAGTTTAATGTAGGCTGTGCTTGAAACATACACACTTATAAGCACATTTTGCTGAAGTCAAGATGCCAAAGGATGAATTCTGATGAATAATTAGGGTAGATAATTATGCTCTTTAAAGGAGGTTGTTTTTTAGTCCAAATCAAAAGTGAAGTATTAGTTGACAAAACCAACATGCAGAGTCACACACAGAGTCACAGCTATATAAACCATACTGGTGTATTAAATACAACATACAAATAAATTTATTTTACAAAAAAAACCACAGCAAAAATACTATTTTGATTAAACAGATAAAACATTACTTTGAGTTATCATTTGTCAGTAATTATCTTGAGAACTGAACCAGATTGTCCAGAACAGTTTTTTCCAGCCTTGGGTTTGAGCCAAACATCCACATTACTTACATTAACCAATATCTTGTCAAACAGATTGCATTGTATGGTAAATAATGACATCACAACAATGATTTTCCACTTGTTACTTTTCTACTAGCCTCACTATTTGCTAAAAACTACTTATCAGTACCACACCAGCAAGAGATTTATTACAGCATCATACACCTTGTGAAAAGAATGAAAACTGGGCAGGTGTTAGAGCACCATCAGTGAGGAGAGGAGGAGGTGGACAGGCCAGTCTTACCTGAAAGGTCTGTCTCCCAGCGGTGACGTCGCTGTGCTCCAGCTCTTTCGGTACTCCTCTCGTTCAGCTTTCTTCTTCCGAAGCGGAGCAGGTACATAGAAAGTCTGATTACTCTTGTTTGGGAGGTACTGGTTAAAAGGCACAGCTGATTTAGGTTCACCATGTGAGGTCCGCCTCGCCAACATATCATCTTTTTTCACATCTGGCATCTTTCTGTGTGGCAGGTCAGTTTCCGAGTCACTTCCTCTCCCTAATGAGGAAGTTGGAAAAAATGTCCTTTTTACTTTCACTTTCATCCAGTTGTTTGGGTTATTTTTAAACTATAAATCAGAGAAAACACCACCAAAAAATTATATTTAGCCACTGTTACCTGCATTTCTATTTTAAAATCAGTTACTGAAGGTAGTAGCCACAACATCTACACAGACAGTGAACTTTTTTCCATCATTCCCTGAAAAATTCATCTTAAACCACAGACCACATAAAAAACCTTAGGTTAACACTAAGCCAGACTTGTCAATCAGATAGGGCAGAAGTTTGCCTAAAGCCCAGATGACTCCTAGTTGTACATAAGGGCAGGTCTGATCTGATTCACAGTCTTGAACCTACACTAATAGGTGCCTAACTCAAGCTCAAACAAAAAAAAAAAAAAAGATTCCATGTTGTATAGCTACAGAATGGCAGGAATATGTGGATATTCCAACACACACATTAACACAGCAGTTTGAACACAGACAGCATTAGCTTCAGTCAAGACCTGAGAACAGCAGCTGCTGCTGTGAACCAGAAGGCTCAATGGTCTCTCTCCAGTCTCACTGGTTGCCTAGTCAATCAGTCTAGCACACTGCAGAATAGAGAGACTTGATACCCAGATGGAAAGGTGCAAGGGCAGAGGGAAGTGATCTCAGGATTTAGATGTTAGATCACTACAGTGAAGAAATAATCTGGCAGAGAAAAATCAAGAGTTTGAGAGAATAAGATACGAGGTCATCAGAGCTGGGCGACCACTTGATATTGTTCAAATGAACTAAACTTCCTGATATTTACAACGCATTTAGAACACTGAAACTTATGCAAGTTTCTGACTTGAAATTCCCAAATTGTAGGAGAAACGCCCTAAAGAGCATTAGCAGTGTGGAACTTCCCATTTTGGAAGCTTAGATTCCCTGCATCATCATGAGCCTTTTAAAATAATTCACAAAGAAGTTACGTAAATAGTTTTCTCCCAGCAGTATAACCTTATCATGGACCCTGATTTGAAGAGTGAAATGGAATGTGTTCAGCTATTTGTCCCATCATCATTTGCATGTACTCCAGGCTCTGGAGAGTTGGATGTCTCTGGTCCTTGGCCCCTCTCCAGCACTTGCATCTGCAATCAGCTGTTCCCCTTTTTAGGGTGAAGGGAAGCCACTCAGGTTGTGTCCTCTTGTTAATTCAAAACACTAGTAATTAATAGCTAATTCACTGTGCTACATACTGAACAACTGAAAACAATGAAGTCATAAAAATCACAAGTAGTTTGTGTATAATTCAAAGTGGAGGAAGAAAAAAGAGGTCTAAATATGCTAGGAATGTTATTTGCAAAGAGCTTTTGCAGTAGATTGAGTTTTTCATGACTTTCTTGGAGAGCGACAAAGAAGAGTGAAAAGGAACAGTAGGAAAAGACATGACACAATGGAAATGAATGTTAGACAGAGATCACAATACATTTGTCAGTAATCTTTCACTTGAACAATTTTTGTTAAGAACTTTGACAACTAACACCACAATTGGTATCCTGAATCCATGTCTAAACAAAAAGTGGAGATACCGTCATAGAATCATGGGTGTCTGAGGACAGCTGAGGTTGGAAGGGCTGTAGTGTCATTAGACAAAGCAGGGCACAGAGTAAGTAAAAGATAAGAAAAAGATTCCTTACTGTTATTTGCTATTCTGATTGCTTTTGACTTCGCTCTGGTGTCTATTTTTGTAACACATCAAAACCAGCCTTGAACTGGCAGACAGAAAGGATGAAATAGATAACCACAGTAGCAGAGGAATTAGAACACATTCCTCTTGTTACTGATGTGCCTACCAGCATCCCCAAGCTGAGTACTTCAAAGAAATACAGCTTCTTTAATTATTCATATCTTACTAACGAAATTATTTTCAGCTCAAATTTGCAAAAAAAGTACTTGAAGCCAAAATACCAAATGGAAGATGCAGCCATGCTCTACATTTATAACCTAAAGTTTGTTGTTTTGCTTTTTCAAGTAGAAGCAGCAGCAGTTTCCACAACTAGTAACAAGCAATTATACACCAATGACATGCAAAGATCCTTCTTAAAAGGATCCACGCACAACTGCTGGCCAAGCAGAGCATTTTATTAACTGGCAACTCTAAAGACAGTTCAGTCTGTGATTCTACTGTGTTTTATATAACTGTTTTACTCTACCACTGGTTTTGTTTGTTTTTTTGCTAAGGGACAAGTTCTCCATGGGACACCAGAGCAGTTCCTCAACAATGAAACTAATCACAGATGGCATTTGTGAAGGTAGTATTACATACTGCTTCTACCTAAACTAATCACCTTAGCATCACTTAAATCATGTCTATTCAGGCTTTTATTTCTTCTAGGAGTGGAAGAAATCATAGTTCTAGTCCACAACAATATTACATGGTTTATAAAGCTCCTATTTGAATGGAGAAAGAAGCAATGAAAGCAAAATGTTTTCCTCCATCCAACTTTGCATATAGAATCAGAGAATTGTTTAGGTTGGAAAAGACGTCTAAGATCATCGAGTCCAATATACTGTTTCTATCAAAAACTACTAACAGCTGAGTAAAACACTGGCCTGCTGGGATCACAGGAAGAGGTTCAACATAAAGGAGGTCAGCCAAGTTACATCTCACCTGCAACTGTTGTAGGAGACAGCTGTGAAATTATGGCAGTAGTAAGCAGGGAAAATAGGACAAATTAGAAAGTGTTGGCTGGACAAGTCGTACATGTGCACACAGCATCTGCACACACCCTGGTTAAAGACTAATTTTTCAGAACAAGCTTTGTGGGTTTTCATCTTATTGTTTGTTAGACTCAGGAATGTGACAAGATAGAATGTCTTAGCAAACAATCTCTGGCAAACAGTCACAAAACCTTTCTAACATCTGATAATACAGTCGAAGATGACAGGAAGCATCTACAGGACATATGTAACTGGCTGTCTAGCAGCTCTAAGTAAGCATGGACAGTGGACATCCCTTGGGCACTCGGGGTCTAATTTTTGATTAGGACATATGAGGTGTTCCTATTTGCCAACACCATGCTTGTCTCATTTGAGAAGGCAGAAAAGCCTTTTATATATATATGTAATATATATTTTATAATGTGGAGTCTGTGCTCTGCTCAGTGTCTGAGGGGTCATGAGGCTGTTTCAGGGAATCAGCCCAAGTAGCTAGTTCTGGATGGTCAACCAGTAACAGCCTAAACACCACAGACTACTCAGAGCAGCAGAGCCGATCTTAGCTCTGATTTTCCCAGGGCTCTTTCATAATTCTACTGTGATACCAGCTCTCCCTGCCAGCTTTCCAGTTCTAAGGAGTTCCCCATCACCTCAGGAAATCTTTCATGTGTCCGGTTATGATTAGCACCAGTTTCTTTCAAACTGCCAAAAGCAGTATGAACATCTGGTTCCTACCAAAAAAATCTTCCTGCCTTTCCTTTTTAAATTAAAAAACCAACATTACTAAGGAGAAGTGATTCATGTGTGCAACATAACTTCATCTGATGAAGTTTGACTTATTCAACTGTTTATCAGGAATGCAACTGCACAGAAAGAGCCTCAATCATGCATCCTTTTGTCCTAAACCAGAATCCTACTCATGACAAGTTACTTAAGTGTGTGCTCCACATCTGTTATAGAAAAATCCTTCTTCATCCAGCATGCTGTGTTTACAAGCCTCTGAAAACCTCTTGGAATCAGAAAAGAAAGGCAGAGAAGCAGTAGCCATTCTGTATGCCCAGAGCTGCCTGTCCTCTCACAAATGTGTACAAAGCTTTGATGCTGGGATGTATTAATTTACCCAATTTTCTAAATGCCATAAAAAGATATATGATATTTGATAAAGTGCTGTACATCAACATTCAAAACTCTGCCAAGTATCAGACATTCTCAAGATATTTCTATGTCATTTATCTGCCCTGCATTTACTTAAGCAAACATTTTATTCACTACAATTCACTATACACTGTTCCTGTAATTTTATGTCTTGCTTCAGCCTAGTTTGTAAGTTAAAATGAGTCTGCATAACCTCCTCTTACACCAAAACCCAGAAAAACACTCTTCCCGTCATAAAACCACACTGCAATGATGTAACTCATTTCCCAGTGCTGCACTATCTTGAGACAAACTTCAGGTAAGCTGTTGGCAAAGTTATCTACACCTCAGGGAGCACAGATCAGCATTCACAGAGAAGTTCTCCCAGCAGATTTGCCTGAGTCAGAGGCTGTGTGCAGCTTCTGAATGGCACATTTATTCCAGAAACGCTACTTTATGTCACAATGTTGTGCATGTGCTGCACTGTGACTGGTACTTACCATCACTACTCCCTCTGAGCACTACATCTGGAGACGGTGTCTGCTGCGAGCGGGAGCCAAAGGAGTCCAGACTGTCAAAGGAATCATCTCTGCCGTGGCGAGGCGGGGAGAGGGAATCACTGCGCTCCGAGTCCCAGCAGTCTATGTAGCCGCTGTCACGAATGCTGCGCTTGGGGCTCTCAATATCCTCTGTTTCCTACATGGAAATGCAGCAGGAACCTCCTCAGAAAGAAGGCACTGACACTAGTGAGATACGTTGCACACCAAAAAACAAAGTATCTTCCCAAATACTAAGAATCTCCTCCCCAAAAAAAAGGGTTTCCTTGGTTTTTGCCCCTTCTTCCCTTCAAAACAAAGTGCAAGCTTGCAATAAACCAGTTTTATGCTGTTTAGGAAGAAACTACTCCCATTAGATTAGTACAATGAACTGAGAAAAAGTTCTAATAGACCAGTTAATAAACTGATCAAAAGTGAAAGTAACCTGAAACTTGACTTGTCATCCACAGTCCCTAGCACAGCCAAAGACACTACAATTTTAACATCGTGCCTGCATCAGGTTTAAGTTTGCTGCTTTCCAAAAGATCCCCCCGCCTCTCCTTGCCCATCTATTGTATCTGGCCAGGACCCCAGCAGACAGCATTTGTTGTTGCTGCTTCAGCCTGGCAAAATAATAAAGCAGTGTGCCCCAGCCTCCGTCTACCTTGAAGAGAAATTCCTGTTATGAAAGAGGGATGTCTTTCTCAAGCAATCAGCAATGAAAAATATGCAAAATGCTTTTCCCGATGCCTCAGAAGAATTCAGTTGTGCTCTTTACTCTTTGCCAGCTCCTGGCTCTGGGGGATATGAAAGCACTTGTAGCTGACCCACATGTTCAGAGCAGGGAGAACAATGGTTGTCTTTGACAGCCCTGTGATTATAAATTCTTTCCAGTGCAAGCAGCACATACTAAAACACTGAAACTCCAGCAGAGGGAAAGGTCAATAGAAGCCATCCTCACTCTTGCATTATAATAAATTCCTTGTTTTAGAGAGTGTCTTAATATTAATTACAATCACACAGACTGAGAAAAAACAAAAATAACTAAGTTTGTTCAGAGATAAATCTATTTTTTTTCTTCCCCAACAGTAAGTAAAGTCAGAGATGTGGGTGCCATTATCAGACTGACATTTTGTGACCCAAAGAGGCTGGAATGTGATTTTTTTTTTTTTATTCCCAGAAGCATTTGAATATTAATTCCTAATTAAGAAGCACCCCCTGCTTACCACTAGCTGAAGCACAATGGCTATATTGAGCAGAGCTCCCACTGTCCCTGACTGCTAAGGTTTTACCCATCACTAGTATTGCCAATGAGAAGATCAATCAGGAATATCACAGTATGCTATTGTGGGCTGCCTCCACAAAAAAGAAGGTTTGCCAGACAAGTGATGGAGAGTGGAGAGCCCTGCAGTAATTCACCAACACTCCCTGACGAACAAGAGGGAGGCTTGAAGCAAAACTGAGACATCAGACCAAACGCCCTGCAAACTTTTCAGGAAGAAGGCCTAATTAGTGCCACTCACTACTAATCTGCCAAAATACCACATTAAGGCCAGCGGCAAAGGTCACCTAAGGCCGAGCTAAACCGTGGTAATGGCATTAAGTAACCTCACAGTAAATAGAAGTGAAAATATATTCTAAAAACAGATAAAATGCATCTAAAAAAGTGGTAAGGTATACTATATAACTTCCTTTCCCAATTCTGCTTAGTGAACTAAAATGCTGGTAGAAATAATAGACAACAAAAATCTGTCTCCCTGAAATCTGCATGAATTACACACAGCCAAGAACAAGTCTACAAAACCTATCAAAATCCCGTTTGTGACACGATCCAAAAATCTTTTAAAAACTCCAAATTCCTTAAATCCGCTCATCCCTTCATACCAATCAACTATTCTCAATCTTCAGGCACACTTCCATTTTCCTAAATTACTGTATTTGAATGACATAGAACTGTTCAGCAGCCACAGGCACTTCAACTGGGCAAAAAGCCCCATCCTACATTCACTATCTCTCAGAGTTTGAAATCAGTCCAATTGTGAACTAATGAGTTCTGCAGAACTTACTTTCAATGGCCTGTTTATGTTAATTTTGCATGCTGCTCACTAGGAATTAGGAGGCAGGCACCAGGACAGGAACCTAGACTTCTGTAAACATGTTCTTTACAGCTTTCCCCTTGGCAAAGACACTCTCACAACACAATGCCGTCACACAGACGGGTGCTCGTCCTGCCTTGAGCAAACGTCATCTCCCAAATGCTATCAGTGGGAATGTGCTTATCTGTGGGACTGATAACACCATGGCATGACACACCACAGTGCATTAGTCTTTCATCTTATCTAATTAAAAACACAGTATGCCACAGAGCAGCAGTTAAAGTGTGATTGCCAAATACAAGATGCATTTGTCCAGGAAGTTCCACCCACTGAATATAATCAAAAAGCCATTGATGTTTTGTCATTGGGAATTTCTAGTTTTAAAGTAAAGAAGAATGAGTACTCAAATAGTTAATGAAATTAAAAACAGAATAACATGAATAAAATTAGAAGTTAATATACCCTTCAGCTTGAGAAGTAGAAAAAGATGAGTCCAAGACAACATACATCAGAGCTGTCTTTTGATTTGCTTATTAAAAAAGGAGGGCAGAGAGGATTTACAACAGAAAAACTAAACCACACTGAATTTATGGTCGATTTAGTTATTAGACTCTGTGGAAAAAATGCCAGTAGAGAATGTGATAAAGTGCCTTTTCATCACTTGAGCTCAGCTATAAAGAACATCAGAGTGTTGCACAGCATGATTAACATGTTATATTTTACAATCAAATCCTCTTCAAAAGCAGTAACATACAAACCCACAATTGCCAGTGAGAAATACTGCAGGGATACAAGAGTAGGGACATGGTAAAAGAAGTCACCAGCAGCCGTCACAGCAGCATCACCCTAAATAAGATTTTCAGGACTGCAAAATGCTCTGTTTATGCATTAAAGGCATATATAGCTTTCAGTTCTTATGAGACCTCTACTCTGCTCCCAGATCCAACATTTGCAACAAATCAAGTATCAGCCTCTTGCTTATGTCCTAAATTTGCAGCACTCTGCAATGCCCAGCCAGGCACTTCACGACCACCAGCTCTCTGGAGAATGCTTCCTTTTGCCCCTAGCCTATTTCATGCCACAAAAGGGTTCAAGAAAGGACCTCCAAAATGCTCTAGTGATTACTTTAATGAGTAAACGTCACCTAGAAAAAGCAGAGCCTTGTGGTGTGAGATTAAACATTAAAAAAAAAAAAAAAAGATACCATGCAGCACTAACATTGTGGCTACCTGCACTTTGGCAATTTTTCTGTGCTGGCTCCCTTTTTTGGGTTTGTTTCACCATTCAGACCCTTTGAAGTGCAAACTGCTCTCTCCCCACATCTTCTACTTGTAAAAAACTCAACTACTAACTTCATCTTTTTTATTGCTCAGGCTCAGTCATATCACTCATGAGTCCCAAAGTCCCAAGTGATAAACACAGGTCATTAAAATGAAAACTAAAATAAACTTCTCCAGAGAAGCAGGATGTTCTCTTTTCTTCTCCATTTTCACCTGCTTGTTCTGAAGAAGTGGGCTCACAAACAGGAATTGTACCCATCTAGTTAAGGTTCTCTGGTCACACCAGGGTGTAGGAGCTGCTATCAGTCAGACAAGCATTTCTTCCTCTCCAGTGGTTCTGGCCCTGTGAGATCCCAGAATGAAGACCTGCAGCTGGCACAGTTGCAGCAGCATAGATTTGAAGGACAATTTAAGTCCAGAGAGTCTCTCACGGTCCCCAAATCCTACTGCCTGTGATGACATGGCCATTACCTGTGGTGGGGAGGGGATAGCAGGCACAAGGCTCTTTGTGGATGCAGAATGTGTCTGCACAGCCTTTCCTGAGCACTATGTCCAACACACGTGGTGCCAGCATATGGTGCTGCCAATCTTCTTCCACACTAGCTCCTTGCCCCTTCCATCCCAAAGAAAGGCAGGTTTGGTTATCAGTGCTAACCATCAGCATTAACCATGAGGTTAAGCGTCTGATGTCAAGGTTCAGGGCATGCTAGAATGCTCAACCAAAAATCCTCAAACCACCCTGCAGCAATCACAACTTTTCTCTTCCAACAGAGAACAGTTCATCATAAACCACCAAATAGGATTACAAGCAGAATTTAGAGCTTGGAAAAAACAGATTTATCCTAACTATGCCTTTGGTGAAACATTATCTCCTTCTCCTCCACTTCAGCTTTATTTAGATCCTTTGGTTGGATGTTTTATGTTGCAACAAAAAACCGAAAAAGCTCCCCATGAGACTGAATGTTTTAAAGAAGAAAAAAACTATGTTTTTGTGAGTCCTACCATGTTACTTTTGAATCTCAGCTCTTCTAGCTAAAACTTCTGTCATAAATGAAAATCAAACCAAAACACATGGAAATTAAGATGAAAGAGCAACATGACAATTCTAAAGCCCTATTTGACATCACTTGCTGCATCACTGATGCCACCACAAAGCTGTCTGCCAAAGTGGTTTTCAGTTTGGTAGAATCAGAAACATTTTTGATGTAAGTAGAGGTTTATTAAGGAATTTGCACTCCAGCCCCCCTTCTCCCATATTTAGAAAGAAACAGTTTTTTTATGAGAGCAATAAGTTTGAAGTAAATTTCCATTCCCAAAACATAACAAAAAGATACCTTTCTCATTTGCGCCAGGAAGCCTTCAAACTCCTTCAGATTCAGGGTTGATCCGCTATATGATGTACAGCTGTTTGCTGCTTTCCCTAGCCAATAAATGGTGACTAATACCTGCAGAAGTTAATAAGAATTAATTTCATCTACATCCATCTACACAGTCCTGTAGCTAGATTTACTTCCCTGCAGCATCCCTGATTTATTCTAAGCTGCACAGCAGCACAAGATTTTTTTATAAATCAGAACTGAAAGGGAAGTGTCTGTCAAAGGCTAAACATAAATACATCAGGCAACTATGAAAGTTTAAACAGTCCTAAAAATATGTAACTTAACATATTATCTCCCTGTTATTTTAAATAAAAATAATAAAAGTGTTATGTCTGCCTGGAAAAACAAACAGAAAATATGGATCTGAGTAGAAAAACTACACAAAGAGACTTGAAACTTCTAGAAGGCACACATAAATACATTTGTTTTTAAATTCAATACAAAAAACTCCCTAAAGACTGCTAATATTAGAGTCATTAATGCAAACTATTCAGACCAAGGTAATAAACAAAGTATCTAGAATGTCTGCCTGCCTAAAAGCATCTCGAATATGTGTCTATTTCAAGGACAGAAAAGGGAGTCCCATTTTTAATCACCTTAATGTAAGTAACCAGATGACACAGGAACATTTATTTCCAGGCTTCTGCTAGTTTAAGAATTTCTTAGCCCAAGATTAATCAAAAGCCACGAGCATGTTGTCATTTCTATCAGAGTACAGCATAAAAGTCAGTGATTTCATTCAAGTTCTGACTTCCTATCTCTCCATAACTCAAAAATCCCTTCAAAACTGGTGAGGGAAAAGGACCAAGAATTACTCTTGCAAGTAGCAAAGATATCTGACTTGACACTGCTGGTGTTGTACTTGTTTTAGAAAATGAGAAATTAAGATGCTTAGGATGGTCGAATCCAATACATACAAAAATGCTGACATTTACACCATGCAAGGAAAGGCCTTTTCTGCACCACATGTCTCCACTTAGAGCAATGTCTTTAATGATACCTGTGCAGCAGCTATTTGGACTGGAAACTGCTCATCAAAGGCAATTAAATTCAGTGTTTTGCACTGGTTAAAAATGACAAACCATCACCCTAGAACTTAGGGCTTTTTCTCATTTAATGTTCATTATTTCGGCATATTCCATGACATTGCAAAGTATTTAACTGCAGATTGAACAGGAAATATTTTGATGTGGAAAAGAGATGCAACCAATAATAAATAATAGTTGTCATTAACTGTATCAAAAAAAGATTAATAAACTGAAATACAGTATTTTATGCTTTGATGGGACAGGGCCATATACTTCATGCTATATAGTGAACTAAAGGAAACAAGACTAGCAGAAATCCTAAAGTGGGGGCCTATTCCACTGGGAGCAGACATCTCTTGGACTCTTCTTCCCTAAAACATGCATCCACATTACTTCTCAGCAACATGCTAGACTAGACTTTTCTTATCAACTTGCACTAGCATCTTCATTTTTCATTTAAGTGTAATGTCCAAAATTATGCAGCACTGCAGCTGAGGACCCGTCAGAAAAGGATACATCATACAGACCTTCTGTTTAACAACTGTGCTACATAATGTACAATATGTATTTTATATATAAAGTTTATATTTTTCTTTAGTTTAAAAGTAGTATACATATCATGAAATACTGAGGAAATTTTTTAATGAAGTTCAAAAACTTTTGCCTTTTTAAAAATCACATCGAAATCTATATTACTGGGCTGAACGAAAGGAGGTGGTGTTGCTAGTCCTGATTTTTTTTGTCTTGAAACAACCTTTATCTGAACTGTTTTCCTTCAACCAACACCACTTGACAAATTTAATGCAAAAAAGTCTTACAGTATATGTTCTCAAGTTAAATGAAAACATTTGCAAATAACAGTGTTTCTAGTAACCAGGGAACTGCCATTGAGTTCATTGATGAAGGTTATGGTATTTTTGGGTTTTTTATTTATTTCTGCTAGCATTTAATCAGTTTCTCTCTTTTTCCTCTATTTGGAAAAAAACACAGAAAATTTCACATTTGCAAGCAATTCCAGCTGGCTGCCAGCTGAGGCTGCAGGATCATGCACCTGGAAAGCATATATTGCCTGCAAGCACATTATGGAGGATACTTTTGAAACTTCACCTTTAAAGCAATACATCTGTACAAAGATGTTTAGCCAGTGCCCACAAAGAGTGTTAAAATACCAAAGCTGAATTCTTCCCCTAAAAGTCTGTGTGCTGGTTGCAGAAGATACTACTCTACTGATGATGGGATAGACAGGATGAAACAATTTGGGGGAGGGGTGGTTTTGGTGTTCTTTGGGTTTTTGTTTCTTTTACCTCCAGTCATGCAAGTTATAATTACTGGTTTTCAAA
Source organism: Molothrus aeneus (assembly GCF_037042795.1). Classification (NCBI taxonomy): domain Eukaryota; kingdom Metazoa; phylum Chordata; class Aves; order Passeriformes; family Icteridae; genus Molothrus; species Molothrus aeneus. The sequence goes on from NC_089649.1 coordinate 50,036,629, forward strand.
GTTATTAAAAAAGATCTTGGCATTTCCTATCAGGATATAGGGATGTGAGCCAAACAAAAATTATACCAGTTTACAGCTAACTAAGGACAGACAGCGTGCTAGGCTTTAAACTGAGACCAGCAAAGTTTAGACATTTTCTTTTCTAGTTAACAAGCACAGGCTCCAACACCATTTCCCTTAATTTAAATTAAGAGGAAATTGAAGCTAAATGGAAATAGCCTTTCTGGGGAAGCACTAATTTATTTGGAAGAAGAATGAGAAAGCTAGCAAATCTCATAGTAAGGCCTTGCATCCCAATTTAATGGCCATTTTGCTTCATTTTAAATGCTTTGTGCAACTGCACTCTATGCCTATATATTTGGGAAGGGCTACAAAAGTGTGGCTTCATGGTCAAATCAGACCATTCCCAGCAAACATCACACTGGACAGCACAGAAATCACTTGGTTTATCACTCATCTAAGAGCATCTAAGAGACAAATGTCTCCATTTTATTTCTTTTGTAAGGCTGCTTTGCCATAGCAGCTCTACCTAAATTTCCAGCAGAACCCAGTTAGGTTTGTATTCAGAGGGATTTTTCAGCAATAGTCATGTACTCAGTTTTTACTGACATAATCTTGATCAGGCCAGTAACAGGATTAACCAGACAAAAACAAAAACTCCAAATGATGTACTTACATTTTTCAGCTTCCTACTATAGTCAATGTTCCTGGTTGCACACACAAACACATGCAAAGATAAGAAAAAAAAAAGAAAAAAAATGAAAAAAAATCAGAAAGTAGACATACTTTCCAAGAGGCTGTATGCAGCAGATCACATTTTCCCTAACAAAGGCCTGCTGAATGCTTCTGCTGTCTGGAAATACATAAAAGCTAAGAAGATGTAGTTCACACATTCATTTATTCATAGCATGGGAGTATTTTGTCACCATTATTTCAATCATTAAATTGGAATTCTGGAAGTACAAGAAGAAAATGTGTTTATAATGCTCCCACAGTAAAGTAGGACAATGCCAAAATATTTCCTTTAAACAGAGTTGCTGATTTCTTTAAAAAGGAAGACAAAAGTCCTCACTGCTAAAATACATTCTGCAGTTATCCAACAGTCAGATTTTGCTCTGCAACCCATACAGATTCTGGAAGCAACTGAACAAGCATAAGAGGCATCAGCAAACATTAAGGAAATATTGCAGGTGCTTCTGTGAAAACAAACATTACAAAGAACAAAGTGAATGGATGAAGCAACAAAGACCCTGCCATTTAGAACAGAATGTGCCATGGAAAACATTTATTTTTTAAACGTATACTTGAGCATTCAGACTGAACAATGGCATCATCCTTCTCAATTAATTTTTTTCTCTTATGTTCATGGAAGAGTGGCAGTTTTATGTTAAAAACAAGGTACAAAGTTTGTGCAAACATAAGCAACATTTCAAAATTCAGCAAAGAAAGCATAAAAAAGAGAAGGAAATACATATATTTAGGTGCTAAAACCTACATAAGACTATTTGAGATTTAGTAAATATTGTGTCCTGATTATTTACAGTGGAATTGTCTACTACTCTAACAGTAAGACCATTCCATCATTAAAGTTTATCTGGCAAAACCAAAAATAAATATACTTAAATCTGTTAGAACAACAAAAGTCTAAATATAGGGAATGGTAAACAAAGTATTTTTGATATCTTTTTAAGCCAAAATTTTGTCCACTAATACCCACACAATATGAAAAATAGAATAGTCCTGTTTTTTTCTTAGTAAAATAATAGTGGGAAAGAGACTTGCTTAACTAGTTACAAAAAAATTCCTTACAGCATTAGCTCATAACTTTTATAAGCAGAATGATCCAAAAAATAGATCTAATACATGCCTCAATTAACATCTGTATGGAAAAAAAGGCAAAACGTGATTATCTTAATCATGTGCAATAATGTCATACTCATCCTTTACCACAAATAATATTTTCACCATGTTTAAAAAAATCATGCAAAAATCTTCAAAGAGGGAAAAAAATCACCTTCATGCTTTGGGAACTAGCTAGCAGAATGCAGCTTTCAACATATTTCTCTAAAACAGTCATGGACTTGGCTTGTACACCTCAACTCAGTTACTCAGTGTGAACTTGGACAGTGCTAGGAAAACATTTGGCTCATTTTCACAGCTGCTTTCTCTGAAGCCCTCATATGCAGTGGAGGCCCAGGCCAGCTCTGCAGGGTTTATGATGCCAGGTTTAACTTGGTGACAGCTTTGCTTTGAGCTCCACCCCAGTCAAAGCCTCTCAACCTGTCTCCACCAAGGTACTCCATCTATCCTCAACCCCAAAAGATGAAAGTTTTTTATCAAAAAGACTCTTCCTCTCTGGTTTCATATGGAGATTAGGGTTTTATATGAAGATTATGGATTGTTTTGCAACTCTCTTCAGTCAATCATCGTAATGATTTTACAGCACATCATGAAGAACACATTTTATCAAAGTATTATCAGATTTAGAAGAAATACATGACATAGTCTCCACTCACTGCCATGTAGAGGGCAAGAAGAACCTCATGTTAGAGTCAGAAACTTGGGAAGGAGCAAAAAATGGTATACCTTAAAACAAGGACACCGGCCAATTTGATTTTCAGAGCCTTTGAATTTTCCCAGACAGTGCCTGAATACCATGAAAACTTGCCCAGCTTCAATTGCCAGAAAGGAATAAAAAAAAATGCTACTGAAATTTAGTAAATTGTTTCCATATGCCTCTCTAAAATAGATAAGTCTGATCAGGATTTCATTAGCGATCTTTTCGGCCAAATGAAATTAGACCATTCAATCAACTCAGCAGCATTTGCTTGTCTGTAGAGCAATAACTTCTGTTATAACTGTAACATGACATGATAGACCCAAAACTTTCAGGAAAACTTTCAAATACCAATTTAGAAGTTAAGAAACACCAATTATAAATTTTTTAAATTTTATGAAAATGTGGGGTGGTTTTGCTTTTAAAAGATGGGAGGCCTGCACAATTTGTGTGATAGTGGGCATGAGGTTTTGGTGAAAAACTATCTAAATTGTGGCATTTCCAGTTCTCACAGACTTCCTCAGTCCAATTACTGCATATCTCAAGCTACAGCTCTTGCAGGGAAGTGAAGAGACCATGCTTATGCCTGCATCTCATAGAATCTGAGGGGCCTCTAACTGTCCTATGTTTCACCATCAGAACAATTCATCTGACACAGCAGAACTGTGACTTCTTTTCCACCAGACTACAATAATTTATGAGCTGGACAGACAAAAAAAGAATATCATCAATTTGGATTAGGAAAACCCCTAAGTCCCTCAGAATCTCATTGTCTAACTAAGACAGTATTTTCACAAAATCACTGAATAAACGGAGTTGGAAGGGACCCGCAAGGCTCATCAAGTCCAACTCCTAGGCCTGCACATCCCCAAGAGTCACACCATGGGCTGGAGAGCATTCTCCAAGTGTTGTCCTATTTTGCAGAGCTGTGGTTGATATCTCTGGCACAAAACCTGTTGAATAGAACAATCTATTCATCCCATCACTGAAAGTTTCCCAAACTTCTGCTTCCTATCTGCCTTATACTAATTACAGTTCTATAACCTTTTTGCTCATTCTTAAATATTTACTATTGCATCACATGCACCTGAGGCTGTAACATGCTAGTCACAAACTACTGTTGTACTTACTTGATGGTTACTCTGTTTGATGTGTCCTGCAGATCACCAGGATCAAAAAGCTGAGATTCTTTAAGTCCCAGTTCTTTGCAGCCTCTTAAGAATAATATGATATTATCCTGAAAAGAGACAAAAAACCATAAAATCTCAACACTTCAAGCTCTCCTTTACTAAAAGAAAAAAAATCTTACCAGACCAACTTCTCCCTAATTCAGTAACTGCTCATGAACAGTCATACCATTAGCTAAATGAAGAACCAAAGATATTTCCAGTCACATAATTTAAGAGGTCAGTGTAGATTTTGTTTGAAAACCACATATGTATGAAACTTTTTTCTTCTTCTTTCTTTTTTCCAAGATATACAACTACAACAAGCTTGTTGACTTCTTTACAAACACAGATGCTGGCAACTTTTTTAACTGGAAAAGGCCCACTGATTTCTCCACCTACTGCTGGAGGCTGCCTCACAACCTCAGCATTTTACAGAGTAGAAAAGCCAGGATTTTTGAAGGGAGCAGGAAGAGTAGATGCAAAAAAGCCCGCAACCATTGAAGCGAGCAAATTGTTCAGAAAACACTTTGCATGTTAGCTATGAGCAAGCCAGTTAACACAACTGTTCTCTTGCCTCTCCAAAGGAAACTAATCAGAAGCCACTGAGAAAAGAGATAGGTGCTTTCTCCTGAAATAAAAACCTTGAAGCTACACTTCACATGGCCACTGTTTCTAAGAAGAAACAACACCCAATTTTGTAACACTTCTTATGGAGGCTTTACTCTTTGCAAAGTGTAAAAATTAAAAGTCAATAACTAAGAAAGGCTAAAAACCTCTCTTTCAAACTAAGTCCAAGTGATGACACTTCAGTTTGCAACAAGGAGATTGAATCTGCATGTGTGCATATACAGTTAATACAGGTTTTATACATGTGCATGTACACCACACCCCTGTTACAGAACCAGTGAATATGTTTTACAGGGATAAATCTTGCAGCTAGTAGAGAATAATTTTTTTAGATATATACATTTCTAGACCAGCAACTGCAATGGTAGATGACAAGTAAAGATAAAATGTACAGCTTGATATTCTTTGAGGAATCTCATCTCAAACCTAAAGCTAAGCTGCCACATGAAGAATCACAGAGGAGCAGAACCACAGCACGTGGTGGAGACCTGTTTTCATAAAAACTGGGAAGCAGAGGAGCCTGGTGGCGTTCAGCTCTTACCCACTCTGCATGACAGAGCAGGATTGGTGAGCAGGGCTCTCCCACATCTGCTCCCAGCCTTTCTTGGGGCTCAGGAGAGCAGCCCTGTTTGTTCCGCAAGCAGCATGCAAATCGCCATGGCTCTCTGCATGCCAACACTCTCAACACAAAGCTCGCCAGCCACACCACAGAAAACAGAGACTTGGAAATTCAGAGTTGTTAAAATCTCCCTTTCTTCCCTGGCTGAAACTTAACAGCTCTGGAGGGGAGCCAGGGGGGGAAGGAACAGCAGTTGAGAGAGCAGAGAACCCATAACCCAAAGAGACAGCATCATTTATGACATGAAAAGATGCCTGTAAAGTTTTCCATCTGGCTTACTGTTTGCATTATAATTTTTCCAACTGCATCATGAATAACTCTTATGTTTAGTCTTTGATGGAGGACAGTCCTGGTCACTCTCAAATGGCTTGTGGAGCAATGCATAAATCTAATATATCAAATAAAAATGCAAAAGCATTCAAAAAAAATTCCTAACAGCATTTCCAAATTTAACAAAAAATATACTGGACATAGAGATCATAGTAACCTAATAGACTTAGAAAACAATCAAAGATGGAGGAACACTGAAGATAACTAATTGCAGCCATCTTTATGCCAGAAGTTGATATCTGAGTTATGATAAGCAGTAACAAAAATACCAGTTATTTGGCAGCCACATAATTTGGAAACTTGGTTCTTCTGCTGATGAACAAATGCCTGCTTCTCAAAAGTCAGTGTCATCTACTCCTGTTGGCTTCATGCTTTTATTTTGATGGTCATAATATGAATAATGTTTGGCAAGTCACTAACACCCAAACAACTCCTCAGAAAGCTGGTATCTTGTGTGGGCACAAATAACCACATGTGCCAACAAGATGCAATCAGTGAGCCCTGAAAGAAGCTTCTGCTAAAAATCTCATATTTTTTATTTCCCAGTGGTTCTAAAAATGGCACTTGTTTAAAAGGATTGAAGAAAAATCCAACAAAGAGAGTGCTTTCAAGTGATATATTTATTCAAGGACACCTGCCTAGGCTGCCTAACCCCAAGCCAAAAAATGTATCCCATACTACTGCAAAACTAAACTTTTCCTGGTTTGCTCTAGTACAGATGAAATTCACATTTGTTAGTTCCATTGAGTCACTAGAGAAAAGCACTCCTAAGCCACTAAAGGGAGAAAGGAGTCTTAAAGTTAAGACCCAGCTCCCAGCAAAGCTTTCTCTCAGGATTACTACACATTGCATTGAACAGGTCCTGATTTCTTTGGTTCTCAGAAAATGTTGCTTTTATCTTTCAACAGGATTTATTGTTCAGTGTCTGTTAGCTGAAATTATGCACTTTTTGTCAAAAAACGCCAGTCTTTGTCATTGCTCAAGAAACTGAAGAATGCAGAAAAAACAGGTTTACAAGTAGCAAGATATAAAAACCATTCTTACTTTAAATGGGTGACTGAAAAGAAACATTTAATGTGCCAGCCCAGCTCCTTACAACTTGGCAGAGTTAAATAGGTCATGCAAATGGGTCACACTGCAGTGGCAAGGATCTCAGGGTGGCCAGCTGCTGTGCCTCAGCTAACAGAGTGCTATCTTTTACAGTGGTCTCAGAAGACACTCAACAAGAATTTGGTCCCTCTGGCAGCCCCTACAAGGCACTATCACACAGTCTCCTCAGTTCCTTAAATGGAGATGATACTGCTTTTCTCTCAGCCATTACTTTCTGCAGCTGCAGTGTTGGAATAGACAGTATTGGTCATTTGCTCAGCACATCATTTCCTACAGCCCCAGAGGACCTGCAACTGTCTCTTGCTGGCTCCTCTTGGTTTTATCCCACACCACTGTATAATCAAAAATCATCTTCTGGCTTCTGTCCTTCATACACATAGAGGAAGAAAAAGCTGATAGGTTACAGCCCAAATTTATTTTGCAAATTTTCTCTGTCATTTTAATATATAAAATTTTATATCATAAATATCTATATTTATATAGATCTATAAGTTATAAATCTGTAACCTATAGATATCACAGCTATACAATTTTATCTATGCTTAATCTGTAAAATGACAGAAAGTCTAAATAGGCTGTATAGAGAAGATAAATACTTCAGTGTGGGGACAGACACAGGATACACTAATAGGTTAAATCCCAAGCCTTTTCTGCTTGCCTCAGCAGAGTCCTGACAGTTACTGCTACATCAGCACTACAGGCAATGTCATTTACTTGTAAGTACTGAAAACCAAAAATTATTAATGTAAATGTTTCACCATACTGAATTTCAGAAACAAAAAATTAACCAACACAAAACTGCAAACTCCCAGGCAAGCCAGCCATGAACCAGTAAGAAGGGTCATGACAGATAAGGGTGCAGAGCACTGACTCCCTGAGAACTTAGAAGGATGCATGGGAAGGAAGGGAAAAATGCTTCTTCTCTCACAACTGCATTGCAACACCATCACATTTTCATCCTTTCTGGTGTGTCATCTGACAGACTCACCACTACAAAATCACCTTGCCAGGACAATCATCTGAAGGTAATGCAGAGAGAGTAGGTGGCAGAGGGGTTACGCCTTTATGAAGGTGGAGGGAGGGAATGAGGGAGAGGGAAAAGTCAACAGACTACTCACTTCTAATTTTTTTGTTTTAATCAGAGTGTTATAAATATGAAAAAAATGTTCACTGTATAGCATTAAGTGATTTTCCTCATGCACAAAGTGGAGCACAAAATCCTGAACCCTGTAAAAAAACTCCCAGAAATTGGCAGTCGAGCAGAACAGACACCCTGGAAAGCCACTGCAAATTCACACAGTAGCACTGCCAACACACAAGATAGTTCAAGCTAGCGAGAATCAAATATTCACAGCAGGCAAATTCTCTCCATAGGATCTGCTGATCAGATGCAATGGCAAACAGCTTGAATTTGGCCCACTTCCATTCCTTTCATCCGCCTCAATACATACAAAACAGTCTCACTGTATTTGCACTGCAAATCCATTCTACAGCTTAGCACTGCGGAGCCATCATTTGTCACATGTGCTACTGCATGGCCCGTATGAGATATTCAGATAAACTTGGGGAAAATAAAAGCAAGCCAAGCTGTATATCTGCCCAGAATACTGAATAAAATACCAAATATACGCCACTTCTGCAAGCTGAAGATATTATTAGCTGCCAGTAGCACTACTCTGTTTTGCAGGACAGCTGCAGACAAACAGGTGGCCTTTTTCATTTCTGGAATGCTGATATTTTCCCTGCTCCAGAATAAATGAGAAGAGCACTAAAATTAAAAATTTCCAAACTGCTTTTCTGAGAAGTTTCCAATAGACTCTCAAAAGCTTTTTGTTTGGTCTCAACATTTCTTCCTAATTCCCTCATTTTTCCATTTTAAGTAAGTAGTGGTGATAATTTATCTATATAAAAGCAGTGGATCTTGCCTGATTCACAGGTTCATTGAAATACTGGAATTTTCAGTTCAAGTCCACCAGGAAAAATCTTCTATGAGAAGGACTAGGAACTTTTCATATATATATGTATATATAGGAAAAAAAAATCAATCTATATATATATATGTATGCATATATATATATATAAGGGGAAAGAGAGAGGTACACACACATATGTACATATGCGGTACTATTTCTCCAAGATGCTTTTCTGTGTATGTTTAACTATATACATATCTTTAACAATACGTATGTGTGTGTATATGTGTTTTACTATTCATCCAATATGCTTTGCTGTATATATCTAGCAAAACTACATAAAAGACTGTTTTCTGTGGCAAATCCCAAATCAGTAGATTTGGAAGAAAATGGATCATAGTTAGGATACATTCACTCAGAAGCTGAGGATGGTTAATCTCCAGAAGAGGAAGGCTGACAGCACACCAGAATTGAAGGGGACAACAGAAGAGAAAGGGGAGACAGGGATCCTCACATCCCCAAAGGATTCTGGCGCATAGTAGCCTCACCCACGAAAATTAAATGCTAGTGGGGGGAAAAAAAAACCAAACATACAAACAAAAAAAAAAATCCAAACCCAAAAAACCACCATAAAGAGATGATCCCTGGGAGCAGGGAGGGGAAGCAGGACTTACCAGCCCGTCAGCCGGACCGACCCTGGCCTCCCCAGGGCCGCGACCCCGCGGCGGGGCGGCAGCGGGCCAGGGCAGCCGCAGCCCCGGACTGCGCCCGCACCCACCCGGCGGCGCTGCCCCGCACCCGGCGCGGAGGGAGGGAGGGAGGGAGGGCAGCGCTGGGTGCGGATCGTGCGAGCGCAAAGACAAGGGGCAGGAGCGGAGAATAAACACCGCCATGATCAGACTGCAGCAGCAGGAGCAGGATCACCGCGCGGGCACGGCGCTGCCCGGCTCCACAGGTAGAGCCTTCCAGCGCACCCCAGAGAAGCTGGTGAAGGAAGCCAGGAAGCCCAGCCTTCTTCTGCTTCTTTTTGGGCAGCCAAGAAGGAAAATATGTGTCTCCTTCAATAACAGTCCGGCTTTCTTGCCAGAAAGGCAAAAAACACCTTTAAAATGGTGTGAAGAAATGGGCCAGTTGGTACTGTAGTTAAACTGCACAAAACACACCAGAAACCCCAAACGTAATTGAATTACCTTCACGTAATATCTAAGCCTACCTGAAGATAAAAATAAAGAAACATAAAATCATCAAGGTTGGAAGAGACCTTCAAGATCATCCAGTCCAACCATCCACCCAGCAGTACCCCTGTGATCCCTGAACTACTAAACCACATCACCCAGTGCCAGATCCAGATGCCTCTTGAACACCTTCAGGGATGTGATTCCACCACATCCATGGGCAGCCTATTCCAACGCCTGATCATCCTACAGTGATTTTTTTTTTTCCTCTAATACCCAGTCTGAATGTCCCCTGTCTCACCTTAAAGTCATGTTCTTTAGTCCTCTCACTGTAGGCACAGCAGAAGAGACCAGCCCCCACCTCACTACAACCTCTTTTTGTGAACTTGTAGAGAGCAGTGAGGTCCACCTTGAGCCTCCTCTTCTCCAGGCTAAACAACCCCAACTCCCTTTGGGTGTCTCAGTACCTGACTCCAAAGGTAACTTAGCTGGAAGTGCCAAGGTGCTTAGATCCTGTTGCTCCCAGCCAGGCTTGCTAGGGTAAAAATCTGCAAGTGTCTAGAGCAAGAAGATAGTGCACAACTTTGATGCTGCTATTGATTGTATAAAAACTTACAATTTTTCAATAATGTGGATGGAAGCTGAGCAAAGGAGAGAACATGAGCAAGAGCAAACTTCAACCCAACAGGCAAAAGCAAACCACGAGAGGCTGGGAGGGGTGCACAGAGCATGAGTACAAGGCTGACCCTATGACTTCACTAATGAAGCAGGTCCTGATATCACCCCTTGCTACATCAGGTCATTATCCCTGAAGGCATGAATTAAACATTTAAACAAATGGGGGCTCAGTCAACTTCCATGTCTTTGGGGGAGAGAGCAGATGATGATCAGATGATGTGAACTCCCTTAGATTTGCCAAACCCAAGATACACCCTAAAGATGACTTTGTTTACAGTACTGAATACAGAACATAGGCAGGCAGGGAAAAACCCAAACATTTCCAGGCTATTCACTAGCTCTGATGCTGATGAAATCACAGCCAGATGTCAAACAGATGTTTGATTTTGCCAGGTCATGAAGAGGGGATGCCTATCTGATGCCATATTCTATGGCAACAGCCCCACTATGGCCAAGGAAGAGGATAACATTTCCTTTCCACCCCTTCTCTGCCATTTGCTCCCTCAGCTTTTTAATACCAGATGATAGTGTTTGGCTTGTGAGGGATTTGGTCTCAGTTTTATGACTTCTGTTATCCACCCTTTTTTTTGTTTGTGCGTGAAAGAAGTTTACAAAGAGCAGGGTTAAAAACAAGTTCTCATACAGTGAATTGTAGTGAAGCACTCCTAGAAACCACTGGGAATTCACCTTGAAAATCCAGAGCCAGAGGGGTAAAACCACAAAACCAGCAAAAACATAAAGCATGGCTCCTTTTGTGGTGATGGAAAGGACTTATCTCACTCTGCCTTCTTGGTGAAGCCATGAAGTGGGTCAATAGAAAAGTTATGTCAGAGTGTGTTGGGGAAAGAGCTACAAAAGAGACAAGAATGAAAGAAGCTTCACAACATCATGCTCTGAGGGTGACCTGAGCTCCCATCTGTGGCAGCTACTTTTTCTCCATCCTCCTGGCAATAGTTGTACTGTCTGTCTGAAGAAGAGGAAGAAAGGTCCTACAGATAAATTTGACCTTCATTTGCACTCACATTATGAGTGCAGAATATGACTAACCTAAACACAGATCTCTAGAGTTTCAACCCTGAAACCACAGCTAGTGCCGCAATGGTTCTGTCAGAACATCCTCTGGGGAAACTGGTCACTTTCCTTTCTCAGCACATCCCTGCAGCTGTTGTCCCCACAAATGAGGTCTACAGCAAAATATAAAAATGGGCAAGAAAGTCACAACTAAGTTTAGGAGACAAGCTGTTTCCTAAGTTTGGTTTGTTTGAATAGACCCAAAGTGTCAAGAAAAGTACAGAGTCTGACTATGGATTTATAAGTACTTAAAAGACAGCCATCCCAAACAAACTGCTTAAAGAAAACAAAAATATATGGACTTCAAATCTAAAGTTCTAAGTCATAAGAACCACTACACCAGATATTGTGGCAATAAAATTTAAGTAAAGGAGATCACCAAAGAAATTAACCTGAGCATTAAATGTGGGAGAGTACTTTTTTTTGCTAGACATAGTGTTAAAGCCTATCACTCTGCATACAAAAAAAACCCCAAACCCATAGATAAATAAAGCTGAATTACCTCATGGGCAATATACCCAAAAGGTAAAGACCCAGGGTAATCCAAAGGAGTGCCACAAACAGCTTAATCTCCAACACAAGTCCTTCCCGTGTTACATATTGTCATCAATTAAACCAAGCAGTGCTGAATAAACCTGTGCCTTTCCAGACTGCTGTCAGGGCAATTGTGTGTTAAGCCATGGCACAACACATACTTTTAAAAAAGTATTTATGTGTTTCTACTAAGAGGGGTACTTTGGTGGTAAAGATGATTACCTATGCAAAGCAAATATGTGTGCTAAGATTTATTCCAATTTTTCCTTAGTTATACTAGCAAGTCTACAAAAGATAATACCTTTTTTTTTTTTACATAACCTTCCTTCTTTTCTCTGTCAGCAGAGCCCAAGCTTCATGGGATCCCTTTGATCACATTTGATATCCCAGGGCACTGATACCCAACACCTGCTTTCTATATTTTGGCTTGACTGGAGAGAAAATAACCTTGTTTTCCAGGAAGAGCAGTGTTGATTCTTCAAGGGACTCAGCTCCAGGAAATCATCACATTAAAAAAAACCCCTTTGGGATGGAGTGGGTCTTGCAGAGAAGAAAATGAGGAAAAATTCTGTGCATCATGAGCCTGTCCACCTGAAAAGGTGTGTCTGATTGTATTTTTAATTATCTGACCAGCATCCTCTATTATAAACCAGTACAGGTAACACAAAGCATAATCAGTGCCTCTGCATGCAGCTTCAGAGATTACTACCTCAAAAATACTTCTCAAGCTGTGATCCCTACTGACTGCTTTTATTTTTTCACTGTCGCTACATCCAAAGCAGATGGCAAGGACAAAAAAAATAAAGGAAACAGAAGTGAGCAATACTGAGAATTATACATAATGCTTTCCTGATACACAAGAACCTGATTATTTAGAGACACAAAACTGTGTTGGAGGTATAATCTCAATTCTTACCTTCCCCATGTAATTTATCAGCTGTCTTCCTAATCAGGCACAGAAGCAGATTTCATCACAATTGTAAAATCCCCAAAATACAAGGTTTTAATGAAAATATGTGCATGATTAACATAATCTGAAGTTTTGTGACATCCAGTTATATTGGGCCAGCTGAGCATTCAGGGCTAGAGAACAGCTGAAATTTTCTGAAGTTTATTTTTAAGGTCTGAAACTGTAAAGGTACAAAAGAAATCAGTACCTAAAATTAAAATCAATATGACATCAAACCTCTAAAACTGAATGTATGACCACCACCTGGCAGCCTCAACACTTTTTCTAATTGCAGTAACTACTGACTTCTAGCATGACTTTCCTTTCTTGCCCTTTTCTTTTACATGGTATGTTCCCTTTTGGTTAGTATATTAAGCAAAGCTATCTTCCATTTAAAGCCAGAAAACTGTAACACTTGTCAATATTTGGACTTCTCTCAGTAGACTGCAATCCACCGCAGGGATCAGGACACTTTGCATCCTGAGCTGTTGGAGGGCCTCTCCATCCCTCTGTCCAAGTACAGCTGCTGTAGGTGGGCCTCAAAAGATGCAAGAAAGCTGCTTGTGGGGGCCAGGGGCCTGGCAGTAGCTGTTAAAATCTCTATTCCCCAAGGCAAACAGCAAAACAGTGAAACTGCCAAGGAGGACTCATTCCTGGTCAGTTCATGACCTCTGCAAAAAAAAGCAACAAATTCCACTTCTCCTTTCAAATTAAACATCTACTCTTTATTGCCAAGGAATATGTTTTACTAATCTGTGGTGTTCAAGGTTTGATAAACATCAGAAATATTTTTGCTGCTGTTACACGATACCTGACATACATTTTCCCCCCACTCACAGCTTTGCATTTTCATGCCAACATTACATAAAACATACTGGACTTTTTAAATGTACAGGTTGGGGTCTCCTTAAAACACTTCTAAAAGAAGCTGTTCAAGTCCAAAAACCACAATTTTTTTTAAAATTGGCTATTTCTACTGAATTAAGTTCCAGCACATCCCCCATGAAAAACCTACCTTGTTGGTTTTACTTCCACTAAAAAAAATAAATAGAAAGCTTTCATATTTAGGTGTCTAGAATTACTTTGGTGAGGAAAAGGAAGGGGAAATGCATAATTTTTAATTTTCTGCAAGTGAATTTTACAGACAATCAAAGTATCTGTGCAAAAATATGCTCAATAGATCTGTGTCCATTTGTGACTTTGACCATATACAGTATAACAGCTTAAATTATTGAGTACTCCAATACTATTATCCATGTATCTGATGTTTCTTTCCCTGATATGAAAACATACATTTGGTGTCTAGATGGCACAGCCATAATTATCAATGATCTTGAATATCTCCAACTTTGGTGGTTTTTTTTTAATGGTAAATATTCATGGCAAGATGAACTACCCAATAGTCTGGCAGTGATTGCTTTTCCACTCCTTTTCAACTAGCAGTAAGCAGTCTCTAGATTCAAGAAATAGCATGACTATTTCTAAAGCTATTGTAACTGCAAACTTAGATTAACTACACAGTAGCCTACTTAAATTGCTACTGTTCACTAAGTCTATAGTGATCATGAAAGCATGCCTTTGAAGAGGCATTTGGAAATCAGGATTCATGGATTACATCTGGAGGCCAGTGTAATTTGCAGTTGGGAAGACTAAGCTTCCAGGACAAATGAAATGTAGTACGATAATATATTTAAGAAGCAGAATTTCCTTAAATTAATGGAATAAAATCAATGATTAAAGGAAGAAAGAATGAACAGAAGTCTGTTCAGAATGAACAGAATATGGTGCATTCCTATTGCAAAGCATTTTTCCAGCTCTTTCACAATGTCTTTGGACAGCACAACAGAGGATGGGAAAGGATGTGTCCTCTTACAGGACTGAGATCCCTGCTGTTCAGTTTTCTTCTACACATTAGAGGTGTACTACTGCAACACTCTCTCCCCTCAGAATACACAAAGCAACAAGGGCAGGAAGATGTGTTCATCACATGGACCACACCAGGTCTTTAGAAACAAGATCTAAGCAGTGAAGGTGGCAGAAATAACTTGTATTGTTTGTTGGTGAAGGGAACAGAAAAGGAAAACAAATTGGCTATCACTGATAATTTATTCTTAAAACTTCAGTTAATACTCTACCCTCTGTCCTTGCCAGACCAGAGATAAACTTTTGTTTGTTAAAAGAAAAGAGCCAATCATGCTTATAATTCAGCTTACCTGGGTATAACCAGTGGCTCCTGCTCACAACAGTCACAAATAAGGCCAGCAGAGATGTTCATGCATGATCAAACAACAAGCTTCCAACTCCTCACCTGTTAATTCTGAAAACTGTTTCAATTTAAAGCCACATAAAAAACACAATAAAACTTAGCTGATGAGACTGTATAAATGAAAATGGTAAATTTAACATAAATGTGATTTTTTTCCTCTCCCCAGCAAAGGGCCAGGACTCAGAGTTGATCAGAGAGAGGTATATCTAGGCAGAAGAACCAGTAGAGTCTAGCAAGATTATTAGGCCAGGCATCAAAGACCATTAAAGCAGCTGTACTAGCTCCAGCACCAATAAGAAGCTGGCAGCAAATCAGCTGATTTAAAGCTCTGCAGAGTCCCAATCCCCAGCCAGCTCACATCTCCAAACCACTCCCATAGATGCAGATTTCTGGAGAATGCAAGTGTTACACATGGCTACCCAAAATCAGCTCAAGGCCAGCAGGACTTACTGGCTTTGGCAAGCACTTCTTCGCTGCCTTTCCTAGTGACTAGGGAATACATTCATCATACACAGGGTGCCTTGCTTCAATGCACTAACCCAGCTGATGCTCAGCACTGTGCTGAAGCCAATCAACCCTTAAATTTGGAGACCCTACTGGGAGCTACCTGGGCTTTACAAGGTCAACAGATGTAGCCCCATCCAAAACAGGGGCTACAGAGCTCTGCAACCACTTTAGGTGATGCAGGAATGCTATCATCTTATTGCAAAAATCCCATACCTTCTCAGTGATTTTGCATAGGCAGCTCCTTGCAGCACTGACCCCTTCTTCACAGAACAACCAGCTAACCCACTCTTTTGTAGCACTCATCTTCTTATTGGACCCAGCTGTGGCCTATTAAAGGCAGGCCTGTTCCTAATCTTTTGTGATTAGTACAGCTGCAACTCCTCAGGTGTGAGATTACCTTCTGCACTATCTTAATTTTCGTACATCCTATCCCCCCATACAGGAACACTGCCCAAACTACAGCACAGGAGCCCACCCACTGAGGAGGCACCAGACCCTGGTCACACATGTTCTGCATGTTCTTTGTGTACATGCCAGCCAGCCCAGGGCTGCTCAGGGGCTTCAGCATGCCTGTGACTGCAGAGACTGTGGAGAGTCAGCTAGCACCTGAGGAGCACCCACTTTCTGGGGCTTTTTGGCTTCTTGGAAATCCCTAAATGTGCTGCACTGCCAAGGCCATTTGGGCCATTTGCCCTCAAATGGGAAAGGCACTTGCATCAAGCTGCTCTCCTGCAAGAGCTGATGTGGCTGTCCTGAGCAAGGGTGAGAGCTGCCAAAGCCAAGGAGACTGTTCAGTGAGTTGCCCACACCCACACCACAGAGGTTATCCAGGGTTCTGCATTCTCTGGCATATCCTAAACTCCACCTTACATTATCCTGAATGGAGCAGTTGACTGTTTTTCCTCTTATTTACTTCCCATCCTCAGTCTGGCATTTTTATTTCTCCAACTTGCAAAGTTATAGAAGAAGAGAATATTTCTATGCTGCTTTAAAAAGAGAATAAATTATATTGGAAGCTGTGATGGAGAACACTGACCACAATCTTTGAAGTTCTTGGTGTGTAATTTACTTACATAATAGTTTGTATTAAGGTTTAAGTACTAGATTTCTAGTATTGCTCATCAAATTTCAGCCAAATGAAAAAGAAAAAGCAAGGTGAACTACTCTTGGAAAGATAAACTCTCTGCA
The DNA here is from genome assembly GCF_037042795.1 of Molothrus aeneus. Taxonomy (NCBI): domain Eukaryota; kingdom Metazoa; phylum Chordata; class Aves; order Passeriformes; family Icteridae; genus Molothrus; species Molothrus aeneus. The sequence goes on from NC_089649.1 coordinate 50,053,322, forward strand.
AGAATTTTTTATGCAAGTTTTACACTAAGGACTCTCAGTTCTTCAAAAATATGTAAAGGTCTGGAATTCAAGGAGTTTCAGTTCTCTAGAATCATAATTTAGAAAGTAAATTTTAATCAGGATTGGGTGGCTCAAGAGATTGGGTAATAGTATTTAAATAAGCAAGTGATTAATCTCTGATCAACCAGAGGGTAAGGACTAAAGAGCATTTAAGGTCTCAAACACTGCTGGGAACTAGCCAACTTAGTCTAATACTGTGGGTGCTGACTCTAGGCAGATTTTGGTTTTTCTCACACACAGTGCTTATGAATAGGGTCCTCTAAATTTCATTAGAACTGTTCCATCATTCTCCCCAAAATTCTGCAGTAGTTATGCCTTCGAAATGCCAGTGGCAGATAGATACTGAGTTTGCTGATAACACTGTGCTGACCTTGTTCCTCTGTTCCTTTTTACTGTATCTGTGTGTTTTTTTCTTAATTACAAACTCCTGAATCGACTTGAGGTGCCGTATAGATAACAGGGAAGAGGAGATTCATATCAGCGACGTGATACTTTGCAGAAAAATGGATTTTGGTCAGTGATGACTGTGTCATTCAAAGACTCAAGATGCACAAAAATGGAGGCCAGGCAGGTCTGAAGATACAGCTCCTAAACTCCATTCAAACTAATCATAATATTGGATTGAATTTTGCTCTTTGGTTCTTTTCAGATAGAATAAAAGAACAAAGAAAACTGTTGCATTTTTGCTGAAGATATCATCACCCATTCTAAAATAATTCTGCTAATACCTTGCTTACTCAAATTTTTGGTCTGGTTGGACTGCACCAGTTGTCCAAGAGGATGTAATTATCTTGCTTCTTCCTTGTCTAAAATTCTAGACCACTGACACATCATTCCACCCAGACCACTGACATAGATTCCACCCAGTCACTATTTAGCAGTGTAAAAATAGAATACAGGCCTGTACACTAAGGGAGAAGACCAATCTAGCCTGACTTCTCAAAACATACAGAGCAAAACAAAACTCAGTCTCCTGTGACAAACTTTACATCATGCTACTTTTTTACATTAGTCTGTCACTAAGCACTGAATTTAGTTAGAATTTTTTTGTGTTCTTTTGGCCCACAACATTTACTTATGTACTTACTTCTCTTTAAATCTTTAGAGGCTTTTGTAAGAGCTCTGACAGCACTCCCTGGGAACCATTCTGTTTTATTTACCAGTGTGCAACTAGTTTTGCCAATAATTGATGCAATTCCTGCATTTGTTCATAATTTGTTTTCTGAAATATCAGAAAATACATTGTTTCCAATACACAGTATCAAGCCTGTAGTAGTAGTTATTATTTTTTTTTAATCTGCATCTTTTTTCTTTGAAAAGAAACAAACAGTACAGCAGAACAGTGTATCTGTGTCTGGTGCATGTGGAATTCTCAGAACATTTCAAGCTTTCCTTTTCATGGAGTTGCTATAGTTTAAGAAGCAACTACTATGTGATCCCCACAGGGGTAACAGGAGAAACTCAATGAAAGAAAACATCCAGGAATTGTAAAAAAATAAGGGTTTTTTTCTGCTTCTGCAGATGCCAAGTGAAAGTTGCATGAAATATTTTTCTAGATCAAAAGTTGAGATATTTTATTAGCTGGTGCTGCTGACCAGTGCAGACAGTCTTCTGGCACAATTTTCACAACTTGTTTGCAGTATCACCTCAGTTATCTGGAACTTAGTGTTATCCCCACAAGGGTCAAATTCCTGACATGTATTAATTACACTGAAAATTGCCCTGGATTACTTGAAACCTCAAATAACTGAACCTATCCACTATCCTAACTTTTAAATAACAGAGGACATACTGTATAGTCGTGCTAATACTTTGTGGCTGATCCCTGTAACACCAGAAATGAATACATAAACGTCACACTTCTTATCTAGCAGGTCTGCCAGCTTTGGTCTGAAACCAGGCTTGAGAGGCAGACAGCATTTATAGCATGGTCTTATTCACTGCTGTGGGGCTGCAGGACAGAAGGAGATAGGAAGGACAGGAGGTTAAAACCAAAAACCACTGACCGGCATTCCTGATCCATGCACTGCTGGCCAAGGAAACAGACCTGCTTCACAGTTCAGCTCTCTTTAATTGCCAAAATGACCTTGGATCCCTCCTGTAGTCAGCCAAAGACTGGGTGCTGCCTGCAGGGTAAGCCTATGTCTCACTGACACTTGAGCTTTTTATTGTGCTGCATCTTCTTGTGCCCATTACCAGCAAGTCAGCCCTGCAGCTTCCCCCTGAAGGCACTCACCAAGCAGCTTCACAGGAACCTCTATAACTTCATTATAACTTCATTATATCATTCTTTCATTGAATGGAAAGATAACAATTCAATGACAACTTAGGTAATTTAGCCAACAGCAGGCATTAGCTCTAAGATCCCTAATGCTGTTGCTAGGCAGGAGTGGTAAAGTTGGGATTGGTTTTGGAAAAAAACAGCAAGCCTCTTTCCAACCAAAGGAGAAACAGTATTCAAAGGACAACAGCAGTGAGGCAGCTTTCATTAAGAAAAGGTATGAGAAATATCCAGGAACTTTTGGTAACACCCATAGGATTTGTTGGCTGTGAAGCCAAGCTACACAGCACCCATCCAACCCAACAGTTATAAATGGCAAGCAGCAAGAGCATCAGCAGCCTGGGCTATCACTTTAAGGCCTGAAACATTTTGCCCCACAACAGGTGCAAGGGTAAGTGTCACAATCTGGCACTCAGTCCAACATGCCTCCCACCACACCAATGCCACTTTGCAACATATTAAGTCAAGTAACATCTCTTTAGTAGTAAAAGGAGACCAAATAATACCAACATTATGACTAAAAAAGAAGAGAAAGGAGAAGGGGGGAAGCATCATTGGCCTTATAGGGTAACACAAGGTCGGTTTTAAATTGTGCATGAGAACTACTACAGTTCAAAGGAGAAAAGCCAAGGCAATGAAATAGTGTAACAGAATGAACTGAAAAAAGCTGAACTCAGTACACACTTGGATGCATGCACACATTTAGCAAGTTCAATACTCTCCCCTTATTGAAAAGCCTGAAAAGAAAACTTCCTTTCACACACTATGCAGTAATAAATCAGAGTGCACTATTGCTCCAAAGAAAAACAGACATTCGCCATTTAAGTAATAGTGCTTCCCACATGAAAATGAGGCAGAAACAAACAAATACCCGGCAAAAATGAGGACTTTAACAGAAGGACACCACTCCAAAGAGCTGAGGATTGCCTTTGTATTGCAATATTAATTTTCTAGACCATTAGTTCTATTGCTTGTCCATAAATGAATGCGCAATTCTCCTACTAAGCTGTGGGGCAGATTTGCACATGATATCACAAGGCTTTTCAGCTTTCAAAAGGTTAATAGTTAATGGTTTTGATGTCCCTCAGTCAGATAGTTCAGCCTATCTCTGTATTTTCCATAAGCAATTAACTAAGCTGTTTCCTCTGCAGCATTAATTTTAACAGGTTTACAATAGTATCATTAGACCTCTGGACATTTAAGAGGAAATGCATTACAATTGGAAAGTACCATGCCAAGCAGGAAGAAAGTGGCTTTAATCCAGGAGCAGTGAGGAATGCAGAGACAAGGAGAATTCAGTGTCAGGTATTTCAGGCCTCTATTAATTCTTGACCACAGCACCAGACTATAGAATTTTACTGGGCTCTTAAACTAAAGAAATCACTTTGCACAGCTCTTCAAGGCACCAGTTTTCCATTAGTTTGCCTTTTTGCTTGTTTGCTTTAAGTCAGGGAAACAACTGCAATGTGATCTTTGGAGCAAGACACGTTCCATCATCTGCATTCAGCACGTAGGCTCCTGCTAGCAACATGCACATCATCTAAAATAAATCCACTTAAGAGTGCCCGGAAAGGTTTTCAGCATAGAAACAGTACAAACAGTTGCTAGCAGACATTAACTGCAATGGACTTCACCAAGTTGGTTTGCAGCCAGGGAGGGGATTAGAGACAGCATTCTTCTGCCACCATCTTCAGCCCAAGGGCTGGGGTCACAACAGACTGTGGCTTGCTCTCTTTTCACAGGAGAAGGTCAAAGAAGGTTGAGCTTCCCTGGACCATTTTGAGGTGGCCAATCTGACTATACTGTGAAAATTCTTCCTGCTTGCCACCCCAGGATTTCTCAGTTTAAGAATTTTTGGGAAGGTACTCTCCCTTTTCACATTTCCAGCGCTGCTATTATCTGGTTGTCAACATTGATCTTGCTGTTCCCTGCAGCAGAGGCTACATGTCACTGAAAAAGACACTTGGGGATCAGAGATGGTATTTATAGCACAGACCTACAGGCTCCAACCTGTGAGAGGCTTTCCAGAATTAGGGAGTGAGAATACTACTAAGTATAATTTTAAACACAGACAAACTTTAAATGAAAGATTTAAGGTTGAGACTTTCCTGGATTCCCTGTGTCCTTTGCTTTTGGCCAATACCTAAAGGAGTGCATCTAAGTTTGAACTCTGTAGCTGCAGTTTCAAAACTATTTTAAACTGATGGAATGACACCTCTTTTCCCACCTTGGTGAGCCTCTTCCTTCTCTCCTGCCCGCATTTCTTTTCATGCTGGAAGATAAAGGGTATTTTTTAGCCAGGTCAGTTGCCCACTCCAGCTAATATGAAAGCCAAGGCTGTCACTTGCAGGAATGCCAAATTCAGGGTAGCTGAAAGCAACCATAACCTCAGGTCTAGTTTTCCTTGCTAAGGACAAAAGCTGATACTTATTTAGCCTCAAGACATGGACAGTTGTAACTCTGCATATTTTGTGTGTGTTGGCCTAAACACTTGCAGTATACCAGCTCAGTGCTTTTCTTTATATCCTCATTGCAAACTAATCAATATTGCAATAGAAGACACACAAAAATTGCAGGTGCCTGGATAAAACAGCAACGGTGTCACATTCCCCACAGGACACAGGTGACACATTCACAGACTCAGGGCATCCAACTCCTTCATTGAAAATTCCTGAAGATGGTACATGTCTCCAGAGCATGTGGTATTTGCCCAGCTATGAAGAGAAGTCATAACCTTCCACAGTGGCATTTGTTTTGAAGAGTATAAATCATTGCTCAGGAGGCTCTTTGTTCCCCAGACAGCAGCTCAAGGAAGGCACTGATCCTTCACTTCATTAAGTGGGTATTTAAGCTATATGGCAAATGGCATTGATTTGTTAAACTATTATATTTTCTTATATTTACAGATAGTTAGAGATTATTCTTCAAAAGCTTGCCATTTCTGAAATACTCACTCACCTCAGTGTCATTAAACCAGTATAATGAAAGTCATGGCTGAACTTGCAGAAAGACTCCAGCATCTAAAAGCAAATCTAGCAGTTATTCCAGTAGGCAACCTACATTTTTCATAGCTACAAAATGAGCCCTTCCTGGAAGCCAGCTGCTCTCCCCAAACCGAGAAAGACCCTATCATCTATAGTAAAGGTTAATGCAATGATAAGGTCAAACTCACATTTCAGCTGCCTAGTATTATCACTTCATCAGTAGCAATGTTTTTCTTTTTGCTGTTTTCAAACGTTATCCCTTCAGTTTACTAAACTTCCTATGGAAAAAAATAAAACCATGAAAAAACCATACCAAAAAAATCCCCAAAAAACAATCATTTTGATATTTTATAAATAACATCTTTGAGAAGTCACTTGATAGCCCTAAAACAGGTAGACTCTGCTTTTAATCAAACACTTTTTCCTAAAGCATGTTAAGGCTGGGCAGGCAAAGGGTGTCTTCATACAGCAAAAAAAAAAAAAAAAAAAAAAAAAAATTCAAAAAAGGACATCCTCTGCAGTGACCATCCTCTCTAGGTTTTATCATAGAAAAGGTTCTCCTTGTCTCCAAATTTGCATATTAATGTTCTATATTATTCAGTGGGAATAAAGCTAATTATAAACCTACTGATTAAACTCACAGGTGTTGGGAGAGCAGTCTAAAATGAGACTGTGAATGACATAGGAATGCTTGTGATATTTTTGTAGCTGTTATTTATTATTTGTATTAACATACTGTCTAGGAGTCCTGGCCATGGAGCAGGACTCATGGGGTGAGGTGTTAGACAAAAACAGACTAACAGATGATCCTTGCCACAAAGAGCTTACAAGTATTATTAGCATTTGGCCAAACCAAGTCCTGACATTCTCAGCAGCAGAGCTCAGCAGGCTGAGGGCACAGCTTAAGCTGACTGTGAAAATGCTGCACCTTTGAATCTTAACCAGTCTAGTTTCAGAAGTTTGCATGTGTCCACGGCAGCTATGGATCACAGCCATCCTTCACAAGTGTCCTGCAAACATTTACCCATCTTGGCTGGTGCTGTTCTGACCCAGCAAGGAAACTGTTCAGAGCACCCTGGGTACTGAGAGACTTCATCTTACAACAAGGAATAAACTCCTGGACACTGGCAGAGAGGGCCAGTATCCTCAGCATGACAAGGAGTGGTCCCAGCCAACAAATAGCTCAGCTTATTGAGTGGACTGTGAGCACTCCAGCCAAGGAAGCATCCAGAAGATGGGACTTTAGGCCAGCAGTGAGGTTGGTCTGCCAAAGTCCTGGCTGGGTTCTTGCTGGGGCCAGTGGTGCAGAAAGCACACAGAAACCCCTGAGGGATCAATATGGGCAATTTGGAAACAAACAAGGTTCTTAATTCCACGTTTCACCTCCAGCCATCATAAATACAACACTGCAGCTGGTAGCTGAGGAAGGAAGTGATTGCCCATGGATGTTAGGGATAACTCATGAGCCATACAGAGGTGGTGAACATGAGCACTACTAGGAGTTGGTTAAACTCACTTCTCTGAGGGTGTGTGTTACAGCTAAATGCAGCTCAGACCAGCACAAACAAATAAATAAGGTGGGGTCATTTACCTCCCTTTGTTTTGTTTGTTTATTTTTCTATAGTACATGCCTTTTATTAATTTCCTATTATTTAAGCCTCTCTTGCATGCATAAATCAGATTATAGTACAACTTGGAACCCCGGCAACACAGGCTGAACCCAAGTGAAGCAGTGGAATATGTCTCCAGTACATTCGCTGTCAGATCAATTATTAGTTTCCAGCATCAAATGTTTGAGAGTTTGGAACCAAACCAAACACACCAGAGTAAGCACAACCATTTTAATCAATAAAATACTAAATGAGATGCCAGCATTGTATTTTCCATTTGTAATACTAGTTTAAATGGCAGTAGAGCAATGCTTCCTGGACAGCATTTGTATGGTTAATTGGAAGCAATAAAAACCTTCAATTCAGTTTTGAAAAGAAAAATAGCTGAATTTCCATATAAACTTTTGGGTTTTATTTGTTTGCTTCTCATTTTCCCCCCAATACTGCTTTCTCTGTGCTTCCTGCCAAATTTGAACTGATGGCTGTTTTCCTCTTCTGCGATGAATTAGCTACAGCCTCACTGCAGATTGTTCCACACAGACTTTGTTTACAAACAATGTGGTTAAGAAACACCTGTTAGTTTGCTTTTATATTCTTTGTGTAACTTAGAAATGTTTATGAATACAACGTACAACTTAATTCATTAAACAGGAATTTCATAAGGTAATTCTGTCCAGCTCAGATGACACCCAAGGCAAGAAAGTTTAAATGGAAAATCAGTTTGAAGGCAGTCTAGAAAGCTAGGAGAGTAAAAAACCCAAACAACATAAAGAATAGAAGGACACGCTACTAACCATTACTTTTTTTTTTTTAAGGATACTCTTGCTTTAGTAAAGAGATTCATTATGTAGTACACTATGTGATGAGCCAAAGCACACAGTGCTGCTCTCAACTACTGGCTAGACCCTAAATATTGCATTCATCAAACATTCAGATTTCAGAACTGAAAGCAGGCATAAGAGGTGTAGAGAAACCAATTGCTATTTAGCAAGGAAGATCCACAGAAAACATGGCAGAATGGTTTGCACAGTATTTTGCTATGCTGTTGACACTTTGTTTTACATCAACACTCACAAAAATGCTTTAGGAATGTGAGTGCCAAGAACTTATTGTTTTTAGATAGACAGGAAATTTTGCTTCTGTTTACTTCACATGTACCACAACTTACACAGCAAGACTTTTTTATGAATACAATTGTGCTGGGAAATGAATATGTTCAGCAGAGAATAGTAGTACAAAACAAGAAAACAGAAACTATCATATTTTATGAATCTATATATTACAATAGGAGCAGGCTTTTTCTAGAAAATACTAGAACTAAAGGGAGAATGATAAATTTAAAAGAAAAAAAACAAGAAGATAATTCTTCAAAAAAATTAGTAACAAGGAGGTATGAATGAAGAGAGTGATAAAAATAATGCACGTTGGTTAAAGTTTTGTGTATTTATCTTTGCTAATTATTTTTAACTGTGTGATACACACTATAATTTGTAATTTTATTTTGAGGTTCATACCTACATGAAGAAACAAGATCTCATTTGCTGAATTTAATTAGTAGCTCAAACTCCTGAAAGCTAACATAAGGACAACATTTCCTTGAAATAACATATAAGATAGAAAAACCCCAAATTTACAATTTGTGCAATATTAGAGAATAAGAACAAGCTACCAGCACCAGCAGACAGATAGCTGTTCTTATTAAGGGTAATAGCAAGCTCTCAGAGAACACTTTGCCAAAAGAAACTTCCTGGGAAAATAATGAGGGAAAAAAACCCAACCCTGCTTTCAAAGGAACAAGCTTTCTTAAGCAGCACATTCTGCCTTTGTTCATCTTGGTGCAATAACCATGCAACCAGGTGACTTCTGCAAGTCTATTTTTTCCAGTGCTATATCATACATACGTCACAAAGTTAAGGACCATAAACAAACTGAAAACTGGATGCCACAGTAAACAGATTTTTTATTCAGTAGTGCTGAAACATGAGCCAAGATCCAAGCTAAAGTTCATCTCTCCATCTTTGTGTTCACTACTTCCTCCTATTATACGTGAGAATCATTCACACAGCCTCTGAAGTAAGTGTCTGAGCTCCTGTGGGGATTGTTCAAGGAACTGAAGTAATGCTATAAACTCCCCTAAATCCTGTCAAACAAAAGATAAGGCAGAAACCTTTTATTTTCTCACAGAGTGACATTATTCAGGGACAGGAAGCAAAAGCTGGAATCTTTTTAAGGGAAAAATAAAGTCAACATACAGTAGTTAGTATTATAGAGCAAACCTTATCTACAGTGTTGCTGGTAATTCTTCATAGAATAGATAATGAGGTCTAGAGGTACAAAATTGCAATTAGTAGAAACCTTAAAAACTTGTTGTGTATTCACTGTGAATGTCATACAAGAGGAAAGAAACCAACAGCAACTCACTGAAAAAAATTGCTGGTTTTGTAAAAGTTATATTATATTCATTGTACTCTAATACATCTTTGCAAGTCTTCTGCAGCTCCAGATGTTTTTTTAATTAATAACTTAGCCAAAACACTTCTCCAGCCTTCTACAATTAAATACATTATATGATGGTGATAGAAATCTGACAGTCTTAGAACAAAGATGCTCAGTATCAATTTTTCACATGAGAAAATTTCTTCTGTTACTCCTACCTAGGCCTAATATGTTCTTTCAATGCTTTGTGAATTTGCTTTCTGGTGGGAGCATAAGCTTTCAGGATTAATGAATACTGAACAAGAATGATAAAACACTTCATCAGATTTAATACTGTAAGTCCGAATACCAAAGCTGTGGTCCTACATTTTCTTTCATTAAAGCAATGTATCATTTCTGCTGTGATAACAGAAGCAGTCGGCACTTTTGGAGATCAAAGCAAGTTACAAACAAGCCTGCCAAGCTGAACATATGTAATTCTATATGTAATGCTGCATACAATCCACATCCTGACTTAGACTTGTAACTAGACAAAGATCATCTTTGTGTATTTATACAGCCTGTGCTAAGTACGGTGCTGTTCAGATCCTGGAGTTCTTACTTTAACACCACAGCACTATAACAGATAAATTTTACTTAAATGACTGGTGTTCTGGTCTGCGAGATTTGCAAATAAATTATTCCCTCTTAAAATACATGAGCAAGTCACTGATCAGAATTTCAGAGTAACTGCAGATTCATCTAGCTCTAAATGCCAGGAAAGATTTGAAGAATTCAGTCTGTCAACACTGAACCAGTTATACATAATACTTACAGAAGTGTTGTGAGAAGTCACTCAAACATGAAATATAGGCAGAATTTTTACACCTGATAATGCTTCAAAGTGAGCACCTCAGCATGTGTCTGATATGGGCTTCAAGTTTACTGTTATTTTCCTTCAATAAAGGACACTTCCTAATTTTTCCTTACCATAACAAAGGAGAAAAATAGACAATCATCTGGAGAATTAGAATCAAGTAGACATTTTGTAGAGCTACATAATATACAACTCTTTGTGTCTCTGGAGGTTAAGGATGAAAAAAAAGGCATTTTGAATACTCCAAAATTACTCATAAGTTTTAGCTCCTACTGTGTATAAAAGAAAATGTACCTATTGTCTCTGCTAGTGAAATAAAAACTTATTCTATCAGATACAGGAAAGAAATGAATTCTATTACAGTAATTCAGTTACACTTTTTAGGCAGCAGCAGCATCTAGGATTTAAAAGCATGTATCTCATGCAAGGAAGAAAAGGTACTGAAGCTTTCACAGCATTTCTACTTGTACCTGAGGAAATCACACTCACTGGGGTGAAATAACTGGAAAGAAGTAACTATTTAGTATGTCAAGCCAACCAAAACTAAGATAATAAAGAAAAATTGGCAAATAATAAGGGAATTTCTCACATGTAGGGTCAACTACCTGGGAGGTATAACTGCTTCTGGACCATAGTGTCAATATATTAATTTTTTTTTCAGACACATAGGCATGGTACAGGTTAGTGAAAAGAAAAGGATACATCCTGTGCTCAAATAAACCCCTGATGGCTGTACTTTTAAATAATACACCATAAATAAACATAACAGACTAGATAGAACACTTGATCCTTTTAATTCACATGTAGTCCTTAAAGCAGCCACTTACTCACCACTGTAACTACAAATGGCAACAAAAGTCAGCAGGTATGGAACCAGATGTCTTGGAAAGCAAGGGGAAATTTTGATCGTTTGTTTTGTTGGGAGCTATTTATTCACTGAACAGTATATAAAAACATTCATTGGTAATGTTCAAGAACTCAAAAATAGTGAACTTTTTAAAATAACCTAATTATTTATTAGGAAAAAATATTTTAAAAAGTAGTTACTAAAGGAAATCAGAGGACACAGGTACCGAGGTAATGAAGTGACTTTACAACACAAAAAAGATTTACTGTATCATTGGTAGCCTGAAAACTTCTTTTTTTATAATGCTTTGAAGATACACATCTTGCAAGAGAGCTTTATCTCAAGGAATGAGAAAAATACACACACATAATGACTTTTTTCTATGTCCTTCCTACTATAACCACCTTACCATTGGGATTTTACATATGAATAAGGAAAAAACCCAATGTAATTCAATATCATCTTCTTAAAACAGTCATAACAAAAATTGAGTCTTTCCTGAAAGTGAGCCAAGGAAAAGAAAACTGCACTACTGGTACTTTTTCATCTGTTTATGTCAAATATTCCTTTCAAATAGGGCAGCAAAGGAATAAAACTAGATGGGTTTTAGAGGCAAAAGAAAGGCACTCAAGGAAACTTTAGAGAAAGGGTGGTGGGGATCAAAAATGAGATTCTAAAACCAGGCAGTATTCATGCAGAAATAGCCTTGTCAATCTACATGTTGAAAGACCCAGCCTCAAAGGCTATGCAACAGCACTGTAGAGCTAATTTAACAGCAAACGTAGCATGGTTTCTGATACACTGAAACTTTTTAATGCTGTTTATACAAAGGACCATTAACTTCAGGTATTAACAAATAATATATTCTGAATTTTGTATAGGCCATAATGTGAACACAAAGGAACCACTATCTACATGATGAGTATAAATTAGAGGATGACCACCTTCCACATGCTCAAGGACCTTTTTATTCCCAATTACAGCTGAAGGTAAAATCAATACAGACATATTTCTATGTGGCTAATCCTGTTAGACCCAACAGGCACCCCCACTCCCACCTTCTGCCCCACCAGCAAGCACAGGACTGTGCCACCACTTGAGGTGACCCCCTGAGTACCCAGTGCTCCTGGCAGCCCATGAGCTGTCAGCACATCCTCCGTGGTCTTCCTTGCTTACAACAGAGTATGGACAAATTTTGGTCTGCCCTTAAAGTCAACATGAAACAATTCCCCAGATGTCCCAGAATGAATGTTATCTGCAGACTGTGGTATTTTGGGGAAAGGGAAAATGAGACAAAATATACAAGTACAGTTTTCTTCCTTTCCAAAAACTATCTTTTTGTGGTGGTGGCTTCTTATGCATGCATTCCAGTTTTTCTAAAGCTAGTGCCACAACTGAGAGGTGATATATAACCAAGAAGATCATCTTCCTCTAAAAATATACCCCGACACTTGAATACTGCCTACTTCTGGAAAAAAAAGACTGAAAGGTCTTAAGGTGACTACACAGAGCATTCCAATTTCAGAGGGACCATCTGAGTTTACTAGGCTAGAAGAGTTCAAATTACAAAAATAACTGCTATCTGAATCCCATAGTCAATGTCAAGGTGCAAAAAGCAGCACTGAAATATTTTCCTCCATTTGAAATACTCACCAAACCTGCAATGGGGGTCGGTAGTCTATTGATCTTTTTTACCAATCCTGGCTTTATCGCATTCAGCAACCTGTTATGAGAAAGGAGTATTTTATGAGTGGAAAGTCATAAAATCCAAATTATCAAAAATTTTCCCCCAGCATATAAGGATTTAAGTGTGACTGGAAAAAAAGAATCTCCCCTTTGTCCCTTCTGAAAACATACATGGACACCCAAATTTGATCACTGAAATGAAGAAAGACTAGGATGAATATCCACAGCACAGTAACACAATAGTATTTATTTTAAATTCTAAATTGATCTAGATCACATCAGTGACCCAGACAGATTCTGGGTGAATTTTGACACATCAGCCTGCCTTACCTGTGTACAGGCAGATCATGCCTGGAAAGGCCTGAGAGCAGAAACCTAGAAGGCATCCAAGCTATGGCAGTTTCTGCACTGAAGGAAAGTGAGAAAGGATGTACACTTTATGGGTGGCCTGTCTATCTTTTTTTTCATCTTAACTTGAAATTAAATGCCATTCTTTCATATATTGTGTTGAATGGAGGGCTCCTAAATCATAAACGAGAGAAGACAAATAAAAAGGGAATTCATAATCCCCCCTTCTCATCATGAAAACACCATTAGGCCAGTGATACCACAGCTGAACACTGTTCAGTGTCCAAAGATTAGCAACCCCCCAAATCCAAGTTCCTCACCACCCATGAGCATGCTATGAGATGTGCTGACATGGCTCATTGTTACAATACTCAAAAAAATGACCAAGCCTCTAAAAGTGGGGAATTTTAATTGTAAAATCCTGTTGCAACAAACATTGTGTCTTCACCACCCTTCTCCCAAGAGAAAACCATAATGCCTTTTATCCAAAGAAAAATTCAACCAGTTCCATCCACTGCGAAGAAAATCATCAATTCAAGATGATGGACCTAAAATTCAAGATCTTTGAAGGGAAAAACTTATGTCTGCTTAAATTTTAAAACTCTCTGAAAATTAGAATAGCTCCATGGAACAGAGGAAACCTCATTTTGGGCTGACATGGTCTCCATTCAAGAGAAGACTCCTCTGGCAGCTTGTTGTGGTAGTAAAATTATTCATATTTAATATTTGAGAGGTCTTCCTGAAAAGTTTATCCAAATGAGAAGAATATTCCTTTCAACTAAAGCTAACAGTCTGTGATGTTTCGAGCTCCCTACTTCTGAGGGCTAACAGGCATAATAACAGGCAGGATAACAGGCAGTGTGCCACTGCTCAGAGCTCCACCAAGAGCCATCTCTCCACTGTAGCACATTATTTGTTGCTTGATTCCTTAGGACTGTGGCAATTTGCAAGTTCATGAAGGTTTTCATCCCTCCAGGGGTGAACATCTGGCTTTATAAACATTGAAGTGATCACTTTTCCTCACCTCTTTCCCTTTGTGTCTCCCTGAAACAGTATATAGGTTGGGTTTCTGCAATCACTTGGACAGAACAGGGGAGCAGAGTGGGAGATTCTCAGTTTCCTATGATCATAGTTAGTAAAGCTTTTGTTCCACTTGTCCAAAATTGTATGCGTGTTATTACATTCTTGAAGTTCCCACATCTCCAACACCATCATGCATTGGAAGTAGCATCAAAACAAATATGAATGACACTTTTGGGAGCTGGGGGTATTTTTAAAATATTCTTGAAGTCAAAAACGCTGTAACCCAAGATCATAGAGATGGCTGTACTATTCCTCTTCTGCTTAAGGTAAAATCCAACAGCAATGCCCTAAAACCAAATTAATTCATATACTTCTATTTACAAAAAAATCACTTTTTCCCATTAGATTAAGAGAATGCCAATAAAAGAACTGCCTATCTTCTAGAACCATTATTTTATTTCACAGATGGAAAAATAATTACTTTTTTTCCCCCAGAAGATACTATGGTACTTTTTAACCTCACAGAGCAGCAACTTATAAAACTATTATTTTCCATTTAGCTGCTACACCAGGCAATTTAAGATACAATTTTTTTTTTTGCCAGAGGACTTCTTTCCAAATACTGTAGCTCTCTTGTGATTTTAATCCTCAGTCTGCCTATTCTGTTTCAGGAAAAAAAACAATGTATTAGCTAAAGCATCCCATTTTCTTTATTACTCAAATGTGAATTCATCAGCACCATAACCAATATTGCAGGTGCAGATTAAAAGTCATAGGCAATAATAGAAGGCAAAATAAAGAGTTCTTATTGGAAACCTCAAATGCCAAAACCCATTCTAAATAAATCTTCAAAATTACTTGTACAGACTTCTCTGTGAAATATAGGAGAAGGATAAATTGAGAGGAAGGAGTAGGGAACAAACAACATTTTAGTTCATCATTTGGAGGCTGAAGAGAGAGGAAATAGGATGGGGCAAGATAGAAAACCCTGAGGAAGGAATTAAAATTATTATTAGAAAGTTTGTCTCCTATTAGAAACATTTCTAAGCAGTCTGGCACCAAACCCCCCAGGACTTGCTTGATGCAGAATATGTCAAAGGGTGCTTCTTCCAGAGCAGACTGTCTGCTTCTGACTTATTGCCTCATCTAGAGCAACAATCCAGATGCCAAAACATTGAGTGGTTTAAGCTTGCTCTGCTACCAAGCCAGCTGAAAAATTGTGCTGTTTGTGCAGGGTCTCAATAGTCGCCTTCACTCTCACAGTTAGTGTCCATCCCAGCTTCTCAAAAATCCACTCAATATACCTCTTCTGACATAGGCCTGTATACACAAACTAAATTTTCTGTGCCAATTTAGACTTTCATAAAGCACATGTCTTGATATGTACAGTTTTATCAGCTCTGTGGGTTTCTGTTGAAATACTGAGCAAACAAGACAGATCACCATTTTGCATTGGGGACCTGGCACAAGATCCTCGGCCATGGCCTAGGGGACAGTCTCTAGGTGAACAAAAACCACTAACTCACACCTTCTCCTAGAAGCCCCTGACAACTGCAGTCCCATGCTTTCTTGCCCCACCAATCCTAACCAAAGGATTTGGCTGCCCAGGGCCTTCTGTCCCCAGCCATGTCCTAGTCTAAAGAGTTTTCAGGAGAGAAAACCTGCACCACATATCTTCTTCTGGCATCTACAGCTCCAGCCTGTGTCCTCTTCCCCAGTCCTAATCCTAATCCTTCGCTCATTTTGAGCCAAACAATCCCACCAAACACCCAAAAGACAATAACCCAAACCAGGATACAACTATGAATTTTCAGGCTCCATGCACAAAACCCGAGTCTCTACATACATGCATGACCTACTCAGACCCTTCAAGCTCTCTGTGGGGATTTCTGCTCACCACTTCTAGCACTTATGCACCTGTCCTGAGTCAGAACAATCCTCTGCTCTTCTCAAAGTTCTCTTGTTGTTTTCGGTCCAACAAAGAGTAATCAAGGTTGGAAAAGACCTCAAATATGACCAAGTCCAGCTGTTAAGCCAGCACTGCTGGGGATAGTAACTCAACCACTTCCTGGGCAGCCTGGTCCAATGCCTTACAACCTTTTCGGTGAGAAAACTTTTTCTAATATCCGTTCTAAATCTCCCCTGGAGCAATCAGACACTCATCCTCCCTTTCCCTGAGCCAGGAGCTGGCTTGGTGCACAGTGAGACACTGCATAAGAGGCTAAAACCTTAGACCTGGCTTACCTTATAGAAAGAACAGGGTATGATGGAAGTGGAAAGCTGTTCTAGTCCCAGCATAGGGAGAAGCTAGGTCACTTCCTTCCCCTGATGAAAACCAGCTCTCATAGCTTCGGGAAGAATCAATGCTCTACTCATGCTGTCCCCAAGGCTTGGCATTCCAGGAGATAAGGTATCTCCTCAGCTGGACAGACAAGCTGAAATCAGTGCTAGCCACTGTGTGACTAATTTATTAGACCTTCCTGGGGGTTTTTATCATGAGTTAAGAATTTGAAAAACTTCTGCCAGGAAGAGAAGGTGTTTCAGGCAACAGCTGATAAAAGATCTAATGAAAAGCACCTATAAATTGCCCATGACATTCTTGCAAGAAAGCGTCAGTTACAAAAATATTCAGAGGATGGCTGCAAAAACCCAGCCTCCAAAAAGACCTCAGTTCTAGGAGGAAATGGAAGAGAAGCATTTTCAGAGAATAAGAAGAAAAGAAAGGCTGAAGTGATGTATGTTTACAGATCAATCCAGGCTGGAGGGAGAGGTATCCAACAGAGCTCTTTGCTCAGGTAACAGATCACATTCCTAAAAAGAAAAGCTGACTAATGATCTGATCTAAAAGTCAAAGGGCATTTCATATTTGAGAATTCAGGAAATTCTATCCACAATAAACCTTCACAGAGAGATTTCTCTCTTCAAATCAAGTTTTATAGACTTATATTCAAACAAGCAGTCTTTCAGGACTTGATAATTATTAGCCTAGACAGCTTCAGTATCCACATATTTTTAACTCATGGTCTAGTAGCAGCTCCAAAATGCCCCCAAATATTTTAAAAGGACAGAAAAATCCACTACTAGTCTTAAAGATTAACAAATCACCTTGAAACAGTGAATAATGAAAAGTCAAAATATTTTGTTGCAAAAGACATGGCTAAGAAGTTTCAAAATATAAACATGTTCCTGAGGTCACAAAAATATTTTTGGGAAAACATTCTTGAGTGATTGCTAATGATGCCCCTGACATCATTTATTTAGAATCAGATGAACAAGGTGTTTTTTTAACAAGCAGGACAGAACTGCCTTTGTCTTATGAAGGGCTCACAGTCCAGTCTAATATGTAAAATCTTAATAAAGACCTATGCAAATATATAGTATTGAGAAAACAATATTCCAAACACAGGACTGCATTAGTCTTGCTCTGCCAAAACCAAAAAATATGAACAAAATAGAGGCCTTGTAAACAGCTCAAGAAAGGCAACAGGGAAGAGTGTAACTTCACAAGCTGTTTATATACAACCTTCAATCACAAGGACTGATGATGTGAAGAGCATCTCATGCACTTATAAATTTACAATTCATGCATAGTTTTTACACTAAGTAGCAATGGCCATGGATGTGCTTTCTAAAACTGCTAAATATGCTTTCTTAAACATACACTCTTGAAAAGCTGAAACTTCTCACAGGATTACTTTGCCTTGCATTTGAGCAACACTCCTTTTGAGTGGATCAGTGCTCCACAGTCTCCTGCCCTGTCAGTAAGCAAGCATCAGTGAAAAAGCTCTACTATTTAGTCTGCAAAAATGCATTTTTGCATTTTTAAACATACATACAAGGACAGGTCATTCTGACTGTTTAAGCATGCCCCTCACTGTCTATTCCCCTCTTCTCATCACAGGCTTAGCATTAGGGTTTACATTACCTTTGGCCCCTCATCTAAACTGTATTAATAAATAGCTCTTCATTATGAAACAGCAATAAAACTTACAGATTAAGGACTCTGTATTCATATAAAACTATTTCAAATGTCCTCACATGAACCTAAATCTTAATGCTTAATGAGCCTTGGGGCCCATCTCTCAAACCTGGAGACATGCCAAATTCATGATGCTGATAATGTTTTGGCTTTACAGCACGGAGCCTGAAAACCACAGGAAAACACCAATTCCTTCTCACCTCAAACATGGGTCACACTCAAAACTTGAAATATGCCTATGAAACTCAAATACCTTCTTGATTTCCAAGAATAGAAAAGTCAAGCAAAATAGTAATTAAGCATAAGGGCTGGGCATCCACTGACTTCTCCACTCTTCACTACACAGCCAAATGCTGAACTGATGCCAGGCCCATAGTACTGACAGAGAATTAGAATGACATATCTGAAAAATCCTATCACCTACAAAGACTATTTGTTTTCCCCTACCAGATGACATAAGTGACATTAACTTGCAAAAAGAAGGACTGAAACACCATATATACAGCAAAGGCTGTTCTACATACCTCACGGTGCCACTGACTCGGAGCACAACTGTTTTATTATTCCACAGCATTACACTTGTGCCGATCTGGCACATGGCCAGCCCTTGTTGAAAACTGCATTTGTGTCAGCTCAAAGCTTGGTCAGATGCACCAGAACCAGGATGAGAAAATGCAGCTCATTCATCACCATCAACATGCAGAACACAAGTTAAGGGGATTTCTTACTTGTGGAAGAAAATAATTATCATGACAGAATAAATGATAAATTCCTTTAAGTAATTCTTGATCATAATCACTTTCAGTTCGGTCAGATTTTTAGTAACTTATCATATTTGCTTTAAATATTATTAAAGTAATCTATGTGCATTACTAATTTATCATCTTTTTTATTTAAAAGTAAAATCTAAAAAATTTCTTGTACTTTTTAAGAGCATATATTCAAATTATGCACAGCAGAAGAGAAGTGCCTTTCCTATATATTATCCTACAGGAGCTAAAGTGTACAACTTTTTTTTTAGTTCACTGTACATACACAATTTTACTAAGATTACTTAAAAACAATATAATATCTTTGTATTTCCTCTTTCAAAAAACAACATAAAAGTTACAGAGTCAAAGAATAAGCATAGTTTCAAAGAATAATCATAGTTTCTGCACATTTTACAAAGTTACATAATGCCACGTGCTAATAGATAAAATAACTCTCTAAAAAACCCAGAAGACCTTGGGAAACTGCTCATAAGTTGGTTTCCAGAACTGCACAGGAAAGTGACATCCATCTTTAACCACATACAGTTAGTCTTTTTTCATTTTTATACATGTATGATATGCAGTGAAATATTTATTAGAACTTTCATGCTTGAGAAAAATCAGATTTATTTTGCCTGCATGTGCTGCTATAAATTGATTTTAATACATACATAAACCAGACATGCAGTTAAAATGTTCTACATACAGAACTCAAGGTATTACACGCAATCATGATGTTGTTAGACTCAACTGCAAAGCCAAATAATTTCTGCTAATATCCAACTGTTTTAGTTCATTGTTTAAGGTCTTTTGCCCAGGATCCACATCCCAATTGTTGTTGTTATTCTTCTTTATGGTCTGGTCCTGTTCCTGACATTAGAATCTCATTACTACTAATACAAACTTTCAGTTTGGATAATCATATAATAATATAATTCTGTTTGGATAATCATATCAAAGCAAGCAATTAACTCAAATTTTTGAAGTCTCACATCCCTACAGAGACCTCTTTAACTACCGAATACCCAACACGAAGGAAGGAATCCTGCAGTAGCAGAGCTTGACAAGGGGAGGTTGGCAGCAAGGGGAAGGGCAAAAAAATTGAAAATACATTTGCAAGAATATTAGAGCAGAAACAACAGGTCAAGGTTGCAGCAAGACATGCATTTTTTCTTCTTGTAATAATTTTTAAACTTATTTATAGAAATTGTTGCATGGTTAGAAATAGAAGAAATCTTGACTTCCTTAACTGCTGTTTCAAAAAACACAACAGAACTGCCCAGACCAGCAGGGCAGACAGAGAGACAGGATATGCACTTTTTTTGGCAGTCAACCTTCATTCAGATGTCTGAATCCATAGAATAGGAACACCTAAGCACTGCACAACCAGATCTAATTTATTTCTGATTAATCCTCTAGCTTCTTATGATATCTGGGTCAAACCTAAACATGAAAGCTATGTAACAAGGGAGGAAAAAAATTGAACATGTGCTGGAGAAGCAATAGGGGATTTCCAGTGATATTCCTGCTACTGGTGTTGTATTCCTGCATCATATAGCTTTCAACCATGACCCCAGGAAGGCATATTTGCCCACCCATGCAGAAACTCTTCAGTCTTTTTGTATGAGAATTTAATTCACAAAGCATGAACAGAGAAAGAACTGCCTCTGCCTCTATAGCTATTATATCCCTGAAATCACCATCTGCACTGATGTCAGAGAGCTATGCTAAAAAAACATGAACTCATTTCAGACAAACAGAAGTCATAGTCACTGGCTTCTCAGCACAGCTGAGTGAACAATTAGAGTCACCACTGTCTGGGCAACTGCACAAGTGGGCTTTCCACCAGCCAGAAAGAATAAAGGGCTTGTGTTGCTCTCATCTGTTGACTTGTTGCTTTATGGCATCCTGCATTGTTTAAATATGCCCCTCAGCTCTCAGCTCAGTGCGTCAAGCTATAAAGTTCGTACAGAGGCCAGATCGAAATGCCGCAGCACAAACACCACCGGAGAGGCAGGTGCAAGGCTTGCAGGTTCCTGTGGCAGGCATGCACATCTGCACTGCTCCACAACCCATTCATCCCAAGAGCCTGAGCTTTTGGCATTGCACAGTTGCACTCATTTTCATTTATTAAAATATGTGGATTGTTGCTAGATGTGAATGAATCATTTATAACCAGTGTAGTGATGTCTGCTTGTGTCTGTAGGCTGTCTAGGACATCAAAATTGGGATCAAGTGGAGGCGGGCCTGGCATTAGTGTGTATAAGGGTCAAACAATCCTGCTACAGACACAGAGATTCCCCCTGCACCCTTTTGCACATACCAGACTCTTTGGGGAATGGCATGGTAACATCCCTGTTTCCTTCTGCAAAACACCTGCAAAGCCAGAAGGTAGCTTGAGATATGTTTGGGACATTCAAGGCATGCTGACTGTGTCCCCCCTCCTGACAGCAGTTTCCAGTCCTCTAGCTGCTGCAATCCCTCAGAGCCCAAGCTCTCTTTCAGTCTTCCTCACAAAATACAACGGTGAGGAAAACCCTGAAACAGTCACGTGGAAGTTAAGCACAGCTATTCCACATTCATATGGACATCACCCACATAAGTGTCTGGCTATGAGTTGTCTGTTAATGCCCCTTGCAGTGAGTACTGTCCTGTGGGTAAAAACAGAGGTAAGTTTGCTTTTCTCCAAAACTTCAACAAATCAGATAAAACCTGACCAAAAACAATGAGTTCTTCCATCTTCAGAAACCAAGACAGCTATAATTTATTTCTTGTCATCTGAAGTTGTATTAGATCAGGTTTTCATCTACTTGTTGAAGTCAGCCGCAATGAAAGCACAGCAGACTGACGGGGAGTTAAGAGAAAGCTTGTATACCATTACATTTTTTTCATTAGGTAGCCTGGTAATTTTCCAATAAGTGACAAAAAGCAGCTATTGGTAAAGTTACTGTCTAGAAAGACAGTATTTCTTGTGGCAGCTTTATAGTGCTCTTCTCTGAGCAACAGATAAAAAATTAACTATCAGTGATTCACTTGCCAAAGTACTTTTTAAGATATTCTGGAAGTTCTCAGTGTTGAACCCAAAAATTTCTGTTGAGTTCTCTATTTTAAGTGGACTTGGAACCAGTGAGCAGTACACTTCTACTGCCAGTGCTATAGGTAGTTTGTCATGAGGACCAATTTGGTGACTTTCTCATTAACACTCTGTAGCCTAATAGAGTTTTACACACTAGCTACAGCTTGCTAAACAAGAGCAATACAAACTTCATGGCTTTTAAGATTTGAGGCTGAGGAGACAGATTCCTTCAGGCTGATTTTCACTGATCCACAAATGGTAAATGAGGACAAGCAATTTGCCCAATATCACAGAACAGTTCCGTAGTATAACCAAGTGCTGTCCCTTGACCTGGTTATGGAGCTCACAACCTTCTAAGAAATACATGTTTATCAGTCTCATTAGCAAAACATTAGTTAGTTAAGCCTTCCATCTTAAAGATTTACAGTATTTAAATCAGACTACCTCTGCTTACTTGCAGATAAGATTACAATCTAAGCTTGAAATACACAGTCCTTGCTTTTCATGCAACACAATTCAACCTTAACATTCAAAGAGCACTGAGAAGTGATTCAGCACACAGCACTTCCCTTCAACACACACAGGAGAGAGATTTTGTGTGAGAAGCAACCCTTAAATACAGAGGGTATGCTCCTTCTGAGTTACACAACTTTTGATCAACAATAACAACTACTTCCCTCCTCCCAAAGCCACTCCTCAGCAAAGACATGCAACTGCAATCAAAATAGATCACATAATTTCCTTTCTATTTTTTCACCTTTAAAAGCTAAAGTTCAAGCTGTCTGATTAATGACACCAGTGAGACATATAACAGTATTTACACAAGTAGGTTTCAGATCTATGGTAAGCTACCCCTAGAGCTGAGTTCCAGGATATTAGCTTAACTCTACTGCTGAAAACAGCTTCCAAGTGCAATTACCTGGAAGAGTATAAAACTTTACCAATAGCTGCAATTGTCCAGCTACATATCTCAGGAGATCTCCTTTATAAGTATGGATTCAGTTCTGCACAAGCTTCATCATTCTGGTGTGCAAAGACACCTTTTATCAACTTCAGTGACAATCCTGCATATCCAGGGAAAGAAATTGGTCCATACAGGTGATTCAGATCAGAAGATTCTCCCAAATGCCTGACAATCTGATTTTCACAGGGCTAAGGGCATTAGGGCATATTTCCAAATTGCTCTTAGAAGTCACCAGCTTTAGCATGTAAACCTTAACAAGGTTTTGGAAGACTCTTCCTAAAAACTAGCCATTAGAACTACAGAGAAAAATGTGCAAGAGCTGACTCGTGTCTCTCATCCAAAAATTACAAAATACGTCATTGAAACACACCTTTAGGCAAAATTTAGAGGATACCTAACCTTTCCAGAAACTATTAAAGCAGCTGTGTATTGATGGTATTCAGACGGCTAACTCCTGACAGCATTCAGACTTGGAGTTGGTCCAAAACGCCTCATTGTGGCAGAGACATACACAGGCCGGTGTGGAACACCATTTGCCAATCTGTGGTTAACAACATTAAATAAAAGGAAACCAAAAAACAAACATAATATTTTTGTTTTACATAACTTAGCTGAGGACCAGGGGTGGAGTGAGGGAAGCACTTTATAAAACCTGCTTTCTTTAAGCCACATTTCAACCCTCACCATAACAATAGCTTTGGCACTGAAATTATACTGCAGTGAAATACCACTATGTGCAATGTCAAAACTCTCAAAAGGAAATCAACAATGGAACATACAAGCTAAGGTTGTTTTCTACTTTAGTCAAGATTGTATTCAAGGCTCAAAACTGTAAGCATTACTTACTCACACAGAAGAATGCCGTTTTCTAATCCGGAACGAAAATCTTTCTCACCAAAACTTCTGCCCGTCACTTGCTGCAAAAGAGTAGAGGGAAACAAAAGAGTGACATCTATTAGAGAGTGAGCTTTACAAGTGCAATTCATAATACTCAGTTAGAGCATCTGCTGTGTAAGGAACATTTGAGCTTTACAGGCCTTGCAAAGGACTAAGCAATGTCCATTTCTCTTTCCCATTTCATCAAGCTATTTAACATATAGGACAAAGTATTTGCTCCAGCCAATGCAATTGCGGTCTGCAATTGCAGACTGTTTTCTAGCAGTAAAAACAAAAAATGACAAAACAAAAACTACAACGTAATCTTCAGAATATTTTAGAAGTTTTATTTTATAGTGCTTTGAATTTTAAAACTACTGCATTTAGACAAACTATGTATTTTTATTGCTTTTTTTGCACCACATTAAACATTTTGTACCAGCCTTGAGCTTTAGCCCTTATCAATTTCATAGAATAAGCAATGACAATTGAAAGCAATGGCATGAGTTATAGCCCTTCAGACACATGCCTCAATACTCCTGGTCATATTAAAAGATATTTCACATCAGCAATTCAACCATGAATGTGAAGAGAATACAAACTCAGTGGAAGCTTAGGGTCCCCCCAGGTACACTTGGACCAGGAGGTACACATTGCCTCACAAGCTCTTAAGCCATTCTGTGCTGCTTAGGGATGGACCAGCTAGAAACCTTCCAGGAATCCCAATCTCACCTGAGGGTGCTGGATGCTACAAGCATGACTGAACCCCCCTTTATGACTCACTACTGTGTTGACAATGTCTTGCTATTCACCTTCATATAATTCTCAACAAATATGTTCAGTTAAAAGTAAAGAATAATTTTATTACGATCACAAAAGATATAAAAATAGTTACTATGTTTAGAAAGCACTGAACAAAAACAATACAAATAAAAAAACCAGTTTTAATTGTCCTGCAGGAGGTCTTCTCTTTACCCAGGCAAAACATTTACCGGATGCTTATAGAGTTCTCATGGCTTTCATCCAGTCCTTCAGCAAGCGCCGTGCTCTGGGTGTTGCTTCCACCCTAGAGAACAGTGACTTGGGGACTCATCTGTCATTATGTCCCTGTTTTCTCCTTGCTGTTATATTCAGATATAAGACCCTTGCCCTCCTAGTTTCCTGTCATAAAGACAGCAATTTATAAAAACTGACAAGTTGCAACTGTCCCACAGGATTAACAAATGCATCAGTTTCAGAAATGCTGGTTATAGCTGGGCAGTCTTGGACAGAGAGCAATACTTTAAAAATTGAAATGCATATGCAAAGCCTAAAATCTAATCCTTCACTAAATTATAAACATATTGTTCTGCTCAATGTGAAGGAAGTTCTCCCATACTCTGAAAAATGTATCATAACAGCATCAGTGGACAATCATATCTTACACAAATGCATAAAGAAGAACAAGGCACTGTGTTGTGCTCATATCTCTGAAGAAACCACATGTAATTTGTAGTAAATACCTTTAACCATTTAAACTAGATCTAGACATAGTAAATCATCTCTAATCTTGATCTGCTGGGACAAGGGAAAATCATGACAATAAAATCATTAGCATTTGGGATGAATTATAAGTGGAGCATATCAAAACTGAAACTTTTATTTCATCCACATGATATAATACAGAAAGGAGCAGGAAAAGCTACTTCATAACAGCCTGACTCCAAGTAGTTTTTTCATCTGTGAAAAAATTGAAGAAAAATTATAGTCATCTTATTTCACTCCTCAAGACCAAATGTCCCAGATACGGAGATCAGTCTTCTTATGCATTTGTTGAAGACCCTTATTTATCAGGGAGCAGTACTGAAATTGTTACCACAATTCAGGACTCTGCCTGCCAAAAGCTGTCGCATGAGTATCGCTGTTATTACTAATGATGTAGGAAGGTTTCATACACTACTTCTGTCTGCATAAATAAAATCATGAAATACAGGTGCACAGCTGGCACACGAATTCATCCAGTGAGAGGTACAACACACACTGACAGGAGGTGAGGAAAGACAGGAAGGTCCAGGAACAGTGCATGTCTGTTTGAAAAGGAACTGGAAGTAAATGAGGCATGGCAAGGTTTATGCCTGTTCTAGATGATGCAGCTGCAGAGGGAAAACATTAATCACTACAAGTCTCCTGATTTAGTCAATTAAAATGTAAAAACAGTTCAACAGAGAAAGGCTAGAAACTAAAAATAAGCACGAAGATGACATTATAAATGACAAAGATAAACCCAAAATGGGACTGAGAGAAGCAAGAAGCTGGATCCACCTTTTCCAGAGGAAACCAGAGCTCAGTTTCTTGGTGCACACATGCACATGAACCTCCTTCTCTGCAGAGGCCACTTTGGGCCAAACCCTCATGAAAAACTACTGCAGGCCCACAGGCCAGCCTGGTGCACATTGCTGAGATAACCTCTGCTCAGCACACCCAGAGCAGGAGGAGACAAAGACACTTCAAGCAAAAGGATTGGCACTCTCATATTTGCACACAAAGAATCCCACATAGCAAAGTGCATACTTTACTCCAGTAATAATGAAAGTATGTGCATTAGCCGTGATATCACAAAAAATCTGCATACATCACAGGACTGTGTTCATTTATTGATATAAGCAGTGGTCTGTTCTTACTAGCTCATCTCCTATCTCAGGAAATAAAAGCCTCCAGTTTGCTGGATAAAACTCTGAAAACACTGACAAACAAGGACTAAAGGATAGCATTTGCAGTGCTTCTACTGAGCTTCACTGGAAAAAAGGAAATTGTTCATTTGCAACCAGGTACAGTAAACTGCAAAATGGAAGAACAGATATTTAGCCCATCAGTTTGCATAGTACAGAGAATTGGTGATCAGAACTGAACCTGCACAATACCAGTCATGACCAGATGCAAGGTACTCTATTCTGGACTGCTGTCTTCAGGAAAGGACAAAAAAAGAAAAGCAACGTGAAAACCCAAGATGTTAACTGAGAGAACTTTTGAGACCTGGCCTTTCTGTGCAAGGCCAGGCTTCCAGACTGCCACATCTTGCATGCTTTGGAGACACAACTCCATCTTCCACCTTGCACTCTTCCCACCTCACTGGTACGGAGCAGCACACTTAGGCAGTGCAGGATGAAGCAGGATAGATGGAAGAGTTCCCTATCCACTCTGCAATGGCAGCATACTGTAGTTATTGTGGTGCCAGGGTGCCAAAGTTAGAACAAAGTACCTTAAAGACAAAACACAAGCTGTATCTTGCTTATGATTAGAATAGCCTCTCACTTCTTTAATAAGTGCTATAAAGCTGAGTGGAAAAAAGCTGCATTTCCCTGTCATACTGGAAATTAAAAATAGAGAACAGAAGCAAAACAGTACAATTTATTACTGTGTGCTTTATTTATGTGAGAAGGTGTTATTTTTATTCATCATCTGGATGATATTTTCCTCTCTGTAAAAAGCTACAAGTGTCACAACCAGGGCAATTATTTGAGTTCCGGGTGTATTTCTCAATTTCCCTGTCACTTAACAACAGGATATGAACTTAAAATGAGTAATTAAAGTTTTTCATGGCAACAGCTTTAATACATATTTGCATACAGTAACACTTGACATATATTGCATTGTTGCTGATTAACTCTTTTGTTCTTTGCAGTTACACATGCTAGAAAATTTATATGCTCAAGGATGGCTGTCATCCAGCCACTAACCATTGCCATATTGTACAACTTTATTTTCCCAAAGCTTCACTTTATGTTGTTTTCCTTGCATTTTTATATTGCTGGTGGTGCTTCCTGAGACAGAGCTTGCAAAGCTTCTCTTGTCAAAACAGCTTAGGGGCATGAAAAAGAAAAGGTGACAAATTAGTGAACAGATGCTAGCCTCAGGTGAAGGTTATCTAGGCCAACAAGATATAAGTAGTTGAATAAACACTTGGTCATCAGGGATAACACACTGAAAACACTTAGATTCATTTTCTAGCTGCACATCTGAAAATGCCATGTTATGCAGAAAAAATTAAGAGGCACAGCAAAAGAAGTCTTTGTTTCTCATTATGTGTTTTTGAGAGCTTATGAAGCATGACAGTAGAGAGAGGAAGATTTTCTACGCATTTCATAAGCTGTTCATTTCTTTGTATGGGAGTATGATGCCTTTCCATTTTGTGCTATTATTTTCCCCTACATATTTTTTTTTCTTAAATGAAAAAATCAGGTCCTGCTACTTAACTAGGATGATATAAAAGTAAGGCTTAAACTGTAATAATCAGGTATGTATATAGAAAGCATTGGATTGTACAAGCAATACGGAACACAAACCACCAAAAGAAGCAAGACAGCTTTTAGGGCATCAGGATTTGGCTCCTCTAGAGTAATGAATTCCTACTTCCCTGTTTCTGAGTTATAATGTGAGCTAATAAGATGAATATGCAAGTTAAATTCCATTTTCATATAACATAGGCAAGCTATTTCTGAACTAAAGAACCCTGTCCAGCCACAGCCAGCTTCACTTTTGCAGCCCAGAATTGCACTGCATTGCTATGACAGTGCCATGGAGCCTGGAGACCCTTCACTGGCTCCTGGCTCAGCCACCTATGGATCATGCAATGTCTCTGCAAAAGTGGACACAACACATCATCTAGGCAGAGGTTCCCTCTCTCTTATGTCACAGAGGCATTTAAATTGCTAAAAATCATAGCAATGCAAATCAGTCCTGAACGGCTTTAGTACAAATACTAGGAAGGTAGTTGATTTAGTTCAGAGAAACTTGAATATTGAATGAATGGAGTTTTCCAGGGGCAACAACCACAGATCTAACATACCTGTCTTCCAGTAAAGCTGAATGATGACAAGCACTCTGCTCAAAGCCTTCCAAAAGGCTTTACAGTATTGAGGTAATTTACTACTGAAATCAGTAAAAGAGCAAACAAACATCTCTAGTGTGCAATTCTACTCTCAGGGACAAAACCAGCATGAGCTCAGAATGACTAATGTGGCCAGCAATAAATCACCTGAAATTCTGTGATACAGAAATTGAAAATTTAAAGAATATATGGGAGAATGAGGGGAGATTTCACACTTGGGTAGCAAGATTAATCTGCAAAGAAAGGACTTATTATTTTTAGGTCTTCCATTGCGTGGTCACTTAAGTTTAACTGCAATTTGCCTAAAAATGTTAACTACCTGTACTCAAGTCCCTTTTCCTCTTTTCCTCTGACTTTTCATCCTCATATTATTCTTTGATGAGACAAAAAACTGACTCACTCTTAATACTTCATATAAATTTCACTTTTTCTAGCAGCAATAGAATAAAATAGCATATTCTCCCCCATTTGCTTTAAATTCCCTTCTGCCACACTGCTAATCAGGTCAGCTGACAGTTTAGTCAACATATAGCATGGAAAAACCATATCCACGGATACAAACACAATCCCCTTTGGTGGGCCCAATTCTAAGTCTTCACTAAAGGAATAATTTATTTACTTAGGGATGCTAGTCACTGCCTTTTGTTTTCCATGGAGGGAGCAGCAACTGAAAAACCACAACAGCTGGGGTTTTTTTCTGATCCTTTGCACAGATTAATGAGGACATGATTCTATGGATGGACACCTATATTTAAAGCGTAGACCAAACTGGCTCAGTTAGTACTTTGTTTAGGAGACACGACAAAAGAAATACTGAAAGAGTAGTACACACCAGCAGCTATTACCCTACCTAAGGCTTTAAAGCTAAGTCTGGGAAGATTTTGTCTTTGCTAAATCCTGCTCACCACCAGAGCTTTCCACACTGAAATTCTGCATTGCTAACAGTAATATTAAACATGCAGGGTTGCCATACGTTGCTTGGATTTATGATCTTGCAGAGCCGTGTGCATTTCTGCCAGGACATCTGGTAGTATAATCCTGTTTGGCTGGCAAGCTGCTAGGGAGTGTTAAAATTTAATGATAGAGTAAAATCAGCTGCCTTTCCATCTCTCTTCCCTAATGCTGTTTGTATACATTTCCAGGTGCATTGCCAGATATTGCAGCCTTCCCTTTCGGGTGGGGTGGGGCAGAAAACATTTCAGTCAAGGTTGAACATTTTGTGAAGAAAGAGAGCAAAGAGCAGGAAGGGAACTTAAAAACTACTTCTATCAGATTTCTCTTGGCTGCAGCACATGCCCTGAAAGCTTCACCTAGCATCAGATCATCTGTTACATCTAATTTGTATCTGACAGTCAGTAGATCGGCATTGCATTGTTTTATGGGCAACCACACTCTTATCTCCAGTGTTATCAAAATTAGGTACTAGATGACAGATATGACAGACCAACCTAGAGTGGTTTTAGTCAATTGTTCAATTTAGGGTTCTTTTTATTGTTAAAAAAATAAATTAAAAAATCCTTAAAAAACCTCATAGAAATCCATCATCCCTTTCTTAGTTTTAATGGGAATTAAAGAAGGGGAGAATTGTAGGTTTTGTCACAGATTTACCAGTTAAGTGTTCATCCTACTTTTTGAGTAGGGAGAAGGAAGATGAAGCACCATTTTGGGAAAATAACTTGCACCTGGAGGAAGGTACATCTTACCATAACAAAACATTCTTTAGCTGTTTGCTCTTTTCTGTGGAAACAGGATTCCATGCAGATGGTCAGAGGAGCAGTGATCAGAGGAGCACACATGATGTGAAGCCAAAGGTACAAGACACCAGAAGACAAGCATGCACTTCCTCAGTCTAAGGCCCTCATTTAATCCAGTCCTGTCTGTCTGGAGAGTCTGGCCTTACTCAACCCACCCCGCTTCAGGGTGCACCAGTACAAAATGGCAGCCCCTGCACCTTTGAAGGGAAGAGGAGCAGATGCCTTGTAATTACTATCATGACCACCCTTTCCCAAGGTCTTACTTTCTTACCCAACCAGGCTAAATAAGCAGTCTGCTCACTGACAAATGAAAGGCTAATTAAAGTTATCATGAATTTGTTTCTGTATTATTCCCTGGGGCTTTCCATGGACAGACAAGCATTCACACTGCCTTTTATTGTACCTCTTCAGTTACATACAGAAAGAAAAGTGTATACAGGGAACTAGTCTCAAAAGCAGGAACTGTTGATTCAGCTCTTATGTTTTCCCTAACTAATTCTTCTTGAAGCTGGAATCAGTGCTGATGAAGGGAGATTACTCAAACTCGGGCTACTGAACACAGAGTAGCTCTCCCACCAACAACCTATTTGCCTCATATTTTATCACCAAGTCAAAGATGTTTTTTAGCAAAGGACAGGAGAAATTTTTTCCTTTGTCTCAGGTTGATTACATTAGCAACTTTCCAGCAGAACAGGAAATTGGGTTTCTGGCCTTGTCTAACAGAGCAAAGAATTAAAACAGACAGTTTTTTATCCTTTGACTCCTTTTTCTAGGTCTAGAAAAGGTTTCTCATGCTCTTGAAAAACTGCTCCTCCAAGATTTATGCTATGCTCTATCATCTGTAAGTTGAAACTGAAGCATCTGTTAATAAAACCCTCTATTTTCTCTCCTCCAGCTTTGGAAAGTTTCGGCAGTCCTGAATCAGAAGCGTTTAAAGCTCTGTCAGTTACAGCTGCAGAGGCAGAGCAAAACACGACACAGGCAGCAGACTCCTCGTTGAACTCAACATCTTGTCTCACCCTCAGAGCAATGAAGAGATCAACAGCTCTGTAGGAGATGATAGGATCACTGCAGTATCTAGATTTGCTAATCCCCACTTTACACTGCTTTAACCTATTTTACATTAATCACTGCATTTATATTTTACAAGACCACTGCACTACTTCTTGGACAAGCAGTTTTTGACACCAGTTTGTTGCTTAATGCCAGGAATGTGCATCTTGGCAGACAATTTTAAAACTGCACACATTTAAAGCTGCACAGAGACAGGAATACACACATACGAGATGCTCCAAGTTAGAGGGGCCCAGCACTAGAAGCACTTCAGCCTGTCATTAACCACTGTCAGAGAGACTACCAAAGCTCAGCACTGCTACTGAGATTTTGCAATGAAAAATGTCTGGTAGGAGACACCAGCTTCCCTTTCTGAAGAAATTAAGTGTTCGCTTGAGCAAAACATTAATAAATTTAACCATCCATTTAAAGATGATACTCAATGTCTTAGGTCTCAGTGAAGCCTCTGAAATGCCAATGATGAGCATCAGTAGGCACCAGTCTACCTTGAAGCTTTTGAATTTAATATTATCCAGTTGTTTCAAGGCAAGTCCACATGTAAAGTGTCCCATTTACAGTCTGTGCAATTTAAATATATATCTATCTATATTTATAAAAGTATAGCTCAGCAAGGCATTTAAGACTTGATTTTCCAGACAGTAAGCCTGGAAGCCCAGAGCAAGCAAAGCAGGAAACTGTCCATGGGGAATAGAGATGTGTCATACAAACATTGCTGAAAGATGTAATTCTATCTGCTATCAATACAACTCTGCAAAACTTTGCTCCTTTCAAATAAAAGGGGAAGAGGTAAACCACAACACTTTTGAGAACAATATCTGAGCTTCTTGGATGTTTCTTCTGTACTCTGGGTCCTCCCTTGGCACATTCTGCAGCAGGAACAGGGCTGTGTGCCATGGTTTTGCAGTCACTTGCAAACAAACCACAGAACTACCAGCAGGTAGTTCTAAACAGGAAAAACAGTGCATTTCAAAAATCACAGACTGAAAAAAAATGATCCACTTTCCTGCAGAAAGGAGGTTAATCTTAATTCAGTCATATACTTTTGAGACCTTTATTAATAACTCTTTGGAAGTAGATCTACTTTGTCCCTGCCTCTGTAGAGACAGAGTTAAAGAAAAGCATTCCCACTCTGAATGCTTTTCCAGATAAGCCATTTTTTAAACAGCATTTGGCTACCAAGCATGGATAAAACTAGACTCACAAGAATTTAGGAAGGCACGCAGTCAGGACAGCTGATCCCAACAGACCCAAGGGATAGATATCCCATACCATATGGATCATGTGCAGCAGAGAGAAGGTTGGTGGGGAAGCTGCTGCTGAGGGACTGGCTGGGCATTGGCTGGTTGTTGGTGAGAAGTAGGTTTTTATCACAAAACTTGCCTTTTCTGGGGTTTTATTGATCACTCTTTGTTTTTTCCTTATCATTACAATGTAGGATTATTTTATTTCTAATATTAAACTATTCTTATCTCAGCCCATGAATTTTCTCACTTTTACCTATCCAATTCTCTTCCCCTGATCTTCCTGGAGGGGAGGAGTGAGTGAGCAGCTGTGGGGTTGCCAGCTGGTATTAAAACACAACATAGCCACGAAAAGAATGTTGCCATAAGTGAATCAAACCACCAGAAGCTAAATGGGAAGGTATGGTGAAACAGAACAACTATTTCTCTCTAAATTATGATGACATTACATGCAGATAGAAATCCCACTGCAGCTTCTACTGGAAAAAATTGCTTTTCTGTTCTCCCCAACTCTTCTCCATGGTTCCTTTGACCCAGATCCTGAAGGACAGGCAATAGCCCTGCAAAAGGGAACGGTGACTGCCATTAATGCTCTAGACAAGAGAAACACTGCAGACTATCTAGAATCAGCTGATGTCTTAGAGCACATGGACATGAGATGTTGGTAGATTTGACTGCCTATAAATGGAGAAGGAAGTACGTCTGTAAGATTTTAAACCACAGCTTACTCTTGAAAAGACACTTCCAAGAGTCATCAGCATCTTAAGCAGAACTAAGAACCTCTATTTATTTCTCTGTCCTCCTCCTCCTTCTCCCAAAAATTACAGCTTTCCCCAGTTAAAGAATGTTTAGACCTATCTTTCAACAGATTGCTCCCACAGGAGCTAGGGATCTTGCAGTGCATTATGAGTACTAGATTGAAAGCCATTTTTCATTCATCTGATTTAGCTGGAATAGGGCAGTTAACAAATATCAGTAAGAGTTTTCTGCTAAATAGATTTCACAAATCAATACTGTTGTCCCCTGCAATGACAAACATCCATTCACGGATCCTGAGCATCAAATCAAGACCAATTTACAAGGTTGCCCCTGAGACAAAACCCAGCAATGTTACACGGGGTGAGTTGTTGCTCTTTTCTCCCCTGCTGCTGCAGATATAGGGAGCCTTTGTTTGGAGGACACAGAAAGCAGAAGGAGAAAGGGAGGAGGATTGATGATGCACACAACAATAATAAACACTGCTCTTTTCTATTACTGGAGCACCTGCTGCCTCCATCAGCTCAGGCTCATCCATTATGCAACACACCAGCCCTGACAGTTCCAGAAGCACCAGCTCTGAAGACATGATAGACCTGACCAGGAAGCAAGACACAGAATGAGCACCTCTCATTATCAGATCAAGGAGCTGCACTGGTGCCCATTCTCTGCCCTGTCTATTGTTGGGTGAAACAAATACTAGAAACAATTAGGTTAAGCATCTTGTTCAAATATACTCAGAGCAGTAAAAGAAATTTGCCTTCTATAAAATGTAACAACTTAGCCTTGTAGAAAATAAATTCCTGAAGAGGAAAAAAATCCCCAACAATTATTTTAACTACTGTAACTTTTATTTTTACTCATAGTGGGTATCATGTAAGGTCTCAAATGGACTGGAAGGAATGCAATTATTTCACTATAATGCTTTAATACTAGAAAAGGAGACTACTAAAAATATGCTTAACATTTCCAATCTAAACAACAAGAACTGCAAGTTTCAAAACATTTTCTACATTTCTACAATTCCAAGAAATCTTTTCAGTCGGCCACTTCCCTGACAGAATTAGACCTGTCCCAAGGACATTTTCACTCTTTCTTACCAATCCAGAGTATCCCACTCATGTCAAAAGGGCAACTCAAATGCCATATTAAACATGAAACACTGGCAGGAATCAACATTGACATTGAAAAGAATATTTAAATATCATCAGAGTTGGATTGCAAAGCACTTTTAAGAATTAGTTAATTTACAGTTTTCAGATGTCAAAATGAGAGGAAGTCCTTTATCAGCACATTGGTTTTCCATGTACCTCCTTACACTCATGTACAATCAGCAACCTCCTTCTAATTTGAAATTTAAAAAAATCCATAGATCTTGAAACTCATCATTAATTAATGATAGGAATATATTAAAAAGGGAAACATTTTCTTTAAGCTACTTTCCTAAATAGGTTGTTTTCAAATTTCACAGATTATTCAAGTAGATTAAATTAAAGGCAAATAAATATAATCAAATTTCTCTTTTCCTTTTTAAAACCATATAGTACTGACAATGTTATGTAGCATTCATCAGTAATATTGTATGTGCAACCATGGAAGGATACTCCTGTCATACAAATTGGAAAATGAAGCAGAACTGTCAGAACAAGAATACCTGCCTAATCTACAAGCAAAATTATACAGAAAGAAGGGGGAAAAAAATCAAACAAACCCTACAATTTATTTAAATAATCCAGATATTCTGTGTATCAACCACAACAGTCTTTTGAGAAGGCATTCACTTATAGGAATTGTATTTCTCCCCTGTTGTTTTTTAATGTGACAGCATATCTGCATGACAGCAGGAGCTTTGTTGTTGAGTTCACATGCTCAAACAGTTTTTCAATCATGTCTGCCTGCAAGTGCACCAAAGCCATATTAAAACCTGAGATAACCCCTGTGATGTTTTAAAAGGGAAAGCTCAGGAAGAACCCAAAGCTTCTTTCTCTGGCTAAAATTAAAAGTGTCTCTTGTAATCAGCTGACTTTATTAGGTGCAAATTCTGAACTTCTCATGCTAAATATTGCCCAGCTTAGGCTGGAAGAAGCAATCACCTACAGCAAGCCACCAGGAACAGCTGCTTGATAACAACCTGTCATCTGGAATTAAGGGCAAGTGTTTAAGACTTGCCATGGGAGGGGGAAAAAGAAAAGAAAAAACACAAAAAAGTAACAGACACAGGTTTATTTGCTATGAAAGCATCATTGACACCTCCCTGATATTTGGACAGTTTCATCTTAGCAGTCAATCCAGTTTCTGAATGTTTGCTTATTTTTTGCTCCCTGATGAGGGGCTCAGCAGAATATGAAAAGGTTTATATGGAGTTGGAGAGGCTGCTGGAAACTCAGTGTTATTTTGCCAAGACTGATCTGCTGAGACATTTGCGACCACCACATGATTTAACTATGCCAGTTAATCTGTTTTAAAGCTAATTTTTCTTATGGTATCAAGCCCACCATTGCTGGTTTTGTACATGATGAGAGACACCAGGTATCTGAGTATGAGCTGTCTCATTTTAGCCAAAACAGCACACTATCAGCACACTCTCCAACCATCTGTTTTTACCATCCTTGCAAAGTTGGCTGTACAATTTTAAGTCCAGTACTTTTGTAGTGTTTTGCATACTCTTCACTGACTCCACATTTTAAAAAACTATTAGAAAATTTCTCCCAATTACCTTGAAATGATACTTGTTTATACTACCTTCTACCTACTACCATTCTCTACCTTTCAAAACACCACTGATTTTTACCATTCAGCAATAAAACAGGATATTTTTATGTCAAAAGAAAGAAAGTTAATTTTCCTGCTGCCTCAACACTTGGTGGATGAGAGGCAAGGGAGGAGAAGGAAGAGAAGGGCAGCCAGTGCTTGATGCCTTAATTGCATAGTACTGCATCCCATAACTTTTATGCATTTCACTTTCAGATGAAGTCTGATAAATTTCTCTGGTTTCTTAAAGTTTTGACTTGGGCAAAAATAAGAGAAGATCCATGAGGATAAAAATTAAGTTGCAGACAGAAAGTACTTTATGCATTAGGAGCTACACATTAAGTCTGTTTGATGCAAGTTAACTCCTACAGAAAAGCACAGTTGCTGTCTCCAAGAGTTAGAAATCCCACATTCATACAAACTCTAGCAGCATAAGAAGAAGCCTTACATCACTAATTCGAGCAATTTCATTTTTATCTTGATGAGCTGACACCACATAATGCAAAGGCATTTGCATTAGTACAAAATTATCAAGTTAAATAAACTATGTCTCAAGAGCTAATTATATCTTACTGTCTGAAGAATCATTATATTATGGAACAAAATCGGATGTCTACTAATATGAAAAAAACAGATTGGACATCAGAAAAAATAACACTGTTTTTGTATGTTTCACATCCAAACCACAAGCCAGCAAGTATTCAAATTTTTTCCAAGACTAATAAAAGTTAAATTACTTTGTGGTCTTTGGTTACTGGGTTAAAACCAGCTATGCTGCTTTAAAACTTTGTCTTTACATAGCAGAGTTTACAATTTAAACCAGACAGCAAATTCAAATGAACATGGAGACATTTGAAGCCAGGTTTTGAACACTGTTCAGCACCCCTCTACCTAGGTCAGAACAAAAGCACATTCTGTCCATGATTCAGTTATGCCATTTTGTCCTACTCCCTCTCCAGCTTATTTCCATTCAACAAGAACGATTTTGGCCACTTATTAGAACAACTGAAGCAGGATTCTCTAGAGATAAGCATCAGATTAAAGAATCTTGTTTTTTCTCATTTTAGTGGTTTTCTTTTGTGCTTCAGGTAGTAGGGGAAGATGGAATGTTTCTGTAAAATGAGACAGGCAAATTAAATAACAAATATACTCTCCCTTGCTACATCATCAACAGACAGTGATGCCTTTTGCAGACTTTGTATGTTGAAGCAGGCCACTACACCTAGATGCACAAACCTGCCATTTGTGTCTTCTGTAACACTTTCCAAGATAACCTTTGCAAAGCTGTGCAGCAGGGCTTACTAAGATAAAAGGCAATGTCCAGACTTGTCCAGGGAAAGTCAGTGACCCACATGATCACACAGCACCCATTACCCTTGTGATTTCTTCTTATGAAATAAACCCCATGTGTATAAAGAGAAAAAAAAATCCCCAGTAAACAGAAAGACCAGAAATCAAAACTGATGCATTTAAATGAGCTGTCACATCACTGTGTGGAGGAGATAAAACCAAAACTGAAAATACAAAGCTGATTTCAATCTATTCCTAATGCTAACTCATGATCCCTTTACCAACATTGTCATGACCCTCTTCAAACAGCTCTGATTCACTTTTCCACTCATGTACCATTTTCAATCATTTCACTCTTGCTATTATAGTCACAAGTATATTCCCTCTAGTTATCCAGTTTTCTATGCCAAGAATAGAAAAGAAGTATTTCCACTCAGGAGAGAAAGCTAATGTCTAGATAAATATCCCTCGAGCTTCCATTCTGGTTACTTGTTAATTTTGAGTTAGGTATGTGGTATTTGATCCCAAGGTAATAACAACTATCCCAGCTTCTATTAAGATTAGTGAAAACTAAGTTATTCAATTCTCAACAGGGAACTACTGTGCCTTGGCCAGTTCAGCTATTTGCAGACCATTTCTGTATCAGGGTTAGAGAAGGTGCTAGCTCTGCAGCTAATAACTCCCACGCAGGGCAAGAAGGTTGGGACTTGCTGCTTCTTTCAAATGCCCTAAAATAAACAAACCCCTTTGTTCCTTCCCCTTGTAGTAACAGAAGTGACCAGATGGGAAAAGTGAAACAAAGGTTTTCCTGATTATATCCATTTTATTATAAACAGCTGTTTTTCTCCAAGTCATTGTTAGATCTTGCACAATTTCTGGATGGTCTTATGCACAAAAGTCTATCAACAATCATTTTTATATCTATGTATATAAAAGGCTTTTAAGTCTTCATATTGTTGATTTGCATTCATTCATCAGCTAAATACAGCTAACAATTTAGCAGACAAGATGATCTGTACAGCTAACACATTTAACAGGTTTTATCAGTTTGCAAATTCACAGAGCAGCCTCCCAGGGACCAACACTTACATGTCTCACAATCAAAACAAACAACATCTGCAGTCCTCAGAAGATAGTTAGTAAACAAAACAAGGTGTGTGCTGACTGCAGAATTAGAATAAACAAATACCACTAAAATAATTTTTTCCCATACTTTAGAAGTCAGAACTATTTCCAGATTCTCAGGAACAAAACACAACCTGAATTTTTGCTCAAAGTCACCTTAAAGCTGGGAGATCAGCTCCTAAAAAAGGACTCTGAACCAGTACCTTTCAAAATTTAAAAAACCCAGCAATTTGACATAATCACCAAACAAGATATTAATGAGGCTGTTTACAATTATCTTGGAAAAAAGAAACATCAGCAATAAACCTGCCAGAACTTAGTCTGACTGCAATCCCAGAGAGTAGGAGAGAGCTGAGAAATATTGGCAGAGCCTCCCAGCATAAAGGCTGAGGGTGTGAGAAAGGAGAGGAAGTGGAAAGCGAAAGGGTGATGGTTTGCCAGCCCCTTCCAAGATTTCTGTCTGCAGAGTATCTGTACGTGTTAGCAAAGCCCTGAGGTTACACTGCTGACAAACAAACTGTGTGTGACTAAACAGGCCCTGATGTACCACAGAGGGCAGCTGACTCCAATCAGAAACTTCAGTCTCACCAGTATCAGTGTCTGCCACATCTAAGCTGTGTTAAGTAAATTAAGAATGTTTAATTCTATTTTTATATTCACTAAATCATTAAAAGCCAAGCAGAAAATTTATAAAGCCTGAAGATCTGGTTTTGAACATAACCTGTACTGACAATTTTTGAAGGAAGCTGCAAAATAAAAACAAACTTAAATTTTAAAAATGTGTTTGGAAACATTTCAGCTGCCTTTCTTTCTAGTATTTCACATATAACCATTTGTGGTTTAGCTAGGAATTTTTTAATATTCATTTGATTCAATGAACAGATGCCAAAGCTTCATCTCAAAATTCTCCGTAAGAGTTTAATTTATTTTTTAAAAGGAGGTAATAGGTTTTAAATATCTAACTCTTCTTCAGAAAAAAGCCCAGAAACAAAACTCAGCCAAAGGTCAGGCTTGTTAAACACATATATCTATGTAATTCAGATCAAAACACTGCTTCCTGCAATTAAAACATTTGCCACATTTCCCACTGGGCTCAAAATTCAGTCCTTTTGCTATTGAGACAGAGGGCAAAAATGAACTCTTTTCTAAAACAAAAAGTTTAGAAACATCCAGCTGTGCAACTTCTGAGCTGCACAGAGCCACACCAAATATACGCACGCTCTGGAGAGGTCATCCTCCTTGTTACTCATGTGACCCAGGGATGAGATAAAAACAGTTTTCTGATCCAGAAGTCAGGAAATGCAATTCCCCATTACACTCTAAGCCCAAACCCACATTCCAGCAGCTCCCTCAGCCACTGCTGGACCAGCCCAGCACCACCCAGAGCACTGCTGGAGGCCTTCCTGGGCCCCTGCCATGCCAGCTCCCACCCCCATCAGCTCCCGCCAGTGCTGCCCTTCCCAATGCCACCACCAAATGCTGAAAGGAACTTTGCAGCCACTCCCAGCCTGACTGTGGGGTTGTTAAGGAATCCTAGAGAAAAGTGGAACTCAGCAGAAGGAGGGCAAACATTACAGCCAAACAAATTCCCCTGGAGTTACGATGTCTCAGACACAGGTATCCAGGTCCAGTTTGCATCTCAGCCACAAGCTGCTTGGTTAGACAAAAATCTCAACATATCTACTGCATTACACAAACCCAGCTTCTTGGCCAGGATTTTCAATCTCTTTTTGCATGAGGACATCTTTGTGGGTCTTTTTTATTTTAAATATATTTGAGGTTAGCTGTTTAATCAGTATATTGTTTAACAACACAACACACCTCTCATCAGCTTTTAAAATCAAATTCTTTTTCTGGACCAGTCTCTCATGTAGTACCATTACTTTGGACAAATCAGGCCACCCAATTTGCAGGTATAAGCACTTACATATTAGAGATGGAGGCACTCTTGACAACAAAAAACCTGTTCAAATCTGTGAAACTAAGCAGGACACACAAAGAAAGGAATGTAGGAACTTTGGACTAATAGTTCTAATAAAAACAAATCTAAAATCCTCAAATGTGTTATTAATTAAACATAAGCCATTTCTGAAAATTGAGTATTTATTTGAAAATTCCCTAAAACTACAAAAACAAATAGAAAGCTTTCTTTACAGTTATAAGTTAAAATTTCTTCCCCTACATAGGATACAGTGATTATTTTGTTTTAAGAAATGGATCTATTATTCAAAACAAACTACTCTCAGCTCCTGAGGCTATTACTAGTTGTGCAGCTAAAAACAGGAATGCAAAGAGCATCAAATATATTTCATGAAATACAGTTTGCATTTGCCACCTCAGTTATTCTCTCTGGAGATTAGCTTTTCTCTACATCTCAGATCAGAGACACCAGTAACCAGCTTTATTCCCTCACATTTTTCTTCCTCTCTCCTCCCAGAATAATTCTCACCTTCTGCAATAGCACTTTTCAGTCTTTCAGAAAACTATACAGAATTCAATTCAATAGATGCTTAGATCAAGTCACAGCTGATTACAGCATCTTATTTATCCTAGTAGGTCTGAATAGAGAGAATATTCTGGTTAAACTGTGACACAAAATTCATTTAGCTGGAACCAAGAGATGTAATGGCAATCTGCACATTACCTTTTGAAGTAAATGCTCTTCCAAGGAGTTAAAAAGAACATTAATATAAGCGTTTCCTCCTACACTATCATGGCAATATTGCTTTATCTTGCATTATTCCCAGATGGCCACTTGTGTCATTTAGAGGCTCTACTGGAAAAAATCCCTTATGTTTGTAAAGGCCCTTAGAGGTCAAATAATTTCTGTCTCAAAGTTGAATCAAACATCTCAAATTCAAAATATTTGAAGTTTGTAAAATATTTGAAGTTTGTTTAAAATTAAATTCAAAAATATTCAAATATTTTTACATTAACCATTGCCAAGAACACCCCTCAACAACAGTAGTGATTCTTCCCTTAGTAAATCCAAGGAAAAATACTCCAAAAATAATAATTCAAAATATAAAGAAATAAGCAACTTTTTTGTAATTCTGCTCTAAGCTTCTGTACTCTCACAGAATTAGCTCTGACATATATTGACACTTTGTTTTATCAACCTAAAACCCTCACACAAGCAGTTATACTGATGCAGAATAGTCTGAAATCACTTTACTCTGTCTTTGAAGGAGACCAAAGGAGCATGCACAGCAAGCACAGACCACTGAAGCCCATGAGTCTTTGCTTGTTCAATGACATGGAAACCAATAAACAGCCTCTTTCTGTATCAGCATTAGATATGGATTTATTACTGACTCTGTTAAGAATTGGCTTCTATTCTACTCGAACATTTCACACTGAACTAAATGAGCTTTTTTTATTAAAAAATACTCTTATGTAATAAATAATTTTGTCTGCTATATGCATGAATTAAAAACTAGCAGCCATTTAAACCAAGTGTTAGACGCAGACGGCTACCAGCAAAATACCAAGGCCACTAAGCCACTGGATCAAAACCTACACATTTCAACTATAGCAAGAAAAAATGCTCTCAAGCCTCCTTGAGCTTTGAAACACTACAAATGAATGTGTGATACAGCAGAATGCATCATCTGTGGAAGTCCATTTGAATAACACAGGACTTAACAGGTTTAAAAAAACCCCAAAAATATAATACTAACTAACCAACACTAAAACCAACAACCAAAAAACCCCCAAACAGTATGGTAAGAATATTTAGGAGGTCCAGAGGACTAGCACACTACTGAATTTCCTCATGGTACCTGAAAATCATGCTGCCATCACTAGTAAAGAGGCCGCCTGCCTGATGCTGGCTGTGCCTCGTGCTGCTTGGCAGCACCCTGGCTCGGGCCTGTTGGGCCGGTTACCAACAGGGACACAGCAGAGACCCCAAAATGTGGGCACAGGCTCACCACAGACACACCAGGACTGCTCACAACTTACTGATGGTCAATGAAGAAAAGCAGCTTTGAGAGCCTGGAAGAGACTGCTTTAAGCTGACAGCAAGACAAGGAACAGTAAAAGACACTTGATCTGGCCTAGGAAAGAACATCATCCCCATCACACAGTACACAGGCTAGGGTCTGTAGGCAAAAGGACAAGACCCATCTCCAGGCTCCACATCGAAGGAAAGGACAGGAACTCCAGTGCAAGTGGGAGACTGACATAAAGGCATTGTCATGGGAGTGCTGGGGCTGTGCAGCAGCTCCTGCTCTCCCACCAGCCACAAGGATGTGCCTCTGTGCCTGTGTGCCCAGAGAAGCTCCCCCGCTCATCTCCATCCAGCCCTGCCACACCAAGGACGTGGGAGCAGCCATCCTGAACTTACACAGGAGTGTGGGAGGTATTTTCCCCAAAAACTCTGGACTGGAGTTAAATGGAGTTTAAAACCTACTTGTTCAGTCATCTAAAATGGTCCTTCTAAAAGCAGATTTTAAAAAATGAGGTTTTTAAAACAAGTTGCTGTCCCTTTCTGCCTATCTCTTATACACCTTTAGTAGTTGAGTTTAGCTAGTCTGTGTTTCCAACTGGAGTCACAAAAACCTTGTGCTGCAAACTCTGGTGGTAAGGGAGAACAGTTCTTACAGCTGAATATACTCAGCCAGTTT
Organism: Molothrus aeneus; assembly: GCF_037042795.1. Classification (NCBI taxonomy): domain Eukaryota; kingdom Metazoa; phylum Chordata; class Aves; order Passeriformes; family Icteridae; genus Molothrus; species Molothrus aeneus. The sequence goes on from NC_089649.1 coordinate 50,096,586, forward strand.
AATTGCAAGAGACAAACAAAAATATGGGGGGGAAAAAACAAAAGAAAAAAAAAGGCCGAGTTGCTCTTTTTGTATCTCATGCAATTCTTATTTCTCCCACAATTTCTTTGATGACCAATGAACTCTGCAAAAAGTTCTGGTGGCTGCTTTACTCCTCTATTCAAGCCCATAACTGGCAATTTACTAAAGCAATTATAATTAGGTTTGGGAGATATGAAGTGTTTACCATGTATATCAGAAGGACCTGCTATTTGTCCCAGGGAAAGAACAGTAACAGAGCAGAATTGTTCCATGCAGTACAAGACAAAATGAAAGAATATCTGTTTAGCAGTCAAATACATCAGAGATCCATGTTTTTCACACGACAACCTTGGTCCAAAGAAGATTATTAAAAAAGCCCCAACAACCTAACAAACAAACTTATGCACTTTTCTCTTTTACTCACCCTTCAGAAAATGTTTGCTAATGCATTCTGTTTATTCCATGTCAGACAAAATCCAAGCACGTAAAGACAAGTATCTACATTTTCATTTCCTACATTTGTGAAAATCTTATTTTTTTTATCCAAATAGATAACTAATTCCTCTCCCTTGAAGATAAAATAATTCATATTCATTCAAGTGTTCTCAGTCCTATTCTATCCATCTTAAACAATGCATTTAAAATTTTTATTTAATTTCTTCCTCACCAATATTTTTTCCTTTAGTTATGATACCTTAAATACTACCTGAAGCCAAACCAGCATTTACTTTACTCCCATTCATTTAGTGCTGACTTTCCCAAATTCATGAAGATGGCTGTCTGATAAAACAGACAGGGCTTCCTTAACAGAGGCCCACCAAGCATTCAGCTGCAGACCATGGAAGTCACAGAGAACTTTCCAATGCTGAGCCAAAAAGAAATATTTCTTCACCCTCTTGTCAAACTATCAGGTTAGACTGCATATTTTGCAAACAATTTTCCACAATTAGTATGTCACCAGCACGCTTTTGTTCTATTACTTGAGGGTCAGTACAAAAGATTTCTAAATTTCAAATTGTCCAGCAGTATCTCAGCCTGGCTAGGCACACCCCAGATTGTCCAAAGTGTTTTATTTAGAAGGCAGTGTTGTAAAATGTACTCTGGCACCTTCAACCTACTTTTCACACTACAGAGCAACACTAAAAGGATTAGAGGACTTTACCAGGATGCAGAGATGTTTACCTAGGAATCAGCAGCAACAGCATAAAAAGAATAAAGCTGAGCTCTGTGTGTCTGTGTGTGTGTTTTCATCCTTCTGAGCCTCCTTATTTATGAAATTAATCATCCTTAATAGCAACTTACTAGCGAATGCAAGCTGCTCTTGACAACATGGGAAAGACAAGCGTCTTGATCTCAAGAATCTGTGCTACCCCACATTAAGTGGATGCCCTTTTAATAATGAATAACTCTTCCCTTCACCAAACAGACTGTGGGTGGAGGGAGGAATGTGTTGCTCTTTTCTTCTGCATTCAGGCAGTTCTGCTGGAGGAATGCTGAAGAAACACCAACCTTCTCATCACGCTCTCAGTTACATGGTTCTCCCAGGCAAAGACAATTGTCTACACCTGCTTTAACTTGCAAAATAAACACTAAACATATCTCAGGTAAGGATGTAATCTAAAACTAGTAGTCTCAGTAAAATAATGGAATTGATTCTGAGTATTATCAGCTTCATTTTCTATCACGTTTACACTACCAGTCTGTTGATGCATATAAAGGAAAAGGTATACTTCCTGTATAAAATCTGTCATTTGGCATGTAGCACCAACTACTTCAGTTTTCTCCAATTAGCAGTGTTACTCTCCATCCAATTAAAAGAACAGGGTATGTTTAGTTTATGGACCATTAGAGCACACCAAACAAAAAATTTTTGTGATCAGTGAGAAGATTTACAAAGAATGCACAGAGCATATTATTTTGCATTATGTGTGAAATTCCAGATCATTAACCTCTTAAGGAGCAAGTCTTCCAAACAGCTGCCCTGGACAGAGCTTCAGACAGGTCTTTCTTGCCCACACTAAAAGTAAATTGGATCATCACCTCAGGAAGCAGCCTGCCTACTAGGGAAACAAATTGTCAACCGCACATATGAACTCCAGCCTATTAATAGACAAAACCACAGTTGCAAGGCAATAAATACTGCACTTTACAATTCATGCTGATTACAAGTAAACATAAAAGACAAAGACAACTTCACCTCCCAACAATTCAAAAGCCAGTTCACTGGCTGCTGAAAAGTCTTGCTTTATGAAGAGTCAGGAAATGAAGGGGTTGGTATCCACCAGCAAGATAAACTGAAAAGCAAATGCCCTTGAAATATAATTTCAGAAAAAAAATGAAATTTATATTCAGAATTGGAAACTGGTGTGTAATCGATTTTTTACATATACATGAAGTCTTTAATAGCAGTATATTTTCAATTATATTTCAGGGATGGCCTATTTTTGGTTTCCCGTTACAATCCATGTTAAATCTCCAATGAGCCTCGGGCCAAGACAGCACCTCTTCCTACATGGAATACATTACATTGTAATAATTATGCATATACTCATGAGTTCTGGTTTTTTTCTCTTTTTTTTTTCATTCTTTATCAAAAGATTCTCAAGGCAGGGCTAACTGCTAGCTTACCCAGATAAATTGTTTCCACGCTTAACTCATTCAATCATTTTGAGACTGTAGACTACATGATTGTTTAACAATGGAACCAGGAGAGTTTGAAGTCAAAGGACAACACTGACACAGGAATAGGCACAGTTGTAGATGCAGTCATTGATATATGTTTAAAATATATGTTGAGTTTTTTATCCTCTCTAGTCTTGCATAATGAGGTCTCTTCACAAAAACTATCCCAGTGCTGACAGCAGCCAAGATTTTGGCCACATCCATATACAATAAGTTTCCTCTCACAAATATTGTAGACCCATGAATTCGTGCAGTGCTCTTCTGTCTACTTATGCAAACTCTGAACTGCAACACACTGGCTTTTGTTGGTAGTTTCTCAAGCCTGAAATTATGAAGAGAATGAAGATACACTTGTGCTTTAGGTTGTGAAGCACAGTCAACTCGACTTCAGAGAAAGGTCTAACAGGTTAGATAAGAATAGGACCAATACAAGGCAAGGAGCTATTTTTCTCCTATCTGAACTCACGTAACTGCTATGGAGTACTGAAATATAATAAAAAAGACAAGGATGAAAACTTAAAACAATAAATTAACAAAGCCGTTTTCAGCAGCTGGTTTAGATACTGTGCAATAATCCTGGAATGAATATGCTCACCAAATAAAGATCAGTACTGACCAGCTGCCCTAGCTCTATGCATCTTATACATTGAAAGAAAAAAAGACTGCTAAAAAAAGAGAGCCTATGATTCTGTAGGTAAAGATGACAATTTATGCTTCATCTTAGAAGTAAGACCAGAGAGGTAGACTAAATACTAATACCAGGTTTTAAGTGCTTACCTTCAAATTCACTCTATTACTTTTAACTACTGCAATGAAAGTTATGTAGAAATATTAAATATAAATTTAAAGACGTCTTATGAATGTAACACCCATATTAGAATGTTCATTAGAAGTTAATATTGGTAGATCTTGTTTGAACCACAGCAGAATTTGCACATAGAAATCTGAAGTATTCAAAAAGCCCTAACAACTGCAAGAAATTCATTAAGCCCTAAAACCTGCAAGCTAAATTAGTCAAATGGTTAATTCTTTGTAAGTCCTTTGAGAGCAACTCCTACATACAAACAAATTATTTCTGTATATAGTGCTTGTAATTCTAAGAAAAAAATGTCCAAAATAAGCACGTTTCCTAGAGTTGCTCTGAAATGCCAAGTGGACAGCCCATGTCTAAAACAGGTAGTTTAGATATTTAGAAAAGTAAATATGAGCTACCAAAGAAATCCTCAATTCTGCATCAGTTTTGCTTCATGAAGGACAAAAGTGTTCCTTGAAAGATGATGTGCAAACACAGGCTGGATTGCCAGATCTTAGACATCTATGTTTCTTAGAACAGGTGGTTCAGACAAATTCTGCTACAGGCAACTCTAAAAGTTGATTTTAGGCTTTAGGTAAAAGAAATGGTGTGCATAAATAATGAACCTCAAACGCTTTACTAGTCACAAAAAACAAAGCTGTGCTTCAGGCAAATGGCAGTAGAATAGCTGATGAAGCTGACATACCTTCAATGCATTTTATGTCCCATTTTTTAACAAATAAAAATCAGTACATGACATCACTGTGAATGAGTTTTATATGAAATCATTAACTAATCAGTTGTGGATCAGTTTACACATAAAAGTGTGAAATCACTTTTCTGTTTTATCAAAACAGGTTACAGTAGGCACCACACTTCCTCTGATTCCACATGTTTTGGTACTTATTCACAGTGAAGAGGAATGGAGAATCGCAGCCTCTTTTTTTAATGAAGATGATTGAATAGATCAAAAAGTTCCTGACCAAGCAGGCCAATGAAGTTGGACAATCAAAAGTCTTTGTTGCAAAGGTCTATAATCCAGCTCACACAAGGACTCTTGGCCTCATCTCTCAGATTCTGAAGCTGACAGACTGAATGCTCTGCTATTTGAAGGTTGCAAAGAAAATCTTGCATCTTTCACTAGTTCATTCTTTCGCACTAGTCATCATCCAACACGTGCAGCAGCTGGATAAACAGAGGTTTGCACAGAACAGAAAGATTTCTTTTGATTTGCAATGAAAACCATTACCAGCCATCACAGCTCACCTGATATGGAACCAATAATAGTTTTAAATGTCAGGCATCAAAGGAGTCTAAGCATGGAATCCAGCCTGAGTTCTGGCATTTATGCCTCTTAAGACACACATTCAACAGAGAAATACTTCCCACTTTTGCACATGTAAGACTTCTCATACCTATGTTGCAGTCCTGACTAAAACAGGATCAAAAAAAATCTTAGCCCTAAACCAAGAGTTAAGGAGAAGTATTTTGTTTTGTTTGGGTTTTTCCATGAGGAAGCAATAATCCTTTGTTAAAGGAATGCATTCTCTTCCCATTTCCTTTTTTTCTGGAGTTTTATTACATACCTAATGGACAACTATGGGCAATTGTCATCTTCAACCACCTCATTCTCAATTAAAGGCTCAAAGGCTGCCTGTGGACAGGAACCAGAGAAACCGTGTTCTGGTCTTTATGGTCTTTCTTGTCATCGCTTTCTGCCTCACAAAATAGGCATCCCTAACAGACCCAAGATGTGTTAAGTAGCTATGAACCTATACAAGCCCAGCTAATGATAACTACATAAAGTCAATGACAGAAGTGAGTCAAAATGGCTTTCTGTGTAGCATGGCACAAACAATCAGATGCATTATGTACACCTTCCTCTGCATTTAAACAAAACAATTTTAAAAATCATACCAAACAACCAAAATAAGCTCAGCAAAATACACTAGGTCCTGTCACTGTGTATAAGGACTAAAATGTAATGTAAGGCCACTGCAAAGCAAAGGACTGAGGACACCTGCAAGATGTACAGTGAATCAGAAAGCAAAATTCAAAGCATTAGAATGGCTCATATAAAGGAAGCTGGGTGGCTGCCAACAGTAGTAAGGGAAGAAGAGCAAGCATGGGATCTCAGATGAACCAGTGTTAATTATAGCTGCATGTGGCTGGATGGATACTGATGTATCAGCCAGGAAGTCCACAAACTCACTGACAGAAAGCTACACAGCCATAAATCTAGGCAGATGTCCACAGAATGACACAAAGAATAGAAGGACTAGCCTTGGTCACAATATGCATCTGCTGAAGAACACCAGTAGTAAATGGCCACCAACCGAACTTAGAAGTTACTAGACAGTGGTCTTTCTGCCCAGTCTGTTCTCCACCTGTCCAGCAGACTTCACTCCATTGCTTTCTCACTTGACTACAAGAACACTATGGGAGGCAACATCAAAAATCAAGGAAAAGAACATTCACTGCACTGCCCTCAGCCACTGAGCCAGATATCTCACCACATAGGGCAAGCAAGTTGGTCAGCTTAAATTTACCTGTGAAACTTCAAGCTGACTATTTCTAATCACCTCCTTGATCTTATATGGCCTCAAACAGCTTCCAAGATAATCAGTTTCTGCCATAATCTTCCTGTAGACAAAGGTTAGGCCAGTCTCCCTGTGTCACTCTCCTTCAGATCAGCCTCTTATGGGATCACTCCTACCAGCTTCCTGAGCAAGCTGAACTCCAGCTGGTTCCATTATTATCTTTCTTTTCACTGACAATTTTAAATGTCATAATTTCACAGCTGCAGCTGCCAAATCTGTCATCAACCCAAAATCCATTCTTAATTACTCAGGAGTAGTGGATCTGATAGAACACCTCTTCTTGTTCAGAGGTGTCATCTTGTTCAGCACCAGTGTCAAAAGACTCAAAAACAATAATCAGGGATACAGGCTGCAGCTTCCAGCCAACAGTTTCATCATATGGAAAACCATATATTTTTGCACAAGATCTGGTTAGCTGACAGCCAGAAAGCACAATGCTCTGGCTTTGCTCTTCTCTCATGATGCACAGAGGAACCAGCTTTATGGAATAGAAGATTCAACACACAATATTTCCTGGACACAACTTCAGGCATGACTTCCATAAGGGTCCAATATACTTTTAGCAACCATCTGAATTTTTGGAAGCTAAAGTCCTTAATTTAAGTGCATTAGAAACATGCACTTACATCAGTCTAGCTTTTCAGTATTCTTAAGAAAATGGAAAGAGAAGAAATGAAAGAGGCAGGCATGGAATTTGACAACATAGTCTTTGTTTATCCTTTTGAGAATCTCAATCTCTGGCACACACAGAATTTTCAGAGGGATTTGACTGTCACAGAGGGAAACAGAGTCCAGATGTCCACTACTCAAATAACAGAGCCAGTGTAGAGTTGTTGGGCAGACAGAGTGAAAGGAATCTGGTATATTTATATTCTGTTTGACTATTAAAATATGATTGTCTAATGAGAAAGCTGAATGAATGCCTGGATTTTGACAACAGAAAGAAGGACTCAAAAAAACTGGAGACTGCTAAAAACTACACTATGTCTAGACTAATCTTCAAGTACTTTTTTTAAGGTCAAGTGTAGATCAAGCAAGGATAAAGTATGGAGGTCATCTTCCATAAGAAGATCTTCATCAGGAATCCTTTTCTCAAGCTATTCAAGAGTCAGAGTTCTGAAATCACTTAGTAGGGTGTCTCCTCTGCTTGCATGGACACTCATAATACCATGGGTCACATGCTCATGTTTAAAGATCCTACAGAAGGCTGCAGCATTTTACATAGTTGGCTGATTTGGGCCTTTGTGGACAGCCCAGCTTCTTTGGGCTTCTGCTCCCTGCCAAGCTGTCTTATCGTTACCTAGGAGCAGACTGTCAGGAGACATGCACACTCTTTTTCCAAAGTGGTTACATGTCTGATCTTTTGATAGTCTACAATACAGACCATTCAGCTGAAGACAGAGGTTTGCCAATGTTATTTTTCAGTCAATACCTTTCCTAACTAAATGCTGATAGCTCTAGCCATACTTTGAGCTTACTTTCCAAAGCAAGAGAGCTGTATGAGAGTCAAAGGTGAGAAATGAAACTTCATACCATACTCGGTATGAAACATCATATGAAAACACTGAGTCAACCAGTTTGAAGTAGACCCAACAGAGACATGCACACCTCCAAGAGGACTTCTGGAGCAGCTGTGAACAGAAATACTGTTTAGTATTTCCCAAGCTACCTTCCTGCTACTAAAAGTCCACACTTAAGCTCCAAGTTGGAAGTTCAAAGCCGACTGCACAGATATCAGAGACAATTACTGAGAATTTCAAGAATGCATAATCTTTACTGACACCTGGCAAAATAATTGTTAACGCTAAGACCTAGAAATCCTTGCCAAAGAGGCTTAAAAATAAATAAATAAGAACTTCAGTCATCTGACATGCATTTGCAAAATTGCTGTGGAAATAACAGAGTTGTCCCTGTGTTCTGTCCTCACAATGTATTCTGTAGCATTGTAAGAGTTGTATCAGGCCCACAGAATCACTACAGTTTGGGTACAGCTCTGGAAAAGAAGTTTAAGAAGGAAAAACACTGAATGAACAGAAGGAAGGACTGGAAAGCTTAATTATAATGCCCAATAATTCAGCTAGGTTGTAGCAGAGTGCTGCATCAGCATAATTAGTGAGCAGAGCTGGCAATATTTTTTATATAGACACCTTACCTGACCCCCAGCATGTGATAACAGTTCTACATGCCCTTAGTCTTTGCTCTGTGGAACAAATAACACTTAAGGACAGAGTAAGTTTGCAATTTATATTCCTCCTTCCCCTTCCCATACTGCATGTATTGGTCATTAAAGTAATAGATTATAAGAGATAAAGCTCTGTACATCTATGAAGGTCCATCTATAATCATAAGGACACAATTCTATTCAAAAGATATGTATCACCCCTCATACATTTTTCCTCAATAGCATCCCTTCACAATGAGGGAGAGAAGGACATGGGCTTACTTCTACCCAGTGACTGTCCTTCATCCCTTATCTCACACAACCACCTCTATCATGCAGTATTAGCAAATAGGTTTTGAAACTTTCCAGATCCATTTACAAGCACAAATATTCTTAATGAATAGTTATAAATGTGTGGTCATAAAACTCACAGAAAATGTGGTGAAGGCATCAAAACAAGTTGAAAGGCTACCAAATATAAAGGAACTTGAGAAAAAAAGTTTTCTTTCATGCAATAACAGGGAGCACTTTTGCAACAGCTGTTATCACTAATTACTGAAAGTCAGATAAATAACGTATTTAATAGTATTTAATCTTAAAAATTATGTTCTGTCTGCTCAACTTCATCTGAATTTGCCCTGCAGTATTAAACCAGTTGTATGTTTGAGTCAAAGTAAGTGTTTACAAACCTGAGAAAGAGAACCAGTTCTATTTAAACTACACAATACTGAAAACGCCTTCCACTATTGCGGAAAACCTACTAGAACTTGAGATTTTTAAAACAAGAAACAAAAATGTTGCATTTTTCTTTATTAGGAAACAGAATAGAATTTTCTGAGACCATCTTTTCAACTTAGTTATGACTGTAAGATTTTCCTGGCTTATATAGGCATTCTGATGTCATTACACAGCCAGTTGCCTCTTTATTTTCATTTAGGTAAAACCAACCAAAATGTCATGAGGTTGTTACATTACCAAAATGCACACATGGCACAGGAGAAGGCTTCATGTGGATGCATTAAGACGACAAGAAAATTAAAATAATTAATAGTTTAAAAATTCATGCAATACCATTCAGAAATGAAAAATATAAATCTTCTAGTTACTAAGCCATCAGTACAGGAGAGAAAAATAAAAGACCAAGGCTGAAATACAGTTTGAATGCAGCCCCTGAGAATTATCTGAGCTCTACTCATTAAATTACGTAAACTACATAGAGAAAATATTGTTAAAATATTTTGATGGCTAGTTAGCAATACAAACAAGGTATCTGTCTCATAGACACAGCAACTTCTATAAAATGGTAGAAACAAGCTATGCCAACATCTGCCCAACTTCAAACAGCCTAAGCTCCAATCAATGGAAGGTCAAAATAGAACATGTTTATTTGGATTTAGTAGGACAAGACTAAAATATTCACTTTACAGTCAAACACAGTTGCTTTTTTTTACCCCCTGTAAAATGTAAGGTGACTCTAAAAAGCCCCAAAACCAAAAATGCTGTCAATGAAGTCTTTGCTCCCGTCCTTCCGGCTCCTGCTATGCCCAAGACACAAGTCTTTCACAACATTTTGCATGCAGCCTGATGGATCCCAGAAAACTAACCTCTTTAAAAAGTTATTCCAGGAAATGTTTTTGGCATGCTAGTGACAATTTCCTTTTCTTGACAAGCACTCCCTACCCAACAAAAACTCTCCTTTGGTGCAAACTCCAGGGATCACCTGTGCTTTTTGCTCCGCACACCAGATCCAGCACTCCTGATCCAGCTACCCAAGCTGTACTCAGATGACAAAACACCTGTTCCACTATTTTCTTCCACATTATTTCAGGTAAAACACACCTGAGAATCAGCAAGTGTGCTTTGCAGATTAAAAAAACTCAAGAAAGGGTTTCTATTTAATCTCCAATACCCCTATTGACCCAAAAATGGGACATCCTACTGAATTTAAAACAAGTACTAGGTATGTCTGCTGTCTCAGTCTTAAAACTAAATTTAGGATTAACAAACCATATGTTTCAAAAAACATCTGACGCCAAAACACAGGATTCAAGTGTGGGCGAAGGCTTGCCCCTGTCATGATGCAAAAACAATGAGCAAGCTGCAGAGAAAATAGGTTTGCCTCAGTGATATTGTAACCTTTTCAAAATTACCTTGGACAACAAAATGAAAATGTTTCAATTTGACCAAGATTTCCTGATGCCCATATAATAGTCTCAGTTCATGCTAGCTCAAAGCTGAGAGACTTGAAGACATGCTACACACCAAGACATATGTGAACTCAGACTTTCATAAAGTTTTTCATTGTTTATACAGTTGGTAACCATTTACTGCTAAAGGCAATATGCAGTAAAGGGTTTTTTGTTGAGGTTTTCCTTTTTTTTTTTATGAGTTGATACCACATGTTTTCAGAGACAAAAGAAAAAAATTCTTTAAAAGCCAAAGCAGTCAGATTCATTTTGGAACGAAGCTTGCAAAACCCAATGAACCACATCTGCAGAGTAACTGCAGCAATGATATAAAGTGATTCTCACTCTTTCATAGTTCTGTGTACTAATGTAAAAGTTTATCCCTTTGTTTTAACAACACTGTCTCTGAAAAAGGCTCTTCCTGCCTTGGATACCCTCTAATTAGTTTATTTCATACCCTATTAAAACTGGTTAAACATTTCCACTGCATCCACCAAACCAGAGTCTATATCCCATGAGAGTCTCTGGTTGACGCTTCTACAAAATTTAGTGACTCATACGAAACTGGGGCAGGCAAATGAATCACAAATAACCTGTAACTCTTGCAGTAAATTTCACTGGCTTGGAAAATTAAATATCTTGGACTAAAGCAGTTCCACAATGATTTCAAGGAGTTGCACAAAAGTGCAACTGACTACATCTTCCAGCTCTGAGCAGTTAAGCTGTCTCATTTCAAAGCAATTCCACAAGCTGGCTTTAGCTCTAAGCATTCCACATTTTAAGAAGTGTTGGGGTTTTTTAACACAAGCCTGCAATAGGAAGCCACACATATTCAGAAAGTGAACTCTGAAAACAAGTCACAGACTTGACCACAGACTACTCTGAACCAAAACATGGAAGTTTGACAGGAAAGCACAGTCTATCCCTACAAAAGAAGGGTTTCAGTGTCTTACCAAAGAAATCCCTTGGGGAATCCAAGAAGCCTGTTTTGTCTCTCAATTCATCTGTTCATTGTAGGGGGGAAAAATTCCATCTGTGCATAGAAAGTTCTCAAATCCGGCACTACAGACTGCATGCTGTTAAATTAGTGCATTCATTAGTAGTATTTTGGAAATGTGCCTATACATTGTGTGGGGAGGAGGAAGCATCTTTCATTTTTTTGAAAAATAGAGACAGAGAAAAATTGCCCCAAGCTGGTCTAGCCTAACATCTCAGCACCACCAAAAATTATCATAGAACTTCCCCTTGTGAGCTTTTACACAAAACAGATGATCTCAGGCATCAGAGTAACTGGTAGCACAGTTACAACTTGATCATATGTGGTATATTTCCTGAAAAAAAGAGTATATATTATACATCTTCGGCATATTGTTGACTTCTTTGCTTTCCTTTGAGATCTTCATTTAGCCTGTCACAAGTATGAACAGCTGTCCCTGCACACACCTATGGATACATCACAAAGAATAAAGATAGCTAGGTTTTACATTTTCAAAAGCAACACAAGAAAGCCCCTTTCTCAGCACTGCCATAGGTACCTGACCCTAGCTGCCTTTCCTATTGCATTTCACCTACCGTCAAAAAACTTCTAGTTTTTACACTTATTTGAGTATGATCATCTGGCATAAGAAGTCACTTCTCCACTTCTATTCATGTTTATGAAAAATTACTGGTTACAACCATTTAAAATAATTAGTGAATTTGGGTTTTACCACCCCTGGGAGTTGCATCCTCTTGGCTATGCTGGCTGTGTTTTGACACTTGCCAGGAAAGGTGATTCCGGCCAACTAACTTTGCCACCTAACTTTAAAGGGTTTTTCATCAGGAGCTCAACCAAAGGAACCCAACTCCACTGACTTACAGGCTCCTAAGAAAACAATTACTTCCTTTTCTTGATGCGCCATATAACTGAAGGCATCTAATATTACTTAGCTTTCATTCTTCTCTCCCCAGCTTTTAGATCTGACACTATTGATGTCCATATTTCGATATGCATCAATATGCTCAAGATCTAGGTTTATGTTATTTTTATTTCAGCCTCTGCCTATCCCATAACTTTAAAACTCCTGCCTCCATGTCTTCCATCTGTGGATCTGAGTTTAAGGAAGATGAAGATCATCAGCAAAGTAGTACTTGAGCCTGAATCTGCAAGAACTAAAACACATCAGCAGTTTTCCACATAGAGATAGGAAGTCCTCTGAGTGCAGCAGAACTACTCGGGTGTGTAAAGTTTCTTATGTACTTAAGCACTTTAGGATCTGTCCTCAGTTTTTAAAGCAAGTTTTCTGCCAAAATGGCAAGGAGTTCCACAACAATCAGCAGTTCTTGGGAGATTTCCTCTTCTTGTTCTAAATCTTATAAGAACAGCTGTTCTGGAGAAAACTTGGCCATATCTGAATGTCCAGACAGGCTCCAAAACCACAGGTGCAGGCTGCAAGCCAGGGATGCATATGTTAATTCTTTCTGAAATTCAATGAGATTCAGGTTTTCTCCGTTCTCCAAATACAAAGCCACCCACTACAGAAGACACAGTGATCAACAACAGAGCTTCAGCAATGAGCAGCAATTTGCTGCTCACATGGTACAGCCAACACTATTAATGAGATTTAGTTGAGGCACTTTATTGAGACTTTTTGCACTGTTCTCACTGCCTTGTTCTGTTGTACTAAGCTTAGAGCGTTTCAGTACTGCAGGTCAGTAGGGAAACAAGAAAACTAGACCATGCATTGTGTGGGCAGGGTTCTTGAGGGCAGAGAGCTACCTTGCTGTATCACTAGAAAAGGCATTTGTTCAAAGCATGATTACAGTATTTCACATAGTGTAATACAGTGTTTGCTGTTATCAACAAACACAGGCTGGAACAGCCCCGAGAGCAATTCCTACTGAAGGGTTTGTTCTTTGTAGGCATTACCAGTCAGCACTAGACATGAAGCAGACACTCCACTAACATTAAAGTAATTCATAAGACCTATACAGCTTTCTCTAAAAAACTTGGCTCTAAAAAAATAAATCTGTTTTCTCACCTACAGTTGTAGCAATTTTTGTACCATTTTTCAGCATACCTGCTTTTGATGCCCTCCAAGAGAAAGTTGGCAGTTAGTGAAACTTTTAACAAGCCAGACATTTTTTTCCTGCCTTCTATCACTGAGAGCAAATCTGGATGGAGTTCTTTAAATCTTTCTTAATTCATTTATATTAATTTGACAAAAATCATAATAATTTGTTCATTTTATCCTATTCATGTGTAGTAAGACTGGAAACCACATATTTAGTTGCTTATTTGAGTCTTGTACCACAAACGTCTTCTCTAGAAGTCACCACAAATGTATGTGGTGTACATATGTGTGTATGTACACAGTCACAATCTAGGAAGTGGAAAAAGTGAAACAATTTTAGGTACTAAAGTTTATGTTATTATATTACTGACTCTGTGGCTTAAATTGTTTCTTTAACCAGTTTTTGCTCAGTCAGCTCAAGACCAAATTTGCATTGGAGGGTGATCTTTATAGTCTTATTATTTCACAAGACCTCTCAACCACGTTCATAACACTAAACATCACCAACAATGTTTTAGTAAAGGCTAAAAGAATATTCTATTTTATGCAATATGACCCAAGTCCAACAAACAGAAGATATCAAAATGGCTTGGCTTGAAATATACATTAAAAAATCAACCCTGAAAAACTGTTTATTCAAAACTTGAAACAGTCAGGATTGGAAAATGGCAAGCAAAAACTCAAATGGATCAGAAAAACAAATTAAAAATACTCTTTAAGTCACATTCCAACATCTACGGATTATTCACTCCTATATACAAACCATTTTGAACTCCCAGGTAGCACCAACCTCCAGTACTACAGCAGCTCTTTCTTCACAACACAAGAAGCAATTCCTAGAATATTGCAGCTTGTAAGGTGCAGGTGGAGAACATAAAGTGGTCTCTAATGCTCAGATATCCACTTTAAATTCTTTGTCTGTTGTTTGCTTGTTGGAAGAGTTCAGTAATCTCTAAGGGAATAACTTCAGCAAGTATCAAAAAAACTTGAGTAAAACCTATGACAGTTTTTCATGCTCTTAACTGTACTTTGTCTCCCTTAAGGTGCAAATTTAACTGTATTTTAAGATTATTAAAAGTCAAGAGAAAACAAGTTCTCAACTCTCTAGAGCTAATGATATAAAACAAAAGCTCAGGTTCATGGATTACTATAGAAGCAGCAGATAAATGCATTTACTGACACTTCTATCCCTTGATAACTCCCAGTCAACAGTGACTGGCAATGGACAATGGTATATATGGATGTCCATTTAATAAATATTTACCCTGTATATGGCTGGATTTTTCATACCTACTTGCAGTGGGTTTCTTCTGTCATCTTGTAGGGGGGAGCTAGCAAGGAGGCCCTATGTGGGATGACTAAAATGAAAAGTGTCCAAATAGCCAAATCATTTGTCTTGGCCATTACCCACACCAAAGTCCCAAGCTGATTTTGAATCAGTATTTTCTTGGCTTGAAGTTTTCTTCCTCTGCTTCACAGAGGCACTGATAATGTCAAAGAGCAAAACCCACCCAGCAGGAGAGTAGCACAGGTACTGCAGGTGGGAATGCAGGGCAAAACCTACTTCCCTTTTAAAGCATAGAGATTCTTCAGGAGGTGTGGGGTGTGCATTCCTAACAAAGCCTTCACCATAAAACTGACATGACTTGAGAAATCATGAAGAACTACGGGAGCAGGTTAGAAAGCAAATGTCTTTAAAGTCAAGAAAGAAGCTTGGTTTTCTTGTCTTTGCTGAACAGGAAAGCACAGTTTGCTATCCCAACACAGCCCCCAGTTATTTTGTCAATAGGAAGAGCATTACATAAAGGATGAATCTGATGGAAAAAATGATACAGAAGATTATGTCATCTTTAAGCTTTACTGCTAGGGAGGCTCATTTTGTTTCCATACAGAGCTCCAATCACTCCACTCTTTCAGAGCATTAATTCCAAGTATTTCTCTGCTTTAGTTGTCCATGTCAGAAACAAAACAATGCCACCCACCAAAACTTAGGCATTGGTCTCATTCTAGACCACAATGAAATGCTGTGGAGACACAATGTTAATGGGATGAAAATCAGTCGGGATCTTTCATAATTTTGGAGGGAAAACAAAAAATGCAGACAGAATTGCACTAAACTTTTTTAAGAGTCACAAAATTTAAAAAATGTGTTCATTCTAGCATTCCCAAAGGTCATCCTGATGTCTTTTGTTTAAATACAAGTAATATTGGAGAAGGAGAGAGCAGAAAGGAAAGTGGACATACCATATGCATATATCTACAAGTGGCAACACTCCCAAACCTGCCATATAGATTTATTGCATCATCTGTGGCTCAGTCAAAATTCATTAGCTCCATATGACTGTATGTGAGCATGGGAGAGTGTGCGTGTGCATATTCACACATCTGCTTTCAATCCTTACACTGAGGAAATCCTACACAGTAGACACATGAAATGTCTTTACAACCTGTACCAAAGTGTGGAAGAGACAGAAAGAATGTAAGAGAGGGAGAATTATTTTTCTCCCAAAAGGAAGACTGAGCTGCAAAAATGAGTCACTACATACCAAGATTGTTTCACATTTCTACTAAAGCATCAGTAAAATTTTGGTTTAGGGACTGAACACAGTATGTTAGGATGAGGTATACAAAAGATAGGTGGAGGCTTTTTTCTAGGAATTAGCAACTATTATCATACCAGCTTCTTGAGAAACAATTCAAAGGAAGCTCAGTTCTGTTAATCAAGTCCTCAGTGAAGCCAAGTGTGGCATGTGATGCTATGTTCCATTGCTATAAGCAAGAAGATTCTATTTTCTAAATTCAGCTATGACTATAATAAGCAAACAGAAGGTGTAAGAGTGTGAGAGAAGCCAAATACATAGCTCAAAATCTTAAGACCTAGAAAAGGCTCCAAAGGACTCTCTGTTCACTGGAACTTATGCCATGTAATGGGCCAATTCAAGTCCATGTGCCAGGTGCCCCAAGGACCTAATGAAGACAGTAGTTCCCAGCTCCAATCCACAGAGCTGCCACAGCTCTCTGCTCTACATGAAGCTCCACCAGAGGTACTAAGTTACTCTAATTCAAAGAATTGTTAAATGAACAAGGCCAAAACAGTGCCTACAAATGTTGTCTTTCACACCAGAATGCAAAAGAAATTACTGCTTTGATCACAAGCAATCTGCAAGTCAGAGACAGTCTTTAACTTCAGTCCCAACCTTGGTGGCAAGAGCACCCTAGCCACAATTCTTACAAAAGAGTTTGGGTAGATAAACTGAAAGACAGTGACTTTCATCTCTCCATAAGTCATATAAAAGGGAGGACTCCTCCTTAGCTGTAAGTCTCCACACAATGTAATTTTGTAGTTAGTAAAAGGTCCGAGATCTGTCCTAGCTCTACGTACATTTAACAAACTTTTGTATTTCTGCCCCAGTTTTGGTTTTGAAGCAACACACATAAGTCAGAAGAAGAATACAACATATGCAAGTGGTATTTTACATAATTTTATTGGACAAAAAATAAGTTTTAAAAGACAAATAGTATTCTACAATACAGTAGCTTGTATCTATGGATATCCATGGGTCTCTTTGCTAGTTGTTTCTTATATTAACTGTGTATTTAGCATTGCCATATCTTTTCACATTTGCAGTTCTTTTTGAAGAGCTTCTATGCCAACTCAGTTTGAAGATTAACATCATAAACTACTTGGGAGGGAATTTTTAAATGAAACCAAGTAAGAAACAGAAGACATTTTCAAAGCTACTAGAATTCTACAGAACAATATTCATACAAACATTTCCTAAGTCATTTGCTCTTGTGAAATAGCTTTAATTATTAAAATTTTCCTGGCAGAACAACAATCCTCCTCTAGATGTTTTCCTGTCTCATGTGAGCCTTTTAGGACAGTAACTACAATAACTAAAAATAATCAGTATATATTAAATTCGAAGAGTCAGGTGATTATTCTAGATTTTTGCCACTGTGTTTTCTTTTGTATTTTTCCAAACACTTTTTAATATCATGCAGAGATACATTTTCATACAGAACACTTAAAATACTGAAGAAGAAACATAGTAAAGCTGCTGAAAACTGGATACTTCCTAATATCCTTGTTACACACTGTTAGTTTCAGACAGAGATAATGCCACCTAAAAATGTGATCCTGATAATAACAAGCTGTCACATTTTTCCATATTGCAGTGTTTTGTTTAGTACCATTAAAAATTTCTTTGATCTTTATTTCCATTATTCTTTGAAGATGCTAATCAATATTCCAAACACGGAAGAGAGAAAAAAAATCTATACATTTGTATGCATCTGCTATATTACAGATATTTTAGAAGTGTTCAAATAAGGGTGATTTTTATAGTAAGGAAAAGGAAGTGGGCAATATTAATGTACCACTTGAAAAATTCTCCTACAAAAAAACTCTACAGGGAAGTAATTTTGCTTGATTACTCTAAATGGGATATTCTTGTCCAGGTCCTCTATCATAACACTATTCAACACAAAACAAAGGATACCTTTCCAATCCCGATACTTGTCAACTACAATTAGGCCAAAATCCCACTTTTATCAGCAGCACCATTTTTCCTGTCCAGTGTAATTTCCTGTCTCTCCCCTAAACTTGTGACCCTTCCTGCCAACACGTACTCTGACCTGTAGAGCTGAGGAAAACCAAAATACTAGCATAAACTTGTTGATGGCATTTCATAGCAGCCATTAAAAGATGGAGTATCTGAGTACATAAGGCCTCCAAATTCTTTTTCAGAGCATTTAACCATTGTGTTACAGCTGATCAGAAAGGCTGGTAAGATACTGATGAGACAAGATTTATGGAAAGTCAAACATCAGCACTACTCCAAATTAAAAAATTTGTTTTACTTTATAATCAGAGGCCAAACATAAATCTATCATTTTTTTGTTTGGCTGTCCCTTCCCTAGCAGGAGATTTGCACAGTGTTCTGCAAGAGACCGTTCATGGTAGGGCCATGAAAAACAGCAGAGCATCTCTTAATTTTTTTTTTTTTTTTAACTATTTGCAGAACATCCATTCTCAAACTGTGTCTTCTCCATGCTCTTGACAGGGCAGATGTGTCTGAAGCAGAATAGCTTCTTTCCATTGAATTTCCAATGTTTCCTTCTCTTTCCTGTTGCAAAATCTGAAATATGTAAAATTTTCCTGGGAAATGGTGTTCTTTGATGTTCTTTGTGTGCTTTCAGGTCTGATCATAAGGAAGGAAGATTAACCCTTGAAACAGAAAGTAGGTAACAAGCAAACTCTAATTGATGTCTGGGTGTTAGAAAATCAAATTACTTGTTGGTAGAATTGCCGTATTAAGGTTAAAGGTCTGATGTTTCAGTGATTTCAGACCTAGGCAGAGGTTAGCAAAGCTTGGGAAGAAGGATGCCCACAGATGATGGACACAAAGAATTCATGGGCCATAAGGATATTTGGCGAAACTCCCAAGATAAGGAAGAAAATAATAAAGCCAACTCAGCAACTGTGCTGAAATCAGCTCTGACTTGGTAAAAGATAATTCTGGTAGGGGGAGATCATCACCACAGGCTTGTGACCACAACCCAAGAAACTCACTGACTCAAAAGAGGAGAAAGACTGAGCTTGGGGACTAAATATCATGAGAAGCAAGTAGCCAATGAACACTAAATCCTTTATTTGCTAAAATGTATAAATAACAAAAAGTTGGTGTGCTTGATTTGTGGAATACCCAGGCTTGCACCACTCTGAAAGAAATAACCAATGTCTCTCTCAAGTGTGTACTTATTGACCAGGTAACAAATCTGATTTTTGTGGACAATACTTTGAAAAACCACTCAAAGCCTTTCCTTGTGTTAGCACACACCTGCTTCTCAAACAACCACCCATCAAATCTACCTGCTGCTGGCTCACTGCTATGTCTTTGGTCACTGTAATACAGAACAGAAGTCACTGTGAGGCAATAGGCCATGGTCCCTGTGAGGCAATAGGCCATGCCAGGACTCAGCCCTGCCTGGGGGTGCCACATGTGAGCTGGATCACCTGCTCAACACTCATCTGTACAGTGGGACTCAATGCCAAGAGCAAGGCTGCTAGGTAAAATCTGTTTAATAAATGCAGCAACCTTCAGCCTTAAAAAGCAAGAAAATTCAGCAGCAACAGGGCTGTCCCAAAGCCCATCCAACCTTCATTAATAATGCAAATGTATTAATGCTATGGTTTGAAAAAATACAGTAAAATTTGGTTGATAGGAGTGCCCCTTAATTGATGAGCCCTGTAAAGCTGAGTGGGAAAACTGCATTTTTGAAATAAGTCTATTCCAAATTTCTAAATTAATCAGTGACAACCCCTGTGTGAGACAGCTGGCACCTGTATTTCCTACATCTGTAAGTTAGAAGCACTCTTCCAATAAACTGCTGATACTGAACAGTCAAGCAAAAAATAAAATAATTCTTTGTTCAGTAAATCTGTGAATAAGAGCTTTTATTTCCTCCTTGCTTAAGTAAGAAGAGTTAGAAAGCAAAAGGATCACAGCATCAGCCACAGAGAGAAAAAGTGCATAGCAATGAAAGCTTTCAATATCCCACAAGAAAGAAAGCTAGGAGAGTGCAGGAAGGTTTAAGTAACCGCAGCTTAAGAGTGCTTTTTCACATCACAGACTCAACACAAATGCTCACTAAGAATGCCACTTAGCTCCAAAACCCTGATTTACTGCCAGACTTTTTGAATTTCTGAAGAATTTGATTTTTTCTGTTTTTGGTAATAAAGACTTTACCATCACGTTCTGCAAATAGGAGACTTTTGCTATCTCAGTCTTTCCGAACAGTATGTGCATGATTTAGTTGTTTTTAGGAACTGGCAGAATATTAAACCTCTAGACAGGTCTATAGGAGTGAGGGGGTTGAAACATGGAGAAGAAACTTGGGGGTGTAGCATTCCATAGATCAAGTGGTATCAAATATATCATTGTGCAGCCATTTGTTCCCAGCTCTATCACGTGCCACAAGCTACAAGCAACATGATAGCAGTTTCTAAATTTGTCCAAAAAGAAGAAGCATTTGGACTTGTTGCAAAAGCTTAAGTATAGAAGACAGGAAAAAAAAGCTCCAACAATGGAGTTGAGACCTGAACTATTTTGAAGACCTCTCTGGTAAAAGATAAACAATACACTTTGGTACCAGATTAATTCCCCAACTAATTGAGATAACTCAGCCCAGCAGCTGTAAGCAATGTCACAAGAGCACACCACTGGACTTCTGGACTTGGCACAAGGCAGGACTACCTCAACTGCCCTCCCTGGCACTGACAAAGTAGCTTAGTGAACATATATATATATATATATATAGATATAGATATAGATATAGATATATATATGCTGAGGTTTTTTTTTTCAGTAAATTTAGGCAGACTGCTACAGGAACCCTAACCCTTCTTCTTTGCTATTCAGTGATGAAAATGAACCACACACATCAACTGCATATAAGAATGCCCAGAAATGCCAAGAATTTCACAAGAATTTCATAACTGCCCCTTAAAGGGGGGAAAATGAAAGCAGAAGGAGAAAAAAAAAAAAGAAATAAAAGAAAGACAAAGCCACATGCAAACACAACTTTTAGAAAAAGCCACATACAATTACAGATTCCAGAAGGGATGGGGAAGGGAGCATGTTGATTAAGAAAATGTAGAAAAAAATACAAGACCAAACCCAAGAATTCCAAATTGCACTGACCCTGTACAGCATCTCTTGAACCCGTTACAGGAGCTCACTTCATTGCAAAATTTGAATCCCTGAATATATATCACCTCTAAATTACTGATGTGCAGGAGAAAAGGATGGAGATATCTTTACCTTCCCTGAAAGAACACTGGGTTGTTTTGTGAAGACAAAGCTGTAGTTTTCAAACTACATTTTCCCTAAAATCTGCGTATGTCAATCATCATCCTGCAGTCCTTTAAGTTCTGGGTTTGGATTTTGTTTTTCCCACAACTAATTTTTTCTCATCTTTGAACTAAACAGAAAAATTCTGAGAGCCCACTTTTGGCCCCAGGAGCCCTGCACAGAGCTGAGCACCACAGCTGTGCTCTGAGGTGAGCCTCAGGCACTGAAAGGCTGGGCTGAAGCAGCACCTGACAGCTCATCCGAGAGGAGCCACTCCTTTTAACCAGACTGCCACTGCAGCACAGCCTTCACCTCATAGCTCTGAGAACAGCAAGGACACACCATTTTTCTGGCTTATTTTAACAAAATTTTAAAAATACAAATTTATGTGCCCTTTCTTTGAGCCCATTGCCCCTGGGAAACCTAGAGGCTTGGTCAA
The DNA here is from genome assembly GCF_037042795.1 of Molothrus aeneus. Lineage (NCBI taxonomy): Eukaryota > Metazoa > Chordata > Aves > Passeriformes > Icteridae > Molothrus > Molothrus aeneus. The sequence goes on from NC_089649.1 coordinate 50,118,377, forward strand.
TAATCCTGTCCACCATGTTCCCCCCTTGATGGATGGCATTATGGCAGTGGAAACAATCAAACCAAATATCAGTTGCAATGGAATCAGGCAATGGAATCAGGCATTAAATACACATTCTGGTGTATTTTGACCTATTACATGACCCATTACATTTCCAGTTGACACTTTTTCAATGATAAAGCCCTTCCTGAAGGGTGTTGCAGGGCCTGCTTAGCATTAGAGTGGATCAGCCCATCTCTAGGATGGGTTTTGGATGGGCTAAAAAAGGTACTGAAGAGAGCAAGCCATCTCCACAACATCGATTCAGATGGCAGCGTGGTCAGCACTTAAAAACAGAGGGGAAACACTGCAAATCTCATGGTCAGGAAGAGTGGCTGACACCAGGTCATTCTTGAGGCCAGCAAACCATTTGGATGGGACAGAGGAGGAGGGAGAGAATCAGGATCTGGGTAGAGAGGGAGGAGGAGGAGGAGGGAATTCCAGGAACAGTTGGACGTGACAGGATATTTGGTTTCAGTGTATGTTTTAGAAAAGGAATGGCATGCTTGACGATGGCCACAGGCGTCACTCAAGCTGTGCTCTCAATATAGCCTTCCCCTTCCAGAGTACTCCCCATTGAGCTGCGTCAGTGAGTGATACAGCTGGATGAGTCTTGTCACCACACTGACAGGCCAGGCTCTGCACTGCAGGCACTCAAATGTCCCCATTTATTACAGAGCATTTTCTGGTCACCATAGCTGGCTTACCTCAGATATCCTAGTTCAAAAGGCACATTCCTAGGTCCAGCTGGAGACAATGCCCATTTACCTGTGTGCCTACCCTAGGGGCAGATTTTACACAGAATGCTGGAGAAGTACAGCTGTTCCCAGATATGATGCTTTTAGTGCTATTGGGACAATGCCAACTAGGAACAAGCGATTCATACTGATTATCTGGTTAGATTCTGTCTACATAAACCATGGGGTAACAGTTATCAAGAACTAAAGGACTCATCTACTTAGCTGTGAACTAGGTCCTGTTTCCAATCTAAAGTGAACTAAAATCTACAAAGCAAGAGATAAGAAAAAGGTGGGGAAAAGGGGTGATTCTCATAACAGAGAAAATCACCTCCCAATTAGTGTTACCTAATAACACTCTTAGTGGTCACAGTTGCAAGCCCCAAAAACCAACAGCATGGAAGTAGGGGAATACTGCCACAGGGGCTTGGGTGGAAGAGCTGCACACAAAAGATATCCTTAATCTTACTGAAGCATCTTAAATGTGCTATGCAAAAACAGCACCTAGGGGCCTTTGATAGCCAAGTTAGGTCGGAAATCTGGCAGATGCCCCCAGTAGAAGCCAAGCATGTTCTCAGGTTCAGCAGTGATGAGGAGGACCTCTGCTACAGAGAGTTAAAGAAGAAAATCCACAAACAGGCTATTTTCCAGGATGCCAGCCAAGCACAATGGAAAAGGTTGCTAGCTGTGCCTCACCTCATAGCAAAGGCCATCTCTGAGGCCAGCCTTCAGAGACAGGTGGTCTTTTGGCTAGAGATGAGGGCCAGCCAACATCAGGTGACAGGAGCTGCCTCCAGCTGTGTGAAGCTGGTCACCATCTTCACTCCTCTAACCACAAGCCCTTAACCGAAGGTAAAGAGGAGGGATGAAATGGGCAGGTTTCCTGCACCGACACATATTCAACATTGTATACATGGCTAGATGGAATAAAACCCAGCTGAAGACTGTCAATCAAAATCCTACTTCAGTCCCTGTGTGTCATCCTGACTCATAAATGCCTGTGAACAGTTGTAAAATGAACTTCAACTCAGTTTGTCATAACATTGTTATGTTGAAATTCATTTTCCCCTGAAATAGAGATGGTAATGCTCCTCATGCTGGCAGTCACAATAATCTCCACAGGAACTGAATTTATAGAACAAGTTTAAACTTCAACACCTTCTTGCCCAGTCAAAAATTAATATGCCAAGCAAATAGTTTACATAAAGCTCAGAAATTCAGTTCATGTGAGACAACAATCTAGTTTTTGACAAAGCAAATGAAGAAAAATTCGAGCTTTAGAATTTTCATTCACTGCCCTTATTTAAGTACTGGAAAAAAGCCCATAAAGTTCTTTAAGAGTTGGTAAGATATTACAAAGTTCTAAATCAACTTTGTTAACTCAAATCTATCACTAAGACTTTCTTAGCAATTTTTTTTTGGTGTGCAAATGTCTGCTTGTTTATTTCCTCCCAATTTATATTTGTTTTCAGAATTTGGGATCTCAGTAGTATCTAATGAGTGAAGTGAGTATCAATAAAACACAGATTTTTACTCAAAATGCTTGAGAGGCATAAGGCTCTCAGACAAATGCTGTAAGGGCCTATTCAGAGAAATCAAAGGAAAAAACCTATGAATTGGTTTGCAAAAACATATCCTACTGCCCAAAATCTCAACTCTCAAGTTTTAGAGTAATCAGATAAACCCTGGTAAATTGTGGCTGTCTTCCATAAGGCTTTTTGCAAGGGCACCCAAGAAGGCACTTGGGGAGTGAGCCAGCTGCCCACTCCCACCCTTTGCAGAACACACAGCCAGATTTTCCGATGGCAAACTGATGGTGCTCACACATAACTAAAGAATAGGAAAAAACAAAAAAGTTCCACATATCATGATCACGCTTTTGCCAGCAAGATGCAAGTACCTTCTTTACTTTATATGAGGCTTTATCTACAGACTCACAAGATAATGTCTGGATCAAATTAGTGCAACAGGCATGCTCTAGCTTCAAAAATCCTCTTCTGGATTTATTCTGCCAGCTCCTCCCCTTACTTCATGGTCAGCTACTTTGGGAAAAAGGGTATATTTTCCGTTTTTCAGAAGCCACCTGGACCTACAGAATTTAACATAAAAAGGCATTTTTCTTGGTGCCTGGTTATCAAGTGTCTGCCATGCAACTTTCCACGTTGTCTTTGCCATCAACAGAAACCTGCACAAAGCTACCTTGTGCTAGAATCTCAAGTTTCTTCTCTTTTTCCACAAGAGACACTGGCTGCAAACATTTTCCCAGGGTTCCAGCCAAAACTTTTATTCTGCTTACCTGCGTCCCCATTTGGGAGCCTATCCTCCACTTCTACCCACTGTCATAGTGCAAGTATTGTTCTGAGAAATGATTTCATGCCAACACACCAAAAGAGACTTGTATGATGTAGATCCTGTGCTTCAAAGACAGACAGATAAGGTTTCCTTTCTGATCAACACTTATCTTGTAAAAATGGTAATAGGAGTCTTACAAATGCCATCCTAAAACTTAAATATATAGCTTTCTGATTCCCTGGAGCTTTTATATCAGATAAACCAGCTCATGTTACGGTGATAGCACAAAACCAGATGCAAACTCCAAGCTTTTATCATAACATTTAAAGGGCCACCATGTCCTCTGCAAATACACAAATTTCTTAAACCTGAAGGGTCTCCAAGGCATGAATGATTTCACCAAGATAAGCCAGAAATTTCCCTTCTATCTGAATGTGATGCTATCACTTTGCTGTCCCTAGAGCCTTCCAAGCTGCAGAGAAACATGACATCACTTTGGCTGCATGGTTGCTGTGCCTGTGTGCACATTCAACACACACTTTCTCTTTATGTCTCCCAGAAGAATCACCAGCTACAGATCACCAGAACTTATTGACAGTTGGCCTCAAAAATAGTTGGCATATTTTACAGCTAAAGGGTTTTAAGCTGAGACAGTGCTGTCCCTACAACTGCATTGACCCTTCTGGACTGTAACAGGACTTGCACATGCTCAAAGAAGTCCTATGGGGTAAAAAAAGCAAAATAGCCAACTAGGGTTGTTCGGATTATTTTGCACAATATTCCTTTAGGGATCCTTTATTTTGCCAAATACCCACTACCTATGAACATTTAGCACATTAAGCTCAAAACATTATTGTATTGTGGCTTATACCAGACATACCACTTTAGACTCTAAGTCACCCTACTTCCATGACACCTAATTGATTTACTGCTTACCAGTATTAAGTCAAATTTATTATGGTTCCCAGTCAAATTTATTATGTACCCTTTATTTTAGTGTAGTCTCCATTATTACAGAGAAATTAACTGATTTCTCATTTAACCACTATAAAAAAATTACATGCGTCTATTTATAAATGCAAGAAACAGCCTTAGGCATTTTTTACACCTCACAGCTTGATCAAAATAGGAAAATGAAATTTGTAGATTTTAAAATTTAAAAATAAAGATCCCTACTTTAAATCTGCCACAAGGTAGATTAGATGCCAGAGAATCCCAAATGAATACTATTATATTATAATAATGGGCATAGTGGGTATTAAATGAATAATTTAATTTTGACTTTTCATTCTAATCATGGAAGTTACCTATGATGTTCTGAGATAAAGCAGATTTAGAAAAGCATAGCGATAGCAAGCAGATTCACTACCAGGACAAACTGGCAAAATAAGCTTCCACAGCCTTTGGGACAGAAAAAAATTGATCTAATAACCTTCACATGTTGAATTTCAGCCAGAAATTCAGACAACCTGAATACCAAGGAACAGATGACGCTACACAGTAGGACAGATGTTATGGGCTGGCCTCTCCAGCCCTCTCTCCTACCACATGTCTTTTTAGAACTCCTAATGTATGAACTACTAATTCATCATGACTTCTTACTTCCAAAAAGTGATCATAAGCATGCAAAATGTTACATTCCAGTTGAAATGTATATAGCAAACCAGAAAATTTGTGCTGGACAAGCTCTTTAATTGTCTTTATCCAGGGAAGTGAAGACAGAAGATCTGCAATGCTAGTCAGAAAAGTACTTATAATTACAGCATTTTATCATCCATTAGCAAGGGAAATAAGTCACTAGGACTGTATCTTGATAGAATAAAAAAAGGTTTCCTAGCTAGGTGCATTTCAGCCCCACTTCTTCCCTGTTAGAACAGTCCCAAACCTTGGGATTCAACATCACCCACCACACTGCTCCTTCACTTTGGCTGGTGCTAAGTTTAAAGCACACAATCCAGTGAAGTATGAGAATAAGGGAAATGAGAAGACAGGAGAAAAAGAGATTGATTAAGAATAAGATTGATAAAATAGGAGATTGATAAGGATCAAGATTGCCTGAGAATGATTAAGAAAAAATAGCTGGTATTAAAACAAGACAGATTTATTATGTCACTTATATCACAGAAGACCGAGACTGAAAGCCTTAGAGACGAGCATTTCAGGCAAGGACAGTGATATTTCCTTGCCTGTATAGTTTGTACATAGGCAGCAAAAGCAGGAAAGAATTGCAGGGGGTTGAAAAGATAATCTTGTATTTCAGCCAGCTATTGATCTGAGATCTGAGTACTGTCCTGGCTGACACCACTGCACTCAGTGGTGTCACCAGTGCAATCAGTGACACCAAGATTTGAGAGCTGATCACCAGGCACACACTGCTCATTTGCTGTGAGTGCCTGGCATCCCAGCACACGGAAGAGAGCCATAGCTGTGCCTCTATAATGCCACAGAATGCTAAGTACATGGCAAAGAATACAAGGTCTTCAGGGTCTCAAATTAGCATACAGTCTTGAATCAATTTCTCTGCACCACAATTCTGATACTCACAGTGGAGGCATGAAATAAGGTTCGTGTTTGCACAGAACTTTTTTGCAAAGATACTTTAGTGATGAGCAGCACAAAAGTCTGAGAAAATAATTCCATCCTTGGAATTTGGTTTGAACTGCAAACAAAGAACATGGCATAGGACTGAATGTTGAACAGTGAGGAGAAAATGAAACACTGAATAGCTGTTCATTGAGAGCTGCTCTATTCATTCTGTGCACTAAAGAGATACTCAGGAGAAACACAGCAGTGACCACGTATTTAATATGCATGCCCATGAAGGGGAACTGAGCTTGCAGAGACAACACTATTGTGTTATTTTAGCAGGCCTGACCTTGCAAATTTCATCACGTTCCCCAAGACTGAAGACAGAAACATATTACTGAGATAATTCTTATTTCATTTGCATTTAGCCGTCTTCAGTGAGATCAGGCCCTGAGATGCTGGGTACCATATGAGGGGGGTAAAAACCTGCCTGTTTTCCAAAGGAGAATACAGCACATCTCTTGATGATTTAACATTTTTAAGTTTGTACATGCAATTCAGTCTAACAAATGCTGCAAGCAAAGGTCAGGAGATGAAGTGCCAAAAGAGTGAACAGTCAGAGAAAGCATACGTTCAAATTAAAAGTAGTAGTAAGACAACAATTTTAAAAGCCCAGTGGAAGAAGGTTCATTGTGCCCTCCTGAAGTCAAACAGTTTGCCTGTGCTGTAGTGGAGGCTAAACCTCCAGCATTAGGCCAGAAATATCCTACATATACAGGAAAGCATCATTTGCATTAGTATTCTCGTCTTCTTCCAAGCTCTGCTGTTCATGGGGTGTGAAGCTGGATTTTCTGGTACTGGATACATGAAAACCCTTATTGGTGTAGAAAGTAAGATATTCTTGGAGGAATGCACAGACCCTTCCTCAGCTCTATGCAAAATTACACTAACCTACTTCTGTCGTATTTGAAGTAGGATTTTTTAAAAATAATGGATTTTTTAAAAATCATGAATGCATTAAAAAATGCAAATAATTTTGTTTTCCATTTGGATGATGAAATTTTCTTCTGCTACCCTAACTTGAAGCCACAACACAAGACAGAGAACTGACTAATGCCAAGTTACTCCTAGCACATGAGATTTCTAATGCAAAATTATAAGTCTTCTGTAAAAATTTAGGTATTTAATCTTATGGTAACAACAACTACCAAAAAAAAACAGGACTCTATCTAAATTAAAAAGCTTACCCTAGAATCAGAGTGCTAAAAAACAAAACTAGTAAATGTCTGGACTCAATACAGAAAGGAGACACTATCACCAAGGGTGAAAATATACAAAATATGGTCCTTCAAGACACACAGTTATGAAATCTCCCAACCAGGAACTAAATAATGAGATCATCTTGAGCTATAATCTCGGCTCCAGTCTGGGCCACTTTCAAAGGCTATCAAATTCCAAGCAGTATTTGTAGTACAAGTAATCTCTGTAGTCTGCTCTATAAAAATGAAAATGGAAGCCAGCTGATGGACTTTAGGGCACCAATGGGCTTTGGCTTTGTAGGGCAGGGCTGGCAGTTTTTACTTTAACTGCAAAAACAACAAAGGCTCAGAAAGTTCTGTTCCACTTCCACTTCCAACAAGCTTAGCTGGATCATCTGCTTGGTCTACAATGTGACCCTAAACCATCCTTGGGATAGCAAAGTACAACACAGTACGAAGAGAAGGAATGGGATTCAAATTATTTGATCTTTGAGAGAAACATGGATATATAGACTGATTCTCTTATTAAAAAAAAAATACTCCTCAGTACTTATCTAGTAAATCTTTTTGCTGATGATATTCAAAGAAGCAGGTCAGTTTTGACAGTCTTTAAGATGAACCTTCTGATTACAGACATGATATAAGGAATTTTATACTGTTTCAGTACTATTTAATACTATCGTATCTTTCCAGAGACAGAATTCTGTTGTGTCAATTCATACTCATAAACACACCTGCTTTTCCAAAGATTTTCAAATATAAATTGGGCTGGTATTCAAAATTAGTGTCTTAAACCAAAGTTAGTTAAGTGTGTTATAAAAAGTCAGATGTGTGTTATAAAAATATAACACACATATGTGTTATATGTGTGTATATAACACATATATAACACAGCTGAGCAGAGTGTTAGAAATTTTTGTCCAGTTGAAAGGGACATCAGTTCTTTTGCCCTTTTGTTGAAGACTTTGTTCTTTTTAATAATAAAAACCACTTTTTTTTTCCTTTTCATACCTGTGAGTGCTCTCACCAGAAGCATACCAAATTCATTCAATGTCCTCTGGTAGCAGGACAAATAGATCAGCCAAGGGAAAGGGCTCTATGATAAAAATTAAGGGGCTATCTCAATTATTCCTAGAATTACACCAAACATTATAGATATAACGTGTGAGTAGGTGGCACTAGAGCTGAAATTGGATGCAAACCATGAGAGAGTAACACACAGGCTTAGCATTATCTTCATTATGCAATAGATCCAAAGCCAGTAAGAAACATATTAGTAAAGAAACAGATGTTCTGAGAGCATACAACCCAGTCAGAGCTCTTCCTTTTACCTGCTAGCAGTAGTAAAGAAGCCTGCAGAGCAAAACAGCTTCTCCATCTAGTCTGGACCAGTGCCAGGATAAACTAAGCTACAGATCCAAAAGAGAACTGATCCTTGATTTTAATTACAGGAGGATTTCTTACACATTAGCTTAAAACTGTAACTCTCAAAGCATAAGACAATTTACAATCAGGTGACTGCCAAGGAGCAGAGAAGTGAAAGAATTTGCCATTCAAGCACCAAGTATCTGCAAAACACAAAGCACTCTCCTCTGGCTTCACCCAGCCCAGCTGTGCTGGCAAGAACCACTGCTGCCACCTCCTTGAGAGGTGAGGACATCAGGGTGAAGAGATGTCACCTGTGCCACCAGCACTAGCAGAAGGAGGTAGCACCAGTGTCTCATCACCACCATGATAAGTACTCTCTCCCCAGGGACCAGGTGGCTCTTCCATGCTAACCATGGGACCATATCTGGAAACTGCAGTAACCATCTTCAGAGAGTGAACAATGCAGATGAATGCTCAGTGACTTTGTGGCTCGTGGGCTTCACTCAGTGCTCAAGGAACAGTTGTATACAGAGTCCCAAGCCCACACATGATACCTGTGTTACATCAGGAAAAAGCAATTCTTACCAAAATCTGGCTCTTAAAGTTTTGGCTTGAAAATATTGCGGGAAGGGGAACAGAGAGAAAATAAGGGTATTTATAGTAAATTTTTATTCTTTGCCCACAGAACAATTAAGCTGAAACTCCAAATAGGAAGAATGTAGGGCAAATTAAAATTTTTAAGCACTGTAGAATTGCTGGTTTAATGATCTGCCAAATGACAGCACACTCCCAGCAAAGAGTTCTGGCTGCAGAAAGCCCTTAATCCCAATGAATAACTAACTGGGAATAATGTCAGCAAAACAGCTGTCAGGATGAAATGCTGTTCAAGTTGAGTAGAGGAACAACTGCCGAGACCTGGAAAGCAACATGTTCAGCCCAACCTCAAAGCAAAACCAGGAGCTCACACTACAGTTTAACTAAAAACTGCCTCCACCGTCTTCTGTCTTAAAAACAGGGTTTATGCAGGACAAAGACAGAAGCAGTAAAGCAAAGAAGCAATTGTTCTCTTCAGAAACAGAGCAGGGTCAATCTGGAATTAATTTGAGAGTTGAGTCCAAGTGTCTTCCAAAGAGATGATCTGGCAATTTGGTATCTGTCTGTACTCATGCTTCTCACTTTCTACTGTGATAGAAGGGAATACTAAATGCAGAACTGCTGAAGACTCAACTTCACAGAAACAATGTACCAGGAAATCTCTACTAAGCCCTGCTGAGCAACCCACTCTAGTCAGAACTGCTATCAAATATTTCCAGTAGAAAGAGCTACATCTTGCCTGCAACATGATCAGGGCCTGAGATCTCCACTCCAACCAGGACATCCTGGGGAAAAGGAGATTTTACAGTGGATTAGACATGCCTGATCTAGCTTATATTCTCTGAAGTGCCTGTTACTGGATGTGTTTTCTTGAAGCTTTTTATCCAGACTCTGCTAATTCTCATTTCTTCCTTTCTCTCACCTAAATTTCCTGAATTTCTTTATTTCTCTGCAAGTTTAAAAGAAAAACCTTGAAGTTATATACACCAGGATACAAAGATACAAGGGGCATGGATGACCAACTGCACGTCAACTACTCAAGTAAGCTCGCAATAACCATTATCCTATGTAAATATATTTTAAGCCCCTAAGGCACATAGGAGGCAGAGAGCTGGCAGAATCCATGTGACAAATTCATCAAGTGAGTGCCTTTTGCCATCCATATTTCTGTGCATTAACAGATGGATTACTGGGCAGTCATTTACAGACGAAAAAATCCCCCAACATTGCCCACACAAGCAGCAAGCAAAATGGTCCAAAGCCCTTCAGTCAAAAGCCATATTTTAAGTTAGATGGGCTGTTGATGAACAAAAAAAAAAGGGCATTTTGTTTTACTAGTAAAAACAAAGTTGTAATTCTCCTAACTTGTATTAGTTCAAATATTCTGTCACTGCACTGGGAGTGAAAGAGTTGTAGTTACAGCAGTCCAGAAATTCCCAAATGTGCTCTTTCCCTCCAACAGCCTCATTAGATTTCTGGCAGGAAGAAATCATGGCCATGAGGAGTAGGACAAGTGCACAGGTCAACACACTTGGCTTCAAGCTCAGCCATTCACAAGACATTTTCATGGCAACCTGTAAATGCAATTGGTAGTGGAAGACTTGTCAGACAGCAGCTCTTTTCGTTTCATGCCATTGTCCTAAGGAATTCTGCTGTGATACCCCTCTGGACAACAAAGGACACAAGTGTGCACATTGGAAGTGACCTTCTGCCCCTGTCAGCAGCTTTCTACATTGTAGAAGAGCCATTTCTCTAACTTGCTTTTTCTTGAAGAAATAAAAGCTTATCCTCAACAGAGTAGCAGCAAGAGTTTTTGACATGTGGAAGCATCTTAACTTTGTTGACTCCATCACATCTGCTTCACCAACCATTTACAGCTTTCGTGCTCCTGCAGTTTAAAGTACTCTCCCTTCCCACCAAACACAAAAATAGGAGCTTATGTTTTGCTCTTTTCATATGTTTTTGTGTACAAGATGCTTATGTTTTCCTTCTCAATCCTAAAAGAAAACTTTTACCTGGCTTAAGTTGCATGCCCTGAGAAATGTTCCGTGCTCATAGTTAACACTGACAGTCCTTTCTCCGCAGGCTGTTTTTCCAAAAGCACCTATTTCATGGGTGTACTGGACATCAGGTCAAGCCATGGGAAACCATTGCCTTGGTGCTTCATATCGGAGCTCCTCACCCTGTGCAAAGCCTGCCCCCGGTGCTGCTTGTGAAAATCAGCTCCTTCTAGTCACACAGCCCTGCACCCCAAGCATGCAATGATGGCATTCTCCCCCTCCCTACACAGAGACCCCCCTCATGGTCTTCCTCCTCTTGGGAGATACCAAGAGACAGGAAAAAGGCAGAAAACAAAAGCTTTCAACACAGTTTGAGATTGCACCACTTCCAGCAAGTCTGCTCTGGCTTTGATCTATTGATTTCAAGGCCCTTAATGTGGGAAGCTGAAATGCAAGTTTTTTTCCATACAATTTATTAAAAAAAAGAAAAGAAAAAAAGAAAACCCAGTAATGCAATGGAGAACTAAGCATTGCACTGAAAAACTAACAAATATTGAGGGTGGATGTAAAAACCAGAAATATCAGATCTGCCTATGACCAGAATATGCACTCAAGAGTCTTGGTTGAAATCCAAAAATAAAAAGTACAGCATCAAAGCTATTATTCAGCTATTATTTCAGAGACAGTAGTGAACTACAATGAATGGAAGTTATTTGATAAAATCCTGCAGCACTGGTAGACAAGTTTTTTATTATATCTTACTGGAATGTCAATCAGAGCTACTCCTGTGAATTTTCATTAAATCGTCCCATAGCTATCTATAACTGCTTTGCTTACTTTCTCCCCTGAAGCTACTAACACAAAGCAAAATGAGTGAAAGGAATGAAGTTACAAAGCATTTATTACCGAGATGCATTTTTTTATAGAAATAGGGATCTTTTCCTATTTAGGAAGAAAAGGTTCCAAGAAGGTTCTCCCGCCAATTGCAGTCCATCCTTCACAAATTGCATGTCCTTCAGATCCAGTCCTGCTACAGATCCAGTTTGATGGGTTTGATGCTTTTAGTTGGAGGGCATCCATAGCAAGTGAGCATCTGCAAATTCAACTGAGGACTGCTTCCTGGGAGAAAATAATTATTGAAAGATAAGGGAGGTAAAACTACTCCAACTTCACCAGCTTGATTTTTAACACCCCGTGCTCCCTTTATGCTCATCTCACAGGATATATCTCACCCTTCTCTGCACTGTTCCAGTCTGAGAGTCTCTGGATGTCAGGCACCAGCTGCCTGTGCTGGAACCACCAGCTGGAAGCACCACATGAGAGCCACTACCTCCACTCCGAGCAGTGCCACCACACCACCTCCACTCCGAGCAGTGCCACCACACCACCTCCACTCCGAGCAGTGCCACCACACCACCTCCACTCTGAGCAGTGCCATCACACCACCTCCACTCTGAGCAGTGCCATCACACCACCTCCACTCTGAGCAGGGCCACCACACCACCTCCACTCTGAGCAGTGCCACCACACCACCTCCACTCTGAGCAGGGCCACCACAGCACCTCCACTCTGAGCAGTGCCATCACACCACCTCCACTCTGAGCAGGGCCACCACACCACCTCCACTCTGAGCAGGGCCACCACACCACCTCCACTCCAAGCAGGGCCACCACAGCACCTCCACTCCAAGCAGTGCCACCACAGCACCTCCACTCCGAGCAGTGCCACCACGCCACCTGCACTCTGAGCAGTGCCACCACAGCACCTTCACTCCGAGCAGTGCCACCACAGCACCTCCACTCCGAGCAGGGCCACCACAGCACCTCCACTCTGAGCAGTGCCACCACACTACCTCCACTCTGAGCAGTGCCACCACACCACCTGCACTCTGAGCAGTGCCACCACAGCACCTGCACTCTGAGCAGTGCCACCACAGCACCTCCACTCCGAGCAGTGCCACCACAGCACCTCCACTCTGAGCAGGGCCACCACACCACCTCCACTCCGAGCAGTGCCACCACACCACCTTCACTCCGAGCAGTGCCACCACACCACCTTCACTCCGAGCAGTGCCACCACAGCACCTCCACTCCAAGCTGTGCCACCACACCACCTCCACTCCGAGCAGTGCCACCACAGCACCTCCACTCTGAGCAGTGGCTGTGCATCTGGGCTGTCCTGAGAGATCAGTGTAGCACTGCCTACAGCCCTTAGCACCAGCAGGCAGAAGTACCTGCCTTGCCAGAACATGCCCTTCAGCCCAGCACCCTCAGCAGAGCAGTGACATGGGCAGAGTGGCTCTGGTCTGAGAGGAGAAAACAAAGTCCCAGCAAGACTGAAGACCTGTATGTTCACAATTAAAATGTTTAGAGAGTACTTTTGCTTCTCTTTGGAACAGGCAAGATGTTTTTAATAAAGGATCATTTGAGTCAATTAAACTTTGTTGATTTTTGGGTTTTTAACATGTTATTCCAAAACTGAAGGCCCCCTTGTTGAAATAAAAATTGGGTTTGGAAGGGGTAGGATAGAAGGCCAAGGTTTTATATAATTTCTGTGAACTCGGGCAAGACTCACTTTTGTGACTCACTGATTATGACACCTTCTTTTCCTTGCAAGCATAATTTTTTCTGGAAAACAGGTTATTTTCTTGCTTATCTTTAATTGATCCAAACACTGTCAGATGACAGACACTGCACATGCATACTCCTAAATGCATAGCTTCCTTTTTCCAAACCACAACTTCAAACAAAACTCATCAGAATCTGGAAAAGGACAAACAGAAAAAAGATACTTACATAGTTATTCTCTTTTTTTTTTTTCTGTTTAGATTACATAGTTACATTTATGTCTCTGGACTGAAAAAATTTCCAGAGTTGTTTTTGTTGCAACAATCTATGTGAGTTAGCCCACTGAAATGAATCACAACAATCGCACAGAAACAAAGCCAAGGGATTCATGGATGAACATCCTGGCACACTGGGTATCCCTGCCTGCACCAGCCTGACAGAGACAAGGCAGCCACTTCTGCCTCTTCTCATCCCTCTCCCTTTCCCAAACACACACAGTCAGGAAATGCTCACTGACAAGTAGCAGACTTCAGCTAACACACCATGACTCTTTTTAAAATGGAAAAAAAGAAAATGGAAAATACAAGCAAAATTGCCATCAAAGGCATGAAGTTAATACTCCAAACCAGGAATTCAGGGGAAAAAAAAGGGAGGACAACTTCAGTGCTTTTCCTCAGACACAGAAGCTTCCCTTCTCTGACAGCAGACTTAAAAAAAAAAACTCTTACTTAAGAATTCTCTAGATTAGTAAAGTAGACTTTTGGACAAAGAATCTTCAGCATTTGTTTGGAAGTAGAATTAAAACAGAGTGTCCAATACACCGATATCAGATATAAAATTTGCACAAGAAATTAAATTATTATGAGTTCCATAATTTCTTTGAATGTTTATATGCAGGTGAAGACTAAAGTTAGAGGTTTGGATTTGGGAATTACATTTGCTTTAAGACGCATAGTAAGACCTCTAACCTCCACCAGAGCCACAATCTGCTGTCATACAACAGCATAACTTTCTGCATTTCATGGAGAACAGCACTGGGAAAGCCCCACAAAGAGATTTTTAACCTCAACCCCCTGTCCTCTGTAGCCATGCAGGCATTCTGCTCCCACTTGAAATCAGTTATATATGGGTATCAGCCTCTACTTTTGCAAAAGCAAGGTTATGCTTCTCAAGTCAGAGCAACAGTTAAAGCTCTTTGTGCCAGTCTGTGACCCAATGCTGAGCTACAAATTCCTTTGAGTTTCTTGGCCTTTTGGTTTTAGTGGAAAGATCATTTGGAGCTTTTTCCTGCCACTCTGGAAATGTAAATGTCCCAGAGTGGAAGACAATACTTTTCTTCATCCTCAGTTCACAACTTCTCCTTCCAAGAGTCCTACCCCATGTAAGTGAATTCAGAGGATGCAGTGCTATCAAACACTATCAATACATTATGTAAAGCCCTTGACCTGCACTTTTGCTGTATATATGTATCAGAGCTAAAATAAATTTTTGGAACTCTTACGTATTAATCTTTCCATAGATTTTGCTTCCTCATTGTTGGTGAAAACAACCTGAGACACAGCAATGTATGTCTGAGGAACTGCAGGTAACAGCTTAATTTATTTATTAAATGATACCGTAATCCACCCAGATATTTGATTGCTCCTGACTGCAGCACTCTGCAGAGATCTACCAACACCAAGAGGAAAGGAAACCAGAGGGAATGTATTTACAGTATCAGGATGTGGTCTCCTGGGTTTTGTGCATTACATAGAGTATATGCAGCCACTTTAGATAACTGAAGGGCTGGGATTCATCTGAAGACTGTGGAAAAGTCAGATGGAGGTAGAGAGAATTTGGATGTTGGAACAGCATAAGGAAAAAGCCATCACAGAGAACTTTCCTTTGATGTTCTTTCTGAAACTCACAGTGGGATCAGATCACACATTGCAAAAATCCCTGTCTTATTTCCATCATGAACCAGGGATCATGCAGAACACTCTGTGAAGAAGCAATTAATGAAGAGCATTTCTCTCTTACCTTACTCATCCATCCATTCAGAGCAGAATTAAAGAATTGTTTCCCCTGCCTCCACCATGCTGCTCCTTAGCCTGTGAAGTGCTCTGTGAATCACTGACAATGATGCCAAAGCCAAGAAGCCATAGCAGTATTATTTTTCATAATCTTAGCTTGTCAAGATTGATTTCAAAATCAAGCTGTCTTTGGTACTAGGCATGAGACCTCTGAACAGCTGAAACCAGCAAAATAGGGTTTCTCTTCAAAAGAGCAAATGAACAGGATTTTCTTCTCCTCATCAATCAAGAATTCACTAGACTACTTCAAGTCAATTTTAACATCAGATGCAAGCTCTACTATTAACCGTGTTGTTAATCTAGACATTTTTCTAGGGTAAGGATTGCTGGCAGTATTCATCATATATACACACAATTAAAGAAAAACACTAGTTAACAGTAGCAGGCTATACTGGAACTGAGCAGAGTGACTATCAAGGCAAAGGATTCTTATAAACAACTAATACCACAAACAAAAAGCCTCTTAAGGATTTAGCATCTAAATTCTCAAGAATTAAGCCTGCATGTCATCTTCTCAAGATCTGGAAGGGAAGGGAAATTTAAATTCTTTAATGGTCAATTATAGCAGTGCACAATGAATTAAATAATAACCAAAAAATTCAAGCCAAGCCAATGAAACTAGTAATTTTTACAGTTTCCTGTAATAAAACAGGTTTAGCAAAAATAGTTAGATTAGAAGTCAAGAATATTTCACACTGCCTTGATAAGTTTCTACGAAGAAAACTCAGTAGCATACCCTGAAGATGCCTGCCATAAGCCATAGGACTTTTACTTTTGTATAAAGAAGGATCTTGGTTATATAAACAGGCTCTTCACTACAATAACACAAATGGCCTATAAAGTAGCATTAGGAATAAAATTAAGTGATGCTTACCCACCCACTGTCAAGGAGCCATAGATGCACAGAATAACCAGGTTGGGAGGAGCACCAGGAGGCCTCTAGTCCAACCTCCTGCTATATGCAAGTGCAGCTCTTGGGTCTGACCAGGCCATTCCCAGCTTTGTCCAGACAGGAATGAAACATTCCAGGGATGGTATTCTCCCAGCACTTCTGGTCAAACTGCACCCACGTTCAGCTGGCTCATGGTGAAGAAACTTCTTCCTATATCAATGCCACAACCTTTCCTATTTTAATTTATGACAAGTATCACGTTTTCCTGTCACATACCTCCATGAAGTGCCTGAATCTGTCTTCTCAAAAACCTTCTCACAGGTACAGGACTGCTGCTTCCAAGTCCACACAAAACTACCTCTCCTGAAGAAGCCCAGCTCCATCACCCTCTCTCTCATGACAAGTATCCCAGCCCAATCCAGCCTGGGGGCTCCCTGCTCCATTTCCTCCAGCTTACCAATGTCCCTCCCACACTCTGGGCTCCAAAACTGGAAGCCGTATTCCAAGAGGGGCCTAGAAAGTGCCAAACAGGAGCAAACAACCACTTCCATCACTACCAGCTCCATGAAGGAATAGCCTCTTCTTCTGCCAGAACACCACAGGCTTGTACCCCGCCTGTTTTCCCACAGGTTCCCCCAGTCCTTTCCATCAGAGCTGCTGCCCCAGCAGTCAGTCCCCACCCTGTCCCAGGTACAGGAATTGCATTTTTGTTGTTGATTGTAAGCTGTGGTACATTACTATTCTTCACATTCTGTCTCAAGGACACAGACCTTTCACCCACAGCAGTGGTTAACATAGCTGGGAGAAGTTTCAGCAATCAATTTTAATGTCATGTCCCTGGTGCCATGGAATCTGTTGTACTCATTGTGATCCAAGGGCCCAAGTGAGGCAAGACTTCCTTCTTTAAGTGATAACATTGAAAGGAGAAGGAGAAGGAGAAGGAGAAGGAGAAGGAGAAGAGAAGGAGAAGGAGAAGGAGAAGGAGAAGGAGAAGGAGAAGGAGAAGGAGAAGGAGAAGGAGAAGGAGAAGGAGAAGGAGAAGGAGAAGGAGAAGGAGAAGGAGAAGGAGAAGGAGAAGGAGAAGGAGAAGGAGAAGGAGAAGGAGAAGGAGAAGGAGAAGGAGAAGGAGAAGGAGAAGGAGAAGGAGAAGGAGAAGGAGAAGGAGAAGGAGAAGGAGGGAAAGCTTAGATCTTCAGGGCAGGCACACCAAAATGTTCATACCTTCCCCCATGCAGCTGTCCTTTTAAGTGACACTTTCACCCCATAAATGTCTTTTTCATTAGAAAATTGTTCTTCTTGGAATGTTTGCAGAAAAAGAATGCACAGAATTTTTCATCCATGGATGAAAAGCTCCTAGACTGCTAGATTTTCCAAACAAAAGATAATGCAGTTTTTATAACCTGATAAGCCAAAACATTTTAGAAGCTAGAAAATTCTGCTGTATCAACCTACTATTTAAACTCCATACTTGAAAAAGATTTTACCTTCTGTTCTAGAGCAGCAAAGTTTGCCTGTAAAAAAATAATTTTAAAAAATGTAACTACCAGCAGAACAAGCCCAGTGACATGATAGAACTGTGCTAACTGGTCTCCACCACCAACTGCATAACGGCATCCCAGACTGTTTAGGTAAGGTCAGATCTTTTACCTATTTTAAAATTTCAGTACTGAAAGTAGAAATTAATTCAGGTTTGAGACTATTAAGAGTTCAGTCCTGCTTTTCCTGACATTATCCCTTCAACACTAGTATTGTTGTTCTGATTATTTTCACCCCTGTGCCAAGCGCTACTTGTAACATGGCTTAAACAGAACTCATGACAAGGGAACTGGGTTCATGTGTACAGCACTGGAGGTCGGCTGCCAGGCAAGTGGAGAGGAAAAAATTTCTAGAAGGTGGTAGTCTGACAGGGTCAGAGAGTTTGGGTGGGTTCTACCACCCCAATTAAATCAATTTAGTTGTCATTCCACCAAATTACTAACTGAGCCAGAATGAAGAGCATCCCATCTGTCTTGCCTGCAGTCCCTAAACGCTGCCCAGGAGGAGATGCAGAGATAGCAGTGAAGAATTCCTCTCCAAGTCCAGTCACTGTAATCACAGTAAAGCTGTCCTGCATTCACATACATCTAGGGCCTGATATCAGCCACACACCTTTTGATTTTGATGGTTACCTTACAAACACCATGGGAAGGATTCTTCTGGCCTATACTTCAGCTTGTCCACATATCAGGCTACTTGTCTAACACATTTGCATACATTTCTTCTAGTCTGAGAATACACTTGCTCATGTTAATAAATTAATTCCCAATACATTACATATATAGGTAAGACACTCTTCCAGCAGAAGAATAAGAGCTCAAAAGAAAGAAAGGTTAAGGCTAAGAAATTTGACCTGCAAACACTGCTTGGAGGCTCATTCAATAACTATTCTACAATATTTGATTAATAAAACCATTCCTTTTTAGAGCTTGGTGCAACATTCTGTGCTTAAATGGTAGTATTTAAATACTCTCATAAAGTAGTTCAACTGAAGTCTCTGGAAATGCTTGCTAGAGAAGATATCTGCTGGATTTAATGAATTCCTATCCAAATAATGGCATGACTGTAGGGGCACCCAAAGGCCTCCGTTTGACTACAGGTACCAACGTTCTAGGAACTGTATCAATGGCCAAAGGAACTGGTGTCCCTATTCAAGGATCTTAGGATCAGCTTCACAGAAGAGTAGATGTGTACACGTGTTTGGAAATAGAAACACTCCTGCAGGACACAGGTTGCTCGTACACTCAGTGAATCAGTCAGCTTCCCCAATACATTTCACCAAAAGAGCTTTATCTCTGATGTTCCTCAAAGGCCATACTGCATTCTGAAGACCATATAAACAAACTTGTGTATTACTCAAGTTCCAGGACACCGCTGCAGATACTCCAAACAAGTCCTTCACCATCAGGAAGGATTTTGCTCAATGAATTACCTTCAACTCTTTTTAAGTTACATTTTTGCAGTGGGAACCTCTTCTCTGGCTGAGAGAGAACCCCTATAGAAACCTTGTTTCTAGACTCCCGGCTTAAGCAAATCACATAAAGTTTATTTTCCTGAGTCACTTCCCTGAATTTATGCCTCTTGTACTCTTCCATAGAGAAGATAGTGCAGGAGGGGCCTGCCTATTTTTCTGTATGTTGTGGCACATCCAGAGGCACTAGGGAATGCACATGGTCCTACAGCCTCTCCTAGAAGCAGCACCACTGTTACCAATTTAAAACACCACCTTAAATACCAAAATCTAAGAGGTGTTTTTGCTAGAAGGCAAAAAGAAGACACAAAACACCCAACAAACTTATCTGGCTGGCAAATTTCTCCATAACACAAGAATTCTCGTGGGGAATGTATATAGGGAAAAAGCAGCAGATTATTGATGGGGTTAGCTTACACACATCTGGAGGGAATGATTAAGTCAAGCACTGGTCACAACGGACAGAAAAACACAACCTGTTTATTATTGCCATACAACTATGAAGGAAGTCTTCTTATCAGCTAGCAAAGTTTCTAAGGAATACAAATCTATGGAAAAACCATCCCTAATTGAACCAAGTCTCAGCAGTGAGGAGAGAGCATATTAATGAGGCAAGGCTAGGAGGCACGATGAGGAGATAACAATACCCTTAGGAGTTACACCCGTATTAAATGTGACTTTATTACCGTATTATTCTCCTATGAGTCTTTACAGCAAGAATAACTCTGTTTGTACAGATGTTCTTTCAACCACCAGCTATTCCAGATTAAACACACACACACAGAACCTTGATATTTTAAGATTACAGACCATTAGATTAAATTAGATTTGTTATTTTGCTATAGTATGCCACTAGGCTTTACAAGGTTGATATATTCTTTCAGTGAAACTGAGACACATTAATTGAAATGAGATACCACACCTTTAATAATGCAGACTGATGTAGCTCTCTCACAGGATTTTTCATTCAGTGCCTTTATTTTAATTCCTCTGAGTGCTACTAATAAGGTGCATTTTATCATTAGGACGGCATTCTTCACTTAAGTAGTACATGCCGAGCTAAACTAAAATAATAGACTAGTTTGCTGATACAAGGGGGATGCACAGTTGATATTTATGTAAAATTAAGCAAGCCTGAACTCTGGTTTTCTACCCAAAGGTACCCACCAAAACTTCAGTGTAATTTAGACCACCCTACACTGCAGCATCCAGATTAAAGTAATGCTGGCAGAGAAAAAGGAAGGCTTGTGGCACCCAGAAGACCATCTCTGGTGAAAGGTGACAGATCCAAGGAGTAAAACCAAGACCCCTAAGACCTCTGGAGCAGTGCATGGAAGTTCCTTGATCCTTGCAGATCTAAACACTCATAACTTAATGTCGTGGCTGCCCATCTGCAAGAAGAGGAGAAGCCTCTTTTTCAGTCCCACCACAGGAGAAATGTACTGCAGACCACGGAGTGGATTTCTGCAGCCCTACAACAATAGTGACAGCTCTCACACAAGGATTTAAACCAGATGAGAATCAAGTCACACAACTTAATTGTTAGAAATAAAAATGCACAGTAAGCTGAGAGAGTTTTCAGTCTGTCCATTTCTACTTTCATTTCCTTGCATGGCACTATTTTACAGCCTAAGACACATTTTAAGCTGTCTTACACCGCTAACATTCTCACTAGCTTGTCTGCTCCATACTACAGGTTCAATAGCTCTCCTTGCAATTATAACTTTATAATTTTTTCATTTGAGAGAGATGTAATTTTAAATGGTCAGAGGGGAGTTGGAAGACGCAACACACTGGACATTTCCTAACATCTCTAGGCTCAAGAATAAACTGGTGAGAGACAAGTACAGAGCCAGGTGAAGCAGATGGACTTAGTAGCCAGACACAGCATGACCCCCATTTCTGCTTTTCATGCAAATTGATAGGGCTTGGCACACTGAATGTTGATACCTTATAATTTCCTATTTTTTTTATTTTATTTCTTTTTAAGACTGACATTGCTTTTCAATAACTTTGCACTAGCATATCAAGTTCTGCATAATTCAATCAGTTGAAACCATCCAGATTTAGAAGGGTAAGTGCTGACCAGATTTTTAGAAGAGGTAATAACCCTCATACTCCAGAGCTTAAGCCAAAGTGGGATTAAAAGAAAATACGATGTGTTAGGCAAATTAAGCCACATTTGCTTCACTGGCAGATTCTTCCTTCTTTCTCTTAGTGGGAGCATCAACTCTGGGCATTGCTGGAGAGGCAGATGCTTCCCTCTCACACCACAGCTGTGGCAATGCTCCAGGCTCCTGACACATTCCCCCCAGCCAAGGGGACAGTTGCAAAATTAACAGTACATTAGTTCTGTCACTCAGGCATCAAGTAGATGATGCTTTAAAATTTGGAGGAAGCACACGAGAAGTTATTGACGGTTTCCCTGTACACATTGAACTCTTAGACTTGCATGGAAGAAAAGAACTTAAAGAGCTCTCCTGTTCTGCTCACCAGGGCCTGTGCAGCACAATAAACAGGCATGAGACCTCCTGCCACAGTGAACTGTGGAATAAACTGCCCAAGAGGGAAGTTTCTGCCTGACCCACAAGGTTCTGTTCTAATACAGGAAGACTTAGAGTCCCTTAATTATTATCGTGCCTGAAGTGAATGATGACAGCTTTGTTATCTACAGAGAGCTGCTTCACCATTGAGTTCTTGGCTTCATTGCCAGTCAGCAGGACTCACAGTCACAAGGTATTTTTATGCCATATGTATGATGGAGTCACGTGCCTCTCTCCCTTGGTCCTCTGTCATAAAGAAGCCTATAGAGAAACTGCTGTATTCATCTTCCCAAGACAAATGGTGTCTATGTGCACTTCACTTTTCCAAGCTGCATGCTCACCTTTCCTTGGCACAAAAGCCCTTCTTTTCACATTCATCATGGTTCCTCTGCCTCTGGTCCTACACCCACCAGATTCACATCATGTCAGGGCCAATTCCCTGAAGACTGACACAGCATTACTTTTCCAATTGGTACTGGACTAAAACATCACAGTCTGAAATTCACAGGGCTTCACATAATCTTAATGTCACAACGATTTTTACAACCTTTTGCCTAGTCACTTTCAGGAAAGAGAATCCACTGAGGCTTTCTAAAAGCTGCAGATTAAATTCAAAGCCCACAGCTGAAGGGAGCAGCTACCCTGGTATCTGGGTTTATGCCATCTTCACACATGTTCTGTACCGGAAATCAGATGGAGAGCTATTTTCAGTGTCTCTATTGGCACACGCCAAAATATTTAACTATTAAATTTGACCCACCACCTGCCCATCTTTCCGTTTTACGGCGCGAGCAAACAGCCAGCACAGCTATTTTTTCTGCCCTGCTTGAACAGCCAGACTAAATATCTCTCCTTGGTCGGCCGAGAGACGGGAGCAGGGGCAGCAGGGCTGTCCCCGGGCTCGCAGCGGTGACGGCCCCCCCCTCCGCGCACTGCGGAGCGCTCCCTGCGCGGCCGCCGCCGCCGCCCGAGGCCCGGGGAGCCGGCGGGGCGCGGGGCCGGGCGCTCCCCGGCGGGGCCGGAGCCCCGGGGGACGGGGAAGCATCCGCGTCCGCTCGGCGCACCTGCCCGGCTCATGTTTACAGCCGGGGTCCCGTTCATCCCAGCGCCGGGGCGGGGAGGGGAAATGCGATTAACAGATTAAGTTTGGAAGCGGCGGAAGGGGGGCGGGGGCCCATCCAAAGGCGCGCACCCTGCGCGGGGGCTGAGCGGCGGCTCTGTCGGCCCCGGCTGCTTTCCCCGCAGCGAGGAAAGCTGGGGAGAGCGGCGGGGAGGCCGTCATAGAGATCAGCGTGGAATAAAACGCCCACAGTCCCGGGGGGACAGTGACCGTGGAGGGGGAGGGAAGGACACCGGGTTGTCCCGCGGGGCGTCCCCGATGGGGTCAGGCTCCCGTACTCCTGCCATCCCGCGGGCTTACCTCGATCCATTTCTGAGCCTCGGTGAAGGCCAACTCAGGCTGGGGGGGCTCGGCGGGAGGCTGAACCTCTCCCAGCTCCAGCCCAGGACTGGCCATCTGCAGGGCCCCGGCGCGCCGCGGCTGCGGCGGGGGAGAAGCCAGGCACCGAGTCGCCAGCCCGGGGCGAGCCGCGGCCGCAGCGAGGGGACGCCGGAGGCCGCTGCCTGTCTGTCCCTGCCTCTCCCTGCTCGCAGCCGCCGGGGCGGGAGCCGGGGGCGGCGGCGCTCCGCAGCCCGGCTGGCTGCAGCTCGCCTGCGGTAACCTCTCTCCGCCGGTGCCCGTCCGCCCGCCCGCCCTGCCGGCTCGGTCCTCCCTCGGCTGCCGCCCCGCCCGCCCCGCCGGCGGAGCGGAGCTGCGCTGCGCTGTCCTGAGCTGCCAGCTAAAAATAAAACAGACGGGCGAAGCCGCTTTGCCTTCAGCCCATGCAAATGCCCGCGCCGCCGCCTCCCCGCCGCGAGCATCGCATCGCGGGCGGCGCTGCGGGCGGAGGGAGGGTGGGCGGGGGACTCGGGCACCCCGCGAGGGGGTCGGGGACGGGGACGGCGATGGAAAGGCACTCCCTGCTTGGGGAAGAGCCGCTCCCCTCACCCCTGCTCCCGGGGAGGGGGGGACTCGATGGCAAGGCTCCCCCTGCTTCAGGGGCCGCCAGTCCCCCACCCTCAGCCGCACACGGTGAGTTGCTGTTTGCGGCTGCTGCCTTAAACACCTCATTAATCGGTGCTGCTACGCGGAGCACCCGAGAATCTCCGTGTCCGCGGCGGGAAGGCGCTGCCCCTCGCCCGTCCCTCACCCACCTGCCCGAGGGCCGGGGCCGCTGCCCCGGGAGCGGAGCACGGCAGGTGCCTCTGAGGGCACTGCGGAACATCGCCTCGGGGCGGCTGCTGAGGGGTCACACCGGCCTGGCGAAAACGCGTGAGGGCCAGCACAGGGCTGGACTGCGTTAGTCTTCCCTGAGAACCAGAGCAGGCATCAAGGTGTGCTTGAAAATATATACCATGGGTGAATGCTTCCCGGGTTTGTCTTTATGCCGAGGAAGAAATCCAACTCTGTCCTGCAGAGACTTGCACACCTAACTTACATGGTGTGAGTAGTCCTAGATCAAGCAGATGCTTTTTAGCCTAAGGTTAAGCACAGAAGTTTCTAGAAACAGAAAGAAATTTTTTTTTCACCAGGCCTTTTAAAAGACAAATCCTAAAAATCTCCTCTCATGAGTGTACAAAACATGAGCCAAAGTTACTTGCTTATATTTATGAAAGCATAGAAAACTATCTGTGTGCTGGAAATGCAGGTGTGTAAACTTTAACCCCTACTACTAAGGTTTGTTTGAAAGGGGTCATAGCTGGCCACTTCTTCAGCTTGTGATAGGTGTCAACAAGTTTTGACAAGAAGCAAACTGTAGATCTACTTTTCAACATGCCCTTAGTTTGGGCCTTATTTCCCCTCAGTTCAGTAGCTGGGATTTTAAATCTTGTTTATTTTGATAGTCAACAAAAATTGCCAACTCTTAAAATATAAATATACCACAAAAGTGTATATATTTAACTCTGTTTCCATTCTAGGAATTTGTCTTTATTGTTTGCTACCTTTTTTTGGTCTTTGTTTATTGCCTCAAATATGCTGGAGTAACAAAGGGCCTAAAAACAGGATATAAGGTTTATAGGGATTTTTCTGAGTACTGCAACTAGACAAAAACTAGATGAATGGGAAATCTAATCTCAAATATTTAAAGATAAATAAGAAGTGTATTTTGAAATACTTATGATAACAATCTATTTTCTGATTCTTGTAATATTTAAATAACATTGATGTTTATCAGACAACAATTAGATTCATTCTCTTGGGGCAGTGCAAGACTAACAATTTAAAATAATTATCCTACCTCTTTTTTTTATTACTGTGCAATATCAAATGCATGATTTTCCTGTCTGGTGATCTCAACATCACCTCTTGGAGAACTAGAAGAGCTGGATTGGGCTGGGGTAAGCCCTTGTCTAGAAGTGAGGGGTGGACATTCATTTCCCATTTATGCAGTCAAGTTTCATGGATCATTAAAGAAAATACGCTCTGATACACACTCCTCTTTATACACTTACAGTCAAGCACACACAACTTTTCAAATTTGTTAAATCCCCACAGCACCACATGGATACAGAGCTAGTGCAGTCTTTAAAGAGCCCTATTATGTATTTAGGAGTGTAAAAGAAACTCTGACTGGCAGTGGGAATCTGGCCACTTCTTTTCCAATCCTAATCCTGAACCAGCTTCTCATTTGGTCAAGTACGAGGCAGCATCCGTACCTCCCTGTTCCCATGGAAACACACTTCTAGCATCAGCCCAGCTTACTTTCTTTTTTTTTTTTTTTTAAAATCACCATCTGCCTGGGGAGTTGCAGGGCTTGCTCTAAGCCCCTTGAATACCAGTCACAGGTTTTTCAGTAATTCTCCTTTCCATATAACAACCACCCTGGCAACTGCAGAAGACAAAATATGAAAACTAGAATGTTAGAAACTCCAGCCAGGTTTTCCCAAGGTCACTCAGTTGCTCCTAACTAGAAACATTGCTAGAAACTTAGTGGTGGAATTTGCAGCAGCAAAAAGGTAGGAGATTTTTTTCTTGGAAGTTAGTTTCAAAATTCTCTTATTTAAAAGCAAGTGCTTCAGTTTAACTTCTTCTTTTTTCATTCCAGGAAAAAACTCAAGCCAGCACTTCAACAATCCTTATCAACACACTCATATCTGTATTTATTAGACAGGAGAAATCCTACGGGGGTGCAGGTGTCAGTGTCAAATTGCATATCTTTGTCCAGGTTCAGTTACCCTTCCCAAAAGCAGACTGTGCCTGTGCATAAGTAAAGTAACTGTAGAAAAATGCATAATATAGTGGTTATAGGAGAAATCAGAAACAGAGAAAGAAGGTCTTCTCTGGTTTTCAGGGATCTTTATGCTGCTGTGCACAAATGGAAACATAGAGGCTTTGAGGAAGACATGCTTTAGGTATTCAGCTTCTATTAATTGGTTTGGTCTTCTACCTTGTTTATTTTCCTCTGCTGGGAAGAGGAGCTCTCCTGTTTCTTCTTGTCTTCAACTAACATCTAAAATCATTAAGCCTCTTGAGTTGCAGGAGCAGAGGTTTAATAAGGCCTGACTGCTGTTCTGGCAGGCCAGATCTTATCCCATGGCAGCAATGAGCAGCTTGCTCCAAGAAAGCTGTGTCCTGAACAGCTTCTGCCACTACGACCTGTCTCCTTTAATGAACAGGTCTGGTGTTCAAGACCAAGCTCTCAGCAAAACTACTCCTAGATGGCATCTTTGTAGTCTTGCTAGTCTTTCTGGTTGTATTATCCTGACAACAAAGCTTTTCCTTCAAAGCCAATCTGTCACAAATGCTTCCAGCAACATGTGTAACCTCCCTTTCTTTTACCAAAAAGCATGGCACAGAGAACAAATGGGTGAAACACCCAAGGATCATATAATTCTATTCTATTTTACATTGCTCATGTATCTTTTCTTGGGGGCTTTTACCAATGTACCTTAAACCAATAAGGCCCCATGACTGTTTAAGAAAGGAAGTTATCCTGCTGGCATCAGGGCTCTTCTTTCTCCTCCTCTCCTTCACAATCTGCCACTCTGGCCTGAAATTCTCTGAGCAGTACTTCTTTTTTCTCCAGACCATAATGGTGCTACTTTGGGGTGTTGCACAGTTCTGGGCCAGATCTCAGAGAAATGTGAGCTGAACCATAAGCATATTGTTCTGGCTAAGTATCTTCCCTGTTGTTTGCTCAAGGACTCCTATACATTTCTTTGGTTTCCTTGTCTTTTTTGTGCCTTTCAGAAATCACAGAATATCATGCAGAGAACTTGAGGTTGTATGGTATTTATTGTAAAAATTCTACTTGGAATTCCTTCATTTTCTAAAGCATAAGCCAGGGGTAGGCACACCCAGCACAGCTCTGTTCAACCTCCAGATAGTTTAACCTCCAGAGCTGCAGTGTCTGAACTGCCATGGGCCTCTCACTGTTGCAAAGAGCAGCCTGGCTGCCTGGTGGTGCTATGGGAGCTGGACAGCTCTGGCAGAAAGATGCTGGCACTAATGCTTCTCAACAGGTATTAACCCTGCCAGAGAGTATTTGGAGATTTTTTTACTGACTTTACTGATTTGACTTTATTGCCCTTACTGACAAAGGCAGGCTGTGCATTTTCACAGCCTGTCCTCTGTGGAAGGGTGAGTTGAGAGCTGAGCTGGGTGAGCAGATGAGAAGAGCCCTTGAAGCAGCATCTCTCAAGGCAGAGGAGGGTGGTGGAGAAGATGGTTACCAGGAGTTTAGGATTCTCTTGCTTGATAAAACTAGATTCAGAGACAGTTCTACTCTCAATGACATGCAAGCTGTCTTGGAGAGAAGGCTGGTAATAATACCCACTTGGAAGCAAGACATAGAAGATCCCTACTTTTGAAAAATTACTCTTTAAATGAGCTTTAGTTATTTTTAATTCTCATGAAAAATCAATGAATCTGTGACCATGAGAGCATGTTGATTTTTTCCAACCACTCAGACAAATGTTGTGACTTCACATTTTATTTAATCAGGGCATCTGCTGTGGTATATTTGCAGTGTTCAGCATTTGGCTGACAGAATCTGTTTGTTTATCCCGGCCATGCTGTCTTCTATCACAGTCACTTTCTCTCTGGTACCACTCATTCAGCAACATATTGTCAGGCTTGGCATTGATGTTCTGTGTCATTCTGGGAATTACAGGAGTAGATGAATCATCTGAATTTGCTTTTTCCCGGGAGAACAGTATGATTATCCCTTCTCACACTGTCCTGGAAGAAGGAGAAGCCCTTTTGTGAAGCAGTTTTTCTCTACTTTGAACTTTTATATAGATTTTTGAAAGCTAGTACAGCCAATTGTCATCTGGTAGCTGAGCACCATTTGGTATTTTCCTATTTTTTTGTCTTTGAATTTAATTAAATTTTTAGATTTTAAAAGCTGTTGAAAATCCAGGTTTGGATATACCATGTTGTTATTTAATGAGCTATAAGCCTAATGAACCAGAGTGCAGGTGATTCAAAATGAGATTCAAAATGTAAAATTTACATTTACATAAATGCATGTAAATATTCAATGTAATTTACAAGCTATAATTTTGAGGGGGTTCACCATCCTCTGCTCCCTGTCTAAGAAATCCCTGATCAATATCTCTTTGTTTTAAATGTTGCTGTGCCTTTAGTTGTGAGGTTTTCCGGCCTGGCCTTCCTTTCTGGCTCTAAGACTTGCTTCTACCTCTCCTGGAGGCCTCCAGATCCCAGGCTGACAGCTCTGCTAATGGCACAGAGCCTGGCTTAGCTTCTCCTTTCATCCACAGCCATGGTGGATTCTCCTACTCAGCCAAACAACCATTTCCTTCCTCCTTTTTATTGTTCTCATCCAGACCTGCCTTTCCTCTGGTATAGGAAATTCCTATGTCCAGCCTCCTCTTTAACAAGCATCTTTTTTTTGCTCTGTGAGCCTGCTGTCTTTTGTCCCAGATTGCCATAATCTTGTGTCTTTCAGCTCCAGTACATATCTCAGGTAGTTCTCACTTCCTCTTGTTCATATGAAGTATTTGAATGGAAAACCCAATACATAAAAACCATGAAAATCACTGGGAAAGAAAAGCAGAGAGAAGGCCCGTGAGAGGAGGAAGATCACAAATAAGTGATAACAAGTTACACAAGGTTAAAAAGACATAAACTGGGTTGACAAGTGAGCAGTAATACAAAAAAAGAAGTGGAGGAGTGGCGAAAAGGAAGTGAAGGAATCTGAAATAAATAGGTATCAAGGTAAAGGGAAGAATAAATCTGGGCACAGAACCATTGAACTCATCAGAGTATCCTTTCATTCTGCATTCATAGCTACCAAGCATCACAGGGTCCAAGTCCATATATGTTCTTTCCAGATCGTCTCATAAAATATATGCCAGATTACAAGAGGAAAATGTCCACATGCCCAGACCAGCATGAAAGGGTACTCTGAAGGAATGTGTGTCTTTTGCACCCTGCTCTCTGCTCCCAAAGCTGCATGGCTCTAACCTCTTGACAGGTCAAGCCTGGAAAAGGATGTGGCAGGACAATGGGTCTTTCACCAGCTGTTATCAAAGATCTTTTTAGCCCATTAAAACAAAAGTGCATTGATGGGGAGCGGATGCTCATAGGTTTGTGTACCTGCCAATATGACATCCAGTTTCTTTAATGCAAAGACAACAAACAGCCTTCACTTCTCTGCTGAGCTGGAAGTGGCACAGAAGCTCAAAACAGTATTTCTCCTCCAGGATTCTTTCAATTTTGACTGCTTTTCAGCTACCTTCTTAAAATCTACTTCATTCAAAACTGGAAGTGGAAGTGGGGGTGCTCTTCCAAACACAGTCTGGTCCAGAGCAGGACTCTCCACTTCCAGGATGGATCTGCAATAACCTTCCAGCTGATTTTGCACTCTGCTCATTTGAATGTAGTATCTTCCCCTGCTGCCACCTAGTATACATATTACCTATTCCCTTTCACCATCCAGAGTAATGGATGCAAGGACATGGAGCTACTAAAAATTTTCTGAGTCAGGAATGTGCTTAGAGGGGTTTTAGCACCCTCAGAGAGATATTCCTCAACACATCTTTCATAGTGCCACCACCAAGGAAGGGGGCCTTTTAAGTCAACTAACCTGCTCAGAGAGCACATGCCTGCTTCAGGTTCCATAAGTGCAGCTGAGTCTGGCCAGACTCAGTCAGACAAGGAAAGACAAGGAGCCAGAGCAGGTGGTTCAGGGGTCTACAATCCTCTGTGGCAAACTGTGGCTTCAAATGAGTGCTACAGATTTGTGGTATTTGGGGGAAGGGAGGGGGTGTCGTGCATGAGACAGCATGTAAAGAATGCAGTCAGAAGCTTTTGCCAAACTGGTGAAAAACGGGATGAAAACCAAAAACTGTACATGGAAAAATAGGTGATTTGAAAACCAAGTCCTAACCTCCAAAGTAAATTCCTGGGTTTTTATATTCATTTCATTGGTGTATAATAAATTTTATGTAGTGGTGGCATAAACATGTAGTTCACCAAACCACATTATTTTTGTCAAATGTGCACAAACAATAGCAAAACCCCCTCTCACTGATGTTAGAACAGCTATTTGCTAGGTAGCTGCTTGTGAAAGTTTGAGAAATGTGGGAAAATCCACATCACATTCAGTCTTTAATTTTAGCAGTGACTTGCCTCATCCAGAAAGAACTGATGAATAGTATCTTCCCTCAACTTTTCTTAGTAAATGTTCCTGTGGAGAAGATCAAAAGGGAAAACCTGTACCTGAAATTAACACTGGGCTTTACCCAAATTTGTTTGGAGTTTAGCTGGTTCACAGAAACTTGGAATATTCATTTACTCAGGATAAAGAAATAGGCAAACAAAAGTGAAAAATGGAAAGAGAGAAGCAGGGTCAGAAAACAAGAAGAGCAATAAAAGACTTGCTTCCATGCAGTAGGATAACAATATATCTTATTTAGCAACAGTATTATTTAGTTCCACACACAAGAATATTAGGGGTGGGTTTTTTCTCCTTTGATTGAACATTTAAAGGACAGAATTTAGCAGAGGATCATGTTCAACTAGGAGCAAGAAAAAGCAGTGCAGTGTAGGATGTAGGTTTTCGTCTGTAAGTAGGTTCCCTTGCTCAGTGATCTCTGTCATGACAATTCTTGCAGAACAAGACACTCATCAAAGCCTGTGAAGGTGCTTTTGTACCACAGGTACCATTTCTGGGAGAGATGGCATCTGCCATGCCATCACAGACATGGATGGTCACATATTCATAAGAGTCATGGCATCAAAATCAGCCATCTCTCTAAACTCCATTATGTTTTCTTTATTATGTTTTCTTTGTTTTGTTCTACACATCGTTTCAAAGGTTGAAGTATAATTTGTAACCCTGCCTAAATTACTACTGTGAGCTATGAGATAATTTCACCACTTAAACACACATACCAGCTAAAATTCCTTTAAAGTCATTTTCATAACTTTCTTTTATTATTACTTCTGTAATTATGTCTTTCTGTCTGGCCAGGAAAAGGGCCTGAAGTTTTTCCCCAGTTTGGAGGCCTCAGTGCTCTTCTATGGGCCTCCACAAGAAGCCCAGAGGTCAGGAAAATCTCAGATGAACACTCAAGGGAACAGAAAATACTTTCTGATAATAGACATAGCTGAAATGGTTGCTGATACCTGCTGACTCTTATTCTCAGGCACTTTTTGTCTTCTGGTGGGAGTGTCTATCACAGGAGCTCCTGATCTGGCCAGAAGAAAGGACAGACAATCCACAGATTGCAGAACTGTCATAGTTGTGGCTGATCCAAGCTACATTTTTTCATTAATCATTGCTTTTTAAAAGGGTCATATTTACTTAGCATTTTTTTCAATTTGAAATATAGTACTCATTGTATGTATCCTCATTGGTCCATTCACTTCAGGGTTGGACTTGATGCTCCTTGTGGGTCCCTTTCAACTCAGAATATTCTGTGATCTGTGACTGTTGATGAACCATGTCCAGGAAACCGGATAGGGATTTTGATAAGATGTTAAAGGAGGTGGATGCCCAAATCTCAGGAATGAATGGGGTCAAGCCCCTGAGTACCCTCCAATTGAAGAATTCCAGTCCTAAGACACTGATGAGCCCATGTTTGCATAGCATGCTAGTGGGTGAGCAGAAGGTCAAAATGAGGGTGTATCTCTAAGTGACTGGAGTGTTATGGGTAAGGAAACATTTTGGAATTCAGTCATGGCTGAAAGTTCAGGTCAGACAGCACAGGGAACACTTTAAGTAATTAATCATTTGGCAGACTTCAGAATCAAGGTTTTCTAAGGGACTAGGGGCCTTCAGTTAACTTTAGACAGCATGTAAGGTGATGTTTCTCTGAGAATTAGTACTTGAATCAGGTTTCTGTGGTGAATTAGAATATGCCAAATTTGTGTCTCTGAAGTACTTCTAGACTTTTCAATCAAACTTTATTGCACATGTTTCTCTTTATAGACCCTTCTGCAACCACAGTGTAGCAAAGATTGTTGTGCAGGAAGAGATGATCAACCTCTGGAGCACCTTGTGAGGCTGGTCAGCATTTACATGCCTCAGTGAAACTGGGAAAAATCATGAGCCTGTCAGGAATAGAAACCTCAAACCTTGTTGACAATCAAGACCTGTGGGATCTTCACCCCTGTGTGTAAGGGAAGTCATGCAAGTGGTTCCACAGAGTGGAAGGTTTTCCAGCCATACTGAGGGACTGGGCTATCAGCTGTGGGACCTCTTGTAACATGAAGCTAATTCTACTTTGAGGTGGCTGGTGTCAACATAGCACTCAAGTTTTCATGATCTAAACCTAGAGGAGGGAGACACATCTGCAAGGAGAATGGACTCTCATGTGTGGAGTGTATGACATCTTAGAGGAACAATGGTTCTTCAAGGCACATACTATGTCAATCTGTGGTATGTCCCAGCATCATCAGGGTGCTGTAGTCTTCCCTTCCACTTTCTACAGCAGTTAATTTCTCTAGCTTCTGAAGTGCTGTGAAAAATTTTGAGTACAGAGCACTGAAATTTGCCTGATAGGAGAAGCCAGCTGGAGACCATCATAGTGTGCATAATCTCATGCTGGAGGTGCTGTGGAGAAGAGTAAGAGCTGTACATATGCTCCATCAAACCTGACACTTCTTAGGGCTGCTTTGTTGCAAAGACTGTGATGGCTCTTATTTTGTGAGGACTTGAAAGTGCTGGGGCCTCCAGGAGCAATGCAGGGGAAGGAATACACTGTAAAGAAACTCCAGCCCTGGGGCAGGTGAGGAGCTGTGAGGGAGGGAGAGAATCTGTTTTTCTGTAGGTAGATATGCACCTCTGGGATTTTTTTTTACTAATTCTGCTGCGCTCCCCTTGTGAACTTAGCAAGAGCACATAGACTTTCTGAATACATTTGTATTTTTCAATGCCTGTGACTGTGAAACCCACAGAAGAGAGAGAGGTGAGGTTTCTGAACCCCATCCCAGAGAGGAGGCTGGGCAGTGGGAAGATTACATCCTAACTTCCAGGATCAATTTCTTCTCTCCCTCTAAAACCTCTGGTCTTCCATGCCTGAATTGAAATGACTTAATTGAAACACTCTGCATTTAAGACTTATGATAATATAAAAAGCCATCCCCTGACTCATCTCTTCTTACAGAAACACTGTGCAGAAGCACAGAAGTATGGAGTGAGATGTTTACATCAAGAGATAGCCTCAGTTTATAACATGGTGAATGAATGTGAAACTTAGGACTGACTTTCCAAACCTGTTTCAGTGATTGTAACTCAGTTAACACATCCTTTACAGAAAACATGCACAAAAACAAGGAAATGAATGCTTAAACACATAATAAATCTCTTGCTCTCCACCAGATAAATACACTGTGCTTATCAGGTATAAACCATGGCCTATTTCTTCATATTTGTAACCATAAATCTGGCTCAGTTACTGTACACATTCTACTATCCATTTATTTAATTTTGAAAAATACTACTGTAAATTTCCAAAAGATAAAGATTTTAATTTTTTTCATAGATATTTACAAGTTATTAGTCTGAGTGATAAAAGCAGAAGAACTGTCAGAAAGGAAGTTATATAATGACAATTCACTCTAAAATTACATTTGCATCTGAAGTTGCATCTGAGATTGAAAATGCAATTTGATATTGCTTTTATAACATATATATATATATCTCTGTGTGTGTGTGTGCGTGTGTGTGTGTGTATGCATATCTTGAGGTTATTGAAAAAGGAATATACATTTTTGGGGACCATGATTGAAAGAGTTATGCAGAAATATTTTTTTCATTAGAGTTCAAAAGTGACTGGTGTGAAAGTGTCACTCCTTGTTACTTTGCTTTCAGTGCTGCAGAGGTTGTTGGTGCCACGGTAGCTCTGAAGTTGTAACACTTAAAAACGCCACTTTGCTGTAATGTGAGCTCCACATCCTGAGGAAAAGCCAGGCTGCTGGGCTGTCCCTGTAGATTTCATGAAGTGTTTTGACTCTGAATCGAGGTAATTTGTTGATACTCCTGTAAATTTGATGAACAAATCTTTCTATAGAGGTCGTTTGCATTCAATGTTATTTTTAGAAATGTTCTGTGGTTACAGAGTTTATTGAGTTGGTGTATTTGACCTGGTTTTATTGACAATGATGTTTGCTAAACTACCAATGAGCAGTAAGAATGCTGACAGTGCCATTTATTCAAGGCAGCGTTGAGACAGAAGTTGTTATGTGCAAAGAGAAAGATAATGGAGGGAATCATATATGACTTGTCATGTGTGAACAGCTGTTTTTAGTTAGTTCCTGCTCCTAATGACAATAATTTCCACATTAATTGCTTCAAATGTCTTACAATGCATTTGAATTTATGTGTTCACTCTGGAAATATTCAGAAGTTATGTTTCAACCAGGACCATCTGATTTGCTCTGGGTGTTTAAAGTTTATGTGGCTGCAAAAGAAATTGAAGAAATTCACTGAAGAAAAATCTGTCAAACACCACTATATGTTTAGTCTCCTTTGACATTCTACACCAAGTTCATATTACTGACCATTCACAGATCCTGAATGAGGATTCTTTTTGATCAGATCCTGTAAAATGCTGTAATGCTCTTGAGACTAGAAATCACACCCATGACCTGAGGTGCATCTCAATGCTACTGGTGGTTTTGAGGGATTTTTTCACCCTCAGTGTGCTTTTTGAAATGGCATAATGCTGACAGCATCAGAAAAATTTTGGGCAGGGAAACAAAGCATTCGGTAAGTTCGAGCGCCATCTATGGAAAGAACACACCATCAGCCTGCAAACTCAGGTCGGGCTTCCTTAAATAACTTTATTTTTTACCTTCAGCAGCCAGGTCACTGCTTTAACCATCAGCTGGAACTAAACATTAAATCCAACAGGAAACTCTGAGCACTGCACTCAGTCTTTAGGAACTACTAAAATTCTCAGAAAACTTTTCAGCCTTTCTGCCTAATTCAGCCTTCCTGCCCTTAGGCTTTTCTAACAGTATTGTTGCAGTTTTACTTTTTTTTTTTTTTTCTAGAGGGTCTCCATCTCCTAGTAACACAGCATTGCTTGGTGGTCTGAGTTAAGGGTCAAGGCACTCTTAAACTCAGCCTCCTTCTTGCCAAGTGAGCAGGCTAGTGAAGTACTTAGGTGAGGCTTTGCACAGAACAGAATTGACTAAAGTCTTGTAATTCTCAGAGTGCACATCTGTTATCACCTAGTGGGAAAGGCTCTGATAGGAGGTCAGGGGTCTGCCGCCAGCTTCCTGGGTTTTTTTCATCATGCTTCTGTGTTTTAGGAGCTGTATACCACCATCAGATTATTACCTTGTACAACAAATTGCACAGATCTCTGAAATACATTTTGCATAAAGAAACTGGATATACATTAAAGCAAGGAGAGATGGGATGTTGCCTTCATGGTAAGAAGTTAGAAATGGGTGTGAAGGAGCCACAGCCAAATCCCTGTTACAGTGATTATTTGTTGCTTTCAAATGGGGCACCGCTGCAGGAAGAGAGAACCATTCATCATAATGGGCCAGATAGTAGTAAAACTTAGTTAAACATAGAGTGATTCAGTGTAGGTTTTGGCAGCAGAGCAAAAGAGAACACCTAGCTAGAGAAGTGACATTACACAGGACAGCCTGTCATGTCTCTTTCTCTCATTCAAAAGGACACCTAACAGTAGGAGATTATTCACTTTGAGAGTACTAAGCAGGGATAAATATCTCCTTCTCACCATCACAATTTGTTCTTTTGGAGAAAAACTGTGTCTAGATTCAGTATTCCCATCACCTGGTTTTGCCCTCCTCTGTAGTTTTACAGTTCTGTGCTCCTCAGCCATAAGCCCTTTGTTCATCCCATTGGTTTTGCAGAGGATCATGCTGCCTAACTGAAGGCTGAGATTTCCTTGAGTGACAAAATGTGTGGGAGCAGGGCTTTGCTTGTGCAGTTTGCTCAAGAACAGTGGTGGCAGAGCAGGGTGTTGAATGTGAGACTCTGGTTACCTGGTCTGATCACCCAGCCCTCCAGCTTTTTCCAACACTTGTCCTGTACTGTGGCTTGCCCCATTGCTTAGGAAAGTAATGGTTTTCTTGCCTCTTATAGGTATGTAGATCTTTGTTAGGTGAGTAAAAGAAGACTCAGGATGTAAGCAGTACAGTGTGCCATCCCTGGGCACTTTGCCACCAACTTCAGCTGGCTTAGGATTTGGGTCTATGACCCTGAAGGAACTGGATGAACTCTTCTTAAGCTAAATGAGAGGAATGTTTAACTCCAGTTACTTTTTACTGTCTTCTTGCCCAAACTTGCTTCATTCAAACCCTGATTCTGGAGGACATAAAACTGGAAAAAACAGTTTCCCTGTGCAAATTAATTTCTTGTGCCTATTTACATCAATGTGGTTCCATTTTCAACACTGGCAAAACCCTACTTGCAAAACAACTCTGAGAAAATGAAAACAAAAAACCACAAACCAAAATTTAACAGACATTTTCAGAAGAAAGAGTTTTAAGTCTTTCACTACTGAAAACTACTCTTTACCTTTATTTGGTACTCATGGAAAAGGCTGTGTTATCTTTTCAAAAGCTGTGGACATAAGTTTAGAGAAAATACTTTGAATGGGCAGAGAGAATCAAAATTTGTCTCCCAGCAGGACTAATGCTTATGATCTTAGACCAGGGGAGGAAAAAAAGTCACCATTAAACCCAAAAGCTGAGATGAGAGTCTACATGCTGCCATTCCAGGAACACGGACCTGTAGTTCTTTCAATAGTGATATTTTTCCTTTGCTTATCATCTCAGTGAATAATTTCTTTTTCTAAATGTCCAGGCTGTAGAAAGTAGTTGATAGTCTACAATAATAAGGGCGTGACAATATCATTGAGATGAGAGTTCCTTGGAATCTCTTGATCTCTATGTTTTGCACAATCGAGAGGAACTGTCACTCTGTGAGATATGGTGAGAATAGAGAGGATATTTTAGGCCAGAGACCTTTCTGGGAAACATTCCCTCACCAGTGTGTGCCAGTTAAACTCCAGTATAGTTCATGTTTTGTGGCAGCTTCGAAGGAATGCAGACCTGGACTGCTTCTGTCCATCCATTGTGTCTCACCCTGAAGGCTTCCCAGACTTGCACACTTAGAGATGTACTAAAACAAACACATCTGAGACACAAGATATAGGTGAAACTCATTACCAACTCAAAATCTGTATGTTATAATACAGTATCTTTCTACATGAAAAGACCACTCCAGACCCTAAATGTTTTCTCAGATTAGCTACAGTTCTAAATTAACTATGAAATGAGAGGCCTGGCCTCCTGTATGTGGGCTACAGTTTTATGCCTGAATACCATGAGCATGCACTGGCTGTAGAATTTTTTCTAGTATTTTCAGTACTTTTTCTAGTATTCCATTCCAATATTTTCTGTGTCCTTTCTTTTTTTAATGCAGAAAGGTCAACCATAATTCCCCACAAGAAATGGCATGAGTTTCAGACCATTATTCCTATACTATAGGTGATTTTTTTTCACAATTTACAAAGTATATGCATATTAGTATTTGCAGATGCTTCTTCCAGCTAGTTATTTTATATATGCTGGACAGAACTTAAAGGGTATCACCATGTACTCTTTTGCTTTGTTATAGATTTCACTGTCCCTGCTTTATTTGCAAACAGAATGCACAAGGATTTATTTTGTCCCAGATAAGAATAAATATAAATAAATAAACAGGTGTTGAAAAGCCTTTCTAGTGCTTGCATCTGT
This sequence comes from Molothrus aeneus, assembly GCF_037042795.1. Lineage (NCBI taxonomy): Eukaryota > Metazoa > Chordata > Aves > Passeriformes > Icteridae > Molothrus > Molothrus aeneus. The sequence continues at coordinate 50,156,567 of NC_089649.1, forward strand.
GATTCCCTCCTGAAACAAAAGTAATTCTGAAAGCTTTACTGAAAGCTTGCTTTGAAAGTGAGTATTTTTGCAGACTGCTGACTGCAGTACTACATTTGCTAAAGAGATGCTGTCACACAATGGTTTGCTCCTGTGTTATCTAGGTCATGGGCCAGAATTCTCCTGGGTGCTAACACTTTCCATTAAGCTGAATTTGTTGCTGCACAGTGCAGCTATTTTCCTTTCTAAAGCTGGTCCTAAATGGGAATGCTGAGTGGCCTGCCTAGTTTAACTGGTTTTGGTTCCATGTATAGTCAAGGGGTGAAGTCCTTTCCCTGAGGGACTGGCCACTTATTCTGCCATGGCCAAGCACTGAGCAGGCATTGCAGTTCCCTAATTTATGCTCCCTACCCCACACATTCACCACTGTTGATTTTGACAGTGTTTGTGTGGTGATTCCCGAAGAGTTGGCAACCATCCATAAAGAAAAGCAGTTCAATAGAAAACAGCTAAAGCCGGTCTCTTTGCACAAATTTTAGGTAGCATGAGCCTAATTTAAATCCTAGAAATGCAAACCATAGAATTTAAAACCTAGTGTATTACAGAAGTCAGTGTATGATAAACTTGCCTTCAATTCAATGCAGTAATTGTTCTTATTTTTGTTCCTAATCCTCTTCCTCTTACATGTGAATATGCTTGTGAGCAGTAGCTCTATCTCAAGCATTTTAAAACATGACCATGCAGGAGGTATTAGCTGCATTTATGTTTATGATTTCTTATTTAGCCTTAAAGTTTTGAAAATAATTCTCTATATTATTATGATCCATGATATTTTTATGATATACACTATGATGATCCATGTTGGATGATGCATGTTTTACACAATGTGCATTAAATCTCTTATGTACCTAAGAGAAAATAATGATTCTGTGTCTAGTCAGTGGTTTGTTTAGGACAGCACAAGAAAATCTAAACTGTGTGATGGGTTCTGGTCATCATTGCTGCTAGATCTGCTCTTTTCTCTGGAGAGAGCCTTTTCTTCACCTGTTGGTCCATATTGTATGGTCCATATTGTGTGGTCCATATTGTTATTGCACAGACATAATAAGTATACCTTGGTCTGACTGCTGAAATACTGAAAGGACAAATACTGAGATATTGCCATAGACATGAAAAATTCTGTGGGACTGGATAAAGCATATCCAACTTGTTATTGTTTTATTTCTTAAGAAGCTTTATAGAGCTTATTTCTTAAGAAGCTTTCCAGTAGCATTCTTATGAAAAAAAAAACCAAAACCAGTGCGAAGGAAGTTGCTCTGTTGGTGGTCGCTGCTGGTGAAAAATCCAAAAATCTCCTGTCTGAGAATGAAGGCAGAGACAGCCCACACGTCTGCATTCTTTAATACACACAAATATTATCTATTATATTACAGTGTGCAAATAAGATAAAAATGCATACATTATTTATATAAACTCATGTTACTGCCGTGGTAAAAAGTATTTGGGAAAGAAGTTGAACTTGTGAATGCTTACACTTCAGACTATAGTTACATTGTTGAGATTCCCATTTTCTGCCTTGTTATAATTTATAAACTTTGGATTTAGTCCAGGTAAGTCTTCTTACAGCTTAACTGTAATTTCCTTGCTAAATGGAGTCAGATGAGTGAGGATATGAACTCTTGGAAAAGTATAATCATTCCAAGGAAAGTTGTCCCACTTGATGTAGTAGAATTGATATAATTTTGTGAGAAGGACCGGCAGTTTCCTAATTCCCTGTCCAATGAAATGGACAGTGAAAAATACCAAGTGAGAGGCTTCTGCTTGAAAGCAAATGGACTTTTGCCCTCCTCATGCAAAGAGTTCAGCTCTGAGTCTAAACAGATGTGGAAATATCATCAAGTGTCTGACTGAGGAAATCACTTCAGCCTATACATAAATTCAACCATGTGCTAGAGCCTAACTGAAGGCTTGATTTCAGTTGAGATCATGGGCTAGCCATGAGCTGAGGTGCTCTGTAAAATCAGACCCCAAGTGCTACACAGTACTTAAAAATAAACTCGCCTCTTGCAGCCTAGGAGCTGAATTTAGCAAAGCTGAATTTAGCAAATTTGAGAAGGGAACTTTTCCATGCCCCATCAAATCTAATGAACCAAATGACATTTCCTGACACGCATGTATCAAATGAGTAAGGAACAAAACCAATGTTGCTGTAGAGTTAATATTTCAACTTTTTGAGCAGCAGTACTTATTTTCTTTTAATTGCACTCACAGGGACTCAAGAGTAGTTGTGGATTTTGCTTTCAAAAACACCAGCAAAGTTATAGGGTAAAAAAAAACCCCACAAATTTTTTGAGGCTGGCAGGAGAAATATCCCTAGCTTTGAAAATCAAAGAGATTTTAAGCTAATTTCTTCCTACTGTATTTTTAGTCAATGAGTGTGTGGTTCTCAGGCTGCAACATAGCAAGCACATTCCCTGCAGGAAAGACAGACAGCAGTCCCAGGCTCTCCTGGGTCCATTCCCTACTACAAGCCTCAGGAGTGACACTCACGAGCTAGACACATCCCCACTGCAGCTAAGCAAAGGATAAAATCTGTCACCTGACTGACGTGGATCCCTGCAGCAGCTGTGGCAGACAGACAGACAGACCATAGAAACAATGTTTGTAAAACACATTGTACAAGATCCCTGGCTGCTTAACCAGCAGTTTCTCATTGCCCTGAAACACTGCATTTTCACAAAGAGCAACAGTTTTTCTAAATCCTCAGAGCCCATCAAGGGCCATGAACATGCATTGGACTGATTGAAACCAAACAGGATTTTGCCATCTTTGGTAAAGGATTTAAATGATGTTTTACAGGGAAGTTTGTTGTCACTGCTACTGGTACTGATCATTACTAAAATGCAGCAGAGGTTACTTTATGACTTCTCAGATAGTGAGGAAAATTGAAAACCAAGTCCATTCATAACAGCACTGGGCTGTATCATACACCTGTAGCAGCTGCTTTCTGAAGCTGGCAAAAATTATCCACTCAGCCCCTTTTCTCACATTGTTCAGTAAGAATTGATCCTGAGAAATATGTTGCTTATTGGAAAAATCAGGGCATCTGCATCTCCATTCCTTACTTGCAAAGTGGGGATAGTTAAGCTGTACTTCTCCCACTCTGAACACACTAAGAGTAGAAGCTCTTCTGCTAAGATGTCAACATGCATACATATGAAGACTTGAAAAGAAAATGCAACTCAGTATGGCCACAGTGCTGTAAGTAATAATATCTCTTAGTATGGTATTGAGTGTTCCTAAGCAAAGGAATTGACTGTCATGGTTTTTATGTTACCCTGCTGGAAATGCTAAACTAGCAGAAATACCTTTGCCTAGTCTGGTTCCTCCAACATCATGCAGATCTCACTTTTTGTATCTTGTTGCAGGCCTTGCAATGTCATCTAAGCATGTCTGAAGCTCATCTAACCAAAAAGTACAGAAGTTTCAAATCAATTCTACATAGCTCATTATTTGTTCACTGAGCTTCATCTAGCACTACATTTTTGATGCACAATTATTTAAGGGATTGGGAAACTTCATTGAACAGTCTCATGGTACTGCTGGAAAGATGACCATTGAAAAATGTTCAGGAATTTGCTCATTTTTCCATTTCCCCCATCACTCACTGCTCCTTTTCCCCCTAGGGATGTTTCATGCATCCTCAGGGAGGACTCCTCATACTTCAGTTTCTGATTCATTGACTATGGAAGTGGTCCCTCAGGTCCATCTTTGGCCTCTGCCTTCCCCAGCTCTCTGTGAAGCGACAACCCTCCCATCAGGAACAAAACCTTCACCTCCCCCTGGATGCATTGGCTGCTGTTCCTGCAGCCATTCTTGTCCTTCCACCCTGGACAGAGAAGAAAACCAGCAGTCAGCAGCATCAGCCTCCAGCTCCTCCTCCAGGGAGCAGCTTCCCCACGCAAAGCACTTGCAATTTCACTGGGGATTAATTGGGCAAGCTTTGGTCCATTTCCCTGCATTTCTTGTCATCCCATTCACTTTTACTGCTTTCACTTGGTTTCGGAATTTTTCCTTTTTTTTTTTTTTTAGCCTTTGATTTCTTCAATTTCTTCTTCTCTCTGTGTTTACCTTTCTTCCCTGATTTCAGGATTTGCATTGGAGTCATTTTGGCAAGGCTTGGTCCTTTCCACTGCCCCTCATTTCACTTCAGTCCATTTGGTTGTAGTCACTCCGTTTCCAAATTTTCTGGGTGTTTTCAATTGCATTTTTTTGGATCATATCTCCTTTCCAGAGCGTTTGTTAGATTTTGTTCTCTGATTTCAAGATTTCATGCCCTTTCCTGAAAGGGAATGAAATCTTTACTGATCACTGCTCTAATTTTTTGTACTGAAATAGGTAACCTCAGTCAGTTTAACAGAAGCTGGTTGTTAATTTCTGGTCCCTTACACACTTGCAAGGATGGAGATGCTCCCATTTCCCTGACAACTTGTTCCAGTATATTACTTTCCCATGAAGAAATATTCTTCTTGTTTCCAAATGTCCTGAACTGAACCTTCCAAGCTGCAATTTGGGGTTACTGCCCTTTGATAGACCATCTCCTACTACCAGGACAAAAGATGGCTTTGTCATCTTTGCAATTGCCCTTGATGTAGTTGTAAGCTACCATCAGACCTTGCCTTGGTCTCCTCCATACCAGACTGTATATGCTGAGCTCCACCAGCCTCTCCTCATAGGCCACATGCTCCCTGCCTCTGTAGCCAGCTGCTGGACCCTCTCCAGACTCCTCCACATCCTTTTTGGACTGGGTGGGGGACCCAGAACTGAACCTCTATTCCAGGTGCAATCTCACCAGTGCCAAGGAGTAATGAATGGGTGATAACTTCCCTCCACCTGCTGGTCTTGTTCCTCCCAGTATTAACTCCCAACAGAGTATGTGATTTGCCTTACAGGAAGAGCACTCAACATATGGGCTTATATTCAACTTGGCACCTGCCATAACCCGCAGGTTGCAGAAAGGCTGAAACTCAGCCCTTCACCTCCAAGCCATAGGGTGGCTCCAGCCAGGTGCCAAGCTCTGCACCCCACCCTGTTGAACTCTATGAGGTTTCTTCTAACCCATCCTCTCATCCCTTGAGGTCCCTTGGCTTCAAAGCATTTGGAATATCCTCTACAATATGTAAAAAATTACAAAATGCAAGTGATATTTTATGTCCTTTGGTCACTAAAGGAACTTTAATGCTGTTACTCTGCTTCTGGCTGCATTTTTCTCTAATTGTGTCTGTTCTCAATTAGTCCACAGCTTTCCTGAGCTGAAGTCCTGCCATCAGCCTCTCCTTGGCTGCTGGCAGCACTAGGAGAGGGATCCTGTGACTACAAGGTTTATTGCCAGTCTTGTTTGCTCCCAATGCCCACCACGGGCCCTGCTGTCTTTGCATTAATGGCAAAGATGATATGAGTGTGTCTAGTTCCTTTTTCAGCTAACTGCTTCTCCATCTTAAATATTTGAGATTGATAAACTGGCCTGTGTGTCAAAAGCTGGATGCTGCTGCAGCTAGTCCCATACCTTTCTTACTTTCCCTAAAAAGAATTATATTTAGAATGGAAATACTAGTGTATATAGTGCACAGCACAGTATATTGGATAAAAGTTGTGCATTAGCTGCAAGTAAGCTGGGGACCTAAACCAAAGACTATTCATACATATAAGAGGCTTTGATTGTTGCATTATGCCTACCTTTTGATTAAGTTAAGGACTGGCTATTTGGCTCTGAATTCAGAAGTTTGCTTAAGCACGTGAATGATCCCATTGAAAGCAATAGGACTAGCTGTGGACTTTAAGATAGTGTCTGGATCTGTCATTGGTCCTAAATCAGACTTGTTGCTCTAAGTTTCCCAATGCTGCCATCTACAGAGTAAGATGACTACAGCTTTCAGGCAGGCAATTAAATGGTTATGAAATTATGGATTGCACACAGTCTACCCTGGTAGAGCTCTAAATTAGCTCTAAATGTGCATGTCTAAACAGATAAGCCTAAAATCCTACCTTCAATGTTTCTCAAATATTTCCAAGGATAGTTTTATATATTAACTGTTGAATGTCCACCTCTGGAAGGCAGCACAAAAATGGCAGGAATCTGTTAATTCAAATTAATTTGCTCAAAACTCACCGGTTTCTTCAGAGTGGGCATAAAAGACAGCAGGCTTTGCAAGCTCCTGCCCTTCTAAATAATTTTCACATGGAAAATTCAGGGGTAAATTCAGGAAAAACATGAAGGGCTTTAGATGAGATGTAGAGAGGGTAAAAAGAATTAATTTACTTAAGAAGACCACACAGGAAATCAAGGAAAAGCAACAGCTCAGAATGGAACTACAGCTATAAGAACAAAGAGGAGACAACAAGGAGGGACAAGAAATGATCCTCACTTCAGACAGATGTGCCCAATTAAAAATACTAAATTATAAGAGCACTTCTCATGAAAAGTGTTTTGCTACACACCACTCTAAAAAACAACTCTTGTCCCACACATATCTCCCAAAGTGTGAAATAATGGGCAAAGATTAAAATTAAAAAACTGGCAAGTAGGTAAAATAAGCTAGAAAATATGAATAAGAAAAAGCATTTCTTTTAAAGCCTGATATGGCTTTAAAACATCTTCCTGGTTTTATTTAATAGAATTGCAAGTTGTCAAATACACTCTTCTGTCTGTGCAGTGTGACTTTTTTTCTGAATGCAGTAACACATTTGGAACAGCTGCACTGCAATATTTCAACATCTTCCATCTATTCAGCTTACAGATGACCACTCATGATTTGAGACCTCTATCCCAGCCCCCAAGATCTTTGCCATCCCCAAAAACTCATCTTCCTGTTTCTGAAACCCAAGGTGGTTTAAAGTAAAGCCTAGCTGTTTCCTAAGCCCTTGTCATCATTTCTGCAGGGGACAATAGCCTTGGTAGTGGATGTTATGTATAAGTAGACAGATAACATTAATTCTTTGGTTTTGCTCTATATTTCCATCCTTTGAAACTATACCTGGGACCAGAATGTGAGAAAATAAGAAAAGTCTGGCACAAGCATTTTCAGGTTTCTTCAGCATTGACTCTACACAGGCACAGCCACAGTACATACCCTCAGTAACTGCCCTAAGGGCAAGGAGAGGGTCCTGTGCAGCACTAAAGCTCACTGCCCCAGGTAAGGCACACAGCTCACTTGGCACTTCTCGTGCTTCTCCTCCTGTAGCTGGATTTTTTCACCTTCCACTCTCCCCTGCTCATGGCCCTTGCGTTTCCTCTGCTGCTGGCTGTGTTGCTAAGCAGCCCAGCCGCAGGCATGGCTCCGAGCCTGCGCTGCAGCAGGGCTGCAGCAGAGGCCTCTCCCCCAACCCTACAACAACTTCCACCAAGAGGCAGAAGATGATGCTGTTGCAGAGGACAATGACACATAACAGACCTTTTCCTAGCCATGGTTTTCACCTTCCTGCTAACAGAAACTGAAGGCACTGATATTTAGAACTGGAGTATCCTGAGGTTTAGTAAATCCTTAGACTTCAAATTAAAATGTGTTGCAACCCTTTGCCAGCTTCAGCTATCAGGCAATTACATGAGCAGTAACAAGGCCCAATACAAAACAACATCAGCCCACACAGAGCTTTAATAAAAGCTTGATTTACCCTTCTAAAAAGCCCTGTGACCATCTACAAGTCTGTTACCCATCACTGTATAAAATGGTTGCCAGGGATGACTGGGACATTAGAATAAAGACCCAAGTTTAAGGGTGTTTTTTCCCTGCCTACAGCTACCTGAAATATCAACAGGCAGCTGCAAGATGAGCAAACAGCAACTAGACTCGGGTAAAAATAGTTTCCACAGGTCATGGTTCATGCCAAAGAACATGTATTATAGACAGATTTCATCTCTTTATCTTGAATCCAAAATTTCAACCTGCTATTAGAAATTTATGTAGTGTGGGTTTCTCCTTTTTAGGTCATTTTGGATGGGACAGATAAGTACAGCCTCTTTAAAGGTCTTCATAACAGAATCACAAGTTAGTAAGCACACATGACCTATCCCAGGATTGTGTTCTGCCTCAGCCAGCAGGTTTGGTTTAGCTACAGGTAGGGAAAATACCTGTTTTAATACTGTCTCCTATAAGGAAACATAACACCAACCAACTCAGTGGGTATTCTGTGCCTTGTAGCACTAATACAGACCACATTAAGGTGACATTTGAACAGTAATTTATCACACCTTACCCTTCCAAACTAAATGTATTCAGAGTGGCAGATTGCAGCTTATGAGTTTCAGACTGGACATTACAAAAAGCCTTACTGGAAGGGTAGTGCAGCATGCAGCACTGCAACATTATACAGACCAGTGTCTCTCCATCCTTGAAAGCCTCCAAGACACTAGAAAAAGCAATTGCCCTGCTACCCTGAGGTTAACTTAACTGTTTGCTCAGAGGAGAGCTTTGAGGGGCTTTTGAAAAGAGGACTTGCAGAGGATGCCGCACAACTCCTTTTGGAGAAAATTAGTCAGCACTTCAGTCCATTTAGTCTTCCAGCAGAACATTTTATTCTCATTAAGGACAAGGAAATATCAACCAACAACTCAAATAACATAACACAGATCAAACAAGCCCTGTTAAGCATTTTCTACTTAACATGTGAAAAAAGAGTCTAAAGATATCTGATGTGTCCAAACCGTTCACATTAAAACTTGAGCTCATCCTTTAGCATAAGCTCAGCTGATGTTGCATCTGTGTATAGCAAAAGGTGGAAATAATTTAAGATACCAGAACAGCTGTGTTTAACAAGTACTGAAGCACTGGAGTTTAAACTGCATTTACTGGTGTGCTATTAAACTGCTTTCCTTGCATCTCTTCAGAGTCTTAGGCAGACTTGCAGAAAGCCACAGCAGAAAAACGAACTTCTCCTTTTTCACGTTCTGTAAATTGTCTGCAGATCTTAGCAGAATCCTTGGGGATGAAAAAATACAGCTGCTTAGACTAACCAAATACTTTTCCTGCAGAGAACAAGCCTTTGCAGTTCCTCTCTGAGTCCCACAAACTAAGTTACATAATCTTATAGCATCAGCTAATAAATACACTGAACAGGTATCTAGCTCTTAGGGACAATACCTTTAGTAGTCATAAACGTGACAGATTTAAGCTAAGCACAGACTTGTACAGCAAGTAGGTACAGCCACTATATACCACATGCAGAATTCTCACTTCTTTATAAGGCTTTTTATAAGCCTTGATTTCAGGGAAACAAGCAGCAAGGGAGAAGACTTACCTTCAACAGCAAGTCATCTGAGCTCGTGCCATGGTTTACAGGAAATGGCATACGGCCATCTGTAAAAGAAATACTTCTGAATTAGCAGAACTGAGCATAGCAGACCCAAACAAGTACACATATGATGACACTGGGGATGTCAAAACAAATTGTCACTAGTCTGAGTGAGATGGAAACAGTGTTCTCAGCTACACCAGTGACAATATGCTTTAGGCCTTCAATGTAACCCGCCATCAGTTAAAATCTTCAGATGAAGATACAATTTGTGTTTTGGCACTGAGGGTCTCAGCAAACAGCTTAATTAGCACAAAATATCTTGTTTGAGCCCCCAACACTACTGTGCAGTGTGGCTGGCATAAGCCCAGTTCAAACACAGTTCATAGGCCTTACCCAATTCATACAGGTGTCCATCCACGTTGACAAAAAGGATGAAATGGAAGTTCACACTGTTGTCCTCAACCTTAGGAAACACCATCAGACATTTGTTAGTTTGAAGCTAGTACTGCAAACCCAATTTGTGACTACAGAACAGAGGAAACTTGAACAAGAAAGCCAAGGACTGAAAACTTCAGTTCAGTGGGAGAGGTCTGTGGCAAGACTTCTACAAGGTCAAGCACCAGAAATCCTAATGTCAAATTATATTTTACAACTGGGCCTTGATCCACATTCTCAATCCATGTTTGAGGAAGAAATCCCAAACAAGCATTCACCCATGAGTAACTTATTTCTCTTTCCCCATGAACTATAACAGCTTTCTGTCAGACAAAAAATAAGTGTTGCTCTGCCACCTTCATTAAACATTTTCCCAAGATTTTACACATTCACATCTTACCCGACATTGTCCTTCTTGCGCAACAGAATTGTGGACTTCTTGTATAGCCTTAAGAGAAAGCAGGTACAGGTTACTACATCTTTAGGTGCTGATAACTGTCAGTAGTTTGTATAGTTCATATACCTTATTATTTGCCAAATGCTTAGCTCTTTCTTCAGGAGACAAATCAGCTGTTTCATCAAGAAACTTCTTCAGGGCAGACCCCTCCTCTGCACAAGATGATCAAACATTTCATTCAGTATAGGTAAAACCTCAGTCATAGTTTAGATGCAGCCCACAGAAATCAATGCTTTTTGCACTAACTACAAGTCATTGCATTCACCCTGTAACTATCTCCAATATAAGCACATTATAACTACCACTCAAGGTAAGCTATTAACACAGAAGATATTAGTAACAATCTACACAAACAACCAGGATTGTTTCAGGGAAGAGTGCTTCAGTTAACTCTGGATGCTCATTTAGAAAAATAATTTTCAAATGGGATTCAGCTTTTCTGATTTCCCCACTGCACATTTGGCAGAAATGTTCAGCCCTGTTTTGAAGAAATTCAAGAAAGGTACCAGCTGTAAGGACACATAACTAACAGAACATGGGTAGACAAAATTGTCTCACTGCCTTTAAATGAAGGCAGCACTTGCTAACTTTGGTTTGCCAGAATATAAATTAGTGGAGTACTAAGATACACTAAGGTCTAGCACATAAAAGATATGCTGCATCATTGCTTCATTCATCAAGAGTGTTATTCCAGTGAATCCTTTTGAAGAACAAAGCAAAACTATGTTTAAATGTTCCCTATGACTTCCACATGTTTTCCTTTGTATAAAAAAGAATCCCACACCACAGAACGGGTCCAAGTTCTCTTAGAATAATGGTAGTTGTATTTTGCAGATCTAGTCTCTGAACAACAAAAGAATCTTTTTCTATAGTAAAGAAACCATCCAAACTATTACCTTGATAGGAAAAATCTCCTTACAAACACTTATCTATACAACTTGTCCAGCAAAAAGAAAAATAAAAATGTTTTAGACTGATTTACAGGCTGCTCTGAGCACATTGATTTACATTAGACATAAGCAGCATCAAGAACTCCATCTCATCTATTGACATCAAGCTTAATGTCAATAACTGCTTCTGAACACAGCACTTCTTAATTACAGACATACTTTGGTCAGTGCTGCTAAGTGCCCTTTTCCTCTTGCATTGCTTACTAGGACAATATCTCTGCAGCTAGCAGACAGGAGTCAAAGCACATTCCCTTTTGTGTTTCAGGCAGTCCACATGCCCCTCTCCAAGAGCTGGAAGACCCACTTACCAACTAAAACATTACAGGATGCCTTAACCTGGCTTGCCTGAAAGAAAGCTGTCCCAATAGCCCATACCCATTCAATCTGCTGTCAAAAATAGAAATTCAAGCACTTCAGAACATTCATACTCACCAAGTTTCAATTTGTCTTTGTTATTAGCAACTGCATGTATCAGACCAATTGTCCCACAGGAGTTACTGACGGTCTGCTTCAGGAAATACACTTTAGAACTGATCTCCTGGTCCTTTATTTTCTCAGTCTGTTGCTTTCTGAAGTTTTCATGCTGTAAACACATAACTAGTTTAGGCATTTCATCACAGTCCTATCCTTGTATAGTGCACTGGAAAAAATAAGTTGTTGTGCAGGAGAATCAGTATCAGGACTGGACAGAGATTTATTCAGAAAGTCATCTTTGTGGCACCAGTAAAGCACCATATGCCTAAACTGGATTCAGGCCAACACTTAATGGACTGACTACCTGCATGATTCAGTCATATCCAAAGGCACTGTTCTTATCTTCTCCATCTCTGCCATACACTGGAAATAGCTTGGTGGGAAATAATATAATGGATAGGCTCTTTTATATCCTCTCTCAGTTGCTTCAGTCCACTGAACAAGGCTACTCAGCATGTCTCTACAATAGGCCTTTTAGAACTGCCCTCATGAGCCCCTCCCCATCAGAACAATGTATAAACTGCAAAATCCATTGCTATTGGAAAGTTATAATCCTTCTTTAAGAACCTGTTAACTGAATTTGATTTCATCTCATTCACTTCCTTAGCATCAAACCAATTGATTATATTAAAGAAGCAATGTAGGCCTCTCCAGATCCAATGATTCAGCACAGTAATGGAATTGCTGTCCCTCACAGTCAAGATCACGCATTGTTTTTTCCCCTCAGTCTGATATACAAAGCAAAATCTCACAGGACCACTGTGATGGAATGAGAGCCCTTGTTTGGCTGCCCAGCTCAGCCGAGGCCATTTGGAGGCGGGGACCAAGGACAACACCGTGCCAGCGCCAAGCGCCATCCACGCCCAACCATCTGATGCTTAGGGGATGGCAGCCGCACTCCAGACAGCGGCCAGCGCTACCCTGCCGGGAGGGGACACGTACCTGCTCCGTGAGCGGGAACAGCAGGAGCAGCGCGCACGCCGGGGTCGGCACGGCGCGCAGCGCCTCATCCTCGAAGCCCAGCACGTCCACGAAGCGCCAGCCAGGACCCACCCCGAGGCGGGACAGCACCTGCACGGGGCACAGAGAGCGGGTGGCCCGGCCGCGCCACGCCCGTCCCCGCGGGGCGCGCCCGCCCCAGCCCCGCCGCGCCCGGTGACACAGCACAACGCGCGGGCCCGCCGCGCCACCTGCCGGCCCCGAGCGCGCACGGCCCCCGCGCCGCTCCGCAGGTGCGGCCGCGCCCCGCGAGCGGAGCCCCTCAGCGCCCCGGCGGGGCGGGATGCCGGGGGACGGAGGGAGGCGCCGCTCCGTGCCCCGGCGGGGCGGGATGCCGGGGGACGGAGGGAGGCGCCGCTCCGCAGGTGCGGCCGCGCCCCGCGCAGCGGTACCGCCACCGCGGCTGGCGCTCCCCGGCAGGGCGGGATGCCGAGGGATGGAGGGGGAAGGGCCGGCGCCCTCTCGCCCGCGACGCTCCTCCGGCGGCGGCAACTCACTTTGTTCAGCATCTGGAAGACAATGCGGGGTGGGGGAAAGCGTGAGTGCGGGTGAGAGACGGCGTCCCACCACCCGCCCGCAGCCCCAGCCCAGTCCCCGCCGCCCGTCGCGCACCTCGGGGTTGATCTCCATGGGCTGCCAGGCCATGGCTGCAGGGCGGCGGGAGCCGGGAAGAAGGCAGGCTGTGCCCCACGCACGACGATGTCCCCCGCGGCAGATCCGCTGCCGAGCCGCTGGCGACGCTGGGGCGCGGAGCCGCCCACCCGGCTCTTATATAGGGGCGGGCTGGCCCACTCGGCGCGGCGGCGGGGGGAGAGGGAGGAGCGGGGCACGGCCGAGGCGGGGGGGTCGGGGCCGAAGGGGCCGGGGGAGCGCGGCCGGGCCTGTGGGGCCGGGTCACGGCGCCTCCGCGGGAGCGGGGTGCGGCCGGGGGACCCCGGCCCCCCGAGGTTGGCGTGGAGAAAGTGCTGGAAGCGGGCCGGGAGCGTGGGCAAGCGGCTGGCATCACCCTGGGCAACAGGTTTCTCCTCCACCATCAGCCCAGCCCCTGGCTCCATGCATCCCCAAAGCCCATGTCTACATTTGTGTGCCAAGCTGCTCCTAAGCATCAGCCCCTGTTCTGTGTAAGTTGCGAAAAGTATACAATGGTTTTGGTATTCAACAAAATCATTAAACACTTATTTTTAAATTTCCAGTATCATTAATGTGACATAAAAGTCTCCTGTGTGCTGATTGTATCTCTGCATTTGGACCAACCCCTGAACCAGTCCAGTGAAGCTGGTTAAAAAATAGCGGGCTTTTTATCTTTTATTCATGACCTGACAGTTTCTGTGCACAATGTCTTTGGACTAGAACATGTCTGAATAAGGAAACAAAACCAACCTGCTCAAAATACTAGAAATCACGTGGACTCCCAACAGCTTTTCAGATTTTACTGGTAAACAGCCTTGTGGACAAGCGAGATGCTTCACAGTTGTCTTTCAAACAATGCAAATACTGAACAAAAGAGTCAGCTGAATGTCTGCAGTCTGTTTGGTTTTGATGACTTTCTTCCTTTGATTTTTCACTGTGTTTCAGAATGATTTGGGCCCCAGCACAGCAAAATTTCTAAGTGCTTGCCTCATTTCAAGCACATTTAAATTAACTTTAGATCTATTGCACTGTGATTTAGTGGAGAATCATTCACATCAGGTGGTTGCACACGTGCGTTTTTGAATTGAGACCTACTCATCAACATTACTCAGTTTACCATGAACTCATTGGGAAAAAAGCCTAGAATTAATCTTTGAAATATGGCCATAAAAGGTTCAAGATGCAGTCTCACACTAGCTCTACCTATAACAAGACTTAGTGAAGAAAAAAAGAGAATAGCAAGGCAGGCTTTGTATTTTGTGGCCAAAGCTGGCATGTTTCCAGACAGGATAAGGCCTTGAGCAACCTTGTCTGATCTTTTAGCTGATCATGCCTGGAGCAGGAGGTTTGTCTACAGGTATCCTAAGAAGCCTTCCTGAAATACCCCATGATCCTTTGATTTAGTCTATCACAGTAAAAAAAAAAAAAAAAAAAAAAAAAAAGCAGTACACACTGTTCAAAACCAAAGATTTCTGGGGAGGATGGGGGAAAGTTTCACAGTAAATCACAGTACCATTTATTTCTGCTTTTTTCCCCCTTTACTGTAGCTGAAAACAGCCTTTGATGCCTATAAGCAAGCCAAAATTGGTCCAAAATATTCAATATATGGTATCTTTGACTATCCTTCCTTTTATGATGAACTCTTAATGCACTGTAAGATGCAAGGATATCAAAGCAACTTGAATGAACAAGTCCAATGCTAATGGTCCCTGACAGATATGTAGGAGGGCCTGCATGCAGCTCCTCTGAGAGGATAGCAAAACATTCATCTTGCAGCCTACCAAAGAGAAGGCTAAAAAAGGCAAGAAAATCCTATTTCTGAATTGTACAGCAGCAAATGGTGGTTATGCCTTCAGCCTGCCTCAGCAATGGCAGTGCTTAGATCCCTAGGTTAGCCATCTCTGGGATGGCTCCTGTGTCTAGGCTGTTGAGGGAGACTGCAGTTGTGCAAGTGTAATTTCAGGCTCTGCACGGCTTGTACAGCATGCAGGAAGTGATAGCAGAACTGTTTCTGTGGAAGCATCTGTTAAATCTATCAATACACTAATTTTAAAATAAACAGTAAGTATAACAATATCAAACTTCTAAAACGGCTACTGTTGCATAAAGATGCCTCCAGAAAGACACATAAATGAGTTCTGTGTCATATGCAGTCCCCATCCACCTCATTGCAAAGATGAAGGAAGCCTCTAGACCATCTTTCTTCAGAGAAGAAGATAGATGTGCCCAACACATTTAATCCAATTCATTCCCATTACTGCAATAAAATTAATACTCACCTGGAAAAGTGACTGGACATACTTGTGAACTTTCTGCATTGTCCAAATGTAATAATAGTTTTTGTGGTGCTCAACACTGTTCACAGTGTTAAGGTTTTGCTCAGATGTCTAATCTAGAAACTGTGGACAGAGGAATCTTTGCTACATATATGATCTTTTGACAGATTCCTTTGTCTTAGATATAGGACTTGGTGTCAGTATTTATCTTTCCACCATATTCCACTTGAAGGTTGGCATAAGATCTAGACCTATAACTAAGGCCTGTTCCTGAGTTCAGAGGATCTCCAAACAAAAGTTCCTATAACAAGTAGGGTAGTAAAGGAGGCAAAGCTGCCTTAGAAAATGCAGAGCTCCCAAAATGGAAGCTGAGGCTGTATAATATTCTTTAGAAAACAATTTTCCTACTATCCTGCCAAAATCCAAGCCCTGGGGCAGTCCAAGTCCACATCTTCTGCATTGTCCTCACCTGCCTAGCAAACATCTCAGACATGTGCTTTTCTTAATTTTCTTATAATGACTCAGGTCCCAAAAGAAGGTTTCCAAAGCCATTCCTAGAAACCTCCTTAATTCCCTACTCCCTGCCTTCAAAACAAACAATTGTTGTCCATAGCTGGCTGCCCAGGCAGCAGGATGCAGGTCCTTGGCTGTGCAGGTGCTGGAGCCACAGGATTTGCTACATGGCACCATCCTCCTGGTGACTGCATTTACCCTTCCATGAGTAGAAGGTGTTTGCTGACTTACTCTAAGTACCTCCATTGGCTTTGGGGGTAAATCCTGCTTGAGGTAAATTCTGGCTGAGGTAAATCATGCAATTAGCTCAGTTTTACCATAGCAGTGTGCTAGACAGGGATTGACTTACACACAGATGGATGGAGCAATGTTGATGCAGTGCCATGCTCCCTTTGGCATGCCTCCTGCTGTGACAGTGGCCCTGAAGCTGGAAACTCTGTGGGTCTGAACTTTAGCTCTAATGTCAGCTCTAGGCTAAAGTTGTGGACAAAAGAGAAAGGTGTGGAGGGAACAAATGTGTCCCTGAAATGGTAGGATTATGCTGCTCTAAATCCTAATCCCAACTCAGATCCAAAACACAGCATTATGACAGGCACTATGGAGAAAACAAATTTCATCCCAGCCAGAACGTGTACACTGTGTCACAAGGTATCAAACATAAAGCATAACTGAGGCCACTGCTGGGACAGTGGGTGTCAGGGATGTGTGTAAGGCTGTAACATCCCCCCTTCTCTTCTGGTAAATTGTCTGGAGCACTGCAGCAATTCCTGCATGAGACTGCCCCAGCCTTTAATTAGAGGATCAGAGGGATCAATAGGCCAAGCAATTGAGTGCTTTTATAGAGGGCCTGGGTCCATGAAAGATTTGAGCAGAAGAGAGAGATATGTTTGTTTCTGAATTGCATCCAGGTTAATTTAAATACTTATGTGGAGAGTCGTGGTGACTGCAAGTCATGCAGCCCAGCATGTGAGGAAGTCTAAGTCCAGTTGCTATTCAGCACCTGGCTGTCAGCTGCTGCTCTCCAGGTCCATGGGCCAGGAGCTCTGGGCTGGAACATCTCAACTGTCAAGCAGGAGACTTGCAAATGAAAGAAATTCAAAACAGCCTACAGCTGAGTTGGGAATGGGGAAAAAAAGGCCACAAGTCTTGCTTTACTTAATTAAAGATTGGAAAATATATGTTGTTGTATTTCATTGTCCACAAGAAGCATATGTTTTGTCTAGGAAATTGAATAATTAAGGGCTTCTGAGGTGGGGACATACTGAAGGACGTGAACTCTGGGTCTGACCTGAGATGAAGACCAGCTGGAGAGAGGTAACAGAAACAATGCAGATAAAAGTGTCAGGTTGATGAAGGTGGCTGCTCTGCCAAGGACTGCCTTTGTGTGTATTGACTGCTAGCAGTGACTGTGCAATTGCTCTGAACTACAGCCAAGTCCACCAGCAGATAGAGAACGTGTTCTACAGAATGCAAGAGCTCTTCTGGAAGTCTGTAAGTGTTAAACTGCTGAAATGTAGCTTTGAAGGCTTGCCTTGAGAGTCTCAGTTCTAAAGAGTGCAGCCATGGTTTCCTTGATTTCAGACCTGTCTGGCAGGATGCTGATGATTCTTCATTCCTCTGAAAAATTGCATCCACCAAACAATGATGGTGTCTATCAGAACCACAGCAGCAGCATGTCACAGTAGAAGTAGTACAAACAGAGAGTGACTTCTTCCTCTTTTCACAAAGAAAGGTAGGAGGGACATCATTGTTGACAAGGGTCTCAGCTTCCCATGAAATGATAATACTCTTTGGTTATGAAAGATATGAAAGCTTGCAAGGCTTGTCTCAATGGATACGAAAGACACAATACTGGCACCTGGGCAATCAGCATCTGTCTCCTTTCCCTCAAATGCTTTCTTTGCTATGTAAGCCATCTATCCTTTCTTTATAGGCAGGAAGGATATCCATCTTTCTAGTCCTGTAGGAGAGAACAGTCCCTGCTTCCTTTCTCTTTGTTTTGTTGACCTAAACATTCTTAGGATTAGTGCTTTCATCTAGAGATGTAAAACACACATTTCAAGAGGACCCCATTCTGTGCAATGATTTAGCATAATACATGTAATAGCTAATAATAATGAATTTTAATTTCAATGTAATGCTTGGATGATCTGTGATTAGGACTTGCATACCTACTTACATTTTCATCCAGAGAATGTTTTCCTCAGATTAACAGGCAAAAGTGAAACAAGATGGGCCATGTGATTTTAAACTACTAGTTGTGAGAAACATAAATAGCAGCACTTGACTCTTGTAACACACTCTCTAGTACAGCACTATGCCTCTTTCCAAGCACTGTGTTGTGTCAGGCCATCCTGAGGTGACCCCAGTTTGCTTCTCCCCTTCAATCTTCAGTTTCTTCAGCAAAGATAGCAAAGCCTATCCTTAGATTTGTTTCTGAATGCTCAACAGCCATACAATAGCACCCCAAAAACATTAATCTCTCCCTGAGTTCTGGGACTGCTGGAAGAGCTTACCTTAGACAGGATGAGTTTCTTGTGAAACAAAATAAAAGGCTGCTTCAAATCAGCTGTGGAGCACAAGCCACTTCTAAGCTGGAGGAGAGCAGCAGAAAACAAGGAGAGATGAGAAATGTTGTCAGTCAGTGTTAAGGATATCAAGACATTGACTCAGTAGTACTTTAGTAGTACAGTAGAAGAGATACACTTCCTCAGGCTTATGGGGTGCTGAGGGAAAAGCACAGGCCACCTCCCAAATACCTCTTTATGTCAGCAGTCTCCAGCCTCTAGAATTAAACTTTTTAAGGGAAAGGACAGAATATACGCCTTAAAGAGCTGCTGACTGTATCCAGTCTATTGTCACCTGCACTCTCTTTACATGCTAGTGCAGCTTTGGTGTTTCTGGGGGAAATGTGAGGAGAAAATGAAGAAATGGCTAGCCTGTTGTTGGATGAAGAAGGGAGAAGTATGGCTCTACCAGAAGGGAATAGCAAGGCTTTTTGTGTCTCTCAAAGAAAAAAAGAAAAAGGGGCTTGTCCAGCTTGTATGACAACAGAGGCACCTGTACACATGAACTCTCATGTGCAGGGGGTTTACTGTGAAACCTTGTAACTACTCCAAGTCACCACAACAAACCATCTTACACGATGTCCAAAAGCTATCTTCTTTTGGGGAGAAGGAAAAGCAGACTGATAGTGATGGGCAGATGTAAAAGGCATTCCTTCACTCTGTCTTTTTTATGCAAATGGGACCTTAACCAGAATTTAAAGTAGTTGACAACTGAAATCAGTGAACAACAAAGCCACTTAATGAAAATAAATGAATAAATGATAAAAATCCTCAGGTTTTTTTCAGAATCCTGAAAGATTTCCACATAACTGTCATGGTCCTGTATTCTTGTTGTATCTTATGAATAGTCTTCTGGTCAACTGTCTCCACCTGATCTTTATGTACCTGTTCACCCCTACTTACAGAAATTCTGAAGTAAGTTGTGCTCAGCTTAACATGTTCTCTAAAATCTTCACTTGCATAACAAAAATGTCCTGCTACCCTGAACTCCTACACATCAACAAGGACAGATGTAGCACAGTATTTACACTAACTTGTGCCAAAGGATTTGCTGCCTGATCTACATGTGCACATTCTTGAGAAGTGTGGGGATTTTGTTTTAATTAGAGAAGTGCTCTGATCTAAAGCTTTAGCTGCAGAGTCTGAGATGTTCAAGCATGGTTCTTCTGTTGGAGCTACTTCACCTGGAGAGTGATGTTAGCACAGGGCTGCTGCCAGTCCAGTGAGTGAAGCCAAGAGCTTGGGGTCCCTGGATTGCCCTGAGTCTGCCCTGAGCCTGCCTAGCTAGTCCTGTCCTGAAGTGGGCTGCATGGGAAAGAGATTTTCTGCATCTAAGACAGTGTCAAACTACCTCTTCTTAATCACTTCTGAGGCATACCTTAGAGCTCCCAGCCTCTACATATACTTGGGGTGCAGGCCTGGCAGGGTAGTGACTCAGAGCAGCACAGCTTTGACTCTTTCTCATTGTGACCATGGTAAATAAAAAGCCTCACACACCTAGATCTGAGCTGCTCTTGCTTCTCCACATGTAACAAGATATAGAAGCATTAAATGCATCCCTCAGTCAGGCTAGCAGATCGTGGTTTTTAGGCAACAAGACCTCCAAAGTCTTTGCTGCACCAATTCCTGTGTTAATGACAAATAACAGTAGTTATTCATTTGTACTTACAAGTCAAGGCTTTGATTCTAAAATGTGTAAGAATGCGAGACTTAACCTTACATTAATAGCCACTTTTCAGAAGTACATCTGGCAGAACATAACCTTTCGGTTAAGTTATAATGCTGACACAAAGTGTTTTACATGTGGTGACCACCCAGAGTCTTGCTAATGCAGACCAGTTGTCCTGAAAGTGCTGCTTCCAGCAGCAGCATCCCCAGCAGTGCAGGGGCCCAGCTGCTCTGACACTGCTGGGGATGCTGCTGCTGGAAGGTTATTAGGCTTGGCTCAAGTGCAAGTAATTAACATCAAAAACACAGTGAAACAAATCCAGTTGGGAACCGTCAGCCCTTCCAAACTGCCTTTGACCCAGCCACTCTTAGAACCTAGTACTATAGTGCCTCCTGTGCATCTTCAGATGCTGCTTTCAGAGCACCAGCCATGCTGAGAAAGGAAGGATGTTTTCCCTCTCTGCTTCAGGAATTTTTTCACACTACACAAGGAGGAGAGTATTTCCAAACACCCAAACAGCTTTAGAGAAGTGTTTAGACAGTGTTCGTCACTGATAGAGAAACTTGTTTTCTGAAGATCAGTTTAACAAGTGCTGTTTTGAATTGTTTACCCAAAGCACACGTTGGTATGAAGAACGCCATCATTTGGACCTTGAGCCATACCGTCTCAGTGGAGGAGTTTAGCTTATGAGTGTGCCTGCTGAAACAAATCCCTGTCTCAGTGGAGAAAAATATTTAGATTGCAAGGGAAACTACACTATGGATCAGAAAAACAATGGGACTCTATCACATTCTACAGCTGCAAATATAAACGCAAAACATGCTGCTCTTTCCTGTGTATGTTTATACACGTAGGGCAAAATTCCCATTGAGTGCATTTGCAGCCTGGGCTTTTCTAGCTGTATTTAGGACATTAGGCACTGGACTTTTGTCTCTCTTGTTTCAGAGACAAAGCACTGGCCTTCTGCTGTTCGCAAACCTAGCGTTTCCAACTTTATCTTAGCTTTCTGTACCTCTTAATGTGTATTAGTGGATGTGAGTGTGTATATATGCATAACACAGAATTATAGAATTCTAGAATGGTTTGGGTTGGAAGAGACCCTAAAGATCATCTAGTAAGGATGATAGCATCATAGAATATCCTGGGTTGGAAGAAAACCACAAGGATCATCAATGTTCAGCTCCTCGCCCTGCACAGGACAACCCCAACAATGACACCATGTGTCTGAGAACATTTTCCAAATGCTTCTTGAATTCTGTCAGGCTTGGTGCTGTGACCACTTCTCTGGGGAGCCTGTTTCAGTACCCAAACACCCTCTGGGTGAAGAACATTTTCCTAATACCAGCTTAAACCCCCCCTGACACAGTATCATGCTGTTTCCTTAAGTTCTGTTACCGGTCACCATAGAGAAGAGATCAGTGTCTGCCCCTCCTCTTCCCTTCATGAGAAAGTTGTAGACTGCAAAGAGGTCTCCCCTCACTGTCCTCTTCTCCAGGCTGAGCAGACCAAGTACCCTCAGGTGCCTTGTACGGCTCCCCCTCATGACCCTTCACCCATCTTCATAGAAGGCTGTTCCTTTGGACACTCTCTAACAGCTTTAGATCCTTCTTGTTATTGAGGTGCCCAAAACTGCACATAATATTTAAGATGAGGTCGCCCCAGAGCAGAGCAGCCCTCCCTTGCCTGGCTGGCCATGCTGTGCCTGATGCCCCCCAGGACAGGGTTGTCCCTCCTGGCTGCCAGGGCACTGCTGGCTCATGATCACCTTTCCACTGACCAAGACACAGAGGTCTCTTTCCAGGGTGCTACTTGCCAGCATCTCATTCCTCAGTTTGTATGTATAACCCAGGTGCAGAATCCATCACTTCCCATTGTGAAACTTCGTACAGCTGGTGATTGCCCAGCCCTCTAATTTGTCGAGGTCTCTCTTCAGGACCACTCTACCTTCCAGGGAGTCAACAGCTCCCTACAATTTAGTCCTGTTGATAAACCTACTTTACTTTCAGGTCCTGTATCTAAGTAATTTATAAGGATGTTGAAGAACACTGGCCCTGAATTAGAGCCCCGTGGAACCCCACTAGTGACATGTCCCCAGTCTGATGTCACCCCATTCACAAAAACCCTTTGTGCCTGATGCATTAACCAGTTGCTCACCCATCCTATTATGTCTTTATCCAGCTGCGTGCTGAACATTTTGTCAGAAGGATACTTGAGAGACAGTATGGAAAGCTTTACTGAAGTCCAAAAAGATTACATCAACTGGCTTCCCTTGATAACTTAGGTAAGTTAAATTGTCATAAAAGCAAATTAAGTTAGTGAAACAGGACTGTCCCCTCATGAAGCTATACTGGCTGTGACCAATGACCATGTTGTCCTTCAAGTGTTTTTTAATAACTCCCAGAAAAATTTTCTCCATAATTTTACCAGACACTGAAGTAAGAATGACAGATCTGTAATTCCTAGGGTCATCCTTCTTGCCCTTCTTGAAAACTGGAACAACATTTGCCAACTACCGGTCAAATGTGACCTCTCCAGATTCCCAAGATTACTCAAAAATCCTTGAGAGAGCTCTCAAACACCCTGCCATGGGCAGCGACACCTGCAACTATACCAGGCAGGTTTCTCAAAGCCCCATATATAGCATGAGGTCATTCTGGCCTGAAACATGGCTTTCCTGACTGCCTCAAAGGGAGCTGTACTGATCATCATCCTTGGCTGCCTGTTGGGCAGAACCTGCAGTGAAGTTTTTCCAGGGAAAGCTCCAAGATACCGGAATGGCAGGCCTGAAGCACAGCAGCTGCTAACAATGGAGAGGTGTTTTCCTAAAGCTGTGCTTTATTTTGTGCTGTTTGAACAACAAAATATTTAAAGCCTCAAATGCAACCTACATTGCAAAATTTCTGTTGTATTCCTATTTCTCAGTTGTAGGAAAATATTGGTGATCACATGTTTGAGCTCCCATCAGGGCTAGACTTCCCATTTTAAGCAGCCAAGGCAAGAAAATCTAGCTAGATGTCAGCTTTGAAAGTGTGAGCTATTCTCTTTATTTGACTACCTATAATTACAGGCCTTGCTCTGTGGCAGCTTTTGAGTATTTTTGTCCACCAGAGCCACATAAAAGAGCAAGCGGAGTTTGCAGAAAAGTCCACTCTAAAAGCAGCTACTGGCTTCTAGCAGTGCCTAAGCAGATACTGTAGCATTTAGAAACCCTGCATTAATAGCAGCTTCTTTGTTACAAAGAGCAGCTTTGCCCATCTGGCCCTTCCAGCCAGAAGGAAGTGCCCAATGGGCTGTTTACTGCAGTGGTCAGTTGGTATAGTCTCCTGTTGCAATATGGTGATTGTTTGTGAGCAAACACAGTCACCCTGCTTGCACTGCTCAGAGCCTGCCTGTAATAATAATAAAAATTGGAGCTGCCCATGTTTGGATGAGTGGGAGGGCTGGGTAAATTCACCATATAACCAAGGAGTTTATATGCCTGGGGGCCAGTCAGGTCAGGCACCGTTTCCTTCACCCTCCCAGTAGGAAATATCAATATACTGCTGTGTAACAGGCAGAGAAAGGAGAGATCAGATAATTACATCAAGACAGATGTCTAAGAGATTATTTATAATTACTTTACAACCGTTCCAGGATGCAAGGCTTTGCATTCCTGAAGAGCTAGAGAGAAACTTCAAAATTATCATTCTGCCTTGCTTGGCTTGCCAAGATATCAGAGAACTGCTGGCCTACAAATTGTTCTTGCTCCTATACAGCCTTCATTAAGGTAGTGGCAATGTGCCTCAGATAGCTCATACAGTGAATGGGAGAGGGCTCCATGAGTAGAGCAGGAGACCTTGATTTAGTTCCTGGTTTGATTTAACTACTGGAATAATCTTATCTGAGACTGATGTCTTGTGGCCTTTGCTTCTCTATAAATAACACAGGGAAGTTTGTTCATGGCAGAATTAATCTTTCATTATATGCTAGCCCAGGGAGCACTAAGAAGACAGAAATTCAAAATAATGGGCATGATACATGCTTTTGCACAGGTCCTGAGAAGCAGTATGTCTGGGGGACTGAACCCTCCAAGCATGTTTAAGCCTGTAATGAAAAATTACATGCTATGAGTCTAATTCTTAAATCTCCTAGCTGCAGGTGCACTGTGTGTGGTGGTTGTTGCTTTTTCTGGAAAATTATTTGATTTTGTATTTAAAATGGAGACTTATAGTAGCTGCGTGAAAATGTTAGAGGAAGTGTTCCAAGCATTCTGCTATAATCGAATTTTCTTAGATAAGTTTCTGTGTTTAGGCTCAGTATATTCAGCCATATTCAGTGTGTTTCTCTGTGCTATGGAAGCGCAGTAGCACCACTAGATGGTAGCCTTGCTTATTTCATAGCCACCGCTCTCCTTCTGCAGTCCGCCGCAGTAAGGGAGAGTAAGAGATTCTCGGGATGGGATCCTTGCGTACTGTAACTATCCCTCTGCACGGACTAACCCCTAAGTAAAAAGCTGCTACACGGAGGAAAGCAGGGACTGTCGTATGGACTGTCATTCCGTGTTGCAAAGTTGGAGAGATTTTGACCCAAATAAAATCACAGTCAATAGTTCACACACAGGAACAGCAGGATGATAATGTAATTCTTAGAAAATAGAAAGGCCTCTCTTTTTCTTCCACTGTTCCACAAGATGTTTGTGTATTAAGAAAAAGAGTAAGTGCCCAAGAGTTGGATTTTGATTATCATTGTGGGTCCCTTCCAAATAATGACAATCTATGATTCTATGAAATATTTGATGAGATTTACTAAGCCTAGACAAGCACTGCATCCACACAGAAAGGTTTCCAAGAAGTGAGTGTATTGGACAGCAGTCCATTTAGGATGTATATGAAATTCCTTATTTTGTTTCCCCAACACTTTATTTTTATGGCACTGCTTACTACACTGCAATCCAAAGTGCATTATATAGAATAGATAACTAAATATTAATCATAACTCTAACTACATAGTGAAAACCACAATGCAGTGTTATTACATTTATTTTTATTAAAGGAACATTAATTTCTGAACATCTTGCCTGAGCATTTCTGTCAAGGAAATTTATTAATAGGGTATTCACTAATAACCTTGGTAATCTGCTAGTTGTCATGCATCTCTAAAGTAGATACAGTGCATATTCCAGGGAGTGTTCTTCTCCAGTATGCTGTCAAAGCATAAAAGCTTTCCCTCCTGCTGGATGACGTGCTTTGTTAAAGGGGGAAGCAACCTGATTTGCAAATGCTGGAATGTGATGAATTACCTTTGGATGCCTCTGGAGGTCATGGGTCCTTCTGAAACTGATCACGATAACATGATTTTATTACAGATCATTATAACTATTTAGAGGCTTTTCTGGGCCGTCTTCTTAGTCTTGAATCTAAAAATAGCAATTAAAATGTGAGTTTTAGCTTATAAAAGTGTTAGATTAAATCATATCCAAATTTAAGACAAATAGAAAAAGTGGAAAAAGTTTTACAAAAAAGAAAAATACATTTAAGAGTAAGTTATTAAATATTAGAGTATAATTTTTAGGCGCTTTGCTCTGAATTACTTTGCCTAACCGTTGTATGTCTTCACCTAATTGTTTCTTCCTGTTCATCAGTATAGCACTTATAATTACAAATATTTTTTCTGTTCTTTAGGCTGGTGGATGTCAATATGATCTTACAAAAACATAAATATTTTTAATTAAAAACTTAATATTGCTATTAATTTTAATGATCCTTTAAATTGTTCTTAGTCCGTGAGTGTTCTGTTATGACCAGGAACATGACTGTAAAGGTAGGGAACAAAACACAGAAGAAGGTTATGGAATGCATAGGAAAAATCATCTCTTGCAGATGAAGAGATTTGCTGTTAAAAAGGTGTGATAAATTTTAAAGCAGACTTGGGCACTTCAACAGGACTACTAAATGTGTTTACATTTACAAGAACATGTCAGAAAATGTATGAGATGCCAATTTCATTATTGTAATAGACTTCTTTGACCTCCTTATATGTCTTAGGTCACTCCAATAGGACACTATTTTACTGCTGATTGTTTTGCATCTGCTGTTCCAGGGACCTCCTAAAATTGTTAGGAGGTATAGAAGTAAAAGGTCTATTACATGCTTTTCATTAAACTACCATCTTATGTTGAATTTTTTGCTTTAGCAATGACCAGTTTCTTCCCCTGCAATCTCAAAAGCTTAGCTTGGCAGAACAGACAATATTCCACATATTTGGAAGGTATTAAACAGAAATATCTCCCTGTGGGTGTGTTCTATTAAGCCTCATTTCTAACTGTCTGGGCTGTTGCTGTGATTCCCTACTCATCCATCTCAAAATGTGTGTAGGGATTAATCTCAGCTGCAACCCTACAGCAGTGCACGCAGGTTAGAGCAGTGAAGTTGCCAGGCCTGGTCCTTTATTTGCTTGTTTTCTGCACACCTCATTCCTTTCCATTTACACTGGTTACCTGTGTTTGAGACCAACCAGAGCACAGCTGCCTGGAGCCTATGCCCATGCCAAGTACACTCCATTAATCCATGACCAGATGGGGTTTGCTAATGCTCATCAGCCATGTGGGTGTGTAACCCACTGCCATGTTGCTACTTGGTGCCCATATCCACTGTGAAAAACAATTCTTAAAATTGTAGAAACATACAATTGTTTGGGTTGGAAAAGATATTTAAGATAATGAAGTCCAATCATTAACCCGACACTGCCAAGTCCACCACTAAACCACATCCCCAAGTACTGCATCTACTCATCCTGTTAAATACCTTCAGAGATGGTGATTCCACCATTCCCCTGGGCAGCCTGTTCCAATGCTTAACAACCCATTCAGTGAAGAAACTTTCCTTAAAATCCAGCATAAACCTCCCATGGTGCAACTTCAGGCTGTTTCTTCTTATCCTACTGCTTTTTACCTGGTAGAAGGGACCAACCCCGAGCTGTCAATAACCTCCTTTCGGGTAATTGTAGAGAGTGATAAAATCTTCTTCTAGGGCTTCCCAGCCTACCTGGCTGTCTCACTGTCTACCTCTCTGTCTCTCACTCAGAGGAGCACTGGGATACAGCAGGTGGCATTTTAGGAAAGTCATAACCACTGCCTCACCTGATACGAGCATTACTACACACGCCAAGGACGAGCCAGACCCTTCTTTTTCCCTAAGGAGAATTTTTTGTTTTGTTTTGGTTTTTTTCCCCGGGGTGTAGACCTGCCTCACACACAACCTCTACTCTTTCACAGAGGTACATCTGCTCTGATGTGAGCTGCTGACCGCGGCGGGCCGGGCCGGGTCAGGCGGGCCGGGAGCAGGCCCCGCGGGCACGCTGCCGCCATGGCGCCGCGGCCATCGCCCCTGGCCCCGCCCGGCTGCCCCCCTGCGGGCCGCGGCTCTGGGCGGCGGCCGGGGCGGAGGGAGAGGAGGGGCGGTGGCGGCCGGCGGCCGGAATCGTTTCCTGGGTAAGCGCAGCGGGCTGGGAAGCGTTTCCGGAAGGCTGGCCGCATCCCGCAGCGGCTTCGGGCGCCTCCGGGGCGGGCGGCGGAGCGGCGCCGCGGGCAGGTGCGTTCCGCGGCGGGTGGCGGGAGGGCAGGGCAGCGCGTCCCGTCCCGTCCCGTCCCGTCCCGTCCCGTGGCAGAGCCCCGGTGCGCGGCCGCCCGCGGTGCCGCCGCTCCGGCCGGCCCGCTGCCGGTGGGACCGGGCAGGAGGCCGGGGGAGGGTCCCGCCGCCCTTGCTCGGGGCGATTCCGGCGCATCCCGGTCTCGGTGGTGCGGAGCCGAGGCCGGCCTGCGGTCCGCTGCCTTCCCTCGGTGTGCAGGAGCGCTGCCGCTGCTGCAGAGCGCTGGCCGAGCCTGCGGCGAGCGTGGGCTCTGCTCCCGCGGGCGGCGAATAGCAGCGGCAGCTGGTCTTGTTCTGCTGCTGGTGGTGCAGAAAAAAAGCCTGGAAAATGGTAAAAGTGCCTGTAGTAGGTTTGTTTTGTTTTGTTTTGCTTTTTGGTTTTGGGGTGTTTTTTTGTTTTGGTTTGGTTTTTTTTTTTAATTAGTAGACTGAGCGGGTTGAGCTCTGTGATTAAATCGTACTCGAGGGTTACGCGCGGGGCTGCAAATGGGAAAAATACGGTCCTTGGAAAAAAACGTGGACCCCACGAATCTGTCTTGGAAGTTGTCAGGAATTTGCTTGGGTCCCAAGGCAACAACGGAGCTACTTTTCGTTGCGGCTACAGAGACAGATAAAATGGAAAGTGTAACGGTTTGTATTTGTACTTCATTGCTTTGCCTGCTTGTTTGCAATGTTTTATAATTCTTGGCTGGGCTCCTGCTTGCTAGGGAGGGTAAGTGTACTTCTGGGCTTTAAACACAAAATAACAAAACCAAGAAAAAAACCCAACTCTGCAGTGGTGGTGCGTTGCTGGGCTTTGTGTGCTGTGGATGCTACTGGTAGCTGTACGTGGTAAATGGTATCTGCAGTGAGTTATTTGGGGTAACAGTGTCTGCTGCAAGTTTCAGTGCTTCCCCAAGATCTGCTGTGTAGCCCCAGGAGCTGAGGTACGGTTGCTGCTGAGCTGCTGCAGATTTGCTGTGTCGTCTGGCTTGGAGGTGTGCTCCTCCAGTGTGTTCCAGATCCTACATGTCATGCTCTGGTGTTTTCTGAACGCCTGAATGAGTTGTCTGTCTTGTGTTTAAAACTATTTTCTGCTGGCATAATTGCATTTAGTTAAAATAAGAGTGCAGATGTCCTAGCACTTAAGGGAAGAGACATCCTCTTACGGTGACCTTGGGACAAAATCTTGGCTGATTAATTTCCTTGCCTGGAACAGTCATGCGGAGTGAGGATATTTCTGTTCTTCCTTTACAGAAATGAGCATGTGATGGAATACTTTTTGGCTTGTATTTTTGGGGTCTTTTGTCAGCTGAGGGAATCAAGGTCTGGAGAAGACTCTTTGGGATGAAGAATAATTTTATCCTGTGTTATGAAGAAAACATAACTGTTGTAACAAGGAGGAAGATTCTTGGCTCTGAAGCAGCACGACTGAATGTGCCTTTCCCAGCAAGAGTCATCTAAATAGTAGATTACAACTGTGGGAATCATTTGCTAGGAGAGGAAATGCATGACTTGGAAACCTGGATTATTATTTTCGTTTTCAGTTCTGCAGCTAAGCTGGAAACCAGTGACAAAATTGGTCATTTTTTGGTGTGGTGTTGCGTAGACTTTGCTGTGCCATTGGTCAGGAGGGATGGAGTCTTCCTTAGGAAATGCCTGAGGAGCCTAGAAAGGGCTGCTGCAGGATTTGAGCTGAAGAGAGTGGTGACTTCAGGAGCTTAAGGGGGGATTTGAGTACTTGAGATTGTCTGCTGTAAGGATTTTTTAGCAGAGGTTGTGAAAAACTAAAGTGAATCCTGGTAGTTGGTGGTAATGGTGAGCAACTCACTGATTACATCTCTGTCAGATAGCAAGCTTTGACACAGGATGTGTAGTCATACTTGAACAAATCATCCACACTGAAAACAAACTATCCTGTACATCCTTTTCTAGTGGGACAGAAAGTCCTACCTTTGTACCCTGCTGTGAGCAAGGAGCTCCGTTACAGGGAGGGGAGCAGTAGAGCCAGGATGTGCTGGGTGCACTGGCTGATCACTGACAAAGTTGCTGCTGTAGAGGAAGTGAAGGTGATGGTGGAGTGTGTTAGGCCAGGACACATCAGGAGCCATGGTGGAATGGGTGTGAGCTCCTGGGGAGTGCCAGCCACGGGTTCTCTCACCTGTGCTGCAGGTGGGACAGTGCAGACTGAGGCTGGAGGACAGCAGTGTCAATTATTCCAGAGAAGACAGGGAAAGCCTGGCTTGTTTAGCCTAGCAAATAAGGCTGAGATGGAATATGATTGCAGTCTGCAAGTACAGCTGGGCTATAAATACTAGAAAGGGAGAGAGGAGCTATTTAAGCTAAAGAACAATCTTGGCATGAGAGGAAATGTATATAAACTGGCAGGAATAAGTTTAAGCTGAAATTTACACAGTTTCTTCTCTAAATGGGCTCAGGTTCTAGAACAACCTTATAATGGGATAAATGGAGTAAACTCCTTAACTGACTCTTAAGAATGTGTTGAGGAAGTCTATATTGTATGCTTGGCTGTGGCAGTAGGAGTGAAGGCTTGGTAACTCAGGAAAAGCTTTTCTGTATGTCTGAGTTAATATAGATTTTATGTGTTAGTGTTTCTTATTTTTAAAATCTGACATTACAACACTGGTATAAAAATGCCTGCTTTACCATTTGTATTGCTACATGGTTGCAATGTGCTTAGTGGCTGGTTTCTGAAATGTTTTGCATGTTAGTTTTTTTCTCCACTAAAATAATGTATTGTCTAACAACTGCATCTAATTGTGTGGAAAATCCTTTTCCTTAAAGTACAAGCTGTGCAAAAGGAAACTATGTGTTTGTATGTATGAGCTGCTAGAGCTTATTAACTTTCAGGTTAAAAAATGAACTGCAGCAATTCTGTCCCCCCCCCCCATATGTAAGTAATTCATAAATCCTCTCAAAAAGGAGTTCTTGGGGGGGGGGGCTGTACAGTAGACCCAGATAATGTGAACTGAGACCAGTTCTCCAAGGTATGCTGTGACTGGAAGACCATAATTAAATGAAGTTAAAACAAATTTGAAAACAAGTCTAGTGGAGCTAGTTGTGCATGGGATTTGTCTCATTTGTTGTCCTGCAGAATAGCTGAGTTATCTGGTATGGTGGTTGCAGTAGTTGAACTTGTATGAGGTCTGTAGATGGTTCAAAAAATACTGTGTGTGCAACAAGGAATGCAACCAGCTGCAGATGCTGTATAATGGTTACTGTGACTGTCAGCAGAACCTGACTGCTTCCCATGATGATCAGTATTCCAGCACCTCTGTGCCTGTTTCCTTGTCTCATTATGCTTTGGACAGAGCACTGATCTATGCTGTCACCAGAGATTTAAGGAGGAGAGGGTGTTTTTGGAATTCTCTGTGTGGTGTCCTGCTTTAATTGCCTAATTCTTATTACCCTTCCGCCTGCTTCTCTTGGAATCTGTTGTCTTCTGCAACCTTTTTTTCTTTCTTCCCTTTTCCTTTTTTTTTTTTTTTTTTGGTCAACATGAAAGCAGATGTCAAAGGAAAAATAAGAACAAGATGCCCTTATTCAAAACCTCCTCTATAGATACTCTCTGAAGCTCTGGCTGTTCTCAGCTTGTTGTTATCAGAGTTGGGTGCAAGCTTTCCCTTCAAAACATTTGGTGGTTTTTGGTTCCAAATGCCTGTCTGGTCTGTCTGCAGCCTCCTGGGACCTTGTTGCAGGCTCTATGGCCTTAAGCCAAGAGTGCTGCTTGTCTGTAGGTCTGCTCCTGGCTGGGAAAAGAATTCCTGATTTCTGCTTGGCTTCCCCTGGATCCCTGCTGGGATTATTGTCTCTTACCACTTTCTGTTCACCTGCAAGGGGTGCTACAGGTTCTAGAGCTCTGGCAGGAGAATTTGAGGGAATTGTTAGGGTGTGGAGGGTGCCCTGGGACTGCTGATGACCACTGGTTTGTCTGTGCCTCATCTGGGAGGTCCTGGTTGCTGAAGTCTGTTGCCAAGGGTGTAAGAGCAGGCCCTGCAGCAAGGCTATGGGAAATGAATGTAGGAGTCTGCCCTGACAAAGACAGCAGACACTTGGCCTCCATCACTCTCAGGACAGTGAGTTAACCTTGTTAAACAAAGTGGATTTCTTTATGACTTAAAAAGATGAAACTCAATTTAGCTGGAGATCTAAGGTCAGCCTCAAAGTTCTGTCTCCCAATGTTAAAGCCGTTTTCTTTCTTTAACTGCAACATGCTGAGCTTCAGTCTCCCCTGAAAATGTGATATTTGTTTGGGTAAGTATTTAGATCATGACTTTTACTGCTGAACAAACCCTGCATCTAAGTGTAACACTGATTAGTGCATTTTTAAAGTGGTCTGCATACCAATTAGGATGATTAACTATATGCAAATATGTCCCTTTATCAGTAGTCTTTGCTGCATTTGATACTGAGCACTGATCTCAGATGAATGAAGCTGGGCACAGTTCAGTCTAGGAATTCATGAATGTAAACTACTAACTTGAGTAGTAGTGCATTGAAAGTAATATGTGACAGAGGGAGGTTTCCTAGAAAATAAAACATGCAAATTTTTCTTCTGATCCCAGTCCCAGATAGCCAGTGTCTGCAATTCTGGTTTATTTTAACTTATGAATAGTGCTGTGGCTGTAAAGTACTTTAAGCAAACTCCTGGCAGACTTATATTTGACAGTTTAATCTGTTTGACTTCACAATTTAAAAACCCCTACTAAAATCTGTGGTGTCCTCCTGTAGCTATGCCAAAATGGAGTTATAACTCCGTGATTTATTACTGTTTGGCTGTTCTTATTTTCTGGAGAAGACTTAAGGGGAATCTTTTTTTCCTTTGTCTTCTTTGCTGGATTACATTGCACTCCAGATAATATACCCTGTCAGACAAAGTATCAGCTCTGTCTGCCTTTGGGACAACCCTCCTGGAAGCACTAGTCATGCTTCACTACGATATGCTTTTAAGCAATTTTGCAGTGTCTTTAGTTGTTTTGTTGGATGTTTATTTTTCTTTGCCTTTAGTGCAAGTGCAGTTTAATTTTCAAAGGCACCAAAAGGAACATTTCTAAAGTACTTCTGCAGATTTCAAGTGTAGATGATGTGTTTAAAAATACCATTTGGATTTAGTGTTGGTGTTAAAATATGTTTAATGCAGTACTCTTAGTCACAATTGATTTTTTCCTTATGTCCATTAATTGGTTATGGAGGGAGGTTTCCCAATGTAATTACTGTGTGTGAAGGACAGAGTCCAAAGAGAAGGAAATTGGCAGGCATTAATGTTCCTTACCTTTATGAATTAACTTGTTTTAGCAGAAGAAGCTACCATAAGCTTTATACGTTTTGTTGTTGTTGTCTATTGTAGAAATGTATCTTTTCTTTGCAGTGTTCTCAGGATAGTTATTAAATGGCAGTCATTAGTGTGACTAATATTGCCACAAAGACTTTATTGGAAACCTTGTAAGTATCATTTCTCAGATGAATTGAAGGGAGATGCTGCAGGATTCCTACAAACCAGCTGCAGAATTCTGCAAATGAGGAGCTTGACATCAAGCTATCCTGTGTATCTAATATAGAATTTCATTTACCCAAACTACTGCTTCCACTTCATAAGGAATTGTAAGCAGTAGTTTGGGTAAATATGGCAACTATTTCATTGCTCTTGTGTTTGCACTTGCCTTGTTAATTCTATTTGCAAAGAGGCTTATTGTTAGGAGGAGATATTTCTTAGCAAGGTGTTGAATTGTGTAGCTATGGAGAAAGCTGTGCAGAGAACCACCATGAAACATGAAAGGGAACTGCAAGGAAGAGAAATAAGGAGGAGGAATTCTCTCCCATGGAGAACTTGGCACTTGACAGATCAAATTCGATTTAAATGTGACATAATGGAAAGAAAGTTTAATTACATTGTGTAAATGAGTTGAAGATACATAGGAATCTGTATAAAATAAATCTATGAACTTACAGCAAGATTCATTTGGAAGTAAATACAGTAGGCAGCCTGGGTGTTTGGGATGCACATGGCATTAAGAAAACCTTCAGCACTATGTGATGATCTTGTCTTCTTGGCACCCTGCATGCCTCCTGTGTGAGCAGGAGAGGCAGATCTCCATGGTATTTTGTTGATGGGGTTTTTTGGGTTTATTTTTTTTCCCTGATACCCATGTGGGTGTAAAACCTTTGGGGAATGTGAGATCTCACCAGGTCAGGCACTCTGGTGGAATGGCAGGTTGGGAAATAACTCATATTTTTCAAGTTGTGTGGGAGCCTGCTTGCATTTTTCTTCTCTTTTTTTTTTTTTTGCCTTCTTTTCTTTCTTTCCCTCTCTCTTTTTCCCACCTTAATTCAAGAAAACAGTAAACAGCACAGGAACCATCAGTAAAGGGAATGGTTTAACACAGCTGTAATATGAAAAGATACATGTACTCTGACAAACAGGATAGTAAAATTTTTTTTGAGAAGTTTGACATTAATTATCTTTAAAAGTTCTCCAGTTTAGGAAAAATGTTTGATGATGCTTGTGTATTTGAAAAGAGAAACATTAGAAAAACCCCATATTTTTAATTATTTGAAGTTTGCTTCTTGGAAACATTTCAGATTGGATTTATTGTTAGATAACTTTGTAGGTTGTTAAGAGGACTAACAAAGGATATTGAAGTAACACAAAATAATGTTGGCTTTAAGCATGTGCAAGAGCTGCTAGCAAACAATGCTTAATTATGTATGTGTTTTAACCTTATTTTTATAATCTTTGCATGCTGTTATGTCAGCACTGATGTGTAAACTTTTTCAGTGAAATGTCCTGTATATTTCCTTTTGCAAGTATGGATTTAAACATGGATAAAAATGATGATTCTGTATCTGCCAAAATATAGCAAGCTTTCTGGTAGAGGCATATCAGCATTGAGGAACCAGTAATACTTTTCTGAAAACCAATATAGACACGTTCTAATGTGATAAAAATGGTGCTGTTTGTCAGGGAAATGGCTTAAGTGTTCAGTGGGAAGTTTGTCTTTGCAGCCTAACAGCATGTCAATATTGTGATGCCCTTGCACCGAAGTGTAACTCTTGATAGCAGATCACAGAAAATTCAGGAATTCTCAGTGAGGAGTCTGTCTGGGGAAGGGGAACAAGAGGGGCAACTGGGTGACTCTGAGGGATGTCAGTGAGGCTTGATG
The DNA here is from genome assembly GCF_037042795.1 of Molothrus aeneus. Lineage (NCBI taxonomy): Eukaryota > Metazoa > Chordata > Aves > Passeriformes > Icteridae > Molothrus > Molothrus aeneus. Next base: position 50,191,592 of record NC_089649.1, read on the forward strand.
CCAAAAAAATCCTGAAGCTAGGGGATCCTCAGAGCATGGTTAAATGTGTGTACCTCAGGCAGGAGTCACATTTCTGTTGTTTTCTATCTTGCTTTGGGCTAAAACTCGGCCAGCATATATTGCATGTTGGTGTAGGGAGATACAATATAAGAAAAGAAAGGTGGTATAGAAAGTAATCTTACCCCCTAAAGAGTTGCAGCTGAGCCAGTTATTAGAGATTGGGAGCAGGCTTGACTTTAACAGGCCGCACCTGTAGCCAATGAGAAGAGTGCTATAAAAGAGTGGATTGGTTGGTTGGGGGGAACTGGAGTCACCTGGCTGCTGTGAGGACAAGGAAGAGTCAGTGCCTGGAGGAGCTGCATACAAGAAACATCAAGGAGGTACAAAACTCTAGCAATATGGAACCTTTGCAATACAATGACAACATGTTGGTTCTGAAATACAGTCTCCATGCTGTGCTTTTGGCCAGCCAGTGTGCAGTAACATGTACAATGATGTGATAGGGTTTTACTTGCTTGTTTTTAGGCAGAAAACAGGGGGATCCCTCAGCGCTTCCCTGGTCCAACCAGCAAGTCAGGGGGTGATGTTTGTTCTCCCTCTTTTCCAGTGTGTGTGCACACATCATAGGGAAGGGAACAGCTGACAGGCAGGGTATGGCAACGTACATCCCTAAATTTGCTGTTTCCCTGGTAGCAGAGGCTCTGATGACCCTTGTAGGCTCAGAGATGTGGCAGCTGAGAGCTGTCACTGTGCTTGCCTTGCAGTAACCCCAAGGCTGCACTGAGCAGTGTACCCTGCCAGTGTGGAGAGGCCCCGGAGCTGGTGGCTGGCTGCCTGCCATCCTGCAGCACAGAGCCTGCCTCTGCTGCTGCCAAACCAGCAGGTAGGAGTGCTGGCTGGGCGGAAAGCATTTTGTGGGATTTATCCAAAATAAATATCTAATTTTGCATGGGTGAGGCTGAAATTCTTCAGCTACACCTCCTGCCAGAGTAGAAGAGAAACCCTCTTTGTCTCAATGCTTTTCTGTGCATATGTAAGGTAAAGCTATTATTTTCCTAAATTTAAAGTTTGAGTCCTCCTTCCATTCCTAGATGGATGTCTAGATCTATACTGCTTTAAAAACCTGTTTGAAGACATGTAACCCAAACTTCTGTGAACCTCCCCGAAGAGGCTCATAATTGAGGCATTTAGCTGAATTTTTGAATAGCTGAATCTGCTCTGTGCTTCTACGTAGTCCTTGAAGTGTAAATATAGAGCTGGAAAAACGTAGCACTTGATCTGGTATCCCAGCTTGCACTAGGACTTAAATTAGGAAGTATGAGCTTCTGCTATAAATTAGAAATTTGAGTTTCTTAATTTTTGGCCTGATAAATCCTATTACTCCTTGAAAGCTGTTAAGGTTCGTGTCTGTAAGTTCCAAGGTTGTTTTAAATCTATGGGTTAAAAAACACATATGCAAAGGTTTAAAATAAGGCTGTCAGCCCACACAGCATGCTGGCTGTAAAACCAAGACTGGACAGTGTGGGGCTGATTCAGGATGTGCTTATCTGACTTCAAACCTAGCTAGTGTTGAGCTTTAGCTTCTGCTGCCTATACTGCCTTTGCTGCATTACAGGGATGGAAAATTCACAGGCTGCTGATGTTTACTCTGAGAGAACTAATGACACTAGAACAGAGGGTGGGTGCTTTTGGCAGTGTCACCAGGCTGTCCTAGAGAGCTCTTCCTTGGCACGCAGTGTGAGCATGTCCAGAGTTGTCCTAGAGCACTCTCCCTTGGCACACAGTGTGAGCCTGTCCTGAGTTGTCCCTGCTGAGTGTATTTGCTGAGTGCAAATTCTTGATAACTTCCTCAGGCAGACGGTGTTCAAGCAGGGAGCTGGGCTTTCCCCCATTCTGGGGGGAGCTGAGATTGCAAGCAAATATTTTAAGCATGGGTAGATGCAGTGTGCTGTTATGGCAGGATTTGTATCCTCCTTGCACAAGCTGAGCTTGAAAGGAGGTGTTGAAATTCTAGATCCTTAATGGTAGAAGATGAAACTCAATTTGAATAGATGTTAAACTGACAGAGGAGATGCTCTAAGGAGCATGACACACATATCCTGCAATTCCAAAAAGAAGATACTGGTGCTCCCAAAGGCTGGCTCAGGAAAGGCACCTGCCAGAGGACTCAGGTGGAGGCAGGAGCTAGTACATAAAGAGATAAAGAGGAATCTTAATTACCCAGAGGAGCTAGATGATGAGATTTGCTGCAAAATGCAAAATAAGCCTAAGTCACTTGCACAGAGTTAGATAGCAACCTGGGTATAAAACTCTTCTGTGGAGCAGTGGGGAGGCATAGTCTGTGCAAAGTACAAATAAATACATTTAAAAACATTTTCTAGGTTTCTTTCTTTCCTCTCCTTGTCTGTTTCAAGGACAGGCCAGGGTTTATCCTCTAAGATTCTAAGAAACCAAATTTGAAAATAATTGTTTTGTTTTGCAGAAACTGAAGTTTCCACATGGGAGTTTTACATACAAGCTATTTTCCTTTGCATTTTCTTGGCTATTCCAAATGTAGTAGTGTCTGTGGCTTTTATTATCTCTAATTCAGAAGCATAAGCTACCTCAAATGCTTTCACAGCACAGCAGGGAGTTTTAATAGGCCATGAGAGACCCTGTGCAAAGCATGTCAAGTAGCCACAGCTGGTTGGTAAAAGTGGATGATTAAAACCCAGTGTTTTCCAAAGGCTTGTAAGCTGAGTGTGACAGGCTCATTGATTAGCCATGTTTCTACCTCTCTCAGAAGCTGTGGGTGAAAGAACTTTTTCTTTGAAACAGGGCAGTGCACACAAGAATGCTTGACTCTTGTGGAAACTAATACTTTCTTACCTCAGATGGTATCTGAGGGTATGGTAGTAAAATTATTGGTACTTTTGAAATGGGTGTTTTTTGTCGAGGTTTTTAGCCACAACTAGAAAGCAACAGAATGTCTTAAACTTGATAAAATGTTTCAATTTGAAGCCATAGAGTTTTCTGTGTGAAGACCACATCCCAATTTTACAAGGTGAAGTAGATTGGTATTACTGAGTGTTTGCTGAGGCAGAGCACACAGAGGCAAAGCACTGTAGTGAAATGACAGTATGGGTTGGATACACTCTGATGGGGGGAGCAAGTATTTAAAAAAAAGGCAGCTCTACTGGGAAGTCTAGCTCTAGTACTGTTATCTTAAGGGTCACCAGGGATGGTTTCAGAAACTGAGCTCGCTTTAGAACAGCAGCTCATTGTCAGAATCAAGATTGTGAAATTCACTTCTTGCTTCCAAAGAGAAGTAGTGCTAGGAGGCTTTTGCATGCTCATTTCCTTTGTTTACTCCATGCTTTTTCATGGTATAAAAATATCTGTGTTTAAAACAATCTTTTTCTTAAAACATTTATCTTTGAAGAGAAAAGCAAAGTGCTTTTCAAATTAGGTGCTCTGAGCACAAAGTTAAGAATACCATGCCAATGGGAACTTTTAGATCTGCTGGTTTTCCTGTTGTCACATGGATTTCACCACATTAATACAACTTTTGACAATTACACCCTTGACTCAGTTACTCTTTTTATGCTTTCCTTTTCACATCGAGTCAGGCAAGCATAAACATTTAATGTATATTAGAAATGAGAAGTTTTGTCTTCAGAAATGAATCACTGTGGGAGGGAAGGAGGGGAGAACAGCAAGGTTTTTTTTTTCCTGCATTCTAAAAGAAATTGTTAGGTGGATGCTTAGGTCCTACCACACTGATGGGGTTCCCCCCAAATACTGATTGTGATAGATGAGTTTCTTAAACTGTATTAATTTTTTGGGCTGAATACTTTGTATGCAAGTTGCATGTCACCAGTGACTGTGTTGCCAAAGAAGGTCTGTTGATGCCACCACTCAGGCAAGTGGCATGTTTTGGACTTTACTCCTGTGAGATGGTAATTGACTGCTGGCCCATATTATAAGGGCAGAAGAAGGCATTAAGAAAAAGAAAAGGTGCTTTTTAAAAGGAGAGTAATTACCATAATAATTTTCTGTGTAGGGCCATTGGTAATATAAAAGAAGCTAGTTAATTTTTTTTTTATTCCTGAGGATAAAAATAGGAGCTAGAAGTGATAATGGTATACTAGACACTTAGATTGCTTTTATCACAGATTATCTGTTTTACTGAATATTCTCAGGTAATCATTATCACTTAGTTCCTTCTGTCTTTGTCTAGAGGAAACAAATCTTATTTTTAGCCTCCATCCTGGTTTTGTCTAAATCATTCATTGCTCTTCTGTTTCATTAAGCTGCAGCCAACCATCAGATGTGGGATCATATTATTATTATCATCATTAAGGAACTCTGATGCTTCAATTACCTGTGTGCCACATTTTCAGTGCTATAAAGAGAGGTTACACACTGCCTGTGCATCCAGGCAGGCATAGTGACAATAGTACTGGGAATTTTTTCCATGAATTTTTGAGTCGCTGTTATTAAGACTGTCATGTGTATGTAACCTTTGGCATACAGAGCATAAATTGCTGCTCCAACTAAACCTAGAATATGAAAGCAGTAGAGCTTTACGCCAATGAATTAATTCTCATGCTCTCAGGTGTCAAAATTGGTTGAAATTTGGTGGCTTAATTTCACATCAGTGACCCCTTTGTACAAACACGTACTTGTTATCTCAGTGCAGCGGTGTGGGATTTCTGAAGAGGAGCACTGCAAGCTGCCAGCTGAGCTGAAAGGTCTCACGAGTCTCTTCCTCAGCATGGAGTGACTTAACACCTCCCAAGGCCTGTGACACAGTTGTGCTTGTCTGCAATTAGCTGCTTGACTAATTCCCAGTGTTGGTGGTTACAGAGATAGCATTGCTGTTGCCCTATACTAGGTATTTCTGTTCTGTAAAGACCAAAATTAATAGGTAGATTTTGTTGCAAAAAACATGGATTTCCCTGAGGTGAGTTTTCTTATTGGGAGGGAAAACACAAACTTGAAATGTCTCCTTCTCAGAAAGGAGACTGCTGCTGCTTGGAGAGTAAGTGAAACAGAAGCTGTAGAAAAAGCTGTTATTTTCTTGGGTGACTAACCAAGTTTTTTATTTTCTGTATAGAATCATAGAATAGCTTGGGTTGGAAGGAACCTCAAAAGTTTTGTTCCAACCCCCCTGCCATGGGCAGGAACGCCTTTCACTAGAGCAGGTTGCTCAAAGCCCCATCGAACCTGGCCTTGAATACCTCCCAAGGGACTGAGCATTCACAGCTTCTCTGGGCAATCTGTTCCAGTTCCTCACCACCCTCACAATAGAGAATTTCTGCCTAATATCTACTCTAAACCTGCTCTCTTGGTTTGAAGCCATTTCCCTTTTCCTGTCATAATATCCTCTTTCTCCATCTTTCTTGTAGACTCTGTAAAAGAGAACTGCATGGGGTTTGGAGTGTTTTTTTTTAAATATCTACTCTGAGCAATGAAGTATTACATTTTGATTCTTTGCATATTTCTTGATTTGGTTCAAATAGAATATAAACATGTGTGAAGGTTATTTATTTTCCAAAGTGGTAACAGCCCCTGGTGTGTTTGAAGCACAGTGTGTGTTTACAGAAGAAACAGTCAGACTGTTAAATTTTAAAACATATATTAAATGAAAGAATAATTAAAGCCATGTATGGAAAATGGGACAAAATGCAACATAAATTTATCTATTGGTGGACCATGTCAGAGTAAATGACCCTTTATTTTCTTTTTCCTACCTTAAGATGTGAGTCAGGATAAATATTTTTATTTCATCTGGACTTTAATAAAATATTTTTTATGGCAGTCATTTGAGTTACAAAGCAGTTAAGAGTTGTACCAAAGGGGAAACAATAGAAGAGCAAAGGAGATGCCTAGATTGAGGAAGACTAGGAGTGGGATGTTGCCAAAAAAAAATCAATTGTCAACCAGAAGTTAGGAGTGCTCAAAAGGTGCATTAATCTTGCTGGTATTAAGTGAAATGTTGCAGATGTGTACAGGTAGACTAAACCCTTATACAAAAGAAGTAGAGCCATTATACAGTATACTGTAGAGTTCTTCTCTGGGAAGAAATTAATAATTTTAATCATGAGAACTGAGAAAGATGATTTAAAATCCAACTTGGTGTAAGAAGGCTCCTTGTTCTGAACAAAAGCATTGGCTTTACCCCACACAGTACTCAGCATTTCAGGGGGACACACTTTGGGATTTCTTGTCCCTTGCTTTATCTGGTCTTTCCCTGCCCTGATGTTTTTGATCTCACCTCTTCTTTCTGAAGTTGTACAGTGCTCTTTGTGCTTATAGCTCTGGAAAAGCTAATTGAAACAAGATTTTGCTAATTGTCTTTGGAAGTGGCACAAAGAATGACTGGACAGGCTTGCTCAGACTGGGAAAAGGGAGAAGTGCTCTATCATTCTTGGCTTTGAACTGCTTGTGGCTATATGGTTTCCCAAAATGTGGTGGCAATTTCCTATTTGGCTGCTTGGAGGTGAAGTCCAAAAGCTTCAGCAGAGTTTGGTGTTTCTTGCTGCAAAAGCTTTGGCAAGGATTTCACTGCATACATAATTATAATAAGTGTGTTAAATACAGAAGGCTGTATAATACATTAGTATTTATTAAATACTATCATTAGCTGAATTTATAAAGTTCATAGTTGTGTTGTGTGTGACCTGGAACTCCCCAGGTTTAGGGCTTAGTTTATGTATTAGAGTTGCCTGTCTTAAAAATACCAAAGGACCTCTCCTCTCGCTGATGTTTTTAAGTGTCAGTGTAGCATTATGGTGTGTAAGTGATTTGTATCTTTGAACACAGTGCTGGAGAAGGATTTCCCTGCTCTCAGCTTTCCCCAGTTCATGGTATGTAAGTTATGGGCTGCTATCTCCAGCCCATGAAGACAGGGAGTGATGATCCAAGTAGTGTCTCTTCTTCCTTGCAGATCTGCGTGGCAAATCAAGGCAGCTCTGTAAGGTAGACAGAGAAGATGTTAGAGCAAGAATGAAGGTTAGCTTATCTAAATACTCTGCTGTATTTAAAGTCTTAATGACAGCAATTCAAGATTTTATGTAGACAGTCAGTGGTGAACCTTTAATACATGTGGTTAGATCTATCCTGTATTAGACTCAAAGAACAGTGTAGAAAATGTTTTTTCTGCCTAAAGGAAAGCATTTGCTACCCTTGTTACTGATGGTTGGTATGCTGATTCTGAGTAACCATTGTAATTGGAATGAGTAAGCTAAGATGGAGGAGAAGTGTTAACTTTGAGTCACTCATGGCCAGAGTTAAACATGGCATTGTGCATTCTTAATTCTGTAAAAGATGTTGTTTCCAAAATTCCTAAAAAACCTTTGGATCTGAATAGCTTGGGTTACTGCTATTAAGTTACAACAGGGATTTTGGTGTTCTGGGAAAACATTTTTACCTGCCATGATAATATTTGTTCATTTCTCTAAGCAATATGTGGTTCCTTTGGCTTTGCTTTTGCATTTTAGGCAGTACTTTAATGTCTTCAGTGCTTTGATTTTGGCCTACTGGTGCTAGTAGAATAGATGTGCTGAAGTACTTCCCTCTGATGTAAGTGGGCCCTGAATCATGTTTGAAAGCCATGTCACTTTGTTCATACAATATTTGGCTCTCCCTCCCCAAACTGGCCACTGGGTCTTGACATTGGGTCATTGCACAACAAAGAGGGCAGAGGCAGCTTCACTCCGCCTTGAAGTATCTGACTCTGAACACTTTGGCTTTAGGCTGACAGTGTCCAAGCATCAGCCAAGTTGGAACATGTTTTTGATGTTCTTTTCTGGCAGACAGCGAGATGTTTGTAGTTTCAGTATTGTTTTCAGAGAAATGCTTTTAGTCCCAGTTTCAGCTGGTACTTTAAACAAATGATATATATCCAAAACCCATGAGAAGCTACTTCTCTGATGAGGGGGGGACTGGAGTTTGAATCAGATTGGTGATATTTTGAGATCAAGATATGCTTTAATTGAAAATATTCCCTTAATTCTTGCTGTAAAGCATCATTTTTGCTATGGAGCAGCTGCAAAACACAAGGTAAAATTGCCCTAAGCTAAAGATTTATTGACTTTGCTTTTTTTCTTTCCTCCCCTTCTAAAACAATCTGCAGTATGTTGTGAAGTAGGGTAGCTGTGTTTGGACTCTAAAGTGTTTTGCAGTGCTTAACTGACTGCAGTGGGTTTGATACACAGCAGCATTCAAAAAAAGCATGGCTTTTTGTGGAAGGCAGGAGCACAGCAGCAGACAGTTACTGATGGGTTTTGAACAGGATGCAAAGGGACTAAGGAAGCTGTGGCTCAGAGCAGAGGAGCTGTAAGCTTATGTGCTGTTTGATATTTCACTCTGCTCTTGTGGGTTGGACCATAAACATCTCTCCCTGTTTCCCATTTTGTGTTTTGCTCCCTGCCAAGGCAGATATAAACTTGCAGTGTTATTTGAGGTTTTTCTGTACAGAGGTACCTTTTAACTGCAATTATGGCAGAACACCTCCCTCCCTGGTGGGTAACCTGTAGTAGCATTGCTCATGTCCCTGTGTGACCAGAAATAAAGATTAACAAACACTTTCCTGCTGTAAAACTTTCCCCCAGGTTGAAATGGATAGGAAAGTTCAGTGGGGCTGATTAATTCTAATTTCCCCCCCTGCCCCAAGCAAATAATAAAGGTTGCTGTTAAATTCACCTCATTCTCTGTTAAGGTCATATTAAACTGCCTTACCTTTAGTGTTGGTAGAGGAAAGCATTATATTGAGAAAAACACTTTCTTGTGGAAAGATTTTAAAATTATATGGAAGCATAGTATTTAGGGACCAATACAATTATTTGTGTTGCAAGACACCAGAACAAAGGAGTTATGAATGTTGTGAATCTGCCATGAAGGTGCCTGACTTCAGTTCCTGCATAGCCTCTTTGTGCTTAATCACGAAAGGATCTGTCTACATTGGCAGTGCTGGAGAATTTAACACATGCTCTAAGGATGTTTTTAGTTTATGTAAGGATTCCTACATATTTCAAATACTTGGTAATTGTGCTTGTGTGTTTTGGAGGGAAAAGTGGAGGGAGGTGGCTTGAGTAATGTTGTTCGGTTGGTAGTAAAATAGTTACACATCTAACTTTTCTTACTGAGTAAGATTTGAGATATAGGTGCCCTTAAGGCCTTGCTTTCCTTAGTCCCTCGGGAAATTTCTCCACCTGGATTCTTAGCCTGGTGTTCAAAGTACCAGCTGCAATCGAGTGTTTGATCATGCAAAAGATAACCAGAATGTTAAATACATCTACATGGATGTGTGACATCCAGGAATGGTAAGAGGGAAATTCCTCTGGCTGGTTGTTGGTTTACATGCAGGTCAACTCTTCTTTTATTATGGATGGTTAAGTGAAGAAAAGACTTGGAGTGAGTGCCAGGCTATTTCTCCTTGAAAGACTAGTCAACAGATTGTTTAAGAACTTACAAACTGCAGGAATTAGCAGCCTGGCAGCCTAAGCTCTTACAGGCTTTGAATAGCATGTGCTCAGGAGCATTTTTCCTTTGCCTTGTGAGGACAGCTACATTTTATAGTGGTCATTATGCTCCTGGCAGGGTTTGCAAACACATCCAGTTGAGTTTGGCTCGACTCCTGTTGCTGCGGTGTTTTGTTTTTCCAGAGTGCCTTTAGCTGCTATTCAGCACCTTTTATCAATCTGGCCTTACCACAGCATGGAAACGAGAAAGGCTTGCATGGAAAGTCACTGTCTAGGCACTGACTGATGCTACTTCTGTGTTTCATCATCCTCTTCTCCTGCATGGATCTTTTTGGCCACCGAGGTAGGGAAAGCCCACCAGCTCAATGGCAACACGAGAGGCAGCATTGTAATGGAGAAGTTTTCCCTGTTGCTGAGTGGTGGTTTTAAGTTAGAATGGGGAGACTTTCTTAAAATTTAAGATTTTGTGTGTTCCTGAGTAAAAAGAGGACTTCTTTTCTGAAGTTACCTAATGCCCTGAAATATGTGCATTTACAAGTTTGGCCAAAGTTGTGATACATCAGTACATTTCAATGAAAACCTCAAAGTATTCGTGGCTAAGGACACCTTTCATGAACTTCCTGTTCAGCTCTTTAAAATAAATAATATTGAGGTATTCTGTTCCAACTCCTTTCTTATCGTAAAAGTTCTTTTTTTTTTAATTTTTGGTATGCCTTGGAAACTACACTCTTCATTTTAAATGAACTTAAGAATTCATTTAAGAGATGTTAAAACAAAAGGCTAAAAATTTAATTTGTTTTATTTTTCTCTATTCCATTTCTTTCCAGACTCCTTGTACTTCTGAATATTTGAGAAGCTGAAAGTGAAGGTTTGGGGGTTAGATGTAAGTGCAGCTATCCCACCTGCAGGGATACAAGAAGGGTGCTGCTGTTAGCTCTTCCAAAACCTTGTGGTTAAATCCAAAAGAAATCTCTTGAAAACCTTCAAAGACTTGAAAACTTCAGACTAAATGTAGTGTGTGGTTTTAGAGTCATGCTCTTTTTCAAGAGCTTCAAGCCCACATCACTGAGCACAGATGAAAAGAATATGTGGAGAAGTCAAAGGAAGAATAACAGGCATCTCACTGCAGCCAGCTGCACTCTAACTTGGTGCTATCTCTTGCCATTACAAAAAGAGTGTGTGACATCCTTGGTTGTAAAGCTGCTTGTGGAGAAGGGTTCCATTCTGCTTGGTGCCTCTAGCTGAGGACAGCTTGTTGAATGATTAAAAGAACAATTTGGGAAAGATGTTGCTTATGTCAGTTCCGTGTTTTGCAGTGTTGGGGTAGTTGTGGTTGATGTATCTGTGCTGTGAGGATGATAATAGCCTTCTTAACTCGAGTAGAAGTTGTGCAGCTTAGTACTTCAGAGCTTCTTTTTGGCAGTTAAGATAAAAGATACACACTGTGGTTAATGAAGGAATAGTGATGATAGGAAAAGAGTACTATCAGACACTGTTTTAACAGCTGTGGTTTCTATGATAAAGACAAATCCTTTCACATAAAACAAACTGCAGTTTAGTAATTAAGCCTGTTTTGAATATAAATTTATATTTAAATTCTGAGAGGAAGCTTTCGTCTGTCTCCCTGAAGCTGTGTGAAATCCTTTGAGGGAGAAGGGAGGGAATGCTTAGAAAGCCGTTTCTGATATTAAATGGCTTCTGAAAAACTAAGCTCATCAAACCCTGAATTTGGAGGTTGGGAGTTAGTGTTCACAGGGTGGGAAAAACTTTATTGAGGAGCAGCTGATTCCGGAGTGCCAGAGGTCGGCTGACCTGGAGTACCCTTTGTGCCCAGGCATCGCTCCTTGTCCCCATTGCCCTGCTGGAGGAGGGGCTGCTGGGGGGCTCGGGGCTGGCTGCTCCCCCTGGCCGGGCTACTGTGAAGCTGAACAAACTCCAGTGGTAGCCAAGCTTGTAATCAATTAGGCACAAGGTGAAAATAACAAGGAAGAAAACCAAAAGACTGAGTGTGAAATAACACCAGGGCTTCATTAAGGGACATGTGATTGACAGCTACTCAGCATCTTCATCCCTGTGCATGCAAGGTGAGCCAAGGCCTCCATCACAAGTGCTGCAAAGGCTAACTCGGCTGTATCCCTACATCTAAACATCCTTTGCACCTTTCAGGGTGTCCTCTGCTTCTAAGTAATGGCTTTTGTATCTCTGCTCTATTTGGTGTGGATTTTTACCTCCCCCTTGCTCTCAAGAGCCTCTAGTCTAAACTTGATTTATTCAGGTCCTCTAATTTTGTACTTAAGTGGTATGAACAGTTTTATCCAGTGTTCTGAGAAGTTGTGAACTCCTGTCACAGTTTGTATTCAGCACACTTTTTTTTTGGAAGAAGATAAATGCGAAGAGCATGAATTAGAGTTCAGAAATTCTCCTGCTGTGCTCAGTGTGAGAAGGGAACCCAAAATCTGGAGGGAAGAGCTGTTGTTATGGCAGCAGAAATAATTTTTAATTGAGACTTGCTATTCAGATGTCGCTTTCATGTTTGCTATTTCAGTCTTGAAAGAGGTCTGTGTATTATATGATGAAATAAATGACTTTTTAATATGCATATAACTAGTATCTCCCAAAACTCTGTAATTTAGGCACTTATGTGAATAATAGCACATGATATATAATAGTATGTTGCCTTCAATTTTCCAAACTCTATTAGAAAGGGCAATGATGCACAAATGTATAACTTCATTGGGTCTTTATGTTTACTACTTTGCAGCCCACTTTATGCAGCTATCTTTATTTGTATTGCAGTGCAATTGAATCACTGGCATAATCTGAGCAGTTAGGTTGCCCAATTATGATTGCAGTGAGTCTGCAGAGATTAATGAATACAACAACTTGTCTAGGTTTTAATTTTCTTTCCATTGAACAAAGTGTGCTGGAAAGAACAACTGGGAAAAATAATCTGGTTTTAACCTAATCAGTTAGCATACTGCTTCTGTCTGAATGGAAGCATTGGCTCTCAGCATCTGCAAAAGGCAGCTGCCTCATGGCTGGGGCTTTCCTCTGAGATGCTGGGATCTGCCATCTTCATGTAAAGGGTGTCAGTGATTCCAGTTCCCTCCACTTTACCTGTGGAGCTGCTGTGTAAGGGGGACTTTCACCCCAGTGTAATGGAGAGAGCAAACTTCCTCACTCTTTCTGGAGAGGACTAACAAGGCTCCTCAGTGGAGTATGTTTGGCCTGGGGTCCTTGAGTACCTTGAGTCCTTGCAGTGGGTGGGATTTCAGTAAAGTCAAAATGTTCTTATTTTAAGTGCTTTTTACCTCCATTTTCCCCCAACTTTTTTTTCCTTTTGCTTTCCCTCCTTCCAGTGTGCTGCCCACAGTGAAATGTTGTATGCAGTGATGTACAATTTGCCACAGAAGTCACCTATATTTTCCCATTGGTGTCCTGCTTGTGTTTTCATGACTTTGCTTTTTGCAGAAACACCCTTTCATTATAGCTGAAGCATAGATTTTGTGCTCAGACTGTACGTGACACTTCCTTATCTTTCTTTTGCAAGTACTTGTTCTTTGTTTCAGACTGTGTAAAGGTCCAGACACCAAAATGACATCCTGAAAATACCAAAAGGCCTCTGGCTATTCTAGAAGAATAGAAATTGAATTCCTATTTTCATCAGGACACCATTAATCATAGGCTTATGTGATGAGCGGCTCCACTGTGTGTTTGAGTACAGCTAGCTGTGGGAACTGGTCTCTTGATACTTGCACTGATCCCTTCAGGTCTTCATTTTGCTTTGATCTTAAGTGGTCACCTTCAATATGGAGGTGAAGCTCATAGATCTGGACAAGCCATCTTTCTCTACAGGCTATTACCTGAAGTGATTGGTCTCCCAGAGTAAAATCTACCAGAGCCCAAAGCTGAATGTAGAGCAGAGCAGCAAGCAGTAAAATGTGCTTTTTATGACTGGAGTTGATGAGGGAGAACAGTGGAAGATTTTCAGTTGCATCTCCTTCAGTGATGGCAGTCATATCTTGCAACCAGGCAGACTTGTTAAGTGTTAGTATTTCACTTGTCTGTGGGAACAGGTATGAAAAAAGGAAAGAAGTGAAAAGCTACATGTCTGTTAGTATTTTACAGTGATTATCAGCTCTGTCATTGGCATGGCATTCCTGTAGCTCCATTACTGAATATTCCATCCCTCACTGGGACTTATCAAAACAATTTGGTGGATAGCTGGGCAGTGACTGTTGAGCTTTTGCCCAAGTATGGAGATACTTTGCTCATGTATGAGGACTTAATCTCATGATACTGATATCAGTAGAGTGAGAGAATCTGGCCCTCATTATTTGGGTAGAGATGGTGTCTGGGCTTTCAGAGTGAGTGGTCTTTTGCAAGCTAGAATGGGTTACTTGTCTTGGGATAAAGGGACTTTTAAAAGGAGACCCTGAGGAGAAGGTAGGATTAGGATGAGGTAGAAGAGGTTACCCACTGGAGGAGCTAACATCCTGGAAAAGCAAAGACTTGGACAACAATATAGGTTACCTTCCTAGGATAGAAAGGAAGATGATGTAACAAATCTTGATGGTTTCCAAGGACCACTTAATTAACTCTGAACAGCAGAAAAATGTGATCACAGTTTGGCTTGCAGAGTGCCAGAAAAAGGCATAAAACTTATTTTTTCAGCTGGAAAGAAATTTGTCTGGGCTTGTTTTGAGGGCAGCAAGATAGATAAATCAATGTCCCAAAGATTAAATTAAGCTTCAAGCTAGGACATTTTTTCTCCAATAAAATAGATCTTTGCTCATGGTAAATATATGCTTCCTGAGGTGGATGGGTGGAAAAGTCTTCAGTGGCACAGGCAGTACTGAGAAGATCTTTGAGAAATATGTATGTTCCCAGATGCTGAGCATGCAATTTCTGAAACAATTTAAACTTTGCACAATTTATGGAGGGGATTCTGGTGTGTGTATTATGTGTGGAACAACAAGAGGAGGAGGGGAGCTCTGTGGCTGGGATAGGTGTCTGACAAATCTCCAGATGCACCAAAGTGTCATTTCAGTCAATATTTTAGAACTAGGTCTAAGATCAGAAAGCATTCAAAGGAGGGCTATTTTTCCTTGTTGAGAGGTAGCCAGCTCTGCAGAAGTTAAGCATTTCTCTGAGTTACCCTTGTGTGCTGTTGATGTGGAGCTGTCCTTCCCACTTGCATGAGGATCAGTGTGCAGGGCCTTATGGTTGTCTGTATAGTTGGCTTTGTGTATCTTGGATCTTTTTGTGTCTTGGCACTGTTTGTTGGTGCTCCCTTGTTTTCCCAAACAGGTTGACTTTGTATGGGTGGGAGCCAGGAAAGGCAGAGAACATTATAGGGCAGGTAGAATCATGGAGTCATTGGATGTTTTGGATTGGATTGGAAGGGATTTTTAAAGAACATATGGTCCAAAAACCCCACTGCTGTGGGCAAGGACATCTTATTTTTTGCTAGACTAGGTTGCCCAAAGCCCCATCCAACCATACCTTGAAGGGATGAGGTATCCACAACTTCTCTGGGCAATCTGTTCCAGTGCCTCATCACCCTCATAAAAATATTTTGCTTATGTCCAGTCTAAATCTACCCTTTCTCACTTCAAAATCTGTTCCAGTTTCATTAGGTACTACTGCTCCTGTGTAGGGCTCCTTTTGTCTGGTACCAGAGCCAGATCCACTGTGGAATGAGCTCTATCTGTGCCAGACAGATAGTGGTGCTGTTTGAGACTGGGGAGGTTGTCAGGGCAGATCAGACCTCTGTCCCTCTATTTTCAATACCTTGTCCATGAGGTGTCACTGCTTTATGTTTCCAGAGGAAAAAGTAAAAGCATCTCTGGGTTTTATGTGTATCTCTCCCACTGTTTTGTCATGGTCTGTAACAGTAAGAGGTAGATCTGATTGTTGATAAATGAATCTTAGTAATAAACCTGGTGTAGATGAAACAACTCTCCTGTTCCTGATATCCACATAAAATGTTCCATACTTGACTTTGATGACTTCCTGCCAGAATTAGTTTTTGTATTTACATACTCACACACTCTTCTGCATATGCAAGCAGAAACCGCCAGGCTTCCTTTGCCAAATGGTTTTCTGTCTTATTGTACTTGGATGCATTTCAGCAGATTTGGATTGTTCAGGAAGACAGTGTACTTTGAGGGTTTTTCCATTCACAGAGCCAGACTTGTTACCTCTTTATGAAAGAGGTAACCTTGTCTTTTGATGTGACTAGCACAGCATGTTATAAAAAAGCAATCTGCACTGGTGTCCTCTAGAAGACCTTAATTAGGTTAACATTACTCTTCATCTCAGTTCTGTTTACTCAAAGCTATGGAATTTGAGGTTCTGCTTTTTAAACCATGGCTGTATCTTGAACCTTTTGCTGAACTGTTTCAAGTCCCTTTCTATATGTTATAATTAATGGTTTAGCTAAAAATCCTGTGAGCTAGCTTAAAAACTTGCATTTAGTGCACATTTGTTAATACTCAGACTCGTTGTTGTTTTATTTCTTGTCCACTCATGTCACTTATGTATCTCTGCAGACTCCTCATGGTCCTGTCAGGTACTGCTTTACATCAGAAAGTGTCATTTTCTGAGGTTCCTACCTGTTTTATCTCTCTGCTGCAGCCTTCCTTTCAGCTCATTGCATTGTGAGATACTTCAAAAGAAAAGGATGTGGGAGATAGGATGCCACTCCCTGCTCTTGCGCTCACTGAACCCTTTTACTGACCCTTGCAATTGGTCTCCCAGCCAGGGATGTGTATGGTATGTGTGCATCTCAGCACCTGCCCATCATCTGGTTATCTTGGCAGACCCATGCTGCCTGGGGAGGTGCATCTGGCAGTCCTTGCTTTCTCCTTGGTTGGGTGGGCAATGCAGGCACACTTCATTTAAAGTGCATCAGGGACTAGTGGCTGACAGACCTGCTCTCAGACACCAGCGTGCCTGTTGTGGTTGGCCACGTTACTTTGGAGAAGTTCAGGTTTGGCAGTTACTAGTGGTATCCACAGAGCAGTCCAGTACGAGTTCTTTTTGCATTGAATGAATTTTGTAAAACACATCCACATTGATACTACCATGCATAGTGCACCAGTTCAAAGAATGAAGGGCAGTTCAGGTGGATAAGGTAGTCTTGCCTTGGTAACTACAGCTGTTTAAGAATTAGGAAGAAAAAATTATTTTGGCTGAAATTATTTGAAGTGTTGTCTTCTTTGGCCAGTAAATGTCAGTTGCTTTGGAGGCATTAAGAACTTGGATCTTGTCCAGCTGTTCTTGTTCTTTTCCCTCTCCTTATTTAGCTTTATGCCAAGAAACATGTCATCTCTAATGACTCAAACATGAGAGCTCTATTTTCTTTTATTTTTTTTAGTCCACATTTTGTGTACACATGTACATCCTGTTAACTTTTAAATAGGAACTGTTTGGAATTAAACTAAATAGTAGTGATGAAACTCTGTGCTTGATTCCATGGTGTAAAAACTTAAGAGTTTTAAGAGTAGTTCAGATTTGTGGAGGGGGGGGTCCCATGTGCAGTGAGTTGAATGGGAAGCTGGCAGATGCTCTTGGTTGCTCTGAACTGTGTGAGGAGGGGGCCCAGCCAGGCTTTCACCTGACTTCCACTACCTCCCATCCAAAACTGATTGTTATGACTTAACTATCTCTAAGTACATGGTTGGAAAAGCATGAGATTTGAAATACAGCTTTCCAAGTATTTCTGTGTAGTAGCCAAAACTTTTCAGGAGCATTAAAGGGATAGTTCAGTATTAATTTTTAGTGGCCCACAGTGTCTTATTTGAACTCAAAATACATAGTCCCTATCCTGAGGAACTAAGGTTCTATCACTTAATTGAATATCACACCAGAGGCCATGTATGTGGTGAGCTTGATGGTGGTTAGAGTTCAATTTGATAACAGCACCCATTCATGTGTTGCTTTGATTTGGCTGCACATGAACCTTAATTTTCAGAGATTCATATCTGTTCTCTATTCAAATGTTAAAAGAAATGTTGAGGTAGCTTCCAGCAATAAAACTAAACTGACCAGCTTTCCTGTGAAACTTCCAGAACTTCCGGCTTCTGTTCTGGCTTAAAATGTATGGTGCTAAAAAAACACCCTTTCTTCTGTCATTTCCACAGCTGATTTTAGCTGGAATATGAAAGCAAGAAAACATTGTAACAGTAACAAATGAACTTAAAAATTGTTATGATAACTTTGATTTCTAATGAAAATGGTCAGAGCTTTAGGTTTCTGGGTTTGTTTTTATAAGAAAAGGTGCCTTTATGTCTGCCTGTACTTCACATATTAAGATCTTGGTGCATACATACATAGATATATATATAGAGAGAGAGATAGAGAGAGGAAAACATGAGTGTAGGAAAAAAAACCCAGCCAAATAAAGACAAGTTTTCTCTAAAAATTACATAATTTGAGGAACAATTGGAAGATTGGACCAGATACTGGAGTGTATGTTAGTTTGAGGTAGTGTGTGAATGCTGTCCTGGTGTTCCTCATGCAAGCGTAACTGCTGAGATCAAATGGTGTTTTCAAATTGTGTTTGAGTGTTAGTCAATAATTCTGTACACATAGGTCAAATACTTTCCAGCTCTTAATTGGTTTCTGCATATAGCATGCTGATGGTACCCATTATTATAAAATCATTTAGATTGGGAGAGGATCCCAAGATCATCCAGGCCAGCTGTTAACTAGGTGTTGTCAAGTCCACCACCAAACCCTATTTCTAAGAAAATACCATGTCTACGTGTCCTTTAAATGCCCCCAGGGACAGTGGTTCCATCAGTTCCCTGGGCAGCCTGCTCTAATGCTCAACAGCCCTTTCAGTGAAGAAATTTTTCCTAATATCCAATATAAATCTGCCTGGGACAACTTGAGGCTGTTCCCTCATGTCAAACAACTTGTTACCTGGGAGAAGAACCTGACGCCCACCTGGCTGCAACCTCAGCTCTTGAAGAGAGTGAGAAAGCCCCCATGAGCCTCCTTTTCTCCAGATTAAACAAACACAGCTCCCTCAACCACTCAGTGTAAGACATGCTCCAGACCCTTTGCTAGCTTTTCTGGTCTTGTCTGGGCACACTTTAGCATCTCATTCATTCTGTAATGAAGGGCCCAAAACTGAACGTAGGACTGGAATTATGGCCTCACCAGTGCTGAGGACAAGACAATGACTGCCCTGTTTCTGGTGTGTTCCTAGCCATCTGTTTCTGATAGAAGCCAGGATGCCATTGGCCTCCTTGGCCACCTGGGCACACACACTGGTTCATGTTCAGCTGGCTCTTGACCAGCACCCCCAGGGCCTCTTCCACTGGGCTGTGTTCCAGCCACTCTGCCCCCAGCCTGTTGTGCTGCAGGGGGTTGTTGTGGCCTTGTTGAACCCCATCCAGCTGGCCTTGGGCCATTGATCCAGCCTGTCCGGATCCTTCTGTGAAAGCCTTTGTGTCCTCCAGCAGATCAATATGCCCACCCAACTTGTGTCGTGTGCGGACTGTCTGCAAATGCCCTTCATCTACTTGTCCAGGTCCTTGAGAAAGGTATTAAACTGGGCTCTGGGGCCACCACTTGTGACTGGCTGTCAGCTGGATGTAACTCATCACCGCTCTCTGGGGCTGATCATCCAGACAATTTTCTATCTGAAGAGCAGTGCACCCATCCAAGCAATGATCAGCCAGTTTCTCTAGGAAAATGCTGTGGAAAATTGTATCAAAGGCTTCACTAAAGTCAAAGCAGACAACATCCGCTTTCAGCATCTCTTTAAACACGCAGCTTACAATCTTAAAGTAGGATGTTTCTACCAAATTGTAGCCAACATGCAGCAAAAGGATGGGAAGGTAAGAAAATGAAACCTAAATTTTAACATCAATGAAGGAATAAGAAAAGGGTTAAAAACAGTGAAATGGTTGTTAGTATTTGATATGTAAATGAGTGTAATTCCTCAAGTAGGTTTTATTTATTGAGTTTAAATCTTGGAAGCAAGCTGATTTTAGATGGTGGTGTTTATGGCAAGATACAAATACAATAATGCAGGCCAGTTTGCTGTCTTGTTCAGCCAAGCGTTGTTGGAATTTTTCTTGTAGTGAAAAGTATCATGTTGCCCCCACCTTCTGCACTTGGTTGTTGTAGAAGGATTATCTGCATTGCACATAAATGTGCTGTGCTGTGGAGGAGATCTGAGCTGGTTTCATGCCATCTGGCTCAGGACCAGAAGCAATGTGCCTGAGCTTGGGCAGCATTGTGCAGCCTTGGCACTTTGGGCTGGTGCCATCTCAGGGATGGATCTCTGTGCTTTAGAGTCAGAATTGCTGATGTTCCTAGTGTACTCTTGTACACTTATATTACTCTTAGTTTTACATCTGCAAGGCTGTATTTAAAAGAAAAGGCTTTATAGATTAAAGAAAAATAGTCATCACTTGTAACACCAGTCACCCGCCCAGGCGTTTTGTCCTTTGCATCATAATTTGTAATGTGAATAAAGTTATATCTAAACAACAACACTTGGACTCTATTATAATTTTTTATAGCACTATATCTGAAGGTCTTTACACCTTACTGTTTTATGAATTGGCTTTGGGTTTCTGTGAATAAATAATGCCAGTATATTCATCAAATTTAAGAGATTAAGATGAAGAGGAAGTTAAATGCTGGGAATAGTGTGTTTGAATTGCATGAACACAAACAGGGTTGTATGAAAGATGTTAGGAAACAATCTGTTCTCTGTTACAGTTTTAGAGATCTTCAGGGAAAAAGAGGACCTTTGTGTTTTACACACCCTGAGGAATGCACTCTGGTAGGTGGGGTACCTCTGAGTGCTTTTAACAGTCTAATCAGTGCATAAACAAAACCACCCCATAGGCTGCTTCCTTAGTGAAAGTACTGTGCTTGTGGTATGCATTTCTGGCTGGATTCAAGTAGGGGTTTTTGGAGGTCTTTTGCATTTTTTGTGGTAACCCTCTGAACAAAATATTTGGAGAACACACCCCTGTGGTGTTCCTAGGTCTTCTCACTCATCTTTGTCAATGATCTGTTTGAAATCTGTGTTTAGAAAAAACGTACTTGACTACCTTTCCAAAGTTCACCTTTGACTTATTTCTATGCTCTGCATATTCAATATAAAGAAAATACTACTCCAATATGCTCTTAAGGTGCTGTTTGACAGCATAAACTGGTAGTTTTGGCAATGGTGCCTTTGTAGTGAAACTTCAAGTGTTGAACTGCAGTGTTTGTGGCATGGGTTGCTGTGTAGTCGGACTTTTATATTAGAAGCAACTGGATGTGTTTGTGATTTCTGCAGAGAGTAAGCAGTTTGTTCTCTGGGCAGATTTTCTTGATTAAATGTCAGACTCTTAACTTTCCAATAGCCAGCTCTTATCTGATGATAGAAAATAATGCCTGATTGTTCAGGTTTGTGCTGAGGAAAAAAGGAAGGAAAGCTCCCTGTTCCCCTTTGTGCCTTGGGGTAGCCAGGCACTTCAAGCTTGTGCAGTGTGCTGAGCATCTCCTCAGCTCTGTGTGCTTCCCTGCTGTTGCTGCATTTCCCAGCTAGCCCTTTGCTAGCAATGGGTATATATTCCTTTCTAGCTAGCTTATAGTCCAGCAGGCTGACTGAATTGTTTCAGAAAGTGGAATAGTTATGCTTTAAAGATACTTCAGACTATGGAAGAACTTAAATTTCTGTAATGTTAATATAGAACTATAGTAGCTTTATGGTGCCTACCACGGACTTCTAATTTTTTAGGTGCTTTTTTCTTAGAATTCAGCACGAATAGAGAGGGACTATTGCTGCCATTTGATTCACCTTTCCTTGGGAAACTGTGAATGGTTGCATGTGACCTGGAAATCCAAACACTTACTGGAGGACAGCACAGCAAAAATTCCTTATGAATACTTGTGTTCATGTTGGGTTTTGTTTTTTGTTGTGGGCATATTTGGGGGTGTTGAGGGGGGTTTTAGTCCTAGCCTGGGTTTTCTGTGGTTGTTTTAATTTCACTTTACTTTCTTCTGACTTTCTCTTTTGCTTATTTACTTACAGAGGCCAAACATTTAATATCTGGGTCAGCCAAACTGTGTAGGTGTGCTCCCCTTTGATTGTAGCTGGATACTAGAGATATTTTTCCAGGAAGGTTTTGTGCCCTTTGTTCTGTAGAGCCACAGGAGCTGCACGGGGATTTTCGTGTGTTTCTGCATCCTAAGCAACTGGTTATCAGTGACATAGGAACTCCATGTTAAAAGGAGTATTGAATGGTTCACATATCAAATTGTTGGATTGCTTGGTTGAACAGAAGGAACATGAGCTTGGTCAAAACAAATTAAAAAGCTAGATAAAATATGCTGCAAACGGAAGAGGAGAGAGTTGTTTTAAATAACATAGTCCTTTTAGAAACATTTAGGCAAAAGCTATCCAAAGTCCTGCCTCCTTATTCCCTTGCTCTTCTGAGCATTTTGCTCTGTACTGGCTGCATTCCCTCAGAAGCAGCCCCTGTGGATTAGAGGGCTACCTGCCTGCATGGCAGAACCTCGAGGTGGCCACAATGACAGCTGGGGCACTCCGTCCATTTTTTCTGGTTTTGTTTAGGTTTTGGTTTGTTTTTTTTTTCAATGCATGTTATAGTGTTTTCTCTTATGGTGATTTCTTTGTTTCTGTGCTTCTTATCTGTGGAGAAAAAGTATCATAGGTTTGTGGGGTTTTTTTCCTCCCATCACCTCTGGTGTTCAAAAGCAAGTGCCCTTATATAGGAGTATCACTGCAGTATTGTGAGTAGCAGGAGGCTGGCTTGTAATTGAATGAGCCAAAAGGAACTGGGATATTTTCCGCCCTGTCTTTGGAGCATGTGTGCATGATGGTGAACTGTGTCCTGGAGGTGTATACAGCATCACCAGCCAGGCAAAGGAGGGGATTGTCCTGCTCTGCTCTGCACTGGTGCAGTCTCACCTTGACTGCTGTGTTGGTTGTCAGTGTAAGAGGGATATAAAGCTATTGGAGAGAGTCCAAAGAAGGGCCATGAAGATGGTGAGGTGTCTAAAGGGGAAGCCATGTGAGGACCAGCTGAGGTCACTTGGTTTGTTCTTGGAGGAGACTGAGGTCTGCAGCTTCTTCATGTGGGGAAGCAGAGGAACAGGTGCTGAACATTTTCTCTGGTGACCAACAATAGGACCTGATGCTGAGGGAACAGCATCAAGCTGCACCAGGGGTGTTTAGATGGGATATTAGGAGAAGGTTCCTCACCCAGGGTGGTTGAGCATTGGAACAGGCTTCCCAGAGAAGTGATCACATCACCAAGCCTGACAGAGTTCAAGAAATGTTTGGACAATGCTCTCAGACACATGGTGTGATTGTTGGGGTTGTCCTGTGCAGGGCCAGGAGGTGGACTTTGATGATCCTTTGTTGATCCTGGGTCTCTTCCAACTCAGGATATTCTACAGTTACGTGACTTATGTAAGTTAACATGTGCAAGCACAGAGTGAGGAAATATTTGAGACCTTTGCAGTGTGCTTTGTAGAACACAATTAGATACTTCAGCATAGCCCATGCTAAGAAGTTTCTAAGGAAAGATTTGCTGTGAAGAGTATTTTTTAGGAGGCTTGGTGTGGAGGTGCAGAGATGAACATGCTGCAGTTTTTGTTGGCAAGGAGCCTGCTTGGCTCTGGCTGACAGATTGCTTGGTAGGCAACTTGTAACTTCTCCCTTTTTAAACTGCTTAGTTGCATTAGATAGGACCATGAGGGAGATGAAGTACTCTGCTTGCCTTCAGTGATGTTGGAATTAATTGGATTTATTAGATCAAGGGAGGATATAAGCCGCAGGTAGAAAATGTATTCCTCTTCTACTGTATCTAACAAGCTTTTGTTTTTCAAATTTATTACCCTGTGAAATGTTATGCTTTACTAGTCTGGAGTAATTTTAGTGAAACTGAATGCTCATTCACTGGCTTCTGCATCCCAGTCAAACCTGGGGCTTTGAAAGTGCTTTCTGTTCCACAGAACTTCTGTTCCCTTTAATTTTTTTGACTATTGCCTACTGTTGCTTTTCCATGCTCTTGCCATAAAGTGGTATGTTAAAACAGGATGCCTTTGTTTGTGCTCAGACACCACCATTTTGGGGGGTGGGAGAAGCTGGTGAGAGGGATTGAGTGGCTGGTGCTTACAGGCCCCTGGGGAACCAGGCAAAATGGTGCCCATTCATGGGGCTCTAGTGGTTAAGTGTACCTTCCCCAGGGCTGCCCTGCTCTTTAATTTTGGCTGTGTTAGTTGCCCTAGCTGCAGAGAGTGCCTGGCTCTCAGTGCTCTAGGATATTTTGGTACTTGCAGAGTGTCTGCCATCTCATCTGCCGCTTCCAGGCAGCAATGAGGGCAGGGAGGTCCTGTGCTGGGGGGCTACTGACAATGTCCTGCTTGTCCCATCGCAGGCATTGCTGAGCGCAGACTGACCCTGTGCTGAGCAGCACTGGTGGTGGCTGTCTTTTGTCTTGTGCCAAAAGGTGGCTTTTGACTGAGTGGTCCTCATTGGTGACTCTAGGTAAGTGCAGAGGGATTGCCTTGGCTGTCATCTGCTGCTGCCTGGCCGTCTGTCTGCTCCTGGGCAGTGGGAAGGGAGCTGGTTATGGAGGGCTCCTGCTGTGCTGTGTTCAGTGATTGCTTTCCTCTAGGCACTTCTGGTCTCTCTCATGACTAAACCCTCGGTGCTCTTGCCTGAATGCTATAGTTCTGCAAAGTCCTGTGCAGTTTCACTTGGGAATTGTGCATGTGTAATAAAACTCACAGGAGATGGGGACAGGATTTCCTCTTTCCTTGATAAAAATAGCCTTTGTCTAGGGAGGAATCATAATTCCCAAAAACTGAACTCAATGCAAAAATGGGCTTGCCAGGGAGCACTTGCTCCAAACTTGCTCTTGATCTTCCAGAAGAAGGTAGGAGTATGATACCGTGTCTGACAACCAAAATGCTTGGAAGAGAATGGCCAGATGGGCAATGTGGGTGAGGAATATTCTGTAAAAATCATGTGACGTTGCCAGTGGATTAATTTCTCTGAGGTTTTGGAAATTAGTTTTTGGAGCTATAGGCTAACTGACTAGTTTCTGGGGCTGGCATCCTCTTCAAAAATCAAGACTAACAAAGGGAAGGAAGTGAATGCTTGAGAATGCATGCAATTCTGATGTTAAAATGGACATACCTTGTATTTTGGGAGAGGTAAATTTTTTTCCTGCTTTGCAGTTCCCCCTCAAAAGAAATAAATAACAATAATTTTGAGTTCTGATTATTTACAAAACATGGCAATTATGTTCTTCCTGATACTTTAATATCCCAAAATGTAAGTAGGAGGCCTTGATGGGAAAACCCATAACCAGGCAGTGTGGGTGAGGGAGCTGGTGCTTCTCATGCTGGCCCTGTAGTTTTTACAGCAAGCACAATTTGCTGTTGGACCAGCCTGGCCATAGTCTGTTCTGGAGGTGTCGGGTGAGTGTGGGCTGCAGTACACTGTCTGACCCTCTTTTCAAATTAAATTAGTGTGGTTTAATAATGAACATGCTTCCTCCTGTGTTAACAGTATGGTACCCCTGCAGCAGGTACTGCTTCTCACAATGTATGTGGTCCCTGAGTCCTTATGTGACAGAGGGAGAGCAAACTTGCCCATTTCCTCTTCAATGGTTGCATTTTGACAGATAAAATAAAGTAGCAGAAGAAATCTCATTGCGACAAGTTTTGCCTGGTGGGTGATGAATACCAGACTGGTTTTGTTACCAAATTACTTTAAAAAGGATAACTTAAATGAATGATTTGTTTGTTGCAACATTAGAGAACTCCATCTCAAGTTAATTATTTAAGGCTTGGCTCTATTTGAGTCAATAAGATGTTTGCTCATTGCTTTTTCCTTCTTCAAAAAAGGTTGTAGTACTTCTGCTAGTTTGGACTATGGGGAATGAAAAATATTCCAAATACGAACTGCAGTCCTCTTACTTACTGGTTACCATAGAAATCTAAATAAAGAATGCTCTGCAAATAGTATAAATATACACATTGACAGCTCTTACTTTCTTAAAAAGACATACCATTGTTCAGATTTCTGTAGTGACTGATCAGTAAGGGCCACTGCACACATTCTGAATAGGATTGCTGTGTAAGTGTTGTATTCATACTATTTGAAAAGTATTCGCAGCATCAGAAAACTTTTCTGTTACTGATTTTTGATATCAGTTTGTTGTTGAGACTGGCTGTGGTAAATTAGACTGGAAAATGCTGCTCTGCATTCATAGTGAGAGCTGCAAAATGCTCAAGATATTATGAATTATGAATGAGTCACCTACAGAACTGTTCCTGTTATTCCAGCAAGAAATGTGACCCAGTGACATGCAGAGCAGCCACCTTAAAGCTCCAGACAGAAAGTCAGGAAGCAACAAGATGTCTCATTGTCTCTCCTGTTCTGCTTCTGCACTCAACTTGTTGCATAGCCTGAGGATGGGGAATGGAGGGGACATGGCTTTTTGGGTGCCTTTGGCCTCTGCAACTGGCATGGTCTAACTCACATCAAGTCAGTTTGTGGCCTTATATCTTTTTAGGAGCTGAGATTTATTGCAGAGTAAAACTACTTCAGGTGTCCTCCACTATCCTAAGGAACATGTATTATGCATTTTGTATGTGGTGGGACCTGATGGTATTTTCAGGACTTTTCATTGTTTTCAAAGTAAGTAATAAAACATTATTATTTTTGAAGTTGTCACTCTGGTTGATCAGTTTTCTTCTGTGTTCACTCATCTTATATAATGTAAATCACTTTCATAGTCTATTGCTGGTTTTTTTTTAATTTACTTTTTTTCCTGGGGCTGCTTAGCTGGTAGTAGCAGCCTCCTTGCAGAAAGATGTAAGAATTTTAAATGAGTTTCCATCTGGTGTTGGTTTTGGCTTGGAACAGGAATAAAAATGCTATGCATTTTTACAAAGTAGAGGATTTTTTTTTTCTCATAAGTAAAAGACAGACTTGAAAAAGCAAAATGGAAATGTACAGATTTCCAGAGCCAGGTCACCGAGTTATGGCCTTATATCAGTATGCAGCCAAGTGAAACCAAAATCTGCACTATGTGATGCATGTGCAAAGTGGGGGGGGGTCTGTGGGCAAATCAGAGCTGGTAGGGCTTGCAAACAGCTCCCTCAGCAATGTAGCTGTACAGCTGGGATGCTGTGCTCTTGCAAGTCATTAAGTTAGATCTACTGGTCTTCTAAATTAATTAACCCAAATACAGTTCCCATGCCTACATTGCATTCTGGACTGGATCATTCTGTGCACCACTTGTTTGGGTGTTGACAGTCCAATAGGTACTTAAAATCCTGGTGCAGGTTTGGAGAAAACTAGGAAGCAGTTCTGGATGGGGAAGTTAGTGTTGATTTCTTGAATTTTTGGGGTTTTTTCCCTCCTTTCTCACCACTCCTGCTTCTCACCTGGCCCCAGCAGCTGTGGCTGGAGGAGGTGGTTGGCATTTCTGTCTGGGTGTGTGCTGAGGCTTTTGCAGAACTTGGTTTTGTGGCATTTGTCCAGAACACATGGATAGTGTTTTAATGGATGGATGAGGCTCCCTGAGAGTGAGCAGGGTTTGGAGGTCTGCTCTTGCTCCTCAGTGACTGCCATTATTTGGTGCTGTTGGTGCTTGTCTGTGGCTGTCCTTCCGCTCTGTGCTCTGCATGCTGCAGAAATGACCGTGGAAGGTGCTTTGCCTTTGTGCCACTCCAATCTGAGCAATGTGCCTAGCTTGGGGTGCCTCCACAGGGAAATCACAGCGCCTCCTGTGGAGGACTGGTGCCTGAATGTACCTCTGAAAGTGAGGAGGAGCAATGCAGGCATAAGTTACCATGGCTGAGACCATTTCCTTTTGAGGTCAAAAGTATCTGGGGGACATATTTATTATTTAATAGGCTTTTTTTGATGTTTCGAGTCTTTTTTTTTTTTTTGATGTCCTGCCAAAAAAGAAATAGTTATTTCAGTAGTAATTTTACAAAACCTTTGTGATAAGAAGCTGACCTGAACTCAAAGTGATTTTTTTTGATGGATCTGCAATTTTGCTCTTTTTGTGTGTGTGTGTGTCTGTGTGTATCCCACTTTCTAAAAGCCATATTCAGCAATTCTAGTGACTCTTGGCTGTGTTTTTAGATGCTTGCAAAAACAGTAAATGGTAGAATTTTAGCTAAGCAATTCTTTCCTTAGATTTGTGCTAATATGTCATTGCATTTCCTTTCCTGTACTAACTCATCAAAACTGAAGGGAGTTCTCACTAATATGATAAAGAAAGGTTGAATTTACATACAACACTAGAGTTGTGTTGTACCTAAGTTACCCAAGTAATTATAATTAAGTGCACAAATATAATATGTAGCTTGAAATACACTTAATTGCATTGGAAACTATTTCAACTGCAAAGCAATAGTATATTTCTCTATTTCTGGTTTATATATGGTATTTGACAACTTGTAGCTATTATCTCTGCTGTGTTCCCCTTTTTCAAAGGAGCAGAGATTCATAGAACAGCACAGAATTGCTAGACTGAAGGTTGAAAAATAAGGGAAAATTTTAAGTTGCCAGCTTCTGGCAGGGAAGGTCAGTGTGATACTGGGCAGTACTCACAAGCCATGTCCAAGTACACAGGATGTGCCTTAGCAGGGTGTTGAATGGGGAGGTGGAGTTATGCAGCTTTCAGAGAAACAATGCTGCTTTTTTCTGTATTTGTTTATTTTTTAATTGCCACAACTGGGAGTGTAAAGTGAAATCACACCAAGCTTTGCAGCCTTGCAGCTGTATGTCCATTCAGTTTGGAGCACTTCTGAAAAAGAGCTTCAGGTGTTTGGGTACACTGGGAGAAGAGTTCTTATAAACAGAAGAGCATCCTTTTTGGCCACATGGATCTGAGTAAAATGAAAATTAAAATGAAGTGAAAATTAATATTACAGCTGAGCCAGTGAGTTACTGCTGGAAGAGGCAATCCTTATTCTTTAAGTTTGTTTTGTAGGATATTTTCCCCCACATGTTGTGTGATGTGGCCCTGCTCTCTTGTTTCAGCCAATGCTGTGGCTTGATTTTATATAACACCAAGTGTGAGTTAAATACAGTGCCTGGATTCATCCTGCTCCCTGTGGAGGCTGCTTGAAAGGGTGCAGGGCAGGCACAGGAAGATCAGGAGGTGTGAGAGAAGAAGTTGTCCTGAGCTTCCCATGGTCTGGGAGGCTCAGAGTGAGCTGAGTCCACCAATGAGTGGGAGCCCTGCTGAGCAGAAGCAGTCTGGAAATCTAAACTGAAGTGTTTCTAATGGGAGGGGAGAAGGACCTGTTTGTTGCAGAGGAGCAGAACTTGTGTAGTTCTGTTGTTTCACAGGGCACAGTGATGTTGGATTTTTGGATGCCTTGGGTTGTATTTTTTCAGAAGCATCAAGAGTTTATTGCAATAGGGAAGAGATCTATCTTGCTAGCTGGAATTACGCAAATTGAAGATAGACATGAAATGCAGTAGTGGGTATTCATCTCCATTCAGCTTCCTAGAAGGCAAAAATGCAGCTTTCTACTCTTGAATCCTTTATATCTTGCTGTGCATATCACCATTGCTGATGTTTGTGACTGTGCCTCAGTCAGATATTGCTTGTTTTATGCCTGTGTTGTGGGTGTGAATTCCCAGAGGTGTTAGTCCTCTGGGTTTCCTTTCAGGGTGGTGAGGAAGCAGCTGATCCCTGCAGCATGCTCTCAAGAGACAGTGCTGTGAGAAATTGCTTCTTGCCTCTAACAGAACCTCTAACAGCAGCAAAGTGGTTACTGAGCCTATTTTACTCACCCTGCTTGTCTTCCTCTGACAAAGTACATACATACTAATTATCCTGTTGTGATTACACGGTGCAATTTCCTTGTTCATTAGGTGCCACTGCCAGCTTAAGGACCTTTGACACTAGTTTGGCCTTGAGTTTTGCAGACATCAGACATCTGTCAGAAAAGAAAGTGCTGCAAAGCAGGAATGGACCTTGAGGAATAAATACTTCTAATACTTCCTCAACATAAGCATCAACAGTGTAAAGCTCCTGTGCTGTGGAGGACTGCTGCAGGTGGTGTGGGGATTAAATCAGTCACCACACTGACAGATGTCTGATAGCTGAGCCTGGCAGTGGGATACTGCAGCAGCAGCATCTCCAGAGAAAACAAGATGTGCATGAGCTCAGGTCTTTCACTTTCTCCATGAAAGATTTATCCTGTCTGATAAAGTTCTGATACAGAACTTTGTATCAGTGTTAGATGCTTCTGAAAAGCCTGTGCAAGTAGATACTTGTTTAACTATCAACAAACCTGTTGATTGTTACTTAGTAATTGTCAGTGTTGTCTTGTAAGGATTGGGTTATTCCTGTAGGACACCAAGCAACTTCTCCTGCAGCTGCTGAGGGGAAAGAGTGATTCATGACACCTTAACAATTGATCAGTCTTGAGCTGCTGTTTTTGTTTCTTCATCCAAACCAAGAAGTTGACTTAGTTTGCTGCATGTTTGCTCACAACTCAACCAGTGTAGTAAACTGAGTGAAGATTAAACCTGCCCTGTTTTGAGGTCTCTTGCTGAGGGAAGTTGCTCCTTGGGATTGCTGTGTTGAGCACGAGTGTGCTGGTGCAGCAGTTATGTGAAAGACTATCTCTGATCCTTACATGGTACAGTCACTGACTGAAATATTCATTACCTTGTATTTTATGAATTGTTCAGCCTCAGATTTATTGTTGTTCACAGCTGCATTCTGCCAAACAGAGCAACTAAAAGGATTGCTGTAGAAGAAATGCATTGAGGTCAAGGGCATTTATTGACCTTTGGGTTTTCTGTGAGTTATGATATATCCTAATATTAACTTTGGGCTTCACTCAAATGGAGGTATTTACTTGCTTATTCTTATCCCTTGGAATGTTGAAGTTATACAATGGATTTGGTTGTTTATTAGCTAGGATAAATTTTTGCTTTGTTTATCATGTAAAACAAGTGATCTTTATATAGATGCTTTTTGTTTGTTTTGGTGTAAACTACCTGAAAAGAAGGAAACCATAAGAGCACAAAATAAGAGTGTAGCTAAGGTTTACTGCTAATAGTGTGTGCTTGCATATTATCTTTCGTCAGTGGCTCTGGACATGTTTTGCAGACTTTCAGCAAGCCTCTACTGTCTTGGAAATTAGAAGTTAAGAATATTAAAAGATGCTAAATAGCAGCAGTAGGTGACAGTAGGTTCTTCACTCAATTTGCTTGCCTAGTGTGGGAAGGTTTGGCTGAATTCCTGGAGATCTGTCTTATCTTGTAGGGCTGTGATGTAAGCATAGTTAGTCTTGAGTCTTCTCTGACTGTTGAGATAGTTTTATTTGTGAGTAATAGGTCACTTCGGTTTTCTTTGTGTCTTTTCATGTCTCATTTACTGGTTTGTCACTTCTTTGGATCTTGTTATGGTTCTCTGGTTTGGAAGTCATGGAGAGAACTCCTCCAGCTCTGTGTTTAGTGCACAGGTTATACTTCAACTGAGGGTCTCCAAGCATCACAACAAGTTATTAATACACTTGTAGAGGGTGTTAGAGTCTCTCTTCCAATTTGTTCTAAGACACCTGTCAAGAAGCCACAGGCACTACATGGGGTGGTTGTGATTTTAAGTCAGTTTGTAAACCACCCTACTATGAGCTTAAGCAATTTGTACAAGGCCCCTCTCCCTGTAAGTAGTAAAATAAAATCCTAGATCTCTGTGTTTAGCACCAGCTACGATTTTTCAATGGCTTATTTTAAAGAAATCTTGTAAATGATACTGGTTCAACTGATAGGTAAAAAAATAAATACAGATGCTCATATTACAGAAGTTGTATCCTAATTAGTACATCTGTATGGTTGCAAGTGTTTGCTTTAACTGTACTTGAGTCTGGGTGATTACTCAGCCTAAGGAGTCTGAGGTTTGTTGTCATTTCTGATGTTCTTCCTTGTTGTGCAAATAAAGGCAACATAATCCTTGCTAAAAGCACATCTGTGAACAGGAAATAGAGTGTTGAGAAGCAAGTTTTAAGTGCAAAAGAAGGATCTGATCTTTTCACTATCAGGTGAAATAAAATCACTTGTTCAAAACCTTTAAAGTATCTACTTTTCCCCAACTATAATAATTGTTCTTATGTTTCATTTCCTCCAGTAATCACCACTGCTTTTTTCTTTTTACATAAAACTTGATTACCACCTTTACTGTGGACAGGGCCCTGTTGTATCGATGTACAGGTGAATAAGCTGCTCTCGGTCATGGGGAATGTCTGCAGTGAAACGATGAGTGTCTGTGTAAGATTTCTTTGGATACAGTTTCTAGATGTTATTTACTCAGTAACATTTAGAATAAGCTTTGCTGGAGTAATAGACAAATTGGAAGGTAAGTGTTTTAAACAGTTATTTTTTAACAGAAGTTGATTTGTTCTAAACATGTAAAGGCAGTACAGTGTTTTAAATGTTTTTTATTTTGTATCTTTGTCAGGCAAAGACAACCTTTGACTAAATTGGCTTAAATTATTCCATTGGTCTTGTTTTGTGCATCAGAAAATTGATGTTAATTGGAAAGCAATTGTTGTGCTTTTAGAATGAAAAATGCTAAACAGAATTTTCAGTCACTATTTAAAACCAACCCTTTCCTCTCTGCTGGAGAAAATGCAGCATATGTTTGGGAAGAGCAGACTGCTATGCTGTGTATTTGTATTTACAGGCAGATGCCCTTTATTTTAAAACTTCATTCTTAAACAGTTGGCTAGACTATCTGCAGTGTAAGTGCAGTTTGTCTTCTCACTTGTTGGATGGCACTGGGGTTTAGAAAGGGCAGGAGAAGGCAGATTACTGTGGTTACTGGCCACAGCCTGGGCTGCTGGTGGGGCTGGCAGCACCTTGGCCTCTGTGTGCCTGTGTTGGGTAGGCATGGCAGGATTTTGGTAGTGGAGGGCTACAGGGGTGGCATCTGTGGAAGCTGCCAGGAGCTTCCATTGTGCCTGACAGAGCCAATGCCAGCCAGCTCCAGGAGGAGGCTGAGTCCATCGGTGGTGGTGGTACCTTTGGGATAGCAGACATGGGTGTAAAAATCTCTGTGCAACACCAGTAGCAGGCAGAAGGTAGGAGCAAGACAATGTTACCATTAATATGGTAACCACATGTTACCAGCAGGGAGAATATGTTACCCTTTGGTAACAGCTCTGCAGACACCCAGGCCAGTGCAGAAGTGGGGTGGGAGGTGTTCCGGGTCCTGGAGCTGAGATTCCTCTGCAGCCCTGGTGAGGCAGCTGTGCCCTTGCAGCCCATGGAGGCCACAGTGGAGCAGAGATCCACCTGCAGCCAAGGAAGACCCCATGCTGGAGCATGTAGATGGCTGAAGGAGGAAGGAGGCTGTGACCTCATGGGAGGCCCATGTTGGAGCAAGCTCCTGGCAGGAGCTGTGGTCTGTGCAGAGAGGAGCCCACTCTGGAGCAGGTTTGCTGACAGGACTTGTGACCTGGTGAAGGACCCATGCTGGAGCAGCCTGTGGGACTGTGCCCTGGGGACAGGGACCCATGCAGTCCATGAAGACCTGCAGCCCTTGGAAGCACTCAGGCTGGAGAAGTTTGTGGGTGGGACCCTGTGCTGGGGTAGGGGAAGAATGTGAGGAGTCCTCCTCTGAGAAAGAAGGAGCAGCAGAGACAATGTGTGGTGACCTGACTTCAGCCCACATTCCCAGTCTCTTGGCACCACTGTGGGAAGGAGGGAGAGAAAATGAGTAAAGTTAAGCCTGGGTAGAAGGGAGGGATTGGGGAAAGTGTTTGATTAATTTATTTTATTTTCTCAATTTGATTTATTCCCCTGTTCTGATTTGATTTGCAATAAATTAAATAGTTTCCCCAAGTGGAGGTTGTTTTGCCCATGATGGTTAATTGGTGAGGGATCTCTCCCTGTCCATATCTTGATTCTGAAGCTTTCTCTCCCCTGTGCTGTTAAGGAGGTCAGTGATAGAATAGCTTTGGTGTGCACCTGGCATCCAGTCAATGTCAGTCCCCCCATAGAGACCTGGCTTTGGAACAAAATATACTAATTTGAAGGAAACGAGGATTGTAATTTTCTTTAAAACTTATACTTTCAGAAGTCTTTTTGTTCATTTTAATGTCAGCATTGATCTGTCTCAGAATTGGTGAAAAGAGGAGATGGTTTGGGGTAATGTTTTATTATCTGATAGCCTCTCCATTTTTGAGAAGCATAAGTAATTACAAATAGGACATCAGAACATATGCTGAAACTATGCCAATGGCAGAATTCAAATTATTTAAAAGTGTTCTTTACCAAGGGGGGAAGTGGACATGACCCTGGCAAGGAAATGCTGTGTCTGGTCTGGGAGGGTCAGTGTCCGCTGCACCTGAGGAGAGTAAACATGCCAGATGACTTGGGTAACATTTATTTCCTCCCTTGGGGTCTGTTTTATTTAAGCCATCATAATAGAAATCTTTATTTAGCTTATAGAAAGCACAGTCTCTTTCCTGGTTGTCAGGATTCACAGAATTGGCACAGTTACTAAAGCACTGTAGTCAGATACCCTGGTCTGCCATAACTTAGCTACTCCATTCTCTTAAGTTTGGAGGCTGTGTTTTTGCTGACTGTACCAGCCACATTGGAATTGTGTTAAATTTAAGCATAATTCCTCATGTGCCTGTGAGATGACCAACAAAGAAAGATGTAGTAATTTAATGGTCTAAAACTAATGGTCTGCTGCCAGTCAACAAGCCCTGCAGTGTGAGTTTTGCATATTGGTATCCCTAATTAGGACTTTATCTTCTGGAGTAGTGTTTCATTGAGTATGGTGAGCTCTTAAAAGTATCCTCTGCTGCTTAAGTATAGCAATCTTGCAAAAAGATGAGCAGCAAAACCTGTGGTATAGGAATACTTCCTGAATAGCAATAACTAGGTTTTTTTTAAATCCTCTTTGTTAAGGTTTAAATGTACAGCAGCATGCTTGTGGTATAGTAATTATGGATTTTTTTTTTTCTTTTGGTAAGTAGAAATAGATTTGACTTTTCTATTTCTTTTAGCAGACTGTCTTTAAGATAGTTCACAAGCTGCTTGTTGAAAGTACAGACAGAAACAGGATAAGTTGGAAAGATGATTGGTAATAAATATGCCAGGAGATCAGATGGCAGGTGATGACTGGCATGGACACACTGAGAATTTTAAGGCATCCTCTCAAGTCAGGTTTTTAAACAGATATCTGTCTTGGCATAATATATGGAAAATTATTTTAAGAAATTATTTATTTGTACATTGATTTGTCCAAAGATTTTGTGAATTCCTGGCTAAATGGGTATGTGATTGAAATGGAATGCAAAAACCCACTGATCTTAATTATGAATACAGGGTATAGAATCTTAGCTCC
Source organism: Molothrus aeneus (assembly GCF_037042795.1). Taxonomy (NCBI): domain Eukaryota; kingdom Metazoa; phylum Chordata; class Aves; order Passeriformes; family Icteridae; genus Molothrus; species Molothrus aeneus. The sequence continues at coordinate 50,226,459 of NC_089649.1, forward strand.
ACTGATTTCATTTGGAACAGTTTTTGTCTGCTAATTACTGCTATGAACAAAGTTTTCCTCTCAGTTACACCAAAACATTCATCACTGATTTAAGGTTATGCCTAAATTATTGTGACTGAAACAGAATATTTGTGACAGAACAGTCTGGTTTCTATTACATTTTCTTAACTCCAGCTGCCTTTGAACTATAATACTGATGCTTTCTCAAGCTTTGTCTTTGTTTCTACTCTAATATTATTGCAGCTGTTGCATAAACTGTTCAATTTGCAGGAGCACTGTCATCTCTGTCAGGTAAATGCTTCTGTGGCCAGGTATCCAGTGTATGGGGACTTGGGTGAGTTTCTCCAAGTCAAACCTGGTGGCTGCTTGCTGTACTCAGTCTCCTGTGTCTGCTGAAGCTCCCAGTACTCCTGGATGTGCCCAGCCTGGTTGATGTTTCTGACATAAGGTGTTTCTTTTAAAATGCTTGATTCTGTGGGCAGCAAATGCCAGAAACTTCTAGATACTTGGAGGGGGCTTTTGTGTGACCAGTTCTGGGATCACCTTCCCTTTCTTTTCCAGGTCACAAGGAGCAGGTCTGCTTCTGGGCCAGCTATTCATCCTCCTTCAGACAATGAGGATGATCTATTTGGCTGTGCTGAAATTAGATCAGAATGTGTGCATTTCTGTAAGCTTCTGACGTTACCCCAATTAAATTTCTTTTTAATTTTTTAAAAAATCCTTCTATTTTTGAACAGTACTGAAAAAACAGAGTGAGCAGGGAAGAGTTAAGCACACTGGTTACATGTGTCATTCAAGCCATTAGTGCTGGCAGTGTTCCTGGCCTGTCACATGTGCCAGATGTGACATCTTTCAACAAAATTTAAAGGCATGGTGAAAGATTATGGGCATGGTTTCACACCACTTTGGACTGCTCCAAAATGAATGTTTTAAAAGCTGTTAACAGCAACTGTTTAAGGGTGTCAGTCCATCTTCTTCAAGCTATTACAACATGCCATCTCCTCATCCATGGCATTTTTCTGGCCCCCTATCCAATCTGATTAATTTGAGGACCCATCTGAAAAGTAATCCCTCAAAGAAGATGCATCTTGGTGACCATGTCTCTGGGATGAGGAGGTGGAGGCAGCCCAAAGGACAAGTGCTGCTGAAAAGGACAGTTGGCTTAAATCAGTGTAGATGTAAAACTGTACAGTTACTGTCACTCTGCTGGCTGTGGAACAGCAGCTCTGACTTCTACTTTCTGCAGCTTAGTGTAAATAAAAAGATTGTTTGTGAGTGCTACCTGTTCATATATGGAGTTTAACTTGTTTAGTCCAGGACTCCGTTCTTATTTAAGTTCTGCCTGTGTGAAATTAAAGACCCTTCCAGCTCTTGTTTTGGCATATTGCAAATTTATACTAAGCTTAATTATAATACTAAATTTCACTGTTGCTTTTAACTATGGGAATAAGTTAATTTTAAATTGAGTTAGCTGGTTTTGCAGGCAGGTAGAGCGTGGGCCTGTGTCCATTCAATGCATACTTATGCATATGTATATATACATATACACACTCCTATCTCTGACAGGAAGTCTTGAAGCTGCTCGTTCTTCCTCAGTAGCTCTGAGAATAAGCAGCTTTCCAGGTGGGTAAACTGGAGTTACAAAATGACAGTCATTGTTCTTCCCATTTGTGACTTCAGCAGAGATTGTAGATGCTTAGTTCACGTACTGCTTTCTAGCCACCTCTGGCACCATTTAGGTTTTGAAGGGTCTGGTGGAGAATTTTAATGTTTTTGACTTTCAGGTGGTCCCATTTCAGCTGTGTGTGTTTAGCCATGATGTGTGACTGGTCAGTGGTTTGGTTTCCTAGAGCTGTAATTCTGCACTTGAGCAGTAACAAGTTCCATTTGGTGGTGACCTGTGAGGAAAATTACTTTTGAACACAAAGAGTTTGGAATTTTATTTTTCAGTTGTGGCACAGACCTCAATCTAGGTTCAGTCACTAAATTTCCTTTGATTTACTGGAGGCCTCCTTAGAACCTTTATCAGCATTTCAGTTCAATTTGTTCTATCATATGCTGTGCTTCTTGTTGTAGAGCACCTTCTTTTTGATTTCATAATACTTTACATCTTTTGTCACAGTTTAGCCAGAGAGGATCAATACACAGAGAGCCCCAGAACTGTCCTGTCCAATCCAGCTTCTAGTCTTTGTCAGTGCTCATTTTGGAAGCTATCCAGTCCTGCTGTCTCTCTTCAAGAGGTTACATTTTTTTGCTGTACTGATTACCTTAACTGTTTTGAGTAAATTTGACCACCTGTGGCCACTGCTGACCCTACATTCCTGCAGTACCTCCAAGCAAAATGCTAAACATTGCTGGCATTCTTGAAATGCTAGGACAAAGCACTGCAGTGCACATCCAGGGTAGTCTTTGGGGGGAAAAAACCCTGCTTCTTATTCTGTCTTAAAATCAATTTGGGCACGCAGTGTTGAGAGATGAGATTCCTCTCACTGTGGTTATATTTGACTCCCCTTGGTTTCTTACTGACATGGATGGTTCTGCATAAATTGGAAAAAATTCAATGTAATTCTCTGGAATTGAGACCTTATAAAAATAGAGAGATGACAGGAGGTTTTAATTAATAGCCAGAAATGATAGGGATCTAAGTGAGATAGAGCAAGGCAATATTATTAGTTAGGAATTATTAGGGAATTTTATTGCTTCCTTTTGGAGCATCTGGTAACAGCTGCTTAAATCAGGTCTGCTCTGAGATGGCATTCCTGTCTTTTAATGAAAGTGGTTTAGCAGTGTACAGGCTATTTTACTGAAGATTCTGCAATATTGAAGTGAAATCTTAATTTCTGTGGTTTAACTTTTTAGCATTGACATGATGCATAGATATAACCATTTAGCTGCTTAATTAAGTGTGTGAGATGTCCTGTAGGAAAATTTCCTTTCAATTCAGGAGGAAATTATTTTAAACTTTGATTTAATACGGGTGTAGATACTTCTCATGTATTTTGTAAATAAGCTGATTTTAAAAAATAAACAGAAACACAACACTTGTTAATAAAAATCTAGGTCTTAAAACCTAGGAGTGGAGACCTTGGAAAGAATATAAATGAACATATTTTGGGAAAAGCAATATAGTATTACTGTTGTAGCAAAGGAGTATTACTGTCGCTCTTCTGTTAAATAAACCTTTTCTAAAGTGGTTTTCTTTTGGAAAAGCTTCCTAATCAATATTGGCTTCTTAATTTTTTATTTTATGACTAAATGCCACATCAGACTTGTGAGCATGCATTGTAGCTCTTGGAGGTGTCATCATACATGAGCAGAAGTTGTTACTGACAAATGCCATTTTTTTTTAAAGTAGAATTGCTGATTGCAGTCTTAGACCGTGTGGTTGTTTGGATCTGATGATTGGTCTGCAATTGTCGGAAAAGATTTTTTTCTCAAATAAATTAAGAGTATGCTTGCGTGTTTCAGGGTAGAAAATGGCTCAGCTTAGAGGAATAAACTCTTGAAGCCAGTAGGATGGTAAAGGAAAACTTGATATAACTTTTAGTAAAAGCACAGTTAATGCTGTTCTGCAGTTTGAGTCATATTGAGAAGAGTGGGAACTCATTGGTCCATGCAGGAAGCAAGTGTAGGATACAAGTCCTGCTTCTCTGGCATGTGAGTACCAAATTTCTTGTCATGTGACAGCCATTCTTTGAGTTTTTTCTTTGAGTAGTGGTTCTCTGGATCTTTCTGCAGCTGATAAGTTTGTGTCTTCTATCTTCCCAATTTCTCTTCCCCGGAAAAAGTATTTTTTCCTGTTGTTTCTAGAATAGTTAATTATCATTTTCTCAGGAGAAACTGCAGTATCTCTTCTGTCAGAGGCCTCAAGTTGGTTTAAAATAAAAGACAGTAAAACCAGTAGAAGTAAATGCATTAGATAAGAGATTTTAGGCTCATAGGAGTTTTTAAGACAGTAGGAAAAATGTGAGCATGTTTTTTGAAGATGATTGGAAAATTAATCTCACTCTTTTAATCAGGTGATTGCACCATTAATAGGGCTCCCTATCAGAGGTAGTGAATTGAGAAAATACTGCATAGCACTAGAATTGTAGTGTTAAGTGAAAAAAACAACTGATAGAATATTTTTACTTCCTTAGACATCAACCCTAGATGAGTCAGCTCACCAGCAATGATGATTAATGAAGGAAAATGCTAGCCCAAGATTTTTTTCTCTTCACCACCAGTTCTTCTGAGCAAGAACTAATTCCAAGTACTATCTGACCCTGTTTTGTTAAAAAAAACAAACAAACCAAACAAAAAGCCAACCCAAAAGCCCCCAAACCCCAACAGTTGTTATATTTGAGGTGATGGAGATAGAATTAAGGCTATTAACACTATTATAAGTAGCTATCAAACCTGTTCTATTACGTGTGTATGCAGAGGTCTTTTCCAAACCTTTCAAAGGCTTGCATAAGGTCTGTAAAAAAAAAAAGTGCTGTAATATTTTTTTAAATTTTGTCCCACAGCAAACCAGAGTGATAGAGAGGCTTGTTAGGAAGATGAGAGGATTCCTTTTTACAAGTGAGTCCATATAGGCCAAAAAGTTTGCAATATGTTGCCTTGGAGTGCAGAATCAGTATGATTTCTGTTAGTACTTGTTGTTGAAGCTAGAAATTCTTCATTGACTTTTAGCTAGCTTTGAAGCTGAGATTGAGGTCTTGTAACAGCATCATTAAAGTTGATTATGACTGAAACTGGAGAGAGACATGAGCCTTTATTCTGCCTCTTTTTTCTTTTTAGTGCAGTCATTTTAAGCATGGGCATTAATGAATGCAGTGTGCTCTCTTGCTACATCAGCTTTCCTATGCAGATTTTCTTGGCTATATGAAAATAATGTAAAAGAAATAGCATGCAACAGCACAGATGTGAGACAGAGATGTGCCCTTGCAATGGCATATTAAATCTGCAGATTAAATGAGTGCCCAGGCTCAGGCAAAGCTGTGTGAAGGCCAGGTGTACTGGCAGAGTGGCTGACTAAGCAGGATACTGAAAGGCAGAGTGTGCCAGAGAAGCCAAGCTGGCACTGCCAGGTGCCTTGTGTCATGATATCTGTTATCTCTGTGCCTTGCCCTGCTGTGGTGGGTCTCAAGGGTGCTCTAAGATGGAGCACTTTGTTCTGTGCAGCATAAGCTGTGCAAAGTACTGAAGAATATCAAGAAGGGTTGTGGAGAAGTATACAATTGTAATGGTATTCAGAATAGGAATTAATAACTTATGTGACTTCCTGGGAGAGTTTGTGCCTAAAGCAGAGGTGATAATGCCTTTTTAAGGAGGTGACTTGCAAATTCTGATTTTCTTTCAGCTTTGCTGTGTGCACTTAATAACCTGTCTTCATTCAGACAGAGTTATAAGCGAAGGCTGAGTGTGGCTCTGTTTTAATTTATCTTAGTTTAGCTAATGCTTTGAGAAATTATTTTCTTAATGGTGAGAAAGTACATCTCTTGGGAAGTGTCAACAAGGGTCTGCCTTTTTGGGGAAACTGTTCCTGGTTTGTGGAGCTCTTGAGCTGAGCAGATGATGTAATATTTTAATATGATCTTGTGAGAGGGTGCATGCATTTCTGTGTCCCTGTTTCTTCTGTAACTACTTGTCCTGGTTTGCTGGGTTTGACTTGTTAATGTATATGCAGGACCTGAGGTGGAGAGAGAACTACTGAGGAGCGTGCTTGCACCCTGGAGGGGGAAGGATGACTTAAGTTAAAATGCTGCCTCCAGATCCCATGGGTATCTGCTGTGGTAGTGACTGGATCTCCTGCATTATTCATTGCCTCTTGCTTCTACTGTGCATTGGGTGTTTATCACATGAATAGTTGTGCTGTGGGCTGCTGCAGAAGTGGTGTGTGTGTGACCTGAATACTTATCACCCACAGGTCTGTAAGTGACAGATAAAACCTGGTCTCAAGTATGCTGTGTCTGCTAAGTCATATCACTCTGAGATGTTTTTCTCCCTAGCCAGCTTATGGAAGAGCATCTTCAGTTGATTCTAACGCTCATGGTTGGTCTCTGTCACATATATTAGCTTTCAATTCCTTCTTCAAAATATGATGCCTGTGTGAAAGTTATTCCTAAAATATATTCAAAAATTCTTCAGCTAGTTGTGCTGCACCCCCTTGTGCTAAGAATAAGATTTTTTGAGAGAAATTCTAGACTGCTTTGTTTTCAAATATTGATTCAAATTTTTATTTCCACTTTTAAGGTTTTAAAAATTCTTTTTAACTCAGCTGCTTAAGTGTTTTCAAATCATACTTGTTTCGCTGCTGAAGTGCTATCATCAAATTGTGTGTTGGACTTTTGTGAGCTCTAAAATTTGGGTCAGGGCAGATGAGGAAACAGAAAATATGGCTTGATTGCTGGGGGGAAAACATGCTGCAGTGGTACTTGGTTGAAGAGTTGCTGTTGAAGGATAATGTACCCGTGTTGATTGTGCTGTGCTTTTGGCATAACATCCTGAGCACTGTCAGCCTCAGCCCAGATGTTTGCTCAGACAGTTCTGCACTAGCAGGAATTGTCTGGTTCTTGTTGTAAGTCATGGTTGCAGTGATACTGAAAGCTGGAGAGGAGTGGACTTAGGGACAGAAAGGGGGATACAAGGCTTTGTTGTGCTGCTGGGATGATGCTCAGCACATTGCAAACCTGCTTCAGGCAGGGCCCTGAAATGCTGGAGCTGTGTTCTGGATGTTTCTAAGCTGTCCCTATTCCAATGGCTTCTGCACATTGGATAGATGCGTGCTGAGACCTCACACCAGAGCAGCACAGGTCTTTCTGGAGCAGCTCCTTGCCCTGGCTCTCTGGTTCACCCTGAGGAAGCTGAATTAGTCACTAGTGAAAATACCAATTCTCTCAGGCTTTAAGTGTAAGGTATTCCTATGAAAGTTTTTAATGGTGAGGTAGTATGATTTGTGTGTCACTGTAGTAGCAGAACACAATTCCAAGTGGGCTTTTTGGAGTGCACAATATGACAGGACCCTGTGAGCTGAAGCCAGCGCTGTGCACTGGGAGGTGTCAGCCAAGGCTGAAGGTGAATTCTGCTTCAGTGTCACCCAGTGCTTTGATTTCTTCTGATTTGATGTCTGTGCAGTGCAGTTCAGCAAACAGTAAGACTTGAGAAAAGCAGTAAGTCATGCAGCCAGAGAACTGAAGAAATACCCTGGTGTTTGGGAGCAGTCACTGGCAATGTGAAGGTCTGCATAAGTGTTTTGAGGGCAATGGTGAGGAGGATTTGCTAAAATGAAAATGCAATTTTGGGCCAGAGTGGCATAAATGTTTTAGTCCCACCCACACGTGCCACCTTCTGATCAAAACCTTAAAAGGAAGAACAGAAACCATGTTTCAATATCTGCTTTGGATATTTTTAAATAAAAGAATGACTAAAATGAAGGGAGGAGACCTTAGTATCCTTCATAAATACTGAGACTTTCCCTCCTCACAGTCCCCTCTGCAGTGACCCCTGGACAGTCTTCATTGTGGGGAGCAGGGAGCAAAGGACACTTGCCTGTGTCCCAGGAGGACCTGAGGCCTCCACCTGCCCTTTCCAGGAGGGTGTCCAGAATATGCTTTTTAACATGGAAGGAGACTAGAGGGACCCCTCCTGCCTATAGTGGAACAGCAAATCTCTTCAGTTTCATTGGACTTGTCAGGGTTCATAAATAAAACAGTGCCATGTGCATTTCAGTGCACATTTTATCCACTAGTTGTGAAAGAAATGCTTCTTCCTGACCTTCAAAAATTTGGGAAGGTAAAACCATCTAAGTGATGCAATTTTCCTTTTGGCCCCCTAGGCAGTAAGTGAATTAATGTGTTTGATGCTTCTTTCTGTGGATTTGGCAAAAACTACAGCCAAAGAAGGTAGGATGCAGAGAAAGGTAGATGCTGAAAGTGTCAGGGAATTCTTGGGGTGTGATAGCAGCCTTCTCCACCCCATCTGCAATGGGTTTTTTAGCCATCATTATGTTATGTGAATCCCCCATGGTTGTCAGGCTGTTTTGTTGAGGTTTGTTTGTTTGTTTTTATACTATTTCCAGACTAAGACCCCTAGAAGCTGGTAAAAATGAAGCTGCTCTTCTGTCCTTTTGGAAACAAACCCCAGCAGCCCAGGTTCTTGGGGTGGTTGCATGAGGCTTACTGGGAGGCTGTCTGACAGACTGAAGTTAGACACTGTTCATGTACTTTTTAGAAGGAAAGAGAAAAATATATCCCTAAAATAGATGGTCATGCTGTACTTATTAATTATTGATGTTACATTGGATGACTTCTTTATTCTATTAAGAAGTTGGAAGAAGAGGTGAATTTTAATGGAGGAGTATGTAGGATCCTGGGGTTGCTGTTTAAAAGACAATTTAATGCAGGGCTCCCAGTCTGATAATGTGAATGTGGCACGTCTGCATGTCTGTGCATGCCCAGAGGAAGCTGCAATATGAAAACTCACGAGTTTTGTTCTGATACCAGTTCACTCAGCTCTGTATGATGAATTCTGTACATATGTAATAGCCTCAATCTCACACATGAGTTCATAACTGTGTTTCCAGTCTAAAAGTGCAGGAATTGTGAAGTCTGTAGTTATTTTTCCCAGAGCAACTGGATTTCTACTGACTTTTGCACCCTTTCATCCTGCCCAACAAACAGGTTTGCAGTCCAGTAGCAATATATAGCCATTACTGTAATGGAAACAGGAGGGGTGCTCCAGAGTGTTAGAATTCTTAGAATTTGTACTCCCCAACTCAAATAGATGGATTTATTTTCATATAGAATGAGCTTTCAATGTGAAGAAGTGGAAGACTATCTGCTGCTCTCCCTGGACAGAAATGCCACCCCCAGCTCCAGTCTGCCTGCTCTTTTCTGAAGCCCATCTGAGAAGCAGTTGTCTATTGGGCAGGGGAGAAGAGCTGATGAATATTTTTGATTTTTTGTGTCAGTTTTTAGATGTAGGTGGATTTAAATCAGAGTTCCTCATTCAATGTCAACAGAAACATCTGAAGATCTTGCTGGTGCAGGTTATTTTATTATATAAGGACCAAAAAAAAAATACAATGCTATTGCTGAGCAACCCACCATTAATCTAAGTTTTCCTGTGTGCTTCAGGAGAAAGAGTTTCTAAAGTACACAACTGATTTTGGTACTGAATGACTCCAGCTGAAATTTGGTGGTTGGAGACCTGCCTCTTTTGTATTAACCTGAACTCTCAAGTCCCTTACCAATAACAAGGAATTGGAAAGGAGAGCTGTAAAACCAGCTACCTTCTCAGCTGTTAGTAGGAAGCCACCAGGCACAAGTTGCAGTGGGGAAGAAGGAAAAAGCTGCAGTGATTCCTAGGTTGGTAAATTCCTGCTAAACCTCAAGAAAGTAGATTTGGCCTGAGTTTAAATGTTACAAACCCATGGGGAGTCTGTCAGAAGTCTGTCTCTGTTTTGAGATATGTACAAAAGTATGTTTTGCTCTAGCTTCTCAGGAAGAGCAATAATTCCCGATTTTTTTTCTATGCTGACTGGTGTTTCCTGTTTGTTTTTATTATTTCTAGCTGAAATTCTGTAATGTGCTCAAGATCAGGTTTCACACTGGCTTCATCATTTCTTTCTTAGACTAGGTGAAGGCAGGATTGCAGGTCTATGTCCTATGAAAATCCAAGTACCCAGAAATCCCATTCAAATATATGTAGTTACCACCATATTTTTTGAAAAAAAAAAAAAGAAATTAAGGACAACTTAACTTTTTAAACTTGCGCCTATTATTACCCCAACCAGCCAGTTGTTTATTTCAGTAATGGTAATGTTATTTTACTATTTTGTCAGCTGTGGGCGTTAGACATTTGCTAATTACTTTTCTACTAAGATTATCAGTGCCTGCATGTTATTGCCTTTCAATTTGCTGCTTTTAATAAAGCCCTAAATGAGTTATTGCTGCTTGCATAGATCTGGGAGGCTGAGCTGGCTCCACTGTTGGCTGTCTGAGCCTTTCTTGAAATATGAGGATTTTTAAACAGGATGAAAAAAGATTCCTCTCTTCATTTTCAAGTCTGCCAATTTTCAAGGCAGGCAATGTGGTAAAAATGTGGGTGGAGAAGTGGACATTTTCAGCAGGATTCAGAGGAAAGGAAAAATACTCAGGGTGGTGGATTCTCAACTGGGAAATAGAAAATGTTGGGTGTGTGGCAGCACAGTTTCAGGAATTTATGCCATCAGTGTTAAGATCCTATTTGGTCAGAGGTCAAATATCTGTTGATGAAACTTTGTTTTGCAATTTTCTGTTTGCTGTTTTGTTGAAGAGGCTGGTCATTCCTACCTTTGAGACCTGTATTTTGTATTTCAGGCTTTCCTCTGATCTCAGAACTGGCAGCAGATCTTATCTTAGTTTGTGTTAAAAATCTCTCCCCTTTCAGGAGAAAAAGATTTTGAGTTTGAGATTATTTTATTATCTTGGAGCTTATTGAATTGATTACTGTTTCAGTTGCAGTTACTTTAGGCATGGTTTAGAACAAGTTTGATGTATAGGATGAAAACAATTAATTTTAAAAATGGCAATGCCACAACAGACAGATGCATCTTTTTGATTATATTGGGAAGAAAACCTTTTAAATAATTTGGAAAAGCTGCCATGTATGCTCAGCCTGTGAAGAAGTCTGGGGTCTCAGCACTTGACCCAGAAAGTTTTGTTTCTATAAACCCATGTATCTCAGCAGGAACTTGGTGGTTTCTTGGCTTTCCTGGTAGGAAGGTGTTAAAAACACGTGTGCTTTCTTTCTCTCTCTCTCTTTTTTCCTCTCTCTTGAATACTGAAATCTGATTATCTGATACAGAAGTGCACAAATGTGCTAAATTGGGTTAGAGTATCAGTTTAATGAGCATTGATATGTTTTCTTCCTGAAGAACTTTTTTTTAAAGTAAAATTTATTATTGAAAATGCAGTGAGTATATTTTCTTGATTTTCTTAAAAAAAGCTTTATATTTTAAAATTACTTTTTATCTAGTGTAAAAAAGTTATATTTCCAAGTTTCAAAGGACAAATATATTTTTTAGCAAGAATGTATTTAGCTCTCTTAAATGATCTGTTTTGTTTCAGCGCTTTCTAGGATTTATAGTTCTTGGATTTCTGTTAGAACAAAGAAAAATATAAGCCTCTCTTTAAAATGGAATATAATTTGGCTTGATTTAGCCTGGCTTTTGCTTTAATAAAGAAAAAAATATTATATAAGTTCTACAGCAGATGAGACTTGTATCTTTGGTCCTGCATATTTATTTTTTCCACATGGGGGAACAAACAGAAAGTTGAACACCACCCTGAATCCTAGAACATAGTTTGACTGACAGATATGTTGCTGCTGTTGGAGGATCTTTTGATGGGAGGATAACCTCATTGTGTGAGGTTTTATATATATTTTGGTATATTTGTGGCATTTGGTGCTGAAAAATACATGTATATTTCTCAGTACCAAATGCCACAGCATTAATGTAACCGCTTTCCAGGGGTGAAATGACTGTGATGCAGTGTACAGACATTGCAAAAATAAACTATATACTTGATGTCTGCTGAATGCAAGCATAATTGAAAACATGTTTTTTTATGAACTCATTGTTTACTGAGCACTTCTTGCTGCTTTTTCATAACTTGGGCTCATGTCTATCATCTGGATTAATTTTCTTCATGATATTCAGTGTTAGTGCAGGGGAAAACTGCAGCTCTGTGTGTTGCAGTGTGGAGAGAGAGAATTTAAAGTGTGCTTTGCAATGTGTCTCTTACATACCTGAGCTGCCATGGTCTGGCAGCAAGTAGTGACCCCTGCTAGGCTGGGGAAGACCCCTGCCCAAATGGGATGCCTGGATCCTCTGTTCTGCTTTTAGTTCTCCTGTGGGCACGTTGTGGAATGTGGATGGTTTTAAGGATGTAAACTGAAGGTGGCTGCTTGGGTTACTCAGTCATTTGTCAGTGCTCCTCTGATTCCTGGGCTCCTGCTGCTTCTTCTGGTATCTGCACCTTTGCAAGCTCAGTAGTTTTTATTAATGCCTCTTGACTCTTCATAAATTAAAATACCAAATAAAAATGATTTGGTTTTGTTTTGCAGCTTGCCTGATTTCTGCAGTGACCTCAGAGGGTGCTGGTGCTCCAGAACTTGGTGCTCTTGAACAGGCTTTCCACAAGGAGCTGGGAAGAGTGAGTAACCTGCTCCGTGTCTGGGGATCCTCTGGGGTGGGGGCACTCCTTCTGAACCTTTCATGTCTCACATCTTAAACACTGAAGTTTGAGCACAGAGACTGGAGGTACCTGTATTTCTTTGCAGCACTTACATTGTTTATCATGGTGTTCATGAGCAGTGACAGTCCAGTTCTTCTAGTACTCTAGCAAGAGTTCTTGGTGTATCCATTTTTGCAGAGTAGCTGTACTATAACTTGCTCTGCCACCTCATGTGGGAAAAAGCTGTACTGAGCAGAGGTGTTTCACAGCAGTGCTGTTCTTCTGTGGTGCCAGTAGTGCTGTTAATGCAGACACCTGCTGGATATCAGTGTTCTGTGCAGCCTCCAGTGATGTATCCACAAGGTTCTCTGTGGATCTTGGAGAGGGAGGGAGGCCCACAGCCACAGAGCCTTGTGACTGCAGCTGAGGCTGTGTGTGTGGAGAGATTATCTGCTGTCATGCTCCCCAGCAGCATCTGATGCCATGGCTTTCCCTTCCTTCTCACATGAATTTTCCAGGCTGGGGATCTATTTCCCAGTACCTGGCAAGCCAGCAGGATTTCTCATCTTCTGAAATAAGGTATATGAGAAGTCTGGAAGTGTCTGCCCATAAAGCAAGTGCTGTTAGCTGGATGACTTGGGCTAAGCTATACACATCTCTTGGTCTGTGCTACACGAGTAGTTGTACTGGCAGAGCCCTGTGGAGAGACTGCTCTCTGCTGATAGAGGCAGGAAGTTTTTTCCATCACTATTGCCTTTCCAAGTTTCTGAAATGCAGCAGCACTCTTTTGGGCTTTTGCTGATGTGATCCTTACAAGAGTTTTACTTAGTACAGTCCTCATGGATGGAGGTGACCTGGCAGAGCCCTGTGGAGTAGTGGTGAAATGCTACAATAGAAAACCTAGCTGTGCTTGGAAAGCCTCTCACAGAAAGCAAGAGCACAGTGGCATTTCTAAGTTCAGAAGAAATAAATACCTTCTCATTTAGAAATACTGTTTTTACAGTAAGATTTGAAAAATACTTTTCATGGATCTTGTTGTAAATGAGGTTCAGACTATATGTCTGAAATATTGCCCTCTTGGTTCAGGCTTTATGGGGAGATCTGTGTTTCCCAGTGATGGCTGCTTTGATTGTGTAATGCCTTTGCACTCCCACAGCTCCTTAGCTTGCCAGGCTTCCTTCTGGCACACAGCCCAACCTGCTGCAGCCCCAGAGGCTCAGAGCACCACAGTTCTTCTTTTTAATGGGCAGCATTACTTCTAACTTAACAAATCTTTACCAATGAGCAAGTAAAATTGATACCAGTTCAGATAGCTGCACTGAGTGAAGAGGTTAACTGTATTTTTAACAAACTTGCAAGTGCTAAAGACAGTGCTTTCCTTTGTTAAAATATATATGTAGTTATGCACAGAATGCCCTGATGTTTTCTGTTACGTTTGGTGAATAAAATCTGCACTAAGATAATGTAGAATAAATGTAAAAAGCATGTGTGCTTTACTGAGAAAGTATGTATTGTCTGTCAGGGGACCATGAATGTTTTGAATTCAGCTTGCGCTATGTGATCTGCCTGCAGAAGTACTGAGAGGCTAAATTTCAGAAAAATATGCTTTTGATGAGTTAGGGTCTGTATCATAAAACCTTAAACATTAGGAAATTCGTTCAAGTGATTGACAGTGATGATGCCCTCCAGAACAGAGTGGGAAATAATAGCATCCATCCCTACATGGTGAATGGGAACCTCAGTTAAACAGGTGGGTGGCACAGTACCTGGAAAGGATGACCAAGAAAAAGAAAAGCCTTCAAGAAGGACTTCTCAGTTATGGAGAAGAAGGAAAGCATCCAAATCAAAGCTTGTTAGGGGAGGAGTTAGAAGCATAAAGGCATCCAGAAAGTGTACAGAACAGAGACATGCAAGCAAGAATGTCTGCATGCAACAAGAATTTCAGTACTGAGGATTGGTTGGAAGGAGAAATGATGGAGTTGCCAGACTTTTTGGACCGGACAGGACTTCCCAGATATCTGAGCATGTCAGGTCCAAGTGTGGTAAAACCACAGGAGCTGCAGCAGGGATGGAGTGCAGGCAGGACATCCTCTTGTCTGTGGGACTGTTCTTGTCTTTCCGGATCCCAGGACACTTTAATCCTGTGCCAGCCAGCGGAGGTGATGGGGGAGGGAGTTGTTTGGGAAGCAGGGTGGCTCTGCCTAAGCAAAGGCAGGTGGGGGGGACAGCATAACCTCCTTGGTGTGAGCACTGCCAGGCAAAACTGGAAGCACGGATGAGGACTCTTAGGTAAATGAAGACTTGGGAAAAAATGTTCCTGAAATGAAAATACCTATTTTTAAAAACTGTTGGTAGTTATTAAATGAAACTAATGGTTAGGAATTGTTGATGACCTCCAAAAAGGTCGAACATGCAATGATGCAAGAGATGTGGCTAGTAGACAATATTGTGCTTTCTCCAAGAGGCAGTTTGATATGTCAGATCCATGTCCAATAGCTGTTCCTAGTACAGAAAATGAAAGTGCTGTCTCTGTAGGTGTCTCCAGAAATCAGCAGCACAACTTCCTAATGGCCTGGCTAGCACTTTGCTTGCTCGTTTGGATTGTGTTTTGCTACTGTTGTCCAACAGGTAATGCTGCCAGTCATTACTTTGAATGCAGACAAAGTGAAAAACAATAAATTTGCATTATATATGCAATTATGTACACAAAATCTGTGTGTATATTGAACTGTGATTTCTTAAAATGAGCCATTGACCAGTCTTACAGATGAATTTAAATTTCCAGCCCCCCAGATTAGCCTCTTTCAGTTTCTGAACCCTTTGCTGTAATGGATCTGTTTTGTATAGGACCTGTGGCCTGTATGTGCTTTTAAAACAATGCACAGCATTCCTCTTACCATTCCTTAGCAGACCTATTTCCTGGTATTCAAAGCAAGACTTGGAAGATAGGATTGTGTTGTTTGTCAGAATATCACACAGAGAGTGCTGGAGTGTGATTTCTTGAGTAGCTGTCCCCTGAGAAACATCATGCAATAACCTTTTCTTTCCCCACACTGTGTGCAGCTGTTCCTTGCCAGTGATGAGTGATGTAGTCAGTCACACTTGGATGACTTCTGTAGCTAATTTGCAGTCATCTCCTTTTTTCATATGCTTTTTCTTGGGTATGTGAGGGTAGGTTGTACAACAATCTGTTATATGAGATTAGGGCAGCCAATATGAATGTACCTATATTTACATTTGAACACAAATGTATTTATAGCAGATGTTGCTTCTAGAAAACTAGGGAAGATGGAGTCAGCTGACCTCATAAGCAGCAGCATGTGTGAGAAAATAAATTTGGGTGAAACACCACTTAGCTTTAATGGCCATTAATACTAATGGAGATTGGACTATGATTTTTTTTTTTCTGAAACAAAAGGGAATTCAAGTAAACTAGATTCTGTGTGCCAGCTGTATAGACAGAACTCCTGGTTTGACTCATTCATTGAAAAAAAAAAGTCACAAAGACTACCAAAATTTAGTTTGTCTTTTGGGGTTTTTTTTCTTAGTATCAAAACATGAATGCAAGTTAAATGAAACTATGTAGCAGTCATAAAACCTGAGAAATGTGGAAGAGTTGCAAGAAAAGCTCTGTAAAGAAAATGGCTTAGGAAGATGTCAGTTCTCAGTTCAAAGTCATAGTATCTTTCCAAGATGATGTGTGTCCAAATTATGTGTGATGATGAGTAGCAGGTAGCTCTGTCACCACAGCTCCTAAAAGGGACTTGGCCTGAGGTGAAGTGCTTTCAGGTGCTCCCTGGGTAGCAGGTATGCAGTGCTGGTGCTCAGGTTTTGTTTCCATGGTTCTCTGTAACTGCTGCAGAGTGGAGATGGCCACCTGAAAGGAATCAGTGAAGATTATCAGGAAGGATAATAATTGAAAGAAAACTTTAGGCAGAGCTATATCAAATTTTTTCTTCAAGTGAAGCCATAAGGCTATATGTCTATTTGTGTCTATGTAGTTTTAAATTCAACTATAAAGATGGAAAAATCATCTTAAAACATTTTTAAGCAATTTTGCAGTATAATAAGCAAAAAAACACAGAAAGCTGTTCAGAAACACATTTGTTACAAAACAAATGTGAACCAACAGGTTAAAAAGTAATGTGAAGTCTTGATCTGACTTATCAGGTACATTCAGGTTTAACTCAGGTTTATGTGGAGTTGTGGATATCTAAGTTGTGTACAGTTAAAAATAAAACCAAATCCAAACCTGTACATGCATGATATGGGGATTTTCCAAAAGCAACATTTGAGTACTCCTTCCATTTTATCAGTCTCACAGATGCACATATGGAAAACAAGGGCTAGTTTTCAGATGTTTTAGCTGTGGCATTTGGGTACCAGCAAGGTTGGTCACATTCCTGTAAGAGTTCCCTGAGCTTGCTGAAGAGAAGAAATTCCCCCAAGGTTTACCTCTGTGAGTGGATGTGTTTAAAGAAAGGGGAGGTTGCTTTGGGTGGTCTGAGCCACAAAAGATGGCTCTTAAGCAAAAACAAAACTAAACTAAACAAAAACCAGCAAACAACAACACAGAAAAACCCCAAAACCAAACCCTAGCAGCATCTTCATTTGTCTTGATCTGGGTATGTCCTCTCTGGTACATGCAACCCAATATCACTATTATTTTGTGGAGCAGTTGAATTTCACTTGCTGTCTGACACCTGCTTCCTAATTGGCTTTTGATAGTTAGCTTTAATCCACCTTGTAAATCTTTGAAGTTCACATTTTATGCAGTAACTGATGAAGCCTTTGCTATAATGAGAATCTATCTTTATGTTGTCTTTTTCCTCTGAGATTTATGGAGTTTTTAAATGTGATATTTAAAAATGGTCAAACCTTTTGTGTCCTGACCTCTACAAAGAGTGGTTTGCTCCCAGAGTGGGCACAGTACCTTAGGAAGACCATACTGTACTTTATTTCAGCTGTTTGAGAGCATGATTGTAAGGTTTGGGAGTCTTAATTTTTATTTGTTAGGATTTTTTCTTATGGTATGGTGCAAAGGCCCCCTTCAAAGGTGTGGTGCTGAAGGAGAAGCCTGTCTCAACTGTAGACATTTGATATAATTTAGTGAGATTGCTTAGGGAAAGTGTATACCTTTTAGAAAGACAACAATGCATTTATGACAAATGAATAATCTTGCAGCTCCATACATACTGATCAAACTCTTTCACAAGCTATGGAAAAGAATGGTAAATACTCTCTTCTTGTTACAGTCTGTTTTCCCCTCAGTCATTTTCTTTTCTAATTCTTGCACAGCTGAAGACTGTTCTGTTGTATTTTGTTATGAATTTGATCCATTTAGGGTGAGGAGAGACTTAATTTTTTTCAACTAATAAATATGTATTTTTAGTTTTATTCTTATAAAATAGAAAAGGGGAAGCAACCATCTGCAGGTTTGTTCCTTGCACAACTTTACAATGAGTTGAGCTAGTAGGCCATCAAAAAAACTTGTAAAGGTCTGTTTGACCCATGGCAAGGAGTTGTCCCATATTGTCCTGCACAAGAAATGCAGGGTTTTTTGGATGAATGTTAATTTTACTGCATACCACTTCCTTTTCTTCTTAACAGCCAGAATTCTTTTAGTGACAAGAGAATACTGTCTCATTGATTCACTGAACTTTCCCCATTGAGGGGAGCTGAACAGGACATGCTTTGTCAGCACTGATTTGGAAAACAGTGGAGATCTTTACCTCTTGTTTGGACTGTCAGGTGTGCAGTCTTATAGGTGTCTATTCAGAAGTAATCTACAAAGGCTGTAGCAATGTTATGCCATTGCATTTAAAGTCATTTTTAGCTCAGGCTGCCATGGTCCTATTCTTTCCACTTGCTCTCACTAGCCACCAATACTTGTGCAACCACCATCACCCATTTCAGGAGCCTAATCTGACTGAAAATATGTCTGTATATGGAGTTTTCAGCTGTGTTGGCTCCCAGACCAGCTCACCAGAGAATTGCATGGATGCCAGTATATATAAAGGCTTATGTAATTCAGGAATAAGCTAGCATTGTGTTCAGTAAGGGAACTGACATACCTGAAGATTTGGGGAGATCTCCCAGTCTCAGTGCAGTGCTATTTTGTCTATGTCCTGATATTTCTCTTTATTTCCTGGATAGAAAAAGTTTGTGCTTGTAACTGCAGCCTGAGACATTAAAAATCCTTAATGAATAAGGAAAAACACTCCTCAGAATTTGCTGCTTTTCCTGGTGTTTCCAGCAAGGGAGTAAATTAAATAAGAGGGAATGTATTTTAACAAATGATGCAATTAACATTCAATATATATTGATAGACATTTGGGAATATGAAGGCTATTCAGGTAAGCTAAGAAAAAAGTAAAGCTGAAAAGAACTCAAAGTCATATTTTGGTACAAAATCTTACACCAAAGAAAAAACAATGGGACTTGGTTTTAGAATAAAACATTTCATACTGGTGATATGACAGCTTCAGTAGCACTTCAGTTAAGACTTTGGATTTGTTATTCCACACTGACTGTAAGATGTGCCATGCAATTTTTTGTTTGCTTAGGGTTTTGATGGTGCAAGAATATTGATACATGGGTTAATAGCCTGCATTCCTGTGAAAACACTGCTGGATAGAACAGAACAAAGCAGTCAGTGTTATGTAGCAAGGATAAATTTTGCTTCTATAGTAAACAGTTGATAAATGATTGCTTAATGATTGCTTCACAGAATTTAAGACAAACATTGTTTTTAAATCTCACCTACTGGCTATCTCTATTAAAAGCCAGTAGCAAGCTCATTCTTGCAGTGTTTGTTGTTCTTTGTAATGGACCAGAAGAAGCTACTGTATGACCTGAGATTTCTTTGTGTCTCAAAATTTATGTGTGCTTATTAATGGAGGCCAACCACCAATAATAAATTTGTGCTGCATGTATAGCACAACAGTTCGTCTCCTCTGACATCATGACTGAATAATTTATAGATGTAGTTATCCTGGAATTTGTAGGGATCATTAGCATTTTAATGAAAAAGATACAGCTGTTGTACTAAATCTTCACGTTTTTTTTTCTTCTCCCTCAGTAAGAACTTGGATCTGCACTTTGGGAGCAGCTGCCAGAGTGGGAATGTGCTGAGGGCACTATGGGCAGGCGCTACCCAGGGGCTCACTATCGGCCAAGCAGCTCATGTACGTATGCACTCCTCTCATTTTGTTGTTGCTTTGTTGCTTTCCAAGGCTGCTAAGCCTATAAATTTTCAAATAGTATTTATAAAGAATGCTGACTTATTTTCATTGATGCCAGACCTTCTGTGTGTGTACCCAAATGGTAAGTATATTGATTTCTGTTTAAACTGCAAAGGTATTTTCTAGAACTTTAAAAAGTGGCTTGCTGGGTGACTTGACCAGATCTACTGCAATGTGCAGTGGTTTGTGCTGTGGTTTGTGTTCAAGGTCTCCAGCTTCATTTATTACAGAGTTCTAAGGTTGGCTGCTATTCCTCTTCCCATCTATCTCAAGCTTTTAATACCAGATACCTTCAAATTAACAAGCTACTTGAGCTCAACCTAAAATGTCGCTGTGCACTGTAGCTTCAACTGCTTACAACTGCAGCTAACATATCCAGTTCAGATTATTTATATTCTTGAGGTTAATATTATTCAATATTATTGTTTCTTTCCTCTGAATTGTATCCTATTGGATTGTATTACATAATCCCTTACTGGAATTTGTCTTCTGTAGAAGTACAAAAAAGGAGCTCCTAGAATTTTATCACCTCCCTCCTTCTACCAGCACCCACACTTCAGTGGTTCCACAGCACAGACAATGGGAAGTGAGCTGATGTGACCTCCCTGGAGAGCTGTGGGGTAGCACCCCACCTCCAGAAGTCTGCTGCTGTTTCTTGTGCACTTTCTGTTGATCCCTCAGGCTACTGAGGTGAAGTTGTGGTAGGTTAACTTTTGTATTCACTCCTCCTTCTGCTGTAGCAAAAGAACACCATCCCACAAGACTTTTCTTGGCATCAAAGCCAGCTTGATAAGCTCTCACTTCTGTAACATTCTTTCTGTTCCTTAAAAGACTTAAAATCCCCAGCCACTTCAGGCATCTGGCTCCACACATACTTGCATTGGCTGATTCAAGTGGTAAGCTGCAGTGAGAGCTGACAGCTGTGGCAGGACACAGACTTCTGTGGTGGCTTTGCCATTGGACATGAGGAACTGCATGGTGAGATCCTGCACTTAGAACCTGACATTTGGGGTTTTGCCTAACCACAGGGCTAAACCCTAGGAAGCAGTAAAGCATGGTTACTTTCTGCTGCAGATACACATTAAAAAGGTGCATAAGAGCCAGCTTAGATACTGTGTCCAAAGACTTGTTTGAGGGATATTGTCTATACTACAATGGAGGAAATAAATGATTGTTACAGTTTTGACAGATCTTTGGTGGTCCAGTGCTGGAGTAGAGTTGGACTGATTTGTTTGAATCACTGGACATTAGTTCTGGGCACTAGCTGTCAAACGTGGCCTCTCGGAGTACTGCCGGACATGATAGTCATGTCCCTTGCCCAGGCTTAAAGCTCAGATGTTTAAAAAATTCTAGTGTAGAAGTATCAAATCCATTCCTGCTTAGACAGAACAAGTGATAGGCATTACATTCTTACCAGAAGAGCCTGAAATGCTGTTCCTGTTGTCTAGTTGAACAGTTTTAGGCATGAAGAAGTAGACTTGTTTACTTGGGGAAAGGCTAGGGGTCCCATCATCTGCCAGGGCCAAAACTTGTGTCAGAATCAATTGGCACCAGAACTCCCTCAGTTTGAGGACAGAGATATCAAAACACCTACTTCATGTCTGCTTTGTGCTTTTGTTAAGCTAAGTTTCCCCTTTCCTTAACCTGTCAAGGTTTCTAAGCCAGAAAATTCTTTGTTTTTTGGTTTTGTTACTATATGATTTGTGTAGCTTTCTGGTGCTTAACATAACATGTTTTGTACATCCAGCAATAGTGGTATTGAAATTGCCCGATATTTGGGAAATGTGGATCATAATGAAATCTCTGATAACAGATTAGATCTTGATGGAAGTGCTGGTAAAACACAGGACTTTGCTTTGTGCTTTTTGCATAAATAATGAGTAATTGCACCTTCCCAGTTATTGTATTTCATGTTTACTGTTGTTGCAATCTTAATGTTGTGCATCAAGGGCTTGGTGCTGCCTTAAGCTTTAGTCCCTGACTTTACCTTCTGTCTGTATATATACCTATACCTAAATAAATCTGTGAAGGGAAGAATTTGGTCTGTGTGGAGTATAGCAGCTGTATCGCCTTTTAGGTGGTAAGGTGACATTTCATCCATTTATGGCATTGACTGTTTTGTTGAAGGATTTCATAAACTTATTGGATAGACTAGTGTGTGGTCTTATGAGAATAACAAAGGGTTTTATAGTTGTGGAAACACATAACAGCTTAAATAGAAAATGGCTTATTTGAAGCCCAATGCTAGGAAGTGCATTTCCTACACAGGTGCTAAAGGTATAAAAACCAGCAAGGTGTTTAAATTGTCAAATGGAGAGCTGTGAATTTAACAGGTGCCTGCAGGTTTAGACTTTTTAAAAGTGTAATTAGAGAGCAATGATCTCCCTTGATTATTGTCAGCAAGCAAAACAGTCTTAGGCGTGTCCCTGGCACTGTCTAATGCTGCTTGTGCTGATTGAACACTCCCTCATGTGCTATTTTGTTGGATTTTCTTTCTTTTCTGTATTTTTCTTGGGAAAACATACAGACTAAGGATGGATGTACAGTCTCCACCTACTGAGAAGCTAGGTTTTGCAAACAGACTTCTTTCATTAAATTCTCCTGAGATTTTTTTTATTTATATTTTTCTAATTCTTGGTCACAAACTCCACTTTTCTGCACTGGCTGCAGCAGCTCTTGTGAAAACATGGTTCTGTTTGTGATGTTTAGGTAGACTCAAATTGTATTTCATACTATAATTTTTTCTGTGCATTAAGAGTTTTGTATGCCTGGAAAAAACCTTTTTAAAGGGCTTGTCCATGCATAGCCTGTCGACAGCATAACAACTCATTTATTTTAGTTAGTTGTAGACTTCTGCATGGCATTGAAATCTGACCGAGTGTTTTGAGGGGTTTGACTTTAATGCCTTCCTGCTGGCATTCAGTGTTCCCAATGGGCTTAAACAGCAGGAGCAACAACAACAACAATACTAATAATAACAAAAATTAAAAATGCAGAGTTTGAGACATTTAATATAAAGGTCTCACGTAATATAAATGTGAGACGCTTTAACTAAATAAAAAAGCCCACTTTTTCAGAGGACATTGGAAGTGAGAAAGTACAGAAATATGTGGGTGGTAGTTTTCAGCCCTTGCTGACCTTTGGCGTGTTCAGGGGTGGAGGCTCAGTCCTGCAGTGGCACATCAGCTTTGACTGGCAGGAAGGGACCTGCTTGCACCTGGAACTCTAAGACCAGCGCTCTCTGCCCACAGACAGCAGTGCCACATGTCCCACTCTAAAGTCATCCTCTTGATTTGTGGCAGGTAGAGGTGGATTTCAGGATTTTTGACCTATCTGTGACTCAGACTAAGGTCCATATGGAATGATTTTTTGATATGATTCTGCAATATAATTATTAGAGCTGACTCAGAAACTTCTGCTGGAGCGTGTCTTTTTTGTCCCAAGCAAACTTTTTTTAGGAAATTCCAGTTTTCTGAAGCATCATAAATCAAGAATGACAATGAAAGGAAATATTAAATATTCCCCA
The DNA here is from genome assembly GCF_037042795.1 of Molothrus aeneus. Classification (NCBI taxonomy): domain Eukaryota; kingdom Metazoa; phylum Chordata; class Aves; order Passeriformes; family Icteridae; genus Molothrus; species Molothrus aeneus. The sequence goes on from NC_089649.1 coordinate 50,249,432, forward strand.
TGAGATGGCACTCCCCTGGCTGCAGATGGGAGAGGTTTGAGTCTTGGTTCTTCATAATCATCTGCTTCATGATAAAGCTGCTCTTATAAAGAATTCAAAGTGCTTGAGGGCAGAAAGAGCAGGGTTGATTTTATAAACTTAGGTTTTGATTTCCCTTGAGGAACACTCAAATTTCTGCTCTGCCTCTGTCTCTGTCAGCTTCCCAAGGAATGCCCAACTGTGCTTTTCATTGCACTGAGCTTGCAAGGGAGCTGTTGTTTCATGAAACTGCTGGAAAACCTTAGCTTCACTGCAGTGAGATAAAGAAACAAATGTGAGAATGGTGACATTATAAATAGCAGCAAACCCCTGAATGAGCCCCAAACTTCCAGTCTTGCAGCCAGTGCTGACAATTACATTGCTATCATTAGCACAAGATGAGTTGGTGTAAAAATGTATCATGGTGTGGCTCTGTGGGCTTGGAGCTGCTCCTAGAATAACAGAGTACTGACTCAAAGAGGCACCTAACCCCAAGGAGGAGGAGTGTGTGCTCTGTGCAACTCTTGGTAGAAGTAAAATTCTACATCTGCAAAATCCTGCCCTGTATCTCCTGACCTTTTCTTTCCAGACAAAGACATCTTGGTGTAAATGAGATTCAAGCTTTAGCACTGCTCAGATCATGCTTGGGCAGGTGACACTTTTCTGTTAAGTTTAAGAGCTCCACATAATAGCCGAGGAGAAGGCAGGAATACAGATGACTGATGGAGTGGAAATTGCAGAAGTACACAATGACATATGTTGCTGTCTTCATTAAAGTATCTCTGGTTTCTGCCTTTCCTAGGAAGCTGTGTGGCATGTTCCTCTTGAGTGATCCTGCTGAAGCTCTAAAGCACATGCTCTTGTTGGCACATAAGAGCTGACTCAGAACCTGCAGATGAAAAGCTTTCTTTAGGGACTGTGTAGTGCTCTGAATGCCTGTCATCACTTATGCATTTATTTCTTAGCATGATTAAATAGTAGCCCTATCTCAGGATCCTGACAGTCAATTTCTTCTTCACAGGGAAGTCAGAGACAGATGCTGAAGGTTTCCTTCAGCATATGCAACCCCAATTCCGCTTGGGGTTGCATATGGTCATGGAGAGCCACCACGGTAGCAGATTTGCATTGTGTTTGTCCCCTTTCGCAGAAACTCTAGTTCCTTCAGTATTCAATAACTTGTGGGCATCTGTGAGTTTGTAGATAAGAAGGAAGAACAGAGTTTTTGGCTAGCATGTCAAGAGCTCAAGATTCCATGTTGCAGTTCAGGCCAGTAATATGGTAGTTTGTTCTGTTCCTCTTGTTCAATGTCTTCTATAGCCAAGTTTGTTGAAACTGAATCTGCTTTCAGCCACACTTCAGTGTAATTAATATAAATGCCAGTAAGTGCAGCTGCTTTTCTGTTGTGTTCTCCTTCCACTTTATTATGGATTGATCAGCTTAGTTTATGGGGGATCGTAAAGCAAATACAATAGTTTGATTTAATTTTCGGGCACATGGTTTGTTTTTGTACATGAGCACTATGGGCAGAGCCTTCTCAGGGAGCTCTACTGGCTGCATCAGTATGTTGTATGTTGAGAAATATTTAGAAATACTGTACGTTGTATGTTTAGAAATATTTCTGATTCGTCCCATTGAAGTTTGGTTGAAGACAACACGTAGCTTTGCAGGGAACTTTCAGCCTTGCTGAGACGTTTGCACAATGAGCCTTATTTTAGTTCAACCTTTGATAAAAAAACAGACTGGAAATATAGAGGCCTTTTTTGGTTTGATGTACCTGAGCTCTGTTCCTCTACTGGAGGCAAGGAATATGTAGTCCAATTTTCAGGCAGTTTAGCAGATGTAGTTAAAAGTGTGCATATATGCTAACCTTACCTAGGTGAGATACAAAATGTTTTTAATGTACATGGAACACAAACAATCTTTTCAACAAGCAAAATCTTAATTTGCTTTTCTTGAGAGCCCCCATAGTCTTGTTGTGCAAAAGCTGGCACTCTAGTGCTCTTTTCTGTGTCTGAGTCTTGAGCTTTTTATTTTTACTCACTGGTCTAAGGAACTGGCTACTAACTTAGTGTTAGCAATTTGAAATTATTTGCAAACACTTAGGAATTAATGAAATTAAACGTGTTCTTTATATTGATACTTTAGATAGAAACACACTTTTATTCTTTATTTCCATATAGATTATTTTCCATTTTTTAATTTTCAAATTTTTATCTCTAGAGCGTAATTTGATACTACAAGTATCAAGTATAACTTTACAGTAAAGAAGAAAAATTTTTTGCTGTAGAATGCTCTTTCAAATGTGTTCTAAGATCTCAACTATGAGGCAGTAAAAATAGGTGGCTCAAAACTATTGCTACCAGTCTGGGTAATCTGAGGATAAAAACATTTTTGGATAACCTTGTTTGATAAAAGTTTAATGTGTAACTAGCCATAAATTTGTCATATGTGCTTCAGAGGGCAGATGAAGGTGTGACAGGTGAAGTCATGATGCCAGCCCATACGAAATTGAAAATAAATTCGTTTAAAAAGGGAAACTGAAATGTCTTTATGTGCATGCAGTTAGTTGTTCTTGGAGAGGCAGATTGTGCTCAGGAATATGCAGCCTTGTTTCTGGGCTTTGCAGGAGCAGAGAGTGTTTGTGAGCTCCAAATAGCAGGGCCGCAGACAAGGTGTGTGGGAGGTGGTTGCTGATAATAATCTGTTTAATTTTTTTTTCCCCCAGCACAGCATCTATGCTGGAGCCTTAACCATTCCACCTGACAGGGTCTCAGTTAACATTCTACCTACTTTTCTAACTAGTGCTGTGACCTGTGCTTTATATCCTTCCTGCTTTTGGTGCCTGTGTCACCTGATCCAAGAGCTTGGGATTGGTCCAGTGCCGTTTTGCAAAGCTGGTCCTGGACCTTGTGGGTTTCCTTAAGCCTGGTAAGGAATAGATCATCTTTTGAGTGGCTCTGTTTCCTGATTTAGAAACTGATCAATGTTAAATTTATGTGGAGCTGAAAAATCCCTGGTTTGAAATCAGTCTGAATCAGTCAAAGTAATTTTATGTGGGAAATCTGTGGCCCTTGATTCCTTTCAAGCATATGGATAGGCTGCCTGTCCTACAAAACATTTTGGCTACATTTTTTCACTGAGACAGCTTATCCTAACTTTCTGTTTCATAAGACATTTTGCTTTAGTTTTGGTATTTCTCATCAGCTTTGATTACACACTGTTTACCTTCAGGCTTGGTGAGAGTTATTTTTGGATGGCACTTGAGATTAAAGCTGCAGAATACAGAAATCCTTCTTGCCTCATTGGTCATCTCAATTGCAGAAATTCAGGTTACAATTTCTGAGTTTGTGTTTCTGTTTAAGGAGAATGATGTTTGTTTATGCTTGTGTCCTGTGTTAAGCACTTACATTAAAGTAAGGATATTTGTAAATTAGCAGATAAGTCCGAGGTGTGATCTTTATTTAGAGATTGAATAATTTACATGAAAATAAAAAAGCAGAATTTTAGGGCTCTGCAGTTTAACTTAAACAATGGGATTAGAAACAATTATAACCATTTACTTAGCAAATGTTGCTGTGAACTTATAGATCCAATGACAGGTCTTGTTATCTGTGCTCACAAGTAGCTAGCAGATAAAACCTACTCCATCTTCTTGCTGTGACAACACTGGTTTTGCCTACCAGACTGTTCCATTCTACACATAGGGGAGAATCTAATTAAAGGGAAAGAATTGAATTTGGAAAAGACTTAGCATGTCATCTTGTTTTTTTCCCTCATAAATGTAGGATTAGTCTTTATGACATGTCATGGCAATACCTTTTATAAATTAAAGAATTGCTCTTTCTTTCTTAAAGTGGTTACTTGATTTAAGAGTACTGTAGAAGCACAAGATGACCCATGTTCTCTGCAATATAAAGTTTCAGTCAGGTAGTCAAATATACACTGATTATTTAGATGTATCTATCTTAATAAAAGTACAGGAACAGTGGATTTAGCCAGTTTCTTTTTGTCATTAATATTTTTTATTATTTTTCTTTTTTCTTTGTATCTGTTAGAATCTGATTCTGAGAAGCATCTTGTCTTGGATTTTTTTCTGGATGAGTGTTTGACTGGCTTTGTGGGAAAGGGGAAGGAAAAAATGGTAAATGAGAAGACATATTCAACTTGAGTGCTACAACTCATTGAGGATCTGAAGTTTTTTTTCCTCAATTACACTACATAAAGACAGATCAGCTTTATGGATTCTCATTAGTAAGAGCACCACTAGAACAGGAACAGCACTGCTGCTGCAGTTGGTTGGCAGCATGATTAGCTCTAAAAAGGGGAATGTCATTATTGTGGCAGCAGGGACTGGCAGGGTGCCTCTTGGGGATGGAGGAGCCAGGACAGAAAGCTGTTACCAGATGGTGATTTCAGTAGGACTAGGTGAAGCAGGAAATAGCTGGAAATGGGAGAAGCTGCATTTAGCAATCAGGTTGAAGTGGCAATTTTATTCTGATGTGAGGACAGATCCAGGGTGGAGTAGAGAGGGCAGCAGTGATTACCTGCTTGGGCAGGAGTGTTGTATTTGATGGCCTGGAGAGATCCTTCCCACCCTCAGCAACTCAGAGATTTGTGTGGAGTGACCTGCAGACAGATTTGAGAGTACCATGTGTAAGGTGCTGGCAGCCCTGCTTCTTTCCTGCTCTTGCATTCCCCAAACTGCTCTACCCACCATCATAATTCACTTTCTTGGCTTTGCTGAGCTTTCTCTTTCCAGCTTCCAAGCTCAGTCCAGCTAAGATGTCACTGCCAGAGGGAGCAGCAAGAAGAAAATCATTGGCTGTAGTCTCTGATCTACCACAGCACTTCAAATTAATATTTTCTTTCCTTTTCCATTCTGAAAGTGCTAGGTATTGACTGGAATTTGTGTAGATATCTTTGTAAGAAGAATCAGATTATATTTGATACTAAGAAAGCTTCTAGTCTTGATTCTGATTTTAGCTAATAATGTAAATCTGGAGTTTATTAGGATGCTTTTGGCTGACATCTGTTTAACTATTACCATTTAGCTGGTCATAGTTTTAGAATGAATGTTTTAACATTGGAATTCACCCTTTGAAGTGAAGGGAGTTAGCTGGTGTTGGGCTGCAGTCATTGTAAAATGAAGGTGTTCTCTACAGCTGCTTAGACTTAAACTAAAGCCCAAGTGTATAAGACCTGTGGCTGTAGCCCCATGGCATGAAGTTGTCATTAAATATTTTGTACTCAAGACATATCCTTGCCAAAGAGAAATCTGCTTTTTGGAAAGATTTGTATTATTTTTTTCCTATGTTTCCTACATGCAGTGGCAAAAATTTTCATAAGTACCTTGTCTCTCACTGTGTTTGTCATTCATATCCGAACCAGAGACTTTAGGGCAAAATGGTTTATTTATGAGAAGATGGCCAGGAAAGGGTCCCATACTGGAATTTACTGCTTGATTTTCTTTTTATGATTCCCCGCTGTGAGATCAACCCTCTGCTTCTTAGTTTCATATGCTAGATCTCATTCTGCAAAATTTCTTGTGAACTGGCCTTACTGCTGTGTTTTCTTTTACCAATTTACTGCTGTGGTTTCCTGAGTAAGCTGTAATCAGGTAATTGGTAAAACCTTGTATTATTTAAGTTTTTGCTACAGTATGTTGACTAAAGCTGGAGAATATTTTTGAATTTGTGCCCTAGTAAAGTTGTACATTAACAAAAATATAATAGTTATTTTTATATTACATGTTCATGTTGCTGCAGATTAGCCTCTCCCATATTTTATTGACTGTCAATTATCATTAAAAACTCAGAAAATCCTCACTGTTATGCTGTGAGCTTTATTTAGAATGCTTAACATCTCTCAGGAGCTTCTAAAATGTGGTATTTTTCTTTTGTGTTTTCCTTTGGTTTTAATTCTTAAATGGTCCCTCTTTTCAGATTTCAAATTATAATCTATTTCCTGATGCATTGCTGACGTCACGTGAGCCATGTCAGAAGTACTTCCAGGTCAGATGCCCTTTAAAAGATTCTGCTATGCAAATATGTGAAATCTTCCTCTTATTTTTCTTCTTCTTTCCAGGTCCATATTTCACTTTCATTTTGCCCTTACACATGAAATAGAGAAAGCACTTCATTTTTTTTTTTAACTGTGCCTTTTTGAAGAAACTATCTATTGAGCTTTTTAAAAATTTCCCATAGACAACAGGATGCAAAAAAGTCATTAGATGGCAAAGACAAATTGGTCATGTACTATTCTTTGTTTGCAATGACATTTTCTGTCTGTCTCTTCTAGCTCTGAAAGTTACATGACAAGATTGAAAAACATCGATAAAAGCCATTCAAGTAATAACATTATTTGTATTATTGTGATCCTTAGAGAGTTGGCACTACTTTGTTAAACACATTATAGTAGTAAAAGTATTTTAATCTATATCTGTGAGAATGGTAAAAGTATTTTAATCTAGACCTGTAAGAACGTTAAACGTCTACAATAGAGGCTGGGAGTTCTTTTAAAAAGTAAGCAAGTTGAAACCCTTAATGAATTGCTATGACAGATCTTCTACCAAGTTAAGTGCTGTCCTGAAGAACCAACAATTTAACCATGTTATTATTCCCAGTAATGATAATATTCTAATTGTTGTTAGCTTTTCACCAGAGTAGAATATTTTTTAGTGTAATACCCTACTTTTACTCACTTACAACTTAGCAGTGTTCTCCCACTTATACTGAGACATATGTATCAACTCAGTGATTCCTGGTCTGGTTGTCCATTGTGTTTGCTTTTCAACAGAAGGTAGAGAAATTGAAAATATGGTGCCCTGTGCCAGTAGCATGGTCCTTGCTGGTAGCCAGGCAGCACAAGGAGCTGTCTGAGAGGGGGATGGAGTCTGTCTGTGGCAGCTCTGGATGCAGGAATCTAGGATTCTTGCATTTTATTGAAGTCTTTAATTAGAAAATTGGCATGTGCTTCCTCTGGGAAAAGTGATGTGTTTCAAGCATCATTGTGTCCTGTATAAAGGAGGAGGGACAGGCTATTGGTCTTCTTCCTTACACTGTTCTACTATGCAATCTTTCTTCCGTGCTCTTAGGCATTTCCTTGCATTCCAATTTTTCTGCTGCTGTAGTTAGTCCCAGTCTCATAGCAACTTCTACCCTTGACATGGAAGATCTGCCCATCTGTATTTCTTCTTCTCTTTTTGCCTTCTTTTCTCTTTTTTTTCTCCCTTTTCTCACATCTGTCTGCTTCCAAGAGCAGAGGGAAGCTGGCCGTGTGCGTCCCAGGGCGTGGCTGGGAGTGCAGGATGACAGCCAGCGAGCAGGCCCATGGTCCCCAAGAGAGCAGCTGGCTTCACTCTGTGCACTCCTTGTGCTGCTGTCTGCCTGTTCACTGATCATTTGGTCATGATGGTTTGATCAATGAATCACCTGAGATGGGGTCAGGAGGGGAGATGGTGTCTAGTGAAAGGTTTGTTTTTGACATTTTTCTGCTCATGGCCTACACCAGCCCAACTTGACAGGCAAGTCACAAACACTGTGTGAGCCACAAAGGCTCCTTAGCTCAGCGTTGAGCAATGTGCCAGTGTTCATCAAATCAATGGAGAACCTTTATCAAGCAGATTAGTAAAATGTAATACATTGTGTTGCAATGTTGCCAAGGTCTTATTCTTAACAATATTTCCGAGCAATGAAACAATAACAGCAGGGGACAAGCTAAAGATAAGCTGACAGGCAAATACTTAAGCTTTATCCAGGAAGATTATTTTTTAAGAAATTTGTTCAGTAATAAAAATAGTGGCGAACATTGCATGAAGTAGCTCATTTGTAACAGAGGAGAATAAATTTGTCTTGTTCTATGTTGTGGTGATTGTATTTATGGGTGAAAAGCATAGATGCTTGTTTTAATTTGCTGAAGCATGAAGTAAAATGTAATCTTGTGAAATCCCTAGATACCATGCAATTGCACAAATTCTAAAGGTCAGGCAATGTAGGGGGGAAATTATCCTGCCCTATTACTTTACTTTTTTACGTGACTTTCATGTTGTCAGACTTTGAGTGATTCAGAAAGAGAGTACAAAGCAGCCATTTGATATGTAGAAGCTGTTTCATGTAAAACATTTTGGTAACATCTGATCAGAGGCAACCTTGCTTACATTAGACCTGATTGGTTTTGAACAAGGTCCAGGAAGCTCTGTGTTTATGCCGTGTTTATCTGAGAAGTAATTTATAAAGTTCCTTTAAATTTTGTAATAGTTGAGTTTTAAAGTGTCTTGTGGCTTAAGTTTTTTCAAGGATGCTTGTTAGCCATTGCCTAAGATAATGTGCCATGGGGTGATCCATCTTCTAAAGAATTTGCAGTTGGTTTATACTGACTGGCCAGGGCTTGAGAAATTGGCAAATATGAACAGTTGTAAAATTTAGTTTAAATTCTGTTTTTAACAATTTTAGAAATTGTTCTTCAACACCTGGATGGGTGATTCAGGGAACAAAGGGTATTATTACTTGATCTGCTTGGTTTCAAATGAACCAGAATCATGTTTGCAAGTGAGCAGCTTTGACAGCACATCAAAGAGGAGGGAACACTGGTAACTGTGCCTGCATTTAGGTATCAATGTGAAGTGCTCCTTTTCACTCTGTTTATGTATTATATTTTCTTTTAAAACCCATATATTTAATCTCTTGTAAATCTGTACAGCAGTCAGTTCTGTCATATATCAAATGTACAAAGATGCAGCACACCTCAGCTGGAATGATCTGTCATCAGCTAGCTCAAATTACAGCTTTTCATTCCTGGATAAGCCCCTGATACCTTTTTATGTGCAATATAAGCAGTCAATGATAACTGAGAATTAGGAACAACAGAAAGGGCGTTTCATGTTGTGGCAGATGGGAATGATTTATTAATTGGCCTCTAATTTAGTTGCCAGGTATAAAACAACAGTGACTGTTACAGTAAATTGAGGTGTTCATGGAGTATTGTGCAGATTAGTGGAAGCCATAAATAGAGAGTACAGGAACAAATTGCAGGGTTTTTAAAATGAGTTTTTTAAAAGAGCTATATTTTGATAATTTTTAATAATCTAAAAAATGTGTTCCCTCAATAAACTTAATATTTTTTCAAAATATGAGCTGTGCAAATGGCTAAGAAAAATCAGAAACTTGTTTAAAAGCAGACAAAAGAATTTAACAGTGTATGTTCGGTTGTATGTTTTATCCTTAAGCTTGAACTTTGTGAGCTATAGGAATAGTAAACCATCTCTGGAGCAAGTCTTTTGTTTGAAGTTGATTGAATTCCAGCAGGGTATTTTGTCAAGGGATTTTTTTCCCTGCCCCTGAAAATCAAATACACCTTTGTGGTCTTCTACTTGTCTTCCCTGACCCTCTACTTCCCTTCCCTAAAAAGAAATAAAAAAGGAAGGTGGCAGGGAAGGGAGGGGAAAGAAAGCAAGACAGAGAAAATGCAAGTGTTAGGAGTCAACAGCTGACCAGCCAGTCAGGGTTAGCAGTAACAGCACTGCACAAAGATGAAAAAGAAGCAGCATCTGTCTGCAGTCTGCTTAGAAATAGTTCAAATTTCTGTTTCCTGGTGATGAGCAGTTGAGGACTTATTTCTCTCTCCATCCAAGACAGAGGTGAAATACTGAAAGACTTATGGTATGATAGTGAGAGTCCCAGGCATTTGCAAAGGGCATCCCTGCTGTCCCACAGCCTGCCTGCAACAGATTCAGAAATGAAAAACCTGCCATAGAATTGTCTTGTATGGGGCCAAGCTTTCTGCTTTTTCTCATCTTTGTGGTCCTGATAATCTCTCTGTGTTTTTTTCTGACTCTGTTCTTCCTTATTGAATAAGATAAGCTTTCGTCTCTTCTCTTACCCACATAGGTTGTGGTAATTTTCCTCCTGTAAAACAATTACCTAAGGTGCTACATGCCCTTACCAGAAGCCCTAGCAAAGAGTGAATGCAATGAATGTGTCTCACCAGTGTTCCCTTTGCTTTGCAGTCGATTCCGGCGTGGATGCCCTGGCGGTGTTTATGGCGAGCGGCAGCACCACGGACGCCGTGAACCGCAATGGCCCCGCCACCCCGCCCAACACCCTGAACCTGCGCTCCTCCCACAACGAGCTCCTCAATGCAGAGATCAGGCACACGGAGACCAAGAACAGCACCCCTCCCAAATGCAGGAAAAAGTACGCGCTGACTAACATTCAGACAGCCATGGGGCTTTCTGATCCAGCAGTTCAGCCCCTTCTGGGGAACGGCTCTGCCAATATAAAGCTGGTGAAGAACGGAGAAAACCAGCTCAGGAAAGCTGCCGAGCAGGGACAGCAGGATCCCAACAAAAACCTTGGTACCACTGCAGGCATAAATGTAACTTCTGAGAAGTTTGAAGGCAATGAGCCGATCCCACAGGATTCCTCTGGCTGTGAAATATTACCCTCGCAGCCAAGAAGGACCAAGAGCTTCCTGAATTACTATGCAGATCTCGAGACATCAGCTCGAGATCTAGAGCAGGGTTTTGCTGGCATGGAAGATAAGTCTGCACAAAGCAACAGCCAGGCTTCTACCGTTATTGTCAATGGGGAAGTCCTGCCCCGGAAACAGAACAAGATGCCAAGCCCAGAGGATGGCCAGGTTGCCACGGTGTCATCAAGCCCCGAGACAAAGAAGGATCACCCAAAAACTGGGGCCAAAACAGACTGTGCCCTCCACAGGATTCAAAACCTGGCCCCAAGTGATGAGGACTCCAGCTGGACTACCCTGTCCCAGGACAGCGCCTCGCCGAGCTCACCCGATGAAACAGGTACACAAGCAAAGGTTCCTCACAGCCTTGTTTTAGAAAGGGATTGCTTAGCTTTCCTCAGCTGGTGCCAGGAAGGACAGAGGTGATCTAGCAGTTTCACTGGGGAGCTGGATTGTATCAAAAGGCAAGCACTGGCCTTGCACACAGCTGCTTGTCCACTAGGGAATGCTTGGAAGCTTCCTGGTTGATTGTGGCAGCTTTAACAAAGGCACCAGCAGATGGCCTATACAGGGTCCTAGAAATATGCTGACTGCACCTCTTGCTACTTTATAAATAATTACTCTTCAATAATCAGTGGGTGCGTGTTGTGAGAAGAACATGGTTATCAGGAGATGCTGAACTACTGATAGCTACCTACACACAACAAAAAAGCTTTTCTGAATGATGATTTTTAGGTTCAGTGAAGATTTTTACTTTTGTAGTGCACAGCTTTGTTAGTGTGCCCACTACATCCCAGTCATTTGATGATGTTCCCTCCCTATGTGTCAACATGGGTAAAGAGAAACCCTTCCAGCTGAGGAGCTGTGCAGTGAGCCCTGGTGGTGTCTGTCCTGGAGGGCTGTGCTTTTGGGCATGGACAGGGCTCTTCACTGCCACTGCATCTGGGGTAGGAGGAGAGAATCATGTGGAGTCTTCACAGCTCAGTGCTCCCCAAGCCTTGCATTTATGCTCCAGTAGTAAATTTTAGGGCCCAAAGAAAGAAAGAAAGACATTTATCTAGGGGGAAAAATATGCAGTAGAGTTTTAGTCATATGACTTGTGGGAATTGAAGAAATCCTGCAGTATTGAGAGCAGTTAATCCATAAAAGAATGTAGTCCAGCAGCTACCTGGGGTATTAATGATGCTCAGTGCAGAGATTGTGTTTAGCATTTCAGTTTATGCAGAAATATGATAGAAATATGGCTTTCTTGAGAAGACACTCTTGGAAATAACAATATGCTTCTATTAGGGCTTCTGAATTGTTTTGTCTTGCTTTTCCCACTCTTAACAATATTTCATTATTTAAATCCTAGAAATCTGAATGTTGTTTTGTGAGGTATTTTTGTTGTTTTGTTTTCATGTGTTTTCTTTTGGAGTTGTGTAATTCAAAAACCCTGAAAACTTTATTCTTAATTGATTGCACTCAGAATGCATAATTGTTTAGATAAAATCCTCCTGAAGTCTCCTTATGGCAGGACACTTCTATGTGTAGTTTAATAAAAAGGTGTTTTCAAGAGCCTTGACCTTCTCTGAGTGGTGAGGTAAAAAATAAATACAACTCAATTTAAAGATACAAAAATCCTGATTTATTTAAACAAATGTTAATGTTGATAAACAGATATGATAGAATCCATTATTAATGGACCATTAATAAAAACAGATATTAACAGATATATAACAGATATATTAATAAAAACAGATATGATAGAATCCATTATTAATGAACACCACAAGCACAGTACAGTATAAGAAATGTGTTTGGAGGAAACTCTTCTTTCTTATCCAGGGGAATTAGCTGTATGTGCATCTACATAGACCTCAACTTTCAGATTATTTTATTAGTGCTTTCAGCTATCTAACCTTCTTTTTGAGATTTAGTACTTCAAAAAAAAAAGTCTGTGGGGATTTTAGAAGCAGAAAAACCTATAGTCAGCAAAACAGTGGGATGTCATCGAGATCTTAGCACATGCCAAGCCCTAATGGGTTTTCAGACATCCTTCCTAGAGACAGGCAGTGACTTTCCACCAGAGCTGATTGACACCCAGCACTGCAGGCAGTCCCCAGACAAGGAGACCTGCCTCCCTTGGCCTCAGGCACTGCATCTCCCCTGGGAGCTGCTGTGTCTATCCAGCTGAATCCTCTGTCATTTGGAGAGTCTTATGAATAACCACACACCAGCTCCAGGTGCTTTTAATACTGCAAAGGGACCAGAACTGGGTTCACATCATGGGGAGTGCTTCCCCCTTCTCTCTCAAGAAACTTTCCTTAGTCTGGCTTTTAAAGGAATTACATCTTGTGTTATTACACCATCTACCTATTCCTTCTCTCCCTCTCTGTGTATTTATCAGTTTCACCTGGATAAAATTTGCATGTATTTGTATTCATTGTATGAGTATATGTGGTGCAAGCAGCAGTGAAGCACATGCCCCAGAGCTCAAACCTAGGAAAGAATGAGGGTGATGTTTTCTCTTTGTTTGTTTTTTGTTAAGAAGCTCCCTATGAGGCAGGCATATTTCTTAATCTTTGTATCACCTGAAAAACAATTTCAGTGGAAAGTTATTCTGCCATAGTAAAGTGCAGTGCTCTGTGTAATAATCTCTAATGAATTAGAAATGGGGATTCTTGAGGAAATAAAAAGAATTCTTTGTCTCCAAACCAACAAGAAAATTGGAATTTGCTTTTGCTTTCTGTTTTAATTTAAATAAAACCCCCTCCTTCTAGAGCCAGGAATAGCCCCATAATTAGGAAAGTCCCTGAGATGTGGGACACATGGTGCTAGAGAGCCACAGATATTTCTTGCTCTATGCCAGCTGCCCCTCTTGCCCTCTTTGGGGTTGTGGGAGGATGTGCAGGGCAGCAGCCTCCTCTGGCTCCCTGGTCTCTCAGCCTTTGGGTCCATGGTGCTTTGTCTCTTCCTAGCTGAAATCAAAGGGGTATTAAAACCACAAGTGTCCTTTTTCAGGAGTGCTGCTGCTGTGTGCAACTGCAACATACCAGTGCCTGTCTGCTGCTGGTCTCTGAGTAGAGGGCAGTTTAACAGCTGGTTCCTGATAAACCAGTTCCATCCCATGCAGAAAGGGCAGCTGGGAGAGCAGCCTTTGGGGATCAGTAGTGCTGCTCTTGCAGAGAGCCTGGTGCTCTGAAAGAACAGCATGGCTGGGGAGAATAGCTCTCCTAATACAATAAAAATTACAGGAAATCATGAGCTTGTCAGAAAGACTTATAGCAGTGGCCAATTCTGCCTCTGATTTTAACTGGCATCTTTGACCAAATTAAAATTAAATGATGTCCCCTTAAAAGCACAACTCTTCCTTGGCAGTACCTATCTGATACAGACAATAGGTCTGTTACTTGCTGAGAACATGATTTCTGTGTTCCTGAGTGGGGAAAAGGATTTATGTATTAAAAATACATTCAGTTACATTGTGGATTAACACAAGTCCTATAAAACTAGACAGATAACCACCTATACAGTTGTAGGGTTCTAAGTAACCACCCAATTTTCAGATTTTTGGGAATAAGAGTCTCTGCTTCACACCTGCTGTTCATCTCCTAAAGGCTGGCAACTTTTAATATTGGGCTGTTTTATTTTTTAATCCTGCATGTTACTGATAACCATGTCTCAAGAATAGTGCATGTTTTATAGTCTTAGGCTTGACTGTTTGCTGACTGCTTATGAAATAAGAAAGGTGACTGTTGCTCTATATCCCCAGTGTGTGTGTAGATATTCTTCACATTCTGCATGTGAAATTACTAACTGCATGTTTGTCTATTATTTAGCCATCCCTATAAGAAGATTTTAGGGTCAGTTTAAAAGAAATAAAACTTCAAGGGCAGCCATGGTTATACACTCTTCATGGTTTCAGGGTCTACTGGTAGAAGGCTATAAAATAAATTGAACTTGATAATAAATTGAACTTGAAAGATGATCCTCTCAAGTACACATTGCCACTATCAGTTGCACAGGGAGGCTGCTTGCTGTGTTCAGGCAGTCAGGTTGGTTTTATTCTGTGATTCTCAGTGGAGCTACCTACATCCTTACCTTGGATGTTTGAATGCTCTGACTTGAAATTCCATAATTAAGAGTGGCAATCAGCACCCAGATCCCACAATTAAGAGGAATAATCAACAGCTTTTTGATTTGAGATAGATAACAAAAATGGGTATGTAAAAGTGAATTAACATGCCTAAATTCAGGAATGGGAGAATAAATGCTTTATATAGCAGTAATTAATATCCTCTTCCAAACTCTGTTTGCAATTACCAAAATCTGGGGCTACGGAAGAGGTTTTCCAGACTGTGTTACAGTTACAATTTCATACTTAACTGTTTGCCAAAAAGATAATGATTTTTCAGTTCATCAGAGCCATTCAATTTCCTCCCTGGAGTGAGCTTGGTTCAGCTCTCCACCTGGTGTCCCTTGAGATGTCTGGTGGGTGTCCAAGACAGGCAGCAGAGAGGAGGCAAGAGCTAGGACTTGCATTTGGAGAAACAATCACAGCCTGAGCAGGATGAACATTAGGTAACACTCACAGATGAATTAACCAGCTGAATAGAGTTTGAAACACCTGCCCTGTAGTGCAGAAATGAAATTTGTTAATTTACTGTGTCTGTCTTTGTTTTAAAAATAGCTCCCTATTTGATCTCTGCTGTATTGTTCCAAAAGGGTCTGGGATGGTTTGTCATATTCTCTGTAAAAACAGCTCTCTCCTAGTGTGACATCTCTCCCTGGGTGCCTGGGGCTGGGGGAGATTGAGTTTGAAGACAGTTGCCTTGTGGTGGCAGTGCTCTGACTACTAAAGCATTGCTGTGGCTAGCTCTGTCCTTTGGCTACAGGCAGTGTCAGATGTAGCCCAGTCCTAACTGGCACAGCTTCATTGATTTTGACCTTATTCCAGCTGAACTTCTGGCCACTTGATGGGAGTCTGATCACTGGGTTGTCTTGCCCTTGATATTTCATTTATTGTTTGGTGTTTGTGTTTTCAAGGACACTTCCCATGCTACCTTAGTAAAGCACATAATTCCTAATCCAGAAAATATCATAGTCCTGCTTTATATAAGTGCAGTACTATGATTTTGAGAATGTTAAAAATGAATATTTTTCTATTCAGTAAAATGTGTAGTTGTGATATAAACAAATGCTTGCAGGGCCTGTACCTGGAACATGTGGAATACCTGCATGGGAAAGCAAAAGGTGGCAATGGGGAGTAGAGGTGGTGCCAAGACAACACAGAGAAGTAAATGCCAGCCTCATGCTACTGCCTGAGTGGTTCACAAGATGCCCAGAGCACTGCACATTTCCCTTAACTCCACAATGCACTTTACATGAGTGTGTAATGTTAAGAGATATTAGGACATGCTTTTTGTGTGCTGTAGCCAAGTGGAAAACCTTCTGAGCATCTGTAGGGCAGATTCAAGTTTCAGAAGTGGTAAATAACTTAATCATGTAAGGTACTTAACTTGACAAACTATTTTTGGAAACTTTCCAAGCTTCTGTAGTTTAGGGATAGAAGTGTGTAGTTCTGGATGCTGCATGTCCTCTCTGAGGTTAAATGCATCTTGCTGGAAAAACTCTTCTATGCCTAGGATTGTCAGACACAGGGCCAAGCAAAGAGGAAGGGAAAAATAAATCACAGAAGAGAAAACAAAGGTAATGGGGAAAATCAGGATGCTGATTTCAGAGGGATGATAATGCAGGAAGTTGCACAGAAAAGCCACAATAAGCTGATACCAGACTAACTACCTCTCCTTAAAAAAAAAACCTTTCCAGTTCATAAAGCTGTTCAAGTAATAAAAAATTATGGCCAAAATCGATCCAGTAAACCTCTGCCTCAGCACTTCTGAATGCTGCATAGAAGTCAGGCCAAACTTCAATCCACCTGATTGATGCTTTGAAATGGGTATAGATATCTCTGGGGAAGGGAAGGAAGAAACAGTATTACCTTTGGGAGGAGGCTTCATAGGCACGCCTCTGTTGTTAAGGCAAGCTGAGAACAAGGTTATATTCTTCTAGGTGGGGTCTGTGTGCACTGAAGCTCTTTGCAGCCTGTTTGGGTGCTTGTTTATCTTCCAGGCTCCTGTATGTCAGCTGCAGGAGGTGTGGTAGAGGAATGGTGTTGCCACTCAGCAGAATGAGTCTCCAGTCTTTGCAGTGGCCCTTGAGCTCTCTGAGGACCTTGCAGTTGCTGGGGTAGCAGTGATTAACCAGGTGTACAAGCTGGGGATGGCCAGCACACTTTGGGGGTTCCCTGTTCTGAAGATATTCCTGCCTCTTTGCACTCTGCAGAGTGGAAATGCAAAGCCTGGCCCCTATGGTTGTTCCTGTGAGCACCTGCTGTGATCCCAGTGTTGGGCCCAGCAGTGCTGAGCTGGTCTCCCTGGTGCTCTCAGAGGAGAAAGCTGCTGGGGGAACATGTGGGTTGTGAAGTGGGGAGGATAGGCTGGAAGATGGGAACATGACCTGGAGGAGGGATGCATTGGAGAGGGAAGCAAAAGGAGAGTGAATAATATGCAGCTGTGGAGATAAATAAGGACTTGGCACCAACTGCGGGAGAGCTGGAAGCAAGCACGGGTGTTTGTAGACAGTAGATTAGGCAAGCAAGACTAGCACAAAGGCCATGACAGTAAATCACATGGACTAAGTTTGACAGCAGAAATGAGTATTGGGGATTTTGTCTGTGCTGGGGTGTTATTTTCACGGAAGTTCTGAAAACTTAACACAAAGTGGGGAGCTCTGAGTTATTTAGTACTGAAGTACTGCCAAGAGAAAGTCAGATCCTAGTTCAAGCCCCTGTGGAAGAAGATGTCTTTACAGGAACACAGATTTAAATCCTCCTCAAGTTCCTGACCTGATATGTTTGCATCTGGAGGTGTTTCTTGCAATCTCCCCAAATTAGTGGCTCCTTTATGTCCCAGTCTCTCAGTGCACTGGTTCCTTGTGTGCTGAATTCTCACATAAGTCAAGAGCTGACTGAAGTTGAATTCAGCTTTAATTAGCAATACGGGATTGGCTGAAGTGGGGTTCTGGGTCCCTTGAGTCACCATGGTGCTGTTCAAAGTTATGGCATTGCACATATAGAAATTTCTGGATGTACAGAAACCTATAGCATGTACCACCAAGACATGGGATAGATGGTGCTGCAGGCAGCCTTGGGTTTGTTGCTGTTGCATCCGGAGAAGGTGGGTAGATCAGAGCAGTACTGAGCACCTCCATGGGCCAGAGGAGGTGTTGTGTGATGTGACCTGGCATGCTGCAGAGACCTTGCTCTGAACTCAGTCCTCGTTTGAGAGTGGATGTCTGGTCCCTGCCTGAAGGGACATGAAGCCTTTTTAAGCAATCCCATGAAAGCACATGTATTTGCTGTTAAGACTTGATTGCTTCATTCCGAGGGCCCCTGGGTACTCAGGATTAGGCCCTAAATGTCCAATATCTGGATGCCACAGAACTCAAGATAATGACATTAAGCGGGCTCCCTGCAGTGTCTGGATCTGGTTTTGTAAACCCCAGCAGTGAGTGTCCTTCAGCTTGCAATGTAGGTTTGTCCATGATCTTTGGTAGTGAGAAATCACTGGGGAGAGAGGGAGAGGACAACTCCAAATGTAAAACATATATTTTTGCTTCCTGCTTATAGTATCTCTGAGGCATTTTAATCCACTTTTATATGGTGGTGTTTTAGGGATTGTTTTTTAACTGCTATTCATTATGTTGATTATTTTATATGTATATAATTTGATACACTGGAATGATTTATTATGTATTAAGACTACTTCAAGGCTTTAGCTTGAAAATCATTCTCAGAATTCTTCAATGAAACTGTTCCTTAATAAAACTATTTCATCCTGAACAATAACACAATGTAACTAAATGCATTTTTCATGTTTTTAATTGCTTTTGAATTGAGATTCTGCAGAGCTCAAATTTTAAACCCTGCATCAGTTATTAACTCAGACATTGCAGGGCACTGAGAGAGGAGTAGCACTGTCATGATCCACAAGTCAGAGCTTTAACTTTCTAGAGCACATTTTTTGTTTGCACGTAACTGATAAAATACTCTAAATCAAAGGTTATGGCTTTTACTTCTTGGAAGTGGATTTTGGGCACTGCTCTGAACCTGAGAATTTTTTAGTAAGGAACAAGGGACCCCATCCCTCCTCCCCTACTCAACATGAAAGCCAAAGACACAACTCAAATTGGCCAAATTAATTTTTAAATTAGAATACATTCCCATTCAGACCTTAATTTAATTTTACTTGTACTCTGTAAGAAAGAGACAGTCAAGTTATCCTGGTCATTTTGTCTGACATGATTCTTGGCTTTGCTTAAATTATTGATTATAGCAAGGGGAGGGACTTTGCAATGAGAACAGCGCTCTCACTAATAGAAGCCTTTCGCTAAATCAATTTCTACCATTCCTGCAATGCACCTTCAGAAAGTCAGAGGTTTACAGCCTTAAGAAGAATTTTGTCTTCAAAGAGTGGATCTTTGCTTTACATTTTTTTAAACTTTTCATGTTTATACAGGCAGCTGGAGAGAAAAAAAAATCAACATAAAGATATTTCCGGGGGCTGATCTGCAGGATGAGGGGCTGTTCTGGTTCAAAGTTGAACTGATTAAATCTTGATTTGATTGTCATCTAAAAGCTTGTGGGCTGAAAGTACTGTTTCAAAAGCTTGTCTCCTAAGCAGAGTTGGTCAGAAAATACATCAATGTCTTGCAAGCTGGAATTAATTCAGTGAAGGATGCAGTATATGCACACACTGCTGAAATCCATGTATAGCCATCTCTCTTATTTTTTCTTGGCTTATTAGGAAATGCAGTCATTTATATGGTCAACGTGTGGTGTTTTCTCTGTTACATTTACTGGCAGTTGAATGGGGGTGGCTTCTCTTCCCTCCCATCCAAAGCACCATTCCTGGTTCGACTAATTAAGTGAGTGTCTGTTTAAACACAGCAGTGTATTTTCTTATATTTGAGTTGGAGATGCTGCACAGAAGGAGAATATGAAGCTGTTGGGACATGTATATAGCAAACTTAAAGGATGCTGGTAACAGATCAGTACATGTTGAACTATACAAGAGCATCTAGTAACTGTAAGTAACAATTCTATTTTACTTTTTCATAGCACTGGTCAACAATGTCACTTAGGCCTGGATGCTGAATACATTTTATTTGTTATAAAAAATTCTGCCTAGTGGAAGATCAGCTGGTATCTGACAGTTTAGGTTGCAGCAGTATCTTCCTGAATGCTCATTATTTCAATATTGAATTGGCAAGTGATGTTTTATACTTGTGATCCATAGAGCTTGAAGATCTTTACGTAAATTTAAAATACATTAAAAACCAGACTTCTGATTTCTCCTTTACATGTGACAAATTCTTCCCCTGTATTTTTCTTGTAGTCAAAGGGAAGAAAAAAATATCTCTAAACAGTATAATAGTGGTACCCCTAGTCATTCTCTAAAGTTCAAGGTAAAGGAACTTTTGCAATACTGAATGTGTGGTTTGGAAGTTAGAAAGATGAGACAGTTTATAGCCAGTATTGAACTGGGAGCTGTCAAAGAATATTGAGTAATATCTTGGATATTTTTTTGTCCTTCTTGACAGTTCTAAACAAATCAATTTGTTGAGGTAGAAAAAGGATGTCTTATTAGAAAGCTGACTCACACAAAACCTTTACACAACTTTTTCTCTTCATTACAGGGGAATGTAATTAAACAGCACAACAGTATTTGCTCCTTACAGAAACAAACTAATAAATAGTTTGGTTTGGCTTTTGTAAAATTATTTGTAATTTAGTTCACTTTTTTCTTTTGTGGGTAAGGTAGCATTGTTTGTCACACTCCAGCTCTAGCAGAATTTCAAGATAACATTTGGTGTAAAATTACCTTATTTTTCTTTTGTGCTTAACTAAAGCAAAACAGTAAGTTTCCCTTTCTTACCCATGGAAGCTGTCAGTGGATCAACTAAGAAACTTTGTAGTCTCCTGACTGCTTAATTTCCTTTGGTTAATTGTGCTGAAACATAACCAATGCTTTTTGTAACAAAGATATCTGATAAGTAGGAAGATGATGTCAGAACAGGGATTTCAGGGCTAAGCTTCCACTGGCATGGAAGAGGAGTTTATTTCATTTTTCTTACAGGATCGATTTTTTCCTGCTGAAATGGGTGTGTTAGGCTTTGTAAAATTATATTGCCTATGTGTATTCAGTTTTAGTACAGGAAATAAGACTTTTATGCAACATCACAATTAATGGATGATCATTAACAGAAAATTTGTTTTCTATAGTTCTGTTGATTTCATGTCACAGGTGAATTCTCTCTTTCAGAACTCTACTCCAGATTCTGGTACTTTGAATATACCAAGCCTATTACCTAAGATTTTTTTAATCCTACAATTACTTCACAGGGAAAATGCAGCTTAAAGAAGCTGCCTCAGGAACAGGGTGACAGTGGAAGTTTCCCCATTCTCTGTTCCTCCCAGTGGTTCTGGTCACATCCACTTTAAGTATCAAAAAGCTGGTCCAGAAAATAGTGGGGCATGGTCCAGTGTACTCAACATTTCCCAGAGGAAATCACCTTTTCTGTGGACAGGTCTCCCTGGCTGGAGGGAGCCTGTTGTTAGCCTGGGACAAGCTTCAGCTGTTCCAAGATAAAACCAAGTGAGTAGTGACTCTGCTCCGTTGGTTTTCCAGCAATGATGCAGAAGGGTGGATTTTCTCTCTGCCAGAAGTAAGTGGAGATTTTATCTATGTGTTCAACCAATGTTTGAGGTTCACTACTTCCAAATTTTGTTGACATCAGTGCAAAACTGTCAGACAGTATTTAAACAAAAACACAGGCAAAATATACTGATTTTAAAGTTGCACTCCCTGCAGACCACACTTAAAAAGTATTGTAATAATAATTACTGGTTGTATTTTAAGTATTCAAGTGTACAACTGAAGCTTTATTGTGGGTGGAGGAATAAATCTAGTATTTGCATAGAGACCTCTTTTGTTTTCCTCTGCAAAGCACCCCATCTGCAGACAGGGCAAATGGACAGATCAAGCATTGGAAGTAGAAGGGAGGGGAGGGAGTTTTCACATGTTGCTCTTTTATTAGTAATCCATTTAATTTTGCACCCAGATATTTTCATTGCACAGGAATACTTATAGATGTGATGCATTTATAAAGACTAAAATAAAGATGAATAAATTCTTCAATCTATGCCAGTAAACCAATTAAAAACAAAAGGAAAACAAACATAAATTCTTTTTGGAACTAATGCACCTTGTCCCTAAATGGGAGTTTAAAAACAATGTGTATTCAAAAGCAAGACTAAATTTCAGGTCGTTGTTTATATTTTTAGGGTTATGCTTTCATTTTAATTTTGTTTTTTCAGCTTTTACCTTTTTTTGAAACTTGGGTGATTCTGTGGGTTGTAATGAGAGGTTTTTTGAATATTTGTTGATTTGGGGTTTTTTTAAGTGGACAAGCTGCAATTTTCCCATTGATTCCAAGAGTTAGGGAGTTTAAAAGTTCCAGGTATCACAAGACACAAAGTCATAAAAATTTCTGTCAAAAATGCTGAAAACAAGTGTGAGTTCACAACAGTAGTATTTCGTTTCTTCAGTATTTTAAAAGTAAACTTTTTGAAAGGAACCTTGCAGCTTGAATTCTGCAGTAATGAGCAAATCAACTACTTCATTTGCTAAAACACTAAAGCTCTTTTGGTGGGATGTGTTTTTATGACTTGCTGAGGGGTAAGGTGGTGATCAAAGCTTAAAAGAGAGAGAAAACTATTTTTTCCTTCTGGTAACATTACTGCAAAAGGGTCAGTGTAAAGGCCACCAGATTGGGTAATTTTGACTTTTGGTTTATTGTTTTACAGATGCTATGTCAGGATTGTGTGTCTGCCTGGGCACAGTTTTATCTGAGCGGATTCTATTTTCAGGTGGCAGGATTCAGTGAGAATTTGTTATTGGTGCATAAACTGAATTTCTGGCTAGCATCTTGCTTACAGTTTGTTGCTGTCATCTCTCCTTTCTACTTACAAAATTTTCTGGAATCCAAATAATATCAGGACAGTGAGACTGTAAACCCTGACTGACAGAAGAGCTTTTTTGAACTGTAGTAATTGTCATGTGTAAAAGCATGTAGTGTAAGCAGTGCTAATTACCTCTCCCCAGCAGTGTCTCTGCACTAATCACCAGACAGATCTGCTGTTGCTTAACTGCTCCTCAGTAGTTCAGCTATGTTCCCTTTTCCTTATTCATACAGATATTTAAGACCAACTGTTCTATTTGCCTCTAAGTAAATTTATATTTATTAAATGGTGATGCATAATTTGCTATAAAAGTAGTCAAATCTTCATTTTGGATGCATGTTAGTATAAATCGGAAGGGGACAAGTGTGGAAAAATATTAATATTCAGTCCCATAACTCCTGCATTTCTATTGTCATATGAGATTATTCTGTATTTCAGGGTAGGAAAGCACCTTTGTATTTATGAAAATAAATTTGTTGTGTATTTTCCTTCTAGGAATATAAATCTATATTTATATATAAATCCCTTAGAGGAAGCTTGGATATAATGGTTTGAGAATTCTCACATTAGATGAGACTTTTTAATCTGGTCCAGTATAACTGCTGTGGTAACTTTGATAAAAGTCCTTCAATAATGTTGTTAGTTCCACTATTTCCAATGTAAATATATTACATATAAATATATATGTAATACAGTAAATGGAAGGCAGGGCTTTTACAAGAGTTATTACAGTGGTTACAGTTCCATGTTGTACATAACCAAATGACCCTATATAGCAGAGCTTAGGATCATGGAGTTCTTTATGGGTTGCTTCTCTGACAGGGGTCAGTGGCAGAAACTTATGGCTTCACTAAAACAAAAGCACGGCTAGCATAAAGTGGTCCTCCCCCTATTATATCTTTTTCACTTTCAGTAATTGATAGTTTCAGGGCTTTTAGACTTGGTATGTCATTCATGTTATCTTCTTTAATTGCCCTTGATAGACTTATAACATGAATTTGTTTAATCATTTTTTTTCTCATTTGTATTTCTGGCATCCACAACATCCTGTGACCATGGGCTCCATAATCAAATTACGTGTTATATGAAAAAGTATTTCCTTTTATTATAAAATTGCCCTCCAATAATTTCATTAGATGCCTCTTGCTTTTCTCTTTTAGGAAGCAGTAAATAACAGTGAATGATGATTTCCTTTCCATCCTTGCCTTCTTCCCACCATTCATGATTTTACAGATTTTTCTGACATTCTCCCCTCCTCCCTGTCATTTATTCTCCAAGCTGGAGAGCCCTACTTTACGCAGTGTCTCTTCCTGCAGAGAGATTTTTATCTGTCTGTCTTTTCTAATTCTGCTGCATCCATTTTTATACTAAGGCACATGAAGTGCATGCACTAGTCCTGTGATAGTTCAATCCTACATTAAAACTGTATACATGAAGACTTTTATCTTGATCTTGGTTCCTAAAATGGAATTTTTTCAACTGCCAGTGAGTACTAAAATGCTGCCTTCAAAAAACTTTGTGACCTTGATCCTTCCAGAATGACAAAAGGTAATTAATTATCTGCTGTTGTGTATCAGGATTTGAAGTAGCAGAAGAGTAACATTAAAGGAACTTGTAAGAAATTGATAAAAAAAGAGGAGGTGGCTGTCTTTGTCCATTGAAGAAAACGAGAAGGTGAAGGTTGTGCATTGAAAAACAGCTCTTGAAGCTGTGTATATCTTAATCCTGTAGGATCTATCTGCAGTCTTTTGTTTTTGCTCAGCAACAAAGGTGAATAGAAATCCAGAAAGGGTACTCTTCTCATCCTACATAACTGGTTTTCCAGCTTTCTAAAACCACCTGCAGTCCTCTGGCATGTCCAGAAATTAAAAGGTTTCCACCAAAGATTAGCTACTGTTTTCACCTGGGGGAAAGGATCATTCTGTTTCTTGTGGATCTCTTGTTTTACTGTTTGTGAAACATGTGATGACAATAACATACAAGTTGAATTGTATGTCTGTGCCATTGGGCAGCTTCACTTGTTTTTAATTAGCCAGTCATATGCACATATGCACTGTTTGTGATAACAAACTTCTTCGGGATTTTTGTAACACCAGAAGGTTTTCTCCACAGTGCTTATAGAGCTCAGTTTATCATGCACTGGAGATTTTGTCTGTTGTTTTCCTGTGCTTTGGCATATTTTTGTTCTTACCAAGCAGGTGTTTGTGTTTAGGGGTATTCTATCTCACGGTTCGCTATAAAAAGAACTTCTCAAGTTGTGCTCTGGGCATATGCATCTTTAAGGGAACTTTATCCTGGTTTTCAAAGCATCCATTTTGATAGTGGGCTTTAAATGGAAGGTGGGACTAATTACAAGTGAAATTGTGTTGTGGTTCTGTGGAATTTTAAAATTAATCCATTCATTTTTCTCTTTCAAATGCTGTCTGGCATAGGACTCTAGTTGTATGTTGGGTTTGTTCCTGGCTACTGTTTGCTAACATAGACTTCCCAGGGTCATTTAGGCCACAGTTTGTTTGTTTTTTCTGAATTTTCTTCTAATTCTTGCTAGTGCATTTGTCAGAGATACCATTTGTATCTCCTTGAATGCAGATTTTTAAGTCTAGCTTCAGGTACATATATGAATCCACTCAGGGAAAAAAACAGAATTTTAGTGCTGGGGTCACGTGAAGTAGAGATAAGAAAGAAAATACTGGTATTTCTAGTCCTGGATGGATGCTTTCAAAGATGATTAACATCTTTGGGATTTCTTAATACCAGAAGGTATTTGGGCAGTATGACTAGATTTAATAGAAAATTGATATACCAATATAGTGATGTGAAATACTAGAATAAACTGCTGGGCTAAGAGGCCCCTGTGTGCTATCAGCATGCTTCCCTCTCCCACAGCAGGTGAAATGCAGCCAGCTCCTCTGGAGCTTCCATCTGCTGTCAGAAGCCCCCATTCAGGAAGCCTTCCTCCTGTAGATGCCGTACATTGCGCTTCATGGATGGCTCTGTGCATTGTGCAGGAAAATACTTAGTTCAGCTGAAGCAAAATTACTTTGAAAAGGTTAAAGTTGTTTGGTTGCTGGCTTTCTTTTTTATAAAAAGTCTCAAAGTTTGAGGCTGGGAGGTGAAGCTTGAGTTCACTGTGTTACAAGCCCTCAGCATGGGCTGGAGCTGCCCAAGGTGCCCAGGCTTCCTTCCCCCTCAGTGTCTCTGACTGCAGGCAGGCCATGGGGCCAATGTGCTGCTTCCTAGGCTTGTGCACAACTTCACACTTATGCAGCTCTGTGATTTTCACCATAATAAATTTTCCCATCCCTTCAGTACTGTAGCAACATGAAATTAATTTGCAGATGGAGAAATATTAGGTCTTTGACTTCTATGTTGGAAAAAACCAGGAGCCTTCCGTTTGCTCTCTAATGCACGTTTCACTACAGATTCAAAGTGGCAAATGAATCCATTGTATAGATTGTTGGAAGTCACACTCCAGCTTTTACTGATAGTACTAAATAGACCAAGTTTTGCCATAGTAGAAGGAGCAGCCCATACTGCAGGATGGGGATGGAGGATTCTGATGTGTAGTCACGCTGGAGCACAGTGGCTGATCTCTGTGCACTGTGTGTGTTTGGCTTGGTGCAGGGAGCCTGCAGAGACCTGGAGTCTGGCCATGACTTCAGGGAGTTATTTAATGCATCTCAGACCTCTCCTACACCCCACTTTGTTTAAAACAGGCCTGTACTCTCCTGCCTCACAAGGTTGGTGTGAGGATAAAGCAGTCATTTTCATGGCATCCTAGAGCCTCTGCTACAGTGTGTGAGCTGAAGGATGAGCAGAGCTTGCATATGAGAGGGGAAATTACTGTTCTCTCAAACTTAGCCTTTTTTTGTGAAGTAAAACATCTAATTTCACACAGTAGATCCATTGTAATTCAGTTTTATGTTCTGTTTTCACTGAATCATTATATTCAGAAGAAGGTTTTTCTAATGTATTTGCACAGTGCTCTAAATGAAGCTGTCAAGGAAAGGCAGATTTAGTCAAGCCACCAGCTGAATTGTATGTCTGTGCCACTGGGCAACTTCACTTGCTTTTAATTAGCACAAAACCACTAATGAGCACATCCCTAAAATTTCTGAGCATATCAATATATTTTATGCAGGATATTCTCCAGAGAAGTGCAGTTCTTTCTCTCCATTGACTCCTGAAGTCAGTAGGACTCATTATATTTTAGATGAAGAAAATTACCTTTGCCCAGTACCTGGCTTATAATGCAAATATTTTTATGCAGTTTCTTTTCTAAAACAGACAAACAAAATGGTGACTGCTAGTCAGATTCTTTCTTCCACACTCTCTCTTACTACTTGTGTCATTCAGATTCTAGTGGCACTCACTCACATTGCCAATCCTCAATTTAAAGTATTGAGGATGCAATAGAAATACAATAGAGAGGACAGAAAGCTATTCCTCAGTTCAGACAAATGGGATTAAAAGTGTGGAGTCCAACCTTGTACCATTCTTTGTACCAGGGATTAATGGCAGGTGTATTGGAGGGATTCAGATCTGTTCCTCTGTCTTTCATGGCTTGTATCCAGGTAAGAAGCACTAGCTACTAGCAGAAAGTGAAAGGAGATGGAGCCACTTGTGTCTTCAGCCTTTCAGTAAAATGGAGAGTTACAGGCTGGGAGATACTGAAATCTATTTGAAGCCTGCAAAACAAGAGTGTTAGTTGTAAGTAAAGCACTGAGGTGCAGGAGTTCCTTTGTGGAGAGTGAAGCTGTTGAGGTGACCCTACTGCCATATGCCAGACACTGGCACACCATCCCCTTCTGCTCTGCAGGCATCCTGTGTCTTGAAGTCAGAAGGACATCTGTGTTTAACTTGAATATCTTTTGTGTCAGTGTTATAGACTGAACCTTTCTGCTTTGTGTGAAAATTCCTGACTATGTTTGTTCATTGCCCAAAATTACCAGTTTTTCTGTGGGTGGTTGGACACTAGCATACCAGTTCACTTTGAGAAGACAGGAGAATCAGAACTCTTTATTTTAAGAGAGAAATACACAAATCCAGAGCTGCTACCAGTGTGATTTTCCCAGTTTTTCTACCAAATGCTTGGCTGCTGCTGTTGTGACAGATAAATTTGAAGGGGAGGAGGGTTGGACTCCATGCATGTGCACGTTGCTCTCCCTTGGTGTGCTGTGCAGGTGCCTGCTGGTCAGTGGGACAGTGTGTGCACCACAGGCTTTGCTCTGTCAGTCCAGCAGTCCCTTGGGTGGGGTGGTCATTTGATTCTTCCTCTTTAGACCAAACAAAACCCTGCTTCTAAAACAAGATGAAGTAGTAAATATGTTATGAACCCAGAACATGAGATCATATGCTGCAGTTCTGCTCTGTGTGGGGAAAAGCACAGGAAGAAGAGATACTATGCAAAAAAAAAAAAAAAAAAGCAGATGCAGATTGCTGCTGGGCTGGTTTAGCCCTCAAAGTTGACTTGCAATACCATTTTTAGTAATTTGCTAATAATGGTAATGAAAATACTCTTAAATAGCTCTTGATGAACTATATGCTGCTCAGAGTCCTTTGAGGTGATGAGGCCCTTTGGGTCACAATCACACAATGCATGATCACAGTGGGTTTAAACCAATTTAGAGGTATACAGTCTGCTGTGTTTTGGACTACTCTTTAAGTAAAACTTTTGCCATCTAGTGGAAGGAATAGAGAACTAGTATTTCAAATCAGCTAGAAACTCAGTTAAACTGGTTGTATTCTTTACTGTGAGGGGAGAGCACTGGAACAGGCTGCCCAGAGAGGTTGTGGAGTCTGCTTCTCTGGAGATATTCTAAACCCACCTGGATGCAACCCTGCGTAACCTGCTCTAGGTGTACCTGCTTTAGCAGGGGGATTGGACAAGATGATCTCCAGAAGTCTCTTCCAACCCCAAGCATTCTGTAATTCTGTGATATGCAAAAGGTATTTATAAGCAGTAGATCACTCACTGGAGCAGTAGCAAATTATTCTGACTGCTTTGAAAATTAGTTGGTAGAAATCTTCTAAGGTATTGGTGCACTTTGTTCAGACACTGTCTCATTTAAGCCCCAAGTTGGTGGAAAGGGCATTCATTTATATGCTGCCCTCACTTGTTTGGGACTCTTTTTCATTCCACCCCAGATGGTACCTGCTTATTTTTTTCTGGATCTTAGGTTGGGCAATATGCTTTGAATTCTGTCATGTCTTGTTTCCTCCCACCAGTGAGATGGGGAAGAGAGCTGGAAGAGCAAAAATGAGAAGAAGTCATGACTCATGGTAAAGAAAGCTTAGTAAGTGAAGAAAGAAATAATCATCTATAAAAAGTGATGCAAACACTAGCACTAGATGGCCGATGCCTGTCTGCTTGAGGCTGAGAACAGAGATGATCTTGGGCCTATGCAAGCACTGCTTAGCATTAACTAAACCACTGGTATGTTTCCAGCACTTGTTTTGGTTACAAATAAAATGTGCAGTACGTTACAGGCTGCTAAGAAAAAATTTGGACCAATTCCATCCAGACCCAGTAGATCTTCTTAGTTGCCTAGCTCTCCTAATGTCCATCAGCACCCCTAATCAAGAGATTGATCTCTTGTCACACAGTAACATTTGTGGAAGAGCCATAGGATGTGTCTCCAGTACAGCCCTTTTCAGGTAGCACTTCATCAGCTTTTGCAGAAGCTGACATGATCCTTCCTACATGTCTATAATTTCATGTTTTCACCACTGCTTCACCTGGCTAAACAGCCACCCTCCTCCAGCTGGGACAGAGGCTGACTTCTTCCTGGTCCATCTGTTGCCACAAAAGCTCCCTTGACACAGC
Organism: Molothrus aeneus; assembly: GCF_037042795.1. NCBI lineage: Eukaryota > Metazoa > Chordata > Aves > Passeriformes > Icteridae > Molothrus > Molothrus aeneus. The sequence goes on from NC_089649.1 coordinate 50,278,807, forward strand.
AATTCAGGTCACCTCCAAGTCTTCCTTCCTTACTTTACCAGACTCTGCTTGTTTTGTTGATAGATGTTTTTGGTTGGTGAACAGGCTAGTCCTCTTGTGTTTACCTATTTTTTGCCCATTTTCCAGGAAGGAACATATAGACCTTTCCTCACAGTCTTACTGCAATACTTTTTCCTGCTGCTGCTGATGTTTATATCAACTCCTGTAAACACTAGCTGTGGTGCTGGCTTCTCACAGCTTCACCTCTATCCCTCAGACTCTATTGCCCCTGAGCAGACAACCTGGAGATCCCCAGAATTCCCCCATTTAAGCAGGACAGCTAGTATCATCCATCACCCTCATCCATGGCTGTTATCAACAGTTCTTCACAGCCCCTCTGCTGAAGTCACTTGCCTGTGTTTTCTTTGGTAGTTGTGCTAGTATTGTGGTCCTTATATCAGCAGGTTGGGCTCTGGTCATTGAAAGGGAAAATAAGCCAAGACAGGAAACAAGCGGGTTTAGTTGTGGTCTCTGGATTTTTTTCCTGAATATTGATAAATCTGGTTTCCTCTCCTTTCCTTTAGATTTGTCATCTCTGCTTGAATGCTTCTGCTTGTAGTAACTCATTTATACAGCCAGACAAAGATTGCATCTCATGAAAAAGAAAAAATAGTACAGGCACTTCATTCCGAACTTCCTTAGGATTTTTACAAAGTCAGTCTTTTCTGATTGTGGTTGATTTTACAATTGATCAAAACAGCAAATCATTTTGGCACAGATAGAGTTTGGTTACACGTATGCCTGTAAATCCCACATTTCAGCATGTTTTCCTGGAAGGTGTTAGAGAATCTTCCTCTCCCCAAGTGCACGTGACTGGTGGCTGGTTCAGCAATTCGGCAAGGAGGATGACAGGGTTGCCATGACAACCAGTTACATGCTGTGAGCAGAGATGGTGACAAATGACCAGCTTCTGGCTGGTTATCACTCCTCATTGAGAAACGTTCCCCAAATTAGGCAGACATGTCTGATTCATGGTTATTTGACCTGTTGACTTGTATTTGTGCTGCATTTGTTGCTGAGATAGCATTCATGCTTCTTGCAGTCGTGCTTAGGTGAGGCTGACTGCTGGCCATCATTGGTGTGAATCATCTAAGTAGGTGAAGCTGTTGATTTTGCTGTTGTGCATAAAAAGTGAGAAGCTATCTTTGGAGACTTCTGTTCATTAAAACCAAACAATTTAAACTTGCACATTGAACCCACTGCAGGAAATAGATGGGATAAAAATGTACATGACCTATGTTCTTTCTATTGTGAATGGAGAGTGCTCCTTGAATTTCACTTGCCCTCTGTCATTAATACAAAGTCTCCTTCTCCCTTCAGTGCCTGACTTGATCATCCGTGTGTGTATGGGGTGGGGGGAATATGATTCCCTTAGGATGAAATCCTGGATCTGCTGAAGTCATTGGCATCTCTTCAAAAAGACTGAGTTTCTGTGGCCTTCTTTTTCTTTAGTTTTGGTTTTATTTAGATGCAGCACACTGAAGTAAAACATTTTCATTTCAAGATTTTGGTACTTCGGAAAAAACCCACAATACTTTCTCCCACCTCTTTCCTTTTATTAAAGCCTTTTTATCCTCCTGTCTTCCCAGTTCCTTTTTGTACTTCCCCTTGTTTGCCTAGAGGGGAACATCTGTAACACACATGTGGTATGGTGGGCCAGCTCTTGGTCATGCTTCAGCCCAGCTGTGCAGACAGACATCAGATATGAAGCTAGTGATTTCCCACTGGTGGCCAAACACTAGGACAACATGTTGGATGCTGTTGCTGGCCCATTCTATGCAATTTTTGACATAGAAAGCTTTGATGCTTATTAGATCTCATTTTACAAACAAGGTGCTTTTCAGTTTGAATTCTTCATTTATATTGCGCATCCCCTGCTGGAAGGTGAGCAGTGGGAGGGCCAGAGATTCAGAAGTGACTTTACAGATTTATTATTGACCAGATTATTTTTTTTCCATTTGGAAAACACTGGAAGTGTTCCTATTTGTACCAACATGCTTCCAGCCTGGACAATGAACACTCCTTTTCAGTTAATTTTTTTACTGTGGAATTAAAAACTGGCAATCAGTCTCGATCAAATCTGGTGTTGGGATGGTGTCCCTTTTCTTCAGAGGATCTTAACAGAAGAAAAATTGTTTCAAAATCATCATAAGAATTGAGGCAGCTAAGCTAGAAATACAAAACAAAAAAGAGATATCTCATCTTCATCTCTGTACAGTGTGGGTATTTTATTACTTAACCTATTTAGATAGTGTAGATCGAGTGTTTGCCAGTATTGTTGAGCCTTGCAGACAAGCAGTCTCACTTGGGCATTCTGATCTCATGCAGTGAAATAAGCCCTCTTTAAGCTAGAAAGACTGACTGAAAGGCTCGTGCTTCCACCAACTCCAGCAGAGCTGCATTTGCATTAGCCAGAGGCTGTGCACTCACATCTGCTGCATTGCTTCCAAGGAGACTAAATGAGATCCTTCTGTTGAAACAAATCCCTGGAAAAGCAAAGCATGTGTCCTTTGAATGATGCAATGATACCTCTCAGATTTCCCTGAATATATTTTCTGTCATAGTATGTCTCTACCTTGCTACTGTCTCCCAATTTTCAAAATATGTGGTTTTAGCATGTGAAATAACAGTTAAAATTGTCCTGTGGCATAGGAGCTATTACTGTTCTGCACCTCCCAGGAACAGAACTTGCAGCACTCTGGTAACTCTGTACAGCATTTTTACAGTCTCTCTTTTGAAGTCATGTATGCTGCCAAACTCAATCCCTTTGGGGCTGCAGTTTCTCTTACTCAAGAGTCCTCTTTTTGTCCATAAATTAGTGCCCTAGCCATGCTGATTGGTGGGATTTGTTTTCACCTGAAGAAGAGATGCATGTGCAAAATACAGGCGTGTTTTTCTAAGTACAACTCCCAGTTCAATACAAAATTTATTGTGTTAGACATGTTGCCTTACTTAAGAGTATTTTCTTCAGGAAGGAAGTTTGCTTGGCCTTCAGTAAACCAAGTTCCCTCATGCACAAGGACCTAAGTAGAGAGGCACCAACTCTCTGTCCCCACACCTTGCTTATCATCACCACCAAGTTCTCTTGGAAGTGGAGATAACACCCAGCTGCTGTGCAATGAAAATCACATGTTTTAAAATGTCATGCCATTAAATGGGGTCTTTCAAATTCAGATGGAAATTATTTTGCTACCTGTAATTCCACATTCAAGCAGAGTAAAGCCACTGAGGTCCTGATATCCTGTAGCAGGTCTCTGATGCCTCAAGCACATTTGTCTGTCTTGTTAGATTTTGCATGTTGATGCTTACTTTATTGTCTTTCTTTGTGCTGGTATCTCTAGTGACACTGCATTACCTTTGCCCTGCACACTGAGTGCTTCCATCTGTTAGAATGGGCAGTGCACTAGGGAGGCTCTCCAGGTCATGCTGGTAGAAACCTCAGCCTGTGGAAAGGTTATCCCAGCAGTCTGCCATTCTGCAGCATGGGCTCAGACACACATAGGTTTGGTTTGGTTTTTTTTTCAAGCAGGTTTGCATAGCAAAGATGAGGCTGGTGTTTCAGGATGAACACATGCCCTCTGGTGCTGTTCTGTTCAGCCATGTTCATCAGATGGTCTGAGGCCAGTCCCTTTGCCTGAGGAGCACCTGCACACAGACATAAATCAGTCATTTGGTGTGGGAAATGTGCCTCTGTGGAAGTCCTGAGCTATGTTAATTGAAAACTACTCTAATTCCTGTTTTATTTTTCAACATATGAAAATATTATTTTTGTTTTAGTATTTATTATTTAGTATTTATTTTTGCTAATGGATACATTTTCAAAATAAATTAGTATTATTCAGCTAAGTGCTATTTTCTTATCCCAGATATTTTACATTATTTCCTTCCAACTGTGTGTTCACATATGAGATAATTTATTGTCTTGCAACTAATTGTTGCAGACATATTCTTTGTTTCAGTCACTGGGTTAAAAATTTTATTTCTGCTGTCAGTTTTGTCTGCTTTTACTTCAAAGTAATTCCTGTTTAGGTCTTTCTGGTGCTGCATGTCATTGCAACAATAAATAACAGTATGTTGGTTCCTCTGGGTCTTTGGTTGATTAGTTTGAAATTAGCAGTTTAATGCAACCATAGCTTAACACTTTGCTGCCTGTATGTTTGAGCAGCTGTGTATACAGACATAGGTATGCATAGCAAGGACAGAAGCTGTGCCTAAACTTTAAACTTAAACTGGACTTGCAGATGTTGCTCACATGCCTCATTGTGATGCTTAGATATTTGATCACATTACTTCTTGCATGATGTGGCCCAAATTGTGGAAAGTGTTTTGCGTTTATTTGCCATTTATGTGGTTGAGAAGAGCGCAGTCGATTTATTCAGTTGTGAAACAAAAGCAGGTAAGGCTGAAGATGAATAGGCTTTAAAACATGTAAGACCTTAGAGTCAGGAACTACATGCTGAATGCCATAGAGACCACAACAGGAGACATTTAAAAGCAAATGTTTAGAATTCTTGTGAACTTCTGGAACTGATTATGGTAATGTTGCTGATTTCGGGTTTGGGTCGTAGGTGAGGTTTTTTTGATTACATTTGAGTGTAATGGTATCATCTAGCATTTCTTCTGCAGAACTTGCTCAGATTAGTCCTCAAATGGTAAATTAGTAATTTAAGAACTTTTAAAGTGGCTATGGGGGAGAAAGAGTCTGGTTTGTACCTTGGAGTGTAAGAGTTATTTCAAGTTATCGTGACATTTGTGTGTCTGTGTGTATATACATAAATTTGGATAGCAGAAATGAGAGACACTCAGGAAAAAAGCAACCATAATAAAATATCTAGTAAAAGGCTTGAAGGATAGACTAAAAAGGAACTTTTAATTCCAAAAAGAGATTAAAAGCAGCAGTATAACAAGAGGTTATTACCCATGGAAGAACTGTTTGTGTCTTTGTGTGATTTTTTTTCTTTTCCTGTTCTCAGCAGATATATGGAGTGATCATTCATTTCAGACAGACCCAGACTTACCACCTGGTTGGAAAAAAATAAATGACATTGCTGGGATCTACTACTGGCACATACCAACAGGAACAACTCAATGGCAGCGTCCAGTGTCCATCCCAACAGATCTCCAGGGCTCACGGAAAGGATCGCTTGGTTCCATTACTCCATCTCCTACTCCAGAAACTGAGGTAACCTGCTGTGTCTTCTTGTGGGCCACATACTGTAAGGAAAAATTGAAATAACCTTTTGAACTTGCAGCCTCAGCTGATAGCTAAGCTGGCCTGATAATGTCTCAAAGTGTAGCTACTTGTTGATAATACCTCGTAAGTATCTATTCTCTATATTCATTTTATAATGGTGGTGCCTGATAAAACACCCTAAATTTTAGATGTGTAGGATGAAATCAGACATGTCTCTGATAAACTGGACAGACAGTGCCTGATGAGTGTGAAACTTTGGCAGTTCTGAAGCCTTGCTGCATTGTATGGATACAGGATACCTACAATTTTTGCAAATGACAGAAGACTTTTGGCTGGACTCTTTGTTTGCATCTTCTTTTTGGCTCTTTTGGCAGGAGTATCACAAAAGACATATCAGTCTTCATTTGAGACACTAGTTCCTTTACAGGGTAGTTTCTATTGAATAAACATGAAGTGTTCTCAGGTGTAAGTCTCTGTACATCCTGCCAGTACCAAATATCTATCAGGCTTTAACTAGAAACAGAGAGATACACTCTGCCCTCCACATGTGCTGAAAGAGCAGTACCTGGTACTGTCTTGAAAAATAATTCTTTCAGGCACTATCCAAGGGTTTGTTTGGTGTCATGTAAGTAGAAAAATAAAATTAATTCTCACAAAGAAGAGTATGCTTCAAAAAACACAATCACTTTGTTTGAGTATGCTGGGAAGACTTCTATGGAATTAAATGCTAATGTAAGGTAATGTTAGTTTTAAATTATTTTTATATGGAATTTTCAGAAAAATGTCCACAGGTCTGTCAAGGGAAGTCTTTGTACTGGCTCTGAGTTTTGGATCAGGCAATCCCTAGGGGTCTGGTTTTTTGGTTTTTAATTCTTTTAGAGAGAACGTTTTTTTTTTATTTTGTTCATATATCCATCAAACTAACTTACATGGAAGTTAAGAGGAATTAAGGACATTCAAGTATGTATTACCATCTTGACCCTAAAACTTTTATCTTGTATAGCCTTAAATACCTACAGTCTTGTTCATAATTTTACAAAGGTTGTTCTCACATGTTCATAAATGCTACTCATAAGGTCTGCAGACTTGAACACATTTCATTATTGTGCACCAAGTATACTGGAAATAATTTCTGAGAGGATTCATGGAGAAAGAACTGTGACTGTTACAATTCTGGTAGAAAACAAGAAAAAAACCTCAGAAATGCTGAATGCAAAGGGCTGCATGAGCTTCTAGCATAAATTCCTGTCATGTACATGTGAAGAATAAAACTTTACTGTTATTATTTTTCTAACTCTAGAATGTAGAGAATGGGACCTTAATTAGTAAATTATGGATGATTTTCACAAAAAACCCAGAATCAGTATGGTTGGTAAACTGCAGAGGAGAAAAAAAAGTATTTTCATTTGAAGTATTTTTCTACTTCTGTTTAAAGTGTCTTTACAATAAAAATTTCAGACCTACTGGTAATGTATTACATGTATTTTTAACCTTTCATGATTGTTTGCTTTAAATGAAATATAGTTTGTGACTATGAATAATAATCATGCATTCTCAACAGCATCACCAGTGTATAAAACGTGTGAATTACAATAACATAGATTTTAATACAGTATAGATTTATTAAGTAAGACATACACATGTAGTAGGCTCACCTAAATTTTGATATGGCAGTTCTAATTCAGTGAGGAATTTGTTCCAGCAAAGACTTATGCATAGACAGTTCTATGGCAGCACCAAGAGCATGTACTGTGCTGTAAAAGGTGATACAGAAATAAGCACATCCCCAAAATTCGTATTAGTATGATATCATGTAGTTATTTTATTTGTAGATATAGGCAAATGCATTTGCTTTTTGTCAGTTTCTGCATTCATTGATCAGCATCTTAGGGTTATTGAAGCAGTACTGGCTTTTTGACTCAGTGATCATTAAGATAGCATTCCAATCCAGTACCAGCAGTCTTGGAGCATGGGAGCTTAAAACAAGAGCATGAACTTGGCTCAGGATTTTGTCCACTTCCAAATACTGAAACAGCTACAGAGGCTTCAGGCATGGCTGGAGTTACAGTGGGAACTACTAGAAGTCCTTTCTTGAAACCACAGATGCCAAGCTTTACTAAAAGGAAGTAGAGGAAGGATCCTTTGTGATTCAGCTGGTTCTGAACAGAACCCCAGTGCAGAGCAGTAAGAGAGAAATAAGTCATAGTGTGTGTTTGAGATAGGAGTAATGAAATAATTTGACCGTGTCAGCTATCATGAATTTTTGGGTTTTAGTCTCTCTGCAGTTGGTACATGCCAGCACTGTATCATCTCCAAGTCACTGGCAGGCAATATTTGTTTCAATTCCTGCTCCCTGCACTGCTGCATACCCAAGTGATCCTCCTTTCCCTCCCTGGGAAAGAATAATGCAGGTGTCTGTGATAAGGTCAATCTGACATTTCACAGAAGATTGGGAATTCAGTCTAGGCTGGGGGCTCCCAAATGCCTCTCTCCCAGAACTACCACTGACAGAATCACTTGTGGTGGAGAGCTTCCACCTCCCAGCTGGAGCCATGTGTGAGCTGTGTGCTGCCGCTTGCCTCATTGCTGCTGGAAGCCTGTGCTTCAAGGGAATGTGTTTAGCTCATTCCCCCATGCTGCATTTGTATTGCTTCGTTCTGAAAAAGTTTTAGGCAGATAAGAGTATAATCTAGGACTGAGGACTGGCATGGGTAGTATTTGATATCTGAACCAACTGGCTTCTGTGAGTCCATTAAAATACCTTATCTAAGATACATTTGTCTGTAAAGCATCGTGTGCCAGTCTTGAAATGAGTTTATCTGGGCTCTTTCAGGTTATGAGTTTGTCAAACAAACATTTAGAAACACCATTTTCCCCACCCTCCCTGAGTAACACCTTTTTACCCTTTGTCTTGTTTCCTCCTTTTTTTCCTTAATTTTATTTTGTGTCCCTGTCTCTTAAATAATGTAATATACAGAAGCTTTGCTTCATTTGGTAGAATGTGGCTCACAGCTGAGGGCAGTCAACAAAGAACAGATCAATTCAGCCATTTTTATGTTGTAGCTTACTCTGGATATTTAGCATAAAGAAAAACAGTTATTACTGTTGAACAGAGAATTTTAAAGAAACGGCAGGGAGGAATGATGCTGTTGTGCATAGAAATGGAAAAATGTTTTAAAAAGGAAAATAATGTGAAAATGTCTTACTTTTACATGAAGTGCAAGGCAATTTTTCTTTCACAAGATAATCAGTAAATTTCAATCCAAAGCAATTATGGGTTAAGCATTATGCAGAAATCCTGCTGATTTAACAAAAATGCTAATAAATGCTAAATATGAATAACCTGTAACATTCCTTCCCTTCCTCCCCCTCAAAAGCATGAAAATGTATTTTGGTTTTGCACAGCTGTTGAAATTTGACTTCATTTTAGATCTCTCTTTTCTCTTGTGTGTTGTCAAATTACTTCCTTTTTGAATCCTTGTCTTCTGTAACATTCTTTTCCAAATTTTAGAAATTTTGCTGCCTCTTTCCCATTTCCTGTGCAGAGAAAAAGCTGTTGTGTTTAAGTTTCAATAAGAGCTTCTTTGAGATCATAGGAGAATTTGGTGATAGTAGTTGTGTCTTCTTATAGCCTAACTCATCCCAGGTCTTGAACACCTCTAGAGGTTCTTCTGTAGGTAACATAACCACCAGCAGCTGGTAATTAAAGAGAGGGGGCTTGGGATGAAAAGGTAACAACTCAATTAATTCAAAGGCACATTAGGAAAGGATTATTCTTGGGAGTTGTTTCTCACAAAATAATTCCTCCAGTGGGGATATACTGAGAATGCTTCTGTGGTGAGAAGTCCTCCTTGCAGATGAATACTTTGGACCATATTAGTGGGTACCACTTCACCTTGGGGCTGAGCTGGACAGCCCAGCAGAGCTCATCTTAGAAGGGGAATTAATTTCAGGATTTCTTGATTTGGTGAAGCTATAGAGAAGGGGCTCTGGGTCTTCCAGCAATCAAATCTCCTGGCTTTTATTGAGGACTGTGGGAATTCTCTCCAGGTGAGACAGAGGAGAGAGGCACTCCAGCATCAGCTGTTCTTCTCAGGCTTTACAGAAAAGCCTGAACCTCACTCAGATTGTTTAGTGCTAGACACACTGCTACTTGATTGTACCACTGAACACCTTTGAAAATCTTTGAGAAACTTGAATGGAAAAGGAAAGGGTGCGTGCTTTGTTTGGTTTGGGGTTGTTTTTTAAAAATCTGGTAGACTTTTCAAAACTACTTTTTCAGCAAGAAACCTCTGCATTCCTTACTAATCCTTCTTCCCTTCTTGCCCTTTTCTTGTGCTTTCTCTCTAGAAATATTTGATTTTTGCCTTGTGTGTATCTTACACTTGTATATATTTTTTTTGTGTTTCAGTACTTCTAGTTCCAGTACCATTAGGGTCTTTTAACGAAAGTACCAATCAAATGAAAATCCTAATGTTTCCCCTCAATTGCTGTTGATCAAAGGCTGTAGCAGCTGTGGCCAACATTCATATTCAGATTCATTTTGCTTGCTTTTAAGATCATAGTTAAAGAGTAATTTCATTGTCTGTTCCTAATTTATATTAACTTTCCTTGTTTCAATCATTTGTTTTGGTAAGTAACTGTTAGAGGCATGTCTTCTCTCCCCTTCCCTCCAAATGCCATGCTATAGTGGAGTAAGTAGTTGAAGTTTGAGGTGATCTGTTCCCTAACCCATCCTGTAAATATCAATGCTAACAACAGTGTCTTGTGTTTTTTTTCTTTTTCTTTTTTTTCTTTTTCTTTTTTTTTTTTATCAATGTGCTTCTTCCTGTGTGAATAATTATGTGTCTAGAAACAGCCATGGAGTGATTTTGCTGTACTGAATGGGGGAAAGATTAATAGTGACATTTGGAAGGCAAGTATATTGTCAGATTTTAGAACCTTTACTACTATTACCCTTTTTTTTTGCATGGCAGTGGCTGTTTTCCCCTTTTATTTTTCCATGAATGTCATTCATAACCTAGGCCAAAGTGAATGGGGGTATTGCTAGGGATGTCTAGCTCACAAACATGCTGCCTTTTCTATCTTTCCACTTGGAATGGATTCAGTCTAAACTAGCAGGGCAACTGCCATGATGTAACAAATAAGATGCCTGCACTGAATGAAATGCAGCTTGAGAAATATATATATATTTATCTATATATGCATGCCTCTTTTCAACTTCAGCCAGAAATACTATCGCTTCTTTGCAGGGAGGATTTAATTTCCCTTTGAGATAAGAAATAACATGATGGTGTACTTTACACTATTATAATAGTATTAAAACTATACTAATAGCATTGCCTCTATCTCTAGGACCTGCATGCAGCCACTGTGAACCCAGACCCAAGTTTGAAGGAGTTTGAAGGAGCAACGTTACGCTATGCCTCTTTGAAGCTCAGGTACAATGACTTCAGAGGTCTCAGTGGAATGACCAACTCTGTTTTGTGTTGTGCTGTAATTTTCATATGATTTTAAGACTGATATTGTTTTGTTTTGTTTTTTTATGCCACAGAAACGGTCCACAATCTGATGATGATGATTCCTGTAGCATCAACAGTGATCCGGAAGCCAAGGTCTGTATGAAGATCCATAATGGTATAACAATTAAAAATCTAGCAGTTGTAAGCATAAACTTCCAATGTGCAGAATGTCTCCTAAGTTTTGAAATTAAGTGTACCCCTCCTCTTGGCACAATGTGGATTGACCATGCAAGACTAATTCCATCAAGGGAGTTTGCAGATCTAAAGCTTCCTTCGGTTGGGTCAGGCAAGTGTGACTTATTTTGAAATCATGTAAGCTGGGAAATTGGATTTTAGAGCTCAAGATTCCACTGTCCAACTGTAATAACTGTCCTTTTGCACAACTAAGCGAGTGTCTGAGAGAGGGCTCTGGTTTTTATTATCTCTAGATAGCTTCCAGGGGCATTCAGTGACAGAATTTGCTCTTCTTTTTCAAGTTTGTCCCTTTTTAAGGTATTCTTCCTTTTTTGTGTGTCTGCTTCAACTTACAGCTACTAACAAGGAAGTTACCTTTTAGAACAAGAAACTTCATTTTTTGGAAGAGAGAATGCTACTTTGAGAATGCACTTCATAGAGAAAAATTAGGTCATTATGTGACGAAGCACCATAATTAAATCAAAGCTTTTACTGTTGGAATCTAAGGGTTTTGAGGAGAAAGAAGCAGCAGAACGTTTTATATGCTTGCATGTCTATCTCCAGATTTGCCTTGTTGATAGTTTTGCCTTTTGCTTGCATCCATTATTAAGGGTGTATATAAATCTCTATAATTGAAAATACAAGTAATTTAAATAAGTATTTTGGCTGTGCCATACAGCTGCAGCAACTGACAGGATTTGAAGCTACTTATTTGCAGGAACAAATATGTATGATACAGAGTTGATAATTTTAATAGCCTTAATGATACATTTTAAGAGAGAAAACAGACTGATCATGGCACCTAATTTTCCTTGTCATCTTGATTATTTGGCTTGTGATATTTAATTGAGATGTAAATAGTTGTACTTTGCTTGGCTCACTGGTAGTTTAAAAGCAAGTGCTAAATTCTGAGCACAGTAAATGGAGCTGAAGGAGTGAGAAGCTTTAGGTTCCAGTCCTGAGAGCAATAGAGTTGCTCCTTTCATGATGAGCCTTATGGTATGGAAAGCTTTAAAGGGAGACAGTATTTTGGTATGTCTATGATTTTACCAGGTGATTTGCACTGAGTATTTTTTGAGCTGTTCCTGCATGGAGGACCATGGCAGTGGTTTTGTGGACAAATAACTTGTGCCATCACCTCTCTTCCCTCTCTCACTTGCTGTTGAAACTTCAGTATTTTTGGATCAGGTACCTCTCTGGTGTCTGTGAAATGGGACAGTGCCAAAAGCTTGTCCTCTTTTGTCTATCACAACTGGTTTTGTTTTACCAGTTCAGGTAAAACTATGCTGATAATGCTTATATGGGTAATCAAAACTGAGCACTGGAACAGTCACAGAAGTGACTGAGAGGAGCAAGACAAGAAATAGAGGAGAAACTAGACATACTTTTGCCTTTTTAAAAATCACTTGGTTTAAAGCACCTTGCCTGATTTCTGCCCAGTGCAGGTGCTGTGCAGGGGCAGCAGTGACCAGAGCAGGTACTGTGTGTTCCTGCAGGTGAAGCTCAGCAGTGCTGGCACTGATTTGCAGCAGGAGAGGCTGAGGGCAGAGCTGTTCAGTGCATCTGCCTCTGTCCCACAGATAGGGCACCTATGGCCATATCTCACAGGAGTGGCAAGTGGTCCAGAAACAGCAGGGACAATCTTCACCTGTGGAAAATGCTCTAAGACATTTATTTCTCACATGGATGGGAAGGGGATGGGGTAGGTGGATTCCTTGCTAGTCCATTTTACCCCAAATATGGAGAGACTGAAAGAAGTCTGATAGGATTTGAAACAGATGAATTGAAAAAAATCAGATATTTTTAGCCTTTTAGGCTCTCCCCTGCCATATTATCTGCCTTAACTACCTTTGATTGAAGCTTGCTTTTGTGGGGCAGCAAGCCCAGATAAATACTTTTGCTTCATTTTATCATAAGAAAGGAGAGGAAAGGGGTTTTTTTTTTTCTCATTAAACTATCTACTGGAAGAATTTGTTAAAATGAACTTTGTTAGAGGTGTGTTAGAGATCTTAAACCTATTTAAACCTAATTATGACATTGGCCAGTACATTTGTGAAAAAAACCAGTTGTCTCTATGGCACATTTAATGCTGTATTTCAGCAAAGGGAACCGTGCCACCTTGTGGGAGGCTTTAGTAGCTCTCCCCTAGAGAGTCAGCTTCTGCAAAGATTGAAGCGCTGCAAAAATGCCTGCTTTGGAAAAAGCATGTAATATGATTAATGTAACTGTTGTAAGAAAAGTGACTTCTGCAGCAACACATTTAAGTGTTGATAATTATCAGTAAAGAACAAATGTTTCTCTATGTATCACATGCTTAAGATGCAGTTCATGGTTTCATGTCCGTGGCATCTCAGTCAGGTTACTGCAGAAGGTCACAAAGGAGAAGTGGAAAGGGGAGAATTATTACCTCCAGCTCCTTGATATCATCAATTTATTTTGGTAGAAATTTCTTGAAGAGATGGCTTATTGTGCTTGATGAGGATCCTAATTCTGCATGTGAAACATGCACAGCTAGAAATGAGTTTTGGATTGGTGCTTCCCAGGAGACAGATTGTAACCTTCCTGGTTAATTTATAGAGCAATGTGTGCCTTCCTAATTGAGTTTCAAGGAAGGCAAAAGATGCTTTTAGCAATCTCAGACTGTAAATTCTTCTGGGTTGTCTTTTTTTTCATTGTTATAAAATACAATGTCCCTATGTAAAAACATGGGAAGGTGCTAAATTTTTTCTTATGTCCATATATAGAAACAGAACCTCCTGGGAAACCTGTCACTGTCCCTAGGAATGGCATGGATTTTCAGCTTCCCTATCCACGTTGGTTTGCTCAGCAAAGCTTCACTTTTCCAGCCTCACCATTTTAGGGCTATTTGGATCATTTTTAGCTATGTCCATTATCTACGAATGGGAAGAATGTATTTAATCCTGTGCAAGTCCTAGGCATTTACTCCAAAAGGCTGTTCTCTGCTTTAGAAATCAATAAATGCTCTGGATCTCAAAGGAAGAGAATGAGACTATTTCCAAGAGAGAGAGCATCAGGAGACGTTGATAACAAGTATTTAAATTTAGTGATTCACTTGTAGGTGAATGAAAACACACTTGAAGACATGGAAAGTGAGTTGGTGATGAATTTCTAGGGATTACCTGTCCTTTAGGGTTTAACCAGATGGCCTTTGACAAGGTGACTTGTGGCTGTTGTGAAAGTGGCCTGTAAATCAAAATAATCTATCTAAGCACTATAAAAATAATTTTACAAAATACTATGTGCTGCCCAAGGATTTAATATCCATATCTTGACTGCTTTTCTTACTAGAGAAGCAGGTGTATGTGTTTTGGAGACATTGTATATTTGCTTCTTTCTGGTCTTTTCCAGAAGAAAGCACTCTGCCTAGACAGAGAATCATGTGTAAATAATCAGTGTCTATCTTTGGGGATGGACATGAATCTGATTTCTGATCCCAGTGAAGACTTAATCTGAGAGAGCTTTTGCCATGTCCAGCAATCCCAAGAAAGGATTCTTTTCTTACAGTCAAAGCAGCTTCTAAATTCTTGGTGCAAGCAGAGAGTATTCATCATTTTCCAGCAGTCCACCTCAGGCTGCATTAGTCTTCTCACAAGCTCATAAAATGCTGCAAAAAGCCTCAATTCAATTAATTTCAATTAATTAAATTTGAGGAGTTTATTCCACCTTAAATCTCTTTTCAATAGTAGATTAAATCTAAAAGAGAAATAGGGTATCTTCAACAGTTTTTCTTCTAAAGTGGTATTTTTGCTTGGTTTTTGGATTAGGAATTTGTTTCTTTCAAAACAACCTTTTGTTTTCATTTCTTTCGAAATAGCACTGGAAGAAATCTTTACCTATTTCTTTACCCTTATAAGGGAATCACAGTGTGTTAAACCCATGTATTAATTTCAAGTTTCTTCTTAAGTGTTTTTTGTGGGGCTTCTTTCTGCTTTGACTAGTCCTCCTGACAAACTGATTCAATTGTAATCTGCCATTCCACCTTTGCAGCTCCTGGGTAGCAATGGAGAGTGGTGGGGGTGGCTGTTTCTAAACTGGGTTGTTGTTTTTGCCATTAGCAGCACTGACTCACCCTCACATCTATAGAGCTGCTGCAGGTAAATGATGCAGGTGCTTGAAAATATTCTGCTTCAAAAGCAGCTTTAGAAATAGCCAACTAAAGCACTAAACTACATATCCTCAGTGATTTATTTTTTTAAACAGTCTTTTTCATGTTGTGCATTAGACCTTTTAGAGAATGTTTGCTTGTTCTTTATGTCTGTGAATGATAATTATTACTATTGACATCTGTTGTATCATTAGGTAAAAATTGCTAATATCATGATTGATGTACATCATAATACAGATTTCTGTCTAGAGGATATTTACTTCCACCTTGTTCCTAAATGGAGCATTGTTTAGTCAAATATGAAGATGAGTTCAGGGCGAGGAAGATGCAGCATTTTCCCTAATCTCATGGATTTACTTTATAAGGGCATACAGAGTTACAGTATGGTTTTTTGTTATACTATATGTAAAATATAAATATCTGGGATAATGTAGCCTAATTTCTCAAGCCATTCAAGATTATAATGAGATCGTGCAAAATATTATGTGTCTTTCACTCCTAGGAATCCCATATATCTCTGGGATCTAATTAACTGTGAACCTAACACACACAATTAGGACATGAGGGCCCAAACAGTAGGAGGGATATAGAGGAGACATTTTACTTGTAGTCTTCCTTAGAAAAACACATCACAAAGCCATTCCTCATGCAAAAGAGAATGGAAACTGCTTGAATATTTACCACTCTTTTCCAGGTTCATAATGCAAGAATTACATCTTGAGTTTGGGGGCATTATCAGGATTTGTTTTGTTAAGATACACTGTACAAAAGGTTTGCACTGGGCTGGGAGATTTCTGCAGGATTGGGAAAAGAGAAGATAAATCATAGGAACACCTTTGTTTCAAATCAAAACAAAGGATCTTCATGGCCAGTGAAGTTCCAGAGTTGACAGTGGCTGTGTCTGCCACAGGTGTGTTGACCAGGCATTACTGCTGGGGTAGGTAAGAACAGAGGTGCCAAGTGCATTACAGGAGGATGGCTGATGCAGGTGGGAGCTGTGTGGCTCCTGCTTTGGGACAGTCACTGCCTTTGCCATGAGTGGCCAGGTTGTGTGGGCAGTTTGGGTGCCTGCCAGTGACCACTGTCCTTGTGGGAGGCAGCTTCCCTGGTTGCCAGTCAGGTGAGGTGACACTGGAGGGAGCCTTGCCTCTGGAATTGCAGCTGTGGGACACCCAATGTGCTGCTGTGGCCTCTCAGGTATGGGATACTAGGAAGTGCTGGCTACGTTTGAGAAAACATGAATATACCTATTTTACATTTTTTTAAATGATGTTGTTTCTTCCGTGGTGGCAGTTTGTATTGCTTCACTAGGTCAAAGTGCCAGTGTCATCTGCAATACTTTTCTCATGGAGGTGCACAGTCCAGTTTTTCTTGGCTGGAGTCTGTGTACAGCATCTTGCTGTGTACAACCATGTAACAAACTGTGGTGGTTCAGTAGAACACAGAAAACCCCAGGCTGCTGATCTAAGCATTTTTTTTTTCAGGAATCTTCACTTCCTAATGTTTTAATGTTGCTTTTTTTAGTAGTTTTACATCACAGTTCATTCACTGTTTTATGGTGCCACACAGTAAACTTTTAGTGGGCCAGCAGTACTTGGGGTGTGATTGTTGAAGGAACCCTCAGGAATGGACACAAACTGGGAGAAGCAGCAGCTCATCACACTCATGTGCCACAGGCAAAAACTTTCTGTGGCCATTGTGCAGCCCAATGGATTCTGTCAGCAAGCAGCTCCCAGTTCAGCACAGCTGGGCTGGTATTGCTAGCACACCTCCCTGTCAGCTCCCCAGCAGCTTTGCTGCTGCAGTGCAGAGCTAATCCCAGCTTGCAGCCCTTCATGCTCCCCACTTGAGACCAACCATTTCACCTCTAAAACAATCCATGTAGCCCCTGTCAGCTTCAGCTCTGGAATGGCCTGTGGACTGTGAATTGCCTCTTGAATTTCTGTTCATCCTATTGCTACAAAATGAACTGACAGAAATTTTTGTATTTCTCTTCAATTGCCAGTTTAGGGCAGCTCAGGGAAATAACTTGTTCTAGTTTGAAATGTTACTGTGTTTACCATTCCATGGCAGAGATGTTTAATGGAAAAAAAGGGCTGTTTGAATTTATGTGTCTATATAAATATGTACATTTATTTCTGTTATAAATTGCACATACACATTTTGAAACCAGCATGATACAAACTTGGTGAGTTATTTGTCCATTGTGGACTAGCTGAAAGGTGCAATTATGGAGGAAGTTCATTTAAAAATCAATTAAAGTAGAATATTGAGTTGAATGACGGAGCAATATTTAGATAGCTCTAGCCAGCTTGTATATTTATTTTTAGTTCTACTTGTAAATCTTACTTGAAAAAATGAGACATTTTCCTTGTCAAAATTTTCTGCATTTCATCCAAGAGAAAAGGGATAATATTTATCTCTTTAAGAGATGTGAAAGCATGAGATGTGTTTCATATATATGAAGCATATGTGGATCATAGTGCCATGTTGCACATTATGCTTTATTCCATATGTTTGGAGCTGATGACTCCGTGGTGCTTCAAGGAGACAGCATGACAGTAAATGGGTCCTCAAATGTGGGATGTCCACCAGGGCTCAAGATTTCTGGGCTCTGGATTCATGCTTATTTGAGTCTTTTTTGAAAAGTGGGAATTGATCAATAGTGATTTAACTTCATTGCCTTTCGATCCTGTTGTAAACATAATTTCTGCAGAAATCAAATTACTTGTAATAATGTTGCTTCTAAGGAGACTGAAATTCTGACTTTAGTGAAGCTGGAAGATTTTTCTCCATTGATTCATAAGGTCAAGAGTTCACTTAAAGGTTGGGAGCTCTTCAGGGGTTTTTGTTTCCTTTAAAATTTGGATGTCATGCATATTCCCTTTGAAATTATGCACCACAGTACTAAATAAAGTACTGCTGGTGGCATTAGAAGCACTTATATATCTGTCAGCCTGAAGAAGAGCCTACATTGGGAAAACACAGCATTTAAGGTTAAAGTTAATAAGTGCAGAGCATTAGTTCTAAAGAAGTGGGTGCACACATTCTTTATGCTCTGTAAACTCCTGCAGGGCTTGTCTCTACTGACAAGCATATGTGTGTGTTTGTGGGGGTCATGTTTGTGTGTCACACAACAGCAGAATCTGCTTGAGTTATCCTAGCAGTTCAGTTACTCTGCAAGATAAACCTGAATTTGAACATCCTTTATTATTAGTTTCTAGTGAAAAATATGACTGCCTTTTCTTAAATGAGGAAGCACAGGTTTTATTTCACTGTACTAAAATGAAGCCCAAGCCACCCTTAGCTTAAAGCAAAGTGCATAAACCCATCCCTTTAGGATGTGAAGGTATCTGTAAAGCATCTAAAGTGAAAACCTCTTCTTGCTGAGAAGACTAGAGAAAAGAATAAGATGATTTTAATTTATTCTTGAGAAGGGGCTGTTAGAGAATGGTAGTGTCCATTCTATTTTTTGCTCAAATGACTGGATTTTAAAAGATCTTTACCCAGCACAATGTTCCTGCAACATTTTCTTGCTTTGGTAGAGCAGATTTGACCTCTGGCTGTAAGCCAGGGGGAACCACTGAGACAGAAGTATTAAGCTCAAAACAAGAGAGGAACTTTTGTCATTCTACACGTTGAAGTCTGCAGGTCTGGAAAATGAGACTGTAGTGGCTTGGAGAATGAGTAAGGGACTGTGAGAGCAGAAAATTGGATACTGACCTCCTCTAAAGAAGTAATGTATTATAAAGGTTATTTTATAGTATTTGTTAAGTCGCCATATTTAATTTTAGGGGAGTTTAGTTTATAATCATCTGCCTGAAATAGTGTTTATTAGTGATTTGTGTATTCTGTTGTGACCTAAATACTTCTGTCCTTATTTTTGTATTTCATGTGCATTATCAGTAATTCCAGTAATACAAGATGAACTGCAACAGGAAGCTGGAAATGTTGAAAAGTCTTATTAGATGTTTTTGATTAAGCATTTTGAATTTTTTGTAGCTAAGAACTTATATTTGACATCTGTGATTATTTCTTTGAGAAAGTAAATGCACTGCAGTCTCTCCATGTCAATTAAATGAAAGTGCTTGTTCATTAATTGCATAAGTTCTTTTTATTCTCTTGTTGCTCTATCTTTGATCTTCTCTTGTATTTTCATCTGAAATCAATGTAATCTTTCTTGCTGTGTAGTAGGAAAATAAACTGGAACATACTTCTTCCTCAGAATAAAAAGATGTTATGTTATCCTTCCAAAGCGTAAAATAATATAATAGGGTTTTTTTCATTTTCAAACTATCAAAGAAAATACAAGTGAAATTTTGGT
This sequence comes from Molothrus aeneus, assembly GCF_037042795.1. Lineage (NCBI taxonomy): Eukaryota > Metazoa > Chordata > Aves > Passeriformes > Icteridae > Molothrus > Molothrus aeneus. Next base: position 50,298,186 of record NC_089649.1, read on the forward strand.
TGGCTGCATAATAAATGGTTAATTATGTGACCTACATGCTCTGTCTGAGGCACAAACCTGCTCAGTGGTCTGTGATAAAAGACCTTATTAAATATTGTAGTGAATCACATGTCTGCAGGCAGATATAACCTTTAAAAGGAAAAATATAATAGGAAACAAAAGGAAACTACTCAAAACCAAGTCCTGTGGGCTTGGAAGTAGAGAAGAAACAAGTAGCCCCTATTTAAAGCATCAAGGCAAACATACTCCTAATGCAGATGTGTTTATAGTGGCTGCCAACAGCTGTGTAATGTGAAAAGCAATCTGTCTGTGGTCTAGCAATGTACATCATTTGTTGTTCTCAAACTGATGCTCTAATTCACTTTCACCCTGTTGTGGGACCTTTTCTATCCACACCTTCATGATCCATCCATCTTCCAACACTACTCTGCCATCAGTCATGTGCACTTGATCTCTTGTCCTCTTTTTAGTAGGGGACTGTGTTTGCTTTGTCTTTCTCAATTATTTTATTTTTATTTTCTTTAATGCTACATGCTTAGCTCTGCATGAGGCAATAAGTAGAGTTTGCATTTGCTTATGGTTAGAACTTTGTCAGAGCTCTCTGTCCCTGCCAAAGCTCCTTCCAGAGTTCCTCTTGGGAAAGCTGCTGCAGAGCAGAACCTGCCCTGTGGTGAAGGGTTTGCAATGCCAAAGAGCAAAAGTGTGATCTTGTGGTTTGTTCATTTCTTCAGTCCTAAAGTTCCCCAGCTTTAGGAAATGTTTTGGATCAGAACTGCATTGCAAGAGAGGTTTACAGCTCTATACAGAGTTCAGTTGGCAGCATTTATGAGTTTGGTTCTTAGGTTACAAATCATTAACCCTGAAACATTGATTGATTGGATTTGCAACTGTTCAAACATAGGTTCCCCAGAACTGTAAAACCAAGCAGCAATAGCTGTGTTTTCATTTTCGTTCACCTGTCTTTTCTTGGGCTAGTGTGTGATAAGGTGGATTTTTTTTTTCCCTGTGTGTAACTTCTTTGTACAATGTCCTGTGTAGGCAGGCAGGAAATGTGAAGTGTCCAGTCAAGATGAAAATACAAGATTATTGACTTGCCATGGTTTAAGTGACACTTTTTCATTCACTTCTCTCAGCCATGCAGTGTTTGTGGTAGTATCTTTGATCTTCCCAATCCCAAACAGCAATGTTTGCACAGTATACAACTCCTAAATATCTTTCAGCCTGCTGTATTTATCAACTTCTTTTGTTTTTCTTCAAATCTGTTTTTCTTTGCCAGCTCTTGGAACAAGAGACAAGCAGACAGCCTGACCAGGCACAGAAAACTTTCTCTAAGAGAGAAAATAAATTAGATAGACTACTGTAAGACAAAAGTTGACATTGGGATTACTTTGAAATTATGACAGGCCAATAATTATTAATTGCCACTAATTATCTCTAAGCCTTGAGAAGAGATGCATAACAAATTGGCATTGCCAGGACTACACTCTGTTTTTTAGCTTGGCTTGGTTTGCCTCTAGGTGTTAGCTCCAGAAGACAACAGAGTGCATTATCAAAGCTCTTTGGGGTCAGAGGAAGTACTTACTTTGTCTCTTGGCTTGTCAGTGTCATTGGTGGGAGGCAGGGGACCATGATGCTCTGTTAATGTGTTTGAGTTCCAAGAAATTCTGCTGTCATGCCTGACTCAGCCAGCCATGGTAAAAATTAGGTCCTGCCTGACTGGGGCCACTAGGTGGTTTGTTTCTGCTGGGGTTTGTGCTCTTTTGTTTTAAAGGGAAGAGAACCTCTAAATAATGAAAGAGGAAAAAAAACAACCTATAATAAAACATGAAGTGGATCTCTGACAATCCAGCTGCTGACAGGCAGGCATGCTCAGACTTCCACCTCTCTCCCACTCCACATTTGTGTATTTATATACTTCTGCTCTGGTGATGCTGAGTGGACCCTGGTATGTCACATTTGTCACATGTTACTGAGTCCTCCTCTTTTCTAGTTTTGAGAATCTGCATGAGGGTCAGCCATGACTGCTGAGCCACATCAGCACATACATTCACTTAACCACAAAATACAAAGTTTTTGGCCATTAAGTGTATTTTGAGCAAAAGAAAGTTACTTTTATATACTCAGGTACATGCATTGCCTTGTGAGTAGGATGTTGAGTCTTTTTAGGGTTTATTGAGAGGTTTTTATGTGCAATTTTTGGGAAATTGGTTTGTTTTCTGGAGCTGTTCTAAAGCATTTTGTTTGGGTTATGGTAAGGGCTTCTTGTAAAATACACAAAAGCTTGTCAGGTGCCAGAAGCCAAGGGCTTTCTCATGCCTACCTCTCTTGGAAGCACCAAGAGGGAATAAAAGCAGGGAAGGAAGCCAGGTCCTTCACATGGAGGGCAATATGTGGGGTAGGCAAGAGTGTTGTGTTCTGCTCACTTCACTGTTTTGGCAGTGGGCTGCATCAATACAGTGGATGCTGCCACCAGAGAATTTCCAACATAGAATAAAGAAAGGCTGGAAAAAAAAACAGAAAAACAGTTCACCATCTTTGCTAATAAGAGATTTACCTGCTGTCAAGTTGAGTTGATAGTCTTTCATCAATTTTGGCCTTCTTAAGATACAGTCTGTTCAGTGCAAGGACTACATAGGTTGGATGGACCTCTGAGCAATCTGGTCTGGTGAAAGGTGTCCCTGCCCACAACAGGGGATTGGATGTAGACAATCTTTAAGGTCCCTTCCAACCCAAAGCATTCTGTGATTCCATATTTATCCTTGTGTTCAGAAAGCAGCTAACAAATTGCAGATGAGGTTGAGATGTGAAGAGCAACAAGGAAACAGTATGCTTATTGTGTGTATTTAGTTCTTCACCCCTCTTATGATTTAGAAAATGTTTCTCTCTGGCAGTATTCTGCTATTCAATTTAATATTTAAATACTTGTAAAAAACTCCTTTCTTCTGGTACAGTAGAATCAGTATTTTTAAAGCTTGCAAAGATAAATATTTAATACCCCAGTGAGTATAGCAGCACTTTTAGCAAGATTCATGAGCATCTAATGTGCCTGAAACAATTCTGCAATCTTAAGATTAGACCACCTTAATAATTGCTAAAAAATGGTGGGGGTTTGTATCTTGTGTAGCCCTGAAGTGAAGAGCACCCCTGAGTATTGACCTCTCCTTTGTCTCCTCTTTCACCCTCTCCTTCATGGCCCTACAGAATTGAAAGTCAGCACTTTTGTGGGTTTCCAGAAAAGCTGGGTCAGGAAGCAGCAGTGTGGGAGAATTTGCATGTCGATTCTCTTGTTTGCAAAGAAAAAAAAATCCACAAAAAGCTGGAGGCATGAAAGGTTTTAATTTTTTACCTGCTCTCACTAAAGGGTTTTATGCAATGGCAGAGTGTATTTGCTGTCTGATACCTGAGATGAGATGCAGCCTTAATGACTCCTTGGAGTGGGTACCAGGGGTTCAGGAAGCAGGCTCTTTCCTGCTTGGTGGAGTGAGCCTGGAGTGCACTGTGAAAACTGAAAGAAGGCTGAAGGAGAAGTTTTAAAGGGAGGGAGAAATTCCTTAATCTTTTTATCCACTGGTGAATTTTATTCCTTCCTTAGTTTGCCAAAGTTGACACATTGTGCATGTTTAAAATACCTTGGTGTTCTGGGGTAGGGGTTTTTTGAGGGCAGCTGTTCCCAAAGGACTCACCAGTGATGGTGTGTGAGCTGGATCAGCTCACTGGCTTCTCAGCAGGGTTGAGAAGGTGGCAAGTGAAGACTCAGCTTTTGAGCTCTGAAGCTGATTTATTTACTGCATCCTAAGGAGGATTGGTAGCTGCAGCATGGGCTCTGTGGCAGCTCCTGGGCTGTGTGGCTGGGGGCAGCAGGGCTCCCAGCAGTCCCAGCACTGCCTGCCTTCCTGCAGCTCCCAGGATCACACTCTGCTGTCCCAAGGATGCTGCTGACAGCAAGGAAAGCTCTGTGGCACAAGGCAGCAGCACTCAGCCATGAGTGTTGCTCTGCTATTGCTGACCCTTTAGCACCATCTGAAGCATTTGGTGTGTCTGCTCAGGAGGTTCAACAAGCAGCCTCTTGAGCCCATTGCTGTGGTTCAGAGTGAAACACCTGTAACCTTCTCTGGAAGGAGTTTTGGTCTTGTAGGCAAACTCCTGTAAACTTAGTGTGAGATCTGTATTTCTCCCACCATAATGCCTGAGAGCAAATGAGCCAGGTTTTGGTGTTTTTTCAGAATAAACACTTTTTATTCTTTACCTTAGTAGGTGTAGGGTAGAGATGGTGCCATTCAATTTCTTCCATTTTGTTTTGCTTGCAAAAAGTGCCATTTGCACAAAATAATGTTGCCTTGGCTTGTTCTGCCAACTGAGTGCTCTAGTTGGCTAAACATCTTTCTGCTAACAAATGTATAATTAGAGTGTTTTATTTTAAAGGTCATTTTGAATTTCTTCTAGAAAAAGCCCGCTTTCCTCTTATGATAGCTTATCTTCTTCTTAGCTTTGAATTTGTTATTGTTTGCTATTTTAGGTAGCTTACTATAGAAGTGATTGCTGTAATCCACAAAAAAGTGTAATTTTCTGGTAAGAAGCCAGACAGTGGCTATCTCACAGGAGACATAATCCAGTAGTGTTTTCTTTCTTTTCAATTATAGCTCTAGAGTCTAGCTAAAATTTCAATTCTACTCTATCTATAGTTGTGGTTTTTCCTTTATTGCTTTTTTATTTGTGTGTATCCTAATATTTACTGCTCCCTTGTTTCCTCCTTTATGTTAACAAAATTATTTTATTGGAAGGCATTGCTGTTACCTCCACAGACACCTTTCATAGCAAGTTATGCATTCTTCTTCTTTCCTTTGAATGTTTTCACCTTGCCATTCACAAATTCTATTTTCATTTACTTATCTTTGAGTGTAAGCCCATCTACAAGGTCTTAATTTTTTTTCCAGTTCTAGATGGAGACCTTTAACATTAACTGCCTAGTTGCTGTTGTATGACAGATGGTTTTTGATTTATTTCTAGTGCTTTGCTGTGCGATCTCTGGGCTGGGTAGAAATGGCAGAAGAAGATCTGGCTCCTGGAAAGAGCAGTGTTGCTGTGAACAATTGCATCAGACAACTCTCTTACTGTAAAAATGACATCAGAGACACTGTTGGCATTTGGGGAGAGGTAAGAGCAGAGTGAACTTCTCCTCTTGGAACATCCCTCTCATATCATAAAACATCTCAAAGGAACAATTCTGTAGACAGCTACTTCCATGTTCTGTGTTTGGGATTTCACTACCTCAGCCTGGCACTGCCAAATAAATAAAAGGGTTCAGGGAAAATGTTGACTTTTTTGTTCCAAACTGCTCAGGACAGCAAATGCCCCAAAGAGCTCACTTTCCTGTTACATCTATGCTAGTACACACCTGTGCACTGGCAGTGCTGGGGACACACAGGCCAAACTGTTGAAATTCAGTGTAAGTCTTCTTCTTGACCAGAGGTCTGAAAGTGATGCTTTGTAACAACATTTTCCAAGGTTTCACAATGACAAAGGGCTTTAAGGAATCCCACACTGCAGGGTTGTGGTTTGAAATATATGAGAAGATTGGAACTGATGGACAGGTGGTTTATCTTACAATGATTATTTTATCAGTGTTTCAGAAGGAGATTAATTATATCTCATCAGTCTGTCTGTTGGCTCCTCTCCAATAACTCTTGAATCTCTGCACCAGTGTCATCCAGTTTTGAAGGATGCCAGATTCCCACACACTGAAGAAAAATGAGAGAGCCCAGCTTTCCCCTTTCCTGGTTTGCTGAAGGGTCAGTGTGCCTTCATTGTCTGAACCACAGCTGCTCTCTGCTTCTTTCTAAGTTGGCCCAGAAAGAGAGGATAACTGTGGGATCTCGGGGAAAATTGAAGGGACCTTCAGGTTTTGTGATGTAGAAAATACTGTCAGGTATTATACCCCAGGTGTGCTGGGGACAGATGAGGAAGGGGAAGATCTTGAGGGGTCAGTAAGTGTAACAAGAAGGGAAAAGGTGGGACATACAGAGGACATAGGAGTTAAAGCCACAGTAAAACATCTTTGTTATTTGATGGTTCATGGAACAACTTAAACTTCTGCCAAATTTTATTTTCTACCTCTCTCCTGACATATATTCAGAAGGGTTACATTAATGTGGATTAGATACACAAGAGCTGAATAGAAAACTGACAAAAGAGTTAATGTTGTAACTTTCCTTTGTGTAATCTAAGAAAAATGGCACTGCCAAACAAAAAAAAAAAGAAATCAAAAGAAAGACTTGTCTACATTTCAGTAAAAAATTCAGGAAAATAGCATTCAGTCTCCCAAGTTATTGTTGCAGTCTATGGCTCCAGTTCACCATCCTAACTATGACCCCAGCAATGCTGAGATGCTATGGGGGAGCAACTGGGAGAAAGTGCCCTTAAAAATTAAAATTATGCATAAAGGAGCACATATATAGTGTTCTATCCATTTAAAATAATTTCAGAAGGATTTTTATATGTAAGAAGTATATATTGTACACATAAATAAACAAAATAATATTATTTTCCTTTCTTTCTTACACCTGGGAACAGTTTTCTTTAGATAATATAGCTAGACAAACTATTAGAGATGTGTCAGTGATGGGCTTTGGACTTACTGCTGACCCCAGGAGAGAAAAAACCCCACTATCTTTACATGTGTGTCATTTCATCCATATTTCAGATAGCAGCACTTTGATCACCTTGAAATATATTGTTTACTTTGAACCCTTATGATTTGAGTTAGTGTTCACATTTTTTCTATTTCTCTCTGTTAATTCCCTTATTCTTTGTTGGAAACCCTTGCAGGTTTTCAAGCTAAAATGGTAAAAAGTTTTGGTCCTCTTGAATGGATGTTTAAATTAAGAGTGCTGTTCATTTAAAAAAAAAAAAATCAGCCTGACAAAACAATAGAGACACTGTGCTTGAATAGGTGGCTCCTAAAGTAAATTGTCTTCCTGATTTTAAAAGAGTTCATTACATCCAACCACATTTTCCTGCCTGCAATGTAAGGCTTCAAGAGTGATTAGAAGAGGCATGTCTTAGAAAGGAACCTGAAAAAATATACTCCATCACTCATGCATCAGATGGAGCAATTACAGCAAGAATCTATTATGGAGCTAAATGACTGCATGTAAGAATTTTAAGATTGCCTAAAGATTTACTTTAGCTAGAATGTAATAAAAGTGAAATTGCGTTTAGGACTAGCCCCAAAATTTTATGATTTAAAAAACTGCAAAACAAACCACAAAACCTCCCACACCCTGGGTAAAATCCTGACCCTGCAGAAGCTTTATTAGGGGCTTTATTGTGGGATTTCATGCCCTTTGCTCCAAAAGAAATTGCCTATAAATTTTGAACTTCTACTGTTCTGTAAAGTCTAAACAGAAAAACACTGTTCATCTGTTTGTATTGCTCTTTTGCCATGAATTACAGTTCTGTACATTGCAATTTCACTTAAATGAAAAAGATACCTTCTTGCCATTGACCTATATAGTGCAGCCTGTAACACTTCCAGAAAAACTGCTGGGATTGAGCCTCTCTTTGCTTTATTCACTTTCCCTCCGTGGCTTTTCCTCATCTCAAACCATCAGATCTCTGCAGCTCTTCAGCAGTCTGAGACATTAAAGCCTGTGATCAAGCTCCTAGCCTGTCTAAATAATTTCTTTTTGACCTATGCAGTGCATTCATCTCTAAAATAGCTTTTGTATAATAAGGCAACAAAATTTAGCAAAATATATTGCTTCTGGCTGCAGACAAGTGATCCCTTGAGCATTGCAAGCATCATTTCCTGTGACTTATGTTACTTCTCTGCCCATTCTCCAATTTTTTTTCAGCTAATTTGGATTCTGTTTTGTTACTCTAATCCCAGTGTATTTTGCATGAATAACATATTTTTCCTTCTTGTAATAATTTCCTTCTGGAACAAATATATAAGTGTAAAATGGGTCCAAAAAGCAATCTTTGTGACACTTGGTAGCATTCCTCACACAATTTGTTTACTGCTTCTAACCTCCAAGCAAATTTCTCCCTTTTTGTCTTCATGATGTTTCTTTTTCTGTCTGCCACTAACATCTCAGTGCTGCTGGTTTACCCCATTTTTTTGCATGGCTGTCACAGCTACATCTGTTCTGCTTCTCTAGGAGCAGCCTATATATCCAGTCTTGCATCTCAGCCACAGATGTGCTTTTTCCTTCTGGCAAAAATGCTTGTTCAGGCTTTGCTCATAGCAGGTGTCACCTGTGTCTCCCACATCCCTCTTGGTACTTGCAGTTCCAGCTCTGTGTCACAGCTTCCCTTGGAATCCCTGTTAGAAGATGGGCAGTGCCTGCCCCTTGCTGCCTTGCCTACAAACTGGGCAGAAAGCCCTCACAGAGTGACATGAATGTATTTCTTACACAGGCACAAAAGTAGGCATCATTAAGACTTGAGCCTCTGTAACCAAGTGGGAAAAGGGTTTCTGTGTCACTGAGATGAAGAAAAAAGGTCAGTTTTGAAACATTAGTCAGTAGGGATTCAGACCCTTTCTGTTCATGTATAGATTCTGGCACAAAAGAGAGGAAACAAATGACTCTGTATTTAGCTGATAGCTTCCACCTTCTGATCAGGAGCTTGTCTTACTGCTCAGCAATAGGTCCAGGATCATTGCTGTGGGAGCTCATTGTCTGAAGAATATGTGTACAGCCTCCAAGAAGAGGGATATTACATGTGCTAGAGGAGGCAGCAGACCTATTACAAATGCTATCAAGAGGAGGAAGATAAGCATTTGTGAATTAGCATCAAAAGGAGAATTTTCTCTAAATTTGTTTCCTGCAAGAGAAAAAAGCATTATCCTTGTTCTTACATGCCAGAAGAACTGGGGAGAAGCCCTGGCTCCAAGATTCTGCATTCACTAGTAGAATTCACATTCAGGTTTTAATGCTGGGTTTTCCCCTTTAATCTTTCTTCAAAGAGTAAATCCTTTGACATGTACAAATTTGTCTGTTCCCATAATCCATTGGTTAAATTTTATGGAAACAAAACACTTTGAAGGAAGGAACTCTGCCTCATAAGTACAGGTATTGATATAAGCTTTTACTATGAGTACAGGCCATGATTTCCCATATATTTGGAAGAATTTACTGAAAAACAGATGAACACATAGCTTGTTGAATAACTCAGTACTTTGGGTCTGAATGAGTTGTATTTAAAAGACATCAAAGCTTTTTGTGATTGGGATTGTTTAAAAATATAGTAGCAAGATAACAGCTTAGATCTTTTTCACACCAGAAGCATATGAAGTCTTTTTCATTTGCTCTTGGAACAACCCAAAACTTTGAGTAAAGATGAAGCCAGTCTGAACAGCACAGACATAACACCTTGAGCCCAGCCTGTCTGAGGGGGTGATGCACTGTGTAATTGTACTTTGTCTGGAACTGCAGGGCAAAGACATGTACCTCATCCTGGAGAACGACATGCTGAACCTCATTGACCCCATGGACCGCACGGTCCTGCACGCGCAGCCCATCGTGAGCATCCGAGTCTGGGGCGTGGGCCGTGACAACGGCCGGTGAGTGTTGGCTCTGCTTGTCTGCCTTGGTGCTATTTCAGTCTGCTAATGCATACTGCACATTACTCTGTCCCAGGGCCTGAGAAAAGGTGGGTAAATTCTTCTTTTTGTTGCTGGTGTTACTTTTTCAACTCTGCTTTTCATGGTATATTGCTTGTATGCTGTTTTGTTAAGCCTGCCTTTCAGATTAACTCAGCCAGGTGCATAAAAGTGCATGTGTAACATTGTTTTGTTTCAGATCTATGTAGTATTTTTGGTATAAAAGCATGTTTTCAAATATGTCTCATAGTATGTTTCTCCTGCCTATGTGAAAGCATGTCTTTCTGCTGGTCCAAGTAAATGTACTACCAATGCTCTGACTGTTTGTGTGTGCTTATAACTTCTTGAGGTATTTAATATGATGGAGGAAAACACTGGATTGAGGGAAAAGAGTTTAGTCATTACTATTACTTCTAGATCTTGATGTAAGAAAATCCCCAAGGATGTTGCAGAAAACTGAGATTTGTCCCTGAAATATCCTGCCTGTGAGCTGAAGCTGTTCCTTGTGGTAGGAAGCAATCAGGAGTGTGTGCTAAAGGCCTTTCTGCCCTAGGAGCAGTGTTTCCTTAGGTTTTCCTTCTTGGCTGATCTCTTGGTAGCATTCTTGTTTGTCGTGTAATACTGGTGAGGAAACCGGGTTGTGAAAGTGACTTATTTGGAGCAGGACAGTGAGCTGCCTCCCAGTCTGATTGGGCATTTTGATGTAGTGAAAACATTGCCATTCACATTGAGAAAGTCCAGGATCTTAGCACAGTACCCATCCTGACACAAGGATGGTAAGGATTGAGTAACACTAGCAAGCTTCTGCTTTTTGTGTCCACATTTGGTAATGATCAGGTAAGTCCTGTATGACCAATACTGGCTGTGATGGAATAACCACATCAATGGACAAGACAAGGGTTGCTGATGTCATTTATCTAAAAGGTCTTTGACACAGTCTCCTACTACATTCTTCTTTATAAATTGGAGAGACATGGATTTGATGAGTGGACTGCTGGATGGGTGTGAAACTGGTTGGATAGCTGCAGCCAGAGGTTACTGGTCAATGGCTCAGAGTCCCAGTGGACATCAGTGATAAGTGGTGCCCTTCAGGGATCTGCATTGGGGCCAGGGTTACTTAATATCTTCATTAAAGACATAGATGAAGGGATCAAATAGACCCTCAGCAAATTTGCAGATGACACCAAGCTAAGTGGTGCAGTTGACACTTCTGAAGGATGAAATGCCATCCAAAGGGACCTGGACAGGCTTGACAAGTGGGGACATGGGAATCTCATAAGGTTTAACAAGACCAAACACAGAGTGCTGCAACTGGGTCAGGACAACCCCCGGTATAAACACAGGCTGGGGGATGCACAGATCCAGAGCAGCCCTGCCAGGGAGGATTTGGTGATGCTGGTGGGTGAGAGGCTGGACATGACCCAGCCATGGGCACTCCCAGCCCAGAGAGCCAAAGGTGTCCTGGGCTGCATCCAGAGCCCCGTGGGCAGCAGGGGAGGGAGGGAGGGGATTCTGCCCCTCTGCTCTGCTCTGCTCTGGTGAGACCCCACCTGCAGGGCTGCAGCCAGCTCTGGGGTTCCAGCACAGGAAGGACATGGACCTGTTAGAGGAGGGCCACCAAGTTGATTAGAGGGATGGAGCACCTCTCCTATGAGGAAAGGCTGAGACACCTGGGATTGTTCAGCCTGGAAAAGAAAAGGCTTCAAGGTGACCTAATTGTGACCTTTCAGTACCTGAAATGGAGCTTACAGGAAAGATGGAGTGAGACAATTCACAAGAGCATGTAGTGACAGGACAAGGGAAAATGGTTTCAAACTGAAAAAGAGTAGGTTTAGATTGCATTTCAGGAAGAAATTCTTTGCTATGAGGGTGGTGAGGCACTGGAACAGGTTACCCAGAGAAGCTGTGGGTGTCCTGTCCCTGGAAAGGTTCAAGGCCAGGCTGGATGGAGCTCTAAGCCACCTGGTCTAGTGAAGTGTCCCTGCCTAAGGCGGGGGAGTTGGAGCTAGATGATCTTTGAAGTCTCTTCCAACCCAAGCCCTTCTGTGATTGTCAAGATATTTCCAATAGTCAGGGTTTGGAGTTTTTCATCTCTAACTTTTGATAGGAAATGTAATTTCAAACATGAAAAATCTTTCTCAGTAAAAGATTTTCTGAAACTTGTTTTATCTGTCTCAAAGATTCTGATTAACAATGGCTAAATTTCTAAAAGGGAAGGTGATTAATTTTTTAGGTGACTAAAGGCTTCTAATTTTTTTACTCTTATAAATGACTGATAGTCTATTGGGCATGGGTTAACTGGTTTTCACTTCCATTGGTACAGATTTTTGAGAGATCTAAAAGGGGCAAATCCAGTTTGAAATGCTGGGAAGTAAAAAGGTTTTAACTCCTAATGAATAAACCATTGGAGTTCTTTGTTTGCATTAGAAAGGTGGATTGAAGGGTGCATTACACATTTCCCTTCAAGTCAGTTTTAGTAGTACCTTGCTTAGGTCAGAAAATAGAGTGTTTTAAGGGGCACCCAAATGTGATGCAGCTTTACAGAGTAAAAGATGCCAGCTTTGATCTTCATTCATTTTTTTTAAGCATTTACTGTTCTTTTCCCAAATACTTACATTTCTTTGTGAAATAAAATCATTCCATTATGTTCTTTATAAAATGAGATAATGAATCATATTTCTTCAGGCTGGGTACCTGCTTTTCCTAAAGACAGAACTGGTCATGGATGTTTTTAGGAAACATTTAGGAGAAAAGTACCTTTTGCAATCATGTGGCACCAATACATTGTGTGCTTTTGGTGAAATGTGTCTGGGGGTGGGAGGCAATAGCAGACCCTCCTAGATGAACATAAGCCCCATCAATAGGGCAGGGGTTGGGAAAGGTTGTGTGTGCACAGGAGTGTGTCTGCTCTGACCTGCTGTGGTGCCCCACAACATTCACCAAGAACTGTGTGCAAGGCATAGGAAATCTCTGATCCAAATCCTGCCCTTCTTCATGCCATAGCTGGGGGCCAAAGATGAATTCCAGTTCTAAGACTTCTGCAGAAACTTATGTCTCTATTAAGAAGAAATGTTTAGATATGGAATATGTGGGAGGAGTACAGGTCCAATTTTAAAAATACAAATAACAAGAACCCTTCAAACCCAGTTCTTCCTTTTTGTCATAAAAGGTAGCCCCTTGAGAAATCGCAACTGTTTTCCTGAAAGGAAGTTATATGTGATGCTGACAATACAGAGAAACTGGCAGAGGAAATAAACTAATTTTTTCTCATGTTTCTACTGTCAGTAGTGGGAGTAGGCCTTTCTGTGTTCAAAGTGAACATTTCTTGTTTCTAGAGAGCATGACATTTCTTGACCAGCTGCTGTAAGGAACAGCAAGAAACAGTTTATTAAATTTTAATACATATTGTGTTTAGGTATTAAACACAAAGCCAAAGCCAGCTTTAATATTTCATTTGCTGGCACACTAATGTTCTTAGCCACTTTTATTGGAACTTGGGGTGTTTTCATCATAAGAAATTTTATTTCAGAACTTTCCTATTCATAACCATTTGTAAGAATTTTGATAGGTGCTTTTACAGAAATTTTGTGTCCAGAATGACTTTCAGGACTGGAGCCCACTCTTTTGAAATTTAATTTGTTTAATGTTTTATTGACACATTTTAAAAAATAAGAAAAAAAAAAAAAAGCAGTGTAGCTATTACTTGTAAGTAAATTCAGACTGCATGTGATGTTAAATAACAGAAGATCAAAATGACAAACAGAAAGAACAAACTTATGAGTGCATAATCAGATGTACAATATGTTTGGTCTAGAGATGTTCAGTGTAGCATAAAAGATGTAGCATTTGCTGAAGAAGCACTAACACATAAGAAAAAACATTTTGAGGAGGCAAAACAAAAGGAGAACAGAAGCTGAGAAAACCATATTGTTGAGCTGAAAACTGCTCTGCAGCTCTTTTCATGTGTACATTATCCCACAGTCCTTGCATTCATCCTGGTAAAATCACCTGTTGCTACTGAGGTGAGAAATACCAAAGCCCTTCACTGACTGCAAAAGCAGCTTTCCCTGATTGTGGGTTTGCCATCACCAGAAAAAATGCTAGAGATTGCATTGCTGCTTAGGTGGATTAAGTGTTCATGAAGCTGATGAAATCCCAGTTTCTGGTGGGAAATTCTTCCAGAAGTTGTTGCACATGAATTTCCTTAATTAGTTATATCTTCTAGTCCAAGAACCTGTATAATTAAACATATTGGGTTTGTTCTGAAAAGTAGTATTTTAATTTTAAAATACTGTAGAAATGTATATTTCTCTGTATTTTGATCTCTTTGAACCCCCAAATGGTCTGCAGGCCCTCCTTTTAACTCTTTTGCTTGTATTAATTTATTTGTGTAGTTTCTGCTTTGGAAGATGAAGAGATTTTCTAATGACACATGAACAGATGATTTTTCTAAGCTCTGCCATAATGAAAGATTGATGAAACACAGAGATCTGCTGATGAAAGTTTAATCTGAGGATGTGGCTGCTATCTCACCTCAGGCAGAAGTGTTTTCCAGGAGACTGTAATCACTCTCTCCATAGGTTACACTATTATCCTGACCTTTGGAGTTTCTTATTTAACAATCCTGGGGTAGCAAAGGCTTCCTCATTTGGTTAACTTGGGCTGTGTGGTGATTTTGTGTTTCATCCCTTGTTTTCAATTGATCAGTCAGTAAAATATGTTTGATTTTAAAAGGCCTGGAGTGCCTTCATAAAACCATGAACAAAAGCAGATTCCTAAAAATTGGTGGGTATGCATGGATGTGTATGCTGAGCTCCTGTGTTTGATATCTATACATGGGCATTAGAGGAAAATAAATGTCCTGTATACATGCAACCCTTTGGCAGACTTGGTGATACCTTGTGATTTTTAAAAGTCAAAAACCTCTGTCATTTGTACAACCTTCCTCTCCTCCTGTTCTGAAAACAGTATTCATTTAGTATTATTTGTAAATAAGAACAGTCCTTGCAGTTGCATAAATAGTTTGATTTCAAGATCACTAGGGTCATTGTCACATGGAGGTGTCACAGGTGTATCAGTGAATAATTGTCAGTGCTGTGTTTGCTTCCTAACAAGCCATGCATGCCATGTTTTTCTCCTCATCATTAAAAGCGTGTTTACAGCCTCGGGATGCACTGAGGCTGTAAAAGGGCTGCTCTACTCTCTTGTGAGCAGCATGACTGTACATTAATCATTCCTCAGGTTGGGTTTTGTCTCTCCTCCTGGACTGCTGGTGCATGCCCTTTGCTTTCTGAGCAGCTCGCTCACAAGGAAGAGAGAAAAGGCAATGGCTCATCAGTTTTGTAGATGAGATTCTGTTAGCACATTTCCCTGAGTCCTCCTTTATCTTCATTGCTCCTCCACCAGTCTAAAGCCCACCTCAAGTTTTAAAAAATCTAAAGGACTTTAACTGCCTGAAAGATCACAGTTTCTTGTCTCCTGGTGACTTCATACAGCAGCAGCATATCCAGCTGAAATAGTCTGTGGTCAGCTGGCAAGGAGGGCTGCTGGTGAATTCAGGAGACATCTTTGGTGGGTCTGAATATGGAACTGGATGGGGTGGGCACCTGGTGTGTTGGACAGAACACACAATATGTGTCTGTTCATCCACTAGCCTTGTCACCACACAGAGCAGGCTTGTTTTCAGTGTATAGTTTGTGTGTTTTCTGACAGGCAGAGGAGGGAGCCTGGTTGCTTTTGGTTCTTAAGTGATGGGAGAGGCACATTCTCTGGTATTAAAGTTTTCTGACCACAGACACTCTGACTGGATGATGTGAATGTGTTGTGCTCCCTCCTCTGCCCCATTTTATCAGGTGGGGATGTCCATTGCCCTGCTGCTCTGAACTGCTGCTGTTTTTCTGCTGCCTAGACATAGGAATAAAATGAAGCTGAGATTCAGAAAGGGGAGAAAGGCAGACAGGGCCTTGAAGAAAGTAGAAAATGGATGTACACATGATGAGGCTCAAGCTGCCTCAGAAGGGGAGAGCAGGCAACTAAATGAATAGATGCCCCAGGTTAGATGGACATAATCCTCTAAGCTGAAAGAGAAGAGAGCCCTGACAATAATATGAATTATCTGACCTCTGTTATCTCAGGAGCTGTTAGGACAAGAGAAAACTTTTGGGGTGATATAAGAGAAAAATGGGACAAATCTGTGGCAAATGGGAATGATATGATGTAAAGTTATGGCTCAAATTCCTCAGAATATGGGGAATTAAAAATAGTATGCTGCCTTGCTTTTTCCATGGTTAACAAAAATGTCTGGGTTTCAGAGCTGTTTAACACCTGTGCTGTCCACTGACTTCAGTAGGATCTCTGCACATTCAGGGTCTTTGAAAATCAAGTGTCTAAATTCAGATTTAGTGGCTTCTAGATGTATCATTCAGGAAGGTGTTTAAGTTTTTTTGGATTGCCTTCCCTCTGAGGTGATGATTGAATGTGCTCTGAGTCTTTCTTCAGTTCTATGAGAGAAGCTTATCAAACTGCACAAGATAATGAATAATAAACTTTCTTTTCTGCATTAGCGACATGGTTGAGAAAAGCAGAAAATAAATTAAAACTGAAATGGTGTTTGCACCTGCTCTTCTGAAAAGATAACACCTCTCAAAGAATGTGTAATTTCAGCTGAGCTCTTCAATCTCTGAAACACCACTAATCAATATTGCCTATTCCCTTCGGTCCCTGTAACCTTGGAATAAGGACAAAACATACTGTAAGAAATCACATAAATAGGGCATAGGTGAAGGATTACACTGGAGAAAAAGGATTTTACTGGCTTTTCTGACCTCTCTTCTTAGCTCAGTTTTTACAGTTATCTTTTGCTTTTTCTTCTTCCCTAAGCCAGCTGCATTTGAAGATCCTTTTCTGTATGTTTTGGTAGCATTTCCCCTTCTCATTAAGAAATAGTTTAGGTAGTTATTTATGCAAAACTTCTCATTTATATCCATAAGTTCTGGCATCATTGTTTGGAGGTGCAGTGTGTTCTAGGAGGGAGTAATAAAACAATACAGCTGTGAAAGGGAGAATCCAGTCAAGCTTACAGAATTGATCTGTTTTAAAGCAAACATGGTCAAAAAGCTGCATGTGTGCTTGATACTTTGATTCATTAAACTGGTTTATTTTAGCTTTGGGATTTAACATGAAAGACACAGTAGACTGAAGATGCATTGAAATAGGCTGGTATTAACTTGAAATATTATCTAATTTGAAACACCTGTAGTTTTGGACCAGTGGTTTTCTGTTGCTGGTGGCTTCAACTGGGGCAGCATCCTTCTATCCTTTCTGAGTAATCTCACTAATGAGATGAAAAAATATTACATAGAAACACAGAATCAATTAGGTTGGAAAAGATCTCTGAGATGATTAAGTCCAACCTTAGAGTCCAGTCACCACCCTGTCAACTAGATTGTGGCACCAAGTGCCACTTCCTGTCTTGAACAGGGATGGTTACCCCACCACCTCCCTGGGCAGTCCATTCCAATGTCTAGTCACTCTTTCTGGGAACAAATTCCTCCTGATCTCCAACCTGAACCTTTTTAAATAGCACTTGAAATTATTCCACTGTAAAAGTTTCAGTTAAGACAAATTATATATCTAGATGTGGACTAAAAATAAGCACTGTGATATAGTCAGGTTGTCTCAATTAATGAGATGGCATATTGACTGAGTCCCTGGCTTAAAGCCTTTATACAAATTTGTGCTAGAAAATCTCCACACATTCCCTGTTGTTTCAGCTATTGAACTCAAACATTTCAGGATACAGCTAGAGTAATCCATTAATTTAAGCAGCTATCACAGAGGCCCTTGAGAACAGCTGAGCTGCCTGTTAAAGTGTGTGTGGCTCAGGAGAGCTACTGACTGCCATTTTGGGGTAGAAATCTGATGAGTTCTTCTACTATTCTTTTCTCCATATGTTAATTGAGCAGATGCTGTGTCCAGGCTGGATTTCTGTAAGTAACTGCTGCTTCAACTCCATAGCAAAACAGTGATGCAAGTGATGCAAAAAAGCAGCTGCTGTCCAGCTCTGTACCTGTCACCAGGAAACATCCATCTTCCTCCCAGACTCTCTACAGCCCTGCTAGATTTCAACACCCCATTAGAAGCTTTGATCCTGCCTCTCAGCCAAAGCTGGTTTAAACTTACCTTATTTACATTGTGTGGTCATCACTTGGGTGCATACTCCTTCTGTTGATTCCTCTCCAAGGAGGCTGTGCAAACAAAAAATACCAACTTCCTTCCCAAACCAGCTGGAGGCAATTGAAGGTGCCTGCCTTGCATTCACCCCCTTTATCTTCAGCAGTGCTGAAGTTAGTCTTAATTACACATCTCTCAGAGGCTGTATCAACATAGGGACTGTGTATAGAGGGAGCCACCTATGGAATAAGTGGCTGTCAAATAATTAAAAAATGCTTTTCTTAAAAACATAACAAAACAAAAAAGACTCAATAGTAACTTTTTTGTATTCTTTCATTCTCATCTCAAGACCTTTTCTAGTCTAAGGTCTCTGTAGCAGATGAGAGAAAACCAAATTAGTCCACTAGTGATTTCACTTTGTTAGTCTAATGTATATTGAACCTGTTCAGTTAGTACTAAGGTGGACATATAAAAACCTTCTGAGGAGAAAAGCCAAGGAAAGTATAGGCCATTGAAGAGAAGAGCAATGTTTTACGAAAAATTGTGCCAAGAATGCTTACTAACACCTTGCTGGCTAAAAGTTCATAAAGCTGTCTGCAACCTTGGTTGTAGTATATTTGTATGAGCAGTAAAACACTTTTCTGTTGTGTAGTGGTTCACTTGAAAATGTAAACCTTTTGCAAGACATGTAATTACATTGCTTATTGTTTTCTATTGTGAGCAAAACTTTGACTTTATAAAAATTGTTACTGGGCAATTAATTTCAGAAAAAATAATTGAGAGGGAAAAAAATATTTGTGCAGCAGAAAGTGTTTAATTCAATTATCTCACTGTTATGCTAGTTAATAAAATGTGGGAGATTCACAACTTTCTAATGTAGCAAATGAAGAAGCAAAAGTACAGGCAGAAAGAGACCTGTGTAGCTCTTCCTCCTGTCCAAACACCTTATGTCAGTATTGTACTGGTGGGTTAGAGAGAGTTGTATATAAGATGTAGATGTTAGAGATTATATTAGAGAGGTGTATGTAGGATGTTTCTATATACACCTTTACTGTGTAAATTTTTATATCCACCTAGATAAAAACACCTTTGATCTTTGCATGAGTGTTTTCCTGATATCAAGAGGATTTGTGACATGTCTATGTATTTGTAGACCACTGAATGTCTTCTGGCATTTGCTATATGCAATAGCAAAATGAGGTACAGCTTTGACCTGTGTCTCTCTCTATGCACAGTCACAAACTCGACTACCTGTACTTATATAATAATTTGAAATGTGCCTCTAAGAGGATTCTCTTGCTATCAATTTAGCTCTTCAATTATTTAAGTGTCACATCTACCTCTGGATGCTTTTTCATATTTGCTGCTAGATGATTGCAATTCAAATATTTATATGCAGTGCATTTTTATGTAAATCATAGCATATACTGTCTTATCCATTCCATGTATTTAGAAAGCATTTTCATTTCAGGATTTTAATTCTGAGAATAGTATGTTGGCTTCTTTCCTAACACTGGCTCCACCAGGGAAAAGGGCCTTTGTTTTTTCGGGGTATTCAGCACAATTTGGCCTCTGGCATTGGAGGTAGATTGCCTGCTGAAGCCTCTTTGATATGTGCAGATTGATTAGCAGAAATTTAAACACTACTTGGAGCAAATGAAAATAGTTTTATCAACAGGTTATTCAGGTGTCTTAAACATTTAGGGATTTATTTACTGACTGACTTGGTTTTGTATTTAGAAATTGTTACATTAGCATCTGTAATTTTTTTAACAAATTTGTGCCTAGTGACACTGAAAAATTCATGTGCATTATACCTCTTCTGATGACAGTGACCTTCACACAAATGCTGTTTGTCTTTATCCCATAAAAATGCTTTCAATTTCTAATCTGAATTAATGCATTAAACATAGAACTCAAATATCTCTAAAATTTCAATAATTTATTGCTTGAAGTTCTCCTCTCCCCACCTTGATTAATTTCCAAGTTGGCTGGATGTACACTTGTGCCCTGAGTTGGACCAAATTCCCTTATAATTGATGGGAAGTTTTTTATTAGCTTGACCATGAGTTGAGTTAGTCCCTAACTTACAGAGGTGGACCTCCAGGACCTGAATACTGGTCAGCAAAATCAATGCAGTACCTCTGGGGGTGTAAATGTTATTTCTTTTGCAGGACTAAGGTTCTCATACGAGCAAAAAGTAGCAGGGGGAAAAGTAAGGAGCCTACTATGGTTTTTAAAAGAATATGAAAGAGTTAAAGGTCTGCAAGGTGGCTGTCTTCAATATTTGTCATAATATTCTCCTGATCCTATGTTTAACATCAGTGAAGTGAGTTTTTCCACTTCAGACAAGACCCTGTGAAAGTCAGCCTGCCTGTGTTCTGGGATAGCTCATGCTGGCACAGCAGTGTCTGTAATGATGCTGGATTTGCCAGCAAGATGCAGAAAGAGGCACTGTAGATTACCTACAGAATTATTTTTTAGTAGCTCAGATTGGAAGGGCCCAGCTGGCTCCTTATGGCAGACAGTCTCAGAGCAGTGGAGGTCCTTCCTTTGGAAAGCTACCACAGGTGTAGTTCAATTTGCTAAGGGTAAATTGAACTTCATTTGCTTGGCAGTTGTGTTTCATCAGTCCTTCATCGATTAAGAAGTTTATTTTCTGCCTCTTCCTTTTTTGCAGTGTCTGAAGAACCTAAAGAAACTTCATATATGTATCTCCAACAATGTAGATATGTGTTTAAGATTGATAGTACCCACACCCACAAGAAAATAAATTACTAAGATTCATTTTTTTTTCTATTTGGAGGACACTTGTGTGTATTTATTTAGGGAAATAGCTTTTCATCTCTGCTTTTACTCAACCATCATCAGGAACATAATGAGATGGATTAGACAAGCAAACTGAGCAATTGTTCTTGCTCTCTGTTCATTTATGGAGTACATACATAGCTCCAAGGGGCCTTAATGGAAAAAAGACAAACAAAGCTCTTCTGGAGTATTGCCAACCCAGGCTTTTACAAATGTTATATTCATTTTGTCACTTTGGAATGTTTAGGATTCAAGGTAGTATTTCAAATTTTCTTCATCCATCCATGGATTTTGGAAACTCATTTTGTGATGTGTATGGAGGTTCTCGTATACTTGCCTGAATCCAAGATTTAAACCTTCTGAAATGTTTCCTCACTTGTCTCTCACTTTCTCTCCTCTTTTCAAAAATAATAGGAAATTTCAGATAAATTAGAAGATTGGCACTGCTGTTAGTCTGTGATAATTTTTGATGAAAGTATATGATCATGATGAGGGGATGTTTTAAGTTTCTAGGTTGTTAAAGACTAAAGAATACTGTAGTGCTCTGAGGTTTGCAAAAGGGACAGGATTTTTTGTTTCCTGGAAGTGTCAGAATGTTTTGTGTCAGGGATAGGAAGGATGCTTCAGAATAGCAAAGGCAGGGCTAGTTTGGGAAGCATTTGTTTCTCTTCCTGTGAGTCAGAAGTGGAGCTTTTGAGTGCTGCAGTAGCACGAACTGGGATGCAAACCTGCTCTGGCTTTTACCTCAAGTGTAGGGACTGCAAGGGTACAGCTGTGAGCCAGCAGTGTGAGTGCAGCTGCTAGGACTAACTAAAATACACTCTTGGCCTCACAATATGAATATATTGCTATAATATAATTTTCCTTTTGCTCAAACTGAAGCAAACTGCAACCTGAATCCAAGTTGGATATTCATAAACTAATTTTCTTTTTTCCTCAAAACTTTGTGTATGGGAAACCCTTGGATCCAGTCCTTGCCACATGCTCAGGATAAGTATGAGGATCTCAGATAGATGCTGATTGTTTTTGTATCTTCAGCTCATCTATAGCTCTGCTGGTCTTACATGGGCTGTGTGTGCTGGGATACTTGGTATTTCACTGTGAGATACAGCTTCTGGCCATGCAATGGGAATATTTGATCAGTTTAGGGAGAACGTGATCCCACCCCTGTGGGGATAAGCTAATTTCATTCACTCAGGTGTCCTGCTGCTCACTGGCAGTTTAACCAGAGAATTGGGCACCTCATTGCTACCAAGTGCATGGAGATCTGCCCAGATTCTTTACAGTGTTACCCATTCCCTCATGATGAGCTTGGCTGAACCTCATCCCCGGTGAGGAGCACAGCAGCCTGGGAAGCAGCCCCCAGCTGGGGACCCGAGAGAGGGCACCACAGGATAGCTGGGAGAGCCTAGAACCACACAGGTGTCATTTATATACCAGGCATGCCCCAAAACACCCCCTCTACCTTGATTTGGCACTTTTGGCAGTGCAGGAGTTGAATTTGTCAGCTCTTCATGAGCTGAGAGCTCTCCTGGGCTGTTTTCAGCTTGCCAGGGCTGGCTGCTGGTGATGTTTTTGTCAGTGTAAATTTGACCCATTACTTGCTGTAAGCTTATTTGTTCTGCAGCCTGCTTTGTACTGTAAATTGCAGTACAAAGATCCTTCCTGCCAAGGGTTTTGGCTGTAAATTCACAGTGCCTGGCTGGCAGTGGGAAATGGGACTCAGTGTAGTGTTTGTCCTGGAAAATGTTTTGTGTTTTTGGTAGCAGTTGTTGCTAGGGAGAGCTTGTCAGCCAAACTTGGCATCCAGTGGGGAGTTCTGTGACTTCCAGGACTGGTCTCAAAGCTTATTGATAGTTATTCTTTACAATACAGTTCATGAAAGAAGACTTCTGTGTGAGCTTTACCTTTCATTTTCAGAATAAAACTTGTGCAAGTAAACTGGGAGAAAACAAAAGCCAGATGCCACCACCATTACCCTGAAGCCTATAACTAAAATTTTTAATTCATGTTTGGATTCATGATTTTGGGTGTGATTGAGAATTGATAAAGCTAAGTTTTGCCACAGCAACACAGTTATAGTTATTAAGCAAATTGTTTATGCACAAATGGGAAGAGATTTGGCTCAGATTGTTTTTCATTTTCAGAAACTGCCTGCTGGCCAAGCCCTGGGAGATTTTCTGTATCTGGTGGCAGAGGTAAATCTGTTGCCCTTTTCATACATATCAACTAGAAGTAACAAACTTGGAGGAACAGAGGGTGTGGGGCAAGGGAACATGAAATGCTGCAGCCGGGGCAAGGGAACATGAAATGCTGCAACCAGGGCAAGTTATTCCTTGAAACACATTTATATCTAGCCATATCATTACTGACAGGTGCACAGGCAGAAAGTGTGGCATCTAACAAAATATCAAAACCTACACAGGATTAGAATTTAACCCCAGTTCACTTTTTGAAAAGCCAACTAATAACTTGAAAACTGAGATTTAGTTTTAATTATACTTTTTTTACAGGTTTATAAAGTTTTGCTGAATCTCTTTTTCTCTCTTCATACTGAAGAATGATCAGAGAAGAGCAGTTGTCTCCCACAAACTGTTCCAGCATATTAAAATGGCAAAATCTGGCTTCTCTCCTTAGAAGCCTTTTAAGTAGCAGTCTGACATTGTTTTCATGAGTGCTGTTGTTTGGCCAGCTGCAAGGCTACCATACCCTCTTGTATTCTCCTTACCAAGACTGAAAGAGGACAGCAGCAATGAAGAGGGTTGTTGTAATAGTTAATAGTTATAAAATCAATTCGGTCCTCATTTTCAAATGTAAAGAAATTACACTGAATGCATATTGGAACCTGGATTATAAATGTAATATGTTTATATTTTAGCCCATTAGCCAGTTTCAGGTGCCACTTCGTTTGTCCATAAAATGCCCCTTTCTTTCCCCACATGTGAATTCCACACTTGTGTCAAGACTTTTGAGAAGTTCCTTGGTCAGTGCAAAAATCATTCCATGGCTTTGATTTCTTCTTAGCACTGGGCATTCAGCACATCCAGGGATGAGCTGGAACTGTTTTATCTTAGGCAGCATCAACAGATTTGTTTATTAAATTCCCTCCTGTTACTCCCTGGAAATCAGTGGAAAGCTTTTGGGAAGGCACAGGTTGTTGCTTGAGTATAACTGGTCCTGCCAAACCTTGTTGGTGATAAGCTGGAGGAAAGGAAGGAAGGAATCCATCCCACTAGACTCTGAGGGTGTATTTAGGTGGTGAAAAAAACATCCTGCTCCTTATGCATCTGTGTGGCTGAAAGAAGTGACTGCCAGCAAAGTGTCCTTAACTGCTTTTCACCCTCTCAGCTCTGCTGGTGGAAATACCCATGGCCGTGTTCCTTACTTTACTTTCACTCAGATTGGGCTCAGATAATTTAAAGAGAGTTGTTGGAGGGCATTTGCATGTTGGCTCCTTTTCTTGGGAGACCACAGGTGTGACCCCACAGACAGCTCTGCTGGCACATTTGAGGGAGGAGTTCCCTCGGATGGAGAAGAGTGACTTGCAGGGTGGTGACCCATGTCCTTGCAAACTTGGGGTTGTTCCTTGGTCAGAATTTGCCTTCCCCCAGTCTTCCCCCTGCAATGAGAAGTGATGTGCAATGCTGCAGGTAGCTGTGAAAGCTGAATAACCTGGAATGGGGTTTAAGCTCTGATACATTTTAAATGCAGTCCCTGCCAGAAGCAGCTCTTTGTTGCTGATTGAGCACATTTAATGGGGAGTTTTGATAAAAACTAGTGCTTCAGGAACGTTTAGTGCAAGCAACACCTCTAAATTGGATTTACTATTACTGCATGTGCCAGTTCTGGGAAATCAAATTATTTGATGTGTTTGTTTTTACAGCTCAAGGAAAAATCTCATTTCCAGCATAAGCAGATGTAATTTCATTGAAGTAAATGTAGTTGTTACTTGTGTCTGAATTTTTTGATTTAGCTGTAAATCTTTGTTGCCTTTTTAAGGAGACTTTCTTTCTCTGTTGCATGCCATACAGAGCTACGTTGTGAATGCTTTGCAGAGGTTTTGCAAGATTGAGAGGGGCAGACTCCCTGTGCACTTCAGCTTTCCCCGAAAGATTACTTGTGTCACAAAAGATTAATCTTTGGAGTTTACTGGCCAGAAACACAATGCGTAGCAGGAGGAGAGAGCCCTGCTGCGGGTCAGGGAGCGGCAGAGGGGATGGCAGGGGAGGAACAGACACACCCCTGGTGGAGCCGGGTTCCAGGGAGAAGCACCCGCTCCCTGGCAGCTGGAGCCGGCACACGGAGCGGGCGCAGCCCGGGCGAGTGGGAGCTGCCATGGTGTGCCTCAGTGCACGGCAAAATGAACGAGCTGCTGTTCTCGGGGTGTTCGGCCCCCGTCGCTGAAGTACAAACACGCGGCTGCATCAAGTGCGCTGCACCGTCGGATGCCTAAATACAACTACCGGAGATGGGGATTATTGACTTGGGGGTTCTGTATGACGTGCTTGGCATTTAATTCCTCTTAGCTGCAACGAAAAGGTAAGAAACTTAAAAAGTGACAAGGAAAAAAGCTCAGCCCTTCCCCCTTCCGCCCCCCCAGACAACAGTTTTGCATTAGTGTAGCCTTTGTCTTGAGCTGTATTTTCAAAGCTCTGATCTATTAGTCTAAAGCTACTGTGTGGATGCCTGCAAGGCAAATTACAGCTCCTAGTGTGACAAAGGCAAGTCAGATTTCTTTTCTCCTGAGCTGACACTTTACCAAGCTTCAGGAGAGCACTGTAGCAGAAATGCTGGACTGTGTGCTGAGCGGTAAGTGTTGGATGCTGTTCTCCCTCTCCTTTATCCCTTCAGATGTTCCTCATTTGAGCAGTAAGCTAACTATGGATCTTGATGATTAATAGGTTTGGGGGACTGTGTTCAGCCCAGAATTACATGTTCCTAAACTGACTGTGCTTACTGACTGCATACTGACCAGCCTGATTCTGTAGAGGCTGATAATTTGTTTTTCCTGTTAATGGATGAAAAGATGCTGTAGTTAAGAACAGCAGAGATCTCGTTTGCTAAAGCGAAGAAAGCTCTGCATGTTTTCGCTCCCAACATACACCACCTGTATAATTATTTATGGCTAATGCCCAGCTAACTTCATGCTAGACAGTCTGGGCTTTCTTTTCTCAGCCCATAATTGACAATGAAGATTGAACAATCTGTGTAAATCTTCAAAAGGCATGAACATCTTTAATGGCAAAAGTATTCCACTCTATGTGGGTATACATGCATGTCAAATATATTTAGCTGAAGTGAAATGGTTAGCAGCTCTTTTGACAGAAGAGGAAACTTCATGATTAAATGTAATCTATTGCCTTGAGGTCTCTGTGCTTGCTTAATCCTATGTGAATTTATAAAGAAATTGCAGCAGGAGAAATTTCATTGATTTGTTAATTGATATATAGCTTTGACTCCTTATTATGCTGGATGCATGGGGAAGGAAGAGAGACAAGCACATTTATCTTTTTCTTTAAACTCAGCAGCTTCACTCTTCAATTAGGTTTCTTGCATGTTATGGAGCCTCATTGCTCTCCCTGTTCTGTGCAGTAATTTTTGCTTTCTTAAAGGATAGCTGAGTCTATGAGGGGACTACATGATCTGTTTCATCTTTTAAAACTATGGCTTTAATTACGTCCTTGTAGCTGTTGCTTTGTGGTTAATGTAATTATAACAACTTGTGAGTGAGGAAAAGAACATTATTTAGCCCTGGAGCATTTCTCAGTAAAAAGTGACCTATTTGTTTTCATAAGAATTTAAAAGAGAGAAAGGGAAAGATAGTGGGGTTTTCTTATGTAATACTAGTTATATTTTTTTAAGGGGTTTTTTGGGGTTTTTTTTTTTGGTTGGTTGGTTTTCTTTAGTTTTAATTTTTCTTTTTTTAAGTACTGGTTAGTTTTCCCTTTTACAACAAGTGGGTGTATATACATAAACCCTTTCTATGAAAAAATTTTAAACATAGGTCAGTTGTAGATGGAGAACAAACCATTTGAATTCGTATTTTAGATAATCAAGGTGTGTATTGAAGGTCTGTGGTATTTCTTGTATTGTTGCAGTCTGTTGGGAATTCAGCAAGGCTTTCTGATTCATCATTCACAGTTTCCTGTATTTCATGACATGAAGTAAAACTGTTACAGTGGACAAAGTTCTGTAGAGTTGATATTAGAGTGCTAGTATTGATTCAACTGCACTGTCAAGCTTAAATTTGCTGTGATAGCCTTATTCTCTTGATCAAGTTAATATAGGTCAGCTCTGAAATTTAAAAGTTATAAAAATCAGGGATATCAAGTCAGTAAAAAGTGTTCTGTTTCATTTCCACCTATTAGAAAATAACTGGCATGTCCCAGAACTTTTATCGGTGTCTGCCAAATGAAACAACATAACCTTTTTCCTTTTTTTTTGGTGTTGATGTGGTATTAAAACCTTCTTTATATGTTTTAAGAATTTTCCTAAATTTGAAATACTTTTATGGCTTAGCGAGTTAACCCCACTCACTAACTTCGAAAGCTGATCCTCTCTAATATCATCCTAATCATTAAGAAGCCATGAACCAGCATTAGCCTTTTAAGCTAAAGAAAGAGAGGGCCCCCTCCTTAATGATATGCCTCAACTAAACCCCAACCCCTGATTTTTTATCATGCTTACTTCATGACTCATTTTCTCTCTAATCATGCAACCCAAACTCCTGTCATTCATATCAATAAATCCCCCCTCTAACAAACCACCCATCACTTCAACCACTACCCCCTGAACCTGACCATGAACTTAATTGTTTAATAACTTGAACCAGAAATTCTTATATCACAGATCACAGAATCTGTTAGGTTGGAAAAGATTTCTGAGATCATTGAGTCCAAGCTGTGACCCAACACCACCTTGTCAACCAGACCATGGCACTGAGTGCTACATCCAGGCCTTCCTTAAACACCTCCAGGGACAGTGACTCCACCTCCTCCCTGGGCTGCCCATTCCAATGCCCAATCACCCCTTCTGGGAAGAACTTCTTCCTAAATGTCTGACCTAAACCTCCCCTGGTGCAGCTTAAGACAGTGTCCTCTTGTCCTACTGCTGGTGGCCTGGGAATATCCAACCATCCTGGGAATATCCATCCATCTTAAATGGTGCTCTAGTGATCTGGGAGAAAGGTGGCCTGCTGTTTGACATTCTTCTTGTGCTTCCAGAAATGTGTTTGTTTTCCCTAACAAGCCAACATGTCCTCATGAGAGGGAAATGATCTGCAGTGTATTATGGAAGATGTCTCTGGTTTACATCAGGAGAGGAGGCACCTGGGTTGGCCACATGCTTCAGGGTGCTCTAAGTGCACCCACTCTTTAATCTCAGGTTTTCAGTCACTGAGTGTGTGCAGATGAGAGAAACCCTGAAGGAATGGCAAAATGACGTGAGGTTGCTTATTCATGGAGAGGACTTAAGAATAACAAGGAACCAAGCCTGGCTGTCAGATACCAAACTATGAAACTTTCATAGTTCATAGCTAGATGTCACATTGATACCTGACAAAATAACAAAAGCCCCGGTAAGTGGAGCTTACTGATTCAGAAAGTTTGTACTGAAAAACAAACTCTTCTGGTTTTAAGAGTAAAATTAATCTTTAGAAAAAGTGGATTTGTCAGGGTGCCTATTTTTTTTTATTTTAAAAATAGAATCTGATTAGGTTATAGTAGGCTTCATAATATATAATTAGCAACAGAATGCCAGATCAAGCCATCAATTTTTAAGCAGAGCTCTTCTTTGCTACCAGTGGAGAATTGCTTAAAAATTGATGGCACAATCTGGCCCACAATAACAGGGGATTCATGCAGAAAGCATTAGTTGTAATTCTACTCAGTCTCCATCCTAGTGATGGCAGGGACCCAGAAACTCAAGACCAGTCTGCTGGAATAGTCTGCAATTTCCATACTTGTTGGGAGACAAAAGGCTTAAGGACTACTTAAAAAAAAAGACAACCAAAACCAAATAACAAACAAACTAAAACAAAAAGCAAAAACCCATACACAAACAAACAAAACAAAATAAACAAAAAACTGTACCAAAGTCTTAGAAAAATCATAAACCACGGCTATTTTCCTTTCATTAAAAGAAACTATTTTTCTCATCGCATACAAAAGTGAAAGACATAATCATTCTCTAAGCACCAGGAGGCTTTCAAATGCACAGAAATTAATGTTGTTTCCTTTATTTTTTCATGTTGTGTTGTTGAGGTGTGACTACATTTTACGTAGGGATTTTGTTGCATTAAGTGCTCCTAGACTTTGTAATTACAAATTAGAGAACCAGAATAGGACCTCTTCTGTGCCTCAGAGGATGTGCTCAGGCAAATACTTGTAACTGTAAATAAAGATGAAAGGCTCATGCAATGGACTGTAATTTTTAATCAAGTTAAATATGTTTTCCTCCATTAAAACTGTATGGTAATTGACAGCAAAGGCATTTCAACTGGTTGTTATCTGTTAGGAAGAGAGATGGTCAGGGCTGCTGCTGGTCTGTGTAGTCCCATATGAAAATGTTGAAGGACCATGGAAGTTGCAGGGCAGGCTTTTGTAGCTCTTTATGGTATAGTTAAGACATGGCAGTGGCAGCCCTTTTTTTTTTTTTCCTTATCTGCTTAAAAAAGACAGCTGAGGAAGTTGCAGTATGCCAGACTCCAGGGGAAGCTACAGGAATGAAGAGGTGTGGAGTGTTAACCTGTCTTCACAAGTTAGCTGAATGCATCAGTCACAAATGCTTGGGCTGCAGACCTCTGCCAGGTACAGGGGATTAAACTCCTAACGTTTTCCAGACTTATGTGCAGTGCAGTGCCACACTAAAACATCATCCAAGCATGAGAACATCACCTTGATCCTTAAATACCTTTTTGGAGGTGACAAAACCAAAACCTCTCAGGTGTTTTGGTGTGATTTGCTCTCCATCCCATTGTGGTCTTACAGTGGCCCTTGTTGAAGCAGAAGACACAACAGTAGCAGCTGTGGAGTATTTGGAGGCCAGGACAGCTCCTGCTGTCCCTGCTACAGGGTTGGGTGTGTGGGGCACCTGAGCTGCTGAGGCTCTTGGGCATGTGGTTTCATCCCTGCCAGCTTCCTTCTTCCCTGCTGAGACAGTCCCATAGGTTGGTCATCTGCATAACACAGCATCACCATGTCCATCAGCACAGACATCTCAGATCTGTGCTTGCAGGTGCTTCTGTTACAGATCCAGGGGAAAATGTTGCCTTGGAACAGACTGCAACAGGTCAGCCAGACCAGCCTCCTGCCCACACCTGGGCAGGGTTCAGGATTACCTCAGAGCCCCTTCAGGTTGATATTTATAAGGCTCCAAGGGCAGAGTGCACAGCCTCTTAGAGGCCTCATAGAATATATATCTCTGGGTTTACCCACTCACTTGGCAAAGAGACTTGAGTTTGCTCTATTCTTTAAACCCTCCCATGAGCAAGTGGGACACATTAATTAGATCCTGTCCCATTTCCTTGTCCCCAGGCTAAACAAGCCCACCTCATCTCCAAGCTAAACAAGCATGGCTCCTACAGCCTTGGTTGCCCACAGCTGGGCTCACTCCAGTTTGTCACTCTCCATGGATTGGTGAGCCCAAACTTGCAGGCAGAAGTGCAGATGAGCACCTCATGAGCACCATGTCAAAGGGTGTTCATTCACCTCTCAGTGAAATCTCCATCACTCTTCTGCTTGTGGGGTGGGCATTGCACATCACTGTCAGGCCCCAGGATTTGCATCACTCACTGATGTACAAATCCTAGCACTGAAACAAGGAATGGTCTTGTACTCAAGCAGTGCCCCATCAGTTACAGCACTCTACAAGTCTGCTGCCTCCACTGCATCCCTGGGCATGGGGACTCTGGAGAAAAGCAGGGATCAGGGTGGCAGGTGCCCTTCCTGCAATGCTCTGTCCCTAAAGGCACTAATCAGAAAACAACCTGGAATAATGAGCCTGGCAGAAGTGATGGGGAGGAAGAGACTGTTAGCACCTTCCCTGGAAGGCAGTGTCCTCTCAGGGGTTGCTCCTTTCTCACACTTCTGCAGGATGGAAGGTCATGGGCTGTTTTTCTTGGTCTTGGCCTTTTCCCCTCAGAAATGAATCTCAAATCCTGTGTAGCAGCCCTGACACAATTTTTGGGGATTGTCTTCCCAGGTTATTGGCAGGCTCTGGCTTGACCTGTTTTACCTCAGTCAGCTTGGAAAGGGATATATAGGGCACCAAACAGAAGCACTTGTGCAGCTGCTCTTGCAGCATTTCTGGCACTTGGACCAATCAACAAAATCTGCCCCTTGAACTGAAACTTTCTGTATCTACTTTTTAGCCTTTGGGTGGTTTTTTAAAAAATTGTTTATTTAAGTTTAAAGGTAAATTATTCAACCATATTTGAGCTACTAGGATGTAAAGAGAATACAGGCAAATAGTCTTTTGTATGAAAATGATTAATGAATTACAAGGCACTCTACGAGAAGTTGTTGGCTTAATTGTAAAGCTGTAATTAACTGGTTAGAAGCAGGAGGTAGCCTCCCCTGATTCATATGCATGCCATGGCAGCCAGATCCCCACTCATTTCTCCATGCCTGAGGAAGTCCAGCAGCTCAGCTGCTTGTTTTTCTCTCACCTTCCTGAATTTCCTTCAGTGCTCTTTTCTCTGGGCTGGCAGCTGCAGTGGTGATTGTTCTGTCCAGTTGTATCTTGCATAACAATTGGGGAATTAACAGATCTCCCTTTCAGAGTTTGCTCCAGCAGGTCATGTTTTGTCTCTAAGGCATTCCTTTTCCTGTCCTCCCCTCAGTATGTTGTGTCTAAGTTACAGCACAGTTCCTCCAGTATAATGCTTTTTCTGAGAGATGGAATTCTCTGTTTGTCTACTTCATATAAAGGCAGTGATTAATGGACAAAGAAAATCATAAATGTTTACTTCTCATACTACCTAGAAACACTGTTTTCTCAGAAAGTGAATGTGATATACTACTTTTTTGATTCTGATTTTCATATTGACACTGGCATATGGTATTAATGGTGTTTAGATTTGAAAGACTTCCAATATTTGCAATGTTGAGATTTTAACCCTTTGTTTTAGAAAATGTTAGCAATAGTTGAAGTGCTTGCTGATTCTGCAAAGCCCAGCAGAAAGCCCATGGAGCTGAAGCAAAGGAGTGAGTGGGGTTTTGGCTGGGGAGATCCACACTGGTCACCCCTGGATATTGAAAAGGGGAAACTCCCAGGTCAGTGTGTGACAGGAGTGGAGCAGGGCACCATGTGTTTCTTCTTTACAATAAAGCTAAGTTTCATGCTTCTGTTGTAAAAGTTCTGGGAAAGTCCATTACATTTGTAAATACAGATATTTTTTCCAACTTGGCTGCTTTCATAGAACCGTAGAACAACCCAGATTGGAAGGAATGTGAAAAGACCATCTGATCCAGCCATTTATGGGAAGGGGAGCCTAAATTAAATAGTCTAGCACCCTGTCAAGTGAAACCTCCTGTGATGGAGCTCTGACATGTCCATGGAGAGGTGGTTGCAGTGAATTCCTGTTGGTCACAAGGAGCCACATGGAGATTATTGCAAGGGACAGTGGCTACAAAGTGCAACAGGAGAGGTTTCATCTCAACATGAGAAAAAAATTAAATCTCTAGTTGCATGCATACACATCCATTTTGGACAGATGAATTAGGGAACCATATGCACGTTTAGCTAAAACCTGCCTTAGAAAACTTCTGTTTATTCCAGATCTATTCACTAAGCCATTTCTAAGCAACAGATCAATTGCTGCAAGCTTGTTGACATGAGATGCCTAATGGGAATTGGATCCCTTCCCTTCAGTGTGATCTGACTTTAATCCTAGCCTTATTACTTGCTACATGATGATTTTTCTACTCCATTTCTTTTTTTTTTTTTTCTTTTTTTTTCCCCAGGAGTCAGTTACAAGCTGGAATGATGTAGGGTCCCACATTTTTGCACACAGTGTATGAACCATGCTGTGATGCTCACTAGAGATAAGCCCTTCTTAGAAAAGGGAAGTTGTGAGGTGCATGCAGGAGGCAGGAGTGGGAGAGCAGGACTAAGTAGCTCTCCTGAGAATGGCCATTTTCCCTGTAGAGACACTGTGCCTTGCATAGGGTGATGACTAGTGTTTAGGGAGAGGTGCACAGAATCAGGCAGCAGCCCACGTCCTCGCCCAGCCAGCCCTTTGTGGTAATATCCCAGGGAGTGTTGCAGACATCTTTCATGAAAAATCCTTTCTTAGGATTTTTCCTTGTGAGAAGCTGCAGTTTCAGCAACCAAAAGTAAACAATGGTTATCTGCTGCTGTGGAATGCAACAGGTAGAGCCATGATTGGTCTCCTGTGGGTGTTTGGATTTCCTGACCACTCATGGCAGAGCTGGCTCTTGCTCTCTGTCTGAGACACAGATCTTTGTTATTCATTCTTTTCTATTCTTAGCTTAGCTAGCTTCTGAAGAAACCTTTTCCTTTCTATTTTTTTTTAGTATAGTCTTAATGTAACATATATCATAAAATAATAAATCAAGCCTTCTGATCATGGAGTCAACATTCTCGTCTCTTCTTCACCCTGAAAACCCTTGTGACCATGGTCACAAGGGAGCTGTGCCTTCCTCCCAGGACAAGCTCCAGAAGCACAACCCGTGTCCCTGGCAGGGTTTCCTGGTGGCTGCCATGACCTGGAGGGCTGCAGGCTGTGGGAGGTGCCAGCACCTGCACGGAGCCTCCTCAGGCCTTCAGGAGGCAGGCAGAGCAGCTCTGGGGGCAGGGAGAGGGCAGCCACCAGCCAGGGAAGCTTTTGCCTCTCCTGTCTGCCTTCTCAAAGGGATGTTGGTTAAGTCACACCAAAGTTAGTGATTGCTGAAGTGTTTTAGAAAGGAAGGTGTGTGGTGTTTTTATACATCCTGGCTTCAGTTCAGTGCTTGTGGAAGGCTGTTCCCCAAGCTGTCACTTCTTCAGGGTGCAACTTTCAGAGTACCCCAGGTGACCTTGGGGCATGAGCATTTGGAAGAGACATTTAAAAAACTGATGACAATCTTTCTTCTCTTTGAGTTTAAACAATGTAAAGTTTGCACAACCTGCTTTCTACTCTTTGAGTTTAAACAGTGTAAGGTTTTGCACCACCTAAAGAATTATTCTTGTTTCTTTTGTCAGTGTCTGCTGTAGAAGGTGTTATTTTGGAAGAAGGAAGGTTCATGCACTTTCTGTGTCTATTTATACTTTCTGCATACTACTTCCCAGACTTCTGTGTGGTATTTTAAGCTTTATTACCTCCCACCATTGATATGTCTGCACTGCCTTGCTGAATTCAGCTGATGCCTGTTGGCTTCATTGCATGTTTACAATACAAACTTCAGAGCAACAAGATTCAATGAAAAAAAGGTAGAGAGGAAATAGTGGCCGTATGCTTAGAAATGCTGTGCTACAAACAAACAGTGTATGATACATGTGCAGCACTTTTCAGCTACCCTCTCTTATCATATGCTGGAGCTCTGTCTGCTTGAGTGCTTTCTAACTTGCTCTTTCTGTTTCTTCATGCTTCCCTGGATTCAGAGAGAGGTAAATTATTTTCATTTTTCCATTTTTGTGTTTATCCTTCTGGTGTGCACTGAAAAATGTTGTATTGGTTTCTTGTATCAGCGAACAGAAGCTCAACTGAAGTGAGTAAATTCATATCTGTCACCTTTTCAATTTGCTGTTAACAGAATTGTCCAATTGATACTGGCTGTTGGTTGTTTTGGGTTTATTTTTTTTCCTCAGGCCCCAAACCCTCTAATAATAGAACAGTTTAAAATCATGCAGTGCAGTGGGTTTTAGTATTTGTTTCTGGTCCTGGGATTAAATTCAGATTATGATGTGAAATGCAAGACAGTGTTAAAACCTCAGCTTTTATTTAAAAAATTGAAAAAACATGATCCTGAGAGCAGGGGATTTCACAGCTAAGTTTAGCAAGATTTGAAAAAGTAAATGTTTATTTTCTACTTTGGTATTTGTTTCCAGTCTGTCTGGGTTGCTTGCCTGTATTTTAAGTTTGAAGAAAAGTTGTCCCCAGTGGGTTTGATTTGTTTGGATGTACAAAGGGATCGTTTGGAATTCCTCACAATGCTTCCTGTTTCATGGCAGCACAGACACTAAGGCATTGTAGTCAGGTGCTTTGCAGCACAAGGGCTGCAGCCACTCCAAAGGCTCTTAGCAATAGAATTGCATCCCTCAGATGAGATTTGGGGTTTGTTTGCTCTTCTAAATTGCAAAATCTTGAAAGTGGGACTGGGTGGAAGGAATGTGGTTTAGAGATGCAGACCATTTCTCATGTTTGCTTTGTGGAATATAATGAGAATGGTTTCCAGACCTGACTTTTTTTAATCAATTCTTCAGGCAGTGTTGGCCTAGGGAAATATTTGAACTTTCTTGATTATGGCTTTGCAGTCTAATGTAGGTTTCATGCATGTGGAGAGCAGTGATCCTTCCAGCCTAGCACTGGCAAAAGTGTGCTTCAAGCAGATTGGTGTGTAGTGTCTGTGCACAACTGCTGTGTTCTCTGTCTGAATAATAAAGAACAAAGGAGAGCTAGGAAGCCTTGCTTATAAAACAAATCACACTGGAGAAATTAACTATTCTGCTGTAGTCTTCTGTCTTCAGTTAAATCTGTTATAGAGCTTTGAGCATCTCAACTTGATGTATCTCTTCATTAAATCTTTAAATATTCCTTTTAAACAAAAGCCCATGTCTTCCAATTAGACCTGGAAGACAGAAGCATTGTCAAAAATATCTAAATACTAATTTGTCAAAGTCAAATTTACAGGATCTGCTGCAAAGAGGCTGTTCAGAGGTTCACAGGCATAATAACACATTCATTTACTTAAAGGGAATTCAGGATTCATCATGCTGGCCATCGTGAGGAGTTAAAGCACCACTTTACAATGCTTCCAGGGAAAAGCAGCACCTATAATGGCCTTGACAAACTATCTCATTTCTGTGCCTTTTCTTTGAAAACTGCTGCACAAGGGTAGGAAGGCACCCTCCTGCCCATGCACATTTCAAAATTATTGTGAAGTAGTTAAGGAAAATACCAACATAACACCCTGAAAAATCTTTGTTGACCAAGTCAGTGGCCAGTGATTTTTCATAAGATCTGTCCCAGAAGTTCTGTCTTTGTTCAATCCATCTATAAAACAAGCAGAGCTCTGAGCCTCTGATTGACTTTTGAGTCTGCCATGCCTGTCTAGCAGTGGGCGAGCAGCAGCAATCCCTGTCTGGCCCCAGGCCCAGCTGGCTGTGACATACTGGTGTCTGTATGGCTCCTTGGGCTGCCAGTCCTGCAGGAGATCAGTTCCCAGGGCACCCCCTTGGTGGTGACCATGGCACATGGGACAGACTGTCCTCCTTGCCATGATGGTGGTGCTTTGGCCATGAGATTGTGAGCTGAGCCTGGGAAGGAGGACCACCATGGGACATAGATTTAAGCTGTACAATCTGTACTGTTGTCTCTGTGCTAACAGAGCTCATGGATCTGGAGAATTGCACTTTGCCATGACTCCAGCTGATGCAAACCTGTGGCCCTTTGCAGGAATAGAATAAAACCCTTGGTGTAGAGAGGGAAATGCTTTGTAACATCTCAGAGCCACCTTGCATGCTAGTGAGGCTGGCAGGGCTCCTGTCCCCTGGGCACAGGAGGAGGTGGCAGGCAGCACTGAGACCCTGAAAGCCCATCTGGGACCAGCTTTTGCAGCTGCCTAAGCATCAGGCTGCAGGAAGGAAATTGGAGTGAAAGTCATGCAAATGCTTCAGGCTTGGAAGTGCTGGGCTCTGAAGGGCTGAGCTGCGTATCAGCCCTATCAGCTCTGAGAGGGTTTGAACAAATTTTGGAAGCACACAGAACTGTGGCAATGATAAGACATCAAAGAAAACCCTGCAGCTGTGAGTTTTAGAGCTGCCAGATTAAAGCCTCTGAGAATCACACAAAGTAGCCATAGCTCCTCCTTCAGAGTTAGCAAGTGACATTATCAAGGAACGAGGCAAGCAGCCTTTCAGCAGGGGATAATTTGCCCTACAAACTTTATGCTTGAATTAGAAAAACAAGCTACACTCTGTGAATGCCAGACCATTTGAGGAGAATTTTTTAAAATGCAGAACTGATGTTTTGAAATCAATTTTCAAATTGTGTAAAAACTAAAATAAGAAAAGCATCCCAAAAGTCTCCCTCCCTCTTCTTGGGGAGGGCATTTTAACTGCTTGGATCCAAAATTCATCACCAGGGTAATGTCATGGTGGCCAAGTGTGCTGTAGCTGGAGAGTAGCTGAAGAGGTGGAGGAGCTCTGTGAGGTGAAGCACTTGGAGTGAAGAAAAAGAGAAGGTTTTAATGTGTGTTTAGGATTTCCAGCAACTGTCAGAAACACAGGGAAAATTCTTTCTCCCACACATCACTTCCAGCTCTCATCACTGAGGGGAGAAGAGTACATGTGGCTGCTGTCTAACAGAAATGGGAAGGAGAAGACTCTTAGGAATAGTTATTTTTCTTCCTCCTCCAGGATTTGATTCCACAGTGTTGGCTGTATATTCACCTGGAGAAGGGGCTATGAGTTTCATTTGGAACAGGTGGAAGGGAAGCAGTGGTTTCACTTGGTATCTGTCTGGTAGTTGAAAGGTCCTCAGTAAATCTTTTGCAAACATATTTTGCAGTGTTTTTGAATGCTGCTTGTTTCATCTAATTATAATTTTCTTACCTTTGGATTTTTTCTCCCTAACTTTGCAAGTTCCTTGGTGGGACCATAATAAAAAGACAAGTGAACTGAACAGAGTCACAAACATTATTTCAGCCATAAGCCATTCTCCTATGTGAACAAGAAGCCTGGATAAAAAGCTTGAAATGTTAATGCAGAGGATCTGTAATTTCTAACATACGTGTTACTGCAGGGTTTCTTGCACCTCATCATCTCAGCCATTTATGATACTAGAATATTTGTGTCATGGAAAAACCCACCTGAAGATGGTCTTGATGGCATTATATTTACCTGCTTTTATCACCTGCCTCCTCTCCCTTCTCTTGCTTTTCTCCTCCTCTGCTCCCATGGACATTCAAGCCTTGACAGGGAATGGCAGTCCCCTGCCAGGTGCCTCTGACCCTGCTCTGCAATAGAGGTGGCTGCTCTCCCTTTCGTGTTTCCTGCTTTCATAAGTCCCTGGTGAGCTGTTTGCAGGAAAGCAAAGTGAAGCCTGGGAGTTACAGGCTCAGGAGATGATTTCCCCACAGCCTGGGGTATCTGTTCCCTGACCCTGCAGTCACAGAAGTCTGTACACCAGTACAGAGAAATCACCTCCTCTAGGCTGTTCTGGATGAATTTCAATCAATTTTAAGACAAACCCAGAGAATATAATTTTGTGGTTCAAGGATTCTTGTTACAATATGTAATACATAAATCTGGAAGGAAATGTACATTTTCCTGCATGTGTGTCATTTTAATGTAGGTGTTTTAAATAGCAGCAATTCAATTTTATTGAGAAGAGTAAAAAATTGTATTTCATACTTTAAGGCTAGAATGTTAGGGGTTTTTAACCAAAAGGATTAATGCAATTCTACATTCCTCTACAGTCTTTTGAAGAAATGAGTTTCATGTGAGAAGGTAATGGAGGATGTGCTACTCTTCTAGGCTGTGCTTAATTGGGATGCCTCCTAGGAGTTTAGCCTAATAGTGGCAAATGGTTATAACTGCTACTCAAACAGGACAGCATTAGCATAAATTGCTTTTAATGTGATTATATTCATCCAAGGTTGAGCAGCTAAGTGATGCTTAGCCAGGTGTTAAATAGGTATGATTATCTAAGGTTTAGTCAATGACTGTAGCCATTTGCCAATTAAAGAGAGTAAAAGAGCAAATAGAGATTTAATTCCCTTCTACTTAGCACCTTACATTGTCTTTTCAACTCTCAAAATTGCTTTTTAAAATGTCTTTCTCTATTTCTGTATTCTTTCAAAATAAATTACTACAAAATTTTAACTGTTCAGCAGAACCAGTCTTACCCAGTCTTGCACAAAGTAATTCTTATCTACTCTTTTGTTTTTCTAGCTTTTGTCCAGATTACTGATTTATATACAGTTCCTATAACTGGAAAGTTATTAGTGGATGATGTAGTGTGCAAATTATATTTAAAAAATTTTGAATTACCTTCTATGCAGCACTTCTTTATAATCCTGTATCAATTGAAGTGTTGCACTTCTGTTATAAAATTTCGAGAGTATACAGCTTTGTTTGCAACATCATTCTCCCACTAAACACCTTGCTGCTCTCCCCACTGACATGGAATGAAATTTTACTAGGAGCTGCCATTCAGATCCCACTGATTTCATGTGCACACCCCTGTGGAGACAGAGACTCAGCCAGCGAAGGAGATGTGATGTTAACCTGTGCTGGCTCTCTGACCAGCTGTGGGCTTTGTAATGGCTTCTTCATTTCTTTTTTTCCTTGTTTTCCTAGCAGAATGCAAAGATAGGGGAGTGGTAAGAGAGGAGGCATTTGCCCTTTTCCATAAATTTCTATTGCAAACACGTTGCTCAGCACTTCTTCATTATCCCAGGGGCCTGTTGCACATAAATCTCACTTAAATGTTAATCAGCTTCAAGTGAGCTGCAGTCAAATGAAGGTTTATAGATGAAGCAACCCAGAAGGGATCTGAAGTGGAGGAAGAATCAGAGACTGGTCTTCTGCCTTACTTGGGATTCAAGGCTTTGGACAAAAAAGAAGCTGTTCCATTGTGGTCCAATGTAGGGAAACACAAAACTTTTCCTAAGTTTTATTGTTGCTGTAGGAAGCTGATGCTCTGAAATCCTCAGAAAGCCATGCCTTTCTTCTCCAAGCCAAACCATGGAGCTCTGCTCTCTGGGTGCCTAGAAATGCCTGAAGCAAGGCTCCTGCTGGCAGTGGAGGAGCCAGCTGCCACCAGCCAGTGCCCATCTCCAGGTCTTGGCTGCTGGGCTGCCATGTAGGGCCACTTGTGCGAGCATCTGGGTGACGTCCATGAATTCATGGCATCAGTGGTACTGTCTGTGCACTGCCACGAGGGGGAAGGATGGTTTGTGTGCTAATTTTGATTGATGATTGGAAAACAGATGGTGCTGGCAGGGTTGAGTGTGATGTGGTACCACAGGTTTAGAAGAATTCACATTTCATACTTTGTCTCAGTAGATGCAGGCCCTGATCATCTAAAGCTCTATGTATTTTCACAGTCCATGAGTGTGATTAGCTGGTTTACTTTGTTCAAGCTGTTCAGGTACTTAAAGTGAAACTCAGGTGTGTGAGGCTGCAACACCACCACCAGGGTTTTATTAGCTCCCAGTACTTGAAACTGCTCTACTGGCTGGTGTTTCATTTTCTTCTGTAATTGTGTTACACAGCCTTGTTTATGACTGCATACCATCACAAGCAGAAATATTTACAGGGGCTGCAGGACCAGGTGCTGGAGGGGCAGGACACAAGCCTTGCATGCAGCACTGAGGTGTGGGCCAGGTCCTGGCAGCTCCTTCCTAACACCCACCACCAATCCCAGAGGGTTTTTATATGGCACCTTGTTTGATGTTTTTTCCCTTAGCCACAAGTTTTTCATAGGCTGCAGGTGATCCATACCCTCTTCTCCTGGAGTCCAGCTAGGAGTCTCCAGCCTGCTTTTGATGAGTTAAGTGAGGAGGAAACCATTCTAAAGCAAGGCTTGGCACATGTTCAGATGAGCCAAAAGCACCAGTCTTTTTCCAGGAGCAAGATTCCAGCTGAAACTCAGCATCTTGCAGTGCAGAAAAAAGGAACAACATGCAAAAAGCTCTTGTGGCCAAGGGACTTGGGGAGGAAGCCTTGGAGCATCTTCTGTAATAGACAGCACCTTCCTGGTTATTGCTGTGTGATTTTTCCTGCAGGTCACCATCAGCTGGATAAAGCTGTCCCAAAGGATTCCTGTGTCTCACATGCTGCCAGGGCAGTGCTGCAGCCAGAGACAGCCAGTGCAGCCCATTCTCCATGCAGGAAGGGCTCAGGGGGAATGTGCTGCCCCACTGCCTCCTGTGCCCTGATGTGTGCCACCACTGCATGCAGGGGGGTGGAGAGGGGCCCCCAGCTCCACTGTGTTTCTGCTTGGTTCTGTCATGTGGAATTGCTTTCAGATCTCATGCTCTGACAGTTTTATGTGGCTTGGGGTTTTTTAAAATATTATTCATCAGTCTTCAGGTTGCAAAGCACTTAGATGGAGCAACCACCTGTACCTATTACTGAGCAGCCCTTATATTGCAAGGGCTCACGAAGAGCAAAATCTGCCATTCAATGAGGTACAGGCACAGTAGTTAACTGCAGGACAGGGTCTGTGTCTTGTACAGAGCAGGAAGGGCAGCAATCCATTTGCCACAGTCTCTGATTCTCCCTGGATAGCTTCAGTGTAAAATTCTTCAATTCATGGAGCATTTAAAATGAATTTTAAAATTGGCCATCCCTGCTACATTAAACCCTGCTCAGAATATTTACAGACTTATATATACAGAAATACTTTAGTTTATACTAGGCCTGTGGCTTAGGAATATCCCTCCTATCTCTTCACCACTGAGATCTCTTCACATGTTTTTATTGATGACATGGATGAGGGTTTAGAGTCCTTTATTAGCAAATTTGCAGATGACACTAAGCTGGGAGCGTGTGTGGATCTGTTAGAGGGACGGAGGGCTTTGCAGAGGGACTTGGAACGGTTGGAGGGATGGGCAGAATCCAATGGGATGAAGTTCAAT
This sequence comes from Molothrus aeneus, assembly GCF_037042795.1. Classification (NCBI taxonomy): domain Eukaryota; kingdom Metazoa; phylum Chordata; class Aves; order Passeriformes; family Icteridae; genus Molothrus; species Molothrus aeneus. Next base: position 50,339,577 of record NC_089649.1, read on the forward strand.
AAGTCCAAGTGCCGAGTCCTGCACTTTGGCCACAATAACCCCCTGCAACGATATAAGCTGGGGACAGTGTGGCTGGACAGTGCTCAGGAGGAAAGGGACCTGGGGGTGCTGGTTGACAGTCGGCTGAACATGAGCCAGCAGTGTGCCCAGGTGGCCAAGAAGGCCAATGGCATCCTGGCCAGTATCATGAACGGTGTGGCCAGCAGGAGCAGGGAGGTCATTCTTCCCCTGTACTCAGCACTGGTGAGGCCACACCTTGAATATTGCGTCCAATTCTGGGCCCCTCACTTTAGGAGGGACGTTGAGATGCTTGAGCGTGTCCAAAGGAGAGCAACGAGGCTGGTGAGGGGCTTGGAACACAAGCCATATGAAGAACGACTGAGGGAGCTGGGGTTGTTCAGCCTGGAGAAAAGGAGACTCAGGGGTGACCTTATCACCCTCTTCAACTTCCTGAAGGGTAGCTGTGGTGAGCTGGGGGTCGGTCTCTTTCTCCGGGCAACAACCGACAGAACAAGAGGACACAGTCTCAAGCTGCGCCAAGGGAGATGCAAGCTAGAAATAAGGAGGAAGTATTTTACAGAAAGAGTAGTCAAATACTGGAATCATCTACCCAGGGAGGTCGTGGAGTCACCATCCCTCGAAGAGTTTAAAAAAAGACTGGATGTGGCACTTGGTGCCATGATCTAGTTGAGGTATTAGAACATGGGTTGGACTCGATGATCTTAAAGGTCTCTTCCAACCTAGAATTTCTGTGTGTCTGTGTGTCTGTGAGAGCTTTGCTGGTAATTATTTATGTGTAAAACAGAAAGACACTGAAAAGAGACTTCAGGCATAAGAGACTGGAGCAAAGTCCAGAGAAATCTGAAGGTAGCAAGAGGGTCACAAAGTAGGAATGAGCTGTGGTTGCTTGGAGGACATGAAAAAGCAGAGGTGCAAGACCAGCAAAGAGAGGCTGGTACAGCAAGGATGGCAGCTGGGCAAAGCCAGGCTTCTTCCTGGCTCAGTTGTATCATTTGGACTGTCTCAGAAGAGCTCCAACTCCTAAGCAGCCTGAGAACAAATAAACCTAGTCATGGCACTTCCTTTATCTGTGCTAGAAGGCTGTACTGTGCTGTGGTGACTAGCCAGTACAGTGCAAAAATCCCTTTTGTAGGGCAGCTTTATTGAACTTTTGAAAAAATAAGGTCAGAAATTTAGGGCAATTAGTGTGAGCAAAGCTCAGCAGGTTCACATCTCCCTTTTGCAACCAGATCTCTAATTACTATCTGCATATTTTAAACACTTTATACAGTCCTTTGAAATATGCTTTTTCTCTGACTAGAGTGTTGTATGCTGTTTCTTGGGGTTTTTTAGCAGTTAAGAGCTGCATATGGATTCTGTCTTAATATGTAATTCTCTCTCTGCTTCATCTTCAGTAACATATTTGAGTAAATTTTGTTGTTTATTTACAATTGCATTTGGAATTACAGGTTGTAACTTGAGTAAGTTGCATGGTTAGGAAACCATAATGAGCTTTTGAATTATATAAATTAAGGTTTTGAATTATATAGATTAGATACATGTTTCATGGGTAAGCAGTTTACTACGTTTGTAGACCTGCTTTGTCGAAGGTATGTATTTTGTACCTTAAGAGCTGGGATATACACCTGTTAAGCTGAAGTAGGACTTGCAGTTTTGGAAATACAACTGATTTTAATGTTTAGCATGTTTCTAATGTGTCCATTTATCTTGTTTACACAGAGACTTTGCTTACGTGGCAAGAGACAAGGACACCAGAATTCTGAAATGTCATGTGTTTCGATGTGACACACCTGCAAAAGCCATTGCTACAAGTTTACACGAAATCTGCTCAAAGGCAAGTGGATTTAAAATCACTTGCATTTGTCTGTTCAGAGGTCCCTGAGCCTTATACATGTAATCAGCAGTTGTTTGCAGTGCCAGTTTTGTTTATATAACTGGCAACAAGAAAGAGTGTAGAGAATTTGTAAGGGAAAGGATGCAAATGCATGGGAATTATGGGAGACTGGGCATTTAGATTAGAGGAGGAGGATATGTGCCTTTGATTTGACAAGTGTGTATAGAGGCCAAAGGCTTTCCTGAATAATAAAGAAGCTGCAGGTTCAAAATGGGAAAAGAACACAGAGGCTCAATTAGTAATAAACAATGATGTTAAACTCCATAAATAAATCAGACCTTGTTTGAATGGTGTTATTCAATGGTATTATCCTGCAGGACACAGAAAAACAGTTGCTAACCTTAAAATTATTAACTGTTAAAATTGTTATTTAAAAAGAATAACCTGCTTAGTCATGTACCCTCTTACTTATTTCAGATTTCAGAAATAGGGTTGTAAAAGGAGTAGATTGTAGTTGGTGCTGTGCTATATTTTTTTAAATGCTTCATTATCACTGTCTTCTTCAGATTATGGCTGAACGGAAAAATGCTAAAGCTATGGCTTGCAGCTCCTTGCAAGACAGGACAAATGTCACCCTTGATGTTCCTCTGCAAGGTACTGTGTGTTACAGCTTGTATCCTCAGGATGGTCCTGGTTTAGATAAGTGTTGTTTCTGATGCAGATTTTGACAAAAATGGAGCATGCTGGGTGGAGAAGTCAGGAGTGCATTCCTGATGTATCTGTAATATAATCTATTATATCATTAATCTATAATGTATCTGACTGATTGTAATCTGTTCCTGTATTACTTTAAGTATTTTTCTAGGTTATGGTGACAGTTATGGAGTCCTGCTCAGTTATGTCAACTTGTGCATTTCCTCTTTTATTTTGAAATTCAAGTGTTTCAAACACAGTCATACTTATTTGTGGCTACTCAGGATATTGTCTTTCTCAAATCAAAATACCTCCTGACTTGAGACTGCACCAGTTGGCCAAATCTTCCTTAAAACCAGAATATACTCCAGTTACTCACTGGATTCAGAAGTGCCATAGGAGACTCCTCGTAGGTTTCAGCATCTATTTTAGCAACTTCTGAGGCAAGGGTGCAAGTGCTGGGATGTCATCCAGCTTTTGCAGACTTTACTGCATGGTAGAAGGAAGTTGCCTTTGTGTGCTGTTGTCATATCTTAGTAGCTGCTGTTTTGAAACTATTCCAGGAGAACAAATATACTTTGTATTAGCTTTACAGCAAATTATATGCCTCTAGATCCACCAGTTTGTACTGAATATCTTGCTCCTAATCCATTAATCAGTTTGTGCAATGGTCTGTGTAATGTGTACTGTTCAGGCAGTAGTATTGATTACTTGGAGACTGTGTTTAACATGTTAGCAAGGATGGTATTAAAGAAGATTACAGATTTTACATAGTTGTTGTAGTGAAACTTAGGTCTATACATCTCAGAGACCCATATTTTCTGTGTTTTAATATGCCAGCATTATAATGTGATTCTATGCTTAGCATAGACCAAAAATTGCTTTAGAAATTATTGAGGCTTGTTCTTGTTAGAAGGAATAAAAATTTCCTTAAATCAATGCAATACCTTCAGAGTACAATTAATGAGTAAACAGTTTTATGTTATTGATGAAATAAAAGTGCCTTTTTTTTCCTGTGAATGCTGATTAATAGAAATTGACTTTTGTTCCCATGCAGTAGATTTCCCAACACCAAAGACAGAACTGGTGCAGAAGTTTCACGTCCAGTACCTGGGCATGCTACCTGTAGCAAAACCTGTGGGTATGTAACACTTAAGTGAATTCCAAAGTTCCTTGCTTAAACTCTAATGGTTCATCAACTGCTAGTGCATGACTTCTGGAGGGTAGCACCTCTTCTGTTTCAGTCACACGAATCAGGCATGAAGACATCCAATATTCAGGGCATCACATGAACATTTGTTTTGCAAACAGGGTATTTTAGGAGCTGCCAAGAAGGCAGAGTTTCTTTCTACAGCTTTTTCTGAATACGAGCTCTGCTACTAATGAGAAGGGCCCTAGAGAACTGAAACAATACAAAAGCTAAACAAGATGCTATCCTGGTTTTTTGTAAGCCAGAGGCACCTGCTTTGCTCTTCCAGGTGGAGAAATACAACTTCATAATACCTTCTTCCATTATCAAATTAATTTTAATAAGGAATCCAAAACAATCTGTTTTCTATGCTGCTGTGTAAAGATAAAAAAAATCTGTTGTTTTTTATATATATATTATTTTTCAGTGTTGCATTTTATTCTTTTTTAGGAATGGATACTCTGAACAGTGCCATTGAAAGTCTAATGGCTTCCTCTAGCAAAGATGACTGGTTGCCAGTTACCATGAACGTTGCTGATGCTACTGTCACAGTCATCAATGAAAGAGTAAGGCAGACTGTGTTGTTTAAAACACAATTAAAATAATATGAGTGTTGAAATCCAGGAACACAGAAATGCTAGTAGGGTTAATTTAAACTAAAATTCATTTGCTTATTTTGCATTTTATTTCTTTCCAGAATCTGCAGCGGCTCTTACTGCTCATATCAGCTTCCATTTTATTTAGCATTCCAAGCATGTTTTCAGAAATAAATTATCATAAATATTCATTGGATAATTAAATTCAGTGTTTTCCTTTCTAGGAATTTTGAGTGTAATATGTTGTAGGTTAAGCCCAAAGTAGTAGCAATCCTAAATTCCAAACTGCATTTGCCTTACTCTTGGTATGGGAGCCAAGAGCAATATAAAAATCTGTGTTACAGAAGAAATGTAGAGCATTTTCCATAGAGCTTAATACAGTGAGACTTACTAATGCTATATTTTATATATGTTTTTTGATGATGTACTAGACCAACTTCTCTATAACATACCAGTGATAGGGGAGCATATTTTGGAGTCATTATACCCGTGTATCCATGTTGTTGGTTTCTTCACAAAACAAGCAGCTTCCAAAGTGTACAACATTTTAAAATTTTGTGGTGATGCTCAAAGCCTCAGTGACAGCTTAGAGGAGGAGATCCAGCCCAGGCCTGAGCATGCTTGGGTCATACAGATAAGAAGGAATTACAATAATGTATCAGGATATCCTCCCATTTAATCAAACCTGAAAGTTCCACAGAGCATCCAGTAGTAACGCTCAACCCTTTGGTTCCTGAGCAGAATGAAGAGGAGGTCATGGTGGAGTGTCGTGTGCGGTTCCTGTCCTTCATGGGAGTAGGCAAGGACATCCACACCTTTGCCTTCATTATGGACACAGGAAACCAGCACTTTGAGTGCCATGTTTTTTGGTGTGAACCTAATGCAGGCAATGTATCAGAAGCTGTTCAGGCTGCTTGTATGGTAAGTAACCTTCTTCAAAGGCATCTAATAGCACTTTAGATTTTCGCTGCCTCCATAAATTAGCACTTTTTCAAATTTGTAGTTATATTCATTTCAAGGCAGAGAAAAGAAAGATAGAAATAGGAATTAATATTATTATATATTTAATCAATTAAAATCCAAACATTTTAATGTTTGAAACACCAGCTTAGTGAACAATGCCTTACTCTTTATTAATGCCTACTCTTAATTATTTTCTCTCCTAACCTCTGCAGCATCTATGTAAATTAGAAATCTTTTCTTTTACTACACAAATTATCTAATGCCAAAAAAACATTTTGCTTGTATTCATGTTTCGAAATCCAGAAAATAATCCTTTTTCAAGAGTAACTGAACACAGAAAACTTACTTTTCAGTTTTCAAATGGGTATTTATATGATTTATACCCATATTTGTTGTGTGCTAATGGACAGTTTCTGCCCAAACATTGACAGACCAATTTCCAATTAACTTCAGCTGAGCTTTTTGTCACAGCCAAAGCAGATGTTTGACTAATGAGAAAATATAGAAGTGTATTTGAAAGGGTCAGTGAAGTTACTTGCTCCAGAAATGGTTACAGAGTGGCTTTGCTCTGTTGCAGTTACGGTATCAGAAGTGCTTGGTAGCCAGACCTCCTTCACAGAAAGTCCGGCCACCCCCGCCGCCCGCAGACTCGGTGACCAGGAGAGTCACGACCAACGTGAAAAGAGGAGTCTTGTCCCTCATTGACACTTTGAAACAGAAACGTCCGGTCCCCGAGATGCCATAGCTGCTTCACAGAGAAGGTTCTCCCACCAAGTGACTGAAGATTGCAGTGGCCACCCTGAGGCAAATGAACGGACCATGTCTGCCCTTCCATTGCAGTTGCTGATGCTTTCTCTTCAGAGAATTTACCCCTATGGAAACAATGTTACACAAGCATGTTCTCTCCTTCCTGCCACCATCGCCTGATATGAAAAGAAGCATGAATAATTTTTTTGCTGTCAGTGAGTTACATCATGGGCAATGGAAGGTCTGTTTGATTGTAAACACATGAACATTACCTAAACTCACACAAAAAAGAGAATATGGCCACGTCCCTCCCAGTGAACTCGTGCTAAAATCCTTGGAGTGAATGATGCCTGAATTAAAAATTTCACCTTCTTGAGCTGGATTTGTCATAAACCAATCTTAAATCCTACAGCACTTTGCTCTGTTTTCAACACTGGAATACGTATCAAGTATTAGCTACCATTGAATTACTGTAGATTAAATACCCAGTTTTATTTTTTACAGAACTGCACCTGTTAGTTTTGAATTGTTTGTCAGCATTGGTCTAGCAACTACTTTAACATCTCCCTGACATGTTTTTGAATCGTAGTGTCATTTTGTCATCTTCTGGTTACACATTATGGTCTTACAGAAGAATTTTGTTTAAAACCAAACCAATGATGAAAAATACAGAAGTGTTTTCAGTTATTGAGTTGCAGGGCGATCCAGTGAAGCTTTTAAGCTTTAAACAGACAAATTCAACTGCTGGCCATTAAATTTATTCTCCTAAATCTATCATTAATTCATCAAAAATAATTTGTTTCATGGAGGGCTCAAACCAATCAGGAATAAGAAGAAGTAGTTAGTGATTTTATTCTCTTACAACTGTTATAGAGACTAAACTATTCCATACCTTTTCTATACAAGTGTTTGATGAAATGTTCAGTTCAGTCTCTGGTTGCATAATTCCCTCTTCCCCTTGGAGTTTGTTGCTGAATACTTAGCATGCCAGAAGAAGAAGAATTACATTTCTTGTTATTTACAAAACTTCCTGAAATTTATTTTACTTTCAATGCTCTTGTAACAAAATAAGAAGAGAGTTGTTTTTTAACAGGGTAGTGTTTCAGGTAGTACAATTGGATTTCACTGCTTTTGCTCCATAGACTTCATCTGATTGATTTGCTTTACACACCTGCAGACCCTCAAAATCAGCCCAGCATTGCCCTCAAAATTGTACCTCAGGCTGATTTTGAAATGCAGTCCTGCATCTTCAGTCTCTTCCTTTGTCATCTTCTGTCTAAACCTGCGGATTGGTACAGATTTTGGAACATTATGTTTAACTAGTGTTAAAAATGTTCTGCCTCCATTTATAGCTAGGTTCCAAACTGTAACTGTCTCCCAAGTCTGCAAATCTTGAGATAAAGGAGCACTGGCAAAGTTCTTGTTACAATAGCTCTTTTTTTTTAATATGCAAGAGACTGTTATAAACAAACTATTTTCTTTTTTATTTCCTTGTTTGAAGAAATTAATGACCACACCTGGCGAAGTAACTTAGGAACACAACAGGGAAATAATGATGATTCAAGAAATTTCTGTGCTGAAAAATGCAGGAAAATCATTACCAAACTCAGTGTGATGTATGAGCAAGTGTCAGGTGAAGGCTGGCTATGCAACTATTGTAATTAAATTTAGCTTTCTACAATACCCTCTGAAGAGCTGATTCTCTAAGGATCTCAGATCTCTTCATGACCACGATCCTGCACCTCAGGCACTGAAGCAGCTCTTTCCCCTCTCAAGGCTCACACTCTTGCCACCTCCTTTGCACCACCTCTATGCCTGCACAGCTGGAGAAGCTGCTTATGCTGAGTGCACAGGGAGGGCTGGAGGGGAGGGGGTGCAAACAAACCCACCTGTGGCTGAACTGACCACGGAGCCAGATCACAAAGCATGGGGATGGCAGCTTGCATATAGCTTATGTAGTTCCCAGTCCTGATCCCAGTCACCCTGCTAGGAGCAGTGTAAAACTCACTTCTAGCACAGAATCACAGAACTGTTTGGTTTGGAAGAGACCTCAAAGGTCATCTCATTCCAAACCCTATCAGAGGACACTTTCCACCAAAGCTGTCTATCCAACCTGGTCTTGAATATTTCCAGGGATGACTGCTGTCAAACTGTGGTGGCTAACAGGTACCCTTAGGTAGGATTGTGAGGTTAAAAGTTCCCTTGTTCATCCTTGTGCTAGTGATTCACATTTTATTTTATTTTATTTTAAATTAAATACTTTGACAGTATCTTTTTAAAGTTCCTGCTGACAACGTCATGATTTGAGATTGGCAACTGTTGTACAGCAGTGAATTAATTTTAAACAGTATAATGGCATTTTTTCATTGCATCTGCACCATGGTGATTCTCCCCAGGAGAGATCCAGACTCTCTTTAACTAAACCAACACTTAGCAAACAGCAGTGTAAAGGTTCTACATCCATGTTGTCAAGGCTAGGAACATCTGGTTAGCTTTCATTAGCAATGGATGCAACTGCAGGCAGGGCTGAGGAGAAGACAGAAGGGTATTTGAAAAGCTGTGCATCACTCGCCAGTGTATGTTTTAAGAGGTTTGTCTGTTAACAAAATGCTGTTGATTTTGCAAATATTTAAGTAGTGTGCTTGATGATTTGACTATATGTGGCCTTTTTGCTTCAGTAGAGCTCCTAATTCTCCAAAAGATTTCATATACACCCAGGTGTTTGCAGAATCAGAGCCTATTGCAAAGCCTATTATTATCTTTTGTTTCACAATATATTCAGACACTCTTTTTACCATGGCCAAAAAAAGTATGTATGAGGTGTGTGTGTGTTTTTGAGCAACTGCAATTGTTCTAGTTGATGTTATAGCAACCCTTCAGTTATCTATGCATTTTTTATAATACCTAGTGATTCTGCAGGCCGGCAGCCATGTTCACTATGCCTTGTATGTCTGATGTCATATTCTAACTTAACCTGTTAAATACAGCTTAAAATATTTTTATTTTATTTATTCTATTTTTACTGAAATATCCTGCTTTATTATGTTGATGTATTGTCTTTACTGGATGTGCTCTTGTAACATTCTCCACTCTGTATACTATAGGTTGCCTAAAAAAAGGCAGGCTTTGTAATTATTTATAGTCACATTTTTATTGAAGTCTGTAGAAGAATCATGTAAAGCAAAGCTAATGTCATAATTTTTTTCAATGCAAGTAGTAAGTTAGAGGTATCACATGTCAGTCAGTCATGTCATTAACACACCCCCTTGCAGAAGCAAGGAGATTTATATTCACAGTCAATGACTAATAGATAAAAGCCTTTCTTTTGAAATCTGTAGTGCTGGCTGTAGGTTTTATTTAAGCCACTTACTGTTTCATTTACAGGGGAGCAAGGAGGTGTGGGAGATGCAAGGCTATGGAGGCCACCTACAGGGTGGTTAACTGGGAATGACAAAAATAGCATAGGAATAGCACAGAATCCATTCACAGTGAAACAAGGTTTAGTGATATACTGCCTGTGCAGAGTCACCTGTACCTACAGAAATATTATGCCCTTCAGTGGCAGAGGAACAAAAATTGTGGAGTATCTAATAGCTCACACCAGGGCTGTCACTAAGGGTTCTACATTTCTTAATTTTATCAAGCATTTCATAGATCATTTACCATGGAATCTAAAAGTGTTAGTACATCACCCATGGAAAAGAGAACATTGTCATTTCAAGAGCCGGTATGGGCACGGCATTTCAGCATTACCTCCTTTCTTGGGCACATTAATTAACACATTGTCACATGTGCTGTCCCATCAACCCATGCAGGTTTGATTTAACAACAGTGAGACAGAAGGAAACAACACTGTTTATTAGCAGAGCCCAGTCTTACATAAAAGTACATGACTGACAACAAAAAGGACAATTTTCCCTGCTGTTGACCACTTCTCCATATTTAAATGTAATCTGTTCTGGAATAAATTTAGCTGCATAAAGTGATTGTCTCAACTGTTACTGCTCCATGAAACTGCAAAATTATTTTGTTCAGAATGGTGCTTGAGGGAAGGGAAGAACATACTGGTGGTTTAGAGGCAATAGCAGTACTCTGAAGAGTTTTGTATGTGGAAAGCTGAATCAACAGTTTCTAGTTAAAAAAGACAAATAAACAACTGAATTACAGAAAAATAGTTACATAAGATGCAGTTTTACTGTAAAAAGACTGTTACAGGCATCTACCTACAAGCCATCTGAAGCCAGTCCCAGGTGTTGCCACCATGTGATGTTCCATGCTTACAAAGTAAGCTGCTGACCTGCAGTTGAAATATTCACTCTCTGATATTCGTGGTAAGCCATGAAGATTCTGACTGGTTTAACCTCCATACTGTGTCAAAAATGCAAATTCCTGAAAACAAGATGAGGCCAAGTGAGGGACATCATGGCACATATGACATAAGTAGCCCAGAAATTCTGTTATTAGACACATGTGTGTTGTTTTACAAGTAATTTCAACTTTCATAATGAATTATACAGATCTTGATTTTTTTAAAAAAGATCATTATTTAACTGCAGAATCTCTTAAATTTAAGCATTTAACAACCATATTGCGAAAAAAAAATCTCCATAGTGTCCATTCCTTCCATCCAACATGTAGAATCTCTCCTCCTCCTAGATGGTTTTGAAATAAAAGAAGATTTTTTTTTTTTCTGGTTCTACACATGGCATGTGTATGGGTCTAAATCTATCCTAACAAGTTTATTCAGAAATAAGAGTAGAGTTCATTGTATTACTGGAGCAGGCAAGGAGCATGGATTGCTCACAGGGATATGCAGAGGGTGAGGGATATCTTTGTATAGGACAGCTGGCTCAGATTAAAATGCTGTAAGAAATTTTCACTGATTCAGTGAAGCAAGGATGTTTATCAGATGAACAAGAGCCAGCTGTCTACACTGCTGGGGTAATATCATTCACATCCTTTCTTAAAAAAGGTACTGCAGTGATACTGACTGGTGTGGGTGAAGACAAAATAGAGATGTTATAACATTTTCTCTGGATGGATCTAAATGCAGACCCATATGTCAAATTGGTTAAGTCCCACACTACAGTGGTGATGCTCCTGGCAACACTCTTCCTAAGTATCTGAAAAGGTTGCCTAGAGGAAAATTTCTGGGCCACAGATACCTTTGTCTTTCTGTATTGCTGTGCTGTCTCTTTCATTTTTTACAAGTTCTAGATACAAATCAGGTTTACTGTTAAAAGTATCTCTGTGCCTCCTTTTATCCTCTACTCAGATTACAAGACAGTTGTAAATGTTTTACAGTTATTTTATCTTTGCTAGCAAAAGGGAGCAGCTTAGAAACAGCCCACAGCTGTTTCTAAAGACAGGCAGCTACTCTTTGCCCAGTCACTATTCAGCTGACTAGCAGTAACATTTACAAAAATGTTACTTTGACAGTAGCAGCTCTTTTCCACTAAGAACTGTTTATGTTAAGAAATTGAAAAAAAGAAGTTATGAACCATGACATATTCTGATGTGACATTATGATGACAATTCAGTGGTTTTAGCATGAGAATATTTGATCTAGTTTTCACTGTTAGTATTTCAATGTACACTTAAGAAGAAACCAAGAGAACACACACTAGAAAGCCTATGCATGGGCTTTAATGTACTTGGCCAGTTTCCTGGACAAAAGTTCACATCTAGTTTTAGAAATACAAGGCTTATTTTTCTGTCTTAAGTGGAAACTCACAAAAATGGTATCTAGCACTTGTAAAGAAAAGCCATGGGTATATGATTTAACTTGTTACTTCAGACTGTATAGCAACAGGCTACAGGTTTTTGACCTCACTTCCCCCAACAATCTATCAGCCTTAGGCAGCTGAGCTCCATTCACCTAAAGTGTGATTACTGGATGAGAAGTTACTATTTAACATCGATATTTCCATATACATAGCCCATAATCTGGCCTTGGGAAAGATATATTATCCTTGCATAAGTATATACTGTAATTTAAGACTATTGATTAATATACAGGAACCTTTACCTTCTTTACAAAGGGAGGGCAGAGTCTGAAGGTTCATACAGCCAAGTTGGCTTGACCATTTTTGACCAGGGTGGTGGAAATATCCAACCACTTGGACTCTGTGCTCCAGTGTGGCCATGAAAGCAACGTTGATACCCTGGGTTTGTTTCATTACAACCTTTCAAATGGTGTTATCAGTGAAGGCAAAGTGATTGTTGGGGGCTTCAGTACACCCCTGTTCTGTTCTGTGCATGCCTTTGAGCATGTGTCTGTCTCTCATACACCTTGCCCGGAGGTGACAGATGAGATGTTGGCTTCTGCACTTTCAGAGGTACTGTGTGTCAGTCAAGGTTCACAAATTTCTTCAGCTCTACATGGCTGTCTGTTCAGGGCACATTCTTTTGCTTTGTGTTACTGGCTGCTTTGGTTTGGCACACCTTCTTTTGTTGTATGTTACTGGCTGCTCTTTTCCTTTGCAGTCTTCTGTGGTGTGTCACTGGCTGCTTTTTTCCCTTGCCCAGTCTTCTGTGGTGTGTCACTGGCTGCTTTTTTCCCTTGCCCAGTCTTCTGTGGTGTGTCACTGGCTGCTCTTTTCCCTTGCAGTCTTCTGTGGTGTGTCACTGGCTGCTTTTTTCCCTTGCACAGTCTTTGCTTTTGTGGGGCACACATGTGTTTCTTGTATCTTACTGGTTGGGCTTTTTGGGCATATGGGGCACACATGCTTTTCTTGTATCTTATGGGCTGCTTTAGACACAGGAGCTTCAGCCTTAACATTAGCTGCAGTTTGGCGGGGATGGAGCTTTGCAGCTTTTGGCTTACTGTCACCAGCAGCAGCCTTACGCCTACGTTGTTTTACTTTTGGCTTTTTCACCTCTTCTTTTGGTTTTTCTTCAACAATGCCATCTAGTAGAGCTTTTGCTGCAGCAGAAGCCAAAATGTCTTTAGCAGACACTTTTTTCTGAAAATTTCACAGGAAACAACAGTGAATCTAAGCCACAATAAAGAGCTTCTCAGAATTTACTCCATGAGAAAAAGAGCAGAATCTAGCAGAAGGACTTAAGTCACTTATGTGATAAATGCTAACCAAACTATTTATTCACAAAATTAGGAACTTGACTTGTGTAAAGAAGTACTGGAGCATTTGTTCTTCAGAGGCTTTTTTCTCTACTGACCCAAAGAGGGGAAGCTCAGTTCTGGGCTCTGTAATGTGTGTCTGTCTTGGCAACCAGCTGTTTAACCCCTTAGCTGGCTCCAAGCCCCACGCGGCCGCTTGCTCAGTCCCCCACCCATAGTAGCAGGGAAGGAAATGGAAAAGTAAAGCCAGGGAACTCCTGGGTTAAGATAAAGATTGTAGTACCCTGGGAAAGACCACTGGGAAGACCACTGCCATTACTGCAAAAGTCCTCCCTTCCTCTTCCTTCCCCCCACTTCATACAGTGAGCAACGATCTCACAAGGTCTGGGATATCTCTTTGGTCAGTTTGGGTCACCTGTCCTGGCTGTGTCTCCTCCCAGCCTGCCACACACACCCCCAGTCCCCTCACCAGTGTGGCACTATGAAAAGCACAAAAGGCCTTGGCTCTGTGTAAGCCCTGCTCAGCAATAACAAAACCATTTCTAGGTCATCAACCCTGTGTTCAGCACAAATCCAAAACACAGCTCCACACCAGTCACTGTGAGGAAAATTAACTCCACCCCAGCCAAAACCAACATATTCCTACACTGACCTGCTTTATAATGTGCCTGTAAGAACAAAATATCCATTGTGTGTGTGTGTATCAGAAATACTTACTAAAATACAGTAACATTAAACATGAATAATTTTCACAGTAATGAAAGTTCTTGCTCATAATACATAAGTAAGGAATTCTCAAACTGGGAACCAGCTCAACATCCAAGTATATAAAGAGCAACAATGGGGGAGAAACTATTTACAGCTAGCTAAGAAGAACATTTCTGTAAAGAAGGAATTTCAGTTTAAATTGTAAATACATGTCTTCTACTTTGTGGAAAATGTTCATTTGCTGATTCACCTAAAGATTGGCCATTGGAGCAATTGCTTCTTTGTATTAGAATTTGACCCAAAAAAATTACTTGAATTAACTACCTGCAACAAAGATGTTTGTTTCTCTGGAGAGAGACAATATGGTAGAGAGATGCACATAGCATGATTAACTAAAACTCAGACCAAGTTTAAAATATTTAATATTGTAAAGAAAGAGGTCAATAATAGGTAACTTGAAAGGCTTTTCATATGTAATTCTCTTACTCTTAATAAAACCTAACTTGCCCCAAGAGGCAAGCTTCTTTCAAGCACTGTAATTGCAGTATGACAGAAAATGGTACAAATAACCAAGATCTCCTATCTTTAATTTGCAATGAAATTTGGATTAGTTCTTCCCCACAGCCCTTCCACTTTTGATGGAAAAAATGTGTGTTTTTCTTAGAGACAAGAGGAAAATGTTGATGCTCAGAGATGCAAACTAGCCCTTTAAGGCCTTTCCTCAGGAATCATGCCAAGACTTTTCTGTTTACTCAGCAAAAGTCCCCTGCCTTTCAAGCTAGATTTGCATATGCCTTAGTTTGGGAAGGAAACATATTCATACTTATTTTATTCAAATTATAATAGTGTCACCCTTAGGGATTAAGACTTCAGTTGCTTGGATACTGGAAAATCTTGGTGACACATATAACAAATACATTTACTAGTTCCCTTTATCCTGAGTCTAATCAAGCTGTGCATTTCATTCCAAAGTGTGATAACAGCAATGTATTTCCTCTAGATCTTGCTGGCACTAACTTGGATCAAGGGTCTGCTCTGATCACGAGCTCCTGAACAGGCACAGCTTTTAAACTTGTGCTCAGCATAAAATTCCAGAAGTGGCACATTTCAACTGCTCACCTGTCTATTGGTCTTAAGACAACTAAAGAGCAGCCAGGATTTTTATTTCAAATGTCCATTTTGTTATTCTTCTGTGCAAAGTGATTTTAAATGGTTATTTTCATAGCTTACCTCTCTCTCTAGAACAGCTAGGAAACAACCACTGGAAATTTCTGATGGCTCCATTTTGAAAAACATTTCAGTGGAAGACTCTGAATCAGAGCAAGTAGAAAAAATAGAAGGAATAAGCCTGTGAAAAAGAAATGGCAGACCAGAAAATAATATTTAAGAATATAAAAGAAAATAAACAAGGATACATTAAAAGTAATTTTCAAATTATGTCTTTCAGTAACATAGCTTTGTCATTATTTTTTTTAAAAATGGAATTCAAGAAAGGCACAAGAATTCATCTTTTTAGAATTAAGTAGGTTTTTTTTCCATTTTTTCAGTAATTCCTTTTTTTTTCCCCAATTATTAAGTATATTAATCACCAGATAATAAATACATAATATGACAATGAAAAACTATGTTTTTTCTCAGGTGTGCACTTACTGAGTGATCAAGTTGTCCCTGAAGTTGGGGAATGGTCTGAAAACACTAAGGAGCTTGCAGAAATAGTAGAAGTGTTGACTTTGAGTTATAATAATAATAGTAATAATAATAATAAATATCATAACTTAGGTTGGGAAAATTTGCTATTTGTTCTAATTGAGGGCTTTTTCTTCAATTTCACAATTTTGCAAGAACTAGCCTCTTCTGTTCCCCTTGAATTCCAGAAATGTCTGGCTGTTATAAAGCAGTCTCAAGGACTTTGCTCATAAGGCTAGCAAACTATACTAAGCTGTCTCAGTACAGAAAAACACTATCAAAGTGTCCTTTTGTAATTATAATTCCCTCCTCTTCACTGAGGACTGTAAGATAAGAGTCCTACTCCTTAATGCTCCACTAACTCTCTTGTGACAGGGCTTTATTCAAAGATGGTTACAGAGAAATGTATTCAATATTTGACAGCAATATCCTGATTTGGCTGGTTAGTTCACTTTTAATAGGAAGTCTGAAAAACTGTTTGTTTCCAAGTTCTCACCACAATCTCGATTTTTTTTCTATGTTCCTTGGAACTTGATAAAACAGGCTACAAAGCTCAAATCCTCCTCGCATTACTAAATAAAGCTCTTATGTCTTATGACACAGATTTTTGATTTTACATAAGCTTATTCAATGGAAAAAACCTCAGTGGTAATCTTTTATTGATGTATATAAGTTACTGTTCACCAGGAATCTCTTCAATGACCCTGAAAAATGATGTAGAAATTAATTCAAATTTGATAGGCCAAAGCAAAATGCACGAGTGGTTTAGACTACTCTATACACACCTGTTTGCCATGTGTACTCTTGCTTTAGGTAAAGCTGCTGCTGTAAACTGTCATATCCTGAAGGTAAGTTCAGCTTAACCAGTGTGAACATGTTTTAAACCACCCTTAAAACTGCACAGCCCTAAAACCAACTGTGTGACCCCAAACTCCAAGAGAGCCTTATTTTGTTTGGCACCACTTCAGTACTGCAGAGTAATTCCAAAAAGATAAAATGCACATAAGCAAAAATGCTTTAAGAGTTTCCTGAAAGCCCTCAAATTTCTTGGAAAAGGGAATTATTATTTAGTAGATCTTTGATGATCATACAATATGTTTTATTATGACTTGTCTCTCAAAGATACTGTAAACATGGGGGTTAGTAACTGCAACAGCCTTTCATTCTATACTGCACTGTTTTAGTCAAGCAAGTTCTCTAATTAATTCTAAGAAAAGGGTAAAAGGAATTTTTTTTAAGTAGTACATGCATCTTAAATGGTTTGGGCTTTCATCTTAAGCATAATCACTCTGTATATTTTATGTATGGCAATCTATTACTGCTCTGTTTGTGCTGATTACAGCAGCTTTATTGTAGCAAGGACTATGATAAAACATCCAAGATACTGCATGACAGGGAAGGAGGAACTGAATCTGAAATTGTCATTTATGAAACTCAATCAATCGTCAGTCACAAATTTGCTCAGGTCTGAAAAAATCCTAATGTAATTTTATTGTCTTTTTCTTACCATCCAAGATTGCCTTTTTGAAAGTGTAATATGATTTGGTGCTTTGACAACATTCATGATGCTTCTCCACAACAGTGAACAGATTTTGGCTTAGCTTTATGGGGAGGGAGGGGTTTTACAAAAGGGGGATTTTTGAAAAAACAATTAAAGCTCCAGGAATGTTTTTTTAAAAAAATTTCTATGTTATAAACTTACATATTATTTATATTCAATAATTTAGAGACCATTACATTCCAAGGTTCCCCAAGTTCTCCCCATAGAGTTATAGCTGCACAGAGGTCAAGACAGACTCCAGAAAATTTCAAATTCCAAAGGAAAACACAAGCAAGAGGCCATAAATGCTTTTGGTCTAGCACACCATCATTGGCAAGACATACCCTGATTTCATTCCACTTACTGTAAAAAAAATCAAGCAGACTGCTATTTTCTATCAGTGAATTTGAAAAAAGATGCACTTTGTTGCACTGTGTCTTATGAATAACATACAACTTTTAAACCTTCTTTGGACTGGCCACAGTTAATATTTACTCTTTTAATCATGCAAAATTTAGTTACACTGAATATTTGAGCCACAGTACCTTTCCCTTTGATAGCCAGACTATTAACTAAGGTAATATAAAATCGAAAAACTATAGTATTACTCTTCTGTGCTTTTTACAACATGAACTCTTTTAAACCTGCATCCAGTAATCCACTATTGTATCTATGTGCAAGTGAATGCCAACTGTTTGCACTTACGTGACTGAAAGGAAAATACAGAAAATACCCATCAGTCTTTTACCAATTCCTCTGGCTGACAGAGTGATAGCTAACGGGTTGTAACTACATATGAAGTATACAGCATACATACTTTTCTCATCTAAGTTTGTATTTTCCATGATTGCACAGGCTGATCTCTTACTGTAACCTGTCCTTCCTAGAAGGAAGGACAGGTTACAGTATTCATCTGAATACAGCAATGAGCAATCCTACAGCAAAGGGTTCTTATTCTTCTGTATGATTCTTACAATTTAAGATTTAATTTCTTTTTCCTTTGAAATTGATCATTCTACTTCAGAAGCAGAGAGCATGCTAGCAAGGTAGTTTCATTCTCTGAACACTAATACTATAATAGCAAGAGCTCTATCTGAAGAATGTTATTTCCAACCAGTGATACTTTCCTCCCATCTTAATTTCAGATGAACAAAAATATTAGATGAGAAAGTCAATAGAATACCGGTAAGTAATCTCATAAACAGAAAGAATGGCATGACAGGCAGCAAAAGCTATTTTAATTTCGTGCAAGATACATATCAGTCTAAGATAAGAATTATGCTACAATTCAAAGTCATACTTTAATTTTTCCACAGATAAAACTATTCATTCTGTACCTATATGGTCGTACTTTAGCTCCCTCCACTCCAGATTCCAGTGCTTTTTTCACTACAAGTTCATTTTCTTCTGGGTAAACTGAGCAAGTGCAGTAAACAATAGCTTGTACTTTGTTAACTACAAAACAAAACACAACTTTTTTACTCTTCAGATTCTTCATACTGACAGTGGTTTGGTAAGGATTAAAAGCATCATAAAAACTATGTCACTTTTACCTCCTGATCTCTAGTGTTTTTAAATAATTAAAATATTTTCAAATATTTGCAGATTTCAGCACAAAGTCAAAGCTGTCTCCAGTCTTTTCACACAACTACCAAAGAAGAGAGGAAAAAAGTGGCAGCATGCAGATGGAGGGAGACTATTTAAAGAATTTCTAAAGCAGAGTATAACTAAGCCATAAGCCAGTTCTCTACAAAATACTGAAGAGTATTATATTAATATCTGGTGGACACTACGACACAGAAACACCTTCAGACTGGAGGAAATCATTGTTCGGGGGTTTGGTTACATGCTTATTCATAATTAATAGAGTAATTTGCGCATTTTTAACTATATTAAAACTGGTGATAATACAATGGAATTGATAGCACAAAGTCTTCCCAGAAAGTGGGAAACTAGCACACTTACATTTCAGTGCATGAAGCAACTCATTAAGCTGCCTCTCAGCAAGAATCCTGAGTTTATCCTCAGACACAAATCCCTGGAAAAGGTCTCGTAGCAATTCTGCATCTAAAAGCAGAGAGTACTAAATTTAGTCTTGCAATTTGTATTAGTGTCTAAAAATTCAGTTGTTTGCAGAAGCAGACGTGGTTATTACTGGTTCAGTGGGAAGGTAGGTTTTACAAATTAGAATACCAAGGAGTGCCTGATTTATTTGCTTTACTTCTTTACCTGTAATTACTGGTGTCTCTTACTTGCTTCTAGTTCATGAGAATTGTACAGTGAAAGGATTTATACAAACAGTCAATAAAGGAATGTAATCAAATAGAAAATTATGTACATGTTGGTATCTTCAAATAAATTTTCTGCCTATATCTTTTTATTTAAAAAAAGCTATACACACTCTGCTCCCCAGAATCACCCTCAAACTTTCATACTATCAATCTGAAGCAGTCACAGAATTATGCAAGTTAATTTATATATTTTATAGTAATTAAAATAAGGAAGGTTTCTTTAATAAAATTATACAATTTACGGAAGCCCTGCACTGATTAGACTAAAATACTTGGATCTATTTCTACCAGAAAGCATGAGCTAGATATTGTATCAAAATTTACCTCTGTGTTCACTTAAAATAAGCTCCATTGGATTGCCAGCACCCAGTTCAGAGCATTGTGGTATCAGCAAAATAACTTTTGCCTTTTCAAGTCTTGGGTCTGTTGGCTGAAGCTCAGTAAAATCTTCATGTAACAACCAAATATCTGAAAAACAGGGAAAACTCACCACTTACAGACTGCAAGCAAGCCTGCCTACAGGTGACAGAGGTGAACAGACTGTGGTGTTACACAGAACTGGACAGAGCTGGAGCCTGCTAGATTCAGATTCTCCACAGTATGGCCTATGGATTCAAGCTGATTGAAAGGCTGCATCTTCCACTGAAAAGACAGTTAATGTGCTGCATTCTGTCCTGATAGTATCCTCCAGGTAAACTGGACAGGTGCATGTGTTTTGGATTAACACTCTCAAACAGCTGGAAATCAGACTGAAAGCAAGAGCCAAAACACCAAAAGTTCCCCGCTACCAGCTACACCAACTGCTACATAGTAGCTACTTCTACAGAAAAAATCACCAGTATTTCAGGAGCTTGCATCTATGATACGGTTAGACTGTAATTAACTTGACGGTAGCTGAAGAGCTATCAGCTCACCTTGTGACAAAAAAGTTGTTAGTGCCAACCCCAAGCCTCCAAAGAAGGGCTCTCTGAGTTCTGACAAAATTAGTCCATATTTACAGATATCACAAACTGTATCTCAATACTTCTTCAAAATACCAACTGTTTTAGCACCTACTTGTGCATCCCATGTGACTGAAACTGTTCATCAGTTCTTCTTGTTTTACCGAAGATTTCACACCACAAACAAAAATGCTGCAGCTGCTGTCGTTTGTCAGCACTGACATGTGGGCAATGGTCAGGTGGGAACCCATGTGAGCCATTATAATGTCAGCACCTTCACTCAACAGCGCGCGTGCCGAGTGTACAGCGAGGCTGCGAGACTTGTCCTACAACACAATGACACAAAAATTAACTATGATCAACTATCTTGGTTTCTATGAATGCCAACCTTCTTTTTCCAAATGAGGAAAGTCTTCCATTGTTTTCATAGGAAATGGAAAAGAAAGGAGGAAAAAAACTAATCAGGGATATTTGCTAATCAGGGATATTTGCTGATACAGAATTAAATACATTACAAAACCAAGCAGTCACTCAATAAATTTAAATAACTTAATTCTAAGTAATACAAGAAAAAGCATAGTATCTACAGGTGAAATTAAAGTACATATCATCCTCATAAGGAGGAACTCCTACCAACATCTTGTTCCAGAAAAGACAAACACTGGCCACAATTCAGGCAGAATTCATCCTCTGAGAGAGCTTAACAGAGAAATGCAAAACTATTCACATAGCTCTTGATGATAATTACAGGAGAAATGTTGCCCTTCAAGATTTTGCTGAAATTTGAACAGAGAGGCAGACTGGAATGCAGAAAGCACAAGACACAGTTCCACAATAGTAAATGCTCTTGTACCAGTGGTGATTAAGAGAAAATTTTATCAAATTACTTAAAAAGGCAAGGAGTGACGATACTGACCACAGATACCAGGTCTTGCACCAAATCTGACAAACTGATGATAAATGGAAAGGGAAAAAGAAAGTGCTAAGCCTTTAAATTCACATCACTGTCTATGTACACAGAGCATTCAAGCAACACCCTACCCCACCACAGAGATGGAAGTTTTGATGGTTTTATTTACTCATTTTGAATACTTTTAAGTAGTTACACTCAGAATTTGTTCCCATTACCTACAGGGCTGTCATCTATAGTTCTTTTCTGCAAGTATTGTATTTAAAATCTACAAACTGAAATGGAATATTGAATACTGAGTCACTTTTTAAGTTGAGCAATAAATTTTGAGGCTAAAGTTTTCAGACATCTAGTGAAAATGCTGGTTGAAATATTTCTGCTAGCATTTCAGATAATTCATGGTTGTGTTGTTGCATGGTTACTGCAACTCCCTACTCTAGAACAGAAACCTCCCACCAAACTTCACTGGGAAGTCTAACAATGGCAAGTCAGTGGGGGTTATGGAGATCAAGTAACCACACTGCACAAAATACAAAGAATTGTGATCATTCCATCACAAACATGCATTTGAAGAGGAAGAAATATTACAGTAGCATACCACTCTCTATTAACTGAGGGAAAGCACATGGAGTTATATCGAAACTTTCCTCACATTTTCAGAAGTGAGACTGCCTCTTCTGACCATTTTTATATTTACTTCAACAGCTCTAAAATTAAATTTAAAACATTCTACTAACTTAATTGCAGCTATCAATTAAGCATTGACATTTGTATGCTAACTTTAGTAAGTGGATCCGTTTGTAACCTAATCATTACAAATGTCCAAAACCTTATGAGAGTTTATCACTGCCTGACTGATTTAATAGAATAGTCACACAATTCACAACCTCTTTCTAAACCAAAGCAATTATTTCAATGTTCAGATCATCTGACTCAAAGCTGAACATCAACTCACCTGCAGTAAGAGTTTGCAATCTGCAAAAATATCTAAATTAAGCAGTTCTTCTTTAAGAGAGGAAGGAAAAACCAATACATCTTGGCAATGTTGGTCCACAGCATATGTGTAATGGTCAAAGTCTGACACAGATTCAACCTTTGTGAATCCCTTCATCTCCAAATCTCTGATAACATCTTCAAGGCTGTTAACATACAACTCTAACCATTAAATATACAAGAGTTACTTAAGCAACACAGTTTACATTGATTATAAGAATTTTTTACTTCTGTTATCGTGTGTTTATACATATGCATACATATATAGGTATAAAATGCATACTGTCTAATGCAGGAGGGAAACTTACTCTCCTTTAGGCATGTAAGTTCTGGTTTGAAACAGTTAATTTAATAAGTCTGATACAATTAATTAAAAAAGAGGCATGTGTCAAAAGAGGATGATTCAAAGCATCAAAACAGAAATGTCCATGTGCTCAGGAGACGCAGTAGTAAATTTACTGCTGGATGCTTTAGTTCTTTCAATTGCCTTCAATCTAGCCCAACTCACCAATAATTTTAATGGCTGACACTGAAAGAATCCTTGTGTAAATGTAATGAAAGCATAACTGCTGAGGTTAGCAATTCAAATATCATAAAGATTTAAAGGTATATATAGCAAGAGATGTTTCTTGAAATGCTATTTCAGACAGTGCCATAAGTTTATACAGTACATTAAACATGGGATGGAAGGAGCAGCTTTTATTTATTTCCTATTTAAGGGCTCTAAACTCACACCCAAAGTAAGGTACATTATCTTGAAGAGCCTATAACCTAAGCACTGAACACTGATCCAAGACAAGAGTAGTAAAACAAAATTCTTAAAAACGTTACAAAATGGATTACCTGTCTAACAAAACAGATAACAGGATAATGTGGTATGTGGTTCATGTACCAGTTAGTACAGAACTGGGAACAGCAGTGTTACATATATAGTAACCTAGAGAATACACGGATTTTAAAATGTGTATTTTAATTTAAAGTTTACATTATCCTTGCAGAATAAACAGCAGGTTTAAGTATTGTGTTTTAACATCCTTTGTCAAGACTATGGTTTACACTAATACACCTGCTTTTAAAGACACTTTCTCTTATTTTTGTCACCAAGTTAACTCACTCATATTTTTTTTCTAACTTTTTTTCCTCATTTATTTGAATGACCCACACAAGCAACAGAACAGGAAGAAGAACTGTTACAAAATAGTGTATAAATACAACTACTACAATATATAAAAACTTCAAAAAAAAAAATAACACAAGGGCACTGCACTAAGCAGAATTTTCCTGTAAAAATTTTTAATTACTGGTAAAAATATAACCTGGAAATTCTAAAACAAGTATGTAGCAAACTATATCACTTCATATGCAAAAACATCAATATCAGATGATATTTTAAAGATCTTACCTGATTTTTAATGTGTTTATCCAAAAACAGATAGGTAAAGCAGAAGTCCTTTGTTCCTGCTTCGATATGGTTTCTGGTACAAAGTATTCAATTGAAAGAGCATCATGTTTGATGCGACATCGTGCTAGTGCAGCTGCCAGTTTGGTCTCATAGCTATAAAAACAGTCACAAGTTTAGTAAGTTTTATAAATGTTTTCTTCAGCTGTTAGCATGCAACATTTCTGTTACAAAACCATCTTGCTCAGAAACCAGATCCAAAAGGGACACCTTCTTCTACAAGCTGCAACGGAAAATACAGTTACAGAACATTTTTTACCCCAGACAACAGCAGATGCAAGGTGGTAGTCAATAGCTAAGATTATTTTATTTAAATCAGGCAGAACTGGAATTATAGCAGAGGACTCTCAAATACATCCATTTTCTCAGACAGCTAAAAAAAAAAATCTCAGTATGTTTTGGAACTGCAATGTGTGGAATACAACCATCAGATTCATTTGCATGTTTTAAAATATAAATACATACATGTACAGAATGAGCATTTGATGAAAGCTGACCCCTAAACATGTACAAAAACAATACAAGTATGATGGCAACCAGAAGTCACTTTTATTATTATTACATGAAAATGTCTGAGAAAATATTTCTAGTCTTTTCTTCCCACAAGCTTCATGCATATTACTGATACATGATAATACAAAATAAATAAAAATTGCTGGTGAACTACTTCAGATATCTTATTCACTGCCCTCCAGAAACACCTTGCACTTAAGAGATTAATGAACTTTTTGGGCCATTCTAAATCCAGCAGCAACACAATTTTGTCTAATAAATGCCTTTTGAGTTAAACAAAATGTTGTTTGTAGTTTGATGGAAAAGATAATAAATATTAAAATGTTTCTGTATTCTGGTTTTTGTTCTCATTATTTAAAATAATAAATATTTAACAAAGTTTCATAGTAGAAGTACTGCTAAATAGATAAATGTTATTCCATTCCATGACCTCTTGATTCTATTACACTTGCATTTATGAATATTTACTGAATATTTAATTTCCTTCCTAGAATTGTATGAAAGCTTTAATAATGCCAAAATAAGATAAGATGCCTGCAAGATAATCCACAATATAAGGATGGTTTCTTAGCTGCATTTTTCATAACTATATAAATATGAATGTTTGCCTCTAAACTAGTCTCTCATTAAAAAAAAAGCCCACAAAATTTTAAGGTGGAAGACATGTTTATTAATTACCTTTAAAAGGCACTGATTATACAAATCTTCATTTTTGCTGATCTGTATCAACAAAAAATAGCTCTTTGCACATATACCTGTATAAATAATCCCCTATTTCCTGAACTTCTGCTACAAGTTCCTCTTCAGCAAAAATCTTTCGGTTTTGAAATTTTCGGTCTTGTAGGTCATAAAGCATCACAACAAGCAAGCTGGTTAGCTCATCTGGCTGCAAGAGAAAAGCAACTGGATAAAGGAAGTGACCCAAAGCATGAATTATTTCTGAAAAAAGATCCATATCAAACAGCAGACTCCCATGCAAAAGGCATTAAAAACCCTTAAATGCTTACTTGCAAGAGTATGAAAGTAATTACTTGTGGAGAGTTAATAAAACACTTTTTTTAAAAATATTTGAGTTTTTAAAAATGTATTTGAGTTTTAAAAAATATTAAAAATATTTTTAAAACTCAAATACATAACTTACAAGTTGTTTTGATTATCAAAATTAAAAACATTCTCCATGCACGCAGATAAAATACTGTATCTTAACTTCTAATGTTATCAGAATTGAAATTGAAATTATTTTCTCTTCATAAAGTAGTTTGTTAAATAGCTAAGCTAACAAAAACTTCTTGTCTATGAATTCCTCTCTTGTGGAATTGTCCCAATACACTCAGTTGTAATAACCCTTCTGCTTGTGGGATATATATAAAATCTCTTTTCTCTGTCTAAATCTTTAAACCAGGGAGCATCTCCTGCTAAAGTACAATAATTTCTGCACTTCAGTTACTATTGTTTGCCTCATTACATCAAATTCTTACAGTTATTATGCCTTCTAAAATTCTTGCCTTCTCACAAATATCACCAAAATTAGTTAGAAAACTGAAGTTATTCGGGAGATACTACCAAACACAAGAGGTTAGCATAAAACTCTTACTTCCTTACAAAAACAAGCCAAAGATAATGGTGTTAGATCATTTGCCTGCTCACATCAACCTCCACAAACCATATCAGCTCAAGTTTATCTTGCAATTTTCAAAGGCATCAAAGAAAAAACTGGAAGGAACAGCAGAACATTCTGTCAGCTCTAGAATTTCTTTCCATGTCAAAGCAGGAAACCATGTTGAGAGTGTGAACTGGACCAGTTTTTGCCAGTACAATATTTGTATACAGTACTGTTTGCCCAGAAAATGAACCATGGGGTCAACGCATTTTTTGTCCGATGGGATTCACTCCATGTTTTCCAACTACCATGGGTAGGAAGGAAACATTTTTTTCCCCTGCTCACAAGGGGACACAGCTGGGAAGGAAAGCACATGGACATGGATAATATCACTGAGCAAGTACTATGTTGTAGTGAAGTTCATGGCTTGCTCTCCCACCTTCTTTCTTTGAAGGCTTTGACTTCCAGCAATCAGTTACAACAGAATCTCACAACAGGCTTTGGAGATGGATGCTTTGGACAGCCATGTAAAAAGGTCAGCAATATTTCAGTCTAAGGCTGTCATGTACAACAAAGGTTGTTTTGAAGAATGTTGTAAAATCCTCAGAAAAGGTACTAATTTAGTAAGTTTTATTTTTAGTAAGTTTATTTTTACAGGAAACAAAAATGACTCAAAAAAAGTTCACTTACTATTGAGTAGCATGGGTAAACCTTACTATCTACCAACATTTCTTCAAGAAGATCTTGATCTGTAAAAAGAAGAAAATGTTGACAAGTTATGCCACTCTCTACAATATTCTATGGAAGTAAGTCACTAAATTGTAATTTTAAACATCATGAAAATCGAGGGCAAATTCAATCACCAACAGTAGCAACCCTATGTAATTCATTTACATGAAAAAGAATAAAATGTTTGATTTCACAAATTCTAATAACACTTAGCTATATTTAAATATTTGAGGGATATGAGTAGTCTGGTAAGTATGTATATTCATCCATAATTAGGATGTGAAAAGAAGCACTGAGATGAGCTCAGCTGGTCAGAGCAGGGTGCTAGTAACACCAAGGTTGTGGGTTCAATCCCCTCACAGGCCTTCCTTGACAATCCTTGTAGATGCCTTCCAATTCAGAATATTCTGTGAATCTGTGACTCTGTAGTAACTTGAAGCTTAACAAAAATCTCCCTAGATCTCTGCTGTCAGGCAGACATGGAACACGTATTTTTCCACGTTTTCTCTGCTGCATCATTTCTGTTAGCAATTCTTGGGTGAGTTTTGTACTTACATTTTAGAGTTTTGAAAGCCAGTTCGTAGGACACACGCCTGGACTGCTCATCTTTAAAAGCCACCATGGGAGACTCTGAGGTATCGCCATAGCGCAGCAGGATTTTACCTGAACTCTTTTCAGTACGAAGGCCTTGAAAAATCTTAGCTGCATTTATGTAGATGGAGTCAGGATAGCCATCCTTCCCAATCTGAGTCACTGCTCTTTTTTCAACAGATCCCTTTTCATCCGAAATTTTCGTTGCACTCAAGACTGAAGTACCATTTATAACATCCACATGTGAAGACACCAAATTACTTTCAGAATCTGGCATTTTTCCAGTTGCTGACTGTGTAAGTGCAAGTCACAATCCTGCTGCCTCTGCAAAAAAGCAAAGTTTGTATTGAATAATGAAATTTTCTTCCAGTAGAACACACTTTTCCCTTCCTTTTAGGGCTTTCAATTTTCAGGTTCTAATCTTGCAAATACATATATATGTGTATCATCTATATTTCTATACATCTATCATCTTACACATCAGAGAGGAGTATTTATAAGTGTTTTCTTACATTATTTGTTTTCATCAATGCACATGCAAAGACTGGTGACTTGTTTTAAAAAGGCCAGTGCTTTACAATCACTGGTCCTTTATGGAATATACACACAGATCTGATTCTGGGTCCAATAAGAACCATTATTAATGCAGGCAGAATAGCATCTCTTACCAGGAATTCTCCTTTAATAAAAAAGACACTATAATTTCAATGCAGACATCATGTCTTGCAAAGAGCCATCCTGGAAAGAGCTGCAGTGAATTCCAAATGTTTGTCCACTAAACTGCATATCTGTTCTTAAAAGTGGAAAACAGAGATCACCCAAATGTTAATGTATTTAATGCATTACCTAAGCACAATTTTAAATGCAGGAAACCCATTCTGAGAGTCTCTAGAGAAAATATCCAACTCTCTCTAAGCCCATGTGCATTTCTTAAATTTTCTGCACATTTTACATTAACATATATAAAAATTACCTTCCCCAGAGGAGGAATAGGGCTTCAAGAAAATGAAAAATTCCCAGAATTAATTGAATGCCAGAATATTCTAAAGTTCCACATAAAACATATTTGAAGTATTGGATTTACCCTACTTGCTCTGGTTGTTCCAACATGCATTTATGATAATGCCTGGATATGCAGAAGTCATATTAACTGTTCAGAAGTGGCTTAAGCCAAAACAAATTTAAACACAGAATAAAGATTTTTTAAAATCTAACTAGTCTTCCTGTCTAGGAAAGAATAATACAAAAAAACTATGAGAAATTTAGTAGCTATAGCACAAAAAGCTAGGCATGGATCTACTGCTGCCAAAGAATTCTGGGTATTTTAGGATTAATAGTACAAAATAGCAGAATTTGGTGGGGGGAGAGGGGAATACCAGTTTAGAAATCAAGAAAGTGCTATTCTGATCAAATTGAAGGAGTCTTCTTTTTTGCTACATGATTTAGTTCATTACAACAATTCTCAAGCTTTTTCCCTACACTCCCCAGCACCACTAAGGATAAAATACACACCTCTTTCTCCCTAGGTCACAAACACTTGCTCACCATCCTTTCTTCCTCTCTCCTTTCCTGCCCCCAATCACAAAAAAACAGAGTGGCAATGTAGGATGGCAGCACACAGAGTTGGAGGGGCAAGGGAGGGGACACAAACTGTTGCTTCTCCAGTAGGCAGCCATTAAATGCTCCATGCTGGGCCACCATTCCCCCATTTAAACTCCTTTTCCCAAACATGGGTGACACTCAGCCCATCTCTCCCCTCTCCAAGACCAGCACAAGTCAGTGTCCGCCCAGCCCAGCATGCTCCACACAGTGTACCAGTGTGGCTTCCTGAATTCTGGCAACTCATCTGGAGGAGGCCTCATCTCATTCTCCTTCCCCAGGATTTGCTCTCCAAAACTGAGAACTGCTAATCCTGGAGAAGCAACCCTTACTGTTACTTTACAGAGGCCTCAGACAAACAGCTTGTTCTGTTTTGCAGGAGTTTTGCTCCAACAACCCCATTAGATGCAGCAGTGCTGGACCCATGGAACAAACATAAATTTATTTTATGAAGCCATATTGAAACAGAACAAGCAGTGCTATCAAAAGAAAGCCCTATTCTCCACTAGAAGGAAGCACCAGATCACCTAAAACAAATTGAAACACTTGTGCTTAGAAAGGAGAAAAAAAAATCATAAATGCTTACGTGATCTTTTACACTGTTTTGACCAGCAAACATATATGTCACAGAAACAGAGGCACCATCTCAGAGACCTGAAACTCATATGTCCTCTCCAGGGGAATGCAAATATTCTATTTTAGAATATGGAACAAGTGAACTATGTCTGTGGTGTAAGGACTTTGAAGACTTGTAGAGTTCCCAAGTACTATTTGTGACTTCTTTGCCAAAGCTGTTTTTGCTAGCCACAACACACACTGCTATCAGGATGATTTGATGAACACACTTCCCCAAAAGACAAATGTCATCCTAATAAAGATGAGATGCCAGTGTTCTGCCCTGTGCAGACACAGTGCATGTTTGTAACACTGGAAATCACAGTCTGATTTACTGAATGCTGTGCCAAGCAGACAACACCAAGCTGGATTAATACAAAGCTCAGCTGGGAAGAAGAGCTTCCCAGACAAGGGAGAAAAGATCCTGCCTTTGTTTGTGGATCTCAAGCAGATTACTCAGTTGACAGGGAAAAAAAAAACACTCAAGGTCCCAAAACCAGAATGGCTTGAAGGATATCTCCAGCTTCGACTTAATAAACTCAAGCAGACAGAATTATGACATTTATTCATTGCACAGCATAGTAAGTGATTCACACACACACATCCCCATAAAAATCAGTAATTCCTTTGTTTACACACCAGTAAGTATATTTTTCCCATTTCTTCAGTTATCACCTTTTTCAGTAGCCTCTACAAATAAGGAAAAGAGAGAAAGAGAAAACAGCCCCACGGCACTTGTGTTGTATCAGGTACAGCAGGCCAGCCTGACCACCCAGCTCCGATTCACATGAACAGGGATCCCATGAGGAGCAGCTTTGTGAGCATGGACGTGGCTGCTCACACACCAACAAACAGTAAATCCCTGACAGCCATAGGTACACCCTGGTTTTCGTCTCACTAACTCTGTGGGGACGCATGGCTGCATCTACTTCCTACCATCCCTGCGACTGACACTGAGCGTCAAAGCCCCTGCTGTCCCCAGCTCCAGCCAAGCTGGAGGGCAGCAAAGACTACTGAGAGTCAGGAAAACAAGTCAGCCACCACACCATTCCCCTACTGTGCTTTATTCATGCGAAACAGCTGAACTCCACTCACAGGACAGGCATACAGAAGGGGAGGAGGGAAAAAGCAGCTATTTCTTTGTAAAATCAGGCAAAGCGTTCGTTCATTGAAACCCTGCCCTGACGGGCCCTGAAACGCACCCAGCTCCCCAAAGCCGGGCGGCCGCGGCACAGCCACTGCCCTTGGCCTGGGCAGGGCCCGCGGGGCTCGTACCGGGCCTGGCTCCTGCGGCTCCCTCGGGGCGCTACGGGCGGGGCTGCGGGCAGCACCCCCGGGCCCGTGCCGGGCAGGGGTCGCCCCATGCCGGGCAGGGCAGCGGGGCCCCTGCACGGGCCGTCGGCCGCAGCCGCCCGGCCCCGCCGCGGCCCACACGCACCTGCGGCGCCGCCACCCGCCGTGCTCGGGCCGGGGCGCCGCCCGCACAGGCCCCGCCGAGCGCGGCCTGGGGGCCCGGCTCCATCCGCAGGGGCCGGGCCGAGCCCCCAGCCCGCGGCATCCAGCGGGGCACAGAGCGCCCGGCAACGGCGCGCACGGGGCTGGAGTGGAGGAGCGCTTCCAGAAGCTTCCCTGAAGCGACCTCCGAGCAAATCCCTTCGCGGGAAGGAGAGCTGCTCCCACGATCCTTTTGGAACTTCAGTTTGTTTTGTTGTTTTGTTTGTTTTTTTTTTTAACCCCATTGGTTAAAAATAAGTCCAAACAGCATTAATTGTCACAAACTCCACGAGCACGCTTACAGCCAAGTGTTACCGACACTCTCACGCCTCACAGCATGGAAACGCTACCAGGACTGGAACTCCCCCAAGTACAGGAATAGCCCCAGATAAGCTGCTGGGGTTTCACTTGCACTTGAAATTAGCGGCGTGATCGTATAACGTTTTAGCTGTCTCGGCCTCTGCTTTTATTCAGAATTTGAAAACATAATTGGGACATGTTTTATAATTGTTTCCAGATGTTTTCTTTTTAAAAAGGGAGGGAAAGGGGGAAAAAATTATTGAAAATATTTCAGTAATCAATAAATCAGCCATAACCTTTGTAAAAAACCGGAAATCTGCTTTTTCCCCGCAGAGTTTGTTCCTGTTACATCAATGCTTTCATTGCCAACTTTAATTCTCCTGTATAAGAGGGAAACCGCTGTGATTCTGTTAAAATCTGTGATGACTTTTGGAGTGTCATTTCTCCAACAAGATCCTGCCTAGGGCCTCACAATAGCACCTGTCGCAGGTACGAGTGCCCTTACACAGGGAAGATAGAAGTACAGGCTTCTGCAGCAGGGCTGCACAAAAGCTAGATAGCCAGGGCTTTGGTATAGGTTGGCTGCACATTTGGTAAAGCTCAGTACAAACCTTAGTATAGCCTCATTTTTACAGATTGTGAGTTTACAGAGTTTTTTGGGAACAAGCTGCATTGAAGCACACAAGCCAGTGCTTGTTATTCCTGCCAAAAACTTGGGTGCTAGCCAGATCCCTTTCTGGTATCAATCTTATCAGATATCTAAGCAAACCAAGATGTGACTCTATGCAATCGCCTGCATCAGGACTAGAAAGTTTGGGGAGTTAAAAACAGTGCTTAATTTGTTGACAACACCCCTCTGGTCTGGATCTGCTACGTGCTCCAGCATGGCTGGTGCAACTTTGGCAGCGACAGTTAGTTACAAAATGAGCCAAATATGCTGGGTAGACTTTGCACATAGCAGCTCAAACAGATCCTGGATCCTTCCTGATAAATGGGTAAAATACATGTTTAATAGGTTGTGTGGATCAATAGGGCAGTATGCTAGCTACAGTATAGATAGAAAGGAATTTTTTGTGCTGGTTTTTTTCCATTTTGTCCAAATAGATACGGCAGCTCTTTTAAAAAGACACAACTGGGAATTGCTGCCCAAAATCAATTTAATTTATGTGTTCTAATATTTCATCTTCACTTTGAAATAGTTTATTTTGCAAAAAGTTCTGCTAATAATTTTCAGTATCTAGAACTATTTGTCTTTTGAAATAAATAAATATATATTAGCACCACTATCTCATTTCCATTTTGTCTGTGATGTTTTGATCTACTATCCCCTCATAAGAAGCCCCTCTAAAACTCCTTCATATTTTAAGTTAGACTTTTTAGTCTACATGCTTTTAACTTATTCACGGGCAGAGAAAAAAGGCAGTATTCTGTTCCATCTGGGGCCTTTCTTCCCAGAGCTAAGGAGGCTCTGGAGCTGAGCAACCCTCAAAAGGGTTAATTTGATGCAAGCTGAAGTGGCTCACTGGCTTGCAGGCTCAGCACCCTAGGTAGTGCATGAATGAATTGCTGACAAAGTTCCAGTAGAGCATTAAGAACAAGAATAGAAGATTAAATCTCACTTCCTTTCAGCACAACTTGTAGTACTTGAGTGTGTTTGTTAGGCTAAATAATACCAAATTTGGTAAATTGTTTCATTGAAGGTGAGCAATAGAAAACCATTAGGCTGTTATATGTAAGATAGTGGTTTAAACTATATCTCGTACTACTCAAGAACTGGATATGGTAAAATATCCAGTGAGCTTGGTGGCTTGAAGATGACACAGTGCATTGAGTTGATACTTCTACTTCTGTGGGAGTAAGATCTTGCTCCTAAGTCACAACTTTCATCTCAGAGTCTACCGGCCTATATTTGAAGACAGGGATCTTTTTCTCCTATGTACATAATTTATCTGATTTTTATCTGATCACTCCTTCTGTATCATAAGGTCTTTCTAACCTCATTTCTAATGGTGTCCCTCATCCTTAGCACTCTGAATACTTTTATGTATTGGCAAACTATAACATCTCATTGCTCCTCTCCCTTTCCAGATTGTTGCTGAACAAAAAGTCAGTATATAAATTACTAAAGAACTCCACTGATGACTTCCCTTCACACCTTTCCTTACAATCTTTTTGCCAGTTATTCATCCATACAAGGACATTCTTCTGTACTCCTCTTATTTTGAAATTACAATCCTAGTATAATAAATTATGCAGAGGCAGAAAGATCAAAATCTGCCATACAGATCATGCCCACAAATGTTGATTTCTGAAACTCTCAATTTCTCAAAAAAATCAAGAAACATCAAATATTTGACTTTTCTAGTGAAGTGACAGGTGCTGACATGGTACAGTAAAACCTAGGAGATCATAGGAGTTTCAATTCATCTAAGCCTTTTACATTGTAGAAGTTTTGATTATTCATTGAATTCACAGGAACTTGGGTTTAATGGCTTGTGAAGTTCTTCATAATTAAAGACCAGTGAGTAAATAATTTACTTAAAGCAAGTCAGATGTCATTAACATTCTATACCAGGATGCCATGTGTAACAAGCACATCTGTACTTAGTACCACGCTGTTATTGGGGGCCATGGAACCTGACCCTGTGTGGGGTTGCTCTCTTTTGGTTGCTCTTTCAGACTAGATTCAATATGTGAGAAAGGTTGCCATTTATTTTTGACCCAACACAGGTTGCCAAATTAATATGTAAACAGACCTATTATGTAGTAACTGGGAGTGGGTAAGTGAACAAAGACTTCACCAGTTTTTGTCCCTTTTAATCACTCTGTAAGTAACTGTGATTTCAGTGAAACTGAAAATAATTTTGATGCAGAAATGTTAGGAAATTTAATTGTTCAAAACTGATAGTCACTGTAATACTTTGTTTCATTCAAGGATGTTTTTGGTTCACTTTTCAAACCATTTAACAAGCACCATGTGTTAAACTTAAAACCTTTAGGGAGCTGTAGTGGGGAAAAACATATGACATGTTACCTTAAATTCCTTTTTTCTTTTATCTATTTCCTTCTTGTTGAAGTGTTACATTTAGTGTAAATTTCTGAAATACTCATCATATCCTGGTTATGGTGAGCTTCCTTGCCTCAGAACTGGAAGATTTAGAGCAGAGTGTTTTCATTAGATTTAGAAACTAATTTGAATTCAGTATAATAACTTCAGCCTTAAATCTTCATCTATTCAAGCATACACAAACTGGAGTCCAGCTGCCTGGACTCAAATGTAAGCTGAGAGCGTAGGACAGACGGAGGAAGTACAGATGATAAACAAATCTTCCTCCTTTGCTTTTCTAGTCGATTCGCAAATCCAGTCAAAAATGTAAGGGGTCCATTCAAAACCCATTTTTTACATTTAGTTTTTCTAGGTTTTTTAATTTTATTTTCAAAGGTAATGGCCAAATGAGTCCAAAAGTTGCTAATGGTTACTGAATGATCAACTCTTCACTGGAAAGCTTGCCCAGATATGTTTTATGCTTAACAACTGAGATTTTATTTAATTTTTTTTTCTCATTACACTTGCAAGAAATCTTGTATTAGGCTTTATAATAAGGGGGGGAAAAAAGTATGTTTTGCTATGGAATGTTATAAATTTATCTCATTCACTCTTCTGACCAATTATTTTACAGCTGGGACGACTGGAACTCAGAATTACACAGAAAAACTAACAGGAATTGGCTTGAAACTAACAAATGCCCTGGTGGAAAACAGTAGGATAACTAAAGCATTATTTTAGCAGTTGGAAGTGTGGAGGACAAGGGAAAGCTGATGACAAGGAAAGCTCAGGAAGAAATCTGAAGATCAGGCACCAGAATAGTTGATGTTAAGATCTGTAGAAACTTGAAAAAAGAATGGAGGAATAAGAGCTGCTTCAGGGATAATAGGAGTAAGAGACAGAGGAAAAAGACAATATTTCTAGCCAGAGGCTATCAGAGAAGGAGCAGAGCAAATTAGTGGAGTTTTCAGTCACATAGAAGCAAGGGGTACAAAAATCACTGTAGTGGTAATTAACATTTTGGTCACTCATGACCTTAGCTTTCCGAGTCTTCAAATATTATTATTATTATTGACATTCTGAAAAAACACAGCAGCCAGGGCATTAATAAAACATTCCTCTACAGATACACTCTTTCATTAAATTATAGATTATGTAAAAGTATTTCTATAATTTATTTACTGAGAATATGCAAAACTGAGTGCCTTATTTCTCATGGTTATGACCTCTAGCTAGTATAGTAATCATTACTGCTAACATTAAGATTCAAGAGTGACTTTCTGTTCACAAATACTTTTCATAGACAGGCATAAATTCCTGTTGGTATACATGGACAATTGTCAAAATAATATTGCTTAGCAAAGCTAGACTTTGACATATTCATACAAAAAACCACTGTATTCAGATACTCTTAATATAAATATGTATATATATATGCATATTTTGTAATTTATATAAGAATATATACTATAAATGTACATTAATATTATATATCTATATTAAAATATATATTTCTTGTTTATATATAACTATAGATATATATTTAAAATATTATTCCTGGAAGTTAAGAACAAGAGAGCAATTACCATTACAAATATTTCCCTCTGTTATCTAATTACAGCTCAAATGTAAGGACTTAACATATAAGTCACCTCAGTTGCTAATGCTTATCCTTTACCTTACTCCTGCATACATTCCATAGAAATCATTTCTGCAAGACAATGTTAATGTTCAGTTGTGCAAATCCTAATAAAATTGCAAAGAGGTCTGCCAGGAAGATAAAGGAGATGCAGCACAGAGAAGTAAAGCAGTCAGATAATTTGACACGGAAAAGCAGCAGCTATGTGGTCTGGCAGGATGTGAGAGAAGACATTCTTTCACCATTCAGGGACAACACATTCTGGTTTTAGTGACATAAACAGCTCCTTTAATTTTCATCTTGTACATAAGTAAGCACACCTCTACAGAATAGAGAGCCCTGAAGCTGTACATGCATAATGAATCAAGCCTCAAAAGATTTGTTCACATCCCTACACCTGCAAAATTAAATAATAACCTGCCTCATTAGTACATATTTTGTGGTACATGTCTAAAGTGGTGCTCAACACTTCTGTTGTCTGTTTTCTTCCTTTCTTCTATAGGTTAGGTTCAGAGACAATCTGAATGTCTAGGACAACTTGAGCAGATGTGAAGAAATGAATCCCTCTGTTCTTTTCCAGCACCCCTGCACAGGTGAGCCTAGACACCAAGATTCTAAAGAAGGCATTAAGATATCTGTGGTCTAAACAAAGTGAAGACACATGCTGCTAATGCCTGCAAGCACCCACTTCACTGTGGTTGATTTTGTTGTTAGCATAATCAATGATACACCCAAGAATCTTCTTGAGCTTGGTTAATTTTGTCTCCTTTTTCTGGAGGGGAATTTCAGTTTTCAAATTCCTTCCATCTGCAAATGGGTCTCCAGCCCCTTTCTTACAAAACTGGGAGTATTTGCCAGATCAAACAGCTCTTACAGCTCTGGCTGTTTATACTGGGTACCTTGTAAGAACAGGGGTGATTTAGCAGAAGAGCCTTGCATTCCCCATGACTCACTATCATCTAATAGCACACTTTTCAGCCCATTTTTGTGTGTCTCTTAAGAGTTTGTAATATGTGTTAGGCAGTGATATAAATAAAAACTGCAAAGCCTAAAAAGACAGAGATCAGTACTCTAAGCACATGTTATTATTGTTATTGTTATTGTTATTATTGCAGTCCAGTAGATTTTGCAGGCAGAAAATACCATCTTTGTGAGGGTTTTCCTACTTTCTCTCCCTGCTGGAAACTAAGTAACATAGTAACCAAGAGTTGATCTCAATTGAATGTCAACATGCTGACTTTGCAACTGAAGATACACACCTGTGTTACAGACACCTTTCTGATTAACAGCATTCATCACAGTGCCTGTATGCAATTTTCTCTGCTGATGAAGCTGATTTCTCTTTCAGAAATCTTCGGGCACTCCTCTGCAGATAAGAATATTGCAGAGAAATCTGTGAGTCTAACTCCCCTTGGAATGCTGCCAACCATTTTAAGTCTCAAAATTAACTCAGCCCTATTCACAAGATAATCACTTCTCTCTCAAATGTATTTTATGTAAAGCAGATTTATGAAGAGTGTTTTTTAAGCAATGAAATTTCATTGCAGCAATTGTGGCAGTGCATATGCATCATCAAGTCATTGCCTAGGAATGAGATTGCTTGACCCATTATGCAGCCACAGCCATAAGAAATACACTGTGCTCCTATTTATTGCTTTTTACCATTTGCAATCCACTTGGTAAGTTTTTTTGAGTGAAATTGTCCATTTTTTCCCTTCTGCCTTTGTGGCAATCTTCCAGCAATAATGACAAAATAGTCTGTTAATAACATGAATGGACAAGTTTTTTAGTATGACCATTGCATTCTCACCAACACCTGGCAGAATTGATAATGAAAAGATACATTCTTAGCCCTGGCTAGTCACAGTTGCATTTTTATCTTCTTGAACAAACAGAAATGAGAAAGTCTTCCCAAACAAAGATTAAAAGAATTTAATTCACTGAACAAGCAGAGGCAACATAGGAGTATTCATCAAAGCCAGGAGGATAAGGAACAGAAACAGTGGTTTTGAATCACATTTCTGTTCTAGTATAATGCTGAAGTTCAATGTTGCTCAGGACATCACCTAAAACTAGAAGCAAGTTGTGACTGTTTGCCTTCTGATACATCTTAGATTAGTGGCTTTTTTAAGACCTTTTGTCTGCAA
Source organism: Molothrus aeneus (assembly GCF_037042795.1). Lineage (NCBI taxonomy): Eukaryota > Metazoa > Chordata > Aves > Passeriformes > Icteridae > Molothrus > Molothrus aeneus. Next base: position 50,377,502 of record NC_089649.1, read on the forward strand.
AACAGGTAACCTGCATACCCCAATGACTTTTAAAGCTGTCTTTATGTTGTGTAATAGAACACTGCTAGGGCTTGGAGCCTGTTCTCACAGTGCCCATCCTTTCCTCTCTTTGTGTTCCTCACTTTGAGCCGGGTTTCTTTTAGGGAGTGAAGAACAGATGTGACCTGTTATAAAGTCTGGCACCTCCCTAGCCTGTATCCTGCAGTGTTTAAGTGCTCTAAGAAATGGGACAGGCTTTAGAAAACACAGCCTTCCAACTGATTTCATGCATCTAATAATAGCCTCTCAGGCAAGGAACTGTGCATGTGCCTCGTGCAAGCAATCACAGTATCAAAGTAGGCAGAGACATACAAGCTACCAACTAAGAAAAACAGTTTTATAGGCTGCTGACAGGTTTCTATTCTTTCCATGCAGGAAAAGACATCAATTCAATACTGGAATGGTCAACATGGAGATAAGAAGACAAATTTCTTCCCTGTGGTTTTAATATAAAAGGATTTATGCAGCTTTTACTGTTCTCATTGAGGACTGGCCTGAGTCTTTCTTGCATGTGATTTTATGGCTTGTTTGCTTTTTTGCATTACTCAGTGGATGTTGGTGATAAGGCTGCACTTTCTTAGTGGTTAAATTTGTTAATATTAATAGCTAGAGATACCAAAAGCTGTTGTGCACTGCTGTGATCATATTAGCCTTCCAAGCAAAACTTTCCTGACCAGAAATAGCTTGTCTGTCCTAGATCAAAACAGCCATCAGGCTTCCATTTAAAATTTCACTGATTCTGCATCTGTATTCTAGTCTGGTTCAAGCCAAAGAACACTGTGTACATTAGCATTTCACAACTTAGTAATTGTTCTCAAACATTTTGAGTTTCTGTAGAGACTGTTGGAATTTTATCTATTGCTTTTCATAGAGAAAAACCAGTTCTATTCAAAATACTGCAAGGAGACTTAACAGGGAAATACTAAAAAAAGGATGAGAGTATGAAAGATTGTGAGTATATTCTCATTTATCACAATCTCTTTTTTCCCCAAATCTTTACATATATTAAATTCTTTGTGAAGCACTCATTCAGTTATGCTAGCAAAGGATACCGTGACATTAACTTGCAAAATGACATGGAAGGTAAAGCTCCTCTGTTCTTTCACTTGTTAAAACCTTCAGTGATATTGTTAATCAAATAGAAGCACTGCTGGGCCCTGAGTTTTCATTTTTTATGTAGGTGAATGAAACACTGACTGTTTGATGTCAGTGTATTTATTGGCAATTTGAAGATTTTGTTCTTCCTGACAGGGCTTCTCAATTTCTCTTTATCTGCAGAAGTAGCATTGAGAGGAAAATATAGGGATGCAAGTCTAAGCAACTTTTTTCCTTTTTGAAACAAGTGCTCCAATAGGTTTATATTTAAGTTACAGAAAAAGTTCTCAATTATTTAATCTTTTCTAATTTATTAAATCCCTGTCTTGTTCATCTAAATCAACTCCACTTGGATTCAGCAGCATATTATTGGTCACCGGAAGCCCTGGGCAGTCAAAAATACTACTTAGCTCACCCAGTTTGAGTTCAAAATGTCTTTGTTACATGGAATTGCATATTTTATAAATTTATATGTTCAGGTGATTGGCAGTTAGAAAAACTGACAAAGATTTCTAAAACAAATGAAGAGTATTTTACTTTTGCTTGAGGATATTCACCCTGCAGATTCATCCCACTTAATAAGTGTCATTTCTTACTGAGATGTACCAGTGAGAAGGAGAAACAATTAATAATGGTCATTTCAGTGATATTCCAATAAGGAATTGGAACATTGTCTTCTAAACAGGCATTGCATTACTCCTAAGAAATCTTCCAGATTTAATCTCTCAAGTTTGTGTTGGAAGTTCACAACATGAAGTCCAATGATCCATTCAGAACCTACAGCAAAAATCTCACACTGTTTTTACAGATTTCAGTTCTGGCACTTAGCCTCTTTGGCTCAGCAGTAACTCCCTGATGATGTGAAAGCTCCCAGAATGTATGGAAAGAATATCTGTGGTGTAGGGGACTACTCTCCTCATCTGAAAGATTTCTAGTAGTGATTTGTGTTACAATTTCAGCCAAGAGAGCAGTTAATAGTAGTTTAAACCTGATCTGATTGCTGAATTTCCTATGGTTCTGCTACTTCCTGGCACTGTTCAGATTCTTCCAGTTTACCTTGCAGAACTCAATCCAGAGTTGTATCCTGATACCTACGTAGAAGGAAATTGAAAAATACTGCCATCTATTTCTTCACATGAGAAGAATTCCAGAGGAAAAGTAATATTCCCAAATTGAACTTTGCCAGAATGTTTTTTTAAATTGAACATTACAATGAAATTCTGTAACGTTACACTGAATTTACCATACAAAACATAATTTCAATAGAAGACATTGTCAATTTGGCAGTGTTTCATCTGACATCTTAGTTATCTGATTGCATTAATGCTACATATCCAGATTCTCCTTGTTCTGGTGTTATATCTCTCCCCACTGGAATCCAAGCCCTGGAGTCAAATAAGAAAATATCCCCTACTCTTTGAACATGTTGGATCAAAGGAATGAATGACATCTCTGATCTCAGAGAACAGAAAAGCACACACTTTGGTAAGATCTTGCTCACTGTTAAGAAACCATGACTGGAGACACAGCACATGGTTAAGAGAGTTAGGGCCAACCCATACATCCAGAGCTCAAACTTCATCTGTAACTGAATTAATGTGATTTCTGGTGCTAATGCTCATTCAGTCCCACACTGAAAATTGCAGATCCAACATTTGTGTGTTTGGAACATAATGTTTAAATACCATAAAAGTCATTAAGCTTTTCTCTAGATAAGCTTAATTTAATCACAGCCTTTCTGAGCCCCTCATAACAATCTGGGTTTTTCTCCTACATTCCTGATGCATTGACATCACTTCAACTGCTAGGAAGAAATATCACCTTCAGTCAAGTAAAACAGCATCATTAGCTGGTTCAGCAAACTCCTCAGGCATTAAGGAGATGCTGTGGAGTCAAGTGCTCTCTGTTAATTGTTTCATTCAGACTGCTGGGGGAAGGTGTCCATCTGCAGCGTGGCGCATCCCAGAGTGCGCGCAGTACAGCAGCCCTCAAGCGCTGGAGCTGCCAGGAGCATTCAGGAGCTGCAGCCCTGTAGGAGCTGCCTGCCGTGCCCTCGGGAGCGCCGCCGGTGCCCGGCTCGGCATTGCCACCTCCCGGCCCAGCCCCGGCACTCCCGGCCCGCATTCTGCTGGACTCTCTCCGCTCCCGAGCGTGGGCAGCGGCACCGGCTCTTCCAGCGCCGGGCAGCGCTGCTGCGCGGGGTTTGCCAGGCAGGAAAGGGTGTGAGCGGGGAAACGGGGGGCACAATGGCACTGGGAATCCCGTCGTGTAAAGCCCGTGTGACAGTATGAAGGTGCTTTCATGTGTGCGAGGTTTGTGGGTTCACACAGGACACTGCAGGTCTTTGCTGTATTTTCAAATGCTAAGCTAGGCTGAGAATCAATCCACTGTTGCACCAGGGACACCCTCACCCATCCACTTCATTGGCTTTATAGGTTGCCTGCTGACTTTTGGACAAAGTTCAGTATTTCTTAACTAGCATCCAGTACAAATAAGCAGTAGCCTCATTTTCCTTGCCTGTGCTTCTCCATTTATCTCAACCTTCTGTATAACCAATAGTTGGTAGGGACATACAACATTTGTCCATCACAAAAGTAAACCTAAGCCTAAAACATTTGTTCATTTGACAGATGGATTAGAGGTAATGCCTTTTCACCACACCTCTTATCCTAGGATTTCTTATCACCTCTGTGTCAGATATCACTGGTGTAATGGCACCTGAACACTCTGTGGCCATATCAGTGCAAAGTCTGATGGCTTAACTTAAGCTGTTGCACAAGGCAGTTCAGGTGAAGCTGGGGGTTACTGCATAGATGATAGAAAATACCCACATATTTTCTTCCACCAGCAGAGCTGAGAGGACACACATTTAGAGGGGAGCATACAGCTGGGAGCCATATGCATTGTCAGTCTCTGGTATTTTTTTCAGCAAATACTTTGTGTATGACTTCCATCATGCCTTTCACTGGAGGCTTAGTGCTTGGTCTTATTTAGAGTCATTCCATTTAAATATTCCTCAGCTTACTGTGTATGAAACATTTTAACATCAAATTTAGAAAATGCACCCTCCCCTTGCAGTTTTACAGGTGCATTTTCTATTTAAATCTCATGAATACATGAAAACATTAAAATGCTGAGTGGTTAATAAATATAACAAAACCAGCAGAAAAAATTATATAGTTAGCATTATATATCTTTTCTTCTGTGCCTCTGGTGAATAGGCCCAGCTGTACAGCAGTCTAGGAGCCATTTTAATTAGAATTTAAATTAGATTTTGTAGACCTGTGAAGAAGGAGGCAAAAATAGGCCAAAAGATACTACCAACTGCAGAGAAACTCATCATGCACCAGCAGTATCATGGTAAATAATGTTCTCTAGCATGATGGCACTGGAGAACAAAGGCATTGCAAGCTCTATCACAGAAAGAGTGCTTATATGAGGACTTCAGAACAGCAGGAATGAAGAGGATTTCTACATATTTGAACCTCTCAGGAGGACACGTAAGACAGGAAAACTTGAGCTATCAGCAGTGGTTTAGATTTCCTGCATCAGTAGCTTTATATGTAATTTTCCAAGTGAAAAACTAATTTGATTAAAATTTTGTAGTGTCCTGTAATCAAAGCTAAGGCTAGTTTTTTGGATACTTTATTCCTCTGGGCAATAGTACATGCCAGTTTTCAGGACTGGCAGTTCAGCACTTTCACCACCTTTCCATTAAAATTAAGTGTTAAAATAAAAAGTCTCTGGGTCTGCTGTTTGTCAAGTAGAGCAGACTCCTGGTGCTAATTGATAAGCAAACTTCTCAGATCCTGTTTTTTCCTAGATGCAGGTCATGAACTGAAACTTAGCTAGATTCAAGGTGCTGGCTGGGTAAAAGCATCAACCTTTGGGGTCCCACAGATCATAACATTTACTGCAAGGTCAACTGCTGTAATATGGATGCTGACTATTGAGCTGTTTTTTCAATTAGTCAACAGAGTGCTGTGAAATTAGGTGTCTGGACTGGTACTGACTAATGGGTGTATCACAGTAATTATCAGTGCATTTTGCCATATTTTTTTCTTGCTGTGGAATAATCACAGAGTATCTAACACGCATGCCAGCCAGAAGGGAACATTTCTTCTTCCATAAGGGCTAGTGGTATATAACGGCACTATTTTATGTCCGCTGATATTTTCAGGGTTTTTCCTTTATTAAATGATGGAACGTTTCATTCAGCTCGGGAAAATGACTGCTCTTGGCAGCTGCTCCCAGCGCAGAGAGCCAGGAGCCGGTCTCTCTTTTTTTTCCTGCAACTCTGCTGCTTTTCCAGCAGGAGGAGCTGCAGGAACAAGGAGCCAATTCCTCTCTAAGGCTAAGGAAAAATACCTGGGATCATTTGTCAGGAGAGTTCCCCTTCGTCTGCGTTACTCTACAATAGGTCAAATACAAGATATTTTGGAGAGAGTCATTTATTATCAACCGATTTATTCTTCATTTTGCAAGGAGTAAAAGGTCTATCAAGTAATTAAGATAGTGCTGTTGAGTACTCATGTATAGCAAATCTTTTTAGTTTTAGCTGTCAGTTATTAGCCATTGAGTACATGACAGCTGTGCAAATCCAGGTAGAAGAGACATAAATATGGTTGAAAGGGACAGTATAGGTTTAGCTTTTTATTACTTAGGGCAGTATTTTTAAACAAGCAGAATAGTGCAACTAAGCAAAGGAAACTGAAATGGCAGCATAAATAAATTGACTGTGCATGATAATAGATATTTAACTATGGAGAAAAGGAAGTTTGGCTACCTATTCAGCATGTAATTTTTCCTGTACCTTTCTTGTATATTGCTCTGTTTCATTACTAAATGTATTCATCCTGCTGGCATAACTTCATCTAGATCCTCACTCTTTTTCATGGAAGTTTTTTTCTTATTGTTCATTTGTCTTACCTTAGGACTCTGTTATGACCAGATGCTGTGACAAGTTCTCTGCATGGTTTTGATTTCATTCCTACATGTGTGGCAACAAACACTTTTGTGGTTGGAAAAATTATACAATGGCAGCAAATAGACAACTTACATGCTCTAAGTTGAGCAAGTGCAAAGCACTCTGTAGGATTTTGGCCTTATTCATAGCAGGTTTATCCAATAACTTACATCTGGTTTGGTTTTGCTGGCTGGTTTGGTCATTATCTTTGCTCCTCATGTCTCTTTCTCAAACTGTGCAGTGTCACAGTGATATTTTTTTCCCTCTCTCATTGGGCATTTGTTAGACCAAGACATACTATGTTTCATTTACCAAGGTGGGCTCTGTAATAAACTGGAAAATAACTGGCCAGGTCCTAAAAGCATTTGACGTTCGTGCACAAGGAATTAATATAAAGTTATTTGGCACCCCAACACCTGGATACTTGTACCATCCTTTTTACCTCACTCCCTTTTATAAATGCTCAGTGTACAGCTCTGGTAGAGCTTGGCATTCTGGCACAGGATGTCACACTACAACTTCCTTAATTAGGTGTGCATTTGAACTGTGAAACAGAAGCAGCCTCCAGGCCGGTAGAAAATATTCAAATCTAAACTTTATGGAAGTTTGGGTTTAGATATGAGTCCAGAACTTCACTATCTCTGAAGCAGTCTTTTTGGGTGCTTTTCTCAATGCTTCCCCAGAGTTCCAGAGCCATGCTCATAAGCATTGACATGACAGTTTGCAGAATATATCACCTTCCAGTCATCTTCATATGCTCTTCTGCCTGTTGGTTATAGCAGCCTGACAAGCTCGTGAATCCAGATAAAATAGTAGCAGAATTTTACTGAGGTGAAGTTTGTCTTATCTGCTTGTTTCATCACATGGTCAAAGGATGTATTAGCAACCACTTCACTGGGAATAAATTTATGTGGGTCCTGCCACAGAGTTGTTACACTCAGGAATTGCTGCAGTCAGGTTGAGATGGACAAATCCCCCTTCCAAAGAATGGGTGAGGCAAAGTCAGAGCTTGTTCTGGAAGCTTTCCAAGCCAGACTAGGCGATAGTGTCAGATCCTCTCCTTCCTTTAATCAAAAGAGTGAACTTTCAGCATGTGTCACTGTGAACATGTTTATTTGTTTAGTTACTTGATGAGGTGGAAACAGGACATGGTCACAAGGGATAACCACAGAGCAGCCAGGCTGGGAGTGCTCCTTACAGAGCTGTGCAAGTCTTGAACCAAAAAGGAAGAAAATATGAAACTTGGCTGCCTCTGCCTCAAAAGGCAGGATCACCACGGTTTTGAGGGAGGAGATAATGAAAGGAGGCTGCAGCTGCACATATACCACTCTGGAGGGGTTCTAGAATTTCCCCATGTCTGCCAGCCCAGGATCCTGATGAGTGCAAAATATTGTGAAACTGTTGTGGATGTTTGTGTTTAAGTAGGAAACCAAAGATCCAGTGTGTTTGGCATCTTTTCTTCCTGACTTCTAATACCTTTCTTGAGGTATTGGATCTTGAGGTGTAAATCTGGCATTGTTGCATCCTGATAGCTGCATGCACACTCATATAATCTTGGCATTGAAATGCTGGCGTTTGAAAATATGGAAGGGGGGAAAAGTGGACCTACATTTGATAGTATTGTGAAGGAATTGCACTGCTTCTGAAGATTGCCTGATGCCTGCACTTGTTTTGAAGTCAGGGCAACTAGATTTTTTCCAGTTTCTATGCCTGAGTTAATGTGCCAAGAGAAATACAGGGACTCTGTCAGTCCTATTCTAAGTCTAGTTGAGACTCAGGGATGGATGCCTACCATTATGTTCCTCACACTCATTTTTCTGGAGGCCTCTCCTTTGTTTACTGTCTCCTGGAAAAAAAATTTCCTGCCACCCTTTTCAGACTACAAAGAAAGTGATTTTTGTTCCTCTTTCATCACTTGTATTTTATCAACTATCACCTTATCTCCAGCCTGAAAGGTGTCTTCATTTGAGTATAGCTCCAGGCCTCCACTTAAAACATTACAGACATAATACTTTTGAGTCTGTTGAGAGCAGTCATCCTGCTCCAGTGATCCTTTAAAATATGTAGATATAAAAAACCCAGAATCACTAATCCTTCACCTCTGTAAAATAATTACTTATTAGATTTTCATCAAAAATAAGGATGCTTAATTTGCTCTCTGAATATTCCTAGGGCTTACACAAATTTTTTCATCACCAATGTTCTAATTAGATAAAATAGATGTGAGTGTAAACAAAAAACATCTTTTCTCAATACTTAGAAAAATAGAAATAGGCATAATATGGTGTTTGATTTTGAAAGATAATAGATTTATCATCAAATGTCAGATAAACTCAGTGTTTGGCTTGATTCTACCTCAATTTCACAAATAAAAGGCAATAAAACATAAGTTCATGGACTATCAATTTAAATTCCCATTGTTGATGAATAACAGTTTTAAGGAAATAATCCCTGTGTCTTTTTATTTTAGATACAGTTAACTGTGTCAAATTTCTGAAGAAATGTTACATCAAATGTGTATCTGTTGTTAGGTTCCCCAAGCTTGTGACAAACTGGGTAGAGATAAAAAACCAGACTCTTTGGTTTTAATACACAGCAAAAGAATATTGAAAGTATTCTTCTTTGATACAGATTCTTGTAGTGAATTGGTATCACCATCAGAGTGGAGTCTTTTTCTGGCATTTCTTGCTAGAATAAGAAAGATTTGTATATTTTAATGGAATATCTCTATATAATAGTCTGCACAAAGGTTGAGTCCCTAGTCCTTCTGCCCCATTCCCCCCTGCCCATGAAAAGGATAAATTACTGCTGTGTATTTACTACAGTTTTTCTTTATCTTCATTTACTATGTGCCCTTTAGCTCCCTGATAGGTAATTAATAATATATTTGGTCTTGGGGTTATTTGTATTAGTAACTTTACTCTTGGGGAATCTTTACCAGTTTGAACTATATCTGACCTCATTTTTCAAGTTTTTCTTAAGAGCAAAGTTATTAATCTTAAGATTTCTCAAGCTGAGTCACGCATTAATGTTCTCAAAGTAACAACCACAAAAAGTCCCTGCCAGCCTTTCACTTTTTTCAGATTTTGTTTGGGTAGATACCCTACTAGCTAACCAAGAAAGGTAGTTTCAAGCTGTGGCCTCACAGATTTTTTTTGCACTTGTGCTTTCGCTCTGATGTCATGAGCAGTACAATGCTGGCATAATCAAAAGTATAATCATGTCCTTGAATGCTATTAAAATCACTTATGCATCACTTAAATCATGACAGCCATACATGCATGCATATATGCACACATTCATGAGGGTAAGGACTTTGGTAGGAGTCACTTCAGTGATGCCTGTTACTAACTAAAACCTTAAAATAGCAGTAATAACGACTACTGGACTTTCAGGTACATTTTTTGCCCATCTTTTGTATTGATATGCCTCCTCTTTTTTGGTTTTTTTCCCCACAAAACTAGCAAACCACTCCTTTCTAATGTGAAGAGAAGGCAGAGCCTTCTCTTGAGGCTTGTTTGAGTGGAACATGGGGATAACAATGATTCCCAGGATGCATTTAGTGATCCTGAAAGCTGAGCATCAAAGCATTTCCCTTTGTTTCACATTCTCACAAAGCAAATCTATAGAGGCACTTGATGAATGTAATTCCCCCCCTCCTTTTTCTGCTGCAAGGACTGTTCTGGCTTCCTGCTATTGTCCCTGTTCTCCATTTTTGCCCCCATGCCTGGTGCATGTCTGTGCCATGTCTGTGCCACTGATTGCTTTTGTTGGCAGGTCACATGTGCTGCATGTTGCCACACAACTCTTTGCCCTTCAGAAAACCCTTTAACTCCACTTTCCCCTCTGATAGCACAGTAGCGTGCCAGCAGCTGCTTATTTTTCATACTTAAATCACCTAGGTTGTGTAAGAGGCACAATATTGCTTGAGAGAGTTCTTAGTGGTGGCTTTTAATGTAGGAGAGCACAACCTGTATGTAGCAGAAAAGGCAGGGATGAGAGCTGTTTACCAAGGTGATCGTTACTAGTCTGACCAGTTGCACCAGGTCAGTGAGGGAACAATCCATTTCTCTCTGTGCCTGCCATGGCAAAAATATATTGTCTGTGTATTTTTGTGTGCTGCTGATCCCAATAGCATTACTAATTTCACCCAATTCATGTAGCTTGAGTTTTTAACTATGCATTAATTTTGGAGGTCCCCACTAGTGGTGTCATTACAGGGAGAGATTTCTATAGATGTAAATCCTACCCCAAATTCCTCTGAGGCAGAGCGTGCCCAGGTTTCAAATCCCTTCCTTTCCAGCTCAAGAGAAGTGGTCAGAAATGACTCAGAATTTGTGAAACTGTACACCAACTACAGCCCCCACCCACTGAAGAGCAGAGGATTCAGGGAACTGGTGTCAATGGCCAGAGCCACTCAGTGGGAAAAGGTTTGCAAGAAAAATAAAAGGAAAAAGAGAATGATCCCTATTTATCTCCTCCAGAACTGACCAAGCAGCTGTATATCCTCTTTAGGGGTCATACACAATCAGGATGGCAGGAGCAAGCTCAGCAGTTTCAGAGTTGAAAGCCTCTTGGGCAAGCAGAGGCTTTGGTGGTAGATGTAATGTTTGTGCTTCCTTAGCCTGCTTCAGTGAATCCATTCTTCACTGCTTGTGATCTTCAGGTATTCTAGATCTTGCTGTTCTGTTCCACAGACATTTATTCCATGACAAATAAATGAAAGTTGCAGTTTGTGACCTTTTTCTGCCTGCTGCATGCTGAATTTGAAATTACTACTACAGTAGACTCAGGAACATCCATGTTAGCTCATCCCAATTAGATAATAAATATATCTGCTGGTTCCTGCACATGCAGTGGAATATTAGAAAACTGAAGTGTTTTCCTGTGTTTACCCATGGCTGTTTATATTTGAGTATGCTTCCCCTACATATCACTATGGTCTTGCTTTGAAGTCTTGGACTCAACTAGTACTGCACTGATTTCCAAAGCCTTTGTGTACATAAAAGAGTTGCTAATGATGCCAAATACCACTAGTAAATGCTGGATTTCACAATGTAGAAGAGATGGGCTGGGACAGGTTTCCAGGTTTCCATTCAAATGCAGCACTCAGATATCTCCTTGGGAAACAGGAGAAGCTTTTAATTTGAAAAAAAACAAGGCAAACCTTTTCCATGAGCTTATATAAGTCAGAGACCAAATGTCTGCACTTCACTTTGTTCTTAGGAATCTGAAGATTCTGGTGCTTGTGAAGCTGATGACCTGCATTATGTAGTTCTCATCACAGTTTTCAACAGATTTCTCTTAATATATGAGCTTCCTTAAATATCTTGATATCAGACAAAAGAGCCATTGTTCAATAATGTCAGAGAATGAGATGAGGATTAGTATTATTCCACCAGTCTAGTATATGCCTGGATAAGAATTTTATTTCCAGTAAAGTTTTGAAATTCCTTTGCAAGGCAGAATTAACTTAAACAGAGGAAGTTGAACCATTCATTTCCCTACATACTAACTCAACCCTGTGCAGCTCCAGTGCAACCTATTTTTAATTTCACCTCTTCTTTCTTCATAGATATGCTTAGGTACTCATTCCCACAACTGTACAGTCCCATCAGTTATGCCTGCAAACCTGAAATTTTCTATGAGGGCTGGAAATGAGCACCAGAAATTTTTAAAAAGTGTGATGAAATGCTTATGTTTGCAGTGCTACTGAAAAAAAGACCTGTGGAACCCCAGGTGTACAATGGTACCTGGGCAGCTGTGAGACCCTGGTGTGTTTTTTATTGCAAACTTCTTGCTCTGTGGAAGGTGGACAGATGGTGAGGGTTTATCTCTTACAAGGCAAACATTTGGCTACCTCTTCTGTAGGAGTTTTTGACTACTTTCTATCATCTCAGGAATACAAATACAGAAATTTGAAGCCAAAACAAGTCTTTCACACAACACACAACACACAGAAATGCTCAGTTGCTTGGTACTCTCCAGTTCATCAAAATCTGGCCAATGTTTCTTGAAAACAATTAAGCCAATCTAAGTCAAAATTCAGAAATATTCAGTCAGATTTATACTATGACAAGATTTCACCACACTGGATCACTCATCAGTTCTGTAATCAAAGAAAGGCTGTTATGCTGCTATTTAATGTACTGTTAAGCCAGATGAGGAAACCAGAAGTGCTTCCACACATCACTCATTTAGCAAAGCTCCCACTAACTGCATGTGACCAGGAGAGATACCTTGAGGTAGGGAAGGATTCTCCTGTCTTTGTGTGCACTTGATTCTCATCTCTCCATGTACATTTGGCTCATCTCTCCATGTACATTTGGCTTGTCTTCTACATGTTCTGTTTTCTAAAATGGCCTCACCTTCAAGTGACCGTCTGATGTGGCGTAGCAGGAGAATCCGTGCTGCCTTTATGATGGGCTGTAATATACAATGCTGAGGTTCTGGATTGTTGTGGAGGTTCCCCCAGAACTCAGTTTCATTTATCTTCCAGATGGTGTCCCCTTCTCTGCCAAGACATCTCCCCTGGTTGGCAGCAGTGGCTGAACTGCCAAAGCTGAATGACAGATGCTACCTAAACTAGAATCAAACCAACAATTTGCAGGAAAAGCATCCTGTTCTGAGCAATCAGATTCCCAGTTTCAGGAAGAATTATCTGTGACACCTTCACACCAAGGCATATGCCAATTTTTGGGTAAAGAACATGGTTTTCTGCCATTCAAGACTTCCAAAGACTTCCATTTTAGGGATAACCTAATTTGCTGCATTTGGAGAGGGAAGGCACAGAATTTCTGAACCTGTGTTTCCTGACAGTGGTAGACTTGACATGTGTTCTTTTTCCATTAAATTATATTGTTAGCTTTATTTATCTTCTCAACTTTTGTATAGGATGTTGCAGAATTTATTAAAAGGCCTTTGCTACTCGGCTGGATCTGTGAATCCATACTACAGCTGACTTTGAATAGATTGCTTTTCTGCAGTCACAATCTATCTTTCAACAAACAGCACAAAAGAAAAAATCCAAGTAATGCTGACGGTTAGAAGTTTCCCCTGTTGTTCATCAAAAATAAGCACATTGTTAGCTTAAATCCAGCTGAGAGTTTTGAGGAGAGTGGAGAGAGGCTGAAAACCCCTGGTTAAAAATAAAGAATGAAAAAAAAAGGTTAAAAAAAAATGTAAATATCGTTTCTACAGATATCAGAAGGAATTTAAGAAAGGTGCACTAGACTAGTGCACTAGATCTTGTACACCTTGTGTTTTTCTTCCACTGAAGTTTCCCCACATACTTTAGAAACGCTTGCTTTAGCTGATGAATTTAAGACTATTATTCACTACAAAGTGTTTTCAAACACTGGAAGGGAATATTTTTCTCCAATGAAAAGGGTTCTTTCACATAGCTGTGTTTTCATTCTTTAATGTGGGTGAGGTAATCTGTACCTAGTTAGTGCTTTGGAGTGTTTAAAAAGTGTTAAAAAAATAAAAAGAAAAATCTTCTATATTTTCTATATATTAGATCCCTTTTATTCCCTTGAAAGATGCCAAGAACCTAAACAAAAGCCTGTCTATCTATGCAGAGAGCTACCAGGCCAAAGAGGGTCTCACTGAGCCTTTGTTCACCTGTTTGGTTTGTCTAAGGCCTTTCATGCAAGTCACTTTTCTGAATGCTGCTGTTCATGTTTTATGGGAATGGCCAGCTGGTTGTGCTGGGTTTGTGAAATGCCTGCAGATAAAAAAACAGGTGATCATTTTAAAGGCTTTTGTAAAGGAGCTACCTTGAGATCTAGCCCAAGCTGACCACAATCCTTTGCATTTGGGGCTTGAGGCTCAGCGTGTCCTGTGCTGTTCCTGCAGTGTTTGGGAAGGCACAAAGGTTGGAGTTTCTTCTGTTCCACCCTTGCTCCCAGGGATTAGCCCTTAGCAGCAGTAACTAACCACAGAGGTCTTGCAGAGAAGCCAAACTCTATAGGCACAATTTGCATTTACAGCACAACCCCAGTTATGGCAAAGGAGCTCAGCCCTCTTGGTTTCGATTGCCATGTCACCCGAATGAGTTATGTCACCATTATATGATACAACTCATTATGAGGAAGATAAGGTTATTCCCCTGTAACCTGAAGTCTGTGAGTTATATTGTTTCTGCACAGCACTATTAAGTCCAGCTTGATAGACTTGCCTAAAATAACCATACAGATAAGGATTTTGAACAGTTTTCTGTTGAATAGAAAGGATTTAAATTGGAAGGGTGTTCTCTGGCCTCAGCAATGCATTGTCAGAGTTCATATTCCTCTAAAGAACTCATGTTCAAAGGCTGGTGCTTCTGAGCAGCTCTGCATTGCCATCAAGGTAATACATCAGTGCTAACACCCACTCTCAGGATCAGATGGGGTCATGGACAGGAAAGAGAGAGCTTTTAGCTCCACATCTACCTCTTCCAGTTCTTCCCAGACAGCTTTGTTCAGCTCAGAGCAGGAAAACAGGAGGTCTGTCCTATCATTTCATGCAGTCACATGATGGACTTCAGGGATGACACCATGGGGACTCACATGGAATAACTCTGGGGCTAAAAGGCTGCTCTGTGGCCTGCCAGAGGGTTTGAAGGGATATTTACATCCTTAGTAACAAAAGACCTTCTTTGTCCTGGTGTAAGGGGACAGAAGGACTCAGCATTATCATCTCAGGAGCTCCTCATCAACCTCTTCCTGGCCCTGGTCAGACTGATCTGACATACCAGCAGGAGGAGAAAGCTGTGTAGGCACCTTGGTGGTCTCTATCCACACCTAGTCCTCTTGAGTCCCTGTGCAAAGCAACCCAGTGGTGTCCTGTGGACAGCTTCAGGGAGTGGTGGGTGCTCTCAAGGATGCTCTGCTTGCTGTCTCCCTCCAGTCCTCTACAGACCAATTTTTGATCTTGTAACCATTACACCCTTTCCCTTTTTCCCCATTTGTTGTCTCCTGGAAACTGGTTTGGTTTGGGGTTTTTTTGTGGGGTTTTTTTTTTTTGTGGGAGTTTTTTTATATTGTTTTGGATTTTTTTAAAAACCTTTTCCCTTCTGGAAAGGGCTTGAAGATTTTGTTAGAGCCAGGAGCAGATGAAATGATATGCTGTCCTGGGTGCAGCCAATGGTTGCTTGGAGAACCTGGGAGCTTGGCTGTGACCGAAAAGGTCTAACCTGCCTGGAGATAAAGTGCTGGGCTCCTGGGGCTGGCAAGAGACCAGAGCATGGTAAAAGCTGAATTGCCCAATCAGGCTGAAGGGGTAGGAGCTCTGCTTGCTCTGGTAGAGATGGGAGGAAATGGCTCAGCTCTTTTGGAACTTACTAGTTCTGTCAGAAATTTTATATCCTGAGAGAAGTGTGACATGAGTTTCCTAGTAATGGTTTGGTGAGCAGTGTGAGAAAGAGCATAGGAATTTTCACACAGCAGCTGTTTTATGGGTTTTCTTGAGGTTGATAATGGCTGGGACTTGGCCCATGGTTTTGAAACCCCAGGCCAGGACACACAGAAGAAAATCTTAGCAGAAGGTTTTATCCAGAATGACTTTTTCTTTAGTTAACACAACTGAGGTCAGCTCCCAAACATGAGATTTCCATAAGGAGAAGATAACAAGCCCAGCCAAGGAGTTTGCACTGGAGATGTCAAGTTCAGCTGGAAGAAGTTTATATCTGGACATTTTCAGTCTACTGAAACTCAGGAAGACAATTTCCCCATGCAAACATTTGAGACTCTTAGCCTCAGACTATACTGCTGAATCTTGATGTTCATTGGGACATTTGAAACTACCTGGGGTTGGAAAATATACCTGCAAAATGTAGGCAGTCATGTTTGACTGGGATGGAATTTCAGTTCTTGTAGCAGCCACACATACAAGTGGAGTATGCCATAGCTGGTACCAGTGCTGTGTGCTGGAGTTCAACTGGTGCATGTCTTCTGCCAGGCCCCGCAGCTAAATGTATGCCTAACTATTTAAAACACTGTGACAGTGTTTTTAAATATAGGGTGGCATTACAACAACTTTACTCAGCAGTTTTCTGCAAATAATAGCCACTTTATTAAAAAAATTCCAGATCAGCTTACAGCTTAACCCCAGTCATTGACAACCATTTAAAATAACAAACCTCTACTTTTCAGGGAATGGGACTCATGCAAATTATTGAAAGATCAAACTCGTGGCTGACATACTTTTTAAAGATCTTTAAAATGAGATACCTCAGATATCCTCACAGGGTGAATTAAAATACAAAAGGTTTTTTAATCCTTCGGCAGGGTTGCATTGGCAGCATGACCAAGTTTTGGCCAGGCTTGGGAGACTTGCGTCCCCTCTACGCCTCTGGGCCCAGGGTGACTGCTCCTGTGCAGAGAGGTGCAAAGAAGAGATCCCACAACCATCACTGGTACAGGTGTTCATCTGTCCCTCAGCCACAATGATTGATGAAGAAAAGCCTGAAGATTGCTCTTCCTCTGCCTCCCAAAGGAATTTTTTTTTGGCAGGTCCGGTTATTTCATCCAAACATTAAATAGCTTTGTTTTATCTTCTTCCTAACACTGCCAAAAGCTCTGAATATTCTTGTGTGTCAAAAACCAGTTTTCCTTTAGACCTTTATTTTATAATTAAAATAAAATAGAAATCATCAAAACTTTTTTTTTAAAGCTTAAAACCTATGAGCTGAAATAAGCTGGAGATTTATTCATTTTTAAGAAATGGCTTCCCCAGTTGACAGTTTAGAAATCTTCTTCAGGTACTTACAATCTGTCCATTTCTTAATTTCTTTACAAAGAATTGATGTTAATAAATGGAGAAGACATTAATTTCTTCACACACAGACTCATGTTGCCACATGGTCTCAACATCCACAGGGGCAAATTTTTCTGGCTTCACAATACAAAGCCAGCCATCCACATTAGCTTAGAAACCTGGCTGCACTTAATGCTCTTTCTTTTTTCCAACAAAGGCTCATTCCTGAAAACATCTTGTTCTTTGAATAATGGCCGTTTTTGGATGTTTTTCTTTGATGGTCTTAGGCTTAGCAGGTTGCTAGTGCTACTGGGTACCAGGCTTTCCCCTGAGGGACGCTGCAGTAGGTGCAGTGCTGGTAACTGCAGCAGATTGAGTCCATCATTTTCTTTTGAAATTTTCAAAAACAGAATACATTGCTCTTCCCACCATTTTTCCTATTGAAGTCTATGAAAAATTAGAAGAAAATTCACAAAAGTAGGTCTTCCATTATAGACAGCAAAAATCCCTTTTGAGGAGAACTTGAAACCATGTGGATATTGCTGTACTTGATCCCTCAAATCACTTTTGCTAATTAATAAGTAATTTAAAGAAAGTTTACATCAAAACTTAGGTACTAGGGTACTACTGTGCCTGCATGCTGCAGGTTTAAGTGCAACTGCTAAAATATTCTTCTGCTCATACTCTGCAGCAAGTGTATTAGGCTGGTCATGTAGCATTAGGCCTCATGTAACATAAGTCTCCTAAACCTTATGGACACAGTCTTCCATTTTGCTTATAAATCAATAATGATGGTGCATTTGACTTTTATTTTTTATGTTCTTTTGTTTCAGAACTAGGACAGCAGATAAATGTACAAGTACCTAAAGGAGTCCCAGTTCCATCTCCAACTATCTCTTCATAAAAGATTGCATATGCTGACAAAATACATACTGTGACCTTCCTTCTGCATTTCTTATTTATAAGGTTTCTGGAGATGTACTCTGAAGATGCATTTCTTATTTAGAAAGAAAAATTTTATTGAAAGAGCAAATAATGACTCTGAACTTTTGCTTATTCCAAAAATGGGCTTTTTCACATGGGATCACGGAGCAGTCTGCTCCCCTATAGCAGCAGCAAAGCAACCTTTCTTGCTGCTAAATTATTACGTCTTCTCTCTGCAAAGTTTGCCATCAGACAACTGCAGAGGGAGTGAAGGGACACTGACAGAGGTGGGGGGTACCACAGGTAAAACACACTTCTTCCCATGTCAAAAATGCAAAGCAATACCTAGGAGCAATTCTGGTAGTCAGGGACTTTATGGTCCCCTCCACTCCCAGATCCTGACTCTCCTACTCATGGCTAGTGGTGGCTGCCTCTCTGGCCTGGGCAGCATGGTCTGACAGACCATGGGGGGTTTCTAAGCATGCTAAGGAAGCTAAAACAGAAACATTTCCAGAATAGTACAGTGGGATGATTTACAGATACACAGCTCCACTACATCATCAACTATCCCAAGTGATGTCCATGTCTCCTACATTTAATATGGAATTCTATGCATTTTCTCCCCCTCCAAACAGGGGTTTAAAAAATGGCCAGTACAAGACAAATTAAATTATCTCTCTAAATACTTCTGGAAAGCCAAACTCCTCCTCTGACACTTTAAAGCTTTATCTCCAGCTGTGTCTTGGCGAACCTCCTCTGACCTGGTTTGCCCATGCCCTCCTTGGGTATATTCTCACCATTAACTAAAGGTTGTCCCCCAAAACACGCCAGTACAGCATCCCATGTGGGAGCTGCAGCTCAGCAACCTCCTGTCTCCCCTCCATTTGCCCTTCTGGTCTCTGCCAGGCTTTGCTCCAGTTCTGCTTATTCCAGGGATTCAACACTGTCTGCCGTCAGGTAGCTATGAGCTTCCCGAGATTACTCCCAACTGTGGGAATTGTCCCAAAACATCTCTGCTGTTGCGACTGCCTTAGCCAGCATCTCTTTAAAATGCAGGCTCCAGGTGATTGACTTCCAAGTAAGAGGAGCTGAATGGGTTTAGACAGATTAACATTCTAGCAGTAAGTGGCAGTCATTCCAAGGAGCTAAATCAAATTCTCAAGTGCTCATTAGCAACAGGGGAGAAAGAAAAAAGAAAAAGAAAAAAAAGAAAACAGAAAAAAAAAGAAAAAGTAAGGGGGAAAACTAGTTTGAGAGCATAAAAACAATGAGCACATAACGGAGAGACTTGGTGGAAGCTGTTTTTTCATTAGAGTTTTTCAGTGAGGGCCATCTCCCTAAACCAGCAGGTCAGGGGGTGCTGCTGCATGGCATTCCTTGTAACACAAAGTACGAAGGTGCAGTTGACCCAGGGTCACTCCAAGTTCAGGATCAGCCCGGTCCGTTTGTCTGGCTGGATGTGTGTTAGCGCTTCGGTGGCAGGGGGAGAGCTACCGCAGCGGCCGCTTGCTGTCCAGCCTTGGAGGGACTGCTCTGCACCCTGAAAAACAAAACACAAGTCTGCTGTGACGAGTTCACTCGGGTCATCCAGGGCACTTCGTGTGCTCGTAATAATTTGTCTGTTTGGAGCGTCCCAATAGGACAGAATTGCAGCAATCGTTGTGAGGGGGAGGCGAGGAGGACGCTCACCACTGAGGAATCCGGGCAAGAAATACTGCTCTGTCTCGGCCGTGCAGGGCCCGCGGCTCCACCGCAGGCTCTGGAAGGTGCACTGGCACTGGCCATTGCCAAAGTAGCCGCTGAGAGGACGGCACAAGTTGGCCCCGCGGCAGCCGTCCCCGGCACGGCATCCTGCGCTCCGCTCCGCTCCTGCGGCCGCACGGCTCCCCTGCCCCGCTGCTCCCGCCCGGCACCCACCGCTCCTTCCCTCCTGGCTGTCCTCGTCCAGGCTTAGGAGCAGGGTGAATCCTGGGCCCGAATCCTGCTGGAGAGTGGAGTAGTTTACATTTATACAAAATATTTACAATTTATTCTCAAGCTTGTTTTCCTAGAGTTCTGCAAATCATGCAAACAGATTTTTGCAGTTTAGGCAGTTGCAAACAGATTTTTGCAGTTTAGGCAGTTGCACTGCAGAACTTCACCTGTTCTCACTAAAAGCATATGAAAAGACATAAATAGGAAAGATTTGTAATTATTAACAACTCATCCCATGAACGTAAAACCAGCTCTACCTGAGTGCAGAGAGAAGTCCCCATTTACCTTTTACATTTCAGAAAAAGCAGAGGCAAATCCTGCCTCAGGTTCCCTTTGCCGCTTGATTTACTCAGAGAAATATTTTTGCTGCTGTTCCACACAGCACTAATGAGTTTAAAACTCAGTGGGTTCACAGCAGCTGAACGGCGGTGAGAGCACAACCCTGAACTGTACCCAGCCACAGACTCGTCTGCAGGAAAGGAGGAAAACCCAAAAGCACTCTACAGGCTTGAATGCTTGAAGAAAAGTTGTCTAAGGGATTGGTTTAAATCAGGCACCCACACCTGGCTTTGTACACATCAGAGTTCCTGATGCCAGCCCTCCCAGGTTCTGCTTGGCTGCTGGCTCATGCTGCTCCATTCCCTGCACCCTCCACCTGCTCTACACAGTGTGCTTTCCCTAAGTGAAGCTCACCCTTGGCACAGGAGCGTGATGGAAAGTGCCTGGGTGTTCTGGCAACAGAGTCAACATTAAGCCTGGAGACAGTTGAATACATTCCTTTGACTGGCACCCACATTTTTCAATGCCTTTTAGAAAGCGGCTTTCACTGAAAAAAGAAACAGCAGCAAAGAGATCAAGATGTCAGGAAATGCTTTTGCTGACTTGGTGTGAAGAAAATATTTTTCTTATCCAAAGCAGCAGAAGAAGCTGAATAAGTCACTTGACCTTCCTTCCTTTCCTCTCCTTACCCTCTAGGCCTTCTGCCTCTGCAAAGGATCTTTCTTCAGCCATTTGCCATCCTGTCTAGCACATTTGTTCATTATTTTTTCCCTTACATAGTCAGCTCCTTGGACTGTTCAAAACACCTCTTGATTTGCTCCTACCTTGCACTGATGGGCACAGCAAAGTCTTCTGCTTGAATCCATCACACACACAGTGGTTATAGCATTTTGCTTAAACAGCAGCTGAAATGATAGCAAGTGAGTTTTCTTTCTGGTGTTCTGAATCTCTCTGCTATAGTCTCAATAGTTTACAAGCTACAAATTTGTGGATCTAAGCCCATTATGCTTGAAAGCACTGCATACTGCAAAAATTCGTGCAGGAATTTGAGTCATTTTGCTAGAAAGTGTCATGCATAGCTCTCATGATCACTATTACAAAGTATGATCCTAATTAAAAGAACCCCAAACCACAAAAAGCACCTTTGTGTTCAGAATCCTGATAGTTTGCTAGTGTAAATTATTGTTTCTTTCCTTTCTCCTCTGGATTTCTTTGATCCTCTAAGCCATCAGGTAAGGAGCAGAAAGCTGGATCTTTTTTTTTTTTGCTATCTCATGCATCTGCACTTCGAGTAGAGTCCCTACTGCAAGGACTGTGGGCACAACATAGTCTCCAGGCTCTTAGTTAACAGTGATGGTTAATGGCAAAGTATGCCAGAAACTGTGGGAATAACTGCTCATCCCTTAAGGAAGGGGGATGCACAGGATGACCTCTCAAAGTCTCTTCTAGCACTGTGACTCTGTGACAACACAAAGCCAAAGTCCCCCAGCTTGTTTTTCTAGCAGTCAGCTCTTTGCAGGGCTGCAGCTAGGAAAAAACATCCTTCCATCTGCAAGGAGACCTTATTGATAGGTGTGCAAAACTCTCCTGCCATGAAATATTTTTATAAATATTTGTTTATTTTCTTCCAATTATTACCACAATTGTACTATGATGCTAGCTGCTAATGGCAGGCTCTCTGTTCAAAATGATGCTTTTTGTGACAGCTGTGATGTATGGATCTGGAAATGGAGCCCCAATTGCAGGGGATGTCCTGTCTTGTTAGTTTAGAGACTTCAGCTCAACGATCCTTTTTAGAATTCAGCCCAATGATATATAGTAAAATTACTATTTTCTTACCTGTTTCAATGGAAACAGGTTTATATTAAACAAGAATGGAGACACCATATCTCAGAGGTTTAGATTTTTGCACAGCCATTTTCATCATTGCTCTTCTACCTTCCACGAGAAAACTAGGAACAACAGCACACAACTCAATAAAAATTTCATTTTTTAGTAAAGATCCTTACCTTGAAAGGGAAAAATTACTTCACCTGGTGAACCTTTTCATGATGCTAACGTGAATGGAAGTGTGATGGTGTGAAACTGGTGCCACTGCAGTAGCTTGTGAGCATGAACAGGTTTGTTCCCAGGTGGTGACCATTCCTTGATAATTGGGCATTTCCTCCCCTGCTGCCCTCGGTAGCACCTCCCTGGTGGCTCAGGGGCTATTTATGCTGAGTGAGATGGTTCTGACCACAACTACATTTGGGAGTGCATACATGATTTCTTTGTCAGCTCAGCTTGTACTAACAAAGTGGTAGAAGATGGGAGAGAATAGGGTCAGAGCACTCTAGGATTTTGTGTGGCTTCTGTCTGAAACATTTCTTGGGTGCTCAAAGACTGCTTCTAGATTTCTCCACTTGCTCCTGCACACTGGGCACAATCTATGATTTTTTTTATCTACCTGCAGTTTAAACTGATGGATTTTGGGAAAAGCTGCAGCGGGAGGGAAGGAAAGGAAGGAAGGAAAGAGCTAAAAACCCAGTCATATCAGTCTTGGCTAGAGGGAAGGTGCTCCTGACTCTGTTCCATTCCTTTCCATCACTCCTGCTTAAAACAATACCAGCAGATATTTTGGCTATGTCAAGGTTGTTATTAGCAAACCACTAATTACTAAGCTAATAGAATTAAAAGAAACACCCCACAATTAAGGCCTATAAAATTCATATAATCTCTCTAATTTTTAGGAGCAGTCTGACAGGGGTGGCAGAGCCCCATTACATGGCACAGAGGGTGGCTGGCTTCCAGCTCGCCAGTGTAAGCCATCAGCTCTGTGGCAACTTGTACTTCTTACTGCTGTTGTTAAGAGACTATTTGAGGGTGCACAGATTTATTTGACCTTCACTTACTAAGACCAGATTAAGCCATTAATTTTTCTTCTGGTGAATCCCATTAATTAACCTGCCAAATATCTCATCAGAGTCCCTAATGGGAAAACCTACAGAAAAGCTAATGTTTTTTGTGGTCACTAATGTAGCTTATCTTACTGTAGATCTGGATGGACTTGGTCAGGATGGACATGGATCTGGATGGACATGGATCAGGATCCTGTTATGCCAAATGCTGCCAAAAGTGGATCACATCTCATGTTTTTCCCCACAGAACTTATCATCTGAATAGCCTGTGTCAACAGATCTTCCTTAGGGTAGAGTACACTTGGACTGGAAAGATCAAGAAACAGCAAGAATTGCCTTTTTTGTTGTGAGTTATACTCAAAAAATATAAATATAACTTTAAAACTCATACCTATTTAAAAGTGAAATGAACTGTATCTGTGCCCCTCTTTGTGACTGTGTTCCAAATTCTTCCACTTGCCATGTTATGTATAATCAGAACTCATAGTTTTATTTTGATCTTGCTCTTATTCATGAATTTATATATGCAGCGCTAAACATTTGCTTCTAGGTTACTTTTTTAAAGAACACTGAATTCCTTAGAATGTCGCAACTAAGACTAAAATAAAGCATGAATTTTAATGTGCCATGTCTTTCATTCAAGCATATACAGTCTGCATTTTTCACATAGGCTGGATGAATTTTATCTTTACACTACATTTGTAATTAATTTTCAGCTGGGGAGGATTTACTTGCTCTCTAGTACCAACTTGTTTGAACTCTCAAGTTAAGCTGAAAAGATGCTGTGAAATATTGAAAAAAAGGAAGAAACAGAAACATACAAAAGTTCATTGTTACCTAACTGCAGGACACTGCAAGTAAGGAAATAAGGCTGATAAATATGCTTTCTGTATAACACCTCAAATCTGTGTTGTACTGTTCATCTTGCTGCTATGAATCTGAAGGGGCTGGTAAGTGTAGGCATCTTCTCCAAATATTGCAGCAAGACACATTGTGCTGCTGTTATATGATGATCAGTTATGAAATAATTATCATAGAAATTTTCAAAACTGGACTTCAGCACTGCTCAGAGTATTCCTGCCTGAGCTGGTCACTCTCTCTAGGTTTCAAGCAGACTAGACAGGCAAGAAGAGTGGTTTTAGATTTCCTCTATCCAATTTTGAGACTACACCCTTTGAGACAACTAAGTACAAAACTCTTATAATGGCTTACAGTTTGATTTGTTTTTCAACATGATGTGGGGTTTCTGCATGTTTTGTCTTTCTCTTAAAAAAAAAAAAATTAAAAAAAAGAGAGAGAAAAGAAAAAATATTGTGGCCTCAACTACTTTCCTGTCACAAAGCCTTCTGTTCCTATTTCCCAGATAGGTGTGTGGATTTTTTGGCATGTTTAATTGCTCCTTGTGCCCCCATTGCTAATGCTTATCTTTCCTAGTAGTCTGCATCCTCTTTTTTCCTTGTGCATCACCAATTATTAATTATTGTGTCATTTTTGGAGGGTAAGAGCCATGGAGCTAGATGCTGGCACTTAGTGTTTGAGGTTTACTCAGCAGTGGGAGAAGGCAGTAGCTGCCCAAAGCCTGGGATGAGAAAATATGAGTAATGTTCAATCAAAGGTGGTCAAGGGCCCAATCTTACTTTTCATTTTGCCCTATCATGGCACCATGGGAATATTTTAAGGAATCATTTCAAAAATTAGTTTGATCTCATGGAAGTTGGTTTCTGACATCTATCACCCAGTATTGAATGAGCTCCTGTACCAGAGTGGGTATTAGAAACAAAAACAATCTCCAAATTTGAGTAGTGACCCAGAACTTTGATGAAAGTTAAGGCAAATGTAAAGGTAACCATAATTTTCTGCTGAAATTTGTCTTTGGGCATATGTTCTCCCAGGGTTAGATGGTCAAGAACATAAAAACTGAACATTTTTATAAAAAGTGTTACTTAAATGTGGTTAAAAGTTTCAGAAAGAGTTTTAAACTGAAAGAGGCTTCATTTAAACTAGATTTTATGAAGAAATTCCTCACAATGAGGGTGTTGGGACACTGGAGCAGGTTGCCCAGAGAAGCTGTGGATGACCCATCCCCGGAGCAACCGGTGTATCTAGTGAAAGATGTCCCTGCGTGTGACAGGGGTTTGGAACTGAAGATGGTCTTTAAGGCTCTTTCCAACTCAAAACATTCTATGGTGCCTTGATTACTCATAGGTAGGTAGACTGGAGAAATTGAGGGCTCAGAAGCTCCAAGCCAATGCACAGAACAGAGAAGAAAAGTAACGGGTTACAGCAGTGCAGGTCCTACCAAAAGCCTGTGGAGGAGCCTTCTGATTTAGCATCATCTGTTGCTGAAATAAATTATTTCATGATTATCTGATTTCTCCTGCATCCAGAAAATTCCTGGCTTTGTTGCAAATTGTTAATTAAAAAAAAAATTACCTGGTTATTTAAGTCAAAAAGAATATCAGTGTTTATTAACATAAGGCTTATGTATCTGGGTGACCTTCCTGTTTGATGGCTTCCTTTTCTGCATTATAGTCCCACAGCCTGTGGGATTCCTGTGTCCTGCTGGAGTACTTCTGTCCATTGGAGTGTGGAAGGCGTTCAGCTCTCACCATTATTTTCAAGTCCCTGAGTCATCTGAGTCCTTTTTTACTGGTAACCACCCATGGCTATTACGGGATGTGTGTGAACACTCTCTCTCTCCCACAGTCACAATCCTTCCTGGTTGTTCCCCTGATCTCTGCACAAGCTCACACCCAGACGAGCACATAAATGTCCACATGCACCACAGTGATATCTGATGTTGTCATGGCGGCCTCTCAGACCTTGCTGCTTATGTGTGCTGAGAGACAGAAGTAAATTTAGGCCATGTCTTTCCTCTCCTCCCCTTTTTTACAAGGATTAATAAATAGCTGAATTCTTGGCTTGACTTTTGTTCTGTTCTTAGGTCTTGCTTCAGTACATAACGATAATTTCCTGCTGAACTGCTTCTGCTGCACTTTGCCTGTTTCACTTCCCTTCCAAAAGAAGTGACTGCAGAGTAAATACCGGACCAGAACAGTGTGACTCCAGCCAGGGTTAAATCTGACCACAGAGCCTTGTGATTTTACCCAGCTTCTGATTTCAACAGCAATGGCTTCCAGTTTTGATCTAAAGTATGTTTACTGTGAGGAGAGCACCCAAGTTTTCAGCTGCGAATTCTCAACAATATGCAAAGAAGAAGATAACCTGTGCAAACTATCTACTCTTCTGAGCTGCAAAACTGTGAGAGAAGGGTAATACTACATTCAGAGTGGTTTGCCCTTGCTTTTTCAGGTCCTCATTTTATTACGAGGACTGGAAAACCACTTTGTATGTGTGAGAGAGCTCAGCATAATAACAATGGAAATGACATGACTATTATTATTTCTGTGCTGGAAGTGGTGCTGCCTGTGGCTCGGTGAAAGTGTGGAGCTCTCTTTCCTCCAAAGCTTTAATAAAATCAAGAGGGAAGAAGAGCAACAGCTTGTTGCATTACTCACTGAGTTGTGGGTTTGGTTGGAGGGTTATGTAAGGGCATGTTTGCATACAGCCAAGGTGCATCATGCAGACACCCCCGAACAAAAACACCCCAATGTATGCCTCTGGCCAGAAACCCCCAAAGGCTGTTTGCTAGCCAAACAATTTGCAGCAGGAGCACGTGGCATACATACCAACATGCCAGCTGCCCCAGGTGAAGGGCTTACATCAAAGAGAAACAGCTGGAGCTGTGACACCCCCAGCCTGGGCTGATGGGGACAGAGCCCCTGGCAGTTCACAGGCCCTGGGCAAAGGGGAGCAGCTGCACCTCTGCTGCTGGGGGCTCCTGCACACAGCAGATGCAAACCCACTGCTTTGTGCCCGGCTCCCACAGGTGTAAATGGCTGCACAGAGACCCGGAGCTGGGGCCTGGAGGTGGAGGAGAGTTATTGCAGTGAGATGAAGGGCAAAGAGAACAGCAGCTTCAGCACAGCCAGGCAAGCAACAGAGCTTCTGCCAGGGCCAGGTGAGGACACACCTCCAGGCTTGTCATCCCCATCCCAAAACACACCACTGGGAGTCTCACTGCTGTCACAACAAATGGCCTTTAGGAGGGACTCAAAGAAAAGACAGCAGTGGCTTTACCTTCATCTTTTTTGGGGGATTGTATTTGGTGTGCAGACAGCATGGAAGAACACATGAAGTTACCTGTAGAAAAGCAAATATTACCATGACTTGGGCTGGTGCTGCTGGAGCTGTGGAAAGACAGACGCAAGGTGCTGAGATGGAGACATGAATAAGAAGGGCTGAGAAATGAAGAGTTTAAATAAAAGCCTGAATCTGAAATATGTGTAGAGGAAGCAGCTTTTGAGAGGGGTAGGATGGTCAAACCAAGTAGGAAAGCAAGAGGTACAGACTGGGAGGAGATGATGGGAGGGCCACAGTGACAGAGGTCACAAACAAACTTCATGGAAGTATCACAAACAAGATCTTTCTGAAGAAGAAGGTGCTGTGTTACAGACTAAGCATATTGAGATCCTAGGAAGAGACACGATTTCACAGACCATTATCAGAAATGCTCACTCTGCAAACTTCAGCTTTAACTGGGAAAAAATCAATTGCTGTATGATTGCAGACTTATTTACAGACTCTTTGATTACTGAACTATATTCAGATGTTTAACCTGTAGTAGGAAACATTGTGTTAGAAAACTTAAAAAAGACTTAGAGTTGAAGTAGAGGCTTTTTAATTTTTGACAAAAGTAGCAGGTGTTCTACTTCTCCAATTACTTTTCTGATAATTAGAAATTCATTTTTGAGTAGCATACTCTCACTTTTTCATAGTTCCCCAATTAGAGAGAGGGGGGGAAAAAACATTTTGCCATAATCTCCTTAATGAAATGCAGTCACCAAACTTTCAACATGTCACCTATTGGGCAGGAGTGACAAACTCTACAATAGGTATTTCACATAACTGATCATACAGTAGGCCATATTCAGAAGGAAAAATTACAGTACAGGAGACACAGCCCTCCAAAAAACACCCCAAACCTCCTGACATTTTTTATTGCAATTTTAAGATCAGTTTTGGAGGATACCTTTCTTAATCAAATACTATTGCCTTTAAAGATTAGTGATCACAGCCTAATCATGCTGCACTTAGCTTAATTTGCTTTGCTATGGTCTCATTAAATTCTTTCTTTTGGTCAGAAACCCTGCCATGGCTTGGCAGAGAAACAGGAAATTTCTTCTCTGTATTGGAGGGTTGTGGCTGTTCTTTCATTTTAACACACAGACTGGAGGGTGCTGCAGCAAATTACATGTGGGTCACCCCTTCTTTCCTATGTAAGGAGCTCACAACCCCTCAGAACACTTTGTCAGCTGGACAACTGGGACAAAAGGGAGAAAAATAATCCTTGTGTCAAAAATGTCTCAGATTGCCATTCTATTAGTTAGATTTAATGTTTAATTTTAGGTTACCTGAAACCTCAATGGCAACAATTCCTACAACTGATTGTTGAGGCTGCTTTTGTCCCATCTCAGCTTGTGCTAGATTCAGCATTTGGTGGCAAAGAAGAGACTTTCCTGAATTGCTACTGTCCTTTGTGCTGAGAAAGTGCACTTAAGGAACAACCTGGCAACATTACCTGTTATTTGATCTGGAATCTGTGAACCAGAGTAAAGCACAAGCAATAAATAGTAGAGGTTTTGCACTATTGTTTTGCTGGCAGATGAGAAGTGTAAAAATTGCTTTCCTCACCAAAGTTTGGAAGTCCATTAAAAAGTTGTAAGCAGATATTTCACGATCATTCCTACACCTGCAGGAGTATGCAGAGAGATGTGGTACCTTGCAGTCTCACCTGGGTCCATGGAATGTGTCTCCTCACACAGATGGTGAGCAATAAGGAGTATTTTAATTGCTGGATGAGCTACTGGCAGGGATTAGATCTAACTAGACACCTCTAGTGCTGTCACACATTTCACCTGCAGCTGAACTGAACTAAGAAGAAAGTCAGACTCTTTCCTATCTTTGGTATCTTCCAAGGAAACCTATTTGCATCCTGCACCAGAAAGGCATGAACTGGCTTTCAGAGGTAAGACCCACAAGCACATGTGCAGAGTCAGTAGAACAGGCAGAACCACACCTTTAGCAGTATACCTTAAAACAGTTGACTTTACCCAGTGGTGCAGCCATGGCTTTTGGTAGTGTACCTGTGTTCTGGACATGCAGGGCAATGCACTCACATGTCTTTCCATTTTCTGTACAAGCCATTGTATTTCAGAGACACTCATTTAGAGGAAATCTGTACATGTTGGCAAGGAACTACTTCTGCCAGTAAAGCCAATTTGCTCCTCTAAATGGAGCAAATGGAGCATAGGTTCTCTGTGCTTGAGATGGATTGCCTGAGAACTTTGTTGGCAAACTTATCAGATGAGGATTCTATGGGAAAACCTCCCTTTGGGTGAATGGGTCATGATTTTAAAGAAGAGTACTAAAGAATACTTAAGACGTTTTTGTACCACTAAACCCCTCATTATTTACTATTTGGGACTATTTTTTCTTGAAGAATTTAACTGCATAATATTTGCTGCTAACGCTGGACTCCCATTTTAATTCAAGTATTTAATGAAAATTTCCTCCATGATTATTTGCTCATTAATGCAGGCAAGTTCTAAAAGATTTTTTGTTTGTTTGTTCTTGATGCATTTACTAAAACTGGACTCACATGCTTTTATCAACTTTTGAATTGCAATAGTTTGGAGAGAACACACTGTTAACTTGAACTTTGCAACATTTGACTGTGAGCTTTACATATTATACCAATAGTAGTTTGATTAATTGGTTTCTACCTGCAGCAAAACTCTCTTAGGGAATGAATGTGGATTTGCTTAGGTAAAACCTGTGAGATTTTTCTATACTTGAAAAAGAATACAATTAGATTTACAATTGTTAAGAAGGACAAACTGCTTTCAAAAAGTATAGGTAATATCACAGAAAAAAGGCAGCATAGTGGGTACCCAGCTCTGAATAAATCTTTTCAAAAGATTAGAATTTAGAAGAATGAAGAAGAATTCTTAATTAAGAATTGCTAAGAATTAAGAATAATTTTTTTTTAATTACAAAGAATTATGGAAATCAATTTCTTTCACTATTTTTGAGCTCCAATATTATTTATTCTTTAAAAATTTAACTTACAGGACATCTAATCTACTGTTGGGGACTTGAACTAGCCTAGATGAAGATCTTCTGTCTGCTCATCAGTTACAGATGTTAATTGGGGTGAGGGTCATGATACTAATCAGTTGCACAAATGACCTACATGTGGAAACAAATAGATGAATAATATTTCCAGGTCACAACCAGTAGTAAATATTGCTCTATTAAATATTTACATATACAGATGGAACATTGCTTGTTTGTTTTGGGATTTTGGTTGGTTGGTTGGTTGGGCTTTTGCACGCCAGAAAAAACCAAAAAAACAAAACAAAACCCACCACCAAAGACTCCTGCATTTGAACAAAAGGGATTGAAGAGAGAAGCAAAACTTTTTTTTCTATTTCATGACAATGCTAGCAGGAATTACTACTTTAAAAAAAATCTGCTGGTGTGTGCTTCCTGTTCCAGTTTGTTTAGTCACAAGTCTGAATTAGATCTCTCTGTTGGTTGGTTTCGTTTACTATAAACAGGTCTTGTGCTTTGTTTCAATACATCAAAGTCCTTAGCCAGGCACAGACAGGTAAGGTAAAAGGGGGTAAGAAAGTTTACAGTCTTGCTTCATTGTTTCTTTAAGCGTTCCAGACAATGGTCAGGGGATCACACGGAGTTTAAAAGAAGGCTTGGTCGCTGTTTTTCTGTCTATGTAAACTGGTTTCTCTTTTGTTCCTTTTCTAGAAACCACATGTAACTTTAGGTCAGAAAAGTGTAAAATGTGGCACTTAAACCAGCGTTACCGCTGCCCTGGGGTAACTCGATCAGGCAAAGGTGCAGGCTCCTCTCCCTGCTGTGCTGATGCCCGCTGCGTCCTTCAGGTGAGTACCAGAGGTTTATTTTCTTTTCAAATATCCATCCACCTGAAGGAGGCAGACGGCTGAGAAGGGTATTTTCTCACGACTGACACTGCCAAAAAAAACCAAAAAAAACAACTCACTGGTTTAGCCCTTTAGAGATAAATGCGAATCACTCCATCCCACAGTATTTTTAGTAAAGCTGCTCTAAAAGTTTGCTTCAAGCCCTTGCATCTCTCAAGGTTTTCTTCTCTGGTTTTGGGGGGTTTGACTTTTTTTTTGGGGGGGGGGTGTTTGTTTTTTGTTTGGTTTTTGTTGTTGTTGTTTTGGTTTTGGTTTTGGGGTTTGGGTTGGGTTTTTTGTTTGTTTGTTGGGGGAGGGGTTTGCTGTTGGTGTTTTTGGGGGTTTTTGTTTGTTTGGTTTGTTTTTTTTTTTAATCTGCCCTCTTAAAACAACAGGAATGCTGGCTGGCCCTCAGCCAGCCAGAACTCAGCAAGCAGGGTAAAATTTCAGTTCAGATTTACGGGAAGGTGTTGGGAGTAAAAATCTGGTTTGGTGAGTTTAAGGCAGGGAGTAGTCCGGAGACAACCTTGCTACTGTGAGTGTGGAGAGAAAGAGAGGAGGGGGGGGAGGAGGATAATAAAAACCACCCAGGCTGGAGATTAGAGACCAATTTTTCCCCTGTCCGAGTTTCAGTGCGTGTTGCTGAGCTCCTGTAGCCTTATCGAGTTTGCAGGCAGAAAGCCGGGTCTGGGGGTGCAAGAGCTGCGCGGTGCCGGCAAAGAGCTCAGCTCAGCGCCCTGGAATGTGCGGCTTAGGGCAGGGGCGGCCAGGGGCTTTGGCTTAGCTGGTACTAATTGCAAGTTTTAGTGCTCAAAAATTCTGGTTAAAAAAAAAAAAAAAAAAAAAACAAAACAAAAACAAAAAAAAAAAATCCGAGCAAAGAAGCAAAGAGCCAAGAGAGGGGGTTAAGACTGGGAGAGCTGTTGCTCCAAGCAGCAGTGCAAGGAGTTGCTCAACTCTCACTTAGCAGCGCGGTAGGAAGGACAATGCATTAAGGTCGCTACCCCAAAACGCCGCCGCTGCTGCGAATGGTGCTGGGCGCTGAGGTGGGCTCCAGGTAGGTACCGCCGCTTCTCGGTTTGCTCTGCGCTTCATCCGTCCTTAGCTGTGAATTGGATTGTACTTACTCCTCTGTGATTGGGTTGACAATGTAAGCGACCAGAAGTTCACTCAGAAAATACATTTTAAAGTATTTTTACGGGGGAAAGGCAAATGGAGACAACTGCAGAGGTTTTCGGTGGAGTTTTGGTGACTCTTTCCAATTGACAGATTTCTGGTGATTCTGAAGAAAGATGACAGGCGAGAGGCACACGCAGGTACTAAAAAAGGACAGATTGAGAAGTGATTTGCAAGATCTGAGAGTTTTAATTTAAAATATGTGTTTCTCCAAGTCAAAGATAAAGCACAGCGTGACTTGCCTAATGTCTTTGGAGTCAATTTCGGAAGTAGTGTTTCGTTTTATGGCTGTTTTTTCTTTTTGAACGCTTAAAATACTGTAATTTGTACAGACCACAGAGCCGTGGCACAAGTGACAGGGAGGTGACAAGAGGGCTCTGAGTCTGCTGTCTGCCAATCTGTTATAGACATTAGCATAAGAATGGGACCTTATCTGTGAAAAGTTTCTGAAGACCATTTAGAACACATGTATCCATCAGGAGATCAGGCATCTTCTTCACGCTGAGATATGCGTGAGTAGATGAGAAATACTAGGGCTCATGTTAAAAGAAGCAGCAGATTTTAAAGTTTTTTTAGAGGTAAGGCTGCGCAGCTCATTTCTTCTCAGGAACTTGAAATAAAACTTTGAGCTAAAGCCAATCTATTGTAATGGATAAAGATGGGCTGGGACCTTACAGGTCGCAAAATCCCTACCAAATTTTATCGGCTCAACTGGGCTGACCTGGCAGAAGGCAGGAGCAGCATCAGACGGGGCTGAAATGAGCCGCCCGAGGCTAACGCAAGCTGAGTATCGGTGCCCTGATGTGTCTCCCAGACTGTGCAGTTGATAATTTGGACAAGCCTGCAATTACTCCCTCCCGGTGCGGCCGAGCTGCCGTGGTGCGAGGGGAGCCGCGCGTTCCGCACGGCGGCGGGGGCGGGGGGAGCGCGGACTGCGCGCCCGCGGAGCTGCCAGGCCGGGGCAGAGGTCGCCCGCGGTGTTAAGCGGAGCCTGGCATAGAGCTGGGAAACTGGGAGGCAGCGTGCGCTCTCCGAGAGGAGGGGGAGATAACGCCAGGAATGGGCCGCTGCTGGTGTCCGGCAGGCTCGAAGCTAACAGACTGCTGGCTGCGAGATAAACCAAGAGACAAACACTCCTCCTGCACATTCGTTCTCCCTCCCGCCACTCCCCTGCATATTCCCGTCCTGAGAGAGGTTGTTCTCCGGGCTTGTTTCAGAGCTGTGCATCCTGCCGAGAGCTGAGGGCAGCTGTTCCCACCTCTCCTCGTAGCCTGGGGAGAGCCCAGCACCCTCTTCTGCTTTTGGGGTCTGACCTCTTCTGAGACACAGGCTCCGGGCCCTCAGTGATGTTAAGGAAATATTTGGAGGTTTTGGACTGGCGTGTAAATAGGGTTGCTAATAATTTCTGAGGGTCCCTGCTGCAGCTGAGGATGCAAAATCTTTCTTTAACGTTTTAGAAAATAAAAGATTTTTTAAAACTCGAAAACATTGTAATAAAAATATTTAATATAGGCAGTGGAGATGGTAGAGTCTTCAGGGAATACTGCTTCTATGTCAGTTTGGTCTGAACCCTTGATCTTGCGTAGCCCTCACCTGGCCGGCTTCAGCAAAGCTGGCACCGGGGTCTGCTTTTGCAGCTTCCCACGTTTTGGAGTCTTGGCCTCCTCCACATGGCAGAGCCCCCTCATTTTGCTACCACTCTATGAAATGCTACACCATCTTCTGTGAAAGCTGTGGGAGCATCTGACAGCTAGAGAAGACCAGGGGTTACCCTGGAGTGGTGTGAGAGTACCTGTTGGATTACCATAGGGGCCCACTGCACTTCTAGGGTGACAAACTCCAGCAGAGGTGACACCACATTTATGGGTGAAACAAAACGGTGATCTTGGCTTTTTCATTCAAATGGCCCTGATCACTTGTGTGTAGTTTCCTGAACCAATATTGCTGTGATTTATTGAGAAATTTAGCAGGGGCAAGTATGCGCTCTTTGTGAAGAAACATGGGCAGATCCTGTTCTTGTTTAAAAAAAAGTCAATGATGAACACAAAGGTGAACATAAAGTTCAGGTTTGCTTTGTAGCAAGGAAGCAGATCTAACATAAAGAGTTTAAAGAGACCATCTCCATGCTTGTGCATATAGTTGCCTCTCTTGTCATGAAGTGGAAATCTCCAAATTACTGATGACTTAAACCAACAAATCCTTCCTTATATTGTAGTCACTTTGAAATTTGTTTCATAAGGGGATTTTTAGGTGTAATTTTCAAGTTCGTAAAATGGATCCCATGAACAGGATATTTTTGTCTGCTCCCTTAGCAGAGGGAAGGACTCTGACCTTTATCTTTCCATTATGAGGCCTAAAATAATATTTCTTTCTGCTGTAGGAATTTTTTTTCAATAAAATGCTTCTGGGTACACCTAGCTCTTGCCAAGATCAGGAACATCTCAGTAGCCTTGCTGAGACAATGCAGGCATTGTATAGCTATGGCTGGTAGGGCTTTGGTGACACAGTAAACTCAACAGAGAAAAGCAACTTTTTAGTAACTGCAGAGCTGACTACCTGATACTTGAGGGCATTTTTGTCCTTTCCAGGCTTTCATTTGCCCTGATCCCAAGTAAGATTTTATTTGAAAAGAAGAAAGAGGTTTCTGATATTTTTAAAGTGTGTTTTACAAAATATGCTTAGAGTTTGGATATTATCTTTTGCTTAGGTAGGTCATAAAGCTGAGACTGAGTCAGCACAGATGGGCTTATTTGCCATGAGATGGAAAGAAATTACAAAGGCATGAGAATCCTCTACCAATAATAATGCGACAACAGTAACTTTCATGTATTTTCAAAGGGAGAACAGCTTAACCAGCCTCCAACAACTGAGAGGCTTTCTATCTTATTTGCCAATGGGAGAGCCATTGGAAGGTTTACTCTGGAAAAGCAGCACCCCAAATGATGTAGCTCAGAGTTTGCTTTCGTGTTTTGGCCTTTTGAGTACCCAATGGATGGGCTGGAGCTGCGCCGTAGAAATAAACTGAGGTACTGCTTCTGCCTTTTTGTCTTTTACCAGAGAAACTTAGCTCCACCACAAGTCAGGGTGTAGGCTGAGTTTCAGCAAGTTGAGTTCCCAGTAACATTCAAGATGTCATTTATGATTGCTGTGTCACAGAGCTGGGATTCCTGACCTGGGTGTTTCTGCTGCGGGGACCTGCTCACACAGGTGGAGCGGAAGGGCTGCCACTGCCATGTGGGGTTTGTGCACAAAATAGCTGCTGAGAGGCAAGGGATGGGATGGATGCAGGTGGAGCACAAGGAAATGGTGAGGGGTCAGCTGGGTACAGAGCCAGAGCAGCATGCCAGCAGGCTGGCTGCTGTTGGGCTACCTCAGCAGCAAGGGAGAGACTTTAGAAAGAATTTAGGAGAGGTGAGCAAAGTTCCTCTGCAGCTGTGATCAGGGAGGCAGTCCCAGTGAGGAATCATGAAGGAAAACAGAAGGGCATATGATGAGAAGCATAAAGTAGGTGTTCATAAGCTGCAAAAGACACCTGGTTGTACTATTCAGCTCTGCCTGCCTAGGCAAGTATTGTGCGTAAAGACCTTCTATTTTATTTGTTAGAAGATGGAAAGAGGATCAACAGGAGCACAGAAAATGAGTGGCACATTCAAAGCTATGAAAATGACTCTTGAAATAATATTTGGAAGGTAAAACAGTGGATCAAGATTGTAGATCAACAGTGGATCAAATTACGACAGGGCAAAAAGGAATGAAACCATTAATGAGCTAATGTGAGGGTGAGACTCCAGGGAAGCATTTAGGTTTTGAGGGCAGATAGAATAGCCAATGTCTTTGACATGCACACAGAAAGCATCAACAGGTCTTAGCTGTACCTTGAAAGAAAGGCTGCCCAAATAAAAATTGTGCCCTGCCTGCAAACAGAGCAGTAATGGTCACTGTGGAAAGGAGAGAAAAGAAACTTTGGGTATTCCTTGAGAGGGGGGCAGTATTAGAGGCTCTGCTTTATCCACACATAGCTGGAAGTGATGGCTGGGTTTTCAGCAGACAGTGTTTCAACCTTTCTAGCAGAAGAGAAACAACTGAGGGGTGTTGGTTGGGCTGGATATTATAGGGAAGAAAATCGAAGAGAATTGAAATGTAGGGAGAATTTTGCAATTTAACTTGGTATAGAGGTAAGGGCTAAAAGCAAAAGAGAGGTCATGAGGGTTGATGGAATGGAAATTGCAAAAAGGCTGAATAGTGGACATAATGGGGGAGGCTAGTGGGTGGTGCTGAATGGGACCACTTGTGGTTTAGTGCAGGAAAAACCCAGCAGTAGATAGCCTCTGGACAGTGCATGCCAAATAAACAGTCTTTTTTAATGAGGAAAAGAAAAGGATCGGGGCAGAAGAGGAACAGAATTGTTAAAATGGACGTAGCATGACAGAGAGTGATATGGGTCATCAGCATAAATCAGCAGCAATAAGAAGAGAAAAATGGGGAATCAAAACCCAAGGAGGAAGGTGATGGACTTGGGTGAAGGGGAGGCATTTGCAGGGCTCAGAAGAGAAGGGAAGGGAGAAAATGACAAATGAACAATCCTTGAAAAGAGGAGGAGGAGGAAGAGGTGGAGGAGGAAGGAGACAGGGGAGGAAAAGGTCAGTTCACTGAGTCTGATCCCCAAATGGGATCAGAAAAGCTGAGACAGAGGTGCTTTATTAGGGTTTGAAAGCTATGCTCAAGATTTCAGGACCTGTAAGGGTGGAATTATGAAGAGACTGTGGCTAATGGGTCTTTAACGCTGGAAGTTGTGCTGGGGTGACAAGCAGAGGGTATGAGGTGTGAGCAGTATGCAGGGTGCAACTGTGGGAGCTCTTGTGGCTGGGGAGGGAGGAAGAGCCGGCGTGGGGAAAAAAGCATGAAAGGCAAGGAGGGAAGATGGAGTAAAACACGATCATGCACGCAGGGACATGTCCTCTAGATGTTTTTGCAACAAAAGAGCACGTTCAACTCACCTCAATTAAATATTAACATTATTACCATGACTTAAGGCCATGTTTCTGGCAGTAAAATTTCTGTTGACTGTATGCTGAAATTTCACCAGAGTTCATACACTACTATCCACATCCTAATGTGAGTGTTAGTCCTCACAAGAAGCATTTCACTGTCATTAGCATTTTCATTAAAGGTAGCACTAATACGGTGCTGGAAGCTCACAGGAGCATAGTCACAGGTAAGGCTGCAAGCAGACCTAAACTTAATTGGCGAATGCGTTCAAACTTTTGGGACTGCACTATAATCTGTGGCTCTTGAAGATGGATTCTGCCTTTAGCTTCTTGGCCTCATGAAGTTGGCAAGAAAAGACACAACTTATCTGACATACTGAGTGCACACTTTTGGTGAACATGGAGGTGCCTCTGGCTGGGTCAAGGAGATCTGAACGAGCTTGCTATTGCTGCCATTTGTGGTGTCTTAGTCAGTGTTTACAAAGTAAATGGGATGAGTAGATAATACTGACAAAGTTGTCTGCTCACCCTAAGCACCCAGGCCAAGGGTGGCTGCAGATGTACCCAGCAGCCTTGCACAACCCCAGGGCCCAGATGCAAGCTTCAACCTGGGCAGGGCTCAAACAGGCCACAGTTGTCCTGCACGGAAGGAAAAAATGTGATTTTCATAGAGGATAATTGTATTGAGCAACAATAAACAAAAAGGCTTTTACATGCTTCTTCCACATACTGGAGTCCTGAGTCTCAACTTACCAATGTGAGTCACAGGTCAGACTGTACGTGTACAGAATAAATCTTCCTAAGCACCACAGGGGTGGCAAGAGGTATCTGGGATGTCAGCACAGTGCCCTTCCTTCCATGGTGTGTGATCAGTGGGAAGAGGGTCTGAGACAGCTCTGGAACACAGCTGTGTCTGTGCTGCTCTGCCCCTCTCTGCCTTGTCAACTGGGAGCCCTTCCTGATATTTTAAGGTCTGTTCTATGACCTGCGTTTCACCACATGTGTTTGCAGGTCTTTGCTGGAGGTGGTGAGGTGTCTTCCCGTGGTCACTATTTCTCTTGGAAAGCTCTGGTTTTCTGCAGGGAGTTGTCTGCAAGCTTACACTTTTGGCAAGCAGCAAGACTGGTGAACAATTTTAGTTTTTACTGTTTGCTAACCTTATGAGTCTAAGTAAGAAAATTCCTGTGCAAATTCCTGCACAAATTCCTGGCCATTCCCATGGCCACCTGCCTCGGGGGAAGTTTATCAGGTACACTGTCTGGTTGATATACAGGGCACTGTATAAATCCTACAGCTCTGAGGAATGTGGAATGAACTGCCAGAAGCCCTGAGTAAATACAGCAAGTATTGCTAAACCAGAGGCACTGGTGGTCTTGTCTGTTGGCTTTTGCATCAGAATGAGAAAAGCCCAGGGCAAGCATTTTGCTTACAGAAGAGTTTCGGGGCTTTTTCCCCCTCCTCTATCTAGAGCATTATCTGGAGTTTCAACAGTGGCTTTTTGATTCCTGTCATCTCCCAAAGATGGGTTTATGGTGGTGTGCCAGTGGGAAGAGAGGCACCTTTAAAAAAACTCAGGGATTTGAGAGGTATTAACAATGATTCTGCTAGTCCCTGGGCTGTGGGGCTGCTGAGAGCAGGTTGTGGTGTCCATCTCATTGGCCTTTACCAAGGAGACTGAAATCTGAGTCAAATCCTAGCATTTCCATCTGTAGATCACTGAGGTTTTGGGTTGTTTGTGTGTTTTTAAAAGGAAAATATAGTATTTATATTTGTATATTTGTACTTTTATACAAACAGCATGTGCACTAGATGTATCAACACAAATCAGTCTCAGTGCTGGATTTTCTACTCCTAAAGCACTGTCAGTTACCATTTTTATCTCTGTTTCAGGAAGATGATCTTATGGGATCATTTTGCCCACTGTGTCATATTTTTTTTTCTCCTCTGTATGCCAGAAATACACTCTTGAGGAGTGCCACAAGAGATGAGCTGTTAAAGATTATACTACAAATATAAAAGTGGTGAAGCATGAAGCATCTCTGCCTCTGTATTTTCCAACAGATACAGCAGGGTGTTTTTTTCTAAATAAATAAGTTGTGTAAAAAAATACAGGTTATCCAAAGGA
Organism: Molothrus aeneus; assembly: GCF_037042795.1. NCBI lineage: Eukaryota > Metazoa > Chordata > Aves > Passeriformes > Icteridae > Molothrus > Molothrus aeneus. Next base: position 50,416,765 of record NC_089649.1, read on the forward strand.
AGTTTAAGCAAAATCGCTGACAGTGAGGTTTACTTTCCCATGGTCAGTGTAAGAAACTTAATTTTATGGAAAATGCCGTGCATCTGTAAGCCTAGAAGGGTAAGTTCTCAATAAAACTTCATAATGGTAATAGTGAAAATCAGATAAAGACCTCAACTCTCTGTGCATGCTGCCAGTACACAAGACATGGACTGAAGGAGGGGGTTTGTAAGCTGGGGTATCTTTGGATGTACCTTCATGTTTTTAATACATAGGCAACTAACTGTGTGCTCTCTTTTTTGCTGTACTCCAAAGCAATCACAAAGGATCCTGCTGCAGTTTGGGAGCTGTAATTGTGTTGGAATTGTGGATACAAGGTTACCTGTCCCCTGTGCCCCAGGAATACTCACAAATGGGTCAGACAAACCCTTTGCAGAGCTGAGGCTGGTGCAAAGAGGATTAGATAAACTTGTAGTTGTTGTTGCTGCTATGCAAGTTTCTTTCAGAGTTCTGTGTTCCAAGCTGGCTCACTGCTTCTCCATCTTCAGAGGTTCTGGCACTGGTGGCAGTTTCTGGGTCTCCATGCTCTCTGCATGCTCTGTGTCAGTCAGTGAGTCTGGCACTGTGGCCAGGGATCCTGGCACAGGATATGTGCTCTGAACTGGCTTGTGTGTACCCTGGTGCCCCACGGACCGCCCACTCTGCATCCTTGCAAACACTAGACAGCTGGGTGTAAGGTGTTGGAACCATGGAAAAGCAAAAGGGGTGATCCCCCCTCTGGCCAACATCAGGATCTTTGAATGACAGGCAAGGTGGATGAACCAGACTTTCCTTTTCACTGCTTTTCTACATTGTTTGAATGTGGGTTTCAGCCACAGTACCAAGACACAGAGAGGGCTTAGCTTCTGCCTGAGCTCTGATGAGGGGACAGAGTGTCTCTAAATCAAGCACTGTAACATGAACAGTGTGAGATGAACATAATTTTGTTCGTCCTTCTGTAGATCCAAACCACTTATATCACATTTCCTCTTCATCTAATCTTATCTGTTTTGTGTTGCAATCCTTGCTGTGCTTCCCTATTTCCAAACCAAAGCACAATCTTTCTGAAAAAAAAATAAATCTGAAAGCTGCTGCCATTTTGAAACGTGGCCTTTTTCAAACAAAGAACATCAGGTGGTATTTGACACATTGGTTCATTAATCCTTACCTGAAAGGAACTGATGCCAAAATCATTGCATTCCTAAAGCTCCTGCAAATGTCAATCACTATTAAATAAAGGTTTCTTCTGAGTTCACAAGTACTATTGTACACGTATGTGCAACAGGGTGTAGAACAAGCCAGGCAAGAAGCAAAAAGTATACAAATGACTGGTTTTGCAGGAAAAGCACCAGTATAAAACTTAGGAAACCTGGGTTCACCTCCTTGCCTTGCCATAGAAAATAACACACATGAGTTAACAACGGTACAATCCAGTGGTTTTTGTGGATATCTGTCTTGTGCTTGCCGTTCTCTGCTGGTATAGCTGAACATCCCACCAGGTTGTGAGGTCTGCTATGGCCACACTGTGGGGAACTTCAGCAAATCTCGGGAATTTTTCTGTGTTTGGTTATGCCTTCGTTTTGATAGGGTTGGGTTGTTGTGCTGTGCGAGTCCTGGGGAAGGATGAGGGAAGGTGCCAGTCCCAGCTGGACACTAACCCAAATATCTGGCAGCCCCTGGGCTCCTGGCCTCAGCTCCCCTTTCTTCAGTCCCACAGCCCTGGGGTGAGGGGGACTCCATGGAGCACTGCAATGGCTCGGGCTGCCAAGGGATGGGAAGGGGGCACTGCCAGCATTTCATGATCCAGCTCTGTCCCTGTGAAGTGAGAGCAAGGTCCTGCTGATGGAGCAGTGAGCAGCACCTGCTGTGAAACTCCAGGGACAGAGGAGAGCCGGTAGTCCCCAGGATGCTGGTGGGACAAGTCCCAGGTTTCTGCTTCAGATCACTGGTTTTGGAAAAGCAGTTTGAAATGTACTGCTAAAGGGCCTGTAGCTTTAGTGTTGATGAGTAGATATAACTGTTGTAGCCCACTCTAGAACTCTGTGGAAAAAGTGTCCACACAATATAACCTACAGAGATCTGGAACTGTAACTGCTCCAAGTGCATGACATTTACCATCCAAAAGTTTCCATTGTACAAGCAGATGTAAAAGGAAGAAGACAGAGCAACTCTGGTTAATAAGAACGTCCTTCATTTTCTATTAGGAAACCATGTTTATTTGTTCATGATTTTGCAAAGGTTTGCATTGCATGGCAAGATACCTGAAGCCTGTGAATTGTTCTGCATTTACCTGTATAGAGACCCAAGAGTCACTTAGCCTAAAAGTGTTTGACAATTTCTGAAAATCAAAACCAGAGAATTTGCTTTTTTTCAAACTTTTGCAACTTCTTCCTAAGGTTTCCTAAGTACTTGACCTCAAGCAGGGAAGTAGCTCTTGTGGAGGGGTCAAAGCAGGATGTGAACCTTTGAAAACTGAGTTTCCATGTGTTTACTGGAAACTTCAACTTTTAACGTCCAAGTCCCCGAACCCACTGTTGACACTGCCTATGCTCTGAGAAAACTTGAGTCAGAGTTCTAGCATGAGCCTGCTGGGCTCTCTGCCCTGTGTTCAAGAGCAGCTATAGGGCATCTAAAGATAAAGAAAGCAAAGAAACAGGTACTGGGCCGTGGGGCTCCTGAAGAACAGGCTGAACCTAGTGGGAAGGGAAGAGGGAGAAGAGAGACAAAGAGGCAGGAGAGAGAAGAGCACTGTCTGCCTTGAAAAGCTGATGCAGAGTCAGAAGGCTGATGGAAAAGGGGATTTGATAACTCAGAAATGACTGGGAAGAGGTGGCTGGGCAGGGAGACAGCACATTTGGGAGCAAAGTCTGACATGGGGGGGCTGCACTCAGAGCCAGCCAGGCAGGGGTTCTCAGGGCTAGAGACAACGACAGGAGGAAGGAAATGTGGGAGTTTGAGGCACTGCTATTGGGCAAGGGCAGGAGCAGAAGAAAGGGCAAGTCATCCAAGGTGACTGGATGCAGCCCAAGCCAAAGCACTTTGGGATGTGAATTCAAGGGTTTTCACCACTCCAACTTTCCCTCAAGAAGCTGTAAGGAGTCCCACACTCATGCCTCTTCTTTCTCTGCTGCTGCCCTGCCTTTGTCATTTACTGTTCCTTTGTGAAACAGAAGTCCAAGCAGTAAATATCATGTGCTACCCCTCTGGTGACACATGCATCAGTAGGATGCCTCATGATGGAATTTGGGGTTGGGTTTCAGTTTGCATAAAAAAAAACAGGGAACCTTAGGAAACCATGCACAACTATATCCTGCTCATAAAAATGTGAAGTGCCAGATTTATAGTCTGCACAATACTAGTTTGCCTTCTGTTATGTATATTATTATAGTATGATCATGGCTTTTTGACACATTCAGTGCTGATGAGGTTTTTTGAAGGAGCCTTGCCATATGCCATCCATAAAAATGAGGGTGGACAATAAACTTTGAATATTTAAATTTTTTTTGTCCTGCTGTTTGGGATGTAAATGGTTCATGCTCTTGAATTCCTTTGCTCTGAAGAGAGATTTATTACTCTTTGGCTTTTTAGTAGTGCTCATTACTATAACATTTAAATACTTACAAACAGTAATGAGATAATCTGCAAAACAACCATTTGATATTTATTTACTAAAAAATAGGGATACAAGATATAAATGAAGAAGTTTGCCATAGTTTTGATTATACAGTTTAGGATGCTAGGGCCAGGCACAGGTGAACTTGCTTAGATAAAGGTCATCTTCACTGAACAGTGTTCTTAAGGGTAAACAAGCTCTAGCTATAGGCTTGTGTCAAGCTAAGAGGTTGTTTTGGATGGTCACAAATACAGGTACACAAATAAGTTGATGTGTTATTTCCATGTTTTCAAAATTGTGCAATCACTTTTTTTTTTTTGCTTTAGAGTGGAATTTTATTTAGAAAATATCACCAAATTTAATGATAAAAATGGGGTAAAGAGTTCAGAAATTTAATATTTGCCTCAAGGCAAAACAAATTGTCCTCTTTTCTTGTTTTATTTGTACTTCAGCTACTAGTATAAGTCAGTCACCCTGCTCACCTCATGACTCTACTTTCCAGAAAACTTAGTTTTGCTTAAGATCCACATTTGCAAAATGCATTTCCCAAACAGTTCCCTCACAGCTCTAAGTGCTCCTGCAAGCAAATTGCAGTCCAGAAAATGTTCCCATCTGGAAACAAGGAACATGCCACTGGTCACCAGCTGTACAAAGCTTGGTTTAAATGACTTGTCCAGTTATACACAAGATCCATGTGCAGACCAAAGGGAGGAAGCTGTAATCAAGAGCCTCTTTATTTGCCTTAGCCGTGGATTCCCCTTTCCTGCAGTGCATCAGGTGCTGTCACCTCTGTTGTCTCTGGCAGAATGTTGGGGACAGCAGCCACTGTTGGTGTCTGAGCCCAGCTTCTCTGCAGGAACAAGGCCACCTTCTCTATTGCATGTCAAGCAAAGGAGGCCCCTGTCTGCCATGAGGGTCCAGAGCAGTGTGAGATCAAATTTGCAGGTTCCAAACATGAGGTGCTCCAGGGGAGCAGCACATTGCACCACTCACCCACCCATGCACACATCTGCATATCCACCCAGACCCAGGCTGGCACCTTCACTTGGTGAAACATGGGAGTGAGGGCAATGGTACCTGGCACTTGTCAAGCTGGAGGGTACCCAAGGAAAGCCCTGCAATGCTTTTGTCCCTCTTGGGCTGTAGAGCTGTGTTGGGTACACCAGAAATAAGTGGCTGGGGTGGGGAGATGCCAGCCCCCTGCCACTGCCTAGTCAGGGATCTGTGGGGCCAGAAGGAGAACTCACAGGTAGAGACATCCTCATCACCAATGGTTGATTAGGTATTTGGCTGGGAAGGGGAGAGCCTGGGTTGTCATTTCTGTGCCATGGCCCCTTTCTGTGTTTTATCCCCATCCTCCATGTTGTGGTAAAAGAGGGAGGAGTGAACCATGGCTTCTCATGGTGGGAGTCAGTCACAGTCTGAATTGTGCTGACTTAGGGGCTGGTTTGAGGATGCAGTGGTCCCACATTGGGACCATGCATCCCTGCTGGTCAGCTGGACATCTGATGAGACTGGCCAAGCAGGACAGTGACCAAAACCTTGCAAGGCAAGCCTCTTTTGCTGACAGCATTGCAGCTGAAAAAACAGATGAAAACATAAATGAGGCTGGTGTCCTCTACATAGTAAGAAAAGATAGGGGGGTAAAGAAGGAAGACATACAGTGCGCAGTGTGCTGAGGACTGGGATATTACCCATGCTCGGTGTACTAGGGTTAGACATTCCCTTGCTTAGGAAATATGTTCAGCATGGCTCTGGCCACCACAGTGCACCTCTTCTAGAGATCTGTTTATTAAAGTGTCCTGTAAAGTGGCAGAAGTCAAATGTAGCAATTCACCCTGTGCTGTTGTGATATTTTACTCTCCTTTTCCTGGTGGATAAGAGTTTCAAGTGATAGCTGCCTGAAGTTAAGCTGTTTTCAGGAGAGGAACAGGAGATTGGTCAGAGGCTGAGGTGATGGGACTGTGCACTCAGGGCTGCCCACCACACAGGGCTGTGTTTCTCCTTTGCACTTTGCCTTCAGGCAGCCTAGGGCTGAGGCACAGCTATACAATGGGGCTGCTTTCCCTCCCATACCAAAAGCAACTGTGACTCAAGAAAGGTGCAGGATCAAAACCTGAATGCATTACATTTCCTAAACAGTGCATATTGGCAAAGCTTTGGTTCTTTTTCAAGCAGAAATGGACAACTGAGAAACACTTGTTGCACTGGGTGCTGCAGATAGCAGAGGAAAAATATCCCTTGATCAACCAGCTTGAAATGCAGGATCAGAAATGAAGCACACAGAGCAATCTCCCTAATTCATAGCAAATGGCAAAGATAAGGATGAAAACTCCTGTTCCGGGGTGAGCTGCAACACAGCAGATTATGCTACAGCCTTCATTGAGCAAACCTGAGGTGTGAACATGTTTGTGGAAACTAATGGGTGAATGATTCACAAAGAGAGAAAAGGACCTCCCAAAAAAATAGAAGAGCATGCACCTCGAATAGGGGACAAAGCAATGATACTCCTCTCATAATCCATGGTGGTAGCAGTACATTCCCTTTCATGCACCTGTGCTCATGCTTATCTGCACTTTCTCTGTTCTGCAAGGCCACAGGCTCTGAGGAGGACCTGCAATACCTGGTGATTGCTTTATAACACAATAGCTTTTGAAAAGATGCAGGACTGACATTATCATTTAATGTCTGTCCATTCCTCTGTTCATTTTATAGAGCAACCACAGAGAATGCAAACCACCCTCTTTTTATCTCCAAAGCTTTTTTATCAGGTCTGTAGGCTGGCCCAGCTGTGTTGGCCAGATCATATTTAGCTCCTTCTTCTCTGTGTGCTTCACCTCTGCTTTCTCACACTGACAGTGCTAGGGGCCATACCTGACCACCTACTAGGAAACATTCTCTGTCTACTGGCCAGATTTCACCTGTCTAGGCTGTATGTGAAGTGTACTGATACAACAAACAGGGAAAGCACAGCCTGAGTTTTGTGTGAGCCAAGGCAGCTTGCAGTAGTGACCATCAAGCAGGTCACAGCCACCTGGGCTAGTAAGGAGAGCCTGTGTCTGCACAGGTTGTGCCCACTTATTTGAAACTGGTGAAAATCAGCATGTGGCTTTCTGGCTTTCAAAGCTAAATTGCTGTCAAACCCCCTGGAGATAGCATACATTATTACTGTAGTACTTGAGTGGGGTGAGTTTGTTTGGTTTTTTTTTTTCCTTTGTATTCCCTCTCTATTCAGATTTTGATTTAATATTCCTTCTCTCCCTCTGATTTGGTCACTTTGTGTCTTAGAGCTTAGAGATTTCCTGCCTATATATTGAAAGTTTTTAATGAAGAATTTCAGCAACACTCAGAGTTACCAGTAAAAGCCCTCTGCAGATTTTGACAGAAGGAGTTATATGAAATTACTTCTAATCTCTTTATCCTTGTCACACCACTCTGCTATGCAGTAATACACCAAAGAATTTCCAGAAAGCAGAGGTTGGCAACTTACAATACCTACTCACTTGGTTGAAAAAATAATTAATAAAGGAATTGGGATGTGAATTCAATCTGCTGCTTTGTTCGCTGAGGGACAAAGGAGGGGAAAATTGGGAAAAGAAGACTGGAAAAAGTAAATGTTTTCCCAGTTTAATTTTTTTTCTAATAAAAACTTGAGGCCAAGCAAGCCATTTCCCTCAAAAGTTTAGATCATGTTCTGAAAGTTAAAAAAATGAAGTGTTTTGGTTGACTTTATCATGGCAGCTATCAATGGCATGTGGTTAATCCCTGTGGCAAAGCAGAGTGTAGAGTGGCAAAGCTGCAAGACAAATAACAGTACGTCCTTGAGTGCACCAGTTCTGTGCCTGACAGGTTTTCATTTTTCGCCCCGTTGCATAACGCTGGCACGCACACCTGGCACGCAGAGTGTGAAACTGGCTGAGCAGGGCTTGGTCCTGCTGCCATTCAAGTCAAGGCCAGAACTCTTCCAGTTCTCAGCAGAGGCAAGGTCACGGAATGTGCTGGAGCTGACAGCAGCCCAATGGGGAAGCCAGGCAGCAATACTTTGGAATGGGTCAGCTGTCTCCTACTCTAGTCCGATCTTACCTGCACTTGTGTTAGGACTCAGCATTTGAAATCCCATGACAACTAATGGCTTCCATTGTTTGTTTTCTCGGATTTATTTCCTTGAAAATAAAACCAAGAAAAATAGGGGAAAAATCCTGAGTATTATTTCCTCCTGAAATACACACCTACAGAAAACAACATATTGGTTTTCTTGTAGTCTGTGTTTGTCAATCTTAGCCAAGCATTGTGTGTAGGTGTAATGTGATTTAAAAAAATAAGATGAAATGTGGGTGGGACTGAAAATGCAGTTGCTATTATTCATCTGTTTATGCCATCATACACGTGTGATCAGGCTGTGATCTTGTGCAGCAGCCTAGGAACCTATGGATTGCTTGAATCATCTTCTGTAAAAGAGCCAGGAGGTTTGTTATTTAATACTTCTACTAGATCAGCAAGATCTGTATATACTACATTTGTATTTCATAGCTACAGCCAGCCTCAGCCCACACATGTGATGAAACATCAGCATAGAAATCCATACCCGTGCTTTTTTCTTTACAATATGCAGGCTCATCAGGATTCCAGCTAGGATAAAAATATGTGTAAACAGCTTACATATTTAGCAAAAATGAAGATTTTGTAAAAATAAAACAATCTGGGGCAAGTTTGCAAAACCGACTATCTGTATAAAAATTAAAATTCCAAGGAAAATATTTCCAGTTTTCAATTGTGAGCACTTTATGTGGAAATTGAAGGAACTTCTAAAGTGCTGGGGAAAAAATTAAACTGAAATAGACTTTTTATTTGGTTGAGAAAAGCAAGTAAAAAGAATTTTTCTTATTGTTGTTTCTGGGGTCAACTTGTGATACTAAAAAAAATTAAGGTCGTTTCTACACCTTTAGTTTTGCTGCACCTCCTCAGAAGGAGTAAAAATGTGGCACTGGCACTTGCTTGCCAAGCCATCCTCAGCTGGGTAGAGCAGGCAGTTTTTCCATGGGAGTCCAGTCCTTAATGCTCCTTCAACTCTGTGGAAACTTACCTGTGACGTATGCAGACCATCCAAAAATCTTAGGTACAGATCCCTTATCACGTTTTTGCAGGCTCAACCACATTCCTGCTTCCACAGAGAGCAGTTCTTCTAGCTGCAGGCAGTACAAACTTGCAGTGCTAATTATTTGATCATCCGCCTCAGTATTTCCAGATGTAAAAGATTTCTTTATTTTACTTGTTAAATAAGGAATTTGGTTTTCTATCTCTGTTCCCCATTAGCTACATCTCTGCTAGTAAATCAGATGTGCCCAGAATTGCTCTCTGGCACAGGGGCTGGCTGCCTCCAGAGGAGGATGCTGTGTCACCTGTCAAAACCCAATGGCTGCAACACCCACGCTGTGTGTAAGGTACAATGCAGAGCTCACCCTAAGCCTCAGTCTGTGCCTGGGAGAGTGATGATCTGCCCTCTGGTTTGGGCAACTGGTATTTAAATGACATGGGTCCAAAGTGTGTCAGCTGTTCTGGACCTTAAAAGGTGCAATTGGTTTCCATTCCAGCACCTAAGAATACTCACTGACATGGTTTGACTTCACTTACTTCTGTGGAGGTAGTTCTTACATCTCTCCCTTCCTCATTGGCACTGATCAGCTCAACAGCCTTCTTTCAGAGGCTCCAAAATCAGGTGAATACTTATTATGTCCCCAAGCAAAGTATTTGCATTCAAATAAAAGTATAATTAGTGCTAGCAGCTTTAGCAGGTGTTCTAGAATGAGGCTGGTAGGAGAGAATGAAGCCATCAAGATAAAAACCTGGGATCCATGGGATGTCTGCCCAGGAAGGAGTGAAACAAGGCAAAATGACAGGTAGCAGCAGATGCTGATGGAGAGGGCTGCTGGCTGCTGCTGAACTGAACAGTTTCACTGGGAATAAAGTCAAGAATTTCTAAGCAAGCATAAGACATGAGTCTATTTGCAGAGGGGGAGAAGGAGGAGTCTGGAGGCACTAATGGCCTGGATTTTGTGGGGTTTTTTAGGCTTTTTTTCTTTTTTTTTTTCTTTTTTTTTCTTTTTTTTTTTTTAGTGAGGAAACAAATTCAGCACAAATATGCTGTGGATCAAAGTTCAATTTTCCCTAACCTATTCTTACTGGGGATGCAATTGCAAGCAGAGCCCTACTGGAAGTAGAAAACAGTTGACTTCTGATTCCTATGAAAATGTAAAAGAAGCTGATTCTTTTTAACTGAGACCCCCCTGAAAGGACAGGGTAGAAAGTCTTTAAGAGGCACTGACTTCCCAGCTGGTCAGTACAACAATGAGACTCATCCAGTTTCTCAGTGCAGTAGAAGACAATCTTTCTGACCAAAGTGTGGAATTGAGTTGTGCTTAGCCAGCTTCTGGGGCTATTTATATATACCTGTTTAGTCAATGAGCTATAGTAGTAAACCTATGGAATAATAGAAAGTACCTACATGTCCTTTGCAAGAAGAATACAGGAGATCATGACTAATTTTTACTAAAGCTGGTTTTGCCATCTCTATGTAGAATAAATATATTGCCCTGTTACATGGCAATATTCAAGGAAGCACTTTTTCTGATGGGATATACCTGTCATCTGAAACTTCTGTTTCACCTATTCATTTTGTTATCCACTCCTTCACCCGCACACAGTGGGGTAGCATTTTTAAGAATTAACAGCAGCAACTTTGTTTTCTCAGTTATGTCTAGTTTAACTAACATCTAATCTTCTTAGCTCTTATACCCTCACAAACAGGGGTTTGTTTGGCTAAAAACTTTTAATTAGCCCAATCACATGGAGCAGGTATTTAACAACCCCAAGGCAAGCCCATTTCAGACATCAGAAGTGTCTCACCACCAGATTGGGAGAGCTAATTCTAGGAGCCTTTTGCTGCAGGCTGCAGAACTTGAATAACAGGGTTGGTGAGTGGCTGGCACCCAGTTTTTCTACATAAGTGGGCAGCATTCTTTAATGGCAATTTGCTGGCTCCAAACAGCATTTCATGATCCTTCAGTAACCCCTCATCTCTGCTCTCCCTCCAAAGCAGCCCCTCAGTTTGTGCTTGCACAAGTCAAGCCAGCCCTGAAGAAAGGCAGGGATCTTCTCACGGGATGGTTAAGACCTGTGAAGACCTGGCAGGTTATTGGAACACATAAACACATAAACAGACTGACTGAGCATAGAACCTGCTGAACTTTTGATCTTAGTAATTTGAATCCAGGAGAAACATGGCATGAGCAGTACACGAGCCCCAACCCAGGAAGCACAGGGTCACTGCTGCAGGGCAGACAAGGCTGGGGGGAGAATGCTGATGCCAACAGGACCTGGGCTCCTGTGGCGTGTGAAATCAGTGAGAAAAGGAGTGGCTATCACAAAGCAGAATTGATACTTGTGAAAAAGCAGGAATAAATGCTTGCATAATATGCTAAATGTGCAATTACTAACTTGAGACTAGTTCTGCCACAGAGCCAGGGCCCTGGCTGTGCAAAGCCCACCCATGGGCCCACCCATAATTGATTCTCAGGTCCAAGCTGTTTCTCCAGCAGTCTCTCTCAGAGGGGTCCCGGGGGCTATGTGAAGTGTTTAAGAGTGCTCCTCCAGCAGGTCCTTGGGGAAACCAGAGCAATATTGTGATCATTGAGAATGGAGGGAAAGACCATGAGTGGTGACTCACAGGGGTATCACTTCACTGCACTTTTACAGCAGTGTTGTCTTCCTCTGCTGTGTCTGCTGCCACTGTGGTGTTTTGGAATCACCTGTGTCAGTAAAAGTGATGCTGATCAAGTCACCCCCATTGAGTGTGCTGCCATGGAGTTATTTCTGATTTATACTATCATCTTAAATTTGCTTTGGAAAATCGCTAAACATAAGTAAAGAAGTGAGAAAAAATATCAGCATCTTCTGTTTAAAGTTGTGGAGATGTAAGCTTTCTATATCCACCACTTTCAGCCCTGAGTTTGCAATATCATGAGAGCTTTCCTAGGCATTAGCTTTAATTGATCATCAATTAACCTGAGGTATTTGATACATTTGTCCCACCATTCTGCACATATTCATTCCCAACTCCAGCTGCTGTTCTTCAGGATGGGGAGCCCTGCCTGCCCTCTCCTGCCTCAGCAGAGGGGAAGATGTCTGGAAGGTCTGCATAGAGAGCAGGGCAGGATATGCTTTTGGGATGCTTCACAGATCTGTGAGGAATATGACTGGCCAAGCTGTTTTTTACAGATGTGGTTTTGATGAGCTGCCCTTGCTGTAAATAATTAAAAATGCCCTCCTGGCCCAGTGTGGGAGGTAAACCAGGTAGCCATATGGTGCACATGTAAACACGGGGTACCCGCTTTAAACATATTTGCTTGTGTTCTAGCTAGACATAAAATCAAATTTTTAAAGCAAATTATTCTGGTGAATGCATGTAAAATCAATTGAAGGTATGTTGCCTGAACAAGATCTGCTTGATCAGGCAGGATTTCCATTCCAGCCCACTTACTGAGAGAAGTTAAAATAGCAAAAACATTAGAAATCATTCCTCAGGAAGCCAGCTTTTAAAGAAGTCTGCTGACTGAGCTCATGAATTTTTTACTTTCAGAAGGCAACTGAAAATCTTACTCAGTAGCAACCCATGCAAATATTTGCAGGAAGCAATAAATATATGAGTGCTTGCAGTGCTGATGACCATTAAAAGTTCTGGTTTCTGGCTTACTTACAACTAACTGAAAGCAAACCATAAGGCAAATTAAAATGTGGCAGAATGATGTGATGGAAGGGAAACATGATGTCAGGCAATACAATGAAAAGCTACTGAGGGCACCTAAGTAATGAGGGGACCTTACCTATAATATCCAAAACTTAATACACTAGGTAAAGCAAAATCTTTGGTACTTTGCAAAGTACCAAAGATGAGAGCAATTCAGCACTCACACTCTGGCAATTAAATATTTGAGACCAGTGGCCCACACCAAGCTTTGCGTGGCTGTTGTGCTCAGCACGCTCAATGTCCAGCAAGTGGGTAAGGGCTGAAGTTTTGCCACAAGGATGTGCTGACATCCTGGGCAATAAGAACATTTTAGTAAATTCCCTAATCCCTTGGAAAAAAGCAGCCAAAACACATGTGATAATCAGCCTCTGGCTGAGTAGGCTCAGGCTCAGGCAGAGATCACCACGGGGGTTTCTTTGATTCAGGTCTATAAAATCCAGGGTGGTGTGAAGTGGGTGGTTTGGGGTGAGCTGTGCACATTCTCTCCCAATGCAAGAGGTAGTGACTGTTAGACAAAGATCTAGGAGCCATTTTCAGAATAAAAGGAGATATTTCTTCATGCAGCAAATACTGGATTTTTGAAACTCTTTATTTAAGATTATGACAGTTGCAGCATTTTTTTCAGACACTCAAGGGAAGATTGGGCAACTACTTGGAAGAGAGGTCCACCACTGGGCAATCTAGACCAGGCTGGAGGAGACCCCTGAGCTGAAAATGGTTGGAGGCTGGGAGACAACTTGCAGAAAAGACCAATTATGTTCATCCTATTGTTGCTATTTTCCAGGGGTCAATTTTTGGCACTGCTGCAGACAGGTTACTGGCCTACATGAGCCCCAACAATCTGAAATAGTAACACTGTTCTTAATTTTTATTTTAATTGTGAGCCAATTGTATATCAGTTTTCTGATGTTAGATTAATTTAAGGTGCTCTGACTTCCCATCTATGCCTGAGCTGGAGGGGAGAGCACTGCAGGGAGCAGTGGTGCCACAGTACCTCTGGGAAGCAGACCATTCTGTCAGCTACACCATAGGTATAGGGTATTCTGGGAAGCAGACCATTCTGTCAGCTACACCATCTGGCCATAGGTACCAGATGCATGGGGAGACATAGCAGTAGGGCTCAGTGGCAAGGGCAGCATTGCATGATAGTGTATTTTGTCTGAGGTCCAGTAAATTGCAGGCTATGCTTTGTGAAGCCATGTGCTATAGTGCTCCCATTTATTTACACTAGGATGGTTTTTTAACCCTGTTAAACTAGCCTGACAAGATTGCCCTAGGCAAGAGGACCTTCTCTGTCTCTTCTGTTCCACTTTGTCCCTCTTTTTGTGCATAGGAAGACTCAGAACTGAGATCTATGCTTTCTTTTATGAAACTAAAATAATTTTTAAAAGTTTGTGGATTAACAAATGACCCCAAGTTCTTCCTTTGTCCTCCAAATAAGTAAAACATGGGTCACAGCAATACAGCAAAACTTGGATTGACCTTGTACTTGAGAATATATAGCAAGAAACATACTCAGTAGTTTAAATGAACTTGCTTATCTTCAGACTACCAGAAAAAAAAGTATTATTTATCCTCCTCTCTTATACAGCGGAAGGATAAGCACTTAGTTAAAAACATCAGTGCAATTCCATTGCCTTAAAGTCTAAAGCTGTGAGGAGGGGAAGCTCTGACAAGCTGTTTCTGGCCCGCTGTGTTTTGTGGGTTTATCATCTGAGTGGCAATGTGGCAAAGTACATGCAATATGTGTTATGAAAAAAAGCCCCACTCTGATACTTCTATAGCTTAGTAATGGTAAAAATTATTTAAAGAAATATTCTAAACTTTAAAAAATATAATAAATATTTTTATTTACAAATACTTTTTCAAAAAGGAATACTGCAGGTTTTGCACACATATATACACAAAATCGTGAGAATTGTGTCAAATGCGTGCAGAGATGCATGTAGTCATAAGCTGTGAGCTTTTCTGCTGGGCTGCAGGGAGCTAAGGCATGTTTTCACATGGGCTTTTTTTGAGATATGTACATATCTTTACTGCCTGGAATACAGGCTTTTATAAAAATTTTATAAGTGGTATATGCATTATTTAAGGTTTTATATAAGCATTAATTGCTATAGTGCTTCTAGGTTTTGTTTCAGAGGGGATAAAGCAACTTATTCCTGATATTAGTCACGTTGCTTGAAGCTCTGCTGTGAACCCCTCTGAAACAGGAACTCTACCTTGACTCTAGTGGAACTGTGCTAATTTGTTTAAATGAAGAATGCAGACTCATTAGGTTAAAAGAAGTTGATCTGATATCCCAGGGATGTCAGTGGGTTCTGACTTACACATGAATTTTCATGACTGAGCATGGTATTTTTCTTTAGGTTAGAAATGCAGACATTTAGCTTGGATATTCCTTCAGCATCTTATTTACAAGGCAAAAAGGACACAGGTTTCTAAAGAATGTCCAAAATATGATAGGGCTGAATCCTCTTTTTCAGTGACTGCCATAGTCCCACCCTTTCCTTCTTCACTCAACTGGAATGAAATCAATAGAAAATTTATTTTCTAGAAACCAGTTTCCCAGGAATGTGTTTTTAATGAGGCTATGAGAATTCTTTTCATCTTCTCTGGAACATAATTTATCTTCTTTCCTTCCTTGCATATACTACTTCACATAGGTCTACAGGTGGCAAGGGAGGGATTTTAGCAGAGCTAAGAAAATACAGCCCCTTGCCTCCATTTCCAATTATCATATAGAAGGAACAGGGATGGAGTGAATTTTGTTTTAATACTAGCAATTCCTTGGTGCAACTCTGGGCTTATAAATCCATCTCTCCTTTGCTTCTCCCCTCAGAGATACAGCATCACAGGTGAGAGATCTGCACAGCAAAGGAGATACACACTACCATTTTATTTACTGTTCCTTAACAAATCAAGCAATCAGCAAGATGCTAACACCCAAAACATTGACTAACACACTGATGAGAATGAAGTTTCAACAAGGCTTACTCCATTTTAGTTCAAAGGCTCACTAAATGCTCTGCCACACAGGCTGATTCACAGTCTGGAATTTCAGGCTCATACACAGTGTGATCCCACAAGCTTACATTCATCGATGCTCTGCCTTCTTCATGTTTTTACTGGGTTTAGCGTTGCAAGAAAATAAAGAATTTCACTCATTATTTACTTAACCACAAGCAAAGAAATTATATTCAACCTATCAATAAAGTGACATCAGTAAGGAACAAGAAATGGGCTCAGCAACTTGGGTTCAATCAATAACTGAACCCTGGCATCCATTGTAATAACATCTAAGTGTCAAATGTACATGTGAAGAATAGCAGCAAATCCAAAAGGTGTATTTTTTTCCTCCCTCTGTGCTTCTATTTGTTTATTTATATTGTCTGAGTTGCCCTCACTTGTTTGTGCCAAGGAGTGAGGGTGTTCCAACATGCATTGCCATCACTCCTGAGAGCAGCCTCCGGTGAAGAAACACCTTCACCTTTGTCCTGGGTGTGCTGGGGTTACACCTCAGCCCAGGCGGGCGGCAGGCACTCCCCAGCCCTGGCTGCTCTCCCAGCCTCCTCGTGGCCATGCTGGGAGGGAATGCCAGGCAGGGGGGAGGATCCCAGGACATCTGCCTGGTGGCAGGCTTGCAGGTCCAGCTCTGGAAGGTGCCCCAGCCTGGAAGTGAGCTTGAGAGAGGAGTGAGGCTGTCAGAGCTCAGCTGGGAGGGCAGGCTCACACCAGCTATGTGCCATATCTCTGCAAAAGATGTTGCATTGGCAATTCTTACCTGGGCTGAAACAGGCCCAATGTCTAGCAGGAGACAATATATTTCTTCTAATGAAGCAAGTATAAGTGGCAAACAGGAAATTTTTAGCAGCCTTGGCTGGCCCTGGACAAAACACAGCAGAGTCATTGCTCTTTTTTGTGCTGGACTCGTTCTTGTTCTCTGCAGTTCTTTGCTTTTGAAAAGTCTGGTGTCCCCACTGCCAGCCCAAGCAATGAGTGAAGGTATGGAAAAGCTTTTCATGATCTGGAGCCACTTTCAATTTTAATAATTAAATATATGACAGCATTCTGACTTTTCCTGTGATGAATGGTGCTTGCTGCTGGTATGTTTTGTCTGGAGACACTATTGCCCTTTAATAAGAAGAAAAATCTTTAGAAGTGGCCAAGACATTTGGTTTCCCATCCCTACATTTTTAACCAGTATCTGACTAATGTGTGAGATCAGGCAAATGGCTATCCTATCACTCAAAATGGTCACAGTAAGCTTAGTGAAACCAAGTATTATTTTTAAATTTCTGACTTTAATCATTCCAATGTTCTCCTTCAAAGCTGACTGTATGTCAAAGGAGGTGAAAGCATCATGTAAAGAATGAGTGAGCAGGGATTCCTTCAAGGGAAAGGCTAAGGAAATGTACACCGTTAAGAGGATTTGAAAGCCCACAAGAACATAGGTGTAACATGAAATACCAATTATCACTGCAGAATACTACCAATCAAGTTTCAAACTACCAATCAAGTTTCAGTCGAGACTCAGGTGATAAATTGTAAAAAAAAAAAGGTAAAGTAATCAATCATGAAAACACCCTACTAACAGGTTTGTAGCACTGGGACAGGACACTAACAGTTTGGGTTCAGAATTTGGTATTTTGATGGTGATAAATTGAGTGACTTAGACTCTGCCTAGAAACCTTTTCTAAGGTATCATCAATGACCTTTCTCATAAACTGGTGATGCTTGGAGTCTTGGTAATCATTAAATACGATTCATCATCTCCCTTCACAGTGGTCCATGATATCCATTTAGGACTCCTTGTATGTTATTTCTGAATGGCTGTTTTCATACATCTACTCTGTTGTTTAAAAAACAGGAAAAAAATGTAGCTTTCCATGACTGATGTTCAGTACCATAAAAATGACCCAGCTAGGGGTCCACAACATAGGCAAAATTTCAGTGCTCTTCAAAGTCCTTATGGAACAAATGGAGTTGTGTTGAATCAAATGAAGTACTTTCAAGTGTTTAAGTCCTCACTGCTCAGGGGACTGTTTTGAAGACAAAAAGTGCACTCTCAGCACATTTGCAGATGGTGCCAAGCTGGGATGCAATGCCATCCCTGGGGACCAAGAAGTGGGTCCAGAGGAACCTCACGAGGCACAAGGCTGAGTGCAAGTGCTGCACCTGGGTAAGGGAAGCCCCTGGCATCAAGACAGGCTGGGGGATGAAGAAATTGAGAATGGCTCTGTGGAGAAGGACTTGGGGGTGCTGGTGGATGAGAGGCTGCACGTGAGCTGGCAATGTCCTCTCAAAGACCAGTAAGCCAACCACAGGCTGGGCTGTATCAGGAGCAATGTGGCCAACAGGCCAAGGGAGGTGATTCTCCCTCTCCACCCCTGTGAAACCACACCTGGAGTGCTGCATTCAGTTCTGGAGGTCTCAGCACATGAAGGACATGGACCTGTTGGAGCAAGTCCAGAGGAAGGCCATGAAGATGATCAGAGGGTTGGATCACCTCTCCTATGAGGAAAATCTGAGTTCAGGTTGTTCAGCCAGGAGAAGAAATGGCTCTGGGGAGGTCTTATAGCACCTTCCAGCACTAAAGGGAGAAAGATGGGGACAGCTCTTTAGCAGGGCCTGTTGCAATAGGACAAGGGTAATGCTTTTAAAGTAAAAGAGGGTAAATAGATATATCTGTATCTATAGATATATATATCTATATATAAAATATCTATATCTATAGATAAAATATGCAGACTAGATATAAGGAAAAAACATTTTATGATGATGGTGGTAAAATGCTGGAAGATGTTACCCAGAGAGATGTGAGATGCTTCATCCCTGCAAGTGTTCAAGTTCAGATTGCACAGGGATCTGACTAACCTGATCAAGTTGAAATATCTATTCACTGAAGGGACTGGACTAGGTGTCCTTTAAAGGTCCCTTCCAACACAAATTATTCTATAATTCTATAATTCTAGTATTATAAGATCTTGCTCTAGTACAGATGAAGCTAAACTCAAATGCAAAGTCTTGTTCTCCGAGAAGATTTGCTCTAAGCAGAAGACTTGCAAGAACAAGCTGGTCCTGAGAGTCCCTCCATCTTGTGCAAAGATTAGTGAAATCATAATGTGTAACTCCAGCTCTAACATAAATTAAGTCCAAGCCTCAAATCTGGATTGTAGCCTGCAGCTAAGCCAGACTGAGACCCAGCCAACCACAAATATCTGTGACTGTGCTTGTAAGTAGATAGCACTTTTTTTTTTCACTGAAATACATGTATAGAATAGCTTCTGATTTCATAGTGGTGAGTAGAGCAGGGTTCTATACATCAGTTCTCAAAATACATTGTCTGCCTAAGATGAAATGTCATAAAGTGAATTCTGCATAATCTGGTGAAAGGTTTTTAAATTCTAAAATCTTAAGGGGGAGCAAGATTAATTTTGCAACTTGGGAGTTCGAATCATGATTTTCTCACTAGCCATGCTGCTTACCTCACAACAGCCAGATTGAAGATCAATTTGCCACTGAGCTCAGAAAATGCATCAATGTGTTTGCCAGAGTAGGCATTACAGATTTGCTCTCAAATAATTTCTTTGCATGGAAAAATAAATCCACTTTCACTGTTACTAGAAGGTTTAAAAAATAGAAATACCATAAAATTACTCTGGGGAGCTGATAGAATGGCTAAATGGTACAGTTTTCTGGTACAGAACATTGTGTTACTCAGCTCTCTAGTTTTCATACAATAGATGGGAACTCTACAAGCATAAACTATTACTGATTGTGTGTGCATAGGAGCAAATGATATCTGCTTTTAGTCCTTACATAGAAAAAAAACAAGTTTAACAACAAATTTTGTTCGCACATGTGATGTAGCTATTGTAGAGAAGGTATCACTGGTTCTCCTAGGAGCCTTTTATATGAATATTTTTAATTAGTATGAAAATCTGCTTGGGGGTATTTTCATTATAAACAGGAAAAAGGTTCATTTGGCATTTTTCTTCCTCACCCGTTACCGCTGCAGTTCCTGCTCCTCCTTTCACCCTGTCCCAGCCTGGCCCTGCCCTCCCCAGCCCTCCCCAGCCCTCCCTGCTGCCCTGCAGGGGCCCATCCCCATCCCCAGTGCCCACCCATTTCTGACACTGCTCCACCGATTGCCAGCAAGGGTTAACAAGCTCGAGTCCCTGCAGACTGCACCCACCACTGCCTCTCCTTCCTCCCTCTGCTCAGCCACCTGCCGACACCCTGCTCCCCATTGTTTGCCTCCCAAAATGTTGCACCTCAGGCTCTCTCCTACTGCCCCAAAGATCTCTCATTTCTCAGCACAGTGACTGTCATTCAATGTCCCATGTCCCTGTTAGCTTTCTACCTTCTCAGCCTCATAGCTTTGCTTGACTTCTTGAAAGTGAAGCAAGACTTCACCCTGGTCACAAAAATGCTCCCTAACTGATCAGATCCCCATAGGCAGTTTATTTTCTGATCTTCAAATCTCTGAGCTCTCATCACTTTGGTTTTCCCACCAAATTCAAGTCCCTCTTGAATAGTTTGCATCCTTACAGCTTCACCACATGAAGAATTTTGTCCCTAATATCCCTTTTTTAATGTGATCAGGCTCCATTGCACTGTCCCCTCTGACCCTTTCCCATTTCTCTCTCTAGATGGACTCCATTTCTTCAGCTTTTGAGCAGTGTGGCTTCCTGCACCCAGTGCAGTGGTGCAGGATGCATGGCTTGGAAGCACACTACCCACCAATTCTCCCTTCACCCAGGGACTAGATGTCCTTTTGGTTATGTTCTTCCAATACACCATTATTTTACCTGACTCACAGACACTCCTTCAGAGCCACCATCTGCACATGCTGTATTTGCTACCTCCTCTTTCCAATTCAACCCTCATTTTCTCCCTTCTCACGAGCATTACTGTGTCTCATCAGCTGTCCCTCCAAAACAACTTCACTTCAGCAGCCATGTTGCCCTATCCTATTTTTTTTCCTTTCAGAAACTGTGGATTTCCTCTGATCTCTTGATATAGTAACTTCTTTGTCTACTCACAAGATGCCTTCCAGCTCTATCCCACTTTCCTCTGCATCTATCACTCACCCCGTAAGCAGTTCCCAGTATCCTGCTCCTCCTGAACCATATGTCTGTTAATCTCCATGATTTTCTCTTAACTTCCTTTCAGACAATTATCAAGTATCTCACTCTATCCTTGGCATCCTCAACTAACTCGTGTTTTTGTGGCAACCCATCTACCTCCAGCTGTGTCTTAGCCATTCTGCTATTTCTAGGCAGGAAATATTTGGGTTCCACCAAAAGAGAGAAGTGAGAGGCAGCCAGACACCTCTTACCAGCAGCTGATAGGAAAACCACAAAGCAAGAGGTCCACGTGTGGGTCCAGCCTTCAGATCTTCATCCCATTCCTCTACAAATGTTTTTCTTTGTGCCTTGAATTTGGTGATGAGGCGGATGTGCTGTAAAAGGCATCTGTGTACTGAATCTTTGGGATGTTTTGGGCTGCATGGAGATAATTAAGTAAATAATACCTTCCAAGTACGTAAGTACAGTTCTCAGGAACTGGACTCACAGAGATCCATATCAGTATCTCCTCTGAGATTTTGAGAAAAGCAAATAAGAATAAAAATATTTCATTCATCATCTTGGCAGTATGTTCTGGAAAGGCTGATTCAGACCCATTCTTTTCCATTCTGCTGTAAAATCTCTGTATATATTATCTTCTTAAGTGTTATTTTAAATTAGAAACATTATTTGTCTCCTGGGGTTCATTCAAAGCAACTAGCTGCACTTGTGGAGTCTAATGAAGGCTCTTTATGTCATCAAATGTCAGGAACTGAATTTGAGAGCAAATATTTGCCCAAATTTAACATAAGGTGCTAAGGACAGTGTAAGAAGAATGCTCAATGCTGAAATGGCTACAGGCTAGTTTCAGTTCCAATGTAAATGCCCAAGAAAGTAGAATTAAAGTATTGTTAGCAACACGTGTTCTCTTTTATTAGAATAACTCTAAATTTTTAGAACTCCACATGTCTAGTCAGCTCTTACAAAGCATTTTGAAACCTAATGTATCTTGGCATAAGGCTAGATAATGGATAATAGATAATAAATAAATTAATGTCATGGTCCCTACACACCAAACCCCACAGACACTGCTATCTGCAGCCAGTGCCATCCCAGTGGCTGCCAGGGCAGGTGTGCCTGCCAGGCAGTTGTGGTGCCACAGGTGCTCCTGAAGGCATCTCCTCCCAGACCTGTCCATTTGTCCTCTGCACCTGGTCTCCACAACTGGATACAAGGGTCCAGGGATAAGATGAGGACACTGTTAGAGCATCCAGATCACAAATACCCTTCCCAGCTGTCCAGTGAGAATCCTGACTAAATCAGCACCACCAAAGCCTGAGCTTCACCCTTTTTACGTAAAATTGTCCCATCAGCAAATCCCAGAAGCAGCTTAGACTTTTGCATTAAAAACAAACCCATGGAGTATGTACATCCCTGATTTTAAAGCACTCAGTTTCCCAGGTCCTTTCCTAAGAGTGACTGTGGGTGGCATCACAAAATGCAGCAATACATGTAAAAGTGGTTTAACAGCTGTGTGTTCAGAAGAAGGGAATGTTTTGAAATACTTGTCCACAGTGTGAAGTTGCCAAATCACAAGTGTAGTGTGGTCTTACAAAACAAGATAGAGTAAAAATAGGCAATACTCCCTGAAAGCTTTGGATGATAATGTTTCGCAATACTATTTTTGAAAAAAAACCTACAAATAAGGGAGTGAACAAGAAAGGTGGGATATGTTGGTTTTTTTCTTGAAAAAGGCCTCTTTTTGTAGGGTGTTTTCTAGCCTGATGTATAATTTTGTATCAGTGTTGCCCATTCTTTGTTAGCAGCTCTACAGAAACTGCTTGCTAATGTTCTTTCCTATCAACATTTGGTTTCTCTGTGAATCATGAGCAACTTTTCTTACATATCTTGTGTATTTTGCAAGGTCTGCTCCCTCCAAGGGAATAGTGATGACTTCAACTCCTATCCAGTGAAACCACAAGCCAAACAGCTCTGGGATCAGCTAGCAGCAATGTTTCAGTTTCCTTACCATCTCTTTTGTCATCCAGAGGAGTATTTTGTCAAGTGCAGAGGACTCATTCTCTGATAGATGAATATCTACAGGGCATTTTGATCTGAAAGCTTAGCACAAGATACTAAATTATGGACAAAAAGGATGAGTAGGTATGGCAGGACTGTAGATCTTGCACTGCTGGCACGTCCAGGTAAGATTTCCAAGAGCCCAGACACCCAATCAGACCCACAGCTGGAGAGGTGTCTTCATGTGTGCAGCATTCAGGCCACTGTTGAAATAGTGCTCTCAATTCATACTTCAGGTCTGCTGTTTTACTGTGATAAAGATCTTCCACAGCTCACAGCCATTATTTTCTCCCTCCCACCTGCTTTTTAGCAGCAGCAGGTAGTTGTTAATCCTTCTGCTCCAGAGAGGGGGATGTAGCTCCTGTTGGAGATCAGTGCTGTACCTGTATTTCCTGGGGAGGTGGTTTCGACACGTTGCTTAGGGATGGGTCTAAACATATTCCTAATAGCCCCATGTGCTCAGATGCAGGCTCTTTACTGGGAATGGAAAATTTTCAAAGTCTCTGCAGCAGCCCCTCTGGATCTACCTGTACTCTTTTCCAAAGCAAGTGTGGCCCTGCAGGATGAAATACAAATGCATCTGTTGAAAGAGAACTGGAACAAAATTAAGCCCTATTTAAGAATCACAGAAATTTCCCCTCTGTTACCTGATACCCACGTTTTAGTTTTGTTGTTTGGTCTCTGTGTTGTTCAGGTTGTTAACAATTTGTAAGTAAATTGGTGTTTCATTGAAGGAGCTTTGTGAATTTTAGGTGCTTTCTCACTTTTAATATCCCTGTGTATTAGTTGCTTCCAAACCAGTAGAAGTTATACGATGTCTGTATCAAATTAATGTTTGACTTTACCGTCTGTATGCTGTCCAACCCGGCACCTCCTCCATCCACAGTGAGTAAATATGCAAGTGTTACATTGCCCTTGAAACCTGTGCTCTGTGACAAAGGTTGCAGGCTGAAAGGAGACTGAAATGCCAAGTTTCCATGAACCCCAGTCCCTTCTGTGAGCCGTGTGTTAATCAGAAGCCCACCCCACAGACCTGCAGAAGCCTGGTGTGGCACACTTGGGACCAGGTGACACCAGGGCAGACTCGGCCTCCTCAGAAGCATCCTCCTCTCTCTGAGCCCTGTGGAAACCTCATCTCTGAGAGAGGAAAATGTGTGAATAACAGACTGATTTTTCTCAAGGTGATGGCTATACAGGGAAGACTCTTTTTTTTATTTCTTGTGCAACAATGAAAAAAAGGTTTGGTTTCTGTTGCTTTATATCTATCTAGCCAATCTACAAGGGCAGATTCAGAGAGAGGACCCATCCAGTTTCTCACTGCTCTATTTGCCCTGGGGGACATGATACAACTTTAGGTGTGCTGTAGTAGAGCCATCATTTTTCTGTGGTAGCTATACCTGGCAGCTACAACTGATCACTGAGTTTCTTCAAAGTCCTCTGGCCTCAGAGTGTAAATACAACACACTATTTGACTTTCTTAGGCTTGTACCAGGCTAACATGATTTGTAGAAATGTTAGCACTGTGGAAAATTGAGTGTTTGTACAACCTTCCCATAACAGGCAGTAACCTTGTCTATGCTGCCAGGCAAACTAAATTTGAGCTGGCTCCATAACCCAGGTACAAGTATGCTGCTCTTCTACTCCCAAATCTCACCACTGCATCCTCAGTTTTCAACTGGCCAAAGTCCAGACCATGACCTGGAATACAGCAGAGACAAAAACCTTATCTGATGGAGATGTGTGGCCAGGTCTCCTCCAGAGTCTTCTGTGAAATGCTACTGCAACCAGAAAATGTTAAACTGCCAAAAGTAAATCTTTTCACAGAAACATGGTCTTTTCCAACTAGGTTTTGTTGGGAAAATCTGAGAGATCTTGAATGGGCCCCTTATCCAAACTGAAGAGAGAAACTGCTTGGCTGGACCTTCTCCCTTGCCTATCTAGTGCACCTCTCTGAGAGCAGCATTGGTTACCAGGTGGAGCAAGACTGCCATGAGAAGTTCCTGCTCCCCAAATCTGGTTAGTCAGGGTCTTAAGCCTAGATAAACTCTTTCAGATAAATCCCCTCCTTCTGCCTGGGGGTCTTGGAGTTGATGGCCACAGCTGAGACTCCAGGGAGCTCCGTGGAATAGCAGGGTGTTTTTACTCCTACTGCAGTATCAGCAAGGCACAAAGAGGTTATCAGGATGTGGCTTACAAGGCTGAGAAACTGGCAGAAGAAAATGGATCTCTCCCTCCCCTGCACAATTATTGCACTTTTCCTCACAGGTTGGGAGCAGATGCTGTAAAGCAGCTGGGAGGGATTTTCATCCAGAGGGTATAAAAATTGCTGTTGGGAATTCATAAGGTTCATTCAGAAGGTATTGATCAGTCTTGCAGATTGCCCTACAGCAGCAGGATTGTGTCTAGCAGCTGTAGGAAATTCCACATGCCTTTTCTAATCATGCCAGCATCCTGCTCATTCCCAGTAAAGAACCATCCTAGCAGGCAGTCACAGGCTGCTGCCATGGTGGCATAGTACAAAACCCATGAGACATTCCCCTTCTGCCTCTCCTTTTCCAGGTTAAAGGGGAGGGGAGGTGAATGCAGGAGGGAGCAACACACCTGAAAACACACAAAGCAAATGGACCTTGGAGAGCTGAGCAGACTTTTGTGTGCTGGGTACACTGGGCATCTGGTGTAGGCTGTAGCCACAAGGCTTGTGTTACTGCAGCAAGTGGCTATGCCTCAGCCCCTGCAGGTGTGCCCTGGGCTCTGGGCAGTCCTGGCTCAGGAAAGGCACTCCTGATTCCAGTGACACATCTGGTCCAGTCAAGCCACAGCCCATTGCTGAAGCAACAGTGTCACATGTGTGTGCAAGCTGTTGAGCTGGATGAAGCTGTGCTGCTGGCCACCTGTGATACACACACAGCAGTGTACCCAGCAGGCAGAGAGTGCCTCTCCAACCTGACTGGACCCAGATGGTGTCCCTCAGCCCAGCAGCACCGGGTATGGACATCCCCAACCCTCTGCAAGGCTGTACAAGATCCAGATCAACAGCAGCCCCATTACATGGACCCCATTATAGTGATCATTGTTGCACCATGTGTCTTAGCAGCTACAACAATTAGTCTTAGCAGCTAATCTGACTAGCTGGAGCAACTGTGGTGTAGATTTTCTCCTTAAACATATACATTAAAATACATACTGTTTAGGCTGGGGATCCAAATGAGATTAAATTAATTGCTCTTCCCAAACCAGGATTGAAATCTCACGACAGATAAGGCAATATCACAAAACCAGAACATACAACGTAGCCTAGATTTTCCCATTGTTCCTACATGAGCAAACATCTGTGTACTAGGTCCAGAAAATGTCTCCCATGCTGGGAGCAGCTGCTCCATGTTGAGTCCCAGCCTCTGGGCGCTTCCCAAGTTCAGCAGCTACCCTTTCCTCCTCAGGGAGCAGCAGTGTCACCTTATCAGCGCTGTGCTCAGTTGCCAGCCCATTTCGTCTGCCCTCTGCTTGTAATTGTTAACTTCCTGAGAACAGGAAACTTCTGTTTAGCACAGGTGGAGCTTTAACTCTGAGGCACTCCTGAAAAGCCACGACACAGGAGTAGAGCGAGGTGTTGCAGATTGCTTTGGCCATTTCTTTCCCCCATCTTTGTGTTTAGACTCCCTTTGCGTTATTTCATCATGAAGTTCTGGTCTTTTTGTTATAATTTTGGAGTTTTAGCTGTCATTTGTCTGAGTGCTCTCTTATGCAAAAGATCTACTTGGAAATTTATGTGCTCCCACAAATCAAGCATTCACTCAGCCCTCAGCAAGGCACGCCTAGGCTTGCCTGCAACCTCAGAACAATACAGAGAAAGGTTATCATGACTTACCTGCCACAAATTATCTATTAATAGCACCACTTATGTACCTTTTTTTTTTACCCTTCACGACATGCTTTCCCTAGATCTCCCTCTTAGCAAGCTTTCGTTTTCTTGAGTGCTTTGTTTTCCCCGTGGAGAACAGGGCAGGTAGAAGAGCAGCGACCTTTCCAGCCCTGGCTCTGCCCCGTGGCCCCAGCGCTGCCTTCTCGCCCAGATGTTTGCCAGGAGGGTGGGACACACACGGGCTGCTCCCAGCCTGGTAAAACATTGACCAGCGGCAGGCGAGGCGCTGGGAGCGCAGCGCTGCCCAGGCAGGCAGCGAGAGCCCACGGCAGCAGTGCCCACGGGAACTCTGCAGCTTCTCCCCAGGTACCTTTTCCACTTTCATTTTCCCGGCCTTGAAAGGCAGAAGGACAATGGTGCTGGGTTATGGGGTTTGCCAAAGCTTGGAAGTAGTAAGAGGAGTTAGCCTTGTTATTTTGCAGTTTGCTTTTTTCAGCTGTAGTTGGCTGAACGGGGTCGTCTAGAGCATGGGTTGATTAACTCACGCTTGATTAGCTAGTTGTTTGGATATTGTAGTGTCTTCAAACAAACAAAATTAGTGCATAATCGTGTTTGAAAATGTCATGGTCTTCTAATAAAACCCAAAGCTGCCTTCTGCTCATCTTCTAACTGAAGAGTAGGAATAATAGTCAGAGATTTTAATGATAATGTGTAATCCAATTATTTCAACTGAGATGTGGGCAGTGACTCATGCTGAAAAACACTTGCTGATTTTTGACCAAGCTCTGCAAAAATAGGCAAAGTGACTAATTTTTTCAAGATTATTTCCATGTTCCTTGGAACATGGAACATGGACGCTAGGCGCAGAAAAAATGCCAGGATTTAAGTTCCTAGTATGCATATGCCACTCAGACAGGTTTAGATGAATGGATTCGAATAATTGTTTTAATTTTGCTCAGTGACTGAAAGTTTCTGCCAGGCAGTGGAAACTGACTCATTCACGCAGGAGCCATCCTCCATGTGTGCTTTGCTGATCTGGATGTACTTTTATAAAAGTACATATCGTGACTCCTCAGAAATTACTTTTTACACCCCAGGCAACTGTCAAATAATCCTGAAGAGGGCTCAGTGTGAAGTGAATGATATGTTGTCTGTATTCATGATTTATCATCAGTATGTTTTGTGTGCCAAACAAAATGCAAGATATTAAAAAAAAAAAAAATAACCTGTTGCTTCCAGTTTATCCATGTCTGGCCCTGGCTGTGCTTGCTTCATGTTTAGATCCTTCCTGATGTGACAGAGATTTTCTTGATGTGTTTGCTAACTGTGCTTGCACACTACATGATATTTATGCTCAGTACATGCTCTGTGGTGTAAAAGTGTAGTAGAGTGTGGTAACACATTTACTTTATTAAAAGTAGTCTAAGTGTGGCTCTAACTCTTAGCAGTACTAAAACTCCTAGAGAGAAGTGCTAGGAAAGGTTGCTGGCTGCTTTAAAGGACTGAAATATGATTCAATAAAAATTTTGGTAAAGGCTGCATCATGGTTTCAGTCTGTTGGTGAATTTGTAGACATAGAGCATGACTATGATTAAAACCTGGGATTTTCATCTGTGTCATGGTGTTGTGGGATTTTTGCCCTTTCCTCCCAGGAACAGTATTTGACAGTAAATTTGGACTGATGTAAAAGTTTCTTTTGCAGTAACAAAAAAAAAAAGAAAAAAAAAGAAAAAAAAAAGAAAAAAAAAGAAAAAAAAAAGGTAAAATCTTATCTGACAGTTCACAGACAAAATCTGTTCAGTCTTTAAGTCCTGTTTGAGACAACTTTCAGGATAAGGGAACCATGACAATCTGTAAATTGTGAACAATTTAAATTGTTTCAGTAAATAGTAACATATCAATGAAGCAAACCGGTTTCATCCCCTGTGCTTGATTTTCAGCTCAGCTGTTTACCAAGTTTCAGTTGGTTGAACTTGTGTACATAGACTGAAAGGAGCAGGGCTGCACAGGATCACGAGGACAATCTGGTCTGCAAAAACTTTTTCTGGATATACAAGGCAAAAAAGACTGAGACTAGAGTTTAAACTGGGCAAGTTATAGAGTTGCTAGTTAAAAACAACTCCCTCTATCTCTACCCTTGAAGGCAGTTCCTGTGACACAGGCGTTAATGCTAAACCTATATGAAATAAAATGTCCTGGATCTCACAAAGTTCACATAATGCTGCTATTTTAAATTTCTAATTTATATTTGAACCAGAAATTACTATGGTAAAAGGGTATATTAAGTGGAAATGATCTCTTCAGTTACTTTGGGAGTGATGCTCCCAATGTTAGGGCCAGATATTCGAATGGCAAAAAGAGAAACCCTGCCTAACAAAAACCCTCATGCAGCCAGGATTGCAGCATGGGCATTGCAAAACTCTGCTGTCTCCTCCCCAGAAAGTGTCAGGATCTCCCAGCTTGCCCATGCTTGCCAGGGCCCCACAAGGCGAGCAGTGCCCCTCTGGAGGCTGGGATAGCCTCAGTCCCTGCTCTCTGTGGGTGAGTGACAGGGCTGTCACTGGGAGGGTGCCAAGAGGAGCACCCAGACCCTGTTTTCAGTGACCTCCTGCACTCGAGCACTCGTTCTAGTGGCTTGCATTTCCTTACTGCACTTGTTTGTGTAGCAGCTATCACACCTCTGGTGAGATTCCCCCTTACAAAGATGTTAACAAATCACCTGGATCAGATGGGTCACTTGTGTCTTTCTGTGCTGGACCTCTTTGTTTAAGAGCCTACCCCAAATGACAACTTTGTAGTTACTTTTTTCCCCCCTGACAGCCATGTGGCAGCTGATTATGGCCACTGCAGATGCTTTGGGCTTGGGGCAGAAGAGCAAGAGCTCTGCAGCCTCTGGCAGAAGACTCATTCCTTCTATAAAAAAAGCTACTGGCTTTTCTTTCTAAATATTGGACAATCTTTTCTATAGAAGTCTACTTGTACATGACCCACACAACCAGAAAAAGTGGAGGTGTCACTCTGGGAGCAATTTAAACCACTGACATTTCAGTAGTTATTTCCTTAAGGCAGAAGTTTAAATCTTACTTGGGGGCACTTTCTTTTATAGGAGTAAGAGTTTTCTGGGGGAAGCTATTTATTTTTTCAGAGCCAATTGAAGAAGCATATTTTGAGACAATAAGCTGACTTTCCTCTTTCTGTTGCAGTGAATGAAATTATCAGGTAAAATGCAAACATTAGAAGACAGTGATTAGAGACAAGCAAACTTACCTTTGCACATTTCTAGCTGAGCAGAAGTACTAGTGATGCATTAAAACCCCAGCTTTTCAATTTTGCTAAAATAACACAAAGTTAACCTATGAATTGCAGCTGAATGTGAAATACAATTTCCATAAAATTAAGTAACTTTAATTATTTTAATTACAAAAATTATTTTGTGCTGCATGCATGTATATATGGTTCCCAGTGGTGCCAAAGAGGAAT
Organism: Molothrus aeneus; assembly: GCF_037042795.1. Taxonomy (NCBI): domain Eukaryota; kingdom Metazoa; phylum Chordata; class Aves; order Passeriformes; family Icteridae; genus Molothrus; species Molothrus aeneus. Next base: position 50,446,689 of record NC_089649.1, read on the forward strand.
GAGTGCTTAGATCTTGATTTAGTTTTTCCTTCTTTGCAATGTATGCTTTCAGTGATATTTCTTTATGCAATTTTTGCTTCCTGTAATAACTTTCAGAACTTTTATTTCCTCCAAAGTCAGGTGCTGCACAGATCAGAGTGCAGTACAGAGTTGATGATCAAGCATATCCATCCAGATGAATGGCAGTTCTGCCTTCCCCTCCCTGATGCTGGGCCACAATGTTTCCCTTTAATTCCAGCATTAAACAACTGTCAGTATCAAACACCATTTGCTTGCACATTAGAAGGCAGAAGTAGAAGCAATAACAAATAATTGTGCATAGATGTTTTTTAATGGCTGAACTAAAGCAAGGCTTACCACTCATAGCACAGTATTCTGACTCCCTGCAACTCCCAGGCTGTAAGGGTGAAAAGCAAAAAGACACTGAGCAAAAGTGCTATAGTGCCATTGAACCTTTATATTTTGAAAGAAGCAACTTTGAGAAGTCATCAGGTTGTATCTCTTGCATCTAATGAGTATTTGGATTAAAAATTAAATGCATTGCTCAAACCAAATCTTTTTGGTCTTTGAGTGAAGAATAAGCCTCTACCAGCTTCTCATCCCTCTTGAAGAACTGCAGAAAACAGTCATTATTCCAGTCTTTCCTTCCTCCTGTGAAGATATTATCAGACAAAATGCTGTGGTGCTATAGCAGCACTGTAGTTTATAATGGAGACCAGAAAAATTGCACATCCTCCTCTTATCTTCTTTCCTCTGGGAAGTCTCTGTTACTGCAACTGGAAACAGCCCCCACAACAGCCCTTAAACAAACTGTTAGCTGGGATCATGCTGAGCTTTACTGAACAGAATACTTTCACCTGAAAATTTTGGGATGCTTTAAAAGGAACATTGCTATGTAAGTATAGTGTAATGCACAGAAACAGCTTTTGTTACCCTTGTTTATGGCACTTTTGTTCATGCTTCTCCAAGTCACAGCCACTCTATCATGAAGCTCTTCCTTGAATGGTTCCCAGAAATGATCAAACCACATCTGTAATTAGCTCTGTATGGGCAGACAACTTTATAAACATGAAACTAAGGACTTGACAATAGAAAATGTGTGGATAGGCTTCTTCAGGATGAATTTAACAGGACTACTTGCTCCATTGATGTTAATCAATTGGAATAATAGATAAAATCTTGATTCTGCAAACCCTCTTCTACCTGGTGGCAGGTTTATACCTGTTAACTTTATTCTGGGGGCCAACATTGCAATTACATTCCACATACTGAAGGGACTGTGCTCATGAGTAAATCTGAAACAGCAATGCATGCGTGGGTCATTATATGGACGTAACATTAAGGATAGCTCTGAATGGATTGCCAGGGAAAAACAGGACCAAAAAATTCATAGGATGTGCCTATGGACTCCATTCTATAAATTCCTATGTTTTCATCTCGACATTTTTATTACATCTTCTTGTCAATCAGTATAGAAGTGCAAAGCTTAGCTCTGTGTCAGCAGTCAGGTGGGAATCTCTCAGCAGAGGGGACGCTGTTTGAAATCAAGTAATGGTGTCATTATCATACCACAGTGCCTGCAAAACCAGTATCATAAGGGAGAGTGGGAGATGATCAAGTACATCTATCCAAATGAGCACTACTGATCCCAGAGATCTCTGTGGAGAGGACTTGATATGGTGGTGGGTTTGGGGAACCCTGCTGCCCTTGGTTGAGAGAAGGCTAAAAGGCAGGAAAAGGGCTCTGGACGCCTGTCCTGTGTCAGGAAAACATTGAGAAAAATTCCATGGAAGGGAGCAATGTCACAGAAACAAGCAGGGAGAATGGTGGGAGAAGGGAGTGGGGGAGCAGTAAGATGGGCTGATGACCAGCTGCCTGGACTTCAGAAGAGCTGCCTGTTTCAGGGATGTCTCACACCTCATAGCAGAAAGTTGTCATTTGGCTGGAAATCCAGGACTAGAGTGCTGAGGAGCAATATAAAAGGCCTAAACAAGCCTGTCTTCTTGACAACAGGCAGCAGGCTCCTCCTTTTCACAATCCAGAGATAAGGGGAATGGTCAGTACATCCAGTGCAAATCTATTTTGACAGGCTCAACAGGCTACAGTCCTCTTCCTCAAAGCCCTGATGGGGTTTCTCCCTGAACAAAACTCAGCACAGACCCTCCTGATCCATTTTGTGTTGTGCAGTTGCTCCAATGAGGCTGAAGAAAATTTCTTTCTGATCAGCCACAGTGAAAACTACCACTATGATTCTGTACTACCACCATAATAACAGATAGCCTGCACATTAAAGTTACAGTCATGCACAGCTGTTGAATATGGTACTGTTCTATATGCTAAGTTTTTCACTCTAAGAGTACTGCATTTTGTGCTGCAGAATATTTTGATGTAAATGGGAAGCTAATGTTGATGTTGGATACAAATGCTATGACTTTCACTAAGTGGAATATGTACATGTCTGCAACTGAGCATTTTTCAAAGTGACTGCTTTCTGCACAGGTGTAAAGGACATGTTTCAATGAAGAATGTGATTCTTTTTAGTTCATCTTAAAATGGCAAATGGAAAGGCGAGCAGCCCTCTGTAAATAGAAAGAGGATACATAGAGAGATTTCTTTTAAACTTTGTGATGACACATCTTCCTAATAGAAGAAGGAAGGCATGGAAATTAAATCCGGTTAAGGCATTTCAATTTATGTTCATTCAACACTGTAGGCTCAGCTCTGCTCTTCATTTGCATTTAAACAAGGAAGTGTCAATAAAGAAATTGTTGAATTACTTGGGAGTGTCTTTAGGGCAGTGTGAAAAGACAGTGAAACTCTTCTGTTCATTAACACAGTGGTAGGAAGTTTACTGAGACTTCTGGCTACATTCTGGAAGATGCAGGGAGGATCCACCCCCAACAGCACATGTGTAGTTCTAGACACAGCATAATTGTGTTAATGTGATGAAATTTAAACTGTTTGCACTTGCTTAGATATTTTGCTGCATCAGGAGTCTAATTAGATCTTTGTTTTGTGGAAAACTAAAGAACTAGGTTAAAAACAGGTCAAGAAGGAATTACTTAGAAACACACACAAAATAATCATTTTTAGTCAAATTTTAGAATTTCTGATGGACAATAGCAAAACTGATAAACTCATGCTTTCAATAATTCTTCCCTCTCTTTCCTTATGGTGATGAGCAGCCTTCTTAAACTCCTACCTGATGAAGTGAAGGGACTCTGTGCTAGCACCACGTAACAGAGCTTCATGGTGCAGATCTCCATTAGCCCTGGGTATGTAGGACACTCCAGTGACCTCACTAGACTTTGTGTCCAGAGTCCATGATTGCTCTCCTTGGCAAGTTATTAACTGGCACTTAATTTTATAATGGTGCTGAACTTTGAGGCCTGATTGTTTTGTTCTTGAATATGCCATAAAGGTACATGAAACAAAAAGGTGGGGGCAGGGGGGAAGGGGGCAGGAAGGTTATTCTCAAGAGGACAGATTTTTACAGGTTTTTTAGGAAGTAAATTTTTTGGAATAGAGTTGTGTTAATATGCCAGGCTATGGAAGATAGAATCTGTGTCTTCTCTTTTTCCTGCTTGTCCAATCCAGTTCCAGGGATTTTGCTGTTTTGTTTAAACTCAGGTTTTCCAGAGTTGAAATTATGTAAATTATTTAATGTTAATATTATGTTTCTGTGAGTGAACTGCAAGCAATTTTAAAAAGGGTTATTCTATCTTGTGGATTAGTTTCTGTGTCAAAACAGCAGACACTGGAAATCTCTCTGCTTTGTGTCCTTCAGGCTGTTAGCAAGTAAGATCTCTGAGTTTGTGTGAGGGGGGCATATGCAAGGACCTGACAAACACATGTGCAAGCAAGTCCCTCTTCTGCTCCTCTTCTTTAAACCCTCTGATCACCTTGACTCTGGAAGGCAGTTAATATTTAATATTCCTATATCTGCAGGCAGAGTTTTGGTATTAGAGATTATGGCAGTTCCTGACAGAAAAGTGATTGCACATAGTTCAGCAATTGGCATTTAACCATTCCAGATCTAACTTTCTCCTGATCAAAAAAGAAAAAAAAATACTATTTTTTTAATTAAGCTACTTTACAAATGTTAAATATTTTTAGCTGTGAGGGCAGCTTTTTGACACCTCAGACTAGCATATTACATTGGTGGTTTTCTTACATGAAATAGATTTTCCTGTTTGCTTACAAAAATATCTGGGACTGGCAGTTTTTAGTCATATAGTTAATTCATATTGTCCATAAGTCTCCTGTCAGCTCTACCAGTAACAGATCAAAAGGGTCAAATATTTGGGTTTTGCTGGGGGCTTTTTGGAAAATTAACGCGGGGCTGAGTAAAGAGTCTGGGAGGTGGTTTTTATGAAAACCATCACTAGCACAAATGCACCCATCTGAATCATCTCTTCTGCTTTCAAACAGGATTTATTTCTGATTCCTGAACGTGCTCTATTTCTCATTTATTCTTCTTGCTGCTCATGTGAAAAAGAACAGACACAAATACCAGGAATATGGGACCCCTTCCCCAGCCATAAAAGCAAGGAATGTTCACGGGAAAGGACAGGAGAGCTGCAGCCCAGGTCACAGTCCCAGCTGTCCGGAGGGCATGTGCAGGGTGACTCCAAGCCCTGGCCCATGACCAGATAGGTCCAGTGGAGAGGGAGCAGTTTTGCCTTGCTGAGGAGGACACAATGCACAACCATGATGGATGTTGACTGGGCAGGTACTGAAGGGGGAAGCTTTCAACCCTTTGCAGCTTCTCAGATTATTACACAGCAATTAAAATAGCTCCCCCCATGTAAAAGCATGCCATCAGATAACAGGACACTCTGACTCATTAAATGAACCCTTGCCAAGATTGCTTCTGGAGTGTTCCAGTTTCTTGCTTGGGTCATGATGTTGAATCATTGCTTGCACTCAAGTTCTATGAGCCAGCTCTCTGGTTGAATGGACCCATAAACACAGCTGTGCTGGCAGCTACCTTTTAACAGGTTTTCTCCAAGCATTGGGCTTCACTTTTAAAAATAGCCTGTTTCTTTTGCACAGCCTCTCATCTTCAAAGCATGACCTCCTTGCTGAAATCTGATTGTGAAATATGACTTTCCCATTCACCTGCTAGCAGTGGGATGCTTTCTGTGCAAGCTGGGTGTAATGGCACAGTATTTCATTCCTGGTTGGTGATTTAAGGCTGTCAGCACAGGCTGTGCCATGATGTGCCTCTCTCTCCTCTGCTTGCCTGTCTCTTCCCAGGGGAAGATGCCATTTCCATTTGTGTGGGGGTTTTTTAACCACTTGCCCTACAAATGGCTATGAGAGGGGGGCAGACAGGAGTGTTTGCATCCTCTAACTGGTCCAATGCTAGATGCAAGTTTCTGCACATTTATAAATGAAATAACCTTTTAGTTATAGGCCCATATTTCATACAACTACTCCACTTCTGAGAAACCAGGAGGAAAATAAATTTTGCCTCACCTGACCCCAGGGCAGGTTTTTCCTGGCAGGTTTCAGCAGAATCACAGAAAGTCATTTGGAGGTATGACACCAAACATGCACAGCTTGCACCTCAGACTTCCAAATTTATTTTGCCTCCTAGATATGGTTTTTGTTTGGAGTAACTTTTGTAACCAACAGTTTTTACTGATATTTACTAACTATGCTGTGTTGCTTAAAGAAAATAAAAGTAGGTAGCAGACAGTTTATTAATTTAAATTACTATCAATGTAGTATTTGTGTCAGAAGCTGGGGGTGGCCTGCTAACCTCTCTGGAGCAGGCTGGCTTATCTGTGTAACAGGTATCCCAGGTCTTCTCTAGCACATGTGATGACCCTCCTAGTTCTAAGCATAATTATAATTTCTCATATGCTTTTTGCTTGCTGTCAGCTCCTGAAGTATAACAGAGAGTTGTCATGAAACTGAAGATGTGCATTTGACCAGAGCATAGGGTCACACAGGGTCACCTGGGAGTGCAACAATCTTAGAAGATTCTGCTGCATCAGCTCAGGCAGCCATTCCTGGCACTAGCTGATCCATTGTCTGTCCCTGGAGCCACATTTAGACTTTGGTCAGGAAGAATTGGCTGATTCTCTCTAAAAGAGGATCTAAAAGAGAGCAGAGGGGTCCGTTGGCTGGGAGTGGACAGGACACATGTACCACTGCCTTGGTGTCTCACAGGTCAAGTGGAGGTGCAGCACAGGCAGTGGGCAAGTCCATCCTTCATCAGGAATCTCCTCCTAGGAGTAAAAGTGATCCTTGTTCAGAAGGGAATTTCTGCAGGTCTACCTCAAGATATGAAAGCTAAAGTCCAGGTGATGTGCTTATGCTATGGCCAGTTGAGAATTTTTTTAAGCAAAACACAGTTTTGGTGCAGAGCATACATGATTAGAACCAAAAATGTACTTTTAAGAAATAAGTTTTGATTGAACTTTCATGTCCAGAATGTAATTTATGGGCCAAACCAAGGGTAAGAACTGCTGGAAAGCAGGGCAGAGACTCTATTTGAGTTGTGAGATGCCAGCAGTATTCTCTATCCCAGCTACAAAAGTTGGGGCTCTTGTGTGCCCCTCTACACTGAAATGCAAAGTATTTCTTTTCCCCATGCCACATCTGCAGCTGTTGGTTCCTTTTTCTGAGCTAAGAACTGACACTGAGTTTTATAAAACATTGTGCTTGTAGCTTGACAGCACTTAGAGAAACTCTTAACAGGTTTTGCTGCTATCATAAATTTGCCCTGCTTTCACACTGTTCCTTATTTTCTTTGATAATCCCAGTCTAAACATATAATTATATTCATTCTGGCTGTGCAGCTGAGGAAGCATTGACTTCCCTGTTCTGATGAGAAACAAGAGCACTGTTGATATTAAACAGTATGTTGTTTTGGTGCTTTTACTGCTTTTGAGTGTAAGGACATCAGAAACAAAGCCCTATAATGGGATAATAAATAAAGTGTGTTTTCCCTTTGCTGAAATAAAGGCACAGTAGCATGCAGTACATTAGCTGTCAGAGGTTTCCAAACCAACAGGCAGAAAAGCAATGGGATTTTTCCCTTATACATCCTTATCAGAAGATATCCTCTGCTCTCCAGATTTCTACCTGTCCTCAGTGTTTCTTCCTTGTTTCATTATAAGGTCAGCTCATCCAGAATATGTTTCTTTAAGCCTAGGTTAATTTAAAAATTATGCCTAATGAAATAAAGTACATCATAGTCTAAAAAAATTGATTTTTACTCAGGGTTAGAATGTTACTGTGTATTTTTTTCGATAAAGTTTCTGTGACCTGGGCAATATGTGAGTTATTCAAGTTTGTGTTTGAAAAACAGAACAGGTTTTTTATATGTTGCTGTTTTAAGACATGAATAATTAAAGTCAGACCTCCCAAGCCCAGTACTGAGGCACCCATACAGTCTTCAAAGGCTCCTGAGCATGCTTAGTTTCTACTTATCTCAGTGTGTATTTGACAGACAAGGACTGGAGGATTTAAAATTATTATAGCAGGCTGATCTATGACTAACACAACTTATTAAGTCTGCTTTTCTACAATACCACTGTAGGATTACAGAGCAATTCCAGCTTTAGTCCAGGTTCCCAGCAATTCCCATCCTCCCAACCTCTCCCCTGTCCTGCAGGCTGTGTGGCTGCTGAGGGCCATGGGTGCCATCACCTGCACGTTGTACAGCCCTGCTGGCCACTGCTTCCCCAGATAGCACTGGGGAAAAGCTCAGCTCTGACTGCTTCTCCCTCAGCTTCATATAAATGTAATTTCAGAGTTAGTCCTGGCTTTTCCAAGGCTGCATGAACTCCCTAAGACCTCTCCCCACCCATGAGTGGCTTGACTGCATCTGGTGCAGAGATCCACATGTGCGAATGAGGAGATGAAAGACTGGAAGATATGTCACAAGTTTGTAGGCCCTGCAAGGGCAGGGTGTGGGACCATTTTTAGGAAACCAGGATGGGAACACCACACATTCAGCCAAACCAGGAAGGGCATGCAAGTATTAGGATGTGCAAACAGGGAAATTAACTCAGGCAAAGACAATGAGTCTATTATTGCCCGTTTGCGCAGCTACGGCAGCAAACATTGTTTGTCTTCTGTGCCGAAATGCACTCTCTCCTCTTCCAAATTTTACAGTAGTTTCTATGTGTGTGCTTTCAGTGTCACAGCAGCTTTACTGCTAGAGCACCTGCCATAAGCCAGAGTGGCTTTAGCCTTTTAACCATGAACTACTGCTGGACTTTATCCACTTTGACGCACTAACCTTTGGCCAGCTGAAGTAGCAGAGAAGCTGGCTGCTCCTGGCAAAACACGATCACAGTGTACCCAGGGAGGAACCTTTTGTAAAATGCCCTTTAATCAGTTCCAGTCATTGTTAGGGGTTGTAATGATTTAGGTTTCGTTGATAGTTTCAGTAAAAGAGCATCTGAAAGCACAAGGTCTGTCCTACTGCTTCTCTGCAACCTCCAAAGTCCCTGGCTGAGGTCTTGAAGCAGTGGATGGCCGGGTGCTGGGGACACCCTGCTGACAGAGGCACCAGGTGTGTGACAGCTTAGCAGGGCACCAACCTCCTTCTGGCAGCCAGGTGAGGAACGACCTGTAGGTTAGTCACCATAACCCATGGCAGTATTGTGGTCATGGTTGTATTTCCTGTGGTATTTAGAAGGGGTTCAGGCTGTGTCAAAGGGAGCTTGGACAGTGAGAGACATGTTTCAGTCTCTTGGTGTTGCAGTAGATGCCCTAAAATGCAATGTTCATTGAGGAGGGGATTATGGAAAATCTTGTTTCAGAAATCTGTCTTCTTAGCTACTAAATGCAAGAGACTGTCTCATGCTTTAGATGGGAAAGTTGATCCTTTTGTGAAGCTGACTATGCTCTGAGCATGACTGAGAATCCCTGGTAGAAACAGGCAGGCATTGTGGAGGCTCCTGTTCTTCCAGGTCACCAGTGCCACAGCACGTACAGCAACCCCCCATGCTGTCCTCTTCAAGTGCTCTTTTAGTGTTATGTTTCATGTTCTAAGGTGATCAATAACAGAACAAAAGTTTTTATACACTTTTCAAGTGTATAAAATGGTCTTTTCTGGAGTAAATATTAATTTTTTTCCTCTCTGAAATGATACAGCTCAGTAACTGCATAAAGAAATTACTTTTCTTTTGTTGGCATCATCAAGACAATTTTAATCCACTTAGGTTTCATTTCTAGCGATAACTGCTCCCAAAAGTATTGAGAGTTTTCAAAGAAAAACAGCTTAAAGCCTCAGAATAACCTTACTACTCTTCATTGGTCTTGTGGTGCATCTTCAGAAAATAATTTTGCTTCACTTTTCAAAGGCCAGAGATTAGAACAAGGCAAACCTCACCACCACCTGATAGTTTTATTTGCTTTTTCTGGAATGTGCTCTCTTTTACATATGACCAGTTTCATACCATGAAACACACGAGAAGTCAAGTTGAAGTCCTGATATGACATAGTTCATGTCAACCATGATGATGTGGCACCAAGAGTGTATTGGTTTCATTCAAATAAACTTAATACATCAACAAAATTTCAACCACCTCTTCATTGACACCTCTAAATATAAACAGAACAAATACTTTCTCCTACAGATAGAAAATTCAGACCTCAGAGGTGACATGAAAGTCTAAGTATTTGGACAGATGACAACCTGGTGGTTGGCACATTAATCTATGTGCTAGATAGCAATATATTACATATTCATATTCAGACATTCTGTGCTAATCTTATGGAATACTCACCGGTGAGGCAGCAGGAAGGACAATGTGCTCATGCATAAGTCTCTGCCTACCTCCTTTAGTTCTCTGAGGACAGCACACAGCCCTACAAAGGTCACATTTCAACCATTTTAGCTTGCATAGAGACAGCTGCAGCTCCTTCTCTGGATATTTGGTAAAATGGTTACTTTGAAGATGCAACCTATAAATATTCCCTCCAATTAAATGTGCTTCCTTTAGGAGTGAGTTTATCTTGCTTATTTTTAGGAATGGCAAAGTCACTTTTAAAGTTCCTGAGAAGATTTTTAATTTTTTTCCAAAGAAATGGAGTATCTGCATATTAACAGCCATTTGTCACTCATTTAACACACTGACAAGCTGCAATTTCCTACTTAATTGCAGATGCATCCTTGCAAACAGCTCATATCTCAGGTGCATGGTGAGCATTATTTCTGCCCCACAGCAGAACAGTTGATCACATGAGTTATATCTTTGCTAACAAATAAAACATGCTGGGGTGTCTTCCCTGAACCCAAAGACAGCACAGCAGACAACCTTTTAGATGAAGCCTTCTCCTTCCCCCCAAAATAAGGTGGCCTCAACCACAGGGTCAAGCTTGGGCAGTCCAAGTGTCTGCATCCATCCTGCAGAAGAGAAGAAATCTGAGAGAGAAACATAGCAGAACTGAGAGTGCAGATACTGCTCAGAGCATCTCATTGTGTGGCTCCTGCCCTCCTTTAACCGAAGTAAAAGTGTCTCCCTGTCTCAGGACCATTTCATGCAGCTTCCAAGTCTGACTGAAGTCTTACTGCTAGTTTGGAAATGTCCTCTTGAAAATACAAACCTTCTCTCGAAGATAGGAAGTATGGGGCTTAGGTTCTTCCTGAATGAGACATATCTCCTGCTTAGGTGTTGTCAATGGCTCAAGAGTGGCAGATCCTGGGTCATTGTAGGGATATTTTCTTTACTGAGAAAGGGAAAGAGCAATTTGGCTAGTGGATTTAATAATTACTGCCATTCAGACCATTCTTTTCATTCCTAACTATTTCAGCTATTATGGTCCTTGAAAACCCAGACATTTTGCCTGGTTTATCTTGTCAAATATCTATTGAGGTATGTCACCAGCACTCAGAGATTTTTCTTTGAGAAAGAAGCATTTTAATAGTAGAAGTGTAGTTCTGTAAAAAAATCACCTCACTGTGGTAATGGAGAGCTGCCCATTAACACAGCCTTTGAGCATTTTCAAGTTTAATTAGACTGGCTCTGCCCCACGGGGTGACCTGGGCAGCTCTGGCAGTCAGGGGGATGATGCCTGAGGGTCCCACACCAGCAGTGGGCCCTGGCCCAGGTGCAGCTGCAGAGGTGAAAATGAGAGCTTTTACCACAAGGTTGCAAAGTTTCTATCAAGAGTCGCTCACGTTCCACTTCTGTTTGTGTGCCAAGCAGGTGGCTGGGGATAGATGTAGACACTTGCCTGTGCTGTAGATGACATTTGGTGGAAAAACAGGCAAATCCATCCTGTTTCCTACACTGCAGAAGCACACCTTAGACTGGCAACATAGCTGAAGGCACCCCAAAGTGTGGCTCAGGAACAGCATGCCTGCAGCTTGTTTCTGGTACAATGCTGGCTGCAGAGAAGAAAGCTCAGCTGGAGAGAGGTTTGCAGCCCCAGTCCTGCCTGCCCTAGGGAAGGTCAGCAGTGGAGAGGAGCAGACAGGATAGAGGGGCTGGCAGAGGAGGAGCCAGAGTGCTGGGCTTAGGTAAAGCATGTGACAGCATGGGTAAATCTCTGCTGGACTGCATGGACAAAATCTGCTGTGCCACGGACCAAGAGGAGTGACCCCACTCTGGCCTCATGGCAGCACCCACCACTGATGGGTGACTGAGTCACAGCAAATTCCTTCCTTGTGGAGTCCTATCACAGCCTGCTCAATACAGACTTCTCTGGTAATGGTGCCTTTGCTGTGCATGCCAGTGCAGACTCTGCCAACGTCATCAAAAGCTGCTTTTTCTAATCCTGATAGTAAACCAGTTTTCTGAAAAATGGAAGTGTGGACATGTAATAAAATAAAATATTAGAGATGCTGGAGTTAATGGACATTTTTAATTCCCCAGCAGATCATTCAGTCTCCAGCAGATCATTCAGTCTCCTGTAGTCTAAACTTTTCCTTCATGTTACTGGGAAGCAGAAAAAGAAATTTGCCTTCCTAAAGGAAAGTCTGCCAGTTTCCTTATTGGGTAACCTTTTTTTACACGCAATTCCCATGTGATGCTTATTGTTTCATTTTCAATAAGACATTAAGAATGAAAATAGGAAAGCTTATGCCCTGACCAAAGATGATGTCTGTTGGTTGGAGGAAGAGTTTTTCCCGTAATATCCTTGTATTCTACTGTGAGCTGTAAAAAAGCAGAGCAATTACTAGAAGAGACTGTGTGTGCTAACCACACTCATTTTCATATCCTGATTCTGAAAGCTCCTGTAAATATATGTTTGGAGGTCTTTATTATCCTTCTTGTGAACATGTATCACATAACCCTGTGGTTTTCTTTGCAAAAAGGCCCTGCAAGGAACCAGCAAGAAGGTTGTTTGCCAGGAACCTTTTAATTATCAAAATTGGTTGGTACTTGGTTGGCTTGTGCTGGTTGGATATCCCTGCTAGCCACAGGAGGTGGCCACTGGGTACCTTTTGGTGACCTATTGAGCTCACACTGCTGTGCTGCCCCTCCTTCCTTGGTTCCTCCAGGACCTTCAGCCCCTCAATAGCTACAGTACCAAAATTCACCAGCTGCATACAGACCTATAAAGAGTTGCAATTTGCTATTCTACCCTCTGGTCTCCCTGAATGATTCAGTGAGCTCCTTGGTGTTACAGAAAGGCTGTCATTTACCCCACGGTGGAATCTCATTGGCCTCCTCAGAGGAGGAGCTGTGCTCTGAAACTTGATTCAGCAAGTTTTAAAAGAAACCCTTCCCCTGTTTTCCCATGAATTTGCTCAATGCTGGTGACTTGATAAATGCATTAAGCCAGCAGTGCTGGCACAGGGACAGGTCCCACCCTCTTTTACCCCTCTGCCAGCACAGGTGCTCAGGTGGTGTGGGTGGGTGCATGGTGCAGCTGCACAAACCCTTGTGGCATCTGCCCAGAGGCTGCAGTAAGGATGGAGAGGGACCCTGTGCAGCCAGCACCAGTTTAGCATGTTGGTGAAGCTGTGGTGTGAAAGAGTGGTCTGGTGCAGCCACATCAGGCTAGCAAGGGCAAAACCTTTTTCCTATGGAGTGTTTTATTTACCCTAGGACTGAAAGGCAATTATTGTATTAACCTCCCTTGTAGATATGTCTATCCAGAACCCACCCTGTATTTATTTTAATGGAAAGCAAACAAGCCACAGAAATGTAATGGCTATAGCTATATAAAAACAAAAAAAACCTACTTTGTGTTTTGCTGGTTTCCTTATGTTTTGTGTGCTAATTAAAAAGCTATTACACTCAATGGGTTTATTCAGTATCTGTCTTACATTTTGGAACCTAAAGCCTGCTTTCAAGTTTAAATAAAAGCACAAAATTCTACATGTGGAAACTGAGCCTGACTGTTGCAGTGATCCTCTGTGCTGACTTTCATTGCAGATTGACAATAAAATAGATTTTTGCTAAAAATAGAATAAAAACCTTTGCCTAGTGACCACAAAGGTTATTAGACCAAATCCTGCTGCCCATGAACTAGAAAAGCCTAAAAGTAAAAAACAAAATGGGAAAGCCCATTTCCCCCTATTGGTACTCCACCTTCAGGTCTATGACTTTGTCATCTCCATGGTGGGATAAGGCATGTGGCTGCTGGCAGAGCAGATGGGGAGTCCATCTTTCAAAGGGTCATTCTTTGTGATGTGGCAAGGTAAAGATCAAAACATTGACATAGGTTATGCATAGAAGAAGCTTGGGTGTGAGAGAACTTGGAAAGCTGTGCCTGTTACAGACTTTATGTTCTCTGAAGGATCTTCCCAGGTTTTGGTCCACAATAGTTTAGGGAAGTCAGGAAATGACAAAATCTGCCGTGTTAACTCACATTGTATAAGAACACGTGTAAAATAACATGTTATTAATTTAAATAAAGTGGTGTTGTCCCTTTAAACATTCAAATAGGCAATAAAATGGTTCTATAAACATGTGGAAACCTGTTCCACCAAATACAGAGTGGCTTTGTTAAAAAGAGAAGGAAATTATAGAAAAGGGAAAAAAATGCTGTTTGTTACATTATGAGATCCCAATTTTTGTAGCAGTATTGTGACTCATTTATGTGTGAATATAGTGATCAAGACTTTCTGAGGCTGAGATTAGAGACCTTGCTGGTCACTCTTAGATTCACGTGTCCTTTCAGTGAAATATTTTACTTGGTACATTCCCTTCTCTTTCTACCGCAGTCTCTCAGTAGTTTTTGAAAAGCAAATAAAATCATAAAGGCCAACCCATTGTTCACTCCTGAAAACCTGTTTACTACCATAATCATAAAAAATATATTCATTCTTATCTGGACAATGACATCCCACCAATAAAATGATGAGCCTGTGCTCAGCCTCTGGATCTCCCAAAGCATTTGGGTTTGATCTTTCTAAAAATGTCAGAAGCAGATCCAATGCTTCATTAGAGGTTGTCATCACACTGAGGAGCCCAGTGCACTCCATCTGTAAAGGCCAGTTTATGTGTGTACTTGCAGAAGAGAGACAGCTGAGGGGAGCACACCAACTCCTTGGAAGTCTTTTCTGCATCAGGATGAAGGTCCCCATTCACAGGCATTACCATATTCCAATGAATATCACTTTTCTCCTTTACATTTCTTTTCTATCACTGTGTTCAGGAGAATAATTATTTAGGAAAAATCTTTCACCTGCAATCCCACAAGGAAAGAATAAAAGGCAATGGGAGGTTTGAGGGAAACATGAGCATGGACTGGTCTGGACTGTTCCCTTTCACATCTCTTAGGATTTAGCTCCTGCTTCACTGTCAATAATTAAAATGACAAAACAACGAAATATATATGTTACTATTGTAACAGTGGGTGGGTTTATATTCATTGTAGTCAGCTGTACATTAGGAAAGAAGTGCTTATAATTTTAGTCCAGAGCAATGGATGCTGTACAAAGAGAGGAACATGTGGTGTACATACAATCCATTCTCCCTGCTGCTTGCATGGCTCTGCCCTTAATACTTTCCACTCTTCCTTACGTGCCATCATAAAGAGGTATATGAAGAGTTGTGCAATCCTTATGAACACAGTGGTTTTGAAGTCAAAGGAAACCAGGTGTCTAATGTCAGGGAAAGCTGGGAGACACACTGCAGAGTTCTGCCCTAACTTCTGAAGTTTCTTATAAAAGCACAGCCTGCAGGAAAAACTAGTACATTTTTAAATTCTGCCACTGGGAATGGTAACACCTCAGAATACCCTCAGATAATCTGTTTGATGATCCTTGCCTTAAACAATAATAGGAAAATAACTTGGAAACTAACAACAGGATGCAGCTAAAAGTGAACATATGAAATGAAAGCCATGGGTTTGAGAGGCCTCCCTACATGATCCTAATTGACATAGCATTGAACAGCCTTCTGAAAATGAGCCCATCAGCTCACTAGCATCAGTGCTTTCTCACTTACATCAGAGGACTCTTCTCTAGGCATTCAAGTACACACACAATTGTAGCTGATAGAATTCACTTTACAATATTTTTAGCTTGATTTGTTTGATTTGTTTTCCAATAGAAAAAATATGAAGTAAGAGAAAGATACTGAATTTTAAAAATCAATTAATTTGGAGTTTTGCAAATTCATAACTTCTGATTCACTTTTATTCACTTTCTTGTGGAGATCAGTAGCATTGAGGCATGGATCTTATTTTGGCAGAATCTCCTAGATTTTTTCCGCAGTTTTGACACTGATTTTTTCCATAGTCTTGGGTAAACCATTTAAATTTCCATGCTGCAGCTTCCCTGCCTGCAGGGCAGTACCTGCTTCTCTGCAGCTCTTACAGCTTAACATTTGCAGGGATGAATTCTGAAGATGAAAAACTTGCACAGTAGACTTGGGCTGCCAGCACTCTGGGACCAGGATCCAGGCTCCAGGTGTGTTTGTACAGTGCCTAACACACCACAGCCCAGCGCAGTGGATAAACAAGAATAAAAATCCAGAACAGAGTGATTGTAATCACCCATTGGTTTGCAGTATAAGTAGAACAGGTCTCCTTCCTGTTTGCTTTCACAAACCACCACAAAGATGCTTCTTTTGCCAGTCTTTGCCATCCTCCACATTTTTCTAACTTGGAGCCTTCTAATATTAGAGTGCTTATCTCTACGCCCACTGACTCCCTTACCCCTCTTCCCTATTGACCAGCCTCTGACTTGGCAATTTGAGGTTATTTCTTAAGTTTTACATGCCCAGACTAAAGGACTCAGAGGACAAGAATAAATTATTATGTAAACCACCACAAGGACCATCTCAAACAAACTGATTCTGCAGAATATACTTGTATTTATGATTTGTCACTGAGAGCTTAAGACACTTTTCCTTGCACATGTGGATGCCCTGAGGCTGTTGCTTGTGTGCTTTGGATGGAGGTTTAGATCAAGCTTTCTTTTTGGGGTCGGAAAAAACAGTAAAAAATGAGAGAAATAAGAAAGAAATGGTTATGCCTGTAAAAAACACCTGGGAAATGACTGAAGACTGTAGTTGTTTTGCTACTGCAATATGCTGTTTGCTTTTCACCTTCTCCAGGCTGTCTCCTTTCCCCGAAATGAGCCATCTCCCAAGGTTTGCCCTGCTCCCTCTTCTCCCGCCGGCTGGCTGTGCACACTGCTTGCCAACTGGGCAAATCTATCATCCAGAGAGTGTTTGGGAGCAGTTCCTCCTCTTGGCTGCTCGAGAAGGTGTGTTGTTTGCTTTGCCTAAGTGCTCCCAGGGCCTAATGCTCCGTTGTTATGTACAGACCATTTCTACTGTCATGAATCATGTTTTACCACCCCTGTGCTTTTACTTCTGCACCAGGTGCTTTTTTTCCTTTTGAGCAAACACATTGGAGTTTCCGTGTTTACTGCTGACACAGTGCATGTCGGGTACACGGCACAGGCTGAGTTATTCCTACCGTCCCACTGCCGACATGTTCAGTAAATCTGCTTCTCACTCCAGGAGCTGCAGATCCTTTGTTTTTCCTACAACCAAAGGTAAATTGATTCAGCACAGCCTGAAATAATTTTGCCAGACACACATGAAGAAAAAGAAATATTTCACTGAAAAAGCCTCATGCAGTCAAGCAAAATATGCCCTTTTCTTATCTTATCTGTTGTGAGTAACCCAAGCTATTTGCACAACGCCTTGTGCTAGGAAGGAGTTGTTTGTACATGTTTCACTCCTCTTTTTCCAAGTTTTGAATTTTGAATGAAATCTTTCTCCTCAAACTCTTTTTACCTGTGAAAATGTTACAATTTCTCGTTCCTGTACTTCCCTGAAGTTTGGACCCAGCCCTCCCTCCAAAGATCCCTTCGCTGCAGATAGTTTTCTATTAATCTTCAAACCACTTTGGAGAGCTCGCCACGTCTGGCAGCACTAACACCCCCTCTCCCTCCCGTCCCACCCACTTAGCCTCAGCCTAAGAGCCCTTAACAAATGACTCCCAAGGAATTTAAATGGCTAACGCTCGCTGGCCAATAAAGAGATGCATAAACTCTATAACCTGGTTGCACAGCTCTTGCCATTAGGAAGAAAGGTTGCTCGGGCAAAGGCGCGAGTCCCCTTAACCTGTTGCACTTCGATCGCAGGAGCGGAGAGGTAAGGGAAATCTTGTTTGCTCTGTAGGGCTTTTTATCTGGTTTTCATTTATCAGGGAGTTGAGACCAAAACTATGTCATCATCAAGGTTTGGGTTCAGTGGTTTGCCATCCTTTAGAGGGTCCTAAGGGGTTGTTTGAGAATTAAGCAAGTGCTTGTAAGACTGTGAGATCAACATGTGAATATCTAAAAGAATTTGCATAGCAAATACCAAAACAAATGTCAGAACAATGAACACTGAACCACAGATATTTTAGACAGAAGAAAACAAAATCATGTTTCTGAGATATCTTTTCTGCTATATTAAATTAATGAAGCAAAAGGTAGCCAATTGACATTGTGTTTTCAGTCAGTCTGTCTCTGCCATTGTCTGTGCCGCCTGGTATTTTGTTCTGCTTTTTCAAGAGATTGGCATAAAAAATCAAACTTTAAAAGTGGATTATCAGTTTTTGTGCAGAATTTGGGGTTTGTAGATTGAAGGTGGATAGGAAGGTTTAAGTAAACAGGGTATATATGCAAGTATTATTAATACAAATTAATCTATAGAGCTCAATGTGCATACTGAAAATTTGAAAGCATTAAAGAAAGTCAGCTTTGATATTCATATTCTACTTAAGCAGCATGTGAAATGTGCAAGACTTGTATGTGACATTGGACACATGATGCTAATCTGTTCACCCTTATTTATTTCATTATTAATTTATTGCTTTATTGGGGTCAGTGCTGATAACAATAGCAAAGTTTGAACTTAAACCAGGAAAAGAATAAATGCAGTTACTGAAAGTAAGGTTCAATTAAAACCAATGACAAAAATGTCAATTTACATGTAGACCAGATGCAGCAGCTGTACATAATGGTGTCCTGTCCTGAGCTTGGTGGGATTGAAACCATGATTCAAAATATATCTGTAAAGCACCCCCTCTCCCCTTGCACATCCAAGGTTGCCATGGATGACAGCCTGTGCTCAGAACATTTGAGGGATGTCATGGCAAATGTTACTGCCGTGCCCTGCAGTGCTCCATGGCCTGGCAGACTGGGCTGCAGAAAGGACATCCTTTGCAGTGTTATCACAGCTGATCTCTGAAGGCCTTCACACCCAGTGCAGTCTGCAGTTGGTGTTAGCTGATGGTGTTGCACAAAAGACCTTGCCAGTATAAGAGTTGAGAGAGGTTTCTAATTAAATTGACGTGGTTAATCTAACAGAGCATCGAAACATGCCCTTTGTGTTTGTCAAGGCAAGGCCACATGACTGTCTGTCAGGAACTTGTTGTAATGTTGTTGGTCTGATTATTTTTCCATGGGTTTCTCATAAAGCTTTGCACTGTATAATCAAGTTTAGATAATATGTTGCATAAAAATAAAATTAACAAAGGAGTCACTATTTTGCTACACTTTTTAATGATTTCCATTCAATTCTGCATTTTACCTCCAGTCTTTGCTGAAAAAAATATATTGAATCAAATGATACTTGTGTTCTTTCTTCAGCTTCTAATTAAAAGAGAAATAATCTCACTTAAGGTCAGCAAAAGGTGAATTTCAAATTATATGTGCCTTAAACCCCACTCATTTTCTGGAGTGAACAGAAATTTCATTTCAAAACCATAGATATTTCCAAGTGAGCTGTAATTTCAGTAGACTTAAATTGTCTTGAATTAACCCAGCACAGGAGAGTTGCTCTCTGAAAGATTTCTCGCCTTGGTTAAACATTTTTTTAAATTTATAATATTAACACTGGGCATGGGTAACAAGTGCTGAAAATCTCTTCCTTGTACTTGTAAACCTTGTTTCTCAATTCTCCAACCCAATGTTCAAAGGTCTGTACAAACTCCTTAGCTCAGAGGTCAGGTACAAATTGGTGCACTTTGCAGCTCCTTTCTGCCGATATGACAGAATTTCACAGGAGGGACGATTGCCTTCCAGCCCCCACTCCTGTGCACAGGCAGTTAAAATGGTGATATGCACAAGTCAGCCATTGGTACCTCAGTTTAATTAATAACTAACTGGGTTTCAGCAGTGCAAGGTGCATATTATAAAAAGGGTCAAATGTCAGTGCACAAAGGAAAAAAAAAAAAAAAAGGACAAAACCCCAGCCACTGACTAAGCCAAATGCTTTGAGTTTAATGTACTTTCAGCAGTGAACATTCACATATTCACATCCCAACTGTGGTTTGCTTTATGTTGATTTTCATTTCGGTGACCTGAGGGGGCGGGAACATGTTGAGCCACTTTCGGCTTTTCCTGGAATCTCTGCGTCCTGCTGAAAGCAGGGTTGCAGGTTGGGCCCCCTGTTGTTGCAGAGTTCACGTGGTATACACAGAGCTTAGAATGTTGCAATGAAAGTAGTGCATGGGATTAGGGTAAACTCAAAATTCTGAAGCTATTTTTATTGTAATAAATTTGATAAGCAAGTAGACTTTATATGAACAGGCAGAATGTGTTATGTTTCACTCTGAAATCTCCAGGAGAGTTAGAGGAAAAAGTTTGATCAGAAAAGCTGTAGATGATGAACTTTTTAAGATACTATTGGTAGCACTGCAGAGTGGAGCATACTACTGTAAATTTATGTAGACAGACAGATAGATACTGTGTTATAAATTCCTGTACCTCAGAGTTCAGCAAAGACTTTGACAGACATTTTCAATTATTGAATTAAACCACCGTGTTAATATATAAGATTTTTCTTCAGAAGAACAAGAAGCGAAATAAGTGAATGTGTTATCTTTCCCATGTAATGATTAACAGATGAGTCTAGCTGTGGTTTTGTTTTTCAGTTGCAGAATATTGCTTCTCCTGTCCTTCTTATGGCAAAAGCTTGCAAGCTTCTAGTCGATCCTGAATGAAACTTTCTCCCTTTCCAAGCAGAATGCTTTCTAATGCAGCTAGTTAATGGGGAGGACACACTTACCTGTATCAGCATTTCTGCAGAGAACAGTGCTGAATTCCATTTTTGGTAAAGAAATGCTGCAAAAAGTTTCCCATCAAGTACAGCTTATCCAGAATAGGAAAGAGTACGCTGAAATTTATATATCACACATTTTCCTGTCTGATCATGGTAATGATAGATTTTATTGACTAGACTGAAATATGGGAATTTGGGGAGAAGGGGATGGTTGTGCTATTTCCTGATTTAGACCACTGATAATATGATTACACAAACCATGTCTCATCTTCTTGGCCTTCCTCAACATGTGGCTTCAATACATTGCAGGGTAATAACCTCAGCCTCAGCCAGTAAAAAGTCCTATCAAAACAGGGGAGAGTTATGAATTAGCATCAACTGGAGTGGGTAAAAGATGGAGCTGGGGCAACCAGGATAACACAGGGGTTACACAACTTGTTGGACAAAGTTCTGAATGACTTACAGAAAAGTGCATTATAAAATAAGGGGGGGACTAGGTTTTGCTTACCCAAACTTATTACTCATATCTCATTGAATATGATTTTTGCAGTTTTTAAGCAGAAGGTCAGGTCATTGAGGGACTTTCCTCCTGGGAATGTTCACTGCTAGGCATGGATAGTGCTTACATAAAATGCAAGTGGATCACACAAAAGATTAAATACACCATAGAAAGATGCAGAGAGGGTTGGTAACAGGATAGGCAAGACGTTTGCACAACACAAGGTGCCTTTATTTTGTATGGGAATCATAATTTTAGCTCCATTTTTAAAATTGTACATAAAATTTCTGTGAGGCCAGATTAATACACTATGGGAACTGATATAATAAGGTTAGGGGAATTAGATCCTTAATTGTTATTTTTCTAATGATAAAGGTGAAAATAAGAAGTTTAACCTTCAAATCCTAGTTTGAAGCTGTAGCCAATTGTTGACTGTACAAATTCCTTGTTGAATTATCTGATTAGCATTCAAGTTTTAACCTGGGAAATTCCAGGATATTAAATTACAGGATAATTTCAGGTGTTTTCCTACTAAAAAGGCACAAGAAGTAAAAGAACAGATTTCTAGTAATTTTGTTACAATTTTTAAGGCCAAATACATTGCTTTTGATTGGTGTCTGGAGAATATAACCTGTCTCTGCAGGACCTTTAAAGCAGGATTTTCTGTAGTGCCCATCCCTATCTTAAATATATCCCTCTTGCAGCCATTAGAGTCTTGTAACTGATGTCAGGGGAGTCATGCTACATGTGAGTACTGTCAGAAATATCACACTTTATTTTCTGTTTCTTTCTTTGAACCTAATACAATCAAAAGTCACAGTGAACAGATTTTTGGTGAGTTTTAAATGGAACAAACAATTTTTAACATGTTTAGCCACTTAAGACAAATTTAAGCAACTGAAAACCATGCACAGACCCTTCCTTCCTGCAGTAAATCCACCATGAAGACTGCTTTTCAGGCCTTGAACATTTACTTGCCCCATACAAAGTGAACATAACTGACCAGAATAAAACTGAAGTTTAAGCATGAAATACAAACTCTTGCAATCAATCAGAACTCTGATGATAGGCTCTAGATTAGAATGCTAATTGTCACCATAGTAGAAGTGGGAATTTCATAAAATCATAGAATCTTTAAGTTGGAAAAGACCTCTAAAATCGTTGAATCCAACCATTAGCTGAACACTGCAAAGCCACCACTAAACCAGGTCCCTAAGTGCCACATCTGCATATCTTTTAAATACCTCTGGAGTTGGTATTTAACCACTTCCCTGAGCAGCCTGTTCCAATGCTTGACAGCCCTTTCGATGAAGAAATCTTTCCTTCCCTGGCGCAACTTGCGGCTGTTTCCTTTTGTCCTAATTTCAGCGGCTAGCCGCAGGATTTAGTAGTCTGGTTTATCCTACCTCTCAGGCATTGTTGTTCTCTATATTTAAGCATAGTACTTCTAGTGGGCAGAGAGCCTCTGCTTGTGCATGTTCTTGTCTGAAGATACGTGGGAAATTCGTGGTGCAGCAAATGCTGCTCCATGCACATCTCATTGTGTTTGTGCAGCACCTGAGCCAAAATGTTCCTGACCCTGGCTGGAGAGGGACAAGTGCAATGACCCAGTTGAGGCATGCAGATGATGATGAGAATAAGCAGTCCTTTAGCAGTGCTGGCAGGAGGATAAATTGCACAGCAGACAGACATGTCATTGTCAATGATCTCTGAGGTTACTTTCTTCCAAGCCGTTCATCACAAGCTACTCATCAAGCCTCTCGCCAGCCGTTGTTCCTGCCCCTTCAGGTCTGCTGACTCAGTTCACCACTTTTTCCACTGAGTTTTGCCAAAATGGTCTTGATTATGAAAATTCACCTTTTTAAAATGTTTCGCCTAGCCTGGGGCAACTTATTCACTCAGTTCAGCTGCAGGTGAAGATGTGTCTGACACACTGCAGACATTGTCACAGCCTGTTGGCCTCAGGTATGGCTTTTTTGTAAAAGGGTGAAGGCATCATCCATCCCATCCAACCTTTCCTTTCCTGCCCAAAAGACCTTCAGAAAAGGGCCTTGGCCAAAAAGCTGTCCTGAAATGCTGCACCTCTCTTGCACTGACCCACCACAAATTTCAGCTTTGGACATCTGAATTTCATTAATGGCAGAACGCAGGAAACCAGGTGTGATCCAATTCCTGTTGATCCCCACACTGGCCCCAGATCCTGCAGCTGGGCATGCCATGGCTCAGCTTTGGCAACAAAGACACCTGCTTTG
Source organism: Molothrus aeneus (assembly GCF_037042795.1). Classification (NCBI taxonomy): domain Eukaryota; kingdom Metazoa; phylum Chordata; class Aves; order Passeriformes; family Icteridae; genus Molothrus; species Molothrus aeneus. The sequence continues at coordinate 50,469,875 of NC_089649.1, forward strand.
TTCAGCTCATTTATGAAATTAATGAGGAGGAAAAGAGTGACAGTCTTGTCAAGAAAGAGCAAAGTGAGGTATAATGATACTGTAATCATCTTTAAGCAGGGAGGTAACTTGCACAGGACACTTGAAGCAATGCACAAGTCACTACCTTATTTAGAATTGATGAGGCCGTTGAATTTTTCTCTTCAGCCAATAGATCTCTAAACAGGCAAACTGTGTTTTCAGCAGGAGCATTTCTGGGGTGTCTGATGTCTGTGATAAAATTACACAGTTGTTCTTAGTAAGCTGTTGGTTTTGTATGCATTTTATGAATATAAAGTCAGGGGAATAGAGTCAGGATTTGAAAATAAAGAACTTTAATGACAGACATGCTTTTAGAGCTGATGTCTATCATCATCATCAGGGTCAACATTTTCCCTTATTATTTCAAGTAAAATACCAGGAAGGTCACATTTAAACCAGTAGCTGTTATTTTCCTCTGTCAACTGGGTGTATTTGAAATTTCAGCAACTGTCTTTCCCTCTGTGGTTTAAAATGCAAAACTGTGGCAGTTTCTTGAAGGGAGCAGTAGCTGAGCAGAGTCCATGAGGACACACCCTGTCAGCTCAGTGGGAGTTTGTGCAGTACAGGGTCTGCAGGTGGGGCACAGGTGTCCCCATCCCTCCCCTGGACAGTTATCACAGAGACAGCACATCTCCCTGGTCTCTCCTGTTGCCTGTGGTGATGCTGGCACCTGTCCCTAGGCTTTGTGACTGCCAGCAGTTGTGTCACCCACAGATGATGCCACTAAATCCATGTAACACAAAACTGGAGGCGTGAATTAAGTCCAGACATAAACAACCTCATTTTATAGGAGCACGTGAGTGAAGTGGACACACAGTTACTGCCACAAGGACCCTGGCTGTGTCCCTGTGTTTGTAAAAGCCTGTTTGACCACACTAGGATCAACAGAGGAGAACGTGTCTGCCTAACTTCACAGGGCACTGCCCAGTGCTGGACTAACCCAGGGATAAGTTCCTTTGTGGACTTTGGGCATTGATTTCTCGATGGGGCCCCAAGCTGCCTTTGCCCTGGGACAAGGGACATCACCATTTGGCCCCGCATTGCTGTTGATCAAGGTGTGGTATTTCTACTTAATAAAATACCTGCCTCAGTTAATCAGCCTGCTCACGGTATGCTTTAGGCCAGTCACTGCCAACGCAGTAAGCTTGCCATTTAATATTCTGGGATGTGGGAAAAAAGTGCCTTTAAAGAGATGGTAATTAATGTTTAGGGCAACAACTATTTACACTCTTCCTACTGGCAGCAGAGGAGTTTCACAAGCAAGGTGAAGTGAAATTTGAATGGTTTCAGTGCAACATGTAAGTCTGCTAGTTCATCTGTGCAAAGAAGTCCTTGGAACAGAGGACTGAGGGGCTCACTCATGCCTCACTCTTGAGAGGCTGGTAAGCCTCACTCCTGGTAGGCTAGCAGATGTTAGCATCCATTTAACCTGGTGTGAACAATCAAGCAGGATTTACCTTTTTCTAAAAAGAAGTGAAGGACTCATCTCAGTCCTGATAGTGAGTCATTTAAAACTTGTCTGTCTCCAAAACACAACCTTTCTTGTTAAAAATATTTATGTCTGTCTCTCTTTTTTTGAATCTATGTTATCAAGATCAAGTGTGCCTTCCTCCTAAGAGTCTAGAAACCAAGTACTTATATTTCACAAGACACTGCATTTTAATGGAGATTAAATTTTTGCTTTTTCTAGCATTAATCTCACTTATTGGATGCTGGAAATCAGTTTGGCTTTATTAAGGCCACTAGACCCATATTACCAGCCTGTGCCTTGTGTAGACCCACAACACAGGGTAGCAGGTTTTCATGACCAGTTTACTGTTGACTTAAAAAATGTGCCAGCAGGTTTGAACACTTTGGAAACTGGTATTTTCAAATGTTTTCTTGAGAGAGACTGCATTTCAGTCTGAAAAGGGTTAAATTGTGTTGGTAGCCCATTTTGAAAGGCAGTAGCAGTAGAAGAGAAAAGCTCTCAGACCAGACAGGCTGTGCATTTTCTCATCAAGCTACAGGTGATCACTGATGATAAATGTTCTGGTAACATTTATCAGGGTATTAATTGTATGAACTTAGTCAAGGTGCTGATTGTGTAACATGACAATGAACAAGTTGTTAAGTGTGTATTTAGTTACAAAAATTAGGGCTATATGGGCTCTATAACTTTCTTAGATAGTACTTACTTATGAAACCCCGCTCTACAGAGCTGCACAGGAAAAAAAACTTAAACCACACTTGATCATGAATCTTGATTCAAAACAAATTACATAGGGATAAATGCATTTTAGGTTCATAAGGAATTTTTAATGATGCACTATCACAAATGGTGTGTGGCAGTGTCTGCAGCAAAGGTGGCCAGCAGCACTTAGAAGCAGCTTCAGGTACAACTTGCAATATGAGAAATCATCTTGCTGGTACAATGCAAAGTGCTGGAGAACATGCAATCACCTGCATGGCCATTGAATTACCAACTGGTTTCTGGGGGTCAGGGGAAATTGTTTCATCTCCCCTCACTCCACAAAACCAGTCACCATCTGTAGCTTTCCAGACTATAGCCCCAGACACAGAGCCCTGCAGATAACAGAGATATAGAGACCTATTTTGTAAGTTGACCTAAAACAGGTGGTTTGAATGGAATTGCTAATTTTTAAACTTAGCCAAACTTGGGGTGATAAGTACTTGACTTGCCAACAGGTGGCTCATGTAAAGGTAATGATTATTTCCCACCAAAGTGTTTGTATAACCAGCTTTGCTTTTATTCCAAGAAAGGTGAAGTTACACTTCTAGGAGCAAACTGTCAAGTGAAAAATGAAGCTGTTTTACTCTGTCTTAAGTTTCTTAATTATTTCAAATAATTCCCAGGAATAAAATTAAAATGTCTGTTAAAGGGTGTCTGTTAAATAACTGTTAAAGGGTAATGTTTGAATCTGAGAGAAATGTGTATCAACAGTTCAAGAAGCTATCCGTGACAGATCTGGCTTCAAAGGAATCGTGTTTAGTAAAGTATTGCCTGAGCATCAGCATCACTTTTACTGCCCTCCACTTTCTTTATCTTCTCCTCTGCTCTCCATATTTTTAAATTAAAATGGCTCAGAAGCATCAGCATGCAACACTCATAGCCAAAAAACACGTGCAGGATCAGGTCCTACCACAGACCAAAGCTCAGAGGTCTGGTTTCCCAATGCCAAATACATTTAAGAGATGAACCAGGCTCAACAGTGTTTGCCCTGCCTTGTGCAGAGGCACCTCTGTGTATAGACCAGCACAATTCTGGACAGCTCAAGAGCTTTACTGAAAACAATCTGAGGTGCTGAGGTTACTAGGATTTTAATAGATTTTGTGAACCATACAAATCAGACTTTGGTGCCTAAAATTTGTGCTGATATTTTTGTGAACTTGGGCTTGCTGCACTAATGAAAAATCTTCCTTGGTGGTCACCAATGCAATAATGGGACAGAGAGAAACCTATGTCTCACTGAATAAGAAAACTGTATAGAATAAATAAATCTCTCTGAAGCTTCATCCTGTTTTATTTAAAATAAAAAATAACCCTGTCAAACCCATATATTGGGAACATTTCTTACAGCAGCTTGCAGTGTCCTACAAGGGTGAGTGTATTTTGACAGTTCCATCAACAGACTGCTGATGAATGCAAGTCATGACAAATTAATCAGTGAAGGAAAGACTGATGGAGTTGTAAAACACCATGGGAAGGAGCCAATTGTGTAACATTCAATAGGTGGGACCTATTCGAAATGCAGTTGGGATAGGGCTGAATGCAAGGTTGTGGTATTCAGAGTAGTAAACACAAGTCATGCCTGCTACATGGGACATAACCAGAGCACGTGGTGCTTCTATAGAGGATTTGAGGTTAGAATTGAAAAAACCCCACCCAACTCCATGGGACTTACTAGTGAGAAGGTGTGAAGAAGCAGGCTTTGGCAAGACAGACACGGGGAGAAGAAGGAGGGATGATCCTCATCCCTGTATATAGCAAAAGTGAAAAAGGCTGAAGCTCTAGAGAACTGTCAAAAGACCAAAACCCAATAATTCTAGGTGAAAGTGACTAATTGTGAGCTTAGCCTGCAAGTTCTATTCAAAAGACAGACTTGTGTTGTGATTAAGTGACTTAAATATCACTAGAAGGCATCAGCAGAGGTCTTGAAAGATTGTTTAGTCTATCTAATCCTGTCTGGAAGCAAAAGCCAGAAAAATTCTCATGAGAAATATTGCACACTTACTTGTATGATGGAGTGGTTAGCAAACAAGCCATACAGGGATGTGTGGTCCACAGCTCTCTGATTCCTTACAGCCAAGGTCTTTGTGGAAGATACAATTTGCTCAGATAAATGCTATAGCACCTAATGTGCAAATAACACTAAAATGTAATGGTCCATGTCATATGCAATCACTTGTATTAAATTGTCTGGTGGACCAGTGCAGCTTTAAAAGTCAAGGAACTAAGTACTCTCAGAGTCCAAGGTGTCTTATTTAATTGTGCTCAGAAAGAAAGCTCGCTCTCTTGCAGTTTTGGCTGTTAGCATGGTCATTTCCTGTATGTCTACATTTCCTGCTCTCTGCCGGTGTTCAAATGCAGAATAAGGTTTCTGAGATTTGCCTTCCTCTTGCAGGCTTGCAGTGCCGTGCTTGGTTTAAAGCACAGCCTCTCATAAAGGAGTGATTCTCTTCAGTTTTTGTCAAGTCCTGCTGCAATAATGGAAGAGACAAACACATCAGACATTGTAACACAAGCAGTAGGCAACAAAGAAGCTTGTCAGATCACTCTTTGCACAAAAGAACAAGAATTGTCCCCTACCCCCACTGCTAAAGTGTATTTATTACTTCCTACTTGACTCTTACTGCAGAGGTCTAGAGGAGCAAGGGGTTGTTATCAAATGGAAACTGTCTGGTGCTTCTCATGCATTTGCCACCTTTCCCCATGGAATATGGCACCTGGTGCTTGTGCTGTTCAGGAGTAAATGGATTCATTGATGAGTGACTGAGAGGGAAGAGAAGGCTCTGTAGGGTACCTCTGTCTTCCTGTCAGTATCTTCTCTCTCCCAATTCTGTGTAATCTCCTTCTTACCATTTCAAAGACGTCTTGAGATTTTGGGATACTTGGTGGCATCCATTCACATGCCTTTGGTGTCCTGTGACAGCAGCTCTTGATACCTGGGATGTGTGAGCAGGTGATCCTCGACCATTCCCTCAAAGAGGAACTTTGCCTATGTCCAGGGTGCACTGTCCCTGCAGTATCATCTTCAGGCTGGTGTCACTTGTTCCTCTGTTTTTCTGCAGCCTTAGTCCCAGTTTGAAAAACAAACTTGCAGAACAACTGCAGGAAAATGAGAGAGAGAGGTGAAATTCTCATGGTAGCTAATAGCTTTTAACGAGTGTCCTCCTTCTTCATTTGCCCAGGTTTTATCACGCTGTGAATGAGTTTGACACCATGACCGCTGAGGATTCCACTGCAAGGATGAGCAATGATTCCACTAATGTGGCCACCACAAAAGTGCCCGAAGGTGTTGCTGGTGCGCCCAACGAGGCAGCTCTGCTGGCCCTCATGGCCCGCACTGGATACAGCATGATCCAGGAGAACGGGCAGCGCAAGTACGGAGGGCCTCCTCCCGGCTGGGAGGGCCTGCACCCTCCGCGGGGCTGCGAAGTCTTTGTGGGCAAAATCCCCCGCGACGTCTATGAGGATGAGCTCGTCCCCGTCTTCGAGTCTGTGGGCCGCATCTACGAGATGCGCCTGATGATGGACTTCGATGGGAAGAACCGTGGCTACGCCTTCGTGATGTACACCCAGAAGCACGAGGCGAAGCGCGCCGTCAGGGAGCTGAATAACTACGAAATCCGCCCCGGCAGGCTGCTGGGTGTCTGCTGCAGCGTGGATAACTGCCGGCTCTTCATCGGAGGCATTCCCAAGATGAAGAAGAGAGAGGAGATCCTGGAAGAGATTTCCAAGGTGACAGAAGGTGTGCTGGATGTCATCGTGTATGCCAGCGCCGCAGACAAGATGAAGAACAGAGGCTTTGCCTTTGTGGAGTATGAGAGCCATCGAGCAGCAGCCATGGCCAGGAGAAAACTCATGCCAGGAAGGATCCAGCTGTGGGGACATCAAATTGCTGTTGACTGGGCAGAACCAGAGATAGATGTGGATGAAGATGTCATGGAGACTGTTAAAATCTTATATGTGAGGAATTTAATGATTGAGACCACAGAGGACACCATTAAAAAGGTGTTCGGTCAGTTTAACCCTGGCTGTGTAGAGAGAGTGAAAAAAATACGTGATTACGCCTTTGTGCACTTTACAACCAGGGAAGATGCCATTCATGCCATGAACAACCTTAATGGTGTTGAACTAGAGGGCTCGTGCCTGGAGGTTACCTTGGCCAAGCCGGTAGACAAGGAGCAATACACTCGCTACCAGAAAGCAGCAAAAGGAGGGGCTGCAGCAACCTCCGAAGCAACGCAGCAACCTAACTATGTTTACTCTTGTGATCCATACACACTAGCATACTATGGATATCCATACAATGCCTTGATCGGGCCCAACAGAGATTACTTTGTGAAAGGTTAGTAAGCACAATTAGGGGATGTGATGGGCAGGTTTGATCTTAGGCTGATGCCAGAGGTCTGCCTCAGCCAAAGGACAGCTACTGCCACGCAATTTTTTCTTAATACTCTTGTATAGGCCTTTATGTCATATTTCTGTTGGATCTTACTTTAGTTTATGACTACACAAAGTGTATTTATGTATAAATAATTGCAAATGTGCAAGATAGTATGAGAGAGGTATCAAATATAGGGTTAAGAAGAGGTAAAAACCAAGATGGGGAACAGATGGATCTGGGTTTTTTGAGTGATGTACTAAGTCTGAGCAAGTCTAAGGATTCCATTGTCTGATGTCTCCTTTCAAAGAGCTGGATCCTGTGACAGAGTGCTCTGGAGGCATGGGTATGGTGACCTATCCAAAGGCAAGGAGATTAGGGAAAGCCTTAATTAGGAGCTCTCTAGGTGTCATTTACCTTCCACAGTAAAATGACAGCAATGCTGTCCTTCATAAAGTCATTTGAGAACTACAAGCAGAAGGAATCATGTGAGTGAAAAATAATTATTTTATTATGTATACCTTAATTAGTTATCGGTTACAGTCATTAAAAATTAACCAAAAATCACTTATTCATAAAAAAACTCTAATGGCTATAACTGGTATTATAATTACAATTATCCTGTACTTACAGAAATTAGAGTTTCCTGACATTTGATGTGTATTTCCATAGAAGAAGCAATTTAGCATAAATATATTCTTAAAGCACCCACATAAACCAAGAAATATTTTTAACAGTAGTCATTCAAGAATGTCAGCTTCTTCTCAATTTCCAGGTTTGTACTTGCAATGAACTATGACAGAGTTGAGTAACAGTCTAAATATTCAATTAGATCATCATAAAGTACATCAATGCTGCAGTGTTCAAAGTACTGTCAGAACAGATGTGGAGTCACTAAGATGAATAAAGGCAATATTATTGGAAATGGGTTATATGCACCTAATAAAATAGCAGAGAAAACAATTAAACAATGTGAGTGAAAATATATGCAATCATGGGACAAAGTTGATTAAAGGGCAGGTGTGATGCTGTGCCATCTTGGCTGAGTCCCATTGCAGCCAGTTGACAAGTTTGGTCTCCTCTGGAGGACATATGAAAGCAGAAGCTGTTCCTAATGCCCAGAAATCAGCCAGAGGATCCCCTCACTCTCTACTGACTGCATTGAACGTGTAACACTTGCCACAAGAGTTCCATCAATATAAATGAGCAGTTAATATATGCTCATAAATTTCAAAAGCTAAACAAGCACAGGTTTACTGGATGCTTCTTAGGCACTTCTATTTTCCTAAGCAGGGTCACTGAGACTCAACCATGCTGACTTAAGCAGTCACATTTCTGAGTGCAAGCCTCCGTGTTTCAGCCTGGGGTCACTCGTGCTCCCCATGGGGCTGTCACTCTCCATTACTCACCATCTTCTGTGTTGTTATCATAAGCAGGCAGCATACGAGGCAGAGGGCGAGGTGCAGCTGGCAACAGAGCTCCAGGTCCCAGGGGCTCCTACCTGGGGGGATACTCCGCCGGCCGTGGAATCTACAGCAGGTACCATGAAGGCAAAGGAAAACAGCAAGAGAAAGGATTTGAACTGGTTCCCAACTTGGAGTTACCTGCAGTCAATCCAGTGGCCATTAAGCCTGGTGCAGGTTAGTATGTGTAAGGAGAAGAGGAAAGGGCAGCCCCCACTCCAAGCCCTGTCTCAAGCATGTGAGAACCCCTCCAGGGCCACTCCACAACTGCAGCTGCCCCAATGGGGGTGGCCCCAGGGCTGAGGCTCAGTGCTCCCTTGTGCTCCCTTGTGCCATGGCCAGACTTTCTTCACACAAGAGGCACACAGCGGGATAGGGGGACACAAATATTTGGGAGTTCTTCAGACCAAAGTAAAAAGGACTAATAGGGGACACAAATATCTGGGAGTTCTTCAAGCCAAAGTAAAAAGGACTAAAGCAACTTTCACTCCTCCTCTCCCCTTTTGCATTTGTTTATGAGGAAGCAGACTTTCCTCTCCTTCTAGTCCTGGGAACCAGAACGTGGTGACTAAGATCAATCTTCCTCTCTTTTAAGGTCTTCAATGCTAATTTCACCCCGGGAGATTCCTATCCTAGATTTCCAGCCAGGCTGGAGCCCTGCCCTGTTTAGTCCATCTTACTCCAATGGTATGAGGCTGAGAAAAGGATCTGGGGCTTTCCCATTGCAGGAAAGTCCCTGGGTGAGGCAAGCTCCTCCATCTCCATCAGTGGCATGGGGAAGGAGCAAGGCAGGGAGCCCTCGGGGTCCATCTTTGCAGGTGTGCAGTGCCTACAGGAGTGCTCTCATCTCTGCTGGGCTCTGATGGGCCAGTCCAAGGGCTGGGGCAGGGATTGCCCCCTTCTGCTGCTTTATCAGCTGAGAACCCAGCCCTTGCCATTCCCAAGTGAACAAGAGGAAAGCTGAAGCTCTGCAATTCCTCAAGATCCTGTTTGGAAAGATTTTTATTTGGAAAAGTAGCCTGAGGAAGAAGGTCCTTAAAGGGGATGGGGACCCCATCCTGAAGTCCTGATGTCTTCTCCTTCATTTTTCTTTCCAAGTAAACTGTAAATGGCAAGATTGCTTAATAATAGAGCTACTGTGGTTTCCCAAAACATGTTTCATTTATGTCAGTGAAAATTACAGCTTGCATCTAATGAAGTCTGTGAAGAGTTCCTCATAACAGCTGGATGAGATAATATGAGAAGTCTAGAGACAAAGGAAGGCTGTTAAGATTAGAGTTGGAGAAAGATCGGGAAAGATCCTGGGAAAACTACCCACTCACCACCAGAAAATATTACTGCTACGTGTGTTTGCAAAGATACTTTAGGAATTCCAGGTATTACTAAAGGATGCTTGAAAAGTGAGCTTGGAAATGCATGCTAATTAGTGGTGTCTATACTTCATTTGTCTGCCAAACAAAAGCTTGAAGCTCAAGTCAAAATGTTTCTACACTTGAAGCATGTTGAGATTCAGGGTTTTTTTATCAGACCTTCCCCTGTGGTATGGTTCCAGCACAGCCTCTGAGCACAGAAGCACCTGGTCTGTTTTCCCCAGTCACATCAGCTGATCTAATAAGAGGTACCTCATGCAAGAGTTACCTCTGTTATTAAGAGGGTATGACTTTGAAAGCACGTTACCAGAACAGAGGAGTAGAAATGTACTGACTGCAAAGTTTCCTGCCTACTGTTTAGACCAACCTTAAAGCTCATTTCTTTGCAAATTGTTGGAATACTCCTGAGAGGTCACCCCAATACCCCAGATGCCTGTTACAGTTTTTCTGCCAGAAGTTATTGCAGAATGGAGCATGTGAGCTCTTTGGCTTGGTGAGAAATTATCCAGGATATTTCAACTAGAGATAAAACCGGTTTGACCTGACCAGGTGGACTCTGTGTAAAAGGAGGACTGGAAAACCTCATGTGTTAGGGGTCTCTGCTTGAGGAAACAGTGGTAGTCCACTGGTGGAGAACACATTTCTGCCTGAAAGATATCTGATCAGCTTCCTTGCTGCAGTCTCCAGGATCAGAGCAAGAGTACTGCTTTCTGTCACCTCCTTCCACCAGGCATAACTGCACACTATAACATTGCAAAGTTTCATTGCACAGAAATAAACCTGTGTGCGTATTAGGCTTCATTCTGGCTTAGCGGCTGCACCTCCCATAAATGCTAACGCCACCTCTTAGTCCATCATCCATTATTTATGGATTTCTTTGTTTTCTTTGTGGATAGCCTTACTGCTAAAAAGCTAACAAGCTGAATGCTGAAGTGTGCAATATGAGGCAATGATGGAAATCACAGCATCATAGAATGGTTTCCGTTGGAAGGGACTTTAAAGATCGTCTAATCCAATGCCCCTGTCATGGGCAGAGATGTCTTAAACTAGATCAGGTTGCTCAGAGGCCCATCCAACCTGAACTTGAACACTTCCAGTAATGAGCCACACAAAACTTCTCTGGACAACCAGTCCAGTGTCTCATCACCTTTATTATAGAGTATTTCTTTCTCATGCCCAACCCTTTTTCAGTTTAACCCTGTTACCCCTTGTCCTATCACTACAGGCCTTACCATAAAGTCTTTCTTATAGGACCCCTTTAAGTACTGAAAAGCTCCAGCAGAGGTCTTTATCCCAGAGGCATCTTTTCTCCAGGCTAAACAACCCCAACTCTCCCAGTTTGACTTAACAGCAGAGATGCTCCATCTTGTTTAACATCTTCTGAACCTGCTCCATCAGGTTCACATCCTTCTTATATTGGGGGCTCCAGAACTGGACACAGCACTCCAGTAGCAGAAAGATGGGATAAAATATATTTAGCCAAGCTAGTCCTGGGAAATTCTGGTAAAAGAGCTGATATTTTCACAGGGTTGGCCAAAGGATGGCATGTAAAGCAGACCCATTGCTGCCTAATTTCTGCAGTAGAAACCACAACTTTCTGTCCTGGAGCAGCTCTTCCTATGGCAGCTACATATTCCTTGATGTCAACAGCTGGAGCAGGAACTCACTGGGACATTACACACTCTTACTGCCTGTGCTCAGGCTGCTCTCAGCCAGAGAGAAGGACAGCAGTGGTCAGAAGGGGTTGTGTAAATCTGGGTCACAGCTCCCAGTCCCCAGGAGGACTCTGGCCCTAGGATACTCATAGCAGGAGCATGGGGGGAAATGCTGGACCAAGCAGCACTGAGCCTGTGCACTGTGCAGCTATGGTGCTCCCATACATGGGAGGGAAGAGGTGCCCCAGCTCCCCTGCCTGCACAAAAGGCTACCTCCCCTGATAAGAGCAGCCCAGGATCACTGCTGGAGAGTTGGCACAGCTGGGAGGGAGAGTCTTTGACAAGAGGTCCTGGAAACTCTCTCCCAATGTATCTGATATGTCTGGTCTCTCCTAGTGGCCATCCCTGCCATTGGTGCCCAGTACTCCATGTTTCAGGCCGCACCACCAGCCAAGATGATGGAAGATGGCAAAATCCACACTGTTGAGCACATCATCAACCCCATAGCTGTCCAGCAGGACCCAGCTAGTGCAGCAGCTGCCGCAGCAGCCGCAGCCGCAGCTGTAATACCAGCTGTGTCAACACCTCCTCCCTTCCAGGTGAGCTCAGCACAGAAATCCTGCTTCCCATGCATCCTGCTATGCATACCCAGGGTGGGGGAAAGCCTGGTCTCTTGCCCTGTTCCATTCAGGACAGGCTCTTGAGGATGTCACAGTGCCCAACAGCCCTGAAGCCCATCTGACCTGTCAGACATCTGCACATTGGGCTGTTGCTTTCCCCGCTGTGGGGACCCAAACTGTGAGGGGGGAGCAGCCTCCCATGGCAGCATAACTCTGAATCAACAGGGCACACACTGCCTACCATCTCCATTACCCCCTTCCCTTCTGGGCGTTTGCCATTCAGGGCATGGAAGTGGGGCGCCACAAAAAAGCACCTTTTGTGAGGTCTGAACCCTTTCCTTCCAGGGCCGCCCCATCACACCGGTGTACACCATGACTCCCAGCGTGCAGCGGATCCCTGCCGCCGGCATTTACGGGACAAGTTACGTGCCCTTTGCGGCGCCGGCGGCGGCCACAGCGACAATAGCCACGCTACAGAAGAACGCTGCCGCCGCCGCCTACGGAGGGTACGCCGGCTACATCCCGCCGGCATTCCCGGCCGCCGCCATCCAGGTGCCCATCCACGACGTCTACCAGACGTACTGAAACTGTCGGCAGAGGAGGGTGCTGGAGAAACACACACTGAAGGAATACTTTACTATTTATGAAGAAAGAACTGTCTGCGAAAGAGTAAACGTTTGGGCTTGGTAAAACAATGCAGAAAGTGAAGAATGTCATAGAAAAACGTGTTTGAAATATTTTCTATGCTTGAAGTTTTCACTAACTTTTTTAGGCTATTTTTAAAAATTTAACATGCCTGTATTCATACATTTCCAAAGGACCTCGGTGCATCCAGCCCACCACTGACACGCATTTATATGCACTGCAGTAGGGTTGCACAGGGTCTTTTTTTTTAGCAGTTATATTTTCAATATATTTGTGGTATGAAGGTTTTTTTTTTAGTAATTTCTGCACTCCAGAGATGTCTATTTTGTAGTGCCTTTAATAATATATCAGCTATATATTAAAAAGCACACCTGAGCAGCTAGGGAAAGTTTTAACAATATATTTTGAAGAGTATATTCAATATTTAAATACATACCTTAGTGTTTTGTTTTGTTTTTTGTTTTTTAAGAAGAAAACAACAAGTATCTTATTTAAAAATTATACTGGAAAGTGCAATTTGAAAAATGTGCAAGACCTCTGCATTTTTTGCTGGCATTAATACAATCTGCTCATTCTTATTTGAAAACACGAGTAACTAATATTGCCTGTTTGGAAGAAAGAGAAAAGAAAAAAAGCCTCCTCACACATACCTCTTCACAGTGTGATTTGCAGGCTTGTTTCTAGCTAAAGAAAGGCTCCAGGTTTTCCTTAGCAACTGGATTTTCTATTTATTGAAGCTACTTGTAGTTGCAGCACGTACAGAAACGAGTAGCTGACATTTCACGCGAGGTGTCTTGACTTAGATCTTCATCCAGTATAAAGCCAAGGCTTTTTCTCAATGCTCTTCATTTTATTCTTTGAAGTATATGTTGTAGTGACTGAGAACACTTTGTGTTGCTGTTAGTAAGAGTAGCCACGCTCTCGCCAAGAGGATGTGCAGCATTACTTACTCATTGCTCCATCATGCTCCATGAGAAATTTCAAAGGTACTAGGGGTGGTAGTGATACTGGAATTAGTGAAACAGGGCTAGCCTCCCTCCCAGCTTCCCTTCCACTCTTAATTTCCCTTCTCCACAACTGGAGTTGTACATGCACATCAGGGCTGGGAGTGATTAGACCCAATGATTTTAAGACATAGACCTTGTAAATATCTTTTAATATACATTTTTAAAGTCATTTTATGTTGCAAATTTACATGGTATGTGGTTTGCCACAAAACAAAAACCTTTTATTGCAATGTTATAAAAAAGTTTGTTTTATTAAGAAGTAAATATATTCTTGCAGTGTTTTGTGGCCTGTTTAAAGGCTTTTATTTAGTAGTACAGTGAATGTAAAATAGAGTAAAATGGTAAAAAATATCTTGCCCTTTGTATGAAGTGCATCAGCTCTACAAACACAAGTCTGGTGACAAAAGGTGAGAAGCAGGGAGTCAGTAAGCAATATTCTTTTACTTTTTGAGGTATAAGTACATACCAAAGGAGTTTCACATTGGCCATATTTTGACAACTGAACTACTTCCAGACCACATTGAGCTCAGTTAAGTGACCTTTTTAATACACTGCTTTTGCTTGCCTCAAAATTGAGCAGTTGTATTTTAGGTGCTCTTGCTCAGACAATCTGAGCTCCCCTTGACCCTGCCAACCCATTAGCAAAAGCACTGTGAGGTTACCCATTAGGTTGGACTCTGCCCCTCCACGCCCCTTCCCAGGAAAGTTTTATTGTCTGTACCTGCACATCTGAAAGCACACCCAGACCTCAGCCCCAAGGTCCTGCCCTTGTGTAGGGTGAGAGAGGAGGAGATCTGGGCAAAGCCCAAGGGCCAAGCCCCCGGCCAGAGTCCAGCACTGCCTCCTCCAGTCTAAGGTCTTACATGGCTCAACACTAAACGCCAGCGTGGGTCCTTGGGCCATGCACAAACAGTGCTGGGGCCAGGACAAGGCACTCCAGTGGTCTGGGCTCTGCTGGCCCTTCCAGCCCCATGCCATGGCTGACCCCCAGAGGAGAGGGGAAGGGTGATGGCTCCCTTCCCACTAATCCTCTCCCTGCCAATAGGACAAGGGACCTGCTGCTCACAGAGATGGCAGGAAGAGAAAGGAGCCAATGAGGGAAAACCGTGAGGTGTCCCTAGCCAACAGTGGATGCTGCCCATGCCAGGGTAGCAGCAGGCAGTACCCAGGGATGGAGGCAGGACCCAGGCATGCAGGCAGCCAGGTCATGCTGAGCCTCCTGCCCATGCCTGTCTTGACATTTACTTTTAAACCATTTCATGTACACTACTACTGAGGTAAGTCTATTAACTTGAAATGTGAACATCTTTAGGTTAAGAACAAACTATTCTAAGAAAAAAGTATATATAAAAAAAAACAAAGCTAGTGTGCCTTATTCTCAAAAGAGCTGATATTTTAGATATTTTATTGTATCTCTCTTCTCTGTATTGTCAGAAGCCTCTGAGTTTATTTAGTTCTTGCTCCATTTATGGTACATTTCTAGGATGTAGTGAATAAAGCATTCTTTAAAAACAGAGACTGTTACTTCATTGCAACATCCCACTCTGCCAAGGCTGTGCTCCCCTCCAAGCTGGGAAGAGGGTTTTAGGGCAGGAGGGAAGCAGGGCACTGCAGCCAGCATCCCTGCAGGCTCCTGCAGGGAGGGGAGATGAACTGTCCCACTGACTCCTCTGTCCCACCACCTGCAGAGGACAGTGACCTTCCCAGCATGCCCACTGGGCATTTCTCCATTCTTCCAGCATCCTCTGAACAACCCAAATCTCTCCTTGTATGCAGTTTAGAGTCAGTGCCTAGATGTGGATGGAGCTGGATCTAATATTTCTCTGTGCTTTCCATCCACCCAGTGCACAAATTCCTGTATCTCCTTGTATGTCCTCGCGGCCAGGCAGGAGCACTGGGAACTGGTTCATCCATTCTTTTCATTTCAGCATGGTTCAAACACACAGAAAGCTAAGCTGCACCTCATTTGCAGTGTTCTAGACTCCCTGGCTGTTTCCTTGGTGTAAATATACCTGGAGAAAATTTGCTGCAAATACCAAGTCTGTGGAGAAGTCTGAGACACTAGTCCTGGCTAACCAGAGAGGTCCCAGTTGCTGGAAGATATCAAATCTGACAACTATCTACAAGAAGGAGTGGAAGGAGAAACCTTCCAAAAGAGAACTATCAGAAGTGACCCACTTAGTTGGTGAGGCAAAGGCTGTGGAAGTTGCCTAACTTTATTTTACTAAAGCCTTTGACACTGTCTCTCACAATTCTCCTGGAGAAATTGGCTTCCCATGGCATGAAGGAGCATGCTGTTCACTAGGTAAAAAACTGTCTGAATGGCCAAGCCCAGAGTTAGACCCATGGATGGAGTTACATCCAGCTGACAGCCAGCCAAGAGCAGTGTTCTCCGGGGCTCAGTACTGGGGCAAGTCCTGTTAACTGTCTTTGTTGATGACCTGAGCAAAGAGACTGAGTGCCCATCAGTCAGTTCACAGATGACACCAAGTCAGGTGGGAGTGTTGATCTGCTGGAGGGCCAAAGGCTCTGCAGAAGGACCTGCACAGGCTGGATCAATGGGCCAAGGCCAACGCTATGAAGATCAACAAGGCTCCCTGCCAGGTCCTGCACTTGGGTCACAACAACCCCAGGCAGTGCTACAGGCTGGGGCAGAGTGGCTGGAATGTGGCCCAGTGGAAAAGGAGCTGGGAGCACTGGCTGAGAGCTGCTGAACATGAGCCAGAGTGTGCCCAGGTGGCCAAGGAGGCCAATGGCATCCTGGCCAGTGTCAGAAATAGTGTGCCCAGCAGGACCAGGGCAGTGATTGTTCTCCCAATACCAACAGTGACACATCTTAAATCCTGTCCAGTTCTGGACCCCTCACCACAGGAAGGACATTGAGGGGTGGCTGGAGGGAGTCCAGAGAAGGGCAACAGAGCTGGGGAAGGGTCTGGAGCACAAGGCTTGTGGGGAGCAGCTGAGGGAGCTGGGGGTGCTCCCAGTGAGAAGCACCTGGAGAAAAGGAGACTCACAGGAGACCTGATCACTCTACAACTGCCTGAAAGGAGATTGTAACCAGGTGCGGGTTGTTCTCTTCTCCCAAGTAACAAGTGACAGGGCAAGGGGAAATGGCCTGAAGATGTGCCAGGTGAGATTTAGATTGGATATTAGAAAAACTTCTTCACTGAAAGGGTGGTCAGGCATTGGAAAGGCTGCCCAAGGAAGTGGTGGAATCAGCATTCCCTGGTAGTGTTAACAGAGCATATGGATGTGGCACCTGGGAACATGGTTTACTAGGGATCATGGCAGTGCTAGGTTAGCAGGATTCAATTATTTCAAAGGTATTTTCCTGCCTTAATGATTCAATAATTCACTTGGATGAGAAAAAAACTACCAGCAAAACCCAGCCCTTTATAGTTTAAACACGAGGCATGACCTTCACAAAAAGCAGTTTTCCAAATGAGATGAACTCTGCCACATTGAAATGTTTCTGCTCTTTCCTTTTTCCCTTTACCCAAGCTACCCAAGAAAATTAATCTACACAACTTTTTCTAAACATACACTTTACAACATTATTTCTTTATTTTTCTAGACTGCTGGTTTCTGTCTTCAGTTTTGTAAGATCTTAATTAATTATTAACTCATCGTAAGGTTGAAATACGCAAGTCATTCTCAGGATATTAACATAAACAACGCCAGAGAAATGCAATTGTGCTTTCAAGATGACCTTGCTCCCTTGGGAATGTCAGGAGCTCTGCTGAGGCCTTGGGCACTGTGACAACTCAGAATGCTGGTATCAAGGTGATCCCGTTCCCTTTTTGAATGTCTTTCTTCATGGTCTTGAAGAACAGATGTGCTCTTCCCTGGCCGGTATCATCCTAAAAACCATGCTAAAAACCAGCTTTGGCTTTCTTCAGGAAACACCATCTAGTAGCACAACTGTGATACAACTATTACATGAACAGATTTAGAAGAAATCCAAGTTCACCACTCTGATATGGAAACATCTCATCTATAAAAACACTCAGAGTACATGTAAAATGCATTTTTCATACATACAAAAAGGTGGAGGCAGTACTTCATCTCCTTCTCTGTGGCTGGTGTTACACCCCTAACACTTCTGGTCTGAATGAGTCCTGAGCACTTACAGGACTCTCTGCTCCCTGGATGCCAATCAGCCACAAAACTGGCCCATCATGCTGACCTGTAAAATAAATAAACCCAGGACCTACATTGTAACAAGAGAAACTACCTCTGCTGTGCATCTAAAAGCCAGCAATATTCAGGTTTTATGCTCCAGTGTGCCTATTAAATGCTGAATCACACTTGACTGAGTTTTAGAGCCAAGTCCTGCCTGGCAGCAAAATGGTCAGGATGGTGTTGCAGGGAGAAGCTGCAAGCTAGGGAGTAAAAAAAAGGTAGTTTTGTGGCACCAAGTCCCTCCCTTTTGGCACAAAGACAGACTGTGCCATGCAATTATGATTGTTCAAGTTGCCAAAGAGGAAAGAGACAATGGAAAGTTTTAGAAATTTGGAACTGTAGAAGTACTTCTACATGAAACATTTTCTGTCAAGCTGATGAATTAGACCAGATCTTTTTTTTCCTCCAGTCAGAAGACAAGAACTGGAGTTCACTTGGTTCCTAATCAAAGAAGACAGAAGTTCTGTCTCACAGTCCTCACTCAGGCAAAACTGTAAATCCTGCACGTGGGAGATGGCCAGTCAAGGACTGTCTGCACCAGAAAACTGTACAGGGAAAAATGCTCAGGTGTGCTCAGCTTTGTCCCACATGTACCATGCCTGTGTCTTCCCAACAGAGTGTCAGATGTCTTTGTCTAAACAGGCTGTGTCAGTTGTCAGACATTTCCATCTGACAGACTCTGAAAGTTAAAACTCTGCCCCACAGTGGGCCCTGGGGCTTCTCCTCTGACCAGGGCTCCCCACAGCCACCTTTCCCCAGGGCATTTGGAGACACACCATCACAAACCTGGTGCTCACCCTGACTGCTCCTGTGCTTCTGCATGCAGCTGGTTTGTGGGGTGGTGGCTGCCCTGGAGGGAGCTGGGTCACTTTTCATGTTTTGGCTGACACAATCATACTTTTACTGTGAAGAAAAATATGTTTGTGTTCTTTTTTTTTTTTTTTCACCTCTTTCCAAACACACACACATAACTTCTGCAAGCTAGGTTGCACTTTGAGCCCATCCTTGCATGTTTTTGCAATGTCACAGAAGCTCTTCATTTGGTCAGCCACTGCCTGCAATCTGTGCACTGGTGGGAAGCAGGAAGCCACAGGTAAGCCCAAAGATCTTCATGAAGCATGAAATAAACCCCTGCAAACAGCCTACACAACCCACAGAAGTGACCTCAAGCTAACTAGCAGAGAGAAAAATGCACTTAAGTCAGTCAGAGGCAAAACACCCTACCCTTAAAGCAGGTCCTTTGTTCCAAATCTTTGAAGCAATAACTACAATAAGCAATTCTCACTCCTGTAACAAATCTATAGGTTATGGACCAAGGTGTCTTACAGTCACTCCAAAGGGCATGTAATGACAAGGGATTACTTATTAAAGTTGTTATGCCTGCATTGGCTGCACACAGGGCATCCTTAACTTCTTGAGTCTTTGACATTTCAGATGCTGTCCCTTGCAGGAGGCTTTCTGGACATGTGGATAAGCTAAGAATTCCCTCAAAGCTTGGCTTCACTCCAGTAGATGGATCCCTTGGCTCATCAGCCTTTGTGCAGGACACAGAGGGACACAATCCTAGTCAGCAGCTGCAATGCTAGCATCCAGGCAGCAGTGGGGCAGCTAAGGAGAGCTTGGCAGAGC
The DNA here is from genome assembly GCF_037042795.1 of Molothrus aeneus. Taxonomy (NCBI): domain Eukaryota; kingdom Metazoa; phylum Chordata; class Aves; order Passeriformes; family Icteridae; genus Molothrus; species Molothrus aeneus. The sequence goes on from NC_089649.1 coordinate 50,489,114, forward strand.
ACTGAAGCACCAAAGCTGCTTCCACCATAGCGAACATAAGCTGCTGCTCATGGATAAATAAGTCATGGAAGTCTGCTGTAATTTGTAGCTGGGAAGAAAAATCAAGTCTTGTATGGCACTGTACTGCCTCTGAGTCCCAAACTCCTCCACATCCATGACCCTCAGGAGCCAAATTCCCAAATGCTGATTCAAAGCCCCAATCTCCTCAGCGTTCTGCCAGGCAGGTGTTCACCAGGTTCAGCCAGCTCGCCTTTGCCTGACCCCCTGCCTGGGTCTGTAGACACCCCAAAAACACAGGGACCTGCACTGCTCTTTCACAAAAGGCTACATGGTGCATGAGGGTCTCGCCTCACATTTCTGGGCCCACTCCTTGCAGCTCATCTGGGGTTTTGAGACACACTTAGATGAAGTGACTTCATTACACACTTTAGCTTTTGTATGAGTTTTTTTCAGTCTGTTCCTTTTGAATTTGGGACTGGGACAACAACAAGGTCTAAAAGGATTAGATTTAAGGATAATAAATGGTATTTTAAATTTACACTAAAAAAAAATCTGCCTCCTGAGAAAATGAACTTCCTTGTCTTTCTGTGACATCTTTGTGAGCGAAAGGAGGGGAGGGAGAACACGGAAATGTACAACACTTGGCACTGGCTACACCTCAAACTGGTATTTCAACATTTTACAATCAACTTTGGCCATGCGACCTATGTGGAAAGATAAACTGAGATATTTAATCCTATTTTTCTTGTCTTTTTTTTTTTCAACAGAAGGAAGTGAATTTCATGAGGTTGTTGTTAAATTACAATAAATTATTTGCCCACAAGAGAGAAAAAAATATTACAGAATTGGTTAACATAGGTAAGGCTGGGACTGGGCATCTGTTTGTGACCAAATACTCTTTCTTACCTTGAAAACTCTCAATGAGCTTCACCATTTCTCCCTGGCTGTGGCATTTAGGGACATGTCAGCTCGTCACAGGTGAAGATTGCCCGCCATTTCCTTTTGCAACCAGAGTATGAATAACAACTTCCCAAAAGCCAATTATGTTTTGAGATAGAGCAGCCACAACTACTATAACTTCTGCTTCATCTCCAGAACATCATAAACTGTTGAAATGACAGCGGGGTGTTTGGTGAGCTGCACACTCTGCTATACTGTGACAGGGAAATCCAGTTCAGACCAACCAGAGGCACAGGTCTGCCACCACCCTGGATCAGGAGCATGCTCCAAGAATGTGTGGAGATGCCAGGGTATACTCAGCAACTCCTTCCTAATGGAGCATCCTCAGGGACCAGCATGCAGCTCTGAAGGGACAAGGGCAGTCTTAGCTCCTGAGACACAGCAGGTGAGGTTATGTATGAGCCCTTGGCAAGGCAATGTTTAGTCAGCATTGTCAGGTGAGATGAGGACGCAGGCTGGGGAAACCTTAATGGGGACAAAAGATGATCAAGAAACTCTGCAGACTGTGCCCATGACTTGCCCTGGTGCAGTCTGGAGGGTATGCTCTGATTTTCCTGTTAGCACAAAGAACAGACCTCAAATGACTGAGGGGTGCAATAGCAGCTGTCAGAGTGCTGGGCACTGGAGATTGTCTTCTTCAGCACCTAGGGTGGTGTGATTTCTGACTGTGGCTTTTTGCTTTTGGTGGGTTTTGTTTGGATTCACTCCCACATGCTAACACATGCTCACATCTTCTTTAGGACAACCTTAGTCTCATCATATTATTTAAACAGCTTTTTGTTGCATTCCGCTCAATCCATGGAAATGTTGGCCCAAGCGTGATAACAGCTAAAGATGAAGTGTACCTTTGTAAAGGCACTGCTGCAATCTCCTGGGACCTGCCAGCTGGACACCCATACAGGCTAAGCAGGGCTTTTCATCTCAGGTGTTATGAGAGAATGACATCCAGGTTTCCAGACTGGAGCTGGCTCAGCTTTGACCAGCCCAGAGCAGTGGCAGGTGAGCCCCACACCCCAAGTGCCTGTGACCAGCCCCGGGAACCCCTTCTGCCAGCCCCGGTCTGGCTGCCCCAGCTCCCACCGGCCAGCAGGACCCAAGGGGAGGAGCGAGGGCTTGTGTTTAACCAGGCTCAGCTCCCCGATGCGGTCTGCCACGTCCCCACAGGAGCCATTGCAGGAGGCAGAGGGCTGAGCTGTGCGGCCCAAGGCAGTTCTGCAGGATCAGCCCAGCGTCTGCTCCCATCTCAGCCTGCCTGCATCCACAGGGCAATGCTGAGGGCACAGCAGCGGCAGCAGCAGCACACCGAGCAATGCCCTGGCAGGTAAGCATGGCATGGCAGAGCAGTGTGAAAGCCCCACCTTTGGCACAGAAAACATCTTGTACATAAAATTGGGCAACGCCACAATGCACTGTGACTCTGCCTGCCAGGTTGCTTCTGGTGCTCAGCCCAATATTTTCTGCTATGACCCTTTTTTATGAACTGGCAGCTTTCCTGCTCCCATTTATTCTTGTGAGTAGGTTTATTGCTAGGATAATTCTTGGGCCCAACACAGCCCCCGTTCCCCGACAACTTACTCCACCAGGCTCCTCTCATCTCTTCTGCTGGCTCGCCCGCTGCTTGCACAATGGCATTACACATCTCCCCAGGGCTTAGGAGGGGCCACAGCAGCAGCCACCGGTGAGAGAAAGATCAGAAAGATCGAGCACCAATAGCTTTTCACACGTGGGCGCTGCCATGGTGTCAGCACCCGAGCGATGGCAGCGCTCACACACACCGCGACCACCGCTCACCTGCGAGGGGTTCGCCCCCAGTTCACTTGAGAAATGGATTTTCATGTCTGCAAACAGGGGAAGCTGTGGGGAGACCTGGCCTGGCTGTTGTGATCCACAGAGGCTACGTTGCCTGTAATAGGGAACAGACAAAAATATTAATGAAAAGCAAAGGCTGAGCTGGCCTCCTGGGGCATCGCTCCTCTGTGGGTCTGACTTGACTGGGATATCAGACTGCACCTGTGCACAGCTACATCCTTCTCATCTTACCACAACCATGGAAAATTCCTACCAAGAAGCATTTCAGGATTTGACTTTGGCAGAACTTAGGAACACCCTGGAACAGATTGTATAAGATAAGGGATCACATGTAATAGTCTTATATACACATAACTCAATGACTTTGTGTATTTCATGACAAGTCTTTAAGAAGAGATTACTAAGACATCCTAGCACCACATGTTATGCTGGGGAAAAAGGAGAACATGCCTGCCAAAAAGATGTTCAGAAGAGCTTTCTGATACTTCAATTATACATTTAAAAGCATTGTTATAAATTAATCTTGACAGGCTTTCTTAGGGTCTTTCCTGTTTCCCCATTGTCAATTCCAGTCTTACCAGTAGAGTCCTTTTTCTTTTTTCTTTTAATTAGTTGTTACCTGGCTATTTCTTAATTGGCCAATCGATAAGCCCCAAAATGAGTAGAGGGGGTAGAAGTATAGTCATCATCTGACAAAATTCTGTCTATGTGCTCTTCCAGAATGCTTTTCCTTGCAGTCTGACATTACAACCTCAGTGTAATGAGCAGGACAACGTCACAGGGTTGGACAGGGCTTAGAGGTCTCAGGTCTTGTCCCCTGCAAGTTTTCTGCTGTTGCTGAGTTTGATGGGAAAGCAGCACAAAAGAGCCAGCACATGAGTGCCCATGGAAACACACACCTCCCAAAACAAAAGATGAAAGCTACTCTTTTAATGAAATCAGAAAGGGGAAGGAAAAAAGTGAAGGCAGAGTGGAAAAACCTGCAAGAGGTCAACAATGAAAACAAAGGACAGCTTTATGAAGCAATTTCACTCCAGAAATGGCAGAGCAGGCTAAGGAGCTGCTACCCAGTGTTTTTAATATAGAAATTCAATGTAATTAGGGCTTTGCTTGATCCAAGAAGATAATGGCAACCCAAAATATAAGATTTAATAGTGATGAAGCTAAAGAAGGTGGAGAAGAGAGAAAATAGACAAGGAATAGACAAGGCTCTTGCTCTTCTTCTCAAAAAGCAGAGGAATGCTAAGGAAAATGGAGGTGATTCTCTACATTTTACTTTTTCACTTTGATCAGAAGGAACAAAAGCTTTTGATGACTCTTATAGGATCTATTGATCAAAGACAAAAACCAAGTCCAAATGAGCTAATATCTGATTGAAGAGTAAATCTAGCAGATCACAATTTTCTAGTAAGAAAGCAACTTTTGGACATCTAGCAGATGGCATAAGAGGCTCAAACTGATGAAAGCTAGAAATAGATATATTTAAATTGACATTAAAGTCTCAATAACAAGGATAAACTGATACAGGAACTATGATACAAATGATAAAGCTGGGCAAATCATTGTAAAATTTCTGACAAAAAGCTGTTCAGAGGCATCCACTTGAGCTGCATCCCAATCAGGACAGACACATTGAGTGAGCAGTGCTGCACTGGGCAGCCACAGCATCGGCCCCTGTGCTGCAGCCCTGACCCATCACTTCTGCTCCCATGGGCTTAAGCTGCCAACACCTCCCCACTTGGGAAAGAGCTACCCTGGCAGCTTGCTAGATGACAGCTTGCTAACAGGCTGTTGCCAAAGCAACTGTTCGTGTGAAATTTTGATTTTTGGTTGGACATTCCCATTATAAGGAGCCTCATGCAATGGCTGTTCTGGTCCAGTGTACTCTCTGCGAGAACAGAGACAACTGTGACTACCTTGAACTCTTATTTCTACATTTGCTAAGCCCAAACTGCAAAGCAGTTTGAGTTTACTCAACTTGCTTGCTACTAAAAGGAATGCTAAGAGAGAAGATGGTATTTCAGAGTAGCCCAAAATAAATAGTGGAGAAGAAGCAGGAGTGATGGATTTGCTTCCACACCTTTTACAACATAGGAGGAAATATATTAACTCTCCAGGAAGGTATTTCCATCTCTTTAGCAGCTGCACAGTCAGAATTTATGGGCATTTGTGCTGAGCCTGATGCAGGATCCATTTAGCCCAAGATTTAGTGTCCACCATTTAGTGTCCACCAGAAGTCAATAACCAGAGAACAGAAGGAACAGGACAAGTTTATCTACAGTTCCCCAGCATCCCTTCTACCTCCAGGCAGTTCCAGCTCGGGGGATTTCTGCAGATGAACGTGTGTTCTGTTTATTTAGTAACTGTCAACACACAAGTACTCTCCCTCTCAAATAAAACAGATGGAAGCTCAACCAGATATTGTTCCTTTTTATTTTGCATAGGTACTTAATACACTCCCTCTACCTTCTGTCATTACTTCCATTTAAACTATACATGACTTTCCTGGGCCTGAAACACAGAAGGAGAATAATGTTTCATTGTGGGAAGGTGGGAAGGGACATTCAACTTTGGAGACTGTGGTAGTTACTCTGAACCAGCAGCATTTCCCCTGCAGTTCTGAAGATTTAGCCCCCATTCTGTCTTGGCTTTTGAGGCACTAAACTCAGTTTAGAGCAATGTGCCCTTGAAAATCTCATCTTGAGCATTTCTGAGCATGTTGGTATTTGCTATCACTGATTTTAAGGAAGGAGTTATGGATGAAAGAGCTACTTTCCACAAGGCAATTCAAATTGAGAAACAGCAGACAGTCCACAGGAGCAAATAAAGCTTACAACAGCCCCAATATTGCAAAAAGCAATTTGTGTTGGCAGGCAGGTGGCAACTTCAGTGCCAGGGGTTGCCATAGGTGCTCAGGCTGTTCAGATCATGCCCAAACACTGTACTGGTGAGGAACATAGCCTGACATCTGGCAGAAATACAGCAGATGTAATGGACAGACTGGGCAGAGTACTGCTAATGTATCAAGTATGTCCTGTGCACAAGGGCCAACAAAGTCTGGCTCCAGCTGGGAATCTCACATATCCAGGATCAAGGAAATGCTGCAAATGATTTCCAAGCTGGGAAATGATAGAGCAGAGGAACTGTGAGGTTGGGCTTTGGAAAAATTAAGTGCAGTGACTAAGTAAAAAAGGAGGAGACATGAGGATTGGACGTTCTGGAAAGAGAAGGCAGTTGCATCTTAAGGATAATTTTGAATGTTTCCTTTAGATCTTGCTTGGAGGGCCTTTTTTTTCTAAAGCTGCCCTTATTTTCACTACAGTGAAGTGCCAGAAAAGCTGCTTCAAAAATACATTTAATTTATTGTATTCATAAATTCTGTGCTAAAACATAGTCCAGCAAAGACCCTGGAAACAGCTGAAGTCAGTTTTTCCCCAGTACAACAGGACACAGATGTTATAGGGTATGTTTCTTCTCCAAATGCTCTGCAAAACCCCCAAAGGCTTGGACTTGCATGGAGAAGAGCAGCCAGGGGTGGTCAGGCAGCTGCAACACTCTGGCCCCAGCCCCTCTGCCTGAGCTGGGGTTCAGCACTGGGAATTGGATGAGCGAGAGAGCTGTAAAGGGACTTTTTACAAGGCTATGTAGTGACAGGAAAAGGGGAAATGGCTTTGAACTGAGAAAGGGTTAATTTAAATTAGGTATTAGGAAGAAATTCTTCCCTATGAGGGTGGTGAGGCACTGAAACTGGTTGCCCAGAGAAATTGTGAATGGCCCATCCCTGGAAATGTTGAAGGCCAGGCTGGATAGGGACTTGAGCAGCTTAGTCTAGTGGGAGGCGCCTCTACCTGTGGAAGGGGCTTGGAAGTAGATGATCTTTATGTCCTTTCCAACCCAAACCATTCTATAATTCTATAAATGCAATGATTGTATCTTGCCTTGTGATTTATATAGCCACATGTGTACTGTATTGCTTATTTTAAAAATTACAATCTACATTTCAGAGGTACCACAATGGCTCTGCTGCAACTGTCTTGGAGATGATCTTGGTAGGAAAGGCAAGGCTGCAATGCTGGTCCATAGTACAGCAAGGAGATATTTGAGATGTCCCTGGGTTGATTACCTCTGCAGGTAGTGGCCTTCTCTGCTGCAGTGGCTCTGGGGAGCTTTCTAAGCTTCAGTAAGTGTCAGCACATCACAATCAGCTATACTCCAACAGCTCCAAAGAGCTGCAGTGCCAGCTTTGCAATGCTGTGCCCAGTGAATAAGCACAGTAAGAACCACCCCAGCAAAGAACAGCAGGAGGGGACAGCCTGCAGAAGGGACAGGGGCACTTGCTTTGCACATCCTCCCCAACAGCTCACATCAAGGGCTATTCTGCATGATCTGGTATTAACTCAGCTGTCCCCACCCTGCTGGACTCTGGCTGTCAGGAACAGCAGTGGAGATGGCATTCCAGTGAAGGGAGCAAAGGCTAACTAGGAGTGCTGGATGTAAGGAACAGCCAGAGACCAGCTTTCTATGACAACATTCTGGTACTAGCTTGCTCCTGGCTCCCTCAAATAGGAATAGGTTAATTTAGGGCACCAGATCCCCTCTTGGCACTCAGGCATAACTTTGGAAAGTGTATCTTATGCTCAGAAGCACACACTTTCATGGGTGAGTTTTCTGCAGGGGACAGAGTGAACACTGAATGCTGGTTTGTGTGGCTTTAGACAATAAAGCACTGTTGTTTTATTCTCAGGTTTTTTTTCCAGTTTTATTCTCAGGCTTTTCCAGCCCACAGATGTTCCTAGCAAAGGCAGAAAGTTTAGAGGGAAAGCAGAAGCAGCAGCATGCCTTCCAGTCCTATGAAGCAGAGGAAGGCATCTATGCAACACCCAGTTCAGGATCAGGTTTATGTTTGACAAACAAACTCTTTCTACCATCTGATTGTGCTCCAGTAAAATAAGAGGTTTCTAACCCAGCTCTGAGATATGATGCAAAAATTTTATGGAAGTGAACTACAAAGGCAAAAGAGTTGTTCTTTATGATGAAACCTCAGAAGAGTAATTAATTTAACCAGCAGACTTCAACACTGCCTTTCATAACCTGAGATGTGCCAAGAGGTTGAGCTATGGAGGCCAATCTTTATCTCTGTGACCTTTACCACCAGGAAAAATTACAAATGGCAATTAGTAGATTCAGAGGCCAAAAAAATTAACTCAGACAGAGAGCATGTAATAAACCTCTGGCATTTAAGTCAGCAAGGTTGAAAGCAAAGAAGGCAAGACAAAAGTTAGGCTGTGCAGCATCCACCAAGAGCAGCAAAAGGAATTAGCATTGGTGTCAGAAGAAGTATGCAAAACACCATTTGCTGTATACTGAGGTCATAAAAGTAAACTTATTTCACATGGGATCCAGAGCTGCTGGACAGTATTTAAGAGAACAAAAGCAAACTACAAGTGATTGTATAGATCCTTGATAAGATACTTTTTCTCTTAGTTTTGCCATGAACCTTGGAACTTCTAGCTCCCTACCAGAGTAAAACCCTTTTCTTTCAATAGCATGCAATTAGGTGAATTACCTGGTATAGATAAAGCTGCTCTTTGGAGAGATCTTACTTACAGTGAGACAGCATGAGCCACAGGAGCAATAAAAAGAGGGGAGGCTCACATACCAGGTAAAAAGTCAGAAAATTCTTACAAAGCTCTGTTTTGTTCAACACCCGCTCCCCACCACAGCTCTTCCTGGACTAAATGAAGTCCCTATTCCCTTTCCCTACAGATTTAATCTCTTTTAAGAGAAATCTTTATCTCTTTATTAGAAATTGCCTGTGTTTGTTTATTCATCAGTAATGGCTGGCTGCACCTGAAGGGTCGACACTGAGAGCTACAGAGCTGTAGGAAAGCCTGCCACACTTTTGAGATAATTCCCACTACCAAGGCATGAAGCACCTCAGCAGGACCCAAAACTTAACCAAAGCAGCTATTCTAGCACAATGCCATCTCTAAACTTGTCAAGAGACACTTAAGAAAAAACAGCTACAGTCATTAAGTAAAAGGAATTGGGAAATCACTACCAATACACAGTGTCCTAGCTAAGCACCCCCACTAAACACAGTGAAGTAGGCAATGAAAAAAACCAATATCATTCTGTTTTGTCTTGCATTCACCCCCATCTAGAGCAATTTATTCATACATCCTGCCAAAGAAAAAAAACATAGGTTGCTTGCTGATGTACAAGCCACAAGAGCAGGCCTCAGTCACAGCAAGACAAGCAGCAGCAGGACCATGGCCCAGAGCTATAATACTTTACTGCCTCATCTTTAAACAAGCATCTCATTAAAACTAGATGCCACACCACTGCAGATCTGCCCACTGGTTCTCTCCAGTCTGTGATAAAGCCCCATCACCTGTGTGCAGAACCTGCAATTTTTACGTCCTACAGCATTCTCACAAGGTTTCCTTTTTTTGAGTTAATTGCTTTTCTGATGTCAGGAATTTCTGAAATCAGAAATTGTGCCATGTTCCTTCTCTATAGGGAAGGCTTTGTGTGTTTAATGGATTTAAGACAATTTTGATACAGGTCTGATTAATGTTTACCTTCTTATTCCCACTATTTTTTTCTGTTTGTGGGTTTTTTAAAGAAAATACAAGTTACAGAAGAGCAATGTAGCAGTCACAGCAGCAGCACAGTGGGAGTGAACAGTGACTGATGTTTTGCTGCTGCAGAAGATGAAGTCCTTGCCCCCAGGCTGGTCATATCACCATGCCAACAAATACAGCTAGACTGGTGACAGGGTCTGGTAGTGCCTGCAGCCACTCTGCCCGCTCAGCAGCACTGCCTCCTCCCCTCTGCCATGTGCACAGAGAGCTCCAAGTGTGACTCCTCTGGGATGGAGAGGGAAGGGGAAGGAGTCACCTGCCTGGCTGGGCTCAAGAGCACCACCTGCAAAGCACATCAGCAGGTAAAGTGGAAACAGTGTCATGGGGGAAGGTTAGAGCATAAACCAGGCCCAGGCAGCAGTTAGAGTGCTCTGGGTCTCTTGAGCTGGACCAAATTACCTCCAACACGGTCTTATTACCTCTGTTACCTCACAGGAGCAGTTGCACAGTCTCTACACTTCAGGAATTCTCCAGAGGATGGTAACCTGGGGCAACAATGAAAGTTTAAGTTGGTATGGTGGGTTGACCCTCACTGGACACCAGGTACCCACTAAGTCACTCTTACCATTCCCCTCCTCAGCAGAACAGGGAGGGAGAAAATAAACTGGGGGAAAAAACCCTCATGGATAAGGATAAAGGCAGATTAATAAAGCAAAAGCAAAGGCTGCGCATGGAAGCGAAGGGAACAAAAAGATTTATTCTCTATTTCCCATCAGGAGATGATATCCAGCTTCTGCCTGGGGAGTAGGGCTTCACTACACACAGCAGTTGCCATGGAAGAAAAATTCCCCACCCCCTCCCTACCACCACCCTCCTTTCCTCTTTTCTCATAGCTTTTATAGATGAGCAGATGTCTTGTGTTATGAAATATCCTTTGATCAGTAGGTCAGCTGTCCTGGGTGTGTCCTTTCCCAAAATCATGCCCAGCTCTGGCCTCCTTGGCAAGGGGAAATGCTGGGGAGACCGACTCGATGCAGTGAAGCACTGCTCAGTGACAGCCAAAGCTCTGGGGTGTTAGCCACACTTTTCTAGCTACCAATGCAAAACATGGCTTTGTGAGGGCTCTTATGGAGAAAATTACCTCCACAACCTGGTCAAGGGCTCAGGTTTCTCCTGTCATAGCTCCAATTGCCTCCAGCAGGCATTTTCTCTTGGTCCCAGCAATATACCAGACTATTCTGACCAAGTGTAGGGATCAACCTCCACTGCTCGTGAAACCTCCAACCTGCAGTACTTCAAGAACTAACAGCCTACCTCAAATCAGATCTCTTCCTGAGACTGTTGGCCCCTGAATCACACTATAAATTAAAGCATGGCTGCTCAGGAAGTAATGAAGGAGCCTTTCAGAATAGCAATCTTTGCTCTTACCCATAGAACAGAATTCTTCATTTTCTTAGTCCTTAATAAAGGATTAACAGGAGCAGCTGGGCTAGCAAGCCTGCATCACTTGTTGCATCTTGGAGAAAACAGCACATTTAGGGTTAAAAAAAAGAGCCACTTTTTTTTGGTGGTTTTTTTGGGTTTTTTTGGTTTTTTTTAATTGCCTTCAAGCATGGCCTTGAAGCACCCCAGCAACTAGAACAGTACTTGTATGACCCCTAGAGGTCTCAGGATTCAGATGAGGAACTAACTCCTCAGAAGGAACTTTGACAGCAGACACTTGGGCCCTGGACTTATTCTTTCCAACACCCTTCACCTCTCTACCATTCCCCTGAGGGCAGGACCCCCAGACTGGTTTGCTGCTGGTGCCTCAGCAATCTAGAGTCCCAGCATAATGCTCCTGGAGACACAAAACTTGCTGGCTTGAAGCACTGCTGAGGATTCATGCAGCTCAAGGGTGCTGTCCCAAATAACTCACTTATCCAGCCCAGTCCACTTTGAACCAAGGTGTTGAGAATGCTCTTTGTTGAAGGTCAAACAGCCTCTGCAGGGTAGTGGACATGGCACTCCAAAGCAGAACTGAGACACTGTACCTGAATGTGACCAAGTTTCGCCCATACCTGAGCAGCAAACCCCTGAGGTCATTTGCACTCCACTACTATTTCAGAGTGAGGGAGTAAGAAGCCAGTTCACCCTGGGCTTGGGATGTTAGTGGTAAGCCTTTTTCATAAAGGTTTTCATAAATTCTCATCCTTTAACTAGGAGGAAAGAGATTATCTTGTGACCACCATTCTGTTTGCAGCTATGTTTAAAACAGTAGCTAAAAGCAACAGAAGTTTAATTTACCACAGATATCTTGCTGGCATTCACCTAGAATATTAAAATGCTAATCAAAAGTAGGCACAACCTGCAGGACAAGAAAATACACCTATAACAGCTATGAACCATGTCAGGCCTCCTGTGGAGGAAGCTACCAGGTTCCTGTGAAAATGTGGGTGAGCTGGACAGAAAATTATTTGAATAATCATGGTGCCAGAAGGGACTTAGTGCCATCAAGTAACCCAGTGAAAGCCAACCTTCCAGACTGTAGAAGTGACCATTTTCCTGCTGAAGGCCACCAGACACTTTTGGGAACTAAGCAGAGAGATGAAGTAGATGTGCTTTACCAGTAGGTGATGACTGTGGGTCCTCAGGGTCCCACCAATCCATAAGCCAGTGAAGGCTTGGACACATCATCATGATTTGGGGTAAGCTGGCACCCCTGTCCTTGACTGAGACAGTCATCCCTTACCCCACAACAGAGCCCCTGCTGTGATGCAGCCCCAGGGTTGCCAGCAGCCCACCCCTGCACACAGGCTGCCCAGTGAATGGCACATGTAGAATTAAAGGAGCTATCCCACAGCCTGAACAGCTTTAGTGAACCCACAGGTGCTGAGCAATAGTGTCAGTAATTTTACATTTTTCACTTCATGTTTAGTCAGCTTTTCCCATCTCTTTCCTCTTCTTCATTTTGCTAACATTCTGTGGCATTATTTTGCAGCACAGCTGTGTCTGCTACCATCCCCTAAGCAATTGTGGCCCTGTGGAAGCCAAACCAACACTTCCATCCCCATGGAACATGGATTCCACATTCTAGCCAAATGCTTTCTCTGTAAAGGTCTTTTCTAACTACTGGAGACTGCTCCAGATGACTTTACCATCTATTTACCTTTATTGTTAGGGTATGCTTTTGCTCCAGTGTAACATTAACAAATGGCACTCTTGTCACTGAAATGTCCTGAGCAGCTTGGTAGTGCTCAGCTAGAACTGAAAACACAGAATGAATAAAACAACCAGATCTATGACTTATCTATGGCACACTAACAACAGAAGCATGCAGAGGAGTGCATAAATGATGCTATCATTCTTTATTTGTTCATATTATATTGCCCCAAAAAATTTCCTGCTAACTTGTTGTTAAGCATGCTAATGGAGAATTCAAAAGCAAACAAAACCAGAGTATGATGTGATTATTCAGCATTTAAGACTGCTATTAATCAAGTTGTCTGTTAGTGATGACAAACACATAGAAAGCAAATTCCCAGTGAATCCAGTTTAATAATTCTATCCAGTGAAACACTCTGCTACAGTAATCTGGGTTAAATTTAAGTCATTTTTTTAAAGCATATGATTTTTTGCTCCACTCTTCTTTTGACATCTCTGGCATTGCATTTAAATTAATCAAAATTAGTGCATTCTTCAAACAAAAGTGAAATGTAGGAAGGACTGTGGTGTGCAGTCTCCCCAGCACTCACAACACCATAGATAAAATCCTGTTCAGTGAAAAGTGATATGAATAAAAATAATGACCTATGAAAATCTGTTTCAAGTTCTTTTAAAATAGAGATAAAGTTTTGTTGTGAGTAGCTGTGTGAATGCCAAGACACTGAACATGATAATGGCAAAGGAAAAAACAAAAATACCTGCTCCCCAGAAAAATCCATGATCCTAGATGGGTTACCTAAAGGGTAGTACTGGACCACTTTTTAAATAAATGTTTTCAGAAAGTAAAATAGAAACCCTACTTGAAATTATAGATGCCCTTTTTAAATCTCAGTTTGCATTTTCTGGATGTTCAGTAGATGGACTTCTACTCTGAAGCAGGAATACCCAAGAAGAGACCTGCACCCCAGGTAACCAGAGGGCACCACCTGGTGCACACCTTTGTGCTGCAGTGGCCTCCAGGTGGCCTTGCAGATCTTTAGTGGTCTGTGGCCTGCAGACTAGGAATCACATGCACCAAAGTGTTTAGAAAGACAGACATAAGAACAAAAGTGAGCTAGGTACTCACTACTTCTGTTACTCCTTACTGCAAAGGTGAAATGGAGTTTTTAAAAAGTGTCTGGAGACAATGAAGCCCTAATTTGCACAGCACAAACTAGATACAAACACCGTCACTACCTTCTGTGTCCCTTCCACAGAGTTGGACTTGTTTCTAACAATGGAGAAAGATTTCTCCTTTTTAGTTGACTTCAGAGAACAGTGAGAAAAGAGATGTTCAGCCTTTAATTGAGCTCTAGGTCACCCACTGTGCCTGCAGGTACAAACGAGGTGGCTGCACACAAACTACAGAGGTCACCTTTGGTCCTATATATTGCCACTGATGAAAACATGTTAAGAAAGAAAACAAGAGTCAATATATTCTTTTCTTCAATGAATAACAGAATTGGATTCTTCATACTTTTTTAAACAGAATGAGAGGAGTTGCCTTTCACCCCATAGTCTCCTTTTCCTGTCTCCAAAAGAATCATACTCAGGTCATCAGCTCCTCAAACTGGGACTGGTGCACAATCAGGAATTCTTGCACACTCCTGCATTTCTTGAGAAATGACTCTGAGACCTGTATCATAATCCTGGCAGTGTCAGAGAACCAAGCTTTGCTAAGCAGTGGACAAAAGATGTAAATACTTAGAATGTGACATCTGAATTCCTGAAACATGGGAAAAACCTTTTCTCTCTCAGAATGTCATTTATTGTTCAGGATGATCCTTTTTGGTTTAGTCTGAACCCTCTTGCTTCAATTTCCATGAACACAAACAGATTTCTTAGGTTAGGAAAGACCATCTGCCTTTCTGCACCATTGAAAATTCAACACCCCAACATCCCATTACACTTGAGCTCTGTAATTCTGCTTCTGAAAAGAGCAGTGAAGGCATTACAAGAGACAGTTTCTATTTTTCCTCATTTCAACACTGCAGTGACTCAGTACACGAAAGGAGAGTTGATCTTTCTGGCAAGAGATGGTGCAACAAAAGAATCTGTCAGCTCATCCCTCGAAGGCCTCTGCAGCACACAGACCTAAAACAGTATTTTTACAGCATCATTGTTCTCCTCAGTAAATAAAAAGTCACCCTGCTGCCTTCATGGTAAACAGAAAAACGATTACTCAATGCATAAATAGCTAATTTTCTTTTACTAGAATCATAGTTATTAATAATTTCCAGATTTCATCTTCCTCTAAGATTACTGGTTCTGAGCATGAGGCACACAAAGGAAAGAGGAAGAGACCAAGACAGATAGAATTAGATTAAACAGTCCTGTCTCACTCAGCACTACAGCTCCCATGTACAGTTCTGCCTAGTCACGCACAAGGCTGATTTAGAACAAGTTTCTTCTTGATGAAATTTCTTCATGGAAAGGGTTGGCATGAACTGCCCAGGGAGGTGGTGCAGTCACAATCTCTGGAGGTGTTCCAGAAATGACTGGACATCATATGATGATCTCAGAGGTCTCTTCCAACCGAAATGATTCTGTGATTCTGCAAACATTAAGATCTAACCTACTGTCCCTACAGTTTAGTCAGAAACTCCTGAGCTAGCTTTAAAGCAGGCAGCCCTTGCATGGCAGCAGCATGGGTCATGGCCTTGGGTCAGCCTTGTCACCAGAATCATGGCATGCAGTGTCACATCATGTTTTTTACCCTGAATGATGATCAAGTCCAGGGACATGAGTCAAGGGTCATAGCATCACAAAAATTCAGGGACCAGCTTCTACTGGCACTCATCATCTGCTACTCACAATCTTTATCAAATCCAGAGCTCTTACGAACTAAAAATGGAAAAGTCTTTCTGACAAGATCAAGAAAAATCACCTTATGTAAATAAAGGGTGAAAGAAACACTTGACAATGTCTGATGATCCAAAGAAAAGGATAAAAATTTAAAAGCAAATTTAATAGTTAATAAGTTTGAATAATTAGAACTATTTTTCAAATCATATTCTTGCAAGGAAGGTATTTCTTATACCATCACATCTTCACATAAAAAGTATTAGGGAATTGCAAAGCATGATTTCAACAGCATCATCCAAAATTTTCAGAGTACTGAAAAGCACCAGCATGAGGGAGGCCCACAATCCACCTGTGATTGCAAACTTTCCCTTACACATGGAAAGCCCACAACTGCAGCAGCTTGTTTTGAGCAGAGTGACATAGACAAAATCTGAATTTCTAAGAAAGATATTCTGAGTCAGACTAAAGAGCTGTCAAAATCTTGAAGCTGCCTCCAGTGGATGTCATCAGTGGGATGAAGAGCATTGAAGAACATGTAGTCATGAATCCCTAAAATATTGCTCCTTCTTTAAATGCTTGGTGACTCTATTTAGAAGTACGCCAGTAGATTTTTCTTTTATTTTTTCCCTTAAGTCTTGAAATCCTTATAATCTTTTGGCATCCACCCATCCTGTTGCAAAGAATTCTTCAGCCTTATCACGTTGTACAGACTCTTCCACTGCCACACACTGTACATTTCATGTACCCTGTTCCTACATTGTAAGAGACTGTGAAGAGCAGCTCTTTATGCCACCCATAAACCTTAAATAAACCCTTGGTCATCAGTTTTCCATGCTGAAGGCTCCTGTTCTGAATATTTTACCCTTATCTTTAAATACCTTACTCCCTCAGGTTTCCAGACAATAATTTTTTCCACAAGGAAGAGCAAACCAGTTTCCTCAAGCAGGCAGAGTAAGTGCCAGACCCTGAACTATGTGGCAAAGGGATGCAATTGTTTTTCTGCACAGTGAACGAAAATGAACAGCTTGTCTTCTAAAGGAGCCACTCAAAGTTACCCTGGTTGAGTGGGAACGGATAATACACAGGGAACACACTTGAGACTTTTTCCACATACTGAGTTTATTCTTGGCTAGACACCCTGTTTAGCTTTACATTAAAACCTGGACTTTGGGCTTGCATTATGTATGAGAATCCAGATAAGTTTACAGTGCTAATTATTCCACACAAAAGAAAACCTGCCATTAGCAATTCAATTCACATTAGCAATTCACATTAGCATCATTTACATCATTAAAATAAAAAGAACAATTCCCTTTCTTCTAATAAATTTGGGCATAACAACTGCATCACTTTACCAGTTTAGCTCCTTACTCTTAAGTTACTGATTTGCAGGTGTGCTCCTATTAACTGCAACAATTATGAAAATTAGTTCTATCACATGAACTTTTGACTGGGATCCATTACAATGCCATTCTGCCTCTCCCACTGCATCTAGTATATCATGGTTTCAAAGTTCAGGGTGCTTTGCAAAAGCAATTTATTTGCCATGGGCATGCCCGAGGTACTGGTTTCTTACTTTACTACAAGAGACATCCTCCAGAGCTCTATCAGTCTGAGAGGGTTAACAGAAATTAATGCACAGAACAGGGGGTTTTGGTGTTGTCAGCAACAAACATTTCCCCATATATGCAAGAACTAAGGTGTTGAGCAAGGACTGTTGATTATGGCACTACTTTAAAGAATCTGTAAATCATAATTTTGTGCTAAGTAATGCACAGAGCAACCTTGGCATTCCTGTAAACTGTTTAAAATTTAAGTATTAAAGAGCTTGTAAGAGTGAACAAGGGACACAAAGGGTGAACACTGGCAGGTAAATACAGTGAGAGAAGACAGAAGTCACAGCCTCCTATTTTAGCAGTCTCAAGTAACATTTAAAGGCACATCTTGAACAAGTGCCCAGGGCAATGAGACATGTAGGAAGGACAGGAGAAGTTCTTCCTATTATTAGGCTCAAGAGAAAGAATTGAAAAGAGGCTCTCTGACTCAGTGAGGAAGAAACCCTGGGAATCTGGCTTACTTGAGCCATGGTGACAACACAGTAATATTCTGCAGCAGAAAATTATAAAGAGGAAGATCATATTCAGTAAGCTCAACCATATTAGAAACTAAAGGAACAGGAAGCAGAGCCTATGAAATGAACAGTGATCAGTGAGCTGGAACAAAAACCATAAGTTTTCAAGTCAAGCTAAAATAAAAGGGGAAAAGGCAATGCCATGAGGGGATGATCTCCAGAGAATGTCTCCATATCACAAATACGCTTTTTTTTTCCCTGGAAGAGAGAAAGGGCTGATCAAATTGCAAGGTGCAGAGATGCAGCCCTGTGAATACAGAGCTCCCTGCAAGGCTGTTTGCTCCACTGCTGCAATACTCTGGCCCAGACAGCCTGAAGTCATGGCCACCACCCACCAAGGTGGAACACTGACTGCTTATCCTGCAGCCTCATCAACACACCCATACTGAAAGGCAAGCTCAGTCACCAGCAAAGTCTCAGTTATGCTGTGTCTCAACTCACTGTCACAGCCTACAGAATCTATTTGTTTATTGTTACAGAATGCAAGACAGAGATCTCAAAAGCACCCCTATCACTGAACTCCTCCTAAACAAAGTAACATAGAATATTCAGATTTACAAAAGGAACATATTCATTTTCAGTTAAGCAGCTTTCCCAATGATCAGCACACTCATAAAAAACACCATGATAAAGAAAATCCACATGAAAAACCTGTCCATCACTTTTGCAACTTTTTTCCACTCAATTCCTTTGGCCCGGTTTGCTTTATGATCTCTAACACAATTAGCAATATACTCAATATTTTTAATCAGCATTTTGTAACAAGAACAGCAATTAGCATTTTCACCATGGACTCCATAGCTTTTATTCCAATTTCCATTGAGCTTCTCCTTGAGATTGCTGTCATCATTCCTAGTGGAAAGAGGACTCCTTACCTCTTTGTGCCTCCTCTGACCCCCATCATCCCCCTCTAACCTACATTCCTCTTCCTTCTCTCTTTTCGGACTTGTGCAATTTTCACCCACATCATAAACAAAAAAGATTTTTGACATATAGTCCAAAATAACCACCTTGGCCCACTGTGGAACAGGCTTTGCTTCTGAGCCACAATGATGGAGATTCATTATAATGATTGTCAATGCAGTGGAAGCTGTGATCATGGTCATCGTTGCTATGTAGTACTTCCCTAGAACGCAAAATAAAATTATATTAAAGATATTACTCTAATAAAAAAAAAATTCAATGAGAAGCAACAGTGTGATAACAGGTGCTAAGCATAAATGCAAGAGAAATAAAATTTTAATCACCCTAATTCTCTTAGATCAGGATTCACCATTTAAAAACAAAGATAAAAGCCATTAAAATAAAATCTCATTCTCATTACTGGCATGTCTTTATCAGATGAGTGTATGACTACTGTATTAGCATGGTAAATATTTGTGAGCTAAAATCTCTGACTACTTGAAACACATCCATTCAGAAAGCAGCTCAAAAATGTTTATCAAGAGCCTTGTTCTTTTCATAGTATCTGCAAAATCCCCATGCCAATGGCTTCAAACGGCACTTGGAGATCCCATTTCCTCAGGTATTAACAAAAGTGATGACCACACTTTGTTTGAGCTATTGATGGAGCCCACCAGCAGATCCATGCTCTCACACTCAAACATGTGAATAGGCAGACCTTGCTGGCATCCCCAGCCAGTGTGCTGCCAGCCCCGAGGTCAGAGCACAGAGCTGGAGAGAACACAAGCTGTGCTCCTCTGCCCTTGCTTTTGGCAGCTGAAGCACACAGCTGAGCACCCAACCAACCTGTGCAGAGAAGCAGCTCCCAGCCCTGCAGCTCTGCAGGAGAAGCAGAGCTGACAGCAGCAGCACAGACAAGTATGCCACAGACAAGTGTGACTGAGCCCAGTTCCAAAGGGGTTGGGACGGATGGCAAGGGAGAGAGTGGGAATAGAGACAACAGACTGAACTAGGTTCCTTTCTCTGCACATGAACTTTCCTGAACTCCCAGACATAAATTAAATTTCAGCATAATGAATTCCCAGGACCTATAATCCAATGTAGCAATTGTCAGATATTAAGTCAACTGTGAGTGTGCCAGCCAGGCCATCCAACCGTCTGGATCTGACAGAAACATATCTTGAAACAGTCTGACCTTGTGCTTATAGCTTTTGATTATACCTCATGTGTTAGTTCTAAAATTGTTTTCCATTACCAGCTTTATTTCAAGATGTGATAGCATAATTCAAAATCTCTAACTATATTTAATAAATATAAAACAGCTAGCTAATGTATAATTTAAAATAAACACAAAATAACTTCTAAAAACTGCAGCATACCTATACAGATTCCACATATATTTTAAGTACTTCACTATGTTCCAAAAATGTAGCAAATTTATCTTCCCAGAAATCACAAATTACATGAAGATTCCCTGACATACAACTCTGCTATTAATAAGTCATGCTTAAAGACAAAGTGTGTAAAGCTCACCTATCAAAGGTACATTTTCAGATGGGGGCATGATCTCTGCAACCATCAGCTGGAACACAGTCAGAGCAAGAAGAACTGTAACACCCAGAGACACTTTCTCACCAGAGTCTGCAGGGAGATAGAATCCCAGTGGGGCCAGGAAAGAGATCAAAATGCAGGGAAGCAACAGATTAAATATGTAGAAAGAAGACTTCCTTTTCAAAATCAGCGTGAAGGTCACATCTGGATAAGGCTCAGAGCAGCAGCCATAAGTGATGACATTCTTAACTGCTGGCATTCCATGAATCTCCCATTCCACATCTTCTATGAAGTCGGAGAGGTCACCACTATCAAGAGAATTGATGAGGTCTACCTGATTACCATTATAGGTCCAGGACCCAAAGGTAAGGTTGCACTGCTGGCTGTCAAAAGGAAAATAAGACACATCCACTACACAAGAGCTCTTTGTGATAGCAGGTGCATCCCAAGTGATTTTTCCGTCATATCTCAGCACTACGTTAGTATTTACTGGTTCTGAAAAGTCATCATCAGCCCTAAAAGACAGAAAAATGGCAGTCAGGATTGACAGACAAAACTTAAGGGTGAGGGCCAGAGAAGGTGGGCAATGGGGAAGACCCTCCTTTTACAACATTAAAAGCATGTTTCTGAAATCATATTTACACTGAATTTTAGTAGGAACTTACTAGTAACCATTATTTACAGGTATGAATGCCCATGAATGCTAAACGTCAGTGCTGCTGAGTTATGTTGCATTTGTTGGCCATAGTTCCTTCAAACTTGACCTCAAACAGAACACAGTAGGATAAGAGTCCATTAAAAGATGAAAACAGTCTGCAGGTCAGTATTGGCCTGGGAGAGCAGACAGGAAGTGCAGCCTTTATGTATCATCTTTTTGTGGACAATCTTCCAGAGTTCTCTAGGAGCCTTAGCAGAAAGCACCTCAGACAGTCAGGGTATTCAATTCCCAGTGCAGAGAAATTCAGAAAAACTTTGTTGTATAGCATAATTTTCAGATCTTGTCTATAGCTTTATTGCAAAATATTTAGATTGTCAACAACAAATGTTAAGACAGCAAACATACCCCTTGCTAAGGTAAGGTAGAGAGGAAAGTTCAGAGTCTGTAGGCCAGTTTCTCCTTTAACCCCCTCCCTCCCTCCCTCCCTCAAATATGCAAGCTGATTTTCTCCAGCCACACTCACTTGTTATATAGGACAATATCTGGTCTCCAAACCAAATTGCTTGGAATCCTGATGGAATCCAACCCATCATATTTATCTTTGTCCCATCTGAGGTATGCATCATACCAGCTCTGTCGAATCCATAAGTAAGCTGACAAAATTTGGTTCCTTTCATCCTGCATAAAAATTTAGAAATATTTCTAGCTGAAGGTGACAAAATCACATCTTAGACACAGACAGCATTTGTGATGTGCCTTTGATGTAGAGCTCAAAACAGGCCAGAATACTAACAGGACACAAAATAATTCTCAGACAGGAATCTAGGCCCATACACTGTACAGGAAAATCACTGGTCTGGACTTTCACTTGTGCAAACCTTCACCTCTCAGCACCCTCCCTAATTATAATCACAGTATCTAATGCTCCAAATTCTTCCTAATTTCCTTTTGCAAGCTTCAGAATAGCAAATAGCTAACAGATCCAGGCTCAGAAATTCTTTGAGAGCTTGGCGAGGCCTTGAAATTATAATTCAGAAGTCACAAAAATAATCTTTCCTTCTCCTTCCAGATACATTTTCTTTTGCCTTAAAAGTGTATCTAAAAAAAAAAAACCATATTTATAAAAATTACTGAAGGCTAATTTTAGGGATTTTATGTAGAAATTATTGCCACTTAGAAAAAGCATTTGCTGTATTTAAAACTCAGCAAAAGTTGCCTGGAGGGTGTGATACCAACACCTAACTACAAAAGTCTTAAAAATTCAGCAGCTCCAAGTTTCCAGACTCATAATGGAGGCCTTAAGTGATGCAACCAGAGAAGAATGTACAAAATCTGGAGAACAGAACACACCCCCAAGCCCTCAGCCCTCTCCCCTGCCCCTGAGGAAGCATTCCTGAAGTTGTCACAACAAACTGAAGGCTGCTTTTCCTACTCCAAACGAAAGGCTTACATCTAGTATATTCCTGCATATTTTTAGAAAAACAGAACTCTACTTTTACTCACCATGTCTTTAATTTGGGACAACGTGATCTGAAGGGTGACATTCAGTACTTTATCTGTGTCTTCCACTGGTCTCAGAGCATTGGAGTAGTCTTCAAACAGTTCATTAAACAGCATGTGAGCGTATTTCCCTTTGGCTGATTCTACAGCTATAAAACATGGACTTGTTCAGTACATGAGATTAAGCACTGAGCAGCATCAGAAAACACCTTCTTTCTACTGCTTCAAGCAGTATTTGCTATAACCATATTTATCATTCATATATGATAGAATATCATTAGCTCAGATACAGAAGGGTACTTGATGGAGTTATTCAAATAAAGACAGCATTCACCTGGAGCAAGTGAAGAGCTAACTTGAGCTTTTCACACCCACTGAAAAATACTGGATATAGCAATCCTTACATTTTTTGAAAGTAAATATAATTTATTTTATGAACTACTCTCACAGGCAGATATTACTGACTTCCAGTCAGCAAGGTCTGAAATGACACTTACTCACAGGCTAATGGCTTTTGGTATGTCCCCAAATGCAGCACTGGTAAGATTCCTGCTACTTCCAGAATTTAGTATTTTTCTTTTTAAACTACCACCTGTAAAATGTCTGAGCTGCTTTTCTTCACAAGCTGGCAATTGCTTAATGTGTGAATACATCTGTGCACCAGCATCTTTTCCAAACCATGTATTTGGAGATGCTGCTTGCTATCCAAACTTAGATACTAAAGATAATTGACTGAAACTTGACGTTTTAAATTATACTTTTGCTGTTTCATACTGTTTTGTACATCACAGTTTCTCTAGGTAGCCTCTTTACATAGATACACAAATTTCTGCAAGCAAAGGGCAAGGACAACAGAACCACTCTGTAACAAGCCACCCCTGAAGGTGGGGTAACTGAGGTTCTTCATCATAGATCCCTTGGGATGGGTAAGAGTGAAACAACACTAAACAACTGGTTGTGTATAAATGCACATATTTATGAGTGGCAGGTTTATTTTAGAACAATTTGATGCAATGCTGTCACTACAGGGAAAACAGAAACTCTCCAACAACGTCTTTTCCATGTTGGAGAATTAGACATTATTCTGGATATTATTCTGAGCAGGACTTGCAATGGAAATTACTTCATCCACACATGCCCGGGTTGTGCAGTGAAAATCATTCCATCCTACATGGTTCTCTACCAGACTTTTCACCTATTTACACATAAAAACCCCAAAGTAATTCACGTTTACTCGTTTTAAATTACACAGTTCTTAGAGTTCAATCTTTTATTGGTTATTGATCCCTTTGCCTACCGATACAAATTCGGCTCTCATTCCTTGGTTCTCTTATCAACCTTTTCCCAGACCAAGTGTCTCCGGGGCAGTAATGCCCGTTAATGTTCCTTTATTTCCTGGGTACCTTCTGGCTACTCCCCAGCTGTAGATGTTAAACCCATCAGACCTCACCCGGTGAACAGTCTTTTGAAGACTAACTTCAATTCCCCTCCCCCGGGCAAAGGCGAGCAAAGCCCTGACTAAAGTTACAAAAACAAATCTTAAAAGTTGCCTCAATTCCAGTAATGGGAAAGAGGTACATAGTCGTATCGGGTATTAGCTATAGAAATGAAACAATTTAAAGCATAAAAATTACACTTAAGAAAATACAGAAGAAAGAAAAAGAAAGAAAGGATGAGAGTAGATAATGGAGAGGACCGATATCACCATACATGATAAGAAGCATTATCCCGTCTCACAAGACCTGCTTTTTATCGGTGTTCTCCATTATCTGGTTGGAAGCCCAGCTTGCCAAACAAGGGTTAATTTGTCCTGGCGATCTCTGGTGATGGGTGCTCACCCGCTTTGTGCCCACCTTCCTCCCCTTTGCAATCCGGCTCCCCCGAGCACCCCCTGCTTTTGCAAATGGCCAATTGTTGGAGTCGTTATCACTCCAGCGCTCCTGCAGGACTCGAGCAAATGCCAGGCGGCAATTCGTAGGGAACAAGTGCTTTGGAGCACATCTCTGGTCATTCACACCTACTTCCCTGACTAATTAGGAGTTCAAAGCAAATCTTCCTGACTAAAAAGGTATCCCAACAAATGAAAACTTCCCGAAGAGCGCTGCAATTCTGGTCGTACGTGATCGTTTTGTCTATGCATCAAACACAGAGTTAAACTAAACAGATCAAACACTTCTGGGGCTCAGCCAGGTAGGGTAGATCAGGTCACAAGATCCTGTGTGAATAAGATAAACTTCAGTGCAACATTTAACTAGCAAGCAGTATTCTCACCTTTGAGTATCACTGCTGTGAACAGCAACCACAGAGAGACGTAAAAGGAGGAGAGGCTCCCCATCTTCATTTCTGGACCTTAAATAAAACTGTTCACCCAAGGGCACAGAAGTGTTTACCACCGTCCAAAACTACCCAACGAAGTAAATCAAGCTGTACAGCAGCATCCAGGTGCTGATACACGGATGCGGTTCCAGAAGCAGCTCGTTCGTCCCTCGCAGCTGTCAGAGTCGTGGGCTCTGTCCCTGCCACCGCCTGGGGCTCTGCTGAACCCTCCCTCTCCGAGTAACCTGAGCGCTGCCTGCTCCCAAGCCGGGGCTGAGACAGAAAACCAACACATTGGGTATCAGTGCAAAAACTGTATTCCATAGCAATTTTACTACAAATGCAAGATTTCATCCCATTTATGACAAATCCTTTTATAGTTCTTTGGAGGGCTTTGTTTTATTGCACTTATATTCTGTAATAGCCCTCTCAGAACCAGTTCTATGGAACTTGTGGACCTTCACAAGAAAGTGATCTCAGTACTTTAATAAGAATAGTAACAGTGTACATCACAGATCCAATGTCACACAGAAAAAAACCCCAATGCCCACGGCCACTCCCATGCTGATAAAACCAAGTTTTCATTACCAAGGTGTTGCCACATGGAAGAGAGGCAGTTGCACCAAAGTCAGAAAACACATTTAATATTTGCAGTAGCCCAATATCACTGTGCAAACAAGAACTTTAACAGGTCTAGACAACTTGGAGACCAGTACTCAGCACAGTAAATCAGGAGCAAAACTGGACTTTGCAGGTAAAATGCCATTTCCCTTATACAGTACAATTTTTCACAGGCGAACTTGACAAAAAACAATTACATTTACTGGATCACACTTACATTTAGTCAAAAGAGTTTCAGGAAAAAAATATGAACATGAAACAATACCTCACCTGGCCTTCCATCTCACCCTGATGGTCAGAACTTCAACAGCTCTGTCTATATTACTCATGTTGTCAGGTTATCTTCCTAGTACCACAGACATTTTCTTCCAAGTTTCTCAGACAAGAGGAGATTACTTCCTCCTTTCCACAGTCCAATCCATCTTTCATGATATACTGCAGTCCATTCTACCATCCTTTTAGAGCAGATAACAGAAAACAGTCACTAAAACAGAAAGTGAAAATATAGAATGAGCTACCAGGGAAAAAATTGGTCCAGAATAGTCCTGATCCACAGAGGTCATAAAATATTGTTGTTTTACTCTTGCACGGTCTTTTGGCCAGAAGAAAAGTTATCCCTCCATACACATAATTTCTATACAGCAGCACTACAAGCAGTCACTGGCTAACGTTTGTGCCTTTGTGGGATTTGTAAATCAATTACATTTAGGGCCAGGTTTACTAGGTAAGCAATAAATAATTTTGGTCAAAGCTCCTGTAATGAAATCCATCGCTGTCATTTAATTTGAAGAATTGTCAAAGGAGTAAAAAAGTAGAAAACTGTTTAGAAGTCAAAAAGGTCAGAACAGCCCCTAGGCAGTATGTAATAACTTGCATTCTCTGTGGGATGAAAGTATGTGAAGCCAGAGACAACAAATGTTGTGGACAGAAGAAAGATTTTTGGGTACAGTCAGAGAAGTGCATTCTCAGGGGATAATTTTAGTCTACAATGAATTGCCATTCTGTCAGCAAGGAGCTACTGCACAACATCTCTTACTATAATCACAAGGGTGATGAGGGGTACTGCTGTAAGAGAGTTGCTACAAACACTGCTGGAACCAGGACTAGCCTTGCTCTGCCACAGGCTTGAGACAACCGTGTGACCTGTTACACCAGCAATACACACATGTCAAGCAGTGTGGACTGATGTACTTCAATCAAACATACAGACAGGTAAACATGAGCACACATATATATCAGACATGTTTGTTACATTTGAGATGCTGCATTGATTGCACAGTGCTTGCAAAAGTAAACCAAAACATCTCCAAAAGCCTTTTCAATATTGAAATTTAACAATGTTAGTATGACAGACCATCTGGCTTCTTTATGTTTGTTCACAAGACATCTGATTTGTATTTTTAATCAAAATATCCCTAATGTGTATATTTTGTATGAATGTCGAGCATTAACATTAATTTCTCGTTGATCTGAGAGATTCTTCTACAAACCTACACTTCTTCAAAACATAGTTTTTAAGTTTTGGCGTGTTCTAAGGCAATACTAGCCCCAGATCAAACATCCCATTTAACTTTTCAATGAAGCTTAAATTTATAAAGAGTTGTCATTCTTTACTGTAGAAAGTTCTGCTACCAAATCAGAAATGAATACAAGATACGAAGCTGCTTACAAAGATAATTTAAGAGGAGTGACGGGTGTTGGGAGGTTAGAATGAAGCCATCAAGAACTCCCAGAGGGAGAGTCGCTCCCAGCAGAGCTCCCCGGGATGCTGTCAGAGTCCTGTGCCAGCAGATGGCCCTGTCACCCAGCCTACCGATCACCCAAAAATCCCATCGCCTTTCAGCCTGCTTCCATCAGCTTCGCGGATCCTTTGCCTTACATTTGATGTAAGCCACGGTGAGCCAAGACGTTCTTTTAAAGAGAAAGACGAGCAGAAGGAACCAAACCGTTCGGTGGCTGAATCCGGGCTCTTTCCGGACATCCTTCTCGGCAGGGCTGAGCCCAGCCACGGGGGGCTCCAGGGGAGGGAATTCCAGCCGTGCCATCCCCGGGAGCCGGCACAAAGCTGGGCACAGGCTGCTTCTGCCCATGCGGAGAGCGACTGAGGCACATGGCACAAGGGCCAGCCCCGCTCCCACGTATTTTGTTCCAACATTTGACTTCGTGGGAATGAGTCTGGGCTATTAACAGAGCAATTAACACTCAGTGGGACGAGAATGGACCATTCATTGGGGCACTGAGCTTGTGCACCACTCACATAACACCTGAAACTTTTTATGCTTCTAGACACACGTATAATGTTATGTAGACAGCATCAAAAAATAGAAATAGGACAGACTGGAGATGACATAAGAGAGATCTCTTTCATATTAAAACTTCCAAAGTTAGATATTTATCTTAGCCAAACTATAAGCAATGTAGGTAAGAAGTGTAAAAACATATTTAGAATTTTGTTCTTTCAATCCTTCTTCTCCTGAATAAAATGATAATTTGCTCTTGAGTCTAAGGTTTTTACTTGTACATTTTCAGAATTTTTTAGTGGATTCTTACCCTTTTTTGCATAAAAACCATTAAGAGTTTTCAGCCTTCAACTGGAAAAGCTGCAGATACTGTACAGGCCTCAAGGCTGCCTGTACCATTTATAATCCATCCCTTCATCAGAGAACAATAAAGAAGAACAGATTGGTTTCTAAGCACAGTTTGTAAGAAATGTCTCACAGTCTGCTTCTACTTGCCTTCCTGCCAATTTTTCCCCACAGAAGCTGTTGCATTCACTTTCTTCACAGCATTTGCTACTGAATATTATCTTGTGATAGGGTCAAGCAGCACACTAACTGTTCAGAGTCAGACTTCTCTCCTTAGACTAACTGGTTTTAACAGCATGGGTAACAACAGCTGAGAGCACACAGCACTTCATTTAGATGCAACATGTTTCTCTCCACCTCATTTTTTCTCACCCACCTACTGCCTCCTCCTTCCTTCTCTCTAAAAATCCCCTACCACCCGAAACCAACACACTCATTCATATTTTCTTCCACCCTGCTGTACACACAGAAGATAGGAAATACATTAGGAGAGTTCACAATTCTAGCTCATGAGATAATGAAGAATATTAGCCACATTTTCCAGAGATGGGAAATCCTCATTTGCATGTTACAGTTCTGGGGTTTTCTGAATATAAATTTTTTTGGTGCACTTACACAGGGAGCTCTGCCAACCACCTCCCAGCCCCTGAAGAGAAACTTTCTGAACCTAGAAATCTGGTATTACTTAATGTGATCTAATATGCAGCAGGTTACCCCTTTTCCAGCACAATGCTTACAAGCTCAGTAGTATTTTGTCCATCAGTATCTGGCAGGGTTAAGGACAAAGCTAGTTTATAATTTAAGGTATCAGAAAGCTATTTTATACACTGCTCTTTCTCATTGGGATAATTTCCAGCTTGGAACATGCCTTTGAATGGCCAATTGCAGAATCTGAGCCCTACACAAAGGTAACCTCTGGGCTGAGACACAAATCACAAGTTTGCTCTGACAGGCAGCCTGATGCTCCAAACCAAGCTGAATTAGGGAAAAAATTCTAGGCTGTTACAAGTGTGCTGAACATCTTCCTCCTGATGGTCACTCTTGAGCCATGGAAGGCAGCACACTACCTCAGCTTTTGGAGCAGAAGGAAGTCTCCCAGCTCCCACTGCAGGTTGAAGACAGCTCTAGGTGTCCCAGCTTGTATGCACACCACAAAAACCCCCAGACATTAAACCAATGTCTGAAGAGGCGAGACTGAAAGGCAACATTTTAGACACTAATTCAAAACTGAAGTTTCACTCTCTCCAAAATTTAGAGGTTGATAGGAACACCCCTTTAAAACACTACCAAAACTCATCATGGCCACAGGCGTACCTGCATAGAGGGTTTAGCATTCCCTGAAAACATATGCTTTCCTGGTAAACTCACATCCACCTTGCAACACAAAATATGGCACAACTGCATAGGGGAGGACACAACTCTAAATTACCACGATGCCTTTAGGCCCAAACAAATCTCCCTGTGGGATAAAGCAAGCAGCAGCTACTCATCTCTGAGGGAAAAGAACTTTTGATAAACCATGGGTTTAGTTACTGAAACATCTTGTGGTATACACAGGCACTGACATTCTTTAAAATGTCCTAGCATGAACAACCTACATTATGTTGTGGTTTAAGCAAAAATATTTCCTCTTGAGCAAAACATTGTAGTAAACCTGCTGATTTATTCAAACTCTGCAGCTATACTCATTCTGGCACAAGAGAGTCATTTGTATCTGGTGAACAAAGCACCACCATTTCAGCTGAAGACAGCATCACTTTTCTGAAGTATCTGTAAGCAGAGTGGCTCATTTCAATACATTTGTTATGGGTTGAAAAGAAGAAAACAATATAATATTTTTGGATGATTGCTTGGAATTTTGCAGATGAAAATCAACAGTATGGATACAGCCTTTCTAAACAATTTAAAAAATTAAATTTAAAAAAAGAAATTAAAAATTTTAAAAAAGAAATTAAAAATTTAAAAATTTTTTTTTTTTAAATTTAAAATTTAAACAATTTAAAAAATTAAAATTCAAATTGTGTATAAGGACATAAGATTTACACGTGTTTGATTCATACTGGAGTAATGGGCAGGCAACATTAGTTCTGTCATCCTAGGGAATATGTATTTGATATAAGCATCACAATCAGAATAGAATCAAATGCATACCAACCAGGTGTAGAAGAAAAAATTTTTGATCTTTTTAATGAAAGAAAAACCTTAGGCACAGATATGTAAACCAGGAAAGGATCCTCCAAGAAGGTGTAGCCTCCCTGAAAAACAACGTTAGAAAATTGGTAAAAATGGATGAGGAAAAGGCTGAGGTACTCAACAAATTTTTTGCTTCAGTCTCTAATATCAGCCTTTCTTCCCACACCTCTCGAGCAGGTGGGCAGCAGGATGGAGAGTGGGGAGCACCTGTAAGAGAAGATCAGGTTTATGACCACCTGAAGAACCTGCACTCACAGAAGTCTGTGATGAAATGCACCCCAGAGTCTTGAGAGAATTGGCTGATAGAGTTGCTAAGCCACATTCTGTGATGTTTGAAAAGTCATGGCAGTCGGGTGAAGTTCCCTTTCCCACATGACTGGGAAAAGGGAAACATTGTATCCATCTTTAAAAAGGGTAGAAAGGGGAAACTGCCAACCTGTCAGCCTCACCTCTGAGCTAGGGAAAATCGTGGAACAGATCCTCTTAGAAGCTGTGCTAGGGCATGTGGAGAACCGGGAGGTGATTTGAGGAGCCAGCACAACTTCACCAAGGGCAAGTCCTGCCGGGCCAAGCCAGGGGCCTTCTACAATGGAGTGACTGCCTCAGGGTACAAGGGAAGGGCTACAGACATCATTTATCTGGATTTCTTCAAGGACTTTGATAGTCCCCCACAACATCTTTCTCTCTAAATTGGAAAGAGATGGATTTGATGGGATGGACTGCTAGATGGATAAGAAATTGGTAGAAAGGTCACATCCAGAGGGTAGTGGTCAATGGCTCAGAGTCCTGATGGACATCAGTGGTGCCCCTCAGGGATCTGTACTGGGGCCAGTGTTACTTAATATCATCATTAAGGACATCGATGAAGGGATTAAGGGCACCCTCAGCAAATTTGCAGATGACACCAGGCTGAGTGGTGCTGTTGACACTCCCAAGGGACCCGGTGCCATCCAGAAGGGCCTGGACAAGCTTGAGAAGTGAGCCCTTGTGGTTTAACAAGACCAATACAGGGTGCTGCACCTCAGTCAGGACAGCCTCTGGTATCAGCCCCATCTGGGGGATGCACAGATCCAGAGCAGCCCTGCCAGGGAGGATTTGGTGATGCTGGTGGGTGAGAGGCTGGACATGACCCAGCCATGGGCACTCCCAGCCCAGAGAGCCAAAGGTGTCCTGGGCTGCATCCAGAGCCCCGTGGGCAGCAGGGGAGGGAGGGGATTCTGCCCCTCTGCTCTGCTCTGCTCTGCTCTGGTGAGACCCCACCTGCAGGGCTGCAGCCAGCTCTGGGGTTCCAGCACAGGAAGGACATGGACCTGTTAGAGGAGGGCCACCAAGTTGATTAGAGGGATGGAGCACCTCTCCTATGAGGAAAGGCTGAAGATTTGGGTTGTTCAGCCTGGAAAAGAGAAGGCTTAATGATGATGTAATTGGATGGAGCCTAAAAGAAAGATTGAGAGGGATTTTTTACAGGATCATGGCAGGACAATGGGAAATTGATCCAACTAAAAGACAGTAGGTTTAGATTAGATATCAGGATTTTTTTTTTTCTTTGTGAGGGATAAGGTATTCCCAGAGTTTCCCCAGAGAACTTGTGGATGCCCCATCCCTGGAGGCATTCGAGGCCAGGCTGGATGGAGTTCTGAGTAACTTGGTGAAGTTAGTAAAGGTGTCCCTGTCTATGGCAGGGAGGCTGCAACTGGATGGTCTTAAAGATCTCAACACAAAATTTTCTGTGATTCTATTATTCTATTACTTCTCCTTTATTCTTGAAGAGTCTAGCTACTTAAATTAACAATTAAAAATTCTAGAAATTTTAAGAGTTTGAACTTTCACATGAATGATTCACCAGTATCTGCACATAATACAGTGAAATCCCACAGAAGAGCCATCAGTAATACAAGAGTGTCTTGGTTTGAAAAGACAGGTGTCTGTTAAGGAAGGCAGGAGCTTCTCTTGAAATAGAAAATGTAAACCCCCTCTTTCTGAATTATTATAATTTTGAAATTAAGGGGCTTGCAGGCAAAGTTATGGGAATAGAAATAACAGGTTTTTATTAGGAAAATTAAAATAAAAATGCAGTAATACAAAACAACACTGACAGAGTCAGCATACAACCTGACACCCTGTTGGTCAAGGTATTGGTAGCAGTCCAATTGAAATGGTGGCTGCAGTGTTTTTGGGGTGACAGATGTAGTTTTGTTGAAGCAGTGGCCTGGTTGAAGGCTGTAGTTTTCTTCTGAAGGTCTAGTGGTGGTGTAGATGCAGTGAGACTTAATGGCCTACTAATAGAAGATATTTCCTTAGACAAAGGATGAGTCATGGAAGAGATAAAGAAAACTACCCTACCTGGTTTTGATAGCTGGCCTATTCACAGAGGACATCCCCCCTGGAGTTATGGGTCATGGAAGAGATAAAGAACACTGCTCTACCTGGTTTTAACCGATGGTGATAGAATGCATACATTTGGTTACATCTTGCATTGCAACCTAAGACAAAGGGTTTTTCAGCTTTTTTCTAGAGTCAGTACACTTAGCTTTTCATCCTGCACATGATAAAAATGCATGAAACCATGAATTGACATGGTAGGGAAAAATGTGAGTTGAAATAGTTCCTTACTTTACGCCTTGAAGTAAATACCCTTCTTATTGCCTATTCTTTTTCTATACTTTAGAACTGCTAAATGAAAAGGACTAGTGTATTGGGTTTGCATGACCAGGTTTTGGTAGCAGGGGGCTAAAGCTGTGGCTTCTGTGAGAAGCTACCAGAAGCTTCCCCTTTGTCCAGCAGAGCCAATGCCAGATGGCTCCAGGACAGCCATGCTGCTGGCCAAGCCTGGGCCAGTTAGAAATGGTGATAGTGACTCTGTGATAACATATCTAAGGAGGAAGAAAGAAAGTTACTGTGCAGATATAAGTGTGGCAAGAGAAGGGTGAGAATATGCAAAAGGAACAACTCTGCAGACACCCAGGTCAGTGGAGAAGGAGGGGCAGGAGGTGCTGCTTCTGGGGTTTTGCTTCCACTTGGGAGTGGTACAAGATCAAAATTCTGGCTATAGGTATAAAATGTAGGCAGAAATAAGAGCAAAGATAATCCTCTTTTCTGCTTCATGTATCAGAGACATAGAAATTACAGATAAGGCAGACATCCATTTTCCCAGAATTCCTGAGCAATCATCATGACATTTGCTTGCCAAATACCAGGTTCCCCAGAAGACAGACTTATCTAAAAGCTTTCATAACAGCACCTATATTAAGGGTGCGAGCATTAATACAGCCATTCCTGTCTGCTAGGACAACTATTCGTACCCCTAAAATGCTTGCAAAAAACTCTCCTGTATCCCCATTTGGGAAACACAATTTATTGCTGAAATCAATTAAATGGAAGAGTCCTAGCAGTTAGTTAAATTGTCAGGCTGTTAAAATATTTGGGTACTGGGAAACAAAAGCATGAATGGGGCAGCCCCTTTTACCTCTTTCTGCAGAGCCACCCCTGCAGTCCCCCCTCCCACCACGACTAAAGCCGTGCAATATAAGGCCAATACACAGACCTTTCACAGCAAGGTGAGCAGACAATACCAGAAACCAGCCTGCCTAGATGGAGCACCAGCCAGTGAGCAGACACATCACATACACAGGGGACAGCAAAAACCCAAAGCTTCCACAGAGCACAAACCACTTCCTTAGGCAGGTGTGTTCTAAGTATCTGCTCGGCCTAAAGAGCAGCAGCAGCAGCTGGTGGGCACCTCAGAATAATTCCTGGGGAGATGCTACATTTGCTTAGCTTTATTTACACTTAAGATTTCATGCACAGAAATGGAAATTACTGTGCAGCTTTGTTCAGGTGAACAAAGGAAAGAAGTGAAAAAGACAGCTTTTAGTTGCTGTCTCTGATATCAGCATACCCACAGAAGTGTTGTTGTGCTGTAGGTAACTCCCACAGTGAGCCCAACACCGTGCACAGTAGAGATGGAGGGGCTGCCCTGCATGGGCAGGGTGTATTTCAACTAAAACCAAAAAGTCTCAGAAATCACGGATGATCACTCACATGGTGATGAAGCCAGCATTAAATTTCAGCTAGCTACCATCTTTCTGTTCCCCATAATTTTGTTAGAGAAGGGTGTAGTGCAGAGCAAGATACAAAGCCACCCTGTTGAGCTATAATCATAGTACAGGATTGAAGCAGTGATAGTAATAAGGGTGATCTAAAAGGTTTGCTCACCACAGTTCTCTGACAGAGGACTGTCTGACTCACCAACTCCTATCCCTATCCAGCCATATGATGAAAAATATTTTCCACCAGAGGCTATCAAAGTGCTACAAATGCTATTAGCACCAAAATTAGAAATATTCAAGCCATTGTACTTTATAGTAATGGTTGAAAACTCAATTTAAAAAAGTAACTTAAAATTCAGGAAAAAAGCAGGTCAAATTAAGGCCAGCATGTAGCACATCCTAAGGAAATCATTAACTGTTAGGTGAACCATGTGCTATTTTTGTTATTTAAAATACTGATTAAGCTAATTATGCTCACAGGGAATTGAGTCTAGAAGATTAAATTAAATCTTTTCAGAGGCAGAGTCTGATGAAAAGTTACTATCATCCATTTAAACAGTAAAAGGTATCATTGTGAACATTTTATGATGATCAACATTTTAAGAAGATCATCCTTTGGTGTCTGTTATTTGGCTAATAATGTAGCTTATACTTTCCTTTTGACCTTAGTGAAATGTTAGTGTCAAAACGTGTAGAGCTATGCCAAAATGTAATACCATTTAACAACTTCCTCTTTTGAACGAGTACCTTAAAAGCTCCATTTTCCTTTGAGAGCAAAGAATGACAAACTGAGAAAAGTCACTTTGTCATTCTTTGCTCTCAAAGCCAAGATTATGATTTCTGAGTAAATACCAGCAATAGTACTAGTAGGCAGAAACTGGTTTTAAAAAGGCAATATTTATTATCTCAAGATAATAAAGATACTATACAAGATAAAAATGCAGTCCATGCACAAGGTTTTAACATTCCCCCTACCTTAAAACACAGACAGAACAAACAAGTTCTGTGTTAATTTTGGATCACCCCACCGTGAGGTAGAAAATTAATTTCAGGTATTAATACTAAATTCCTGTCAAAAGCTATAAACTATACAGCTAAATTTGACTCTACATAAAGAAGATGATTCCTTAGCTTCTATTCTCCTGTTGGTCTCCTTGGCAAGAATCTTCCTGGGATCACACAGGGCCATCTTGCCAGGCGAGTGACATCTTCCCTTGGATAGCCGCAGCGCACAGCGGTGAGGGCAGTGCCCAGCCAGAAGGAATGCACGCCGTACTGCTCCGGAGAGAGCCCCAGCAGGCACAGGGCACGCCTGAGAACCGCCTGGAACTCCCTCCTCGTCACAGGCCTGGAGTCCGAGTGCACGAAGAGCGGCCCTTCCTGCCGTGGACGGGCTGCCAGATAGCTCCGGAGGGCCAGCACAGGGCACACCCACGGCTCTCCAGACAGCGCTAGGCTGATGACATGTCTCTCGTGATCCACAGGAGAATAAGGCAGGAAAAGCAGCACCTTCCTCTCCATCAGCTGGAGATCACTCAGGTACAGCAGCTCGGGCTGCAGTACATTACGGTGCTTTGCCACCATCTCTCTTATTCGAAGTGCCCCAAAAAAAGCCACAGTAAATAATGCACGAAACAACAAGCATTCATAGTGAGTTATGCATGCAGTCTCCAGGACTCCTAGGAGAGACCGCAACATCTCAATTGTTACAGGCAAGTATTTATCCCTCAGGATACCTGCTCGACGTTTCAACCCTGTCACCAAGCAACAGGTTATAGGATCTTCCAGAGGATCAGAGTTACCAGTCAATTTTGATAAATAAGAAAGTGCTGCCATGTATATGAGTGTCTTCGAGGAGGAATAATTAGATTCCACGGCCAAAAACCCTCTAATTTGCTTCACTGGAATTGGCCAGGCTGCAGACATTCCCATGCTTTCCCTGAAGACAAGGAATTTCTTCAGTCCTTCGAGGTAGGCTTGCCAAAGCCTACTATCCCCTGAGTGCTCCAGCAACGACAAAGTCTTCAGAGGCCAAGGTCCCAAGGAATGCTTCTGATGATAACTGATCTCGCCTCCTGCAAGAGAAGATCCACATTAGCACACGGTGACAAGAGACATAAGCATACTGCTTAAGCGGCAATAAAGACTTCAGCACTCCTGAGCGCCCTAAACCTCCAGATAACGCTGTGAGTTTATCTGACAGGCAGCTCTCACACAGGAGCACCGGAGATATTTTTCAAATAAGAAACAAGCAACATATCAGGCCCGTTTCAGGCACTGGATGTGGTAACACTCCGGTTGCAGAGCGGTAATGGGAAAGACAAATAGAAAGCAATTTTTAAACCAAGGGACGGCTACAGAAGTAACAACAACAAAGGTCACACAGCCCGCTCCCTCCAGTAAGTAACATTATTTCCCAGCCCAGGAGGAAGAACTCTCCCAGCCCATCCCTCCGAACCCTCCAGCCTCACACAAGAACCCGAGCAGAACCAAGGCGCTGCCCGGCAGGAGGCGCGGCCGCCAGCGGTGCGGTGCCCCCGGCCCCGGCCCCGGCCCGCACTTACCGCTCCGCGGTGCTTCCCGGCTGCGAGGCGGGGAGGTGACTCCGTGCCCGGCGAGGCTCGGCTCCAGCCACTCCATGCCCGGCTCCCGGGCCAGCAGCGCCAGCATGTCCCAGAAGGGCGAGGCGGCAGGCGCAGCGCGGGCAGGGCAGGCCATGGCAGCGGGACGAGCAGCAGGACGAGCAGCGGCGGCCGGAGCGCCCGACGGAGACTGCCGGAGGCGAGCCCTGGAGGCCTTTTTATCGGGAGTCCTCCTCGGAATAGCCCCGGTGGGGTCCGAGCGCTGCCCTGGGTGATTGGGTGGAGGATGGGAAGCCGGGCGCGGCCTGAGAACTGGAAGGTGTGAAACGGCCAGGACTCTGCCAGAGTCTGAAATGTGAGTCTGGATTTGGTGATGAGGTTAAAAAGGAGAGAAATGTACTTGTGTTACCTCCCAGTAATTCTCCTGGGCTCTGCAAGACGTGGTTTCCAGGTTTGGCAGAGAATCGCTGAGGGCAGCTGGCCCTGTTCTGAATTACTCTACAGCCTTCCTCCTCTGTAAAGTACAGGCTGAGATGCTTTTGCACAGTTCAACGAGACAGCTGCCTCCCCACAGTAGCTATCCCAGAAAAATCCTAAGAAAAAACCAAAGCTACCAGGTTCCTCAGCCGACAACTTAAGCTTTTGGTCTCCCTTTGAAGAAAGCTGTCCAGGGACGGCGGAGGCCGCCTTCCCTAGGAGATTCCACCCCCTCAAGATCTGACTATTACTCCTGGCCGTCCTAGAGACTTGTACTGCCTCTGTAAGTCCCCCCGCTGCTGGCTCTCTCCTTTTACTAACAAAATGGCACAGATTTGTGGCAGGGCAGAACGACGGGGCCAGGGACCGATTAAGCCACCCGCGGACACATTCTCTGCTCCTTTCTTGGCCCTCAGCTGCAGCACAATGGAGGCGA
Source organism: Molothrus aeneus (assembly GCF_037042795.1). NCBI lineage: Eukaryota > Metazoa > Chordata > Aves > Passeriformes > Icteridae > Molothrus > Molothrus aeneus. The sequence goes on from NC_089649.1 coordinate 50,526,460, forward strand.
TAATGGGCCCATTAGCAGTTCCTGGGCACTGGAAGTGTCGCCTTCCAGGTAACTCCCCCGCAGAGGGAGAAGAGGGAAGAGAAGTGGGGAGAGGGCGGAGGAGGCAGGATGGGGGAGCCCGCAGGGACCCTCAGGCACAGGCTCGGATTGGGCCGCAGAAGGGCGCGTAAAGGGGGCGTTCCAGTTGGCACTGGAGGGCCAGGGTACAAAAGGGCAGCACGGTGGCACCATCGAGGAGTTGTTTCGTGGTTCTCGCTGCGAGGCTGCTGTTTTGTTGGTGATGGAGAGAACAGCTGAGCTGCCGGCTGCCCCTTCACCCTTCTGGTCGCTGCTGGCGCTGCTGCGGCGGGAGCCCGGCATGGAGTGGCTGCCGTGCGGTCCCGATGGCTGCTCCGGATCGGGTGGCACCGGGGGACTAGAGGCTGGCAGCGAGGAAGGAGCAGGTAACTGTGCCCTTGGGGGGCAGGGGGCAGCTGAGTGGTGGGGGAGGTGGGTAGAGTCCTGCCAGGTTCTTCCATGAGGTCTGACCACACTGTTGGAAGACTTTGAACTCCTCAATATATTGTTACTTTGTGGTACCTTTGGCACTCCCGGCCACTCGTGCCCATTAGTTGGGGTCTGAGGTCACAGAAACCTTGCAATAGGGTGTCAGATCTGTCACCAGGCTTGAGATATTGCTTTAAAGAGACAAATAGGTGGGCGTTTAGGGGTTTTGAGAATGTAATCCTCCTCCTGTGCTCTGGCTGTTGAAAACTCTGCAGACGAGAGTCATAAGAATGCATGGGACAGGCCTTTTTTTTTTTCAAAAAAGTTCAAGTAAAGGCTGAAGCATGTTGAAAGGGAGGGAGCTTATACCTGCTTTTGTTTACCATTACTAACATGGTTTTCTTTCAGCAGATAAGCTCAGCCAGGTTCCTGAGAAGAATTCCTTGGGCCCTTGGCCCCTGAAGGCTCTGCTGTTACTGGAGGACTCAAGAGAGGAGCACTTATGGCAAGTCTACCATGAAGGCCTGAAAAACTTTCTTTCCTTTAGAGAAGGCATGTCTCTGTCTGCAGTCTGGCCAATTCCAGTTGAACAAATTAGAAAGTTTCTGGTCGCCATGGAGTCCCAGGATCTGCCTCCCACGAAAATAATAACGTATATGGAAGGACTGTCCTTCATCTCCAGAATGGTAAATCATCCTGATCCTCTTCCAGATCCTCTTGTCTGTTACATGATGTCAAGGCTGAAACGGAGGACTAGCCATTCAAATGATGACTACTCTCCTGTAACAATTGAAGTGTTAAGATCTCTCCTGGGAACTCTGGAATCTGTGTGCAGCTCTCCTTATGAGTGTATGTTGTTTCGTGCCATTTTTACTGTAGCTTATTTTGGTGTACTCCATATAGGAGATATGGTGGCAAATCACCAAAATATGGCACAGCCAGACCTCTTGTACTTGAGTGACCTCCAGCTGACAGAAGGAAGTGCAACCCTTTTTCTGCATCCATCTCATATGGGCCGACAGAGGTGTTTGATCCGACTGAGACTACGCAAAGAGATGTGGGTCTGTCCTGTTGAGGCTCTCCGTACCTACGTGAGAGCACGGCCACCAGGGGAGGGCCCTCTCTTTGTGCACTCAGACAGCAGGGCTGTGACCAAGAGGGAATTCCTCACTGTCTTCCGCGCTTGCCTTAGGTTTGCTGGACTTCCTCCAAACCAGTATGCAGTGCATTCCTTCTGGCTGAGGAACCCTAACAGGAGTTTCTCATGGGTATTCCCACAAAGTGATTAACAGAATGGCAAGGTGATGGTGAAGACTCTGAAAAAGACACACTTCTGTCTCTGATGCACTTTCATAGTAGAGGGTATCTTCTGCAATGCACAAATTTTATACTTCACATAGGCTAAATTTTTAGTGCTACGTAAAGCTAGAGAGAACAGGAGGAACAAGTGGAAGGCGACTTCACACCTGTGGTGGTTTTGAGAATGAAGTGTCATGGTTTTAAAATGGGGACTTGTGGGGCAGTGCACGTGGTATTCAGCATGTTTGTTTTAATTGCACTTTGACCTTGTGTAATCTTAATTAAATGGTGTTTTCTTTAAAGAACTTCTCTAGGTTGTTGGGTTTTTTTTTTTACACCCTGTCAAAGGCCATTCCTTGCAGTGGTGACATGTAACTTGATACAAACCTGCACTTTTTACTGTTTAGTGAAGCCGAGAGCTGGTGATAATGTGACACCAGCAGTGAAGTTACTCCACTGTCCAAATTGCAGTTCCATCACAGCTGCACCCAACCTCACCTGTCGTTGCTGCAGTCTCAGTCTCCTTACCTAGAGAAGCCATCCCCTTGACAATTCTTAGCATCCTTCACTGATCCCTCTTGAAAGGATGTATCAAACCTGGATACATGCCGTTCAAAAGTAGCCTTTAATTGAAGCCTGGTTGACACATCAAAGTTGGCCCTGCTCAGTTCAAAAGCAGCAGAGGACATAAAAGAGATAGCTAACATAAATAATACTCACTCTGTAATTGGTGCACTTGTTAGACTTTTAGCACAGATTACACGAGTAGTGTCTGAGAAGCATGATCATAACAAGGTTGAGTGTCACCTTTCACACCTAAGGGTGTTTGAAGAAATGGCATCCTGGGTAGTGCTTCACATCAGAGTGTTCAGGGCACAGCTGAACAGGGTGACAACTGGGTGTTCAGGAAACAGCCAGCATCATATTGCACTCCACAGCCCTGCAGCTAGTTTCCAAGAGGATCTTTAGTTAGAGGAAGCTCACTCTGCAGAAACAGCTGTGATAGTAGACAACAATCTGTTAATTCCCTGGCACACAAGGTAGCTCTCTTTCTGCAGCTTTACTACAAGCTGTAGTCCCAATCATCTTGCTCATATTTGTGAATGTGAATCTGGATCCCCTGGCATGCTCATCAGGGAGCCCTGATCATGTTCCAGTATGCATTGATGCATTACCTGGGGGCTGGCAGCCTTTTGGACTCTTTCAGTCAACTGATCCATAGAAGTTACTGCAGCAATTGGATCGCCTGTCTCCAGGGGAACTCAACCCCACAGCCCAATACGTGGCTCTTTGGGTGAGGGACCAGGGAGCTCTTACTTCCTGTGGTTAAGAAAACCCCAGGTCCCCACTCGCCCTCAGCTTCTGTTTCTGTCAGCATAAACCACTCTCCCCATGTAAGGGAGACTCTCCACACATATTTAGTTTGACTCTTTCTGAGTGCAACCATATTCTTCTTGTAATTTAGCCAATTCAGTAAGAATAAAAGGTATTTCTTTGGTAATTATGACAGGGAAAGCATTGTTAGTTCCTTTATATTGACATTCCATTTTAATTAACAGCCATAATTTTTTCATATCCAGTTGGCACAGTGATGCTTTGAATTTAAACAAGTGTACTGTGAGTATCACCTCCTGATTTGTTGCTATGAGGCTGGAAGTTTCATTTGGGGCTTTTCTTTATAGAGCCCAAGTGAACACAGCTTTTTTGGCAGGTGTTTCCGGCAGAGAAAGAAAACAGGTCCCTGTGGTTAAGCCACATAGCATACTTGAGTTTATTCTCCAATCGGCACCGAACACAAGAAACTCCCCCACCTTATCTGAGCCCCTGTGAAAAAGCTCCAGAACCATGAGAGTATTTTAACACCCACCACTAGCCTCTGTACTTAATATCACCCAAAGAAGGTAGCTGAGAAAAACCCAAACCCACAATTAATTTACTTATTTTTTTGTGACAGTGGCTGCAAAAGCTGGGCAAGGGCAGTGGTGGATCAAGAGCTGCTAGCAGCTGTCATGAGCCAGGAAAAGCTTCCCAGCCTTCCCCAGCCCCTTGAGCACATCCCCATTGCTGGACTTGCTCATCCTAACCTGAGTGGAAGTGTCGCTACCTATCTCCTTTCCATCAGGGAGACAGGAAAAATAAAGAGCTCCAAAGACTCCTGGAGGAAAACTAAGCAGCAAAATTAAGCTGAAAAATCCAGTGATGCAACACATGGTAATACTCCCACAGGCAGAGTGCCGCCAAGCCCAGTGTGAGTGCAGAGAACAAAGGAAGGCTTCCTGGGCCAAAGATTCAGGAGCATGCCTGCCACTACACCTCTAACCATACAGTAAGCACTGATGCAAGTCCAGAATTTTTCTTTTTTTTTCCACAAAATTTCCCCACCTTGTCCTGCAGAAGCCAGGAATAATATTTTTATTGTTCTTTTTGTGTCTACAAATCCTGAAGAAGGGATCTGTGTGCCCATCAATTTTAATTGGCACGTGAATTGAAGGTATCATCTCAAACACTCGGTCTCCCATTTCTGCCAGCAGTCTCTTCCCTTTGCAGCTCTCCAGGGCTGACCCCATGTGCTACCTGTGAGTCAGACTGAGACAGCCAAGAACACGGGGAAGCCTGTAGGCACACTATTTGTCACCATAATGTTTCAAAAACACTTGGTTTTCCTACTACATGTGCAGAAAGGCAGCTTTATTTTGACAGTGCATTTTCCTCACACTGCTCCTCACCCACCATCTAGAAACAGGGTGTTCCTCTGGCTAAAAGCACGGGCACATAAATAAATTTAATTGACAGTGTGACTTTACAGCATGTCATTTATTCCATGGTAACTACCCTTGCATACACACTCCTACTCAGCAAAACATATGGCAAAAAGGTGTAAATGACTTCACACTTCATCAAAGAGCAAGAGCATTCACCCAGAGGTTTGTAACCATGCAGTTTACTCCACGTAAGCTTTGCCTCTAATCCAGTCCAGATTGTGTCCTTTGAGGGAATTAGCTCCCTGGCAAAGCTAAAGCTTTCACACATCCTCTAATCGAATTATCTGTCTCTATTTTGGGGTGCCATATTTCTGTTCTGTGGTATAGGATAAAAAAGACTTCAATGCCTTTTTAAATGGTCAGGCTCCCATTGAATAGGATCTATCATCTCCTGTTAAGTGGGAGATAAAAGGGCCAAACAGCCAAATATTTGTTAGTAGAGAACTCAGACTTTCACAGAGCTGTCCAGTGGTTTCATCTATGTGATGGTGTGTCTTCTCATCCTAGGTGAGAACCAGCACTTAAAATTCAAAAGAGGAGTAAGATTACACAGGCATGAGCTCTTATCTTGAGTCAAGAATCTTATCTTCAGACTTGGAGATGTACACTTGCAATTAATCAGGCTGAGTCAGAAACTTCCAGGTCACTTTATGTCAAACAGACAATTTTTCATCACTTTGAATACAGAGGCATCTCACCACTGCCCCAGTGGCATTTATCTCTGAAGGAGGGTTGACAAATGCTGAGAATGCCAGTGACAAATTTTTCAGTGAAATACTTTTTGTTCTGAAATCATCATCCAGGAAATACTCCAGGGGAAGATTAATGTAAGGATTAGTGAATGTTAAAGTGGGGGAATACTATTTGCAGTAGGAGGATCTGCTGGAGACCACAGAACAGGGAAGGTGTTCAGTAGCCAGAGCCTGTGACTGCTGTTAGTAACTCTTGGTATAGGTAAGAAAGCTGCCAAAATAAATATAATTTATAAGTACATACCAGGCATGCTTATAATAAAAACCATTCCCACATCCAAGCAGCAGCTCAGCACAGTGATCTACAGGTGCATGCAGTTAAGAGAGAGGGAAGTTCATCTGCTATCAAAGGAGGGACTCTGATTCTGAGAGCTGCCCCTTCTCTCATTACAGCCTTCTGATAAAAGAACAGGAGCACACCCTAATCTCACCAAAGATTTTATACAGCAAACATTGTCTGGCAGCAGAGGCCTCCCTATTTCACTGCAGTTTCTTATGTGTGTGGACCTCAGAGGACAAGACCTAATCCCCTCTAGATCTAGGTCCTGTCCTCCTTTTCTCCCCCATGAAGGGGATCAGGAGTGACACCAGTTGTGAGACCTCAGCTCCTCCATGAGGTACTATGGACTAAATTATTGCTTGAATTGTGGGTATGATGCCCACTCCAGCAGTTTCAGCTCTCCTCCCCCAAAACCTCAAGTAAAATTACCAAGTGCTTAGCCAGGTAAGAGGAATAGTATTTCATTTTGATAATTCAGCTGGCATACTCTTCTGCAATGAGACCACATCAAAAAGTAAAACTGCAGCCTCATGTGGTTGTTTGCAGAGTAGATGAGCCAGAACCTCTCTCCATGCTGCAGATCACTAAACCTGTGCCAAGTTTAATAATTTCCATTCCCTTCAGGACTGAGGGACATGCTCGAGCTGGGTGATTGCCCAAACACTGTGCACCATGGTGTGAAAGATTTTCAAGTCTTAACCTTAATGAGTAAGTGGTAAACAATTCTTCATTTAAATGGTTAGACTTATAACACATCTGCTAAAAATCCAAGAGCTGACAAATTTCACTGTTAACTCAGTGTTAAAATGAACTCTGGATTTCTCTCTGGATGTAATTCCACCTGCAAAGTTAACAGGGACTCTTTTATGAGAAAAGATAGCTAAAGAGGGAGGGCTCACCCATTGTATTAGCATCAGGCTGTTCCTTCACATTGCACATCCCCCACACCCCATCTATCTCCATCCCTGTCTCAATAAATCCTAAATCTGACATCAAGCCATCACAACTGACTTTATGCCCCACTAACAGGAAAGCTCTGAAGTGGCTGCTGTGAGATTAAACGCCTCAAATCTACAGGGCAGAATGTCCATCTTGATCTTGATGCAGAATTTGAACCCCAAAGACTTAGTCCCATATACCTATCTCTGTCTCTAATTCCTCTGAGTTTTATTTGATCCTACATCAAATGTACGTGATCATACCTTTATGCTGCTTTCTTGCACAGTCATTCCTGGCAGTTTATAGTTCTGCTTTTGGTGGGGAAAAAAGAACACTTAAGTTCAATTAACTTCAGAAAGACAAACAATAGCTGTGACAAGTGCTTCTATCCTTCTTGATGGCATTGTAATATAAAATAAGGTGTAAAAGCAAGTAGAAATCCGTTGTATGTGTGTTCACAGTTTCAACAGCAGTGTCTCAATTGTGTATTATGTTGTGGAATATGGTGTTTGGAAAGATTTTTCCCTAGGGATCAGACTAAGCACAAAAATAAGATGATCACTCCCCTCCCCTTAATTCCTAAGAAAACAAGGCTGATGTGGTTGCTTTCTGCTTGTTTTCTTTTCAATAACCTGTTCATGCATTGGCAAATTTCAATTAAATTCAGTGGAGAAGGAAAAACCTCAGAGATTCTCAGGTATTAAAAATGTCATGGAAATGTGAAAAAGCTGTCATCTGAGTTGGACTCATCCACTTTTGAGACACAGATCCCTGGGAAACACAACTTCACCCATTCTGCTGTGACATAGAGGCACCACAGCAGCAGTAGCTGTGTCAGGACTCACCAGACCCATGTCAGAAAAGGCAGGGAGGGTCCCAGAGCTGTGCTGTGGTCTGTGGCAGTGTCTGTAGACAAGGGTGGAATGAATCTCCCCACCTTCAGATGTCACAGTATGGACGCCTAAGGCTGAGCATGTTGTTTAGACTCCTTTACAGTTGAGACCGAGCAACACATTTTTCAGGGGCATGGTTCACCTTACCAATGTCTGGAACAGATGGAGGGAATCACATGTCAGAGGTTCCTATTTATGTCTGCTGTGCTTCTGGGTTTGCTCTTTGGGAGAGTGGGTGGGAGGCAGAAGCAGACTCCTGCCCACACTGCGGCACATCTGCAAACGGCTGGTGCTGATGGAGCCCCTGAGAACACTTCTGCAAGGAGAGGACAGAGCACAGCCCATGACCACACTGCCAACAGCTGTTGATTGCTAACCCCACATTTCTTCAATTCTGCAAATGCTTCTTTCCTGACAATGCTTCTGCAGTGTTACAGGGATGGACATGTGGATCTGAAGCATGTTGAAATGCCACCTGTTGGGCCAGCAGCTCTGCTCTAAGCTGTGCTCAGAGTGATGCTGTGCTGAAAGCAAACCCTGCAAAAAACCATTGGTATGTAGAGTTCATATTCCAAGGGGACCCTGTGCCACAAGAAGCCACCTAACATCTGCAGGACTTCATAGGAGAAAGCCAGTCCCTCAGCACATGCTCTGAAGGCTTGCTTTCTGTGTCCCTTTACCTTAGGCACAGGGTGATTTTTACTCCAATCACTCAGCTGGCAAATGAGACCTTTGCATGCCTGTCAGGCTGCTTGTCAGCAAACCCGGGCAGCAAACCCATAGCTCCAGTCCCAGAAGAGTGAAAAGCTTCTACATAAGATGCAAAACTTGCTTTGGGTGAGGCTGTGTCTTGGAGACCTTTCCGTTAGCAACACAAGGCCACTAAGCCTTGGGTTTCCCTACCTGTTCTATAATGCTTGTATTAAATATGCAGGCTCCAAAGCACCAAGGAAAATATCAGCAATTTCACTGCCACAAACACAACTGCACCCTGGCTGCTACCAGTTGGTGTCACTGGCTGTCATAGTTCTTGTGCCATTCCACACCCCAGGGCATTCACAGGTGTTGTTCTGTCCCTTCTCCACAGCCCCCCTGACCCAGCACCACCAAAACAGCCACCTTACCTGCTCCTGAGCTCAGACTTCCTCTTGTGGGCACAGGTCCAAGCGCCTGGCCCTGGGCAGAGCTGCACAGGCCAAGGGGAACCTTCCCTCTGCCAGTCCCCAGAGCCAAGGACACGTGCCCTGAGGCCTAGACAAGGTCTGGGAGAGGAGCAGGTGGGGAGGTGAACACAGGGCCATGCATGAGTGTCTCAGCCTGCTGCAGTGCAGGTACAAAGCAAATTTGCTTTTTTAAGGGTGTATATTAAACATTGTCTTTAACTCTGCCTGAGAGTGCTGGGTTGGGGGTGGCCTTAGATGTCCTTCTGCACTCTCCTGCATGGCAGACTGACCTCACTGAGGAGTCCTTCATATGGACCACCAAATGCAGGTCATTCCTCATGTTGCCTTCTTTTTTCCCAAGGAATTCCTAGTTGAGATATTACATTGGTTTTCTCCTAGTAGGAACATCAGAAAAAATTGTTCAAATGAATTCTTGTGCTGCAAACCACATAATGAACAGTTTTGAAAACAGGAGTGCAGGGCTGACAAAAAGATTCCTTCAGCAACATGGTCTCTTCTCAGCTTTCTTCAGTTCTCAGCAACTTTTTTCAGTTCTTACAGCCTCAGCTATTTCCTTTTGCTACTCTCTAGCTCCTACTGCTCTGCTTACAGCAGCCCACCTCTCTCCTCTCTTTCCCCCTCCTAGCTTCTTTGAAGACCTTCTTGAGAGCAAACCACATCCTTACAGTCTTCTCATTGTTAGAGCCTCCAGCTCTGCTGCTGTTATGGTTCTTCATTACTTTTTGATAAAGTGGTCTAAGCACAGTTAGGAACCTAAGTGCTCCTCAGATGTTCTCATCTGCAGGTGTGCAGACTATCCCAGTAAGCTTATTTTACATATGTTTGAACTATGTTCTCCTTAACAATGCCATATACACCTCAAAATTGTAAAATTATTCCTTGCAATAAGTTCAAGCTGTCAATGAATTTGAAACTCAGTGCAGGTTTGTGGTCCAGTAAAAACAGTTGGCTAAACAAACTGCTGCTTGGACACAGCAAGTATCAAACTGCTGGACACTTCAGTGAAAGAAAAAGGATTATTCCTGTTTGTGCCCTTTACTCTGGGCTTAATTTTGTGGCCATTGATGCTAAATTTGTGAATTCTTGGATCATCCAGGGATTACTCAGACTTGAGCTCCCTAAAGCACAGGTACATGACTGAATTCTCATCACACCACCAGCAGCAATTGTTCTTTCCTACAAAGGGCATGGAGAAGTGATCACAAAATCCAGCTTGTGTCAGCTTTTGCAGACTGCATCATCTCTATCCTTCAGCTTGATGGTATTTTTCATTCTGTGACCCTCACCGTCTTTGCACAGTAGAAATGTCTGACTTTATATTTGTCTTAAGAGAGTTGCACTGCTGTGTCCAAGCAGCACCTCTGACAGAATTAATTGGTTTTGCAATTTGATCAACATTTGCTACATGAAGAGGGAACTTTCTCATTGACCTGGAGCACCCTGTAGACTCAAGATGCGGGCCTGACTCTTAGTGATTCACACATGCATTCAGCCTGTGAAGGGAAAAGATTTTTGCAAAGGTTGTACTGCACATGTTGGAAGATCAGCAGTGGAGGCCTCTGGACTGAAATAGATGGGAATCTGCTGTGCTAAACTGGCCACACAGGGAGCAAGAAGAAAGGCATATTGCTCTTTTGACATCGTGTTGCCAATGGGTTCAAGCCCAAGAATGTGGTCACCATATCAGCAGAATGTGGCTCAATCCTGTACATCTTGTCCCAAACAACCTTCAGTAATTGAATGCAAAGGAATTCACAAGGGAGTTTTGCTCTCCAAGCATTTAACATGGTCAGTGGGACCATGGTACTACAGGCTGGCTCCCCAGGCCACACTCTGTTTCTCACAGAGAAGCAGAAAATAGGACTGACTGTGTTGTCCAGCACAATGGGTGTTTTACACCTCCAGCTGGTGTGATGAGGCACATGACAACTGGACTTTGCACATCTCCTCTTAGTTGAGTACAAATACATCTGGCGCCAGCCTCGTGCCCTGATCCTCCATCCATGGAGAAAAATGGAGTCCCTGCACTACCCTCCATAAGTGACAATCCTATCTACCTAGCTGATGTTTTAAAGCTGTTACCAGATCCCTTCATTTACATTGCCAGTGAATAAAAAGTACTGACAGACTCAAGTCTGTTTTTGCAGACTTGAGTCTAACCGTGCTGGTCTCTGATTCTGCCTCCTGTTTTCCCTCTGTCCTGCACAATATCTGTGAGGTCAAGGATGAGCAGACTTCTGTCCACCACAGTCACTGCCTGATCCAGCTGTGGCTCCTTCACTCACACCCTAATGGGAGCACCAAATCATAAGATGCTTGCAGGGGTGCAAAGTTCCTCACAGCTGCTCACTGTCATGTAAAGCTCTGCACACACTGGAGGTACACAATGAACTTGTCATTATTTTACTTCATTTCTTTTTTTGTACCTCTTATTGTGATTGCTGTATTATTCTGGCAAGCTTCTCTTGAAAATTTTGGTGCTCCAGCCACACGTAGTGTCTTTCAGCCCAGTCCCAAAGCCCATTGCACCCTGTTAAAAATAGGTCTGAGTGGGACCTGTTACTGAGGTGAGCCCGTCTCTCAGTGCCATATCAACAGAGGCACAAGCTGCCTGCCTCAGGGACCAGTGGCTTTAGCTCAGGCACCTCTGCCTGCATGGGCTATAGGTGTCCCTCAAAGGGCTCTATTCCATACCCCTCCACCTCAGCCAAGCCAAGACAGGGAATGGGATGTGTTAGACTCAGTCAGTTGTCAGACACGGTCCTGCCACAGGCCCTGGGATGTCCACAGGGCCTTGTGGACCCATTGCTGCCAGCCTGGATATTGACACAGCTCTTCTCTTTTGTTTTGGTCATAGCTTGGGTTTCTCAGGCTGCTGCATCTGGGAGACCTTTCCAGCAAAATGGCTGATTCCTCACCTCTTTCCCATTGGGCTCCAGAGAAAGTGTGGCTCATTTCTCTGTAACCTGTGTCTGCCAGGGAACACCAGCACAGGCTCGTGCTTCAGAATCTCACTGTCCATAGTTCCCACCAGAAAATCACAGCATCACCCCCACAGAGCACTAACAGCTTTGGGACCCCCTGCTCCATTCAAAAACTTTTATTTCCCCATTTTCTTATGCACCTGCAAGTCCTCAGAGGCCCTGTATAACTTTTTTTCCACAGCCTAGGGATTTTTTCAGGGGTTACCTTAGCACTACAGTTGCTTTCATACCTCTGCGCTGTACAGAAATGAATGTAATTTCCATTCACATTCATGCTGACTTGGCCCATCTCCTGCTGCAGCTTTGTTCACTGCTCTTGTGAAGAGCACCTCTGAGCTCCCAGGCTTTTGCCTTCTCCTCTTCCCATGCCAGGTGTCCTCTCTTGGTGCTTGCAGAATCCAATTTCATGATGTAAATACATGATTCACTGCTGTTTCTATATTTCACTCATCGTGCCTGGCACTCCTATAGCTTCTCATGTTCATCATGGTACACACAGCTCAGCAGACTGATTTTGTGAAGTTAAAGGCAGTTTTTTTTCACCCTGCCTTAGCTTTCAGTTTTCCCATTGTTTTGATTCTTCTATCATAGGCACCACACCAGATCACTACCCTGCACACATCTAAGATTCTATGCTTGGTGAATGCCCTGTTAATTCTGGATTTTTCAATAGCATCCCTGAGTGATTTGTCCCAGATCCCAATCAGGACTTAGTCTTTTAACCCAGTTTACCAACCCCTTCTGGCTTGGATCTTTCTTAAACTCATTTGTGTATTTGCTATTTGTATAGAAAATGCTATACATATGATATTTGTGCTCTTAGCTCAAAGCCATATCCCTCATGTATTTAATAAACAATGCAGTGGTATTCCTCCATTCTCTTCTGTGAAGTTTCACAAAGACTCAACTCCCCCAGCATTGGCTGTCACCTATTGCAGAGATCAGCTGCACCAGAACTAGCTATTCTTTGTAGGGTGTGGTTGGGAAGATGCAATTTTTTGCCAAGCAAGACTCATGGGTTTCCTTTCATCTGTAAACTAAAAGTTAAATTGTGACCTATCTGTAATGGGAGCCAGAAGCACATGTCAGCTTTGAAAGAGGGAAATATCTCCAGTACGGATGCCTCATTTTCTTTAAATGTCTCCGGACATTCAGGGAAAAATAACAGAGCTATGTCCCTGCACAACAGGGAGACAAAAAATTGAGAATGCTCCAAATCAAGGGCACTGCATTGGTTTTCTTGGCAGCCAGGTGGAAAGTTGTGGAAGATGTGGAGCAGAGTCAGATGCTCCTCCCCTTGAATCAATCTCCTCAAATTGTGTCTTGTACCTTATTGTGAGCCTGAGACTTTAAATTAGTACCCTTGACTGCTCCCTCTGCAGAAAATAAATCTTTACCATCACAAAGGGCTGTAAGAATGTTCACGATGCACACACTGAGATCACTCTAGCCCAGAGCCCAGTCATTACAGGGAATGTAAGAGCATGCTCCAAAAAGAGGGATAGGAGTAACCATAGAGGGACATTCTCTCTACCTTCCCAGCATTCAACACAACTCTCTCAGGAAGAATTTGATTTCTAAATACATCACTGATGAATGAGATGTTAGCTCAATCCATACTGATGTTCTGTAAAATCAAAAAGGGCATTATGTTAATTACAAACTGTTAAAGTAGTAAAGCAATTAATTTTTTGTTGTATCTTGTCCCTTCTCTTTCTGTCCCTTATGCTTACTCACTCCCTGTGGCTTCAGTGAGTTGAAATTCTGGAAAGTCCTATTCCAATATGTGTGCTACAGACCCATTCAGAGCAAACTCTGTAGGTCAAACCTGTCAGAAGGAACAACGGACAGGCCTGACAAATGCAAAAGTACCCACGAACACCAAGATCTTTCATGGCCAAATGAAAGTACTTTAAAAAGGTCGCTGCCACGTGTCCATCTCATGTGGAGGGCCACTAGAGCCGTCGCTTGCCTGGTGTCACCCAGCTGCAGAAGTGGGGCCAGAGACACCCAGTGGGTCTGTGTAGTAGCATTTCATGCTTGCAGTCCATCTCCTGCCATCCACCAGACAGCCACAGGGAGCAGGCTCAGGCAAAATGAACTCATTCGGGTCAAGCTGATCCTAAACTGGTCAGTCATGCCACCAGTCAGTTTGGAGTTGTGTAGCTAAAAGTTAATTGTGCAGGCTTACACAGGCCTGGCCCAGAGCCTGGTTAAATTCAAAAGCTCCCCACCTGGCCTGGTTGAGCTTGGGCCAAGCTCTGCACAATGGGGAGGGACTGAACAGCAAAGATCATTGTCTAAGCCAATGCCCTAATTATGAGCCAAGGTCGCAGCTCTGGTTTAGTTGATCAATAATTCTATGATGGATCAGATACCAGCACTAATTCCACATACAAGAGAATAATTTAAAATACCTGTGTACATTTCAATGCCCAAGATACATAAGAATTTCTAAATTAGTCTCTTGTGGAATCCTGTGACCTTTAACGCTTCCTCAGACACATGCTGTGTAGAACACTGCATGACTGGCCTTTAAGCATCAGATCTGGTGTCACAGTGAAAGATAAATGAAAGTGATAAGGCAATAGCCAGAACGACACTTAGCATTTCATATATTTTAAAAATGGATCTTTCTAAGAAAGAGAAAAATCAGCAGTGCTTATGGATTAGAAGAGGTTTGGCATATAAGACACCTCTCCTTCCAGCTGCTTCTACTTAATTCATTGGCTAAGCTGAGAAGTATCAGCCTTGGATCTCTCCCCTTGCACCCTGAGAGTGGCTGTGCAGCTTTGGCCACCACTGCCCTGACTGTAGCTAGCAGACAGCTAGCAGACACAGCCACATCCTGAGCAGCTGGGATCTTGCTTTTCAAAGCAAAGCCATCTCTTTTGAAAGTCTCACCCTTCTGTGGTAACTGAACAGCAATGGAGCATTTTGGGAAGACAGCCAAGGGAGTGAAGGGAGACACCCAGGTCTTGGCATGAGAGTTGTCCTAGCTCAGCTTGTGTCCTCTGAGGCACTGTCCAGAGCTGCTGGGGTGCCAGTGGGAGCCAGTGCCCACTGGAGACTTCTCAGAAACACTGCAGACACGGCGAGTGAGCACCTCACACCAAGTGAAGACACCAATCGTCGTTTCCTTCCTCTTTCCCAGAGACAGAAACAACCACAGCACCACACATAGCCTGTGCCCTGCTGCTCCGCCCTCTATGAATCATACCAGGCTGAGAGGAGCAACGACAGAAATGCCCCTGCCAGCCTTGTGTGGGGTGGTTGTGAAAGACCTGAGACAGACATGTCACTCATTCACTTCATAACCAGAAAGGCAGCAATAGCTATTCTTTTGCTTGCTAATAACTCACAGCTCATGCAAGGCTGGAGGCCAGCTTCCCACACTCAGGAAGGGATGTGCCACAGGGTTTAGTGCTTTGAGACATCAGTGCTTTGAGACATCTCAGTGCTTTGAGACATCTCAGTGCTTTGAGACATCCCCCCTCCTCCCACTTCCAAAATGCAGCAGCTGGAGTCCAGCTACCAGTACAACAGCAGCTGCAGAAGCCAGGCCTTGGCAATGACTTGGATACTGACACTGATTTTAGAAATGGCACACAAAATAAATGTGTTACTGCAAGGCCACCTGCAAGTGACAGAAGTCTGACTGAGGCAGGGCCAGCTCTGTTTGCAGAGTAGGGCAGTTGCCTACGATGCAGGTAAGAGGAGTCCCGAGGAGCATCTCCTCTGTCCTGCTGAATACACAGGGCAGCTTGGTCGTGATGTTCTTCTGCCTCCCGAGTGACAGGGACCCTGCTGACACTCAGAGGCTGTAGTGTCACATCGCAGTGCAGCAAGAGGTCCAGGCCAGTGGAAAGGCCACCACAGCTGTAGTTAAGCAGCTATATAATATGAACACCTAGATACACAAAAACAGTCATTTTCCCCCTGAATTTTGTTTTCAATAACTGGCTGCTCAGAGCACAAGGTGAAGGGCACACAGGTCTGCCATGAGAGGTACATGCTGATAACTGGTCAGCTCTTACCATTGTGAAGGAAATCTCTGAGAGGTAAAACACATTTCCTCATCTTCAGGGACATAAATTCATTATTGTCATTTCAGAGCAAGGGAGCTTGGCTAATCCAGTTGTGGTCATGTCTGGCTTGTTTAAGAAGCTGAACTGACTTGTAATTAAGTTAAGGTAGTTAACTTGCTCACAAAGGCAAGAGCAGACAAGCATTCTGATGTTCTGAAATGAAGCTTTTTATTCCTTTTATATTAACCTGAGCTGTGTGCAACCAAAGCACTAGGAGAAAGTGCTAAAAAGACATTGATTGCCCTATTTATTGGAAATTATTCTAATGGCTGCATTTACTCAAATGCTATAGTAATACAGGAAAGGCTGAGATGTAGAGAGTGCTGACATTTCTTTTTCCTTCATGTCTGATCCCTCTGGTGATTTCTTTTATAATGGTGTCATATATAGAGTCCCTTAAACACATTTTCTTTATTAACACAAGTATCAGCTAGTTTGTGTTCACAGACTTTAGTAAACACAGAATTCCCACAAAAATTGCACAAAAATTTGCAAACTGTTAATTGCAAATATCAGGCAAAACTGTATCAATTATATCTACCAAGCTTGAATAATTTTCTCCATGAAAAATCGCGGAGGGGGGGGAAAAGAGTGATGATTTGAAACATATTTTTACTGTTTACTTGTAGAAAATATTTCTATTGTGTGCTGCATAACAAGTAAGTTTAAAAGCCTGGGAAATCTGTATTCAAAATAATTATTTTTTAAATAAAACTGTTAACCTGTTTTAATAACAAGCAAAAAGAAGATTGGCAACAGAACAACAAATGGAAAGGGATCTGTTTGAGAAGACAGAAGGAGAATATTTGGGCAAGGTCTCTTCTCTCAGCTGAAAGCTTGACCCAACTGAGGCAGGGCTGAACATTTTTTCTGTTTTTCTGTTTTTCAAAGCAAAAGAAATTGAAAATCCACATGTGTCATTTTAATGTATTTTAAGTACCAGAGACAGATTTTAACCTCTAAACAGTACCCAGGGACCCTGTTACCCAAGTAAACACAAGCAAAACCACCCTGGAAGGGTTTCACAGGAGACCTCAGTAGTCCCTCATTGTTCCCACCGCAGAGAACAGGGCTGAAGTTGTGCAAGGTGCAAACCTCAATATACCACTGGGCCAAATCTTCAGCTGAGTTCTGCTGTGTCCAGATTTCAACCTCTGTTCGGAGCTACCACACTTTCTGAGTACATGGGTTCTATAGCTCAGGGAAAACTGCATTACAGGCACTAAAATATATGTTCTTCACAGTTTGCTCCCAGTGAAAAGTGTCTCTTGGCTTTGAGAATCTGAAAATAACCAGGCTGTGAAAATTTGAACTGTTTTTTTCACAGAGCATGAAACCAAAATCCCCATTACTTTATACTCTTTCCAAATTGATTTTAAAAATCAGTTGGCTTCCAGTGGCCTCACACTTTGCCCTGGCTCTAGAATGCACAATCAAGAGTATATCAAGCCATCCCTACATTTCCTGTGTACCCTGTATCATCAGTTCAGACATCTCAAAGAAGCCTATCCACCTGGCTTCACTGAATTGCAACAGACATCAATTTCTCTATTTTGTAACACACCATAACAAGTTTTGTGAAGCTAATACAGATGAGATTTTCAGTTACACCTTTGTCTGGCTTAGTCTGTGATAACAATTCAGTGGAGCCTTTTGGTGCCCGAATGTGGCACTTTGTGGTAGATACCACAACACAGCATTCTCACCTGGTGATTACCGCTCTTCAGCACACAACAACTGCATGAACTGTTGTAAACAGACTTTAACCCACTGAGGGGGCAAAAAAAAAGAGAACTGAATAGAGCATTCTGGAAAAAACATGAAAACATGTCTTAAAAATAGTTGAAACCAGGTATTCAATCCATTAGTGTGGAGTAGGGAACATAATAAAAAGGTCCCCAGATGTAACAGATTTGAAAAATCATAACACGACATTTTTCATGCAATCTTTAATATTCAAACTGTAACAATTGCTACTTTTAAATTAGAGTTACAAAACCTAAGACTTCCAGTGGAGAGGTGTCGCAAGAGTTGGCGTGTAGAGGAGTATTTCTCCCAAAAGCTAAAAGATTTTTAACCAAGGACCGCAAATACTTGGCCACTTGTGTAACTCTACACAAGTACAATGCCATTCAGATTCTTTTACAAATATGTCAGTTTTAGTGTTTCAGTAACAAATCAACACTTGAGAAGAAAGAGAAGTAGAAAAGAGAAGAATTTAGGGAAGATGGGTGGTAACAGAAGTCCCTGTCTTGTGTGCTCAGATGCAGAAGTTTGTAAAGATTTAAGGCTGATATAAAAACCTCAGATGAGAACGGGATGTTTTTATGATCAGAAGCCTCCCTTATAACCAGGTTGATGAGTGGTAAATATTCAACAGTCTAGAAGCTGGTGGGACAATCACAACACTGGGTTTGTGATTGTCCCACTGGTAATCAAGGTGCTCACTGGGTAAACACTTGCTCACCTACATCACAGGTGAGATAATCCTACCTTTTATGGCATCATGCTATAACCACCTCAAAGATCAATTCCTAGCTAGCTGAAGGACAGGAAAAGGGACAAAGAAAATCTTGCTGCAGTAAGAAATTCTCTTAGGATGAGACAGATCTGCAAGACCTGAGAGGGGGTCCAGGACAGAGGGGACAGAAAACATGAGGAGGAGGGGACCACCACAATTCACAAAGAATGTCCAGCATTGTGGCTTGAGCCCACTTCATCTTCTAGCAGAGTTCTCTTACACACCTGAAGTTTCCATTTCCTTAGCCTGCCTTTGTGTGTAGAAGGGTAACTTGGCCCCACTACATCCATCAGGACTTGGCTCCCAGACTTGACAGGTTCCCCAGGATGTAAAGCCTGTTTCAGTCTTACTTGGATACAACCTAGGCAATTATACTTAGCATGCAAACTAAAAAAAAATGTCATTTAGCCATTCTAAAGTCAACCTTGCTTTTTACTCAATCTTTTACTGATGTTGGTGACTGGTTCCACTAAAACCACTGCTTTGAAACAAAGTGTACTAAAAATATATAAGAATATAAGTGCTCATGAAAAAATATCTTCCATCTCTGGAGACTGAAATCTTTTGTCTTCAGAATTACAGCAGGGACAACAGAGGTGATGGTAGCACAGATTCATCCCTGCCAGCCCAACCATATGTCTAAACCAACCCTGTCTGCAAGTCCTGAGGTTGTAAGCCAGTGAAGTCTAGGAAGAATCAGATTAGTTTCCCACCTTTGACCACATTGTTGAGGAACAATATTAAGGTAGCAAATCTCACAAAACTGCAGGAGACAGCTGTCAAATGTCACTAAGTTTTGATTATTCCTATGCTGGTCATACTGATGACTGTTATGCAATGACTCAGGCAAGTCTAAGGCTTGCCTGCAGGCCATTTATTACATGGATAGGACAATTCATTTCTGTGGTTAGCTAAAGGGAGAACCACCAAAATATTAAAACAAACTTTTGTAATTTTCAACAATATATCCAAGAGTTCTCTAAATAAAATACACATTGGTCAGGTTTTATATACTACATTCTTAAGTAAAAAAAAATCCACAAGTACAGAGGTGGGGGCTGATCCAGGCACAATTTTGTCATTAAATAAATGCAGATGCAGACAAACCAACAACTGAGGAACATTGACAGAAACAAAACCAAAATCAGTACTGCTGTTATCTGCTGATCTGCAGGCTAGGCCTGCTGCAGTTCAGGCTTGCAAAGTCCAAACACAGGCTTGTGAATAAGGGTATGCACCTTTCATTTTTCAAGATAGCACACATGTGTTTTGGAGGGAAGAGGCTCAGATAAAGAGCACACCTGTTTCATAAATAGGCACCTGCACTGTGGTCCTGCCAGGAGCCCTCCTTTGATTCACCTCCCATTCCCTCTGCTGCAGCGTCTTTGTGAGAAAACAGAAAGAACAAACGTGAGCAAAACAACTGCTGACAGTCCTCAAAAGATCTTGCACTCATTAATGGAGAAGAGCTTCCGCCTGTTCTGCCTTTTGGCTTGGTTGACCGCTGTCCTCACAGCATACTCAAACACCTGCTGCACTCCCCTGTTGCTGAGGGCAGAGCACTCCAAGTAGCCTTTGGCTCGCACATCCTGGGCGAGCCGCTTTCCATCTATAGGGCTGATGCAGGAGGAGCTGTAGGGACCCATGTCCCGCTGGTCCGTCTGAGTGGCCACCACCAAAACGGGGATGCGAGGCAAATGGCTGCGGATCTCGCTGATCCATTTGTTCCTCAGGTTCAGAAAGGAATTATGGTTTGCCACCGAGTAGCACATTAATACCACATCTGCCTGTTGGTAGGAGAGGGGGCGAATGCCTTTAAAGGCATCACTGCCAGACGTGTCCCAAAGACCTAAGCTGATCTGTACGCCATCCATGAAGACATCCACGCCAGTATTTTCATATACAGTGGGTCTGTAGTCATCTGGAAAAGTCTCAGATGTGAAACGTACCAGGAGAGATGTTTTCCCAACGGCAGAGTCTCCCACCAGAACACACTTGACTGAATCCAGCATTTTATTAACGTCCAAGGCCAAGAGTGCAGTCTCTGTGCAGCACGAGCGGGATGGAGAGATGCAGTGGTCTTAGAAGCCTTCTATATAATTTCCATTTAGTGAGAAACCATCCAAATCTCTTTACTTCTTATGACTCGATTCTGCCACTTGAGACTAAAATTTCATTTTCTCCCACATGACTCTGTTGGTTTTAAATCTTCAATGAGTCAAATGACGTTTCTGGAAAGCAAAAATAAAATGTAACATTTATAACCCACAGAGAACAAACCATTCCTCATCAAGATGAAGATGCCTGGACACATCTTTGGACAGGCATGGCAAGTATCCCTCACTGAGGATGATGAACTTTTCTATTTCCTCCCAGCCAGCTATGTGTGCAACAGCCATTCACATAAATAACCTTCTCGCTGCTCCACAGGGGCTAACAGTCTTAGCAGCATTACCATTTTCCACTGACACAAGCTATTTTTTCCTTCCAATTGTCTAGAGACTAATAAATTTAATTTAACTTTTATATAACTGCTACTAATATGCTGTGAGACATTCCCTGCCTCTGACTTTCACCAAGAATGACAGAATCCTGAATCCCTAAATGATCAGTTCAGATTCCCTTGAAAATGTAGCCATGCTCTCTAGAGGTAGTCAGGAGAAAAAAAAGCTCTTTGCTAACCAATTTGACTTTTTAAACAATCCCATATGAAACACTAACACAGAACCACTTGTGACAATGAGGAAGCAAAGACTTCAGGAGTGAATCTCAATTCACATGAACCTGAACAATTTTTAAAAGCAAAGAAAGATTCACAGAAAAAAAACCCCAAGAACAGGTTAATTTTTTTCTTACAAATCACTTTCAACAATCAAGAAACACAAGCCAAAGAAAGCCCCACTACCGATGCTTGCCCCAGTAAAAATTTCGTTTGAAGGGAATTTAACTGTCCTGGCATTTACTCCCTTGTAAAACTGAACTAAGAGTACTCTTCAGAGTATGTAATTGCTTTTGAGCTCCTGCCAGCATTCAGTCAAATTTTCCTATTTTGAAAGCATTTGTTTCTTCCCCACTAACTGTGTGCAAGATTCACTGCTCACACAGGGTGACACGCAAGATGCTCCGAAAATCACTAACAGCAAAACTGAAGACAAATTAGTTCTGATGAACAAGAGTAATTAAAAAGAAAGTATCACTGCATAATTTCAAAATGTCATGTGTTTTTTATATAAATAATATATTTCTGTTTCCTTCATATATGTAGAGAGACATCCCAGCTGAAGGCTATTTGCACAGATATAAATGATGGCCACAAAGGGCATATACTGTATTTTACTGTAACGCTCTCCACTTTCAGTACCCTAACACACCACCTCCTCCCCCTTTATTTCTAGAAAACACTTCAAGTTTTGGCTTACTCCACAAAGGGGGAAACACAAAGGGAAAGTGCTAAATGAGCTTAAAGAGAACATTTTACAGGTACCGACAACTGCTATTGTCCTGCTTTCGTTTTGTGCGGAGGCCATGCCCTACCTCCTCTGGTGCTGCTGGCACACCTGCATCTCCCACCTCATGGCCCGGCTGCCGGCAGATGTGTGGCCGGAGCTCGCTGCTTTATAAAGGTGGCCCCAGGCCTGCGGGCTGTCCCTGTGCGCGCTCGGGTTACCGTATCTACAGGAGCCATTGCAACACACGGCGCTTCCTGGCCTGCCAGCGACACCGCGGCTCAGACTGCCGCTCGCTTCTAGGAACTGGGATGGAGGCTGAGGCTGCTTCACGGCATTCCTGGCTGCCGGGAAACAGGCTGCACTATGAATTCAAGTTTTAGTGGCAGCAGATGAAAATTTGCTTTTAAAGATTCATTAGATCTAACTCCACCCTCTTGTCTTCTCTGTTCTCCAAACAAGCTCTCAAGGGAACTAAACAAGACCTTTACAAAACACATCTATGAAAAATTCAAAAAGCATCTGTAGGATAAACATTCAAATTGCTTATATGAATCATAATCTCTCTTTCAGAGTATTCTATTTCAAAATTGGGTCAGCAGTATAGCTTGAAAACACCTCAATTTCACCACAGGACAGTAATGTCCTATTCAGACAAAGCTGCATATTTCAGAGAAAGTTTCCATGTACCAAGGATCCTTTTCAGAACAAACATTTCTTTGGTGCGAGGAGTCCTCAGTGCCTTCAGATGCATTATTTTGTGCACACTGGAATGTGGGGGAAATAAGGATGTCCAAAGCATGACTTTTGCAATTTCATAAATGCCAAAACAGAGAAAGAGAGATAAAAGGATTGTTCTGGCACTCAACTTGTGGATTACCAGGTCAAATTATGCTGATTATTTTGAAAATATAAAAATTATAAAAGATTGACAGAGATATTAAGGACTAGTGAATATGGCTAGTTGACAGACAATACAAGATGTTGAAATATTCCACTGTGACAGTGCAGAATTGTTTTCAAAGCAAATGATATTGTTCTATATTCCATCAGTGAATAATAAAAAACCCTGGTCTATAACAAGGTCCATATTGTGATCCTGTGGACAAATTGCCTTCAATGGTCCTGGTCTTGCATTTGTTAACAACAATTCATGTCCCTCCATATATAATTGGGACTACATACGTGCATATTGAAGCATTATCTGTAATTAGGCACATAGTTGGTCCTTGTTGCAGCCTCAGGGTAAGAGCAGCATTACTGTATTAAAATAATTACACAAGTTCACCTCACTGGAAGGAAAATGCTTGATTAAGCATCAACAAAAAGCAGTGTCCTTTAAAAAGCAGTACTTCAAAGTGTCCTTTAAAGACAGTACTGGACACTTCTGTGCCTCAGTATACAATCAGTTTTATAAATATTTGCAAAAGTTTTTGTCCCTTTCTCTCATATTCTGTCTTGGTCCGACAGCACAGTGTGCTACAACCATTACAAGATTGCAGAAAACCTTCTGATCGCAAATCAGAGATGGAGTCTAAGCTGTGGAGGCTTTTTTTTTTAATCCGACAATTTGATTTTCAAAAATTTACCGACTTTACTAAGATCATTTTGTATATGGAATTCAATATATAAACCTCTATCTTCTTTTATGCTTTTTTGGTTTATGCTTTCATCACTCATAACAACAGAAGATATTATTTGAATAGTAAGATAAGACCTTTTATAAAATCACTAGGTATAAGAATGTATGTCTGATTCTTGCGTGGTCATGCTGAGTAGTGATCTTTAGTAAACTTCAGGTTTTGTTCCCTCTGTCTTTGGAATACTGGCACTAGTGTGTGGTTACAGAGATCTCGGACTTCACTGGGGGTGTGAGCACAAGAAGCCCTACAACAATTGCTCTTGGGCAGTGTCTGAGTTGCACCTCAGCAATCTCATGCAGGTAAAATGCCTCATACTTGTTCATGGCTGAATACCATACAGAGAAGGTGAGTGGGGTTGCCAGCCTGCAATGGGATGGGATGAAAAGCAGAGCACAGCAGCACCGAGCTCTTCACAGGTAGAGGATTCAAGTGAATACACATCCCATGAAAAACTAATCTGGTATTTGTTGAAAGAGCTCTACCAACAAAGGAAAGCAGGACTACTACATCAAAAGGGGTAAGTTTATCAGCTGGACCAAATGGGATTTTCATTTATGCCAAGAATATCTCTGGTATCTACTATAAGATCATTGTGAGCATGACTCGCTATGGCTAAACATCTCCAGGGGATGGACAGCATCTTATGACAGGGGAAAATAAAAACAGTCAGGAACTCCAATTTTAAAACCTCTCTTAGATCCTGATAGTGCACACTCAGGTAGGCTGGAATTTCAATGGAATTAGCTCATACATAAACAAACCATGCAAGCAAACAATCAGCTTTTTGGATCAGTCACAAAGTGCTTCAGAGAGTTAAAGCCGTTAACATGCTAACTATTATTGCCATTATCCACTCCCTACCTCAATTACATCTCAGCAGAGGTCCTGTTTATGTCAGGATAACAGCAGATTAATTTTTCAGTTGGAGCACTGTGTATGCTAGTTCTTGAAGAGACTTGACATGGCAAGGATATTAAAATATTTAGACTAATAGAAGAGGTTGAAACCACCGGAGATACTTCCACCAGCTGTGCAATACTTGAATGTACATACTGTCTTTGCCTACCTACTCTGCTCTTTTAAATCCCACCTCACACAGAGGTGGGGTCTGCAAAACAGTGCCTACAGTTCTTCTCCAATGGGCTGACTGTAACCACTGCTCCTTGCAATTGCACCACAGATATGTAAGAACTCTCCTCAAATCCCTTAGCTAAATGCTCTCAATGAGAGGAAGGAGGCAGAAAGACTACCCTCACTGACCAGAAGAGTGTCCAGCTTTACACCTTCACCTCCATGGGCACAGTGGGCACTGCAGGGCATGGACAGAGCCTGAGAAAACTCCTGCAAGCAGAAGGAGGAGGAGGAAGGCTGGCAGGAATCAACACAGGGCAGAGACGCTGCTGCCTGGTTAGTGACAGCACCCAGAAGATGCAGCCCCTTGTGACACAGAAACTGTGGCTGTTGTGACTCCAGTTTGGACACTCTGCTAGATCACCAGGTTGTCAAGGTCACACTGCCTGCTTTTCAGCTCTGTGGATGAACTGTACTTGCTCCATTCAGATACAAACCTCCAGATTGCTTCCACAGCACAGGTCTTCTGAAAACTAATCCATCAGCTGCAGTCTGTCTGGAGACTGCAAGTAAACAAATCCTTGCTGCACTGTCATGCATTCACTTAGCTGATTCTCTGACATTTGCTTTAGCTGCCTCCTATTTTCTTAACTCCTTTCAAGACAATTTTGATCTCTAGCCCTGTCTTGCCAATCAGCCTCCATCCACCTCAGAGAGTGTCAGCGTTTCAGTCCATAGTGGCATTCAGTGGCAGCACCACTGGCTCACAGCCTGTACCTTTGCAAGGTGCTGCATCTTTTCCCCAAACTACTACACCAAAAAATCTCCATTGAACTCATTCACTTCCTAAGGTGGCTACCACAGGGGTCATCACTATTCTTTGGCCCAAGAGAAAGGTGGCAGGTCACTCATTGGCAGAATAATTCAGCTGTCTGATATATTTGCAATACTGACAGATTAATTGCCAGATTATCTTTCAAGGTGCTTTTATATTTTAAAGAATTGAAAGGATACTTAGAAGCTTGGATGAGAGCTTTTATACAGATATTTTGTCCTTAAGAACAATAATTTCTTCAATGCCTTTCTAAAGTTAGAAAAGCAAGCAACATGCAATGACCCCATATTTTCAAAGCCAGGATGTCTTGTCATCTCAAAAACAATCTCCTTCCAGAATGAAAAAAATTTGCAGACATAAAAACTTGGAAATTTTTCTTTCACTCCCTTGTTCACGAAACTGAAATCTGTTCCTGTTTTCAAATTTCAGTATTTTATTTGTTAAAAAAAAAAACAAACTGAATTTTGGGTTTAATTTCTAATTTATGAAATTTCGAGAAACTAGAGAACCACTTTTTTAGAAACCTTTGCAAAAAATCGCTTCTGGATCAAGACAACACCTGAAAATACCTCTGTTTCTTTCTCTGGCAGTTTTAACCACTGCAAATGAAGAGAAAGATTTATCATCAAATATTCAGTAATCTTGTCAACTTTATTATTAGCAAGGGAACTCAAGTTATCAGATTTAAAGCAAATTTCCTCATATTGAGACTGTGAAATCTTTATATGAAACAACAACGAACACAGACCGATGTTATTTACAAGATTAAATGAGATGTGAAGTCCTAGTAAAGGGATGAAAGTTTTTGTGTAACAAAATATATGTATTGAAACACATGCTTACACATTGCACATACATATAAAACCATTTAATGAGCTATCTTATATTTCATAAAATTTAATTTAATTTCTTTAGTAATACTACGTATAATAATACATAAGCAATGGATAACAACATATCTAGAGATCTATTCAATTCACTATAGTTGCTGAGAAAAACAATTTAACTCTCATTCTAATTATAGAATTAGACAAAGGAAATATTTCTTTTATCTTCAAGAGCCCTCTTTCTGTGGCTAATCACACGTTGATCCAGCAATTTACAAATTACACAGGTACACAGACTATTAGAACCACTCCAAAAATTAACAAAAAGCCTGTAAGACTCATGTACTGATCCGAGATCCTAAATCTCTGAAAAGAACTCAATGAGATCTGACAATGCTAAGTACCCACTTAAAGATTCAAGCCATTAGTCTGAAGTAATTTTTCTCCATGTTTACGGCATGGTAAATGGCAAACCATGGTTATGACATGGTAAATGACAAACTATGTAGCATTCATGGTATTATGGGTCATTTTCAAAACGGATCCATTTTCAGTATATATGTTCTCTACAAAGTGAAATTGGGGTCAATCAAGTGTAGGAAAGTAATCCCTTCAGAGAGGACCAGCTCATAAACCATTCTCAGTCCGATCCAATATCCTCAAAGTCACCAGAAATGGAGCAGCATGTCATGCCTGAGGTTAGGTAAGCCTAGCCTTCTCCTTCTGCAGGATACTGGATATATGTCACCTCTCTTTCCCACCCTCCTCTGTGTTAATTTTTCTCCTCTGTGCTTAAACAGAGAAGAAATTTTTGAGTTTCACTACAGATGCAACTGTACATGGAGCAGCTGGTGAGCAAATGTCACACGTGTACATTAGAGCACAGAAGTTCATCAGCCATCTGTCTGCCTGCTGTCCCTCACAGTCACTGTTTCTGTACACACACACATATAAATATATATATGTGTATCTATCTATCTATCTATATATATATATAAATATATATATATATATATAAATATATATATATATATATCTTCACACTGACACAGAACTGCTCCTGGGTCCAGATGGGGGTACAGACACACTTGCAGATGAACATGGATAAAGTGCTACTTGCTGACTCCAATGCTATCACACATACCTATGAATACTTTTTCTACCTAAATGACTTACAGGTCAAAAGCAAATTTTCAAAAACTCTAACTGCATTTTAGCCAAACTGAAGCCTTGATAATATAAAACACATTATATTTAAGTAATTGACCTTAATCAGACTACTGTGTGTGTAGAATTAGTTACATGTAGAAATGTTTGGGCCTCAAACCACTTCAAATTTTTCATGCCACATCCTCTTTCAACACAGTTAAATTTCTTGAAGTTTGAGACAAATCAAAAAAGCATATTTTTGATTTGTCAACATATTTTGATAACATATTATTGTAGGATTTTTTAAATAGATTTAACTCTTAAAAATCTCCCCAAATTTTCATGGCTGTTGAAGTATTCTTTGGCTGTTGAAGTACTCTTTTACTCACAACCTTCAACAATTATTGTGTTTTCTTTCCAGCGAGCCTGACCCTACCCCTATTTCTGCTTGTTCTTTATTTTTACCATCTGCAGACACAGGTATCCATTTCTCTTTCATACACAACTAACATTTCTTACTTTTAAATAATCATTCATAATTTCTCAGAGAATGATGCATTATTTGCTAGACTGGATGTACAGAAGCGTATATGCACATATATAGGGACACAAAAATATTGAAAATAAATCTGCATATTTAAAATCTAAGTATTTCAGTGATGAATCAATACATTCATGTACAAAAAATCACATCCATATGTACATGCATATGTGTATGTCCATATACATATATATATACACTCACACACACACACACACACACACATACACACACACACACACACACACACACACACACACATATA
Organism: Molothrus aeneus; assembly: GCF_037042795.1. Lineage (NCBI taxonomy): Eukaryota > Metazoa > Chordata > Aves > Passeriformes > Icteridae > Molothrus > Molothrus aeneus. The sequence continues at coordinate 50,554,425 of NC_089649.1, forward strand.
TATATATATGTGGACACTTTGATATTAATTCATTGCAAAAGACATTGCTACAGATTGCTGTAGAAAACAACGTGCTGTGGGCAAGATATCTTACCATCATTTGAAAACCTACATACATATTTTGCATCAAATGGATGCATTATTAAAATAGTCATGGTCCACATACAGGTACATATGTATTTGTATGCACATGTACCTCCATGCACAATCTCCATGAGCAGAGATTACTGCTGTGCGAAATGGGGATTTGCAATAACCTAGGTATGTAGTTTATAGAATTTTACATATAAAATTACACAGTCACCGATTGTAAACTGTCATATTTTTGCTGTGTATGCAGCCATTACATTTATTAGACACATCTTTACAATAAGTTGTTAAGGAGACGCATGGATTTATATTAAATCCTGCAGATGAGTGACACGATAAATCATTAAAACAAACTAGCATCTCCATAGACATGCTTGCATTTGCAGTCAAAAGGGCTTCCCCTCTTTCAGAGCCTGTGCCAAGCCCACTGCAGTAGAGAAAGCTGACTTCTGTGTGTTTTGGCTCGAACCTGTGGTAGGACTGCGCTCCTCTCTCGTTTCCACACTACTTGATCTTCTTGACTGGCTCTCTTAAATGCTACGAAGTAATCAACAGTAACAGTATAGCTAAGAGCTAATATATGAATGCTACAGGTGATATAACATGCTCCTCAATGTTAAAACATCTTTAAAAATTGCCCTACTATTTCTCCATTTTCCTCAAGGGATCCCTTGCAAGATCTCCGACTTTACTTTCGGAAGTCTCTTCAAGTTTAACTTTGCTCTGATTTTATAAAATGCCTAGCACAAAATAAGGAGATTCTCAAGCCTAGATCTTCTCCCCCTGGTATAAGCAGGAGAAAAAGGAGGTTCTCCGTGTTCATTAAGTTATGTATTTGCACAGGTTTGATTTCAGTGGGAGGTAAAGACGGAGAATGTTAGAACAGAATTAGCCACTCTTCCATGGAAGATTATTTTTGTATATTTTGTGAGAAGAATAAAATGTTGGATATACAGGTGGTTTTGAGTAGTAATAATGTTGATCAAACAATACACAATAATGACCTTGCTAAATAATGACTTGTTTTTAATTCAGGAAGAACTCATATTTACTGCATGTCACCATTCGTTTTGCTGTGATGAATGTCAAACTTCGGACATTCATGAGCAAAGCTAGCAAAAGAAGCAACAATAATTTGGTTGGGTATTTATTTTAGAAAACAGAAAATTCCTGATAATTTTAGCTTTTTCCCCTTAGGACTGCCAGCAACAAAAACCTTTTTCTTGTCTCTGTATACATCAGAGTGTTTAAAATCATAGTCCAGATTTCACATAGCGGGGAAACTGCCATCTTTAATATCGTTATTAAATTTTGTGTGCACACATATGCATAAAAATGTTAAAAATTTGAAGACCTTACTTTGAAATAATGACTTCTCAAGTATCAGGTGTGATATAAAACATACAATTATCATAACTTGTCCTGCATTTGTTGATTTATGATTTTTATATTTTTGATTTTTTCAATACATTTTTAAAAAGGAGTTGTCTTCCACAATCTATGCCATGACTTAGTATTCACACACTGTATCCAGCACACAGATAAAATAAGAAATAATACATATCCATTATACAAACAGGATTTTTTTTTCTTACCATGCAGCCTCTCTAGAATTCCTTAATTGAAGCAGATAAAATTAGATTTAAAAAATGGGCATGCATACTTGCCTTCATCAAACTGCCTACATTCCATGCATAGTTATGATTAAAGCCCAACTTCAAAGGAACAAGCTTTCTTTTCTTTTTATTTTTTTTTTTTTTTTGGAATTAGCACAAGTTATACCTGGTAGCTCAGATTTTATATTGATTTATATCTTACACCAACCATATGCCAGAGCAGAATATATATTTTAGTGCCTGTTTTTTCCTTTATTTTCCTCTGATTCCATTACAATCTTGTTCTCTTGCCACCTTTATATAAAACATATGATACTGCAGACAGCAGCAGTCACATGGAATAGGTTAAGAGGAGAAAAGACTCTACAACCAAATGTAATACATAAATCCTTCTCACTCATTCTTCAGCTGAGTATTTTGAGAAGCCATTCATATATTTATAGCTGACATCCACTTGGCTTTCAGTCAGTTTAAAGATCATGCAAATCCCCATGCTACAGTAAATCTTAATGCAGAGTTCTTCAATGGGAAACACAGAAAGTTTTCCTTGATTATCTTGATTTTTACATATTTTGAATGAAAATGATCATACATATGAAAAGAGAGATATTTTAGGAGAGAGATGTTTGCACATTATGAGAACATTTCCCATGCTTTATTTTTGAATCCTGATGGACTTGATTCAAACTCAGAGATACTTTACCCAACAGCTTTTCATCCAGAATTAAACCTCCACTGAAAGAGATGGGAATTTAAAAACTCCCATTTAAATTGATGGAGAATAAGGTAATTACATGAAGGGGTTTTACGACAGCTGTTTCATAATATATTTTTATAGTGAGAAAAACAAAAGCTCACAGACAATTAGATAGATAATTAATAGATAGGTGAATTAATAGATATTTGGGTATATCAGTAGCTCAATAACTTCAAACTCCTAAGTCTTTACTGGTTTTTAAGCACAGTTTTTTGATGGAAATAAAAGAGGCAAGCTGAAGACCGTGTGTCCATTGGCATGCCTATCAATGAAAGGAAAGAAAAAGGAAAGAACAGTTTTCTTGCAAGTTTGAAAGGTTTCATAGTCTTTCAATGACCATGGCACAGGAAACAACTAAAAGAGACCCCCAGCTACACAGGGGTCTTGGTCTCACACTTTTATATTAGGCGAGCCAGTTATACCTATATTTTGACGTAAATCAGTCTAACCCTCAAAAGCAACACACTGTCACTCATGAGGAGAAGTGGTATCACCAGATGGTACAACAACCTCAAGCTGGCAAGTGTCAGTTACTGGTACTCACGCTTTTGTGTGAGAAGTGGCATCATGCACAGTATGTAACCACAGCCCACTGTGCCAGCTTCTGCCAGGAGAGGTGTTTGCTCCTTTTCCAGCACATGCTGGGTCTTTCCTATGTGACAGGTCACTATGGCTCCCCATAGAGAAATCCCCAAACCATAGCAGAATCCTCATGTGGTTTCCAGCAGGTTCATATGTTTTGTCAGGTAAAGAGAAGCATGCCAAGTTCAGCCCCACCCTCATCCCTTAGCAATTTACACTTCTCCTTGGCTTCTGTAACCAAAGAGTAATTGCAATTGCTCGTGCAAAAGCAACACAGTGCAGACGCAGCAGCAGGCAACTGTGCAGGGGGGAGTGATAAAGGGTCAGTGATAAACACAGGGCACGGCCACAGGCCAGGTTGGGCACAAGCCACTCCCGTACCCGCTCTGCAGGGAATGCATGTGCATACAAAGTGCTCAGACCGTGCTCCCCCCATCCTCCAGCCACCCTGTCAGCAGTGACAGACTGGGACTGCTGGGACTATTGCTCCCTGCCACTTTGCCAGCTGCTCATATTAGATCTGATACACCAAAGTTTGTAGCCATGACTTCCAGTACTCACACTCTGCATTACAGAGGTTTTGCAGGCTCCAAAACCTCCCCTTCCACTGAACACTGATCCATCTGGTGGATTGGAACGGTTCTTCACTGACATAAAAACTGAAGGACAACTAAATCCTTCTAAGCAAATAGGAAACTCTACTTGGTTTTGTGGAGAAGAGCTAATGGTAGGCTACAGCCCACAAATTTTGTTGCTACATTGCTTTGTTGAGTTTGTGTGATCCTGCCCAGCATCTTAAGGCCATAATGCTGTAATAGTGGGCTTGAGACAGCTGCAGCCAACTTCCTTTCTTAATTGTTGTGCTGGAGTTATCTCAAAATACTTTTCAGCTGTAAGTTGTGTCATAGCATGGAAACATTTGAAAACTGAAGATTTAATAAAACCACACACCACTAGCCAAAAACAGAAGAATCTAATTTGGGAATGATGTTAAGATGTGTGGTGTGATGTCTAAAGTGTTACACCAAGACTTTTGAAAAAGGCAAATTTTACAGTTACTTATTTTATCTCTTTTCAAACAATAATCAAAAGCACTATAGAAAAATCCCCAATTTTTCATTTTATGGTCAATGTCAATCAAATTAATCATTTGAATGGTGCATTCAGTAACATTCTACTGTTTCTTAGGGAAAACTATAGAATCACAGCACCAAAATTTCATAAAGAAAAAGAGGGGTTAAGAGGCAATTTTCACAGAAAATCTTTTACATTAAACTGCCTAACTCACTTGCTGTTATACATCTAGAACTGCACAGCGAAAGCAAGAGAAACAGCAGAATTTCATCTCCCTGCCCGGGTGTCCTCCTGGCTGGTTATCAGAAAGCGTCACCAAGAAAAGCTCCTTGGGAGCTTCCGCTGGTACAGACCCACTGCTCTACAAAACGGGCCAGCCCATGAGACTGCCACCACGCTGGCTGCTCACTTCCTGTGTGCTCTGGGTGTGCTGCAGATCACCCCCTCACTTCTCTCAGGGTTTATATGACTTGCCCCTCACTGTACAAGACATTACTTCCCTAACATCCCTGGCACTAGCAGTTGTTACCAGCAATGTGACTTTAGCACCAGTCTCTCCATTTTGAGGCCTGATGCTCTTCTGCTATGAGATGACTTCACACTGCTTTGGCACAGTAAAATTACCTTAAAATGGGATTAAATTACAGTAACTTACAGCCATGTTTCTCTGCTGATGGCCTATGAATCTTGCTATACATGAAAATCAAATCCATTTTTAAATTTAATTCTTTACTCTGGAACTTAGTAAGTACAGATTACTTATAAAAACACCGATTCTCTGTAACTACAAACCTACAGATTTTCCTGGCTTGCAGCACCCAGTCTAGGGAATGTAAAACTTGGTATTATGCCTCACTAAGACCTATTCTCTAACTTTAGCAGGAAGCAAGTGAACATGTGGCTTTTTGACCTTGCAGTTACTGCCCAAATCTCAAACACAGTATTCACATGAAGTCTGTACCCACTTTCTCTCGTAGAACTGACTCCATTTGTATGATAGATCTTCAGACTATATCAGAAAAACTATATCAAATCCCATTCTAAAGTCAAGTAAGTATACACATATGGTTCTTCCTACTGGAAAACCACGAACCCACCACACTGACATAAATGGTGGGGTTGAAAATGTGGAATATGAAGCAGCACAATCCCACCTTATTCCAACAGCAACAGACACCAAAATTTGCTGACAGCTATGACTGTTAACAACTAAGTTATCTCATTTACCCTACCTTTTCCTTCTGCAAGTATGTTATTCAGGATAAATCCCACGATAAAGCTGACTCCTGCCAGATGCCACAGTTCAACTCCTGCCCCATCCAAAGGTGGAAACACAGCTGAAATGAGAAGTTAGAAAATCTTAAATCCACACTCAGATTTTTTGCAGGGACTTGTGTCAGAGAGATGGTTCAAGCCTCAATGTGCTTTATCCTCATTCACCTTTCAGATTAACTGCATCTCATTGGCAATGTGACAAGACCATTCCATCACACTAGAGCATCAGAAGATGCAGGGTTTGTGAGGAGAATCTGGAAATGGGTGTGCACAGATGTGCACACATGCACATACACACATAGTGTTCTGTAAGGGGACTCCACACCCTAAGCATGCCACAGCTGGATCAGAAAGCAGAGAAGAAGCCATGGGAGTGACCTGAACACAGAGTTATAGACGTGGCCATTTAGATGGAAATCCTCCATCTCAGAAGGTGGCACAGGCATTTGTTAGACCCAGCAGGGCCAGGCAGCTGCTGGAGCCAGAGCCAACCATAGATATGCTGTCAAATTAAAAATACTTTGAATCTCCCTCCACTCCTAAGAACGTGTTTCTCAAATTCTCACAATAAAATATTAATCTAAATTTGTTTGGGAATATTTAAGACGAAGCAGAACAGTTTCCTCAGAAGCATGATGTACTTCACAAATGGGGAAGAAAACCATCATTTGAAATATTGCAGATTTATACATGTCTATCACTCCTGCGTTCATAGTTCATACAACAGAAAAGAGTGTCAGAATCAAATCCACCATCTTGAGAGTAACTCCCATTTTTTCTTTTTTATTATATCAGTTAACATGGAGGAAACTTTTCACACCCCTTTTTCTACTTTATATAAGGCCTTTTTACGCTGAGGTGGAAAAAAACTCTGGAACAAATGAAAATACAGAAAATGCAAGATGTAGGTCAGTGCGTAATTGTATATCTCAACACCAAGCATTTAACAGATGGTATTTAGCAGAAAAGTAAAACTGATTATGCGAACCAATTTCACAAACTTATTAATAAAAGTAATTAACAAAAGTAAACCAAAATATATGGAATTTGATTCAGAATATCAATTCACATTAAGACTCCTAGGAAAAAAAAATTGCAATGAACTCACCAGAGGCAGGAAGCTGAAAGAGGCTGTTGAAAATGAACGTTAAAGAAGTCAACTATCCTAGACGAGATAAGGGAAGAAAAAAAGAAGAGTGGTGTTCTGTCTTCCTGGCTTTTTCAGATAGTCTTCTTTTTTAGCAAATTAGAACAATTATATAATTGAGAAGACAAAAAATCCAAAAGCTCTAAAGGTAACCAGAGACACCTGTGCTTACAGGCCAAAGTAGTCCAGGCAACTGGGTCTAGTTCATCTGGAGGCAGCAGTCACAGCAGAGCCAGATGCAGAGTGACGAGAAGGAGTGGAGAGGTTTAGCGTAAGTCAGCTTTCTGGGGAGAGCTTCACAGCTCTGCCTCTGTGGGTTTGTTGTGGGTTGCTATATCTTTCTGTCTTTGGTGACTATGGGAGCAGATGTAAAAACCTTGTAGATGGGGGAGGGAGGCAAACCCTCCAGGCTGCAGAAAGCTTTCTCTTTGTACTCTGCTGCTCCTGCAGCTGCCTCCTCCCTGCTACAGGGGCTAATGTCACAGCCCAGCCCAGCAGCTCAATACGTGTGAGGAGAAAAGGAGCAGATCAACAACTGCCCAGCATGGCTATGTGCAATTCACACTCCAGTAGCAGAATGGTATTTGGGATTTTTCTGCAACCTGGAATATGGCCCTGTCTGGAATACGGCCCTGCCTTTACAGAGGAGAGTGTGCATGTTTCATTAACTAACTTTGTGCAAAACCCAAGGCAGGCACTTTGGGCTGATTCAACACTTTGGGCTGATTGGTGTGCATGGTTCTGTTGTAATTCAGTGAGGATGCCTCTGAAGTTCTGGTCAGGATTGATCAGTAGTATCATTTTATCAGCATATATGTCCTCTATTTTACCAGCAAAAGGAGGCTGAGCAGGTGAAGGCACCACAGACATTGAGACTCCCACCCTTCCCAGCACAGACAAATTGAGCTGGGCAGATCCGCATCACTTTCAGCTACCACCACACCTACACAACACTGAAAGCAAAACTGATGGTAGTTTCAGGATTTCAGGTGTCTATGGTCTACACTTTAGGATCCAACAGCACAAGAGGTTGCCCACTTTGTCTGATCAGGCAATAAGACTGCAGGGAGGGCACTCCTGTCCTATTCTCCTGAAGCAGCCCAGGTGCACTGGCACAGCAGGAGAGCTGTCCCTGCGCTGAAGGTGAAGGGCCCGGATGACCAGCGCAGAGGAACGTCTGGTCCTCAGGCAGAGGGACAAGCACTGGCTTCCCAAGCAGCCTTGAAACCCAGAGGCACAGAAGTGGAAAGCAAGCCCTTTTCAGCAAGTATTTTGGGCTCAGTGAAATTATCTCTAACCATGAAACAGACTGCCTGATCCAGATCTAATGCCATGCATTTCATGTTCATTGCAGGATGGAAACTTTCTAAAGACAGCTTATGAATCGGTCCACATTAACATTATGACAGTACAATGCATTCCAAGATAAAGTCATACTGCTTCTAAGAAAGATTAAAAACCAACAGAATAGTTTACAAGATAAAGCAAAACGGAAACAAAAAGACAATTTATGTGTAGATGAAAGGCAGTTTGTGCCAAAAAATAAAAATAATATAGCCTATGTAAACATGCTTAGGCTGGAGAATCAATTTGTTTCTTTTCCCTACAAAATGAAATTAATTCAGTCACTTATCAACAGTGATGAAGTTAAGGAAGGCTCACAGAAGGCATTTTGGGAATCCTATCTTCTTAAAATTTTCAATCTTCCTTTTAGTTTGAGACAAGATTTTGAATAAGGGGCTTCAGCGCTTCACCAGTTTATGTGAGAACTTGTGTTTCCTCATTTTCACATTAAACATCTATTCATCTGTTTTAAACTAGGTTTGGGTTTCCCAATAGCAGCCTAAGCAATCAGGCAGTAAGTTTCCATTGCAACTGTGATAAAGCAAATCAGACACGCTAACTGTTAAACTGAATATTTCTGTTTCCATCAGAAATATTCAGAATTGTCAGAAGTAGAGAAATAAATACTATTTGCAAATTATACTGATATAAATGTCTTCGGTGATCATCACCAATTTTAGGTCTGCTACAGAGAGCAGATACTTAAAAATGCAACCACTCTTCTCTATTTCGTGCTGAGATTAATCCAGATGTGAAGCCATCTGGCTAAGTAGTTTGCATTTTGGAAAGAGTGCATCCATCTGTAAAATACTTCATAAACAACTTTTGAACTGAGTGAATTCAGCTAAAAAACAAAACTGTAGAGTAAGAGACACGTTCTAACATGTCTTGATTTCCACCCATTTCCCTCCACTACATTTCCTGAACTATCTTGACCCAATAACTTCCCAAAAATAGTTGAATTTTATTTATTTGAGACCTTTCTCTGTAATACATATGCTTCATGCATTTGATCCATTATTTAACTTCTAAGAGACCTGGAATTCCAACAAAAGAGCCTCAGCTCCATGCACATGTAGGTAATTCCAAAGTTAGATGCAAAATTGACACCTGACCTGTTTCTCTTGATCCTTGGTTGGTTGTTGGATTGGCTTTTGGGAGTCTTTTGTCTTTCTTACCACAGTGTTTTGGCTCCTTTCCACCTCTTCATGCTGTGCAATGAAGGGGAACATCTGGCTGTGAGAGAATAGTGAATACATTAAAAAATACATTGCTTCTCCTTTTTAAAAAACTCATTATGAGTCATTATCTGTGACTTTCAGAAACAAACATCTTGTTGCAGAAAATATTTATAGGGGCGGAGCAAAGGCTTGCAATTTATTCTTGCATTGAGAAGTAGGCTGACAGCAAAAATAAAGTCTCAAACCACAAGTAACTAAGGGTTCATAAGAAGTTATGTAAAATAACATTACCCAGGGTCTTGACATGGGTCAGTCTACAAGAAAAGTCACATTTCTTCTTAATCCACTGCTTTTTGTTCCTCTTGGAGAAAAAAGAAAGCTGCTGGTGTTAGGAAGGGGGTTGAGATTAAGGAAGAATGCTGCTCCTGTCCCCCCTGCCTGTGTTCCTTTTAGTTCTCAGATTCACTCAGCTCAGATTTTGGTCTGCATGGATACGTGGTAAGTGCAATGCTCAGGAAGTAAACCATGACACTCTTTAACCCTACAAGCCTTTCTCCTGTCCCAGATGATCATTAAATTACACAAAAGAGAGCTAATTGTTGCTTATGTCTAGCCACTGCAACAGACATATAAAAAAACACAAGAAGAAATACACTTATTTTGTGAAAAAAGAGCCTAATTCTTTTTTGGTATCATTTTCAAAGGGAGGCAGGAAAAATATATGTGGTCAAGATGCCAGCTGTGTGTTAGGAAAACTGGGATGTGCCTATTTGCTTTCCCCTGAGTTCCTGGGCAGTACAGGGGAAATCAGGTAGGTCACCCAGACACATTTCAGCCTGGGGGTGAAGTCATTCCCTTCCCAGGAGCAGACACCTCAGCCCAAGGGAGGCTTCCTCACGGCATGGCAGAGAGCATTGCTGAGGGAGTCTCTAAAGCAGAGCAGGCACAGTGACTTCCACATAACGCATTGCGAGAGCACTCAATCTGAAAGAGGAAATGAAAACGCAGTCTCACAAGCACTTCCTATGCGGATTTTGGTAAAAGTCTCACACATTATTTACTACACCTTCATGAGCTTAGGCTTTGGCTCCTCAGGAATCTAACATTGTGGGTGAGATACCCCTCAGCTTTGGTAGTGAAGGGGCACAAACTGAAGCCTGATAAAATAGAACCCAAAATCGAGCATAAGGCAGGCTCCTGATACATTGTGTGGGCAGAACTAGAGGCCTTCAGAAGGTGAGTCAAAGCCCTCCAGAGAAGCCTAAATGAAGGAACATGCTTGAAATGCCACCCCCTCCCTGTGGACTCTCTTGCCTCGTTCCTGAGTTACAAAGTTCAACTTTCAACTCAACTCAGCTCCTGAGCCCCTTCCCGTGCCATTCATTGCCTCTTCCTCTTCAGTGACAGGCTTGCCCTATGCTTCAGGGGCCACAGAGCAGCCCTCCAGCTACTCCTGCTCTGCAGGATTTGGCCCTGAGCTTCCCAGTTTCTGGGTGCAGTGCTGAGATAGGTACAAGGCGCAAAGCAACTCAGACCTGGTCATGCCTGAGCAGCACAGACCTCTCAGGACCAAAACAGAAAACCCTGAGTTGTGCAAACGATGATCAAACTTGGGTTTGGCACTTGGGTGCGGTCATCTCCATTCATCCAGCCTCTTTTCAAGACTGATGCAGCTCCATGCATTAAACCCATACACTTCTGAGGGAAGGCAGGCAGAGATTTCCCCACTTTCTGAGACCACAGCTTTCTGCTATCTCAACTACAGAGCTATTCTTTATTACTTTCATGTTTTCCCACTGTGTAGAGGTTACTAATTAGTTATTTCTCTGGGATAGTTCTCTTGAGATCAGGTTGTCAGCAACATGGGCTATGTGACAAAACTAACATTTACATACTGAATGTTTTCTTGGAATACACAAAATCTGGTGTCCTAACTTCCTTGCACAATTCCTCCTGTGACATCAGCATGGAACTGGTGGGCAATATACAGGAAGATCACTTCCTCCAGAGTGACATGAAAACCTACATCCCCTTTCTTGAAAGTGAAGCGTGCTTAGGAACTGCACTGAGGGTTACTTAACTCCCCCATCTCTCGTTCTGAGAAAGCTAGCATAAAAGCAGTCACATCACATAATCATAGAATAATTAAGGACTGGAATGGACTTTAAAGGTCATCCAGTCCCAGCCTCCCAGGCCATGGACAGGGACGCCTCCCACTAGACCAGCTTGCCCCAGGCCTTATCCAACCTGGCTTTGAACAATGCCAGTCTTGGGGTGTCCAACAGCCTCCCTGGCAACCTTTTCCAGTGTCTAATAACTAATTCAATCTTCTTCCTCCATATCAGGTACTATTTCCAAAATACCCATCTGCCCTATTGAAGGAACAAGATTCTTTCTGTGTTTGCCTGGCTGTGGTTTTTTTTGTTGGCACTCTGGGAGGACATTTGCCACCTCATGGAGCAGACGTGGAGCTTAGAGCAGACCTCTCTGACCGGCAGAAGCTGCTCCTGTCCCCCCTGCCTGATTTCCTTTTTGTTCTCAGATTTGCTCAGCTCTGATTTTGGTCTGCCTCAGAGGGTATGGTATATGCAATGCTGTGGAAGTAAATCTTGATACCAACTGTATTTAACCCTACAAGCCTTTCTCTTGTTCTAGATGATCATTATAAAAAAACCTAATTGCTGCTTATGTCTAGCACCAGCGATATAAACAACACACAAAATGTGTGCTTGTTTTAAAAGAGCCTAATTTTAAATTTTTTTTCTTAAATTTTCGAAGGGAGAACGTGCAGAACGTACAAACCCACGTCTATTTCTGTAAACTCTCCGACTTCTGCCATTTCTCTCTCCCGGGGGGACATTCACACTTCCTTCCCCCACCTGGATCTAATGCAAAACTAACTCCAGTGGCTTTGCTGTAAGCATGGAGGAGGCCCCGGTTGTTTTCTCTGTGAAACCACCCCTCACCTGGGGCTGCCCCGGCCCAGGCCTCAGAGCGGCCAATGCCCTCCGGCCCAGCAGAGGCCGGAGCCGGGTGCCAGCGCCGAGGGAAAGGCTGGCTCCTCCTTTGGCTCCGCCCGGGAGACGCCGGGCTGCGCCGGTCACAGCAGGGAGGTGGGGGAGGGAGCCTCTTCCCTCGGCAGCCCCGCTGCAGTCGCCCCGGGGCTCCCCCTTCCCTGCTCCCGCAGCCCCGGGCGGCGCCGGTGGCTCCGCGCCCCGGGCAGCGGCAGCTCCGGGTGGCTCCCGCCTCAGGGCCCGGCGGGATCGCCAAGCACACACGGCCCGGCACCCACGGAGGGAGCAGACACCCTGATCCCTGGTCCCTGCTCCAGCCCCAGCCCCACACCCGCGGCCTTGCCATGCCCCGTTGGTGCTGCTGACTACTTTCGGCTTGTCAGGAAAGAAAACAAACCAGGCCTCTTGCCCCAGCTATGGGAGAGGCCACCGGGGCTCCCCTTGAGAAACAGCAGTCTGAAGGCAGCAGCTGGTTTTGTTTTGAATGTGCTTTTCCCACTTGTTCCTGCTTTGAAAGAGACAGGGATAGTTACACTGCTCAGTCTCAGGCTCTCTGCCCCACCAGCTAGTTTCTCCTTTCTAGTCCATAAACATGGAGATGTTACCCCAAAAGAAGACTCAGAACAGAAGCCTGACATAGGTGCCCTGACCCGCTCCCAAAGGGAAGCCCCCATGCCAGCCAGAGTGCATCATCCCTCCAAGGATCTTCTGCTGTCTACAGCATATCAAAGTAGCTACTTTACATGGCTACCGTGATAAATGCTCAAACCTGTCTATATGGCACTGCAAAACAGTAAAAGGAGATAATCTGGAAAGGCAAGGGTACACAGATGAAGAAGCCTACTTTTACTCTGATTTCGAGACAGGAATCCAAGGCAATGAGTTAGCTGACATGGAGCAAACACTATTATGGAGAGCTTGCACACATCAACTTCACAGGGCTGCCATTTCTCCATTTACAGACCAAACTGATTACATCTGTGGCTCTGGCAGAGGATTCCATTCCAAGATTTCCACTGCTTGCTCTCCTGGCCCGTGTGTGTATGAGTAGCCACAGATGTCTATGAAGGAGAGTGCTGTTTCTCAAGATAATACAAAAATAACACCGATCCATGCAGTTGCTTACCAATTAGTGGCAACTAATAAGAAGCCACTGCTAGCCCAGCCAGGCCCCAAGATGCAAAGTCAAGCAACAAGGGAACCTTCCCTATCATGGTATTCAAGAAGACTGTGCCACCTGTAATATCCACAGTGGCACAGAACTTCACCAAACAGCACAATGCCTTTATGTCAGTTTCCAAACAGACTGATCTGTCCAAGCATCCAGCCTACAAAAACTAACCCAGGGCAGCTGATGGAGAAACCCTGACACTACCATCTTCAAACCTGTGTGCAAAAATGAACTTGTCTCACCCATCTCTAGCCCAGAGCAGCAAGTATATTTTGAAAACCAACTCTACCCCACCCATCTGTAAAGAAGAAAAAAATTCACCAAAATAATACTCCAAATACAATATCTCCCTCTGAGGAAGCAATGAACAGCACGTGATGTGTAATAACATCCTTTAGCACCTGTCATACAGAGAAACAACTCTGCTCTGGTAGGGGCACAGTAAGAACTGCTGCCACCATCACTCTATGCCATTGGCAAGGGCACCACCTATTGTCAGGCTACCTGACATGTTCCACCAGCAGACACATTTAATTATGCTTTAATAATTTGACAAACTGTTTGTCTCTAGCAATATTTTTATTTTACCACAGTACAGTTTTCAGTCCTAAAGTTCAAATCATTTTCCTAAGTAAGAACAGACTACAATACCCTATTACTCTTATTAAATAGGGAGACAGACTCTCAGAAGTGCACAGGGTTGCTTTGGAAGAACAAACTCCGATCTGGAAGCAGAGAGGTGCTCAAGACTATCCCAGCATGCAGGAAGAAAAGGGCATGAACTGAAACAGAAACTGGTGAGTCAGGATGAAATGTTTAAGCAAGGTTAGGAGTTAAGCTGCCTCAAGACAGAAGGCAAGTCCAGCAGCAGTACCTCCACTTTAAATCATCAATTTGAGAGACTAATGCCCAAGCTGGACCTTCAGCCACACTGCCAGAGCAGGGAGTCCTGTAAGTAAAGAGCACACAACCAATGAGATATTTACCAATGTTGTAGTCTAATAACTGTGGCTCAGGATCAGCCACGTCACATTTAAACCAGCATCTGTCAAGCTTCCACGTCTCCCCAAAACCTGTTTTCCCTGCTCTCTTGAACAGCTTATGAGTTAGGGCTTTGCTGTGGAAATGCACAAGCCTGACTTGTTTTTGCAGTCAACCAAGCTGCAAGGCAATGAAGCCACAGGAGTGATTCTGCAGGAGTCATCTGGGGTCACAGCAAGTTGTCTTCAAACTGAGCTAATAAAACAGGTTAGACTCCAGTCAGCACTTTGGTGTCATTCCACATTTGCAGGACAATACACAGGACAATACCTGCACCTGACCAGAATGGGGCAGGCTTGGGAAAAGCCAGGCTTACTAGCTCTGTATCCACCACGGTACAGTGCTGGGCTCCCTCAGGTTCTGGCCTCTCACTGCCCCTGACCTACGGGCTCCTGCTAAATGAGGTCTCTGCAGAACACTTCCCTCTCCCAAAGCCCCACTGCTGCAGTGGTCAGACCACCCCTCCCCTTGGTGTACAGTGCTGCTCTCACTCTCCCATGAGTAAGCCAGCCTGCAATAGCATCTCTTCAGCTACTTCAGGTCAAAAAGAAATCTGAAACCATGACCCTCGTTCTCAGTAATTTGAGCATTCAGCTCGCACTCACAGCACTGAAATTCAGGCCACAAATCTGTTCCTTTTATGCCTGCAGATGGTTGCTTCATCTCCCTACAGATGGTATCCTGAAGCCAAGCAAGTGGCTTTCATGCAGAACTCCAAGATTACTATTTGAAAAAATTTGATACAAGCTGCAACATAGTTTTCCAAGGAAAGACAGAAGGCTATACTTGTGACAAAAATCCTTTATTAAACTATATTCTGTAAATTCCATTTCATATTAGAAATTTTAAATGCAAATTACAAAACTATTTCAGTAAAAAACAAAATTATAGTTAACAGCAAAAGTACAAGTTTATACAAATAAAAAAAATCATTTTTTGTTTTAATTTAAAAATAGAAATTTGTATCTTCCAATGTACTGGTCCTAACAGCTTTTACAACTGGTAGCTGCAATACTAGGTGTTTTCACATGCGTATTCACATCTACTCATTTAATTCTCTGCAAAGGTTATTTAGCTGAAATAGCATGAACAGTTGGGCTTTGGTTAGGTTTTGAGGGGGATGTACCACATGATATTAAAAGCAAAAGCCAAAGTCATGAAGTATTGTCAAGGTATCCTGAAATATTTTTGCCCTACTACTTTCACAATCAACTGAAATGGTTTTCAACAGTCACATTACTTTAGACAACTTTATTCATTGCATCTCTGGCCTTTTTTTTTTACTTTAAGATCACTCATCAATGTTAGCACAAGTATTAATTTTGTATATTAAGAAATGGTAATTTTCCTAAATTAAAACTTGGGATAACTATTAAAATGTTTTGTAAAAGAAGACACAGAAAGTCACATATTAAAGGCTACCATTCATCACCATCACATGCTGTTGAAGAATAGAATAGAAAGTGCTACACAAACAGTTGTACATTATTTCAGAGTGCTGGTGGCAATACTGCTATTTTAAGATGATACAGAATTTACACAATATCTCAGGTTTCTCATGGATTCTCACTGCAAGAGACATCAGAATCGTTGGAACTTCTAAAATATAACCTACTTTGAAATACCATTTTGAAATAATTATATTTCAAAGAATTCATCCCAGAATACATTATAAAATCATTCAGAGAAATACAAGAACTTCAGTGTTGTTTTTCTGGAATATTGGCAAGTAGCTGAAGGCATGGAGATCCTTACTGATAGAACTCTACTTACTTTTACTCCGTGCACTGATATTCAGACCTATTCTCTATCCAGCTCAGCACAGCTTTTGAGCAAGTGCTTGAGATCCTTCAAAGGATCATTAAATTTTCTCTGAGTCAGAACTGCAATGCCTCATTTTGAGCTGCTGAAGCTGATAGAGGCAAGATTGGTTCTGCCAGTGTTATGATTTTAAGCCATCATCTCCATCAAAGTTCAGCTGATGGTCAAACAAGCTAGGTGAATGACCAATCTACCCCAGGCAGGGCATTCAGAGTATGGTCGTGAACCTCAACCTGTACCCAATGAAAGCCAGTGAAGAGAGGAAGAGAGAAGAGTACTCAAAACTGCTCTTGAGCTCTGTATTTCTCTGCTGATTTTGACAGACTGAAGAAAAATTCTCCTAGCACTGGGTAGAGCTGATTTTACCCTGAACATTTTTAATGTATTTATCCAAATAGGACTAAAGGATGAAAAAATAGTCTGAAAGGACACTGAAGCTCACCAGGAACAATACCTTTCTTGAAAGTCTTAGCCCACTCCCAGAGACTGTTTATGCACTTTTAATTCTTTAATCTCTTTTGTCCCCTTAAGCTAGCACTTTTTGCGTGCAGTGGTAATTTTGAAAGAGGCTCAGGAAGTAGCAACTTCAAAAATATTCCTGAGCATGTTGGTCAGAGTATGTTCTGGGGAAGTGAGAGTCAAGTGCAATCATTATCATCCACTTGTTAAGCCAGAAGAAGGCAAAAAGCTGTGTTTCTCATCTCCAGGGTAAAGTTGTCAACTAGATTATGATGAACAGATGGGCAAGACGACAACTTTTTCTGCTTGTCTTTTGAAATAAAATCTAAGCTGTCTTTGTCCATGTCAGGAATGGTGTGAATATGCTGAGTGAATCAGGCTGCCTCCCAAAACAACCAGAAGTGTTGGCACTTCCTTGTTTACAGGCACATCTCTGTAGGGCTTGGGCACCCAAGCAGCTCAATACACAGCAGCCACCCAGGCTAACCAACAGGGACTGTACTGCAAAGAGCTGTCCCAGAGAGCTGCAACTCCATTTGGTATAAACAGCAGCACTAAGGAAAACCTGTTCAGGAACAGAAGGAAGTCCCTTGGTCCAAAACAAAGATTCTGCTGAGATAATTCTAGCATTTGCAACTCTGTACAGCTGATAGTCTGAACTGCTGTCTTGAGGCCAAGTGCCTAAACAGCATCTCAGTCCATTTTAGGCACTATCACAGAGGATGGAGTGTGGACTTCACACAGGACATCATGCAATGGCAGAAAAAGCTTTGTTAGTGCTGTACAGGGACCACAGATCTTTTGTACTTCACTCACTGATTCCCAGAGCAGGGCAAAGAGAAGGAAACAGAGAAAGGACATAATTCAGATGAACTAAGTACCCACAAAAAATATAAAACTTATTATGGCAGTCTATTATTATAGAAAGAGTCCCTTTGATTAAGTATTACTCAAGTTATTCTTCCACTTGAAATCACCAGGAAAAGATAACTGTATCTGTTGAAGCACGACAAACTCATTTTTAAGTCTACCATGCATCATAGTCACTGTGTATGTATTAGAGTAAATACAGATATATTCAGGAAACATCATGTCTTTCAGCCTGTCAGCAACTTACACAGACACATTTTCAAGTGAAACCTATTTCTGTGGACAGCTTTTCTCACAGAAGTTCTTTGTTTATTAGTACTCATGTATGCAAATTGCAGAACTTGCACACACATATGGATTCGTATACAAACTCTACGTGCATGTAGTTCCTTGATAAAATTTACTGCAAAGTGGTTAAAAATTTAAAAATTCCTCACATTAATCCTTAATCTATTAATATTATTCCTAATACACAACTCACACCTGTTCTGAAAAAGACGTACAACAAAAATTCATATGCCCTTCAGGAGGCAAAGATATAAATAAAAATAGCGATGTATTCTACAAAATATTTCTATTTAAAAAGTGTTCTGATTGTTTACTGGAAACACTTGCATAAGTGGAGACGTTTATATTTCATTTTTGAAGGGTTTTGCTAGGGGTCTTTTTATGTTGTTTTGGTTTTTACACAGATATTTCTAGATGCAACGCCATCAAAATCAGAGTAACTTTTGTACTCCCAGATTTTCCAGTTAGGCAATTACTTCTGCAATATTAGTATTCACTTTGATGTTAAAAATACATTTTAAATGTCTCATTATCATGTTTTCTAAAAGGAAATCACCAAACAATACACAGAGAATGAAGACATCATTATTAGACACTTATAAAGTAAAACAGTACTGCATTTGCTGAATTTAAAAAGCCACAAAGAAAGAAACCATTTTAATCCAGTAGGTGGATCTCCAAAAGAGACTGAATAACAGCATTGTGGTTTTCCTTTAAGAGATCACACTAAATCTGCCAAATTACCAAACACACAGCTGGCCTTAATGCACAGGCCTTATATGCAACCTCCTTCAGTATTTGGAGAAGTTTTGAGTGAAGTAAGGATAATAGAACTCAACATAACCACTAAAAAGACGCAAGATTTTTAAAGAAACCTGGAAATACTCAGCACTCAGATGTAACTGGATTTGCTATTCTGAAGGGTTTAGCACAAAGTTCTGAATTACAAAATAACTTTGTATAAGATAATATGTTTTAGAAGTACAGAAGCCACAGCAATCAAGACGTGCAAGGGTCAAAAGGCAGATTAGGTATGCTAAGAAGATAGTTATATTAAAAATTGTACCTTAACTTCTGTTAAAAACATCATATATTTCTCAGCAAAATTCTTAATCTGCATTTCTGAGACCTCAAATCCTTTTAAGTATCTTCCTTTTGCAGGTTCAAAAAAAGTTCTATTCCACAGAAAAAAATTATTGGAAACATACTGACAAATCCACTTACTGTAAATTGAGACCAGTTTAATAAAATATCATCCTTTAAAACAGACTGAAAAATACCAGTGCAGTTGTTCAAAACATGGGGTTTTTTTCTGTTACCCAGCGGTCATCTGACACCTCAGTTTCTATATTCCTCTTTCCACAACTCCTCAATTCAGCATGACTTTCAGGCAGCCTGGTTTTATTTCTGTGAACCTATGAAACAAGAAAAAAAGAAGCTTCAACATGTAAACTATATGCAATGCCATCACCTTCAATTCTCATCAAACATATGGAAAGTGCTAAGGCCCTCAGTCAAGTATATGTGCATGTGAGAGTCAGGAAATCAGCATTATGTGATCAGCAGATGTGACACTGAAGAAGGATTTTTCAGTGTCTGGAGATATGAAGACCTGGAAAAAGCAGAAACAAGGTGAAGATCTGAGCAAAGAAAAAGCTGCCCAATATTGCTGGTTATATTAATTCTGTTCCTCTATTCCTGTTCCACTTTCATTCCCTCTTCTTTTGAAACGGATTTTCATCCTTCTATTTTGTAGAAGCCAAGAAAGAAATGGGAAGTCATTGCTGGTTTTGAATCTCACCTTCCTACACTGCTCTATATAAAAATCAGCCAACACATTGGTGCCAGCCCAGACTTACTAAATTGCTATCCCTGATAAACTGAACACAAATGCAAGTATTGCAACAAATAAAAAGCAGAATTAACAACTTTTCACAGTAAAACTAGCAATCTTGAATGGAAATATGGAATTAAACTATCTCAGAGGAAAGGAATTAACATTTAACAGGTACTACACAACTGCATCAGATTTATGAATCAACTGAGTTAATTTAATCTGAAACAGCAGACCTGCCCTAATTTGTGCAGTAGTTTAACAGCATTCTAAAACTAAACTTCAATTTTCAGTTATTTAAATGTGGTTCAAGAAAAAAAAATTATCAGTAACAAAAATCTAAACTCACCTGAAGTTGTGGCTTGTGAGGTATCGGATAGCTGCTGGTCTGATGCGAGCAACTCCTCCCTGACTATGGCTTCCTCTTCCCGTGATAACACTGAGATATGGTTTACCACCACTCTGCTGGTACTCTGCAACAGCAGGAATTGCAACAGTTAAAGTTCTCCTCAGCAGAGACTTGGCACGCAGCGTAAGCCTTCCATGCATTCCTCTGAAAACTCTCACTACTCATTTGGAACTTTGTTTTCCCATGATGATATGCATGTTTTAGATACAAATAGCAATTTTCCCCCATTTTGAAAAAGTCAAACTTTTGAAATCTAGATTGCTTGCAAAATGCATATGGTAATCATCGCAAAATCCCTCCAATTTCATAGAAGCTTTACCGTTTCTGTCATCTAATATTCAACTAGAATTTACATTCTGTGATATAAATTTAAATCACAAAATTAAAAGAGGTGGGTGTCATTCACTGAATTTTTAAGTGGTGCTTCTGTATTGTTTCATGTTTTATCTTAATGTGAATAAAGAAATAACATTTTATTGAATAAAGAAATTAAGAAGAAAGAAAATATAAATCCAGCTTTTGACACTTATGCCACATTATTTGGACTATCTTCTGTTATGCTGGAGATGAAATTCAACAGATCAACACATTCCATAAGTTTTATTAGGGCACTTAGCCATGATAACAAAAGAAATTGCTCTCTTCCCAGAGATAACAGCAACCTAAATTGATGAAGAGTTTGAAAAAGAGGAAAAAAAATGAAACTGGATTCTCACAACTACATTTGCCAGTTTGGAATTATCAGTTCACATGACATGACGTGTTTTTTCAACTACTCTCCCCCACACAGTAACTTTATTTAGGTTTTATATTTATTTACTGTTAATTCTGGCAGCAAAAGAAAGTTCCCAGTATTGATCCTTTTCCCATGTACATACAGTGAAATTCTTTTTTTTTTTTTTTTTTTCAGATTTAGCTAAATAGACTGAACAGAGAGCCCCTACTATCGATTTCAGCATTGCTGATTCAAGTACAGTTCTGGAAATTTAGTTCTAAAAAGCATTAGGTTACAGTTTAAATTGCACAAATGTCATTGCAGGAATTGCATCAGATAATGGAATTTAATTATCTCTGGTGCATATTGAAAGACAAGGGTTATCTAAAGCCCCACTGAACACTTTTATTTATACTCTGTGGAGTACCTGCTTCAAAAAATCTGATTTTTGTGGCAGTACCTTGTGTAAGAAATATTTGTTACAGATGCATTCCCAGTGTGCTTAAATTTAGAGGGTAAATTGGTAATGCAGAAAATGGATCTTTTTACAGCATGGACACTCATGAAGTACTTGAACTCTTCACTATGAGAAAAAATGAGCTCTCAAGCAAAACTGCATAAAATGACATTTCTGGAAGCAGCAGCATTCTGATCTCAAGTGATGCTGCCACCAAACTGATACAGAAGTTTCTGAAAGGTAGCTCAAATCTCACACTTTCATGTAGAAGTTGAAGACAGTATCATCACTGTTGTTACAATTCCAACACAGTAATTTTTCTTTTAAGATTATAAAAGCAACATAGTTGTGACAAAGCAATGCAATGGGGACACATATGGTTGCATCATCATCTCAGTAAAAAATGTCATGAAGGACAGACCAAGTATTCAATAATAGTAATAAAAAGGGATAAAACACAAGGAAGAAGATTTACAAAGAAGCAGGGGGAGGGGGGTGAGACAGAAAGCAACAAAAATCATTGTCATGTTAAAGAAAAACAATTCCACTGGGGTACTTTGAAAACAAGACAACACAAAGCCTAGTTGTTTTTAACATACATGTTATTAAAGCACATTCATGCCCTTTAATATTGCCATGTATCATGATTTCTTCTCATCATGAGAATCATTTTTAGGGGTAAGAATTATTACCTAAACCCTACCTTCACTTTTTTCCTGGAGTACTCTGGACAATTGATTCACAGCTTCATCCACATGGAGACCATGCAAATCCAACACATTCATAGGCAGCAAGGAAGTATTTACTCTCTCAAAGATTTGCACAGCAGCAGCATGGTTAGCTTCTTTCATCTTCTGCTCATGAAGGCGACCCTTTATTCACAAGCACAGTGACTATTACACACCAAGAAATAATTTTAGCTCCACACTGCTCAGTGGTTTCAAAATGACAGCACTGGCAGGGTGCTTTTAGTTCAAGTTTGAACTAGTAAAATTTATAACTCTAGCAGAACTTCTGCAAGATGTTCAGTGAGACCTACTCACAAGAAGATTTCATTAAATCTGTGAGAAACTACTCAAAGCTGGCACAAAGAAGATATTATAAAAGGAGGAAATAAAGGCAGAAAAGGCACAAAATCATAAGGTCTGTACATAAGCTAACAAATTACAGTCCATAATGAGTTGCAAATTTATTTTCCTAACAATAGATTTTTTATTTCCTGCGAGTATTTTGCTGAAATTATGATGAAACAGTGTCAGAGAAACTGCCCAACAGATTAGGAAAAGCCTGCTGACTGTTGTATTTGAGGTTAATTCTTCCGAATGCATTCCCAAAATTTCAGACAAGCCAAAGGTAAAAAAAAAAAACAAAAAAAACCTATCATCTCTCCCAATACTTTTTGACATATCAGTAAGTCTCTTCTGGAATGAGGGCAAGGAGCAGTACAGTTAGTCACCTTACTACAGAGTGAACAAGTACCAACTCTTTCCCATGAACCTTGCAATGGTAGTATCTGAGAGATCAAAGCATCAAATTATGTCCTTGAAGATCTGTAGGCACAGTCTAAAAAGGAATGGAAGGAACTCCAGGTATTGGACTGACAAAGGCTCAAGAGAACAAAAGTGAAAACCTGTCTTACACTTTCTTAAAATGGATCACCCGAAGTGTGTTAGTGTCAGACCCAAGACAGCAGCTCTGTAACCCACTTGCAAAGGATTCCCAAGAAAAGGCCACCAAGAATAAAGTATTTTTTATTAATAAAGGTAGATTAGTTTCCCTTTTTATTACCTGAAGTAAAGTATATAATAAATAAATTTCAATTGATTTACAATAGATTGTATTTGTTCTTATGGATAAGAACCAAACTAAGGACTTGAAATTACATTTCTATTTAAAATCCTGCACATCTTTGTCTCAAAACTTTAAGAATATATGAAAAGGATAAAACACATAAAAACCATAAAAAGTTCATTATAAAAATTGATAATCTGTACTTCCTACATGCACAGTAACAATCTAAACATTTAGAGTTACACCACTTGCATGAAAGCTTTTTGAATAAGCAAATTCAAGTGATTTATTATTACATTTTTGTTCTGTCATAATACAATTCAAAGTTTAGAATTAAATGCTTCTATATTGTGAATTCTTATTGAATTTTTATATACAATTAGATCAGGGGAAAACTACAGCCTTTGAAGATACTTGTAACACATTTTTTAAGCATGATGTCAAGGGACATGCTTAGTACCTGTGAAGGAACTAAGCCAATGTAGAGGAAATTTGATTACAAGAAGTGATGAGACTTAAAAGCAAGAGTAGGATCAACAGCACTGATCAGCAGTACTCAAACTGGTACATACTAATAAATGTGCCTGAATCAAGACCAAAGGGCTTGTGCTCCAAGGCCAGAGCATGCAAGACTGATCAGCAGCAGATCTACAGTCCATAACCAGATGTATCATGAAAAGCATGACATACACACCTCATTTATCCCAACCCAAGACAGACTGTAGCCATAAAGACAGTCAGAATGAAGAAGCGAAGACAGCAGGCAGCAATCTTGCCCAAGATTTATGGAGGATGAAGCAAACAAGATTCTGTGGCAAAAGATGACATCTTAACACCTGTCTGACTCCTATAAAGTACAGAAGATGTGTCTAAGAACAGTTCAGCACCAACATATACAGAGGATTCAAAAAAATTAGGTTTGTTGCAGTCCATGTCACACTCCAGTGAACCCAGCCAGATCACTTGGACACAAATCTTGGTGTTTAAAAGGACATGATGGGATGTGAAAGAGATCTAAGACAAAGGAGCATGTGTGACTAAGCACTAGATATCACCTTTCATGAGGTCTCACACTAGATTTGGTAACATTAGCTTCCTGTGCTAGTATCATTACTAGTGGAAGCAAATTTACTTGTGATTGTCAATATAATACACAAGGAACAGTGACCAAATTCATCAACTATAGCAGGCATGATGTTTTCCTTATCACTTCCAATTCAGGGTTTAAATACCTCCCTAAGTTCAGACAAAAAGCACAATATTTTTGTTTACCTGATGTGCATAAAATGCCGCCACAGGCTTCATACCCATGCGATAGGCCTCTCCAGCCTTTTTCAAACATTCCTGTCTCTTTTGCTGGTGACAAAAAGCTTCTGCTCTTAAATCATCATACTGTGGATACTCAAAGTCTTGAAACATTTCACATAAAGGATCATCCTCTTCCTTACTTTTTTTTGCCTGTAGGAATTCATATTGTTGAAGTTACAGGTGCATTGTAGGGTGTTTTCATTAGCATCGTTTTGGCTATGTTTATAACTATGGTTAAAAAAATATAAATACCTTCTTCTCACGGTTCTTTGCAGCACTGTAGGAAGAAACAATTTCATTTTGCTGAGCAGTTTCTTGAGCTATAACTGTTTGTACAGGATCTGCCTCCAGAACACAGTTCAGAAACTGTTCAGTTTGTTCTAAAGAGTAGCTGTAAAGGATAAATGAAGTCCGTGACTTTACAAATATCTATTAATAGCTGCTATAGTTATCTAAATTCATTATAACAAACATTGATATTGTTACAGAACTAGATTACAATGAAAATAAACACTGGAATGGAATATTCCAGCTTATTAAAGAAAGGCTTGCAAACTCCTTGTAGGCCATTACTGGCATCAACACACATGCAGTCTTGGTTGACTGCAACATAACTGAGGGGCACTTGAACATTAAAAGGAAAATTACATAACTGAAATAAATTGCATCCTACCCTAATCAAAGAGATATTAATAAATGCTGCTCTTTGGGCTGAGTAAGATAGTTCATCTTAAATCTTCTCTGGTCAGGGTTAGATAGTTCAAACTAATTTAAAACTAGCTCAGTTTTCTGAAACCCTAATGAGGGAAAATCCTTGTATTTTTAGTCAAACTTTGTTATCAAATGTAATTAAGTAAGACATCAGTTGCCAACACTTTCTAATAAGCCATTTTTCTTCTTTATTCTTGCTCTTTAGTAAGCTAACAAGAACAGACTGATCAAAAGTAAAGACAGATTTTGGGAAAGACAACATTATGAGGACAATTTTGAATGTGAAAAATGAGATGGTGAAATGTTTGAATTATAAAAATGGATGAAGGATATATTTTAAACAGGAAAGATTTTTATAACAACCTGGACAAGCAGCATGACTGACAAGTAGGTATGCAAACCCATATGTACAGACAGACATTCAAATGGCCAAGGATGAAAAAAGATGTTTCTCTTGAAAAAAAAAGTTCCCTTCACAGAAACTTGGATTTAAGAATGTAGACATATATCCCAGAAACATAATGCAGAAGAGAGAAAGAGAATGTCAACAGGAAGGCATAGAGAGATGGTTCGTTCCCTCAGAGCAGCTGCAGTAACCAGAAAAGTACTCACAGGTAACACCAGGTGATGGCTGTGTTTTCCTCTTGGGCAGCTGCCATTTCCTGCAATCCTACTATTATCACACCCACTCATTTCTCCCACTAGATTTAAAGCCCAGCTCTCAAGAAAATATGCAGTTCCACTGACAGTCAAGCAGTGGTCAACAGCAAGAGACATTCTTCTCCCAGTGAAAGAAACTGTCTATTCTGCCCTAAAAAGAAATGTGTCTAAACTGAGTTTTATACCCTTTTTGCCTTTAAACCAACTAGCTTTTATTTAGAGTAACAAAAAGTACTACTTTGCAAAAAACCATTCTTTAGTAGCATCATAACTCTCAATATTTATGACTGTAACTGAGTACCATTTTTACAAAGAAGTAATAGGATTTCTTACTTGTTGTCCCTGAAGACATCCATTAAGAAATTTTGATTAATAGTTGGAAACATCTCAAAAAGCTGCTTCTCCTTTAGTTTAGCAGCACAGTCTTTTCTGGCTGTAGAAGGAACACGATTCTACCCAAAAGACAAAAGAAATATATTAAAAGTTCTTCATTAGAAAAAAGTACAGTAAAGGTGGAGCCAATCCAACTTTGCCATTTTTTGTTACAATTCAAAAAGCATCTACTCAGTTGGTATGCACCCACAGCAATGACAATGTGCCATACCAGCCTGCCACACTGATCAGCATAAAGTAAGGACAGGTGAGTTGTATCATACACCACTGCAGTACTCTGCAGTCTTTTGAAGTAATGCAGCTGGAGGTCCCCCATAATTTGGATGAAGTAAAATGAGGATTTTTAGGAGGGATTTAGGTTTTGGAATTTATTCCCTGCCAGTCCATTAAGTCCAGTGCTAAGCTTGTGCAAAGTCCACCTCTTTTCTCTATACTGAGGGCCTGGGATTGAAACAATACCTTATTGTTAAGCAGCATAAACAATTTTGGTTTGATGTATCTGAAGCTGTGTCTATAATAAATATTCCTACTTGTCATCTAATTATAACCTAGAATCAATTGGACTGATCGTTCCAATATTCAGATTTTTAAAAAAAAAGAAAAAAAGTGATCAAAATAAAGCCAAGCTCCATGAATTCAAATTGAAAGTAAAGCTGTGAACGTGACATTTGTTGTTATCAGGAGGGCACATACATGCAGTTCAAAGAAAGAATCCACAAGCCATTTTCCAAGTACAGGCTAATTCATACAACTTCCTACACCAGTTCAGAGCTCCTCTACTTTAGGACAGCTGCTTATCAGAGACCATTACAAATAAGAACACCTGTTCTGAACATCAGTGGGGCAGTAGAGAGCAGTATCAGGCACAAGCCAAACAGGCAAGGTACAGGAATTCTGTGTGGAAAACAAAGAGCTAGTAAAAATCTATTAAAGAGTTACTTTACAAGTGGGTACAGAAACTTGTTGGAGATTAACCTCAATTACTTATTTTAATGTCTCATCTGTTAGGATGATTATTGTGGGTTCTCCTAACTAACAAAAAACCCCCAACATTACAGCCAATTCAGTACACTTCTAAACAAGGCATGGAGCCAACTAAGAACTTTTTTTTGATATTGCTGTCACAATGAAAAGCATGGAAGATCATAATGATCTTTGGTTTTAGCTGAGCAACCAAAAAACAATTCAACCAAACACAAATGCTAGCCTGGATATGTAGCATGATCTGTTTGTGAAACAACCAAAATATTATATTCTAAATGAGACTGTATTTTTCAAACAGAACCATCTATCTCAAGCAAACTCCTGTATCACAGTTATCAACAATACGAATTGGCATGCATTTGTCTCATAAATTCAAGGTGTAATCAGCAGCACAGGGATGAGTCACCAAATAAGACATACTCTATTTCACTGTAAGTAATTAATCTAAACCACATTAAAAAAATGGTGCTATCCATACCAGGTCCTCTCTCTCCTGCATTGCTATTTCTTCAGAAATTATTTGTCTGAGAGAAACTTTCTGAATCTGAGCATTCCAGTGATCCATAAATGGAAAAACATCTGATGTTGCTGGGGTTTTTGTCTGTATATCATTAGATGTGTCTGCAGCCAAGCTCGATTTCTTCTTCTGTATTTTGCTGTCTGCATTCTGAGATAACAGCACTTCTGAGTCATCTGTATCTATCTGCTGAAACACTGTAGGACATTCAGAAGCAATAAAAGTAGGGTGACAAAACACATTAGGTTATATATACGTGCAAAGCCAAAATAATTAAGACAAGTTTTTCAACCTATACAGTTTGAGCTTTGTTAAAACAAGATTATTAATGCTAAAACAAAAACCAACAAATTGCTTTCACCTTCTCCACTTCCATTTTCAAAAGACTGATCATCTTTATCTATTTCATGAAACAAAAGAAAACCATCAGACTTCCTCACCAAATTTTCAAGTGCTAAGACATATCTTACAGCTGTAAATCACCTTGCACATACATTAAGTGGGGGCTTGTTTGCTTTTATAAATGAATCACTGACTCCTATGTTTACCTGCCTTTCTTCTAGAACTTAAGGACAGATGCTTAACAATCTCATTTTCCACTTCTACAAGTTAATGGCAACAGCATTGTTTGGTCACTAGTTTGCACCCACACTGCAGTCCAAGTCTGCAGTGGGGTTCTGCCATAGAGGGACATTTCTTCTGGGAGATGAATGAAAACTGGACTGCAAGAGATGTTAACACTTTTTAAACAAGGCATCCATCTTCCTGCTAAAATCACCTCTGATGAACAAGGTGTCACTGATGTATTCCTGACCTCCCTTCCTTCCCTGCAGAAATCTTACTCTGCTAGTAATTCTCAGGTTGTGCCTTTTCTTGCCACAGAGAATTCCTACCAAACAACTGTCTGCTTCAACCAGAGTTTCTCCAAGTTTTCTGAATGACACAAAATTATAGGCTTTATCTGGAACTAGTGATTCTGCTTATAATTAACTCCTCTCCCCTCCCCCACACATCACAAGAGATTGGTAAATGGATCCAAAGGCAATAAAATTTAGTCTAATAAATAAAGTCATCATTTTTCAACGGATGGAGTATTTGCAACCTTAAGTTTCAAATAATTAAATGCTTTTATAATGAACATTAAGTATTTTTACAATTAAAAGAAATACGTGACATACCTTCTGCAGACGACTTACATGATACATCTCTCCTCTGACGCTTCTAAAGAAAAACAGTAAAATCATGAATGTTTGAAGTTATGAATTTTGCAGGAAAACTTTGCAAGTGTTAGCTTCTAATTAAAGCAGTTTCAAAATAAGGTCTCGCAATATTTCTCAAAGATTCAGTATTTTAAAAAAATGTATTTAGGAAAAGTAATTCTGAAGTGAAATTTGTAAGCTGAAATTATCTTTCTAAAAACACATCAAACCAGAGAAACATGCCCCACTGCTAAGATTTTATAGCCTTAATTAGATAAATCAAGCAAAAATTTAGCCAAAAGGCATTCCAAGTTTCACAGAGCTGTAAAGGAACATAAGTTAGAGAACTCATCTCAATTGTTGCATGTGGAGATGTTTTGTACAGAGAATAATTAATCAAAGAATTGTTTTTACAGGTCAAAAAACCAATAAGGATTTTTGGCCAGTGGAATTCTTCATCAATCTTGTAGTGAAATTGTGCACTATGATCCTTCTTTTTTAAGAATCTTGTTTTCATGATGAGGCACTCATGACCTCCCTTAAAACATCTTTCAACAGCTCCAATGATTATGACATACTGATACACTCCACACATTTTACAAACTACTATTACATTTTATCATTGTTCTTGCAAAGATAACACCTTTAGACCAAGACATATGCAGACAAATGGTCTGATAAAATACAGGCATGCACAATGTACCATAAACAAGAAATCTACTGACCAGAATAGATTCTTTCCATTTTTCATGAATCACTTTTGCCAAATTCAGATCAATATGAACCACACAATCCTCAACAGTTAGTGATCCTTGAGAAACAAAGAGAATATATTCATTAAAAGCATTCTATAAAAACTTATGTAAGCAATTAAAGTACAGTATCCTAGACTTATTAATTTTAACTTGGATATTCTACATAAACTGGTCATGCCTAAAAAAATTGTAAACAAAAAAGCACATTCCACAGAAATTGTTTTCAGGTGTTCAAAAACTCAGAAAGGCTAGGAAAGAAACAAGTTAACATTAACTGTATATTGTTGAAATATGGCTACCTGGACAACAGTATTTTTCCTTCTCTTTTCAATTTGTCTAGCAGACCCTTCTTTTACAAAGCCATTGTTAATTGAAAACAGTTTCATCCACAAAACTGTGATTCCCCCTGTTCCATTGCAATCCACATGGCAACTGGTTTTCTGTACAACATACCCACCACAGCCCAACAGCAGTCACATCCCTCCTTTCCAACACATAAACTCAGAGAGACAAACTCCAAACATCCCCCCAAACTCTAAAGGAAACAGCAGAAATTATCATGGTATCATAACAAAAGCTCTTTTTCCTAAAAACGGTATTTCTCACCCTTTCAAAAATAAAAAAACCGAGAAGCATGTATGTGTCAAATAAAAATTTTGGGCATACTTCGGACACAATAAAACACTTTTCTGCTATAAAAAACCAACTTTTTTTTAAAGGAGATAGGCACATAAGGCAAAGAGGCCAGTAATCAAACCCACCAATAAATCAGGTATCCAGGGTTTCACATAAAGCAATCTTCAAGATGAAAGATGGAAATGAGAAAAAAAAGGATAAAGTGTGGGGAAAAAAGAGAGAAAAACATCAAACTTATATTCCTCCTATTTTCTTTTTTCCTTTTTCTATCACTCTTTAACTTCTGAGATGCATGTTCAAGCTGCTTATGACTTCCTTAACCATAATCTGCCAGCAGACGGATCTGTTGTCATCTTTTCAAGGACACAGCCAACTTCATCTCCCTTAACCATCCATCTTCTTGTTCCCCAACTTATGTGATGCCTAAAGGTTTTTTTTTCCCTTTCTTCTTTCCTAATCAGCCACAATTTGCATATTCCTTATCATCTAAATATCTCTTCAGAGTTTGAATATAAGCTCAAAGGCCTGTTGCTCAGAATGCAAATAAGCAAATATATTTTTACTTTGAAGTATGTGCATGTACAAAAAGACAAAGGCAGAAGGTACCACTACTGCACTTATATTTTATGCCATGCTTAGTTAAGTTTCATTTCTGCATTAACATCAACCGCCAGTATCATGAGGAGTTACAGGAATCTACTCCCTAAAAATCAAGGATGAAGATAAAAAAACACAGGCAAAGAAAGAAAGGTTTACTACCTTTTTTTTTTTTTTTCATAAAAACATGTATATAATTACATCATACCTGCATCAATGCCAACAGGTCCAAATATCTCTTTCAGCTGGAGTGCCAATTCAGGAGGCAATGTTAGTTCTAGGCAATCTATACTGAAGGCTGCATGTGATGCTGGTATAGGGCTTTGTCTCTTGGCTTTAGTTGCAGCCCAGCTTGGAGTGTCAATCTCTTCTTTACCACATATCTCCCTGGAATTCTCCTGAGTTTCTTTATCCTTCTCCAGTTCTTTACTGCTGCTAGGACCAACCAGAGGCGCACGATCCATTTCCAGTAACAAACCAGTCCCTTTGGAATTTTTGGCATTGCTTTCTGAAGGGTTACTGTCACTTTCATTGTTTAATTCAGATTTCAAATTGGTAGAAGTTGTGTTAGGATCATGAGGCAAAACTGCATCAAGTTGTAAAAGTGATGGCTTATTTACAGTTTCTTCAAGAGGACTCTCCCTCCCTCCCTTCTGCTTTCCTGAAACAGACAGCTCAATGACACCTGCTGCTGAGCTGCTTGTGTTAGTTCTAGGAGCTGAATCCACAGAATTTTTCACTTCCACTGAATTATCCAATGAGGTAGCAGTGAATGAGTCAGAAACATCAGAACTTGTCACAGCTGTCTTGGCAGCCCTACTTTCTGCAATGCTGAGTGGTGAGTCCTTGCCTTCTGAAGTCTCAAAAGTATCACCAGCCCCAAGTACTTGTGGGGCTTGTTTGCAGTCTTTGAGATTCTCATCACAGTTTATACTTGCCTTGAAATCAAGGTCTGTGGCCACTGGCTCAGCCTCACTTACCTGAAAGCTCTCAGTATCAACAGCTTTACGTAACTTTTCATCAGAGTCTAACAGCAGACCCGTGGCCCAGTCTATGTCTTTGTTACATCTTTCATACAGATCTTTCAGAGCTTCAAATGAAACAGACTCAAAGAGCTTACAGAGTGTATCTAGTTTTTCAGACTCATCAATATTGATAAGCTCACTTTCCTCCACAAAAGTACTTTTATCATACGTAACTCGATAGGGTATTTTTTCCTGAGAATCTGAGACATTATCTATGTCTTTGGGTTTGAAGCCATCTAACCTCCCATGCAGTATTTTTGTTGTCTCAGGAAAAAGCATTTTCTTTTCTAATCTCCACAGGAGAGCAAAGTCCTGTGATTCAGTCTGTGAATAGCTACTTTTTTGCCTACACAAGTCTGTTTCCTGTTTCTCTTCTGCCAGGTTAAGTTTAGACAAGTGGTCCTCTTCTCTGGGATGTGGCAAGCTGCTGTTTGTAAAGGTGAGGGCTAATTTGTGATGTTTCCTTGTTCTCTTATTTTGCTGGGATTTTTCCTCACTTACTGTTTCACTACCTACTATTTCCTCTTGGTGTACAGGCAAACTCCTTGTATCTGGTTGCTCTTCAGTGTTCACAGGTGACCCATGAATCACATGTACAGTTTCAAGAGCATTCATATTAGTGTCATCTTCAGTATTTCTGTCTTCATCACACTGATTTAAATTTGTCTTTCTCATTCTCCTTGACCTTTGCTGTCTCTGTTCTAATGAGGCTGAGACAGGCCAATATTCTAACATTTGCAATTCTGGTGTAACTTTATCTGAACTAACAGAGTAACAGCTACAGGGTAGACTTTCATCCTCATGTCCTTTCTCAACAGTACATGTCTCAGGCAGGCCCACTTGCTCTTTACCTATCTCAGAATGCTGTTGACTGGGAGTTTCACCTTCCTTATCACTCTTCAGAGGAGATTTTTCTAGTCTTCTAGATCTTTTGACTCTCTGTCCCATTGTTTGTTCCATGGGCCAGTCACCCAGAAAGTTTAGTAGTTCTGGTTTTCCTGATGTGTCAAAAGCCGAACTGCTTGGTTCCACCGTGTTACTCGTTTGTGTTGATTTTGGTTCCATACACATTCTGCCCAACTGTTCAACTGCAGTTTGAACTTTGAGACTGTTGTTATCACTGTGTTCCTCAGCTCCACCTGTGTGTAAGTTCACAGTCTCTTCAGCTGGAATCACATCAACCTCATCCATTTCTGCATCAGTATTTTCTTCTGTTTTTAATCTCTTTTCTTCTGTTTTTAATCCCTTTTCTTCTTTCTTCTCCAAGGGCAGCTCTCTTTTGATGCAATCTGATAAATTAATTTCCAAGTCATCTTGAACAGTACTGTTCTCAGAACTGTGTTCCACTGAGATATTTTCCATTTCTTTTTCCTCTTTCTGAAATTGCTTGGGGTCACAACTACTTTCTAATGTTAGAGAAATACTGGGAAAAGTTTTATCAACTTCAGCTAATTCAATAGGCTCCACCTCAGAAGCAAAACATTCTTCTTCCTTTACATCAGAATGTGCCTCTCTCTTTCTGAAAGACAAATTGGAATGAAATATGAACCCATTTCAAACCTTCTTAAAACATTTGTCCACATTTTTAACTCCAGTTAGAGACAGCATAGAGAGTTTAACCTAGTTAGACTTCTAGTAGAAGGAAAACAAATTTATAACTAGCTGTAACTCCGACACTCCTCAACAAAAAAGGAGCTAAGCAAAGATGAACTTTCTTTAGTAAGTACTTTCTTAAGTAACTTTCTTTTGTGCTCTTCTTACTAGAGCACAGGGCTAAGAACACTTTCTCAGGAGTCAATCTCCCCCCCATCCCATTTCCAGCATTCAGTTTTGTATCAAAGCACTTTGCTGCCAGACACTTCCTCATTCAGATCAGCAAGTCTGGTAAATATACTTTTATCTAGTGACTGTTGCTCTCTCCTCTTGGCTTAATGCTAAAGACAGTCTAGACATTAACTAGGAGAGAATGTGCCATTTCTTGTCAAACAATTTTTTACAATCAACTACATTCCGTTAATTATCATTTCAAATACATCACACATGCAAAACCCAAGTGAAATAATAACTGAAATCAAATCTGATTTCCTGTGTGTCCTAGTTTTGGCCAGAACATGGAGGTTATTTTATACCACCTCACGTCATTGCTGGAGCAGGAATAGGAAGAGGAAGGGGGAGCAAATGAGCAGTGAGTGTGTGGTTTGGGAGTCTCAGTGGGGGCACTGAGCTGGGGATTGCCATTCCTGAGCAGAACACTGTGCACTACAATCCACAGCACAATCCAGACTGGCAACTACAGAACAGTCCTGGATACAGCCAATGGAAACCTTGGCAAGTTTAAATCAAGTATACTGAAGAGCAAGTAAAACCTGTTACTACTGCACAGAGAATACACCTTCTACCACCAAGATATAATCTAATATCAACATACAAACTTGGAAATTGTCATTTGCTCTTATTTGGGACAACATTCTTCTAAAAAACAATTTAGAGATTTTAAGTGTTTTTTTATCTATAGCATACATCCAACAACACATTTCTAAGATAACAGCAAGTCAGTCAACATTGGCTTCTTGAAAAGTAACACTGCCATAATGGGAGGCTTTCAAAAGCATTGGAAAGTTGACTAGATCCCTTAACTACTCATTTCTGACAATCCTGAAATTCTTAAAAATTAAAAAAACCATGCAGGGATTTTTTTGTGTTACTTAACTGTCTTTTTAAATGCATTCACCATTTGACATTATTACCCAGGTTTTGTTGCTAAGAAGCTAAAAGGCTGCATTTTTAGTCTTTTATTTGATGCTATAAAGCTAGTGAGAGAATCTAACCTCTGGCTTTCCTCCTGACAAGGATCTTCACTCCAATCAGCAGCTTCTGATTTGTCTGGAACTGAAGAATCCAATATTGATCTAACAGTAAGGCAGCGTTCATACCGTTCCAACATTCTTTTGATCTTTTCTTTAGATACACCATGAATGTTTCTCCTATGAATTGAAAATAAACAAATATAAAGCCATTTCAAATTTCTGTATTACAATGACAAAGGAGAATAATTTAATAGATTTACAGCAAGACTAACCAAAGAATTCAGGGAGCCAGATGAAAAGCTGTGAGACAGCAACTCTTTCTGTATCAGTGCACTAAGGCATTG
This sequence comes from Molothrus aeneus, assembly GCF_037042795.1. Taxonomy (NCBI): domain Eukaryota; kingdom Metazoa; phylum Chordata; class Aves; order Passeriformes; family Icteridae; genus Molothrus; species Molothrus aeneus. The sequence goes on from NC_089649.1 coordinate 50,589,297, forward strand.
CAAACAGGGCACATCAGACAAATTGCTGCTCCACTTTTCCACCCCATCTGGTCTCCCTGTACTGCAGTTAGTTGGATGTTTTGCATAATACTAAAATCTAAAACTGTACTAATAATGCATCTTCCTCAAAGAAGTTTCAGAAAACACACTATATCAGATCCTGACAGTGATGCAGGATACCAAACTGGGTACAGAAGACTTCTGAATTCAGTCTTCTTTCCTTGGTTTTGCTAAACAAAGAACTCGTTGAGCCTTGAAGAAAACCTATTCACCTATTATTCTGGACACCCTTTGGCCAGAAATTTTCACTAACTCTGTTAAGCACCAATTAGCACTATGTTCTGCTGCAGTGCCACCTAGAACAAGTGAATCTTGCCAAGGATAGTAAAAGAGAAATTGAAAATACAGAAGAAAAAGTTTAACTTATTTTAAAAAGGAAAATAATCTACCTTACCTCACTTTAAAAGCAGCGAACCTTAAGCTAATCATGCAAATTCAGATGACAACATATACTATAAAATCAGAAAAGAACTTCTGTTGGAAGGGACCTCTGGAAGTCCCATACTTCAGTCTCCTACTCAGAGAAAGTACAGCTAGATCAGGTTGCCCAGAGCTTTTTGGCTGATTTTGAATATCCGAAATGACTGAAAGTCTATAAACTCTATGGGCAAACTCTTTCAATACCTAACCACCTTTAAAATAAATGTTGGGCTTTTTTTAATGTAATCTAGAGTTCCAACTTGATGACGTTTCGTTTGTCCTATCCCTGCACAACTCTTTTTAGTCTTCTCTATAATGTTTCAAAAGGTAGCTGAAAACAACACAATTATTCTTCTTCAATTATCTCTGCTTAAGGCTGAATAAACTACTCTTGCTCAGTTCCATATCACCTGTGAATTTGCTAAGAGTGCACCCTGTCCCAGCATCCAAGTCATAAAAATGACATTAAAGAGCTGCAGTCCCTCCCCAGAGGGACATAGGCCTTCACTTTGCTCACACAACATTTGAACCTGGCATCTAGCCAATTTTCTCATTATATTTTCTTATGTTTTATTATTCACTTACATAGGGTTTATGTCTTGCTGATTTCAGCCCTAAGTAATAGAAAGTCCTGCTAAAGAAGAGGTAAGCAACAATGATGATGCACCTAAGAGGTTTGTCCCTCTTAGGCCACGAGGTGCTGACTGCCCTAAATTCAATGACAGCAGAAACACTTCAACTAAAGCAACAGACCAGGATGCAAAAACAGACCCAACCTGACATAATTTTTGCAACCTCACTGACCCAAAGGAACAGCCACTATACCTTACATGCCAAGAACTCTAATAATGAAAACATCACAGTGTCTATTGCTAACAGTACCTTTTGCATGTAACTGAAGTGACAGAAGATCTTATAATACTTACATTAAAAATTCCACAAAATATCATTAAAAAGCTACTTATTATCACAAAAATTTTGACAGATACCTTGCTACTTCACTAGCCATTGTACTAAACGACACCTTTTTCAAAATCATAGCTTGTACTGTCCAGTATGTTATTTTCCTTTACATTCTTACCTTTCAAGTTCTTTTGGTTTAAACTTCCACCAAGTGTCTGGTTCTCGGAACATTACTTTGTATTTGAACTGCTGAGCCTGAATAAAGATATATAATATAAAACAGAACATGCCACATCACCCATTTCTTATTTCTATGACAAAGCACACTATATGCATAGCTTGCATACCTATGGAATAAAACATTTGGAATAAACGTTTTTGTTCAGTGTTGCACTTTGGTTTATATAAACTGAGATTTTTAAAAAAACATTTATGTATCTCTTACCATAAAATTAAATGTGTGCTATAAAATTAAATGTGTGCCATGATGTGTCTTCTGAGACAACACTGCAAAACATCATCTCTTTCCAGATACAGCATACACATTTCTACACAGCCTCTCCAAGACAGAGGAAAGTGGAAAGTGCACAGCTTACATTCAGAGCTGACCAGATGTGAACCAGCTCCAAAACAAGCAATTCAGTTATATTAGCACAGCTATTGTGGACAGCCTTCCTGCCACATGGGAAACTTGACCAAGCTGCAAGTAAATGGTTTCTATATAGTTCAGTCTCATCATGACAGAAAAGGAGCCTAAGGTCTAATCAGGAGAAACACGGCAAGTACTGTGCTGTTTCTCCCCATTCCTGTTTTCAGAAAAAATTCTTTTCACTGTACCAAACACTGCACTTCTGTAAGAACTCTTGCTGCATCTTGATTTCAGCAAACAGCAAAATGAAAGACATAACTTACAAAAGAACTGCTTATCTGACAGTTGCTAATAAATGCAAGGATAATAAAATAAACATTTTATTAACAAAAATTATGTGTGTCAAAGTCTCACTGTTCATTAATCCATTAGCACATGCAGCACATGTAAGGTATCTGCTCAAAAGCTGTCAATTATTTGTACTACACTCTCTGCTGTGTTTCTGTAACAGGCAAGGAGAAATCCCAGACCACATTATAATATTTTTTGCACTGTATTATTTCAGTTAATCAGAACCAATTCGATAAAATAATGTTCTTCTAACTACCAACCAATATGGTTAATGATCAAGAGCAAAATACACTCTAGACTTTAAAAGTGTTGATATCCATTTAAAAACTATTAAGTGAAAAGGTAGGATCACTTCAACAAAAAGTATTAAGTAAATCTGCATAACTACAAGCAAGCTAGCAATATTTGGTAACTCTAGCCTCCAACTGGTATCTGCCTCTATGTTATATTTAGGATGGAACTGAGTTTTCAAGTTTTACAAAGCATCACACATCACTCACTCATTCATTACTGTTGACTGCATTTCTAAAGCAGCTTCTAATTTTACTGATCATATAAAAGAGGAACAAAATCCAGTTTCTTCAACAACATTTGCTTTTGGCCCCAAGAACAAAGCACTTGGCTTTGGCCTCTGGTAACTAGGCCAGGTTAATGCTCATATACCACATGACACTGAGTCATGCAACACAACATGACACTGAGCAATATGAGTCCATGCAACACTGGCTTTTTTACTCCAGACTTCCTTGTGGAATAGAAGCTAGACTGTGAAAGACACTCCCATTTTAAAACATACATTGTTGCTATGCTAGACAATAATCTCTTTTCACCTTGGTCATATTGTAATACTAACCAAAGCAACATAAGGCTTCATCTCCCATGCTTGTATGTTTGTGTTGTCAATTATTATAGGAGAGATTCGTATTTCAAACGCTTCTTTGGCTGAAAAATACACATGTACAAAACAAGGTAATACAGTTAATTTCATTACAATAGGATGAACATATTAATACTCATTCTCTAAGTTTGTTCTATTTTTATGCAGATAATCCATAATGATTAACCACTGTGTAAAGAACTCTTGCCATAGCTTGATCTGTTTCAAGGCCCTTTATTTCAGAAATCCCCCCTCACATGTAAAACTACTGAGATATGGCATTAGCTTTTGAATTAACATATGTATGATAATCAAGGAATGAAAATGCAGATGTAAAATGCATCAAGATGACTAATCAATCAGTAAATTAAACTAAAAAAACTACATGATCACCTTAAAGTGGACTTCTTTGTTGCATACAAAATTCTTGGCTTTATAACAGTCTTAAGATTAGTCCACTCTGTAAACTGTATAAAATATGAAAAACCAAAAGAATTATTGTACTTTAAATACACATTAATGAAATGTATAGAACCACTCACTTTGAGACACAGCACCATGTTTCTGTAGCCATGTTACAACATGTCTGAACAATCACAGTTCTTGCTGAATCCCACATTTATTATTTAATTTCTCCACTAGTAGAAATTTGATGGCAGAAAAGGGATCATGGTTCAAATTTAGCAAGTAAAAGCTTAAAAAGACTTGTTCTATGGTGAGTTTAGCACAGGTCACTGTCAAAAAACCCCCATCCAATTATGAAATGGGGAAAAATAATTTATTCTCTCTTGCTCTTATAATTTTGTTTAAATTTGACAACAATTTTGTGTACAAGAGAAAAAAAAAGATAACTAAGAGCAGGAAGATATCTGTGTATTATTTGTGCATTCGTTATGTACTGCATATGTATATTATAGATCATCTCAGAAGAAATAGTTCTGGGAGATGGTGTAGGTAACCACTCTAGAAATGGGACACCACCCAAAATATGTACCATTATAAAATCTGAGGACAAAACATACTCTTGACAAAGACAGTGGCATTTCTAATTGCAAAACACACAATGAGCAGATGACTTCTGAGTTTGTGCTCATATTCTTTTTCCACATATATTAAAAAATACTTCTACAATGGGGTAAATGCTCGTCACATAACAAGCCAGGCAGATTTTTAAACAGCACACAAGATCTGAACTGTGAGCAAGCTAATCCCTTATTTATGTCTCACCTCTTTTCCTGTTCCACTCATGTGCTTCCCCTAAGCAATCAGGATCATAATGGTATTGTCCATGTTTGTAAAAGTAATCATCAGTACTAAGAATGATTCCACCTGGGTTATCCTCAAGCAAATTCCTGTGAAAGATCAAGAAATAAACAGCTTTTTCCCCTTCTCCTCCCAAGCTGCAATGTCTACTACCATACATACTTTTTTTTAGACTCTAGCACAAAACTAAAATTATTTGGAATGGAAGCAGCAAATGTAGGTAAGAGAAGGAAAAAAATCAACCTCCAAGCAAATATGATCTATAATAATTTCCTTCCCTTGTTTTTTCCAAAGGCTGAGGATTATCTAGGGGAGAGAGCTGATACAGTTTCCCTACATGTCTCTCATTTCAAAACATCAAGGGAGATATTTTTCCATCTACATGTAGTGACATACTTTCACACTGACAAATATCCTGTCTTAATTGCATCACATGTTTCAGGTGTCAGTCAAAAGGAGTCTTAGTTCAATCTAGGCTTTTAGAAAGTAAGAAAAGGAATCAAAAATTCCCCCCAAGAAGCTTAACATATACTACTTATACAATAAAAGTTACACAGTGAAAGGGGAATTTCTGCCTGTAAAGAGCTGGCATATTTCTATCAGTGTTATTCAATGAAAACACTCAAAATAAACTGGGACTGAAAGAATACAGCAGACCTAACACTACAGCAATGATGCTCTGCTGACAAACTCCTTTGCTCAGTGATAGAAGTTAAAGCTTATCATTCCTATTTCAATTTCCAGTAGGAAAGGACCTGCAAGCAACTCTTCTTTCAGCAATTATTATTACCTAACATACTGCATGTACTGTGTAGCTTGCAATTAGGGTTTACACATTACTATTTACAAGTGTCAGAAAACTGTCTCTGCCTATGCCAAATCCTGTACATGATAAAGCAATTTTTTTTAGAAGCTCACAATATAAATGTTCTACCTTGCCAAATATGATTTTCCTGATCCTGGAACACCTCTGAGAAGAACAAGTACTTGACCTATTAGTTGCATCTTTTTTCTCATCATGTGACAAACACGTGGTTGCTGTGCTTGCGGGAGGTTCAATTTTGAGTTTCTATCTTGATTTCCCCATACCTTCAGAGAAGAGCTGCCATCCCAGGCATTTGAAACCACTGGGGAGGAAAGAAAAGGTCCTTTTTCTGAAGTTCTACAGTCAGAAATAGGTCTCCAGTGCCCTGGACTGGCAGCCACAGGAATTACAAAACTGTGACTTCCACTGGATGGATAAAACACAGGAGCCATGAGATTCCAGTGTTGTTGAGATTGATCTGATGGTGTAGGAAAATTTAAGTTATAACCCTGCTGAGTTTGCTGAGCATCTGCAGGTTTTTGTGTTTTGAAACTGGATGTTTCAGGAGAGATACACGCCTCTGGAAGAGAAGCACTCTGGTGGCTGCTAAAGGCAGTCACTGCATCTTCATGTTGTTCCAGGCATCTTGAATTAGGATCTTCAGAAACAGCTACTCCAAGTTCCACAAGTCTTTGGGAGGACCCACAAGAAGCAGCACTCACACTACTTTGATCCAAAACAGTATCTTGTGTCTGATCAGAATTTTCACACAATATTTCTCCATTTGATAGTTTATATACTTCTGAAGCCACAGCATGTTGAACATGCATTTCCAACATATCAGAATCTTCCAGTATCTCTGCAAAACTGTCTGATGCAGATGGTGAGCTTGTCTGGATGCTCAGCTGACTGACTGGTGGCTGGGAACAGCAGAGGTTTTCTAAAACCTCATTATTTGTCTCTGCTTGCTCTGGAAAAAGTAGGACATTGCAAACTGAATCAGGTTTTTCCCACTCAGGAAATTTGGTAAAACCCCCCTGTTCCATAGGGTGCTTGTATACTATTTGGTCATTTGCAGAATTAGGCAATTCCTCATTCAAGCTGTAACTCTGAAAGGCATTTTCTAGTAGGGAATCCAGTTCTCCAGTCAGCTGCACACCAGGTGACAGGACCTTTTCTATTGCTGCTCCAGAAGAACTATGTGCTGCAGTACCTTCCCCCATTCCTTCATTTGCAGTAGATCTTTGCTGATTAACAAGAGGTAATGATGATGCTGCTAAATCAAAACTCAAGGTTTTTGAGGATGCTACTCCTTTGGCATGGGTGGACAGCTCTAGAAGATGATCCATAGCATCTTCTACTGTTGGGTAAGATAAACAGAATAAAGCATGGTCAACTAAACAAACCCAAGCTGATGCACATGCAGTTTTTTACCTGAGGAAGCATTTATTACAACTAAAGAAACAACCAAAAGACAGTTCAGCAATTCACCTTTAAACATAGCTTCTGAAATTCCCTTGACCCATTTCTCATTAGAAGTAAAGGCAGAATTCAATACGGACATATTGAAAAATAACAACCTAATAAACTTAAAAATTACTATGGAAATATGTCTAAAAATTACAAATTTTAACTGGAAAAATATCAGAGCTGGATGTTTAAATGGATACTTATTTCTAATCTATCTCATATATCTGAAATAGTGTAAAATGAACAAAAAACTCTACAAAGGATGAAAGAGCTAGCAGTATGCAAAGTACATTCATTATGGCCCACTTAAAAATGTCTTATCTGATATAATATACCCTGAAAAATCCAGTATCTGCATAAATTCTTTGTAAAGTCACTAAATTGAGTAGAGGGTGCCAGTGATCAACATGAACAAAATGAAAAGCAGGCACAAACATCATCTGAGCCCTAAAGCTAAGCTTCTGTTTTCCTAAAAGTGCAGCAAAAACTTTCAGCTCATTTAAGTATGACTCTGTCTGCACTCATTAAACAAAATCTTTGTCATCCTTCCAGCTTCTGTACTGTATGAAAACAACTTATTAGCACTCAAATATGCTAACCTTTCCATTTTTAAACTACTGTTTACAGTACAAGGCTATGAATTCTACATGTTTACTGCATTCTCCAATAAGCTTTAGATAAAACTGTATTATGGTAAATGTTGAATCTTATTAAGAGTTCGAAACATGAATCCGTAATTCCATCGAATTCAATTTTTAAATGAACAACAATTATAACAGCACTCTCCCATTTGTTCTTAAGTTTTAAACTCTGTACAATTTAGGTAATAAAAACAGTCCTTTTAATGGTTACCTAGCTTTCATACATCCAAAAAAATGTCCAAATCTGCTTTCTTTGCACATATTCTTACAATAATCTCAGTTAATCACATCTGATCATATGAATGCAAATTGATTAAAATGCTCCATATGTGGCTGATTCCCCTGCACCTCATGCAGTACTTTTATCATAAACAAACAACCTTGCATATAGAGGAATTTTAAAACCACAGAAGATTGGGAGGGACTGGGCATAAATATGGAAATAGTCTGCCAGGAGAGTTGGGTATGTAGGTCAGCAGAATGTAGGGAAAGAAACCAGTTCCTGGCTTTAGTTCCAGCAAGGCTGCAGAGAACTAAACATGGCAAACAGAATTTATCCTGCAGAAACTAATCCCCAGTGGACACAACAAGATGACAGTGCAAAACAAATGTAAAACAAAAGCTCAGTTCAAGTATTTAAGGAAAAGCAAATGCTGCCAGGACCACATATGGCACACCATCAAAAAATTGTGATCTAGAACATAAAATACCCCAAGTACAGAAACAGCATTTTGCAGAATATGGCACAGAAACTAATTGGAAAAACCAGATTCTCCTCACAATTCCACCAGAGCCTGCTCTGTGTCACAGAACAATCCACTCCAAACAGTACCTCCATTTAAGGAGCACACTGCTCCATTTATCAGGCTCACAGAAACACTGTTAAAATTGGAGAATCTCACATGGTTGTAAAATTTCAAAACATTATTACTCACCTACTTATAAAAAGTTAAACTCACAAAAATGATTGCAACATCCACACCAACTTTTCTGGAGTTGCACCACTTAAGAGCTATCTGCACATGAAACAAAACTGTAATGTTAGCTGTATATTATTTACCTTTAAAGTCACATTCAGACAGAACCATATAAACCACACTAGGATCTAGGTCAGAAAACATCTCTGACATGCTGTTGAGGAGCTCTTCTTTATTGACATAACGCATTGCTTGTGCCACTAAGTGGCTTGGGTCCCCCTGGGATACAGCAACAGCAGCTCTGTCAGAATTGCCATTCCTCTGAGAAGGACTCCCACCAGTTTTCCTCTTCCGTGGCATTTTGTTTTCTAATACCCAGCGTGCTTTTTGTTCTGGTTTGTTCACACAGGGCTGACAGCACCAAGCTTAAAAATCACAAAAAAAGCTCTCCTAACTGGGATAGACTGAACAGAAGTTGCAGACCTGGAATTAAAAAAAAAAAAAAAAAAAAAACAAACAGAAAAACTTTAATAAAATACATAATCACATTTCCATGTCTTCTATTTAAGTAGCTAAAAGATTAAAAATATACATAAGCACACAGGAAAGCATTTTCTAGATGTCTGCCTTTTTTCTTTTCAAATGGCTGACAGCTAGAGCAGCCTTATTTTCCAGTTAACTAGACACACAATCTGCATCTGGAAGAAAGAAAAAATAGAATGTAGCTTAAAAGAGAAATCCAGAAAAGTAAAGTTTGCAATGCCAGGTGGCCAGTTCACAAATATTCCTCTACTACTGAGGATCAGTTAACATTATGGAACATCTACATTCAGTTAACATTCAGAAACTACTCCTCCTATGAAAGCACTGGAAGATGTAACGTTACTAAATCTTTCAAGTCTTTCTTGACTTACCCCCACCCATATACTTTAAGAAAAAACAGAATTCTTCAGTGTCCAAACACTGGCAGAGAGGTTGTGGAGTCTGCAACCCCACCATATTCTCAAAACCTGACCAAACAGCCCTGCTTGAACCAGGCTATTTCAGGGCTTGGGTAATGTGCTTCAGGCACTCCTGCTTAATGTGATTACTGGGTTGAACCAAGTGATATCCAGAAGTGCCTCAGCCTGGATGGAGGTTTTTTTTAATTGTTAAAAACACTTTACAACTGTATAAACCATAAAGCAAGAAGAGGCTTCTGTCCACCCCCCACACTTCTGCCATGAAGCCTTTGAACACATCTAGTTACATGACAGGATCTGTAATAACTGCAATTATTGCATTAATCTTGTATAGAAAAGCAATTATTAATAGAAATACAAGCACAAAGTACAGCATGGTCTCCCTTTTTTATTTATATCAGTATCAAAGCTCTGTTGAGTTCTTGTGATGATCATAATAAACTAATTTATATTTTTTACAAATAATTATTCAGAAGCAAACCTTAGTAAGGCTCAGAAATCTGAAATTACGGCAAAGACTCACTATTTACCAATAACAATTACTGAGTAGGCCATAAAATACCTGTTTTTATATAAAACACGTATTTTGCCAGTGATGACCAATTAATTCAACATGTGCAGATAAATCGATGACAGCACTTCCATTTTCACTTAGTCCTTCCCTCCTTGGATCACTGGCACACAAATGACAATGCCAAATTAGTGCCAAATTCAAACAGCACTGATCCATTATCCCCTATCAATCTCTTCCAACAACCAAGAGATTGAACATTTAGCAGAATGTTGACTGTTATGTTCTCAAGTCATAGAAAGTTATGAAAGCAAAACAGACAACTCTAGGATCCCAGGAGTTTCTATTATGTCTATATGGACTTTAGACAGACAAACCAGATGGATGTCTGAAACAATAACAAGGTCAAGGAAGTCTGAAATGCAGCACAAGGAAAACAATACACAGGAAAAGGAAGAAGCAGACTTCCAAAAATAAAGGAGAAACCATAGAAAATACTAATTGGCCAGACTGAGCTGGGACGACTGCAGCTGGTTTTTTCATCACGCTTTTTTTGGTTCACCTCTCTGATTAGCCATCCTTACACCATTCTTCACTGTCATGAAGTATTCAACAATCACAAAAAAAGTTACAGCAGGTCTTGTTTTTCAAACTTCTGTATCTAATTGATTCATCCTCTAGCCAGTAGAAAAGGTTGTCCTAACTTAAACAATGTTGCCCATGCTAAAAAATGTAATTGTTCCTCAGTCAAAGATTGCATTAGGAAACCATTAGCAGTAAAGAAAGTTTTTCGAGGTCATTACAAGGCCTTATTTTTTAAGCAAACAGACCAGAGAACTATTCTAACTACTACTGAAGGTTTACTAGAAGCATTAAGCAGCATGAGAAACTTCTGGTTTAACTATGACCAAGTTCAAATGGCAAATAATTTATCAGTATTACTTCTCTTCATTTTTTAAGGACAGAGGAAGTCTGTCTCCTTGACACAACACAGAAGTCAAACAATATGAACAAAGCTGCCCAATTTGTATATATTTTTAAATTTCTCTGAATACTTTAGGGTAGTTAACTCCATACATATAAAAGAGGTTGGTTTGGCTTTGGTTGGGTGGTGGTGGTGACAGCTTTTTAGTCTGCTTTACTTTTGGGGTTTTTGAACAATTTCTTAATTTCAAACTACATAAAATATTTATCATGCAATGTCCATGCGAACCTTCTGGCTTTTTAAAAAAACAAACACATGCACATATATACTTACAAGCTGGGGCTGCAAAAAAGTTCCTATTTGTAATACATACAAAATAGCAATGACACAGGACTTACATCATTAGCTTCACTGAGTTGCCCCACAGTGGATCCTTTCTCATCTTTCCAAAACCACCACTGATGGCACATTTAATAAAGATCTGCTGTTAAAAACTATAATGCACTCTTCTGTCAGGAAACCATACTTTCTAATATATAAATCAGATGTCAGCAGAAGTGGCTGCTTCCTCCTGACAAAGGAATAATCAGAATACAAATTAAAATTTATATTTTTCTCACTTTAAGCAGTTTTAACACTGAGCAATACACTTAATAGGTTTGAGAAGATTAAGCACAACTAATAACTTAAATAAGTACCCAACATTTCAAGCTGAGCTAAACTGTAAGTTTTCCTAAGGATAAGAACATCTACCTGATTTCAGTTTTTAGATGACTTCTTATTTTAAAAAAGCTGACTTACATCAGGTAATGAAATAACATAGCAGAAGAATTAGCTAGAAATAAATGTAAGTTTCCTCACTTGCCATTCCACTTGGTCCTTCGCCACAGTTCTTAACCATCTTGAAAAGGTTTACATATCCATGCTGATGAAGACTAGATTCATTCCACCATGTGGGAAATTAGGCAAGTAAAATCTGGCACATCAAAATAAGATTATGTTACTTACACAGCTTATTTGTAAAGTCTTACTAATGCTAAAGAACTGCACTTTGGTTCATCAAAGCATCTGCCAACTCCTAATCCATTGTGTACATACCAAAGATGTTAGGTCTACTCAAAGTCTGACAATTCCAGTTCACATATTAGCCTAGAGCTTACTCCTCACAACTCTTGGGCTTCCAAACAAATTTAAAAAAAAACCCAATCAGCAATAAAACCACCAAACAAAATAAAATAAAGAATAAACATCAACAACAAAAAAACGCAAACACACAAGAAAACACCAAAACCAAACTGAACATGTACACCTAAATTAGGTAAAGAATTAGAAACAACTATTCTGTCAATTCCTAACATGACAAGTTGATGGCCTAAATACTCTTCACAAGAAATGGAGATACCCATCTCACATTTTACATCTAACTTCATTCCACTGCTCCAAAGAATTAAAAACTGCTATCAAAACACACAAAGCACTTCACTTAAGCACAAACTTGATGAGAATCCAAATTTACAAAACAAAGGACATGTTGCAGACATAGAAAGTTATTCACTTCAACAAAGTGGCTTCAGAAAAACCATACCAGGAAAAGCTGAAAAGCCATTCAATTATTTTACAGAACACCCTTTCAACAAAGGTAATTTCCACATTTGTTCATTTGCACTTTGAGGTTTCCTGAGTGGAGAAAAACTATTAAGTATTTAAATACAAGCACAAGAGGAAAAGCAGCCAATGAAATCAAACTGACAGCAATTCATTTTGCTTTCTAGTATTTATAAAATAAGATTATTTTCTTTTTTGGCCAAAAGCCACCCCTCTAAAAACCAGAAGGTAAAAAGGAAAGAAAAAACCAGGAAATGCCTTCCAGCAGATTTTTCTCAGTGAGTTTAGGAGTAGCAAAGTTGGTTTGGGAGCCTTTTGCTGTCTTCCATTTCTGCCAGCAGTCAGCAAGGGAATAGGCCACTTCATTATTGAATGTGAAAATCCATACCCAGCTAAAGACAGTGCTTCTGGAAACACTTCAAGGATCTTTTCTACTCTCTCCTTCTTCCACTCTGTGTTATTCGTACTGGTTGTTCCAAGGTCCTGTTCCACAGTTTTAACAAAGGTCCTCCTTTGTCATATCAAGTTCTGTCAGAGTGCAATACACCAACAAATAGGTCTAATTCCTAACTAACTTACACACACCTGCTTTATGCAATCTGTTCTGCTAGGATTTTTTTCCACTTTTGTGATTTTTAAGTCTGTCCCAGGTCAGACAGATTCTTTTGAAGCTGCTGCAAAAAAATAAGTATTCCTTTGAGAACAAAACAAAAGCTTCATCCAACTACACACAAAGTTCAAGAGTACAAAACCAGCACAAACTCATCTGAAGTAGATGCTTATGAAGCAAACACAACCTGCAGGAAGAACAGAGCCATGTTTCCTAGGAAGGACTCAAAAACTCTTCTGCACATGCCATGTCATGAGAAGTCAACCTGCAGTGGAAGTCACCAAGTATTTCACAGGTGACAGAAGCTGTGGAACCCCACATTGTGCAGTTTCCTTTCAAGACACAAAGCTGCTCTTGCTGGAGCCCTTCCATAGAGCTCCCAGAAAGGGACAGTCAAATCTGGTGGATGTACATGATTAAAGCAGTGATGTAGGAGGAGGAAAGCCACCAGTGAGTGTGTTCTCCACCACCAGGCCTGCTTGAAAGGAACTTCCTATTGCGGTGTGCTGAAGGACAAAACTTGGATTTGGGCAAAAAAATGCAAGTGGCCTTGGTATTACAAAGAGTGTAGATATGCAGCATGACAAACTTATAAAAAACAAAAACAACCAGTTATTCTCCTTGTTTAGGAGGAGAAGGTTGTTGCTTGGGTTTTTTTGGTTTTGAGTTTGTGGAGTTTTTCGTGTGGAAAATAGTAAAGAGTATCTGCAAAATGTTTTTCCACTTCTAGGGACATTTAGAGATATTTGATCCTTTTATAGCTTCCCTTCTATGTCCTTCTCCCATACAGCTCTCAGCCCTCTAAAGCATGCTGAAGAAAGGGTTTCCCATGGCAAATTTGGCTTTGAGAGGAGACCTTCGAGGATGCTGAGCTCTTGGGCTACCTGGGCTGTCCCCAGTGCACACTCTACACAGCCCAGCTGTGTTATGTGACCTATGCCCAATCTCTGAAGTGATGCTGCAGGCTCAAACAAAGATGAATCTTGTGGTAATGTTGGTGCTTCTGCAATTCCACACGTGACATCAGTACTACTGCTTAAGATTTTATTCCAGCTCCCCACTACAAGTCAGAGAGGTATTTGGAAAGAGGAAAGAGAACTCCAGAAGTCCTGGAGCTGCAACTTGCCCACATCATGCTTCCAGAGACTATTCAAAACTCAGCCTTACTCAGTTCTGACAGGCAATATAACTGACAGCTAATTAATACCCTACTGGCATTCTTACAGTAGCAGAGCCTCTGTGAGAAAAACTAAGGCAGCAACATCTTAAAAGTCAAGGATTATTTTTTTAATGGAGTTGTTCTGCATGTAAATTTAGCTCTATAAACATTCCTGAAATAGTAATTTGACTGTGTCAGCCACTTAGCATAGATTACAAAGTACACAGGCAGGAGTAAAAGACAAGAGACTGCACAACACCTGAGACCTAAAATCTCCCAAAGCCCCATATGTAACATTTTTATATTCCCTCTATATATCAGTGGCTTCCCCAGATGAAAAGCATTAACACTAATACAAAAGAGGAAGAGGATAAAAAAAAAAAAGTGTAAATAAGGCAACAAGAAATAGAGAGCAACTCCATAGCTAAAACAAAAGAAAAACCAAGAGACAGTAAGAAAAAGCCTGTATTTATTGAAAAATAAAATACAGGATTTTAACACGTGCTTTGATGCTGTTAAATTTTCCTCACCAGTTTCCTTCACACAGTCTACAGGAACCCAAACTGCGCACACGTGCTGCAACATGTGACACAAGCAAGCCCTGTCCCAGCCAGGGTGACTGTGCTGGGAAGAACGAGGGTTAAAACTTTCAACCTTACAAACGCATACCATGCTTAACTTTTTCTGTCTTTCTTTAATTTTCTCCATTTGTTTTTAAGCCTTTGGCTCTCAAATCTCAACTAGAGACGGGTTATCTAAAACTTTCACTATTTTTGGAAGAGTGAAAGAAGTTACTCTCAACTTTTCACTGTAAGGTTCTCCTACAGGACTAAGAGGCAGACTAAACTTTTTCAATGCATTATATAAAACAGCCTATAAGTCTCTCTTAACAGTCACGCTGTCCTCAGTCTTCCAGTACATGAGTTAAGACAAGTACTGGTAAATATGTTTGGGTTTTTTTTCCTCGCTTTTGAAGCCAGGCTCCTCCAAAGTCCCAGTGACCTTATGGTACTTGACCAGCAAAACTGCAAATCCTGTCCAAAGCACGGAGAGACACTATGCTACAAAGGTCACAAACAATCTCACGATAAAGACGTCTCAGCGGTTCTCGACTGTAAGAATGAACAAGCCCTCAGAGTACTCAGAATCCTTTGATTTCATTTTGAACGGGGTGAATTTATCTTGGCGACACGAAGTTCACCGGCAGCCCGCACTGCTTGCTGCGGGGCGGGCGGCCGAAGCCTTCCCACCGGCTGGCCGGCCCTGACCCTTCCTTCAGCGGCCACAGCTGCCGGCAGAGCAGCAGTCGGGATTATGCAGAAGGCCGGGCAATTCGGTGACGGGCGGAGGGGGCCAGGCCGCCGGCACCGCGGCGCTCACCACAGCGGCGGGGAGCGCCGAGGCCGCACGAAGGCCCCGGGGAGAACAGGCCCGAGCGGCGGCCCCAGCCCGGCGGCGGAAGGGCCGCCCGCGACCACACTGCCACTACCGCGGCCGCTTCTCGGCGGCGACGACCCGCGCCCACAGCCCGGCCGCGGGCGGGCGATCAAGCTGCGCCGCCCCCGCCCCGCTGCCTCCCCTCCCACCCGCAGGCAACTCCTCTGCCGTGACGCCGGGGACGGGTCCCCCGGGCCCGCCGCCATACGGGACGCGTCGCGGGGGCCGCCCGCTTCCCGCCCCCGGGAGACCGCGGCGAACAGCTCCACGCCCTATCGGGAGCGGGGGGAGGGCGAAGCTCCTCCCCGGTCCCGCTGCCAGACCCCGCCGGTCGTTACCTCGCTCGGCTCAGCTCGCTCGCTGCCGCCGGCGGCGGGCGCGGGGCTGCGGCCGCGGGAAGGGGAGGCTCGGGCGGGGCGTGCGCCGCGGGGACACAGCGCCGCTCCCCGGCCGCCCGGGGAAGCGCAGCCCGGGAGGAGGCGCCGCACCGCCCCCGCCCCTTCCCCTGCCCGCCCGGGCCCGCGGTGCCGCCCCGGCCGGCTGAGGCTGAGGGCCGCTCCGCGCCGCAAGCCGGCTGGGAAACCTGCGTGGGAGGGACGGCAGAGCTGCGCGGTGAGAGCCGCGCTGCTAGGTACGGTGCTACGGGGGTAAGTTCAGCAACGGCGGGGGATCGCCGGCAGCTAGCGCGGTGACATCTCTCAGCCGTGTAGTGACAGCTTTCACACCTGTAACAAAAAGCGTGAGTGTTTAGTTTCTGCTGCTGCTGCCCAGTTTTACTAAAATTTTTAACGTTGAGGATATCTCCCACAGTCTAGAATGACGCCGTGGGTCTGCAGGCTCATACTGAAGGGGAAATGGCAGAGGAGAATGAGTTTTTAAGGAAGCTGAGGAGTGTCGGTGGGGTCTGACATCAGTGATTGCTGTGGAAGCTACGAGCTGCAACAGAATAGAGAAACAGCTGATTAGGAGGAGAGGGCTTCATTGTCTACAGCAAGCAATGGACACTTGATGGAGATGGACAGTGGAGGATTATGGAAGGATGAAAGAAAAGAGATGTGCTCTGGATGGACTGAAATGATGATAAGTAGCCCTAAATTAGAGCTGTTGTAAGTCACCATGAAAGGAACCAAGTGAACAAGAGTTTTGAATTTATCAGCACGTGTTCATACGCAAGGTGCAAAAGGGTTTTAGGGGCAGAGCTCCTAAAATAAAATTATTTTCAAAACAAAACAAACCGCCAAACAACACTCAAGATGAGAAGATTTTACTGGGAGAACTTTTCTGTAGTTTTTATAGAAGTTCATTGATTTGAGAAATTTCACTGTCACCAAATGGGCTTTAAAATATAGTTGGAAAATTACATACGAAGTTTACCCATTACTGATGTCTGAGAATAGGACTTCATTACATTGCCATAGGCATCCTCGTCGGCTCTGTCTCCCTGCCTATCCCAGCAAGGTAATAGGCAGGGTCTCCACTACTTGGTGCTTGTACATCCAGTTTTCCGGGGATGGTTTCCTGTGCCCATTGTCTTGAAGTACCTCCCTGCCATCTGCATGCAGCCGCCTCCCGTCAGGCACAATGCCTCAGGAGGACATTGCTGGAGGTGTCCCACTGTGATCTTCCTAGGGAACAGAAACAGGACACTCCTGTGAAAGGAGAGAAGCATTTTCCCTCCCAACGGGGTGTCACGACCCACTTGGTAGGGTGCTTGATGTTCTTTAGAACTTCTCATCACGCTGAACAAATACACCAATCCAGGTGTCAGGGAACTTTTATGTCCTATTGTATCATCATCTTAACTCCAGCAAGCCAGCTATTTAGTCTCAAAAGTGTTGATTAACAAGCCCTTAACTTTTACAACTAAGTTCAACAAGCTTCCAACTCACACAACAAACTTCAAGTCTTGGAAGTGTTGGCTAACAAGCTCACAATTTAATATGCTCCCAATACTAACAACATTTCAGGTTCCCTAGTGGTCTGGATCAAGGGTAAGAGAGGAGGAAGAGACAGACCAATCCACTTTCTTTTACAGTTTATCTGGTGCACATGTGTTATATAAAACAGATTTTTGCACTCTTTTGTCCATGCATGCAATACTAAGCCCTTTAGAGCCCTCCAGGAAATGAGGTCTGTGGGGATCCTGGAGCCCCTTGTAGTGAGGTGCCTTGCAATGGGGGACTCAACCCCTGCCTTGATGCAGGCGCACTGAGCATGAGTCTCAAGGCAGCAAAGAAAGCTGGCTTCATACAGCACTGCCCCAGCTCCACAGGACCCTCTTGCAGTCACAACTTTCCTGTCACAGCAGTCAGAACATGCTTACGTGCTTATGACTGGTTCTCCATGAGGGGAGTAAGGTCGTCTCCCAAGCTGCAGATCGATCCCTCATGATGTGATTCATCCCATTCAAAGAAAGTGGCATCCCTGAGCCTCATTTGTCCTTTATTTCCCTTCAAACAGGGAAACATGGAAGATGTGGCCTTCAGAGGACTACTAAAGATCTGCTTATTTAGCACCTAATCTTAGATGCTTCACAAGAAAGACCAAGAAGTCACAGCCAGCTTTGTGTCTCATCACAGGTACTCCCAGTTCTGGTTCCTTAATGGCCTGCTGGAGAGCCTCCTTCTGCCACCAGCACCCAACTGTTTCCACTATAGATGTAACTTTTAATTTTAATGCAAATAATGAATAAGTAAGTGCAAAAGATAATATTTGGTTTTAGGGTGAACTATGTACACATGGGTAGCTCAACAAAACTGCAGAAGGCTGCTTGGGGTAATTTGTCTAAAGCTTGTAGGGATCACAATCTCAAAGTGCTGGCTATTTAGTAGCACAACAACAGAGATTTTTTATGTGGTATTTCTCAATATATGTATTTCTCAATAAAAGTAATGTAAGAAAATTTGAAATTCATATTCAAAATATTTAATATTTTGGGAAATAAATTGATTTAGGCATTGCTAGTTTGCCTGTGACTTTGCCATTTCAGTACTTATCTTGTAGATACATAGTGTGCAATATTTAAATAAACAAGGACAAACATTTACACTTCTAATACAATACATAAAGCCTATGTCATCCAGAGGATGTGCTTGTAAATCTCAAAAAGGCTGTCTCTTGCCATGACTCACAAAAGCAAAATAAATAATTATTCAATACACTGCCATTGTACGTGTCAAAAAATCTGGAGGAAAATTTGCCTTGATTGGAACTTGTGTGTGTGTGATGTCAAGTGACAGTTTCATGCATGTCCTGGGAGCTGTTTCCTTACTTCATGTGTTCAGTGTCTGGACAAGTATCAGAAACAAAATCGTTTTTCTTCAAGGGCGTGATGCTGGTAATGTGTTAATCATACGTTTGGAAAAATAGGTCATGTAAATTCCAGTGTAATGACTGCATCTTTATATTTTTAAGGTTGCCAAAAAAAGAGGGAGAGAGGTTTTCAGTATGCTCTAGTCTGATAGCCTCCATTAAACTGCACTGCTAGAGGGGTGTTGCTGCTGGCACTTGATGCATGAAACTATGCTGTTCTTTGCCAGTTGTACATATTACAGTATTTGACACCATGAAAATACCAGACTAATTTGGGCACTGGCAGATTTCTCACTGTCACAGTTAACACTGTAAATAGGAGGGATTTGATTTAAATAGGAAGGATTTTTGATTAGAAAATTATAATCACGTAATAGAGGCTCTTTCAAGTTTTGTGTCCTTCAAATTTTCACACAACTTTTTCAAACAACACCATAATCACCTGTTATATATGCTGTTGGTTTGGGTTGGGTTTTTTTTTTCCATTCCTTTGTCTCTCCTTATGTCTGCACTTGGCTTGTTTTTACTTGGAGCGACTTGAACATACAGCATGTAATCTGTGCTGTTTGGCTAAAGTGTTTAGTCTAGTCTTCACTGAATACTTTAGCAATAGATTTCCATTTTAGTTTCTTTAGTGCTGCCTTCTTAAAGTAAAAATACTTTAGTATGTTTTTGCTTTTGTTATAAATCACATTAAAGTAGTAATATTACCAGAGTGGAGCCATAGAACAAGGAAATGTCAGTCCCTTATAATGTTTCTGATTATGTACTGTCTACATCTACTCAGCAAATTGTGATTTCCTTTCTTCTACATTCAAAATGTCTTTATACTCAAAAAAAAAATTAGGTTTTGATTTGCAAGAACAATTTGCAGCTAAACTTTTGGCTTGAAGAATGTACTGGTGTGGCAAGAAATACATGTTTAACTTTGCCAGTTTTAAAGACTTGTTATTACTTACAGTAACACGTTAAATATACAATTAAAAATACTGTAGGAAAAGGCCTGAGGAATAAGTGTGCATTAAAAATTAATGCCTGCTACAGTAAATCTGAAATAAGTTATCTTTTCAGGAGCTTAAGGTACAGTTTTTATCATTATTCAGAACTTTGCTTTGGACCATTAATATATCAAAGCCCTGAACTATCATAGGTTTTTCCTTCCTCAGAAAGGAGAGATGAAAAGAGTCTTCATCTAGTTCCTGCAGAAACCATTTTCATAAAAATTGATCCAGTCCCACAATGCTGTAATCTTCTTCCTAAGGAATCTTCCACATTCCATTGCCAGCTTTAGATTTCATTTACCATTGCAGAAACTAAAGAGTGTTAAAATTAAAGCTATCCTTCTCTGTTTTTTTTTTTTTTTAATCGATTTACCTTAATGCTGATTTAAGATGTTTAACTTGGCTTCTTGGAATGTCTCTGTCTCCTGTTAATATTCCTTTGTCCATGATCTTAGACTTTGTGTTCCTACAAAAGATAACTCTTCCCCTTTGCCAGAATGTGATTTCCAAAGTAGAAATTTAATTCCTTAAGGAAAAAAAAAAAAGAGGGAAAAGTTTTATAAAAAGAAATGTGTGCAGAGTACCTCACATACCTGTCTCTTGTTCTCCACCCATCTCTAGATTTAAGTCAAATGCATAGTGAATGTTGGTGTTTTATCTCCATTAAGAAATTCCCTATCTGGCTTCTATACTTGCAGGATATTGATCTTCTGTTCCATATAGCAATCGATTTGCAGAGTTAACTGAAGAAACAGGGAGGTATCACTGCAGTAATGCTAGTTATTTCACACATTCATTTTTTAATTCCAAATAGCACAGATTTATTATATCTATATTAAAATAATGCCTCAATTCCCTCTATACAGGATTCTATTTCAGCTTTATTTTAAACAGGAAAAAAGAGTATTTAGAAGCAGCAGAAATCTAGATCATTAAGGCAGATTTTGCCCCACTGAAGACAATAGCAAAAATTCTGCTGATATCAATAGAATTGCATTTTTAAGTAAACAGGTCACGCCTATTCCAGTATTACCACGAATGAATACTAAAGAAATCACTTAGCAAATCAGGACTTTGGTTCACCTGTCCATCAGTAAATTATCAAAGGAATTTATAACATTACCAGTGAAGGTTAATAATTGCAAATTTTCAAATTCTTGTTTAAACACATGCTAAAGCAGCATATTACTAGTCTTCATTTAAAGTACCTGCACTTTAATGAGGTACTCCAGATATATTGCAGAACAGAAATAAAATTTGCTCATTATACCTGTTATGCTAAACATCTCCAGAATATATGAACCATAAAGATGCTTGGATTTTGGGAAAGGAGGTGCAGAGAGATAATGACAATAAAAGCTATTATCCAAGAACTGAAGGATTATACTTAATTGTATCTTCTCTGCAGGCATAGAGAATGAGGTCATGCTTGTATAGCTGACAAAATCCTCACTGCTACAAGGACCTTCTGAATTTGGAATAAGCTCACACTACAGATTTGATTTGTGGTGAATCTGATTCCTGTATTGGATGTTCTCTGCTCTGCTGTTTTTATCAATCTGATATGTCAAATTCAATAGATACCAAAAATCCACCTTAATCTGTTTAAACTGCAGAAATGGAGAACAAACAATCCTTAATATGCCACCATGGCATATGATAAAAAATAATAAGCTGACTTTGATTGTAACTGTCATATTTTTATTTGTTGAATACCACTTTATTTTTAAAAACTGCATTGATCCTATCCTATGGTAAATTTAATATCAGATATCTTAGAGATCTGCATATTTAAATGGCTTAAGAACAAGATTAGCAGTAAAATTGCATTTCTGTGGTTTTTTTTTTAACTGATTTCGTGTATATCACTGCAGGAATTACACTTAACAGGAACAAAATGAATAATCATTGATGCTTCTGCAACATCTACCATTCCCAAAATGTTTTGTTAAAAAACCAAAATAACAAAACCATGAGGGATTCACTTAATACATCTTCATCAAACAAAATGCAACAGCTGCTTAACTATGCCATGCCATAACACAGAGTAGTTAATAAGCAGTTACTATCCATCTGAAATGGTAGGAGC
Source organism: Molothrus aeneus (assembly GCF_037042795.1). Taxonomy (NCBI): domain Eukaryota; kingdom Metazoa; phylum Chordata; class Aves; order Passeriformes; family Icteridae; genus Molothrus; species Molothrus aeneus. The sequence goes on from NC_089649.1 coordinate 50,611,204, forward strand.
TTTGTCAGCAGGGTGCTGTTATCTAAACTGGAATTTGACCAGGATGTGAAAGTTTACTTATTGTTTTTTACAAAACAATTATTTTCTGCTGATTAAGATAAAGGACACTTCACGGAACAGTATCATTAACGGCCTCCATTCATTCCTAAAGCCAGAGCTGTGAGAACAAAACTGCCCCAGAACAGAAAATCTCCAGGTTTCCAATCCACAAAGTGTCTGCCTTCAGGCAGTTGTTAAGAGGACAGGCACAGTTGCAGAAGAAATGTCACCAATTTTGAACTGGGCTAAAATATTCTATATTAAGACAGAACTAACATAATTCAAGAATTTGCAGTGACACTTCAGCATTTTATGTTCTTGGGCAGCTGAGCGAGTTCTCCTGGGATATCTTACTAAGAGCCAAATCCCTAGCATAAGTGATAGCAACTGAATCCAAACAATTCCATGTTGGACTTTGTCTTCACTAAGGAAAACTTAGGGTAGAGGCAGAAAGGAAAAGAAGCTTGTTTCATTTAGTTAGAACAATATCTCATTATATGTATTAGATGGTTAAAATAATCTTATGCTCCTACCTGTTTACCTTCATCAAGATAGCATGTAATAACTACAAACTACCTTGTTCATATTAGGATTTTATCACTTTAAGGTACTCTATATCTCCTAAACTAAATATTTTCCTTAGAGCAAAAGAGATGCATTTTCTCAAATATATTAATTCCCAAGTTTACTTAATGTACACATCATCCTGAGATGCAGAAATAAACACTTGGAAACAAACAATTTAAAATGTCAGTTTGAAAGAAAAGGAAAAAAAAACCCTATCTGTTATTATTTTCTTTCAATTATGTAATACTATAAGTAAAATTTAGTTGATGTATTTTTGTATTTTATGGGTTTTTTGATATCAAGTTATCAGTCTATTTCACCTTACTAAATTTTGGGAAAAAAGTCATTACAACTCTTCTAAATAAAAACTAGTACTTTCATTCTACTGGAAATTTTGAGGTGTCTTGTTTGCTCTGATTCAGAAATTTTAAATGTTAAAATATTGGACCTTGTTGCAGGATGGAATTTCTAAGTAGATCTAATACTCAGTACAAGTCTGAATCTTAGGCAAGTTCCAATCATTTACTAATGTTACTCTAATGAAAAAATGCTTTTACCTGTCAAGACAGACTGTCCTCCATTGCCCATGCAATTCATTTACCAGAAGTTAATTGCTTGCCAATCACATGTGATTTAAGGACCTGTTTTCTTCACAGTGACTGACCTTCAATTAATGTAAAATTAAAACAGTATAAAAATGTATTTTATTTCTCTCCCAAAATAGCTTCATAGAGGCCTTATTCTCAAGTACAGATATGTACAATACATGTCCTATTGAGACATTAATATTTTACAAAATTTTCTGATGCCACAACCCAATGGCTTCAAAATTCTACAATATATAAATATCTTGCAGGTATCCTCCTTAGTGTCAGTTTACCTCACCATTTGTTACACAAAAGCTGCTAGTTACAGCAATCCTTGTGCTTGACATCTGTTACAAACATCTGTGGATTACTCCAACTGCTTGTAAAAATGAATTAGGGAACTTGTTATGGTCTAAAACCACTAGCACTTATTTATTAATTAGATTTCAGTAACTAGTTTCTGAATTTGAATAACTTGTATGCCAGATGTCTTATGCTGAAACAAGAAGCCAAGGAGATGGGGAAGGGAGCAGCAAGTCAGTGATGTGCATTTAAAAACAGCTGTGTAGACTACCATTTTTAAAGAAAATTCTTTGTTTATTATGTGCCTCTTTGTAACTGTCACATGATAGAATCTAATTATTTAGCTAGGAAATGAACAGATAGCTGTTTGCGTGTTGCTGAATGGGGAAGGCCTTCTTTTGCTTTCCTGTAAATTCTGACCTCTTTGGGTTTTTTTTAGTCCCTTTAAAATCCCCCTATCACTTCTATTTTTTAACATTTCATACCCTCTCTCACTGGAAACGGGGCCACATTCTTTCCCAGTGAATAACACCAGCAACAAAAGAAACTCAAATTTAGAAAGCCACAGGCTATCTTACAGTTTCAGCGACATAAAAGGACAGTTGCTCCTTCTAACAGGACAGTCTACAGTTTCCAGTTTATTTAAGGACTAGGCAAAAATTAGTTAGCTTGTACCTGTCAAAATCATGAAAATTCCAAGTTGAAAGAGTGAGGGAATCATATCTTAAGAAAAGCTCCACTCCACCCTGCTCTAGGTTATGACATTCAGATTGGTATCTGCAACCTGATACACACAATTCAGGATGGAGCAGAAGTGGTGTCATTTGGATCTGGGCCCATCTGTAATGGACAACTTATTAAAAACCCAGTCAAACAAACAAACCAACCCCAAACAAAAACAGTTGATACAACCAGCATGAAAACATGTTTAAGCTTTTTTCAAAGAGATTATCAAACACTGAACTCTTTCAACTGCTTTATTCCTCTGATTACATTCCCCAAAACCTGGAAGAATGAACAAGCTAACTTAAAAGAACATTGAAAGAGGAGTAGTTCATATTTTCTGTGTAGTTCTTCAATTTCTGAGTTGGGCATTTCTTCTTCTGTACAGTGGTGATGGTTAGGAGACTAAAATGTATACCTTAAAACTTCAATGAGAGTTTTGTCTTTGTCTCAGTTTTTATTATGAACTTGCATACTTTCTATGTACAAAAAAAAAAAAAACAAAATTAAATATACTACACGGTAGAAGAGTAGAAAAGGAAAAGGTGTACTGTATGTTACACATTCAGCAGAACAAATTGCCAATTTCCCCCTCATCCATTGTGCTGGGTTTGGGTGGGGTAGAGTTAATTTTCTCTACAGTGGCTGGTATGGGGCTGTGTTTTGGATTTGTGCTGAAAGCAGGGTTGATAATACAGCAGAGCTGATTTTGTTACTGCTGAGCAGCCCTTACACAGTGTCAAGATACCTTCTGTGAGGAGGCTGGAGGTGCACAAGGTGTTGGGAAAGGACACGGGGGGAGCAGCTGACCCCACCTCGCCAAAGGGGTTTTCCAGACTGTACAGTGTCATCCTCAGTATTTAAAGCAGGGGAAGAACAAGAAAGGGGGGCACATTTTGAGTGATGGTGTTTGTACTTCCCAAATACACGTGGTGAAGCCTTGATTTCCTAGGGATGGCTGAACACCTGCGTGCCCATGGGAAGTGGTAAATGGATTCCTTTTCTTTGCTCATGTGTGAGGCTTTTGCTTTACCTAGTAAACTGTCTTTATCCCAACCCATGAGTTTTCTCACTTTTACCCATCCAATTCTCTTTCCTATTCGCTGTGAGAGAATGATTGAGCAGCTGCATGAGACTTGTTGCTGGCTGGGGTTAAACCAAAACATCCATATACATGCTGGTAATTATTTTCCTCAGCAGCATTATGCAGTTTGTGACTCTGACAACTCTTAAAGACACATGTTTTTGGACTTTCTGAGTTATTTCTGATTATACATGTACTTTTCAAATTCAGCAGTTATAAAACGCACATACAAGTAAATGTATCTAAATTATGTTTAAACCCATTAATGGGATGAAATAGAAAACAAATATTTCCATAATTTAAGCTTGTTTCATCTATTTTTCAAAACTTTACACTGTCAGGTTCACTGCTTTAGTGACTGCAGCCACTATCATACATATGTTCTTCCCAGGTCTCAGCAAGAAGACTAACCATGCAGCATCAGAACAGCAAGCAGGACATTTGCATACAGAAATAAAAGCTCCCAATATATTTTGATGTAGCTCTCTAGTTGATCTGAAACTCCCCTTCATATGTAAACAGGGGGCAAAAGAAATCCACAACCATCTTCATTTTAACTTTGAAATTTAATAGTATCCTCTGATTTTAAAAATCTTCTCACAAGTTTGTTCAGCTAGTTTCCAAAGAGATTATTATAGTGGCTGTTAAATATGGAGAGCCAAAATCAAAATTGAAAGGAGCCTTTATATTAAGTAAATAGAACTGTACGTGTGACTGGTTTTAAGATATATAACAGAACATTTAATTATGTTGTTCTTAGAATTTGGCTTCTCCCGTTCATCTTGAATTTGGCAAAATTGTACTTACAGATAAATGATATTTAAAAGATGCTTACAATTCACTCAGTGCTACTTATTTCACCTTCTATCTCTGCATTTTTTGTTTGCTCACATGAAACTCCTACTGCCCAGCCAGCTGCAGATTTTCTACTACATGTGTTCATCTTTGCTCATTCCATTTCTCCTGTTCATTCATACCTTTTCCTGAGTTCCCATTTCCTGCACCCAGCAGCAGGTCAACGGACAAATCTCTTAGAAAGGAACAGAGAGACAAACACCAAAATAAGGCGTTGGTAAGACAGAAAAAAATATTACTGCAAGTTTGCTTAAATTTGGGAAACTATAGAGGCTTTGGGGGTTTTTTTTGCTCATAGATTTTGTCAGCATTTGTGCACTTCTTTTAGTGTTATTTTGTACCTGCTCTATGAAGGAGCTTCCTTTAGGGGATTTAAGGATCTATTGCTTTCCTCCCTAAGAAGTAACATTATTCTGTTCTTGCTCTATTCAGAATCTGATAGACTTGTCAACATGTTTTTTCATTTAAATAGAAAAATTCATGCCTAATAGTGCATCCAGGCAGCTGAATGATACTGAAAATGGATTAAAAATATGGTTCCCTCCAGTTTTCTTCTGGATTAGAGGTGGCTGCTGAGCAGATCTTGAAGGTTTAAAAATTTATTAAATATAGGTCAATGGCATTTCATAAACAAAACCTAACTACATCTAAAATAGTGACTTAAATGTTTCACATGGTGGCTAAAAGTCTTTTTCTGGCTTATTAAAGGATTTAGATAAAGGAAGTTAAAAATTTTAGCAAGTGCTTCCCTGAAAATATAAATGATTAAGTATAAGTATGCAGTGTCTGGAAGATAAAAAGCACAGTACAGAGATATACTTAAGAAAGCAAGTGTTTATGTGCTTGATACAGTGTAGTTATAGTGTATTACACAGAGTACACATGAGCTGCCTTGTCAAATTCAGATAGCCTATAAATAGTGGTATTAGATGCTGGTGAAATTCTTAGTGGATACATACCAGTCTACTTTACAAACAGTAATCCCTCTGCTGGCATTAGTATCACCTTCATTGATCACTCCATCATCATGGACTTTTTTATATTGCATCATCAAGAATTTTGGCTAAAAATCTGTATGTCATTAACACAGTTTTTATATTACTAAGCATTTTTGTCAAGACTATACTTTTCTCATTTCTCTATTTACTCATGCCTTGTCTAGGTTACTTCTGGCTTTGTCTACTCAATACTTGAAATTCTGTGCTCTCTTCAGACACCAATTCAATATCTGCTTTGTCAAGCACCCACACAAGTACTGGCTCAAATAACCTTATTTAGCATCTCTGCTGCCACATATCCTGAATTTAGGAAAATTTTCTTCCACTGGTACTCAGTATTCCCTGCTGCTGGATCACTATGTTGTCAGTGTGCTGCTACTGCCATGCTGTCTGATGATCTGGATGCAAATATACAGTGCATTAACTGAAGTAGAATTGTAAGGATGAAGTGACTGGAGCAGCACAAACCAAAGAAGTAATTCTATTTCATAAATGCAAATGCAAATTGTTCTTTATGAGGGTTTGAAATTCCAGGTTTCATATTCAGGTTCCAAAATGGCATAGTGGTGTAATGTTTTAATGATTATCCCCTTGAGCCATTCACAGAACACATTGACTGGATCATCATTAGTTGCTCCCCTAGTGCATAAACCTATACGATCAATATATTTCCTGACTTTGTTCAAAGGCAAACTATAATGATTCTCTTACTCACACAGTCATACACACACACACTTTGATGCTTCCCTGTGTTTGATAAATGCAACCCTTTTTTAAGCCTCTGAATACACCACATAACCTATCCATCAACATGAAATGACCCAGTCATTAGAGCACAGCTCTGAGGCTGCACATCCATTCATCAAACGTCTTTCTTTTACCATAATGGTAAATTCCAAGTTCATATTCATTTGTAAAATTTCATATCATTCTTTTCTTTACTGCGAGCAGCAGACGCTATATCTGTTGGAAGAATTAGCAACAGCACCATCATAAATACAATCAATGCTTTTCACAAAAGAACCTCTTAATCAGAACTTGCTAGTACCACACATGTTCTCAGTTTTTAATAGATCATAGGACAGTTCTTATTTAATGGGGCAGGGGGAGAAACTCATTGTTTTACCTCCAGAAAACAGCTGCCATGGGCTAAATATACTGCCAAACTTTCCCAATTTTCCCAGTAGTATTTCCTGTAAGCAGTCTCATACACCCAGAATTTCCCTAAATCTGCCTTGTTATTTGAAAAATTATAAAGTGAATATAAAGAACCATGTGCTACTATTAAAATGAAGGTAACTGCAAATTTCCTTGTAGCCTGGCTGGGACAAAAAAGATATCTTAGAAATACTTCATAGAATGGAAGAGTTGAGTTTGAATGGACTTCTTTGAAATGACCTTCAGCTGATGACATAGCACTGTCACAACCACATCTGTTGTCCACCAAGTATTAGAAAGACAATAAAAGGCTAGTGAAAAATACAGGGTATTCTTGAGTATGCCATAAATAAAATAACCTTACTTAATAAAAATTGTGTATTAGCTAGCTTCATTATAAGTGGTCTAGCTACAGAGACTGTTCATAAATTCAGTTTACCTGGGATCAAATTTACCCAATCAGAACCTGTCCAACAGAAACTAGAAAATGTTGAAGAATAGTTGATCCATCCATGGCTTTCCTTATAAAAGCCTGGAAAAAAATTACCATGGAAGTAGAAATATTTGACTGGTGAAATGCCTAATTTTTTGCTGTAGCAACTTATCAATGTGACTTTTGAGAAATTATTGACTGTGACAAAGAAAATTGAAGCTTTTGTGATATGGTGCAAGCAAAGACATCTTCTGGACAGAAAGGATGATAAATGCACATATTAAATATATTATTGGAGAACAGTAGACTTGGTTGTCAGAAATTAATAGGTGTAAATGTATGTGCTTTGGACACATCAGGAGCAGAGATGGAAATAACCTTGAGAATGTAATTATGGAGTGAATGGTGACAAGTCATCATAATTGAGAGCAGCTAGAAAGGAGGTGGATAGATGACATGCAGTAGGCTGCTGTAACTTCAGTTTCTGAATGTTCAAAACTAGCAATAGATCATGGAGGCTTCTAAAAATTCTCCTGTGAAATCACCAATCTGCAGGTGCCAATAAATTGATTTTACTTTACTTGCAAGCAAATGAAAGAAGCACAATCATTCTGTCAATAGAGTGGTTAGTAAATTAAAAATGTATTCATAAATATATACTTTTTCACAATAGCTTAAATGTTATGAACAGTGACAATCTTCACCATTTCTGAATGAATATATAGTCTTGATATATATATACATCATGTATGATATATATATCATATATATATGTGTATATTTGTGCATGCGTGTGTGTGTGTACGTATATGCTGGGGAACGAATTAATCAAGAGCAGCCCTGTGCAAAAACCATTTGGTGATGCTGGTGGATGAGAGGCTGGACATGACCCAGCCATGGGCACTCCCAGCCCAGAGAGCCAAAGGTGTCCTGGGCTGCATCCAGAGCCCTGTGGGCAGCAGGGGAGGGAGGGGATTCTGCCCCTCTGCTCTGCTCTGCTCTGGTGAGACCCCACCTGCAGGGCTGCAGCCAGCTCTGGGGGCCCAGCACAGGAAGGACACAGATCTCTTGGAACTGGTCCAGAGAAGGGCCATGATGATGATCAGAGGGCTGGAGCATCTTTCATGTGAAGAAAGGCTGAGAGAGCTGGGGTTAGTCAGCCTGAAAGAAGACTCCAGGGTAACCTTGTAACAGCCTTCCAGTACCTAAAGGGGACTTAAAAGAACGATGGTGACAGACTTTTTAGCAGAACCTGTTGTGATAAGACAAGGGGTGATGGTTTTAAACCAAAAGAGTGTAGATTTAGTCTAGATATAAGGAAAATATTTTTTACCAGGAGGGTGCTCAAACACTGGAACAGGTTGCTCAGAAAGGTTATGAATGTCTCATCCATGGTAACATTCAAGGTCACTCTGGACAGGGCTTGGAGCAATCTGATCTAGTTGGAGATGTCCCTGGTTACTGCAGGAGGGCTGGACTGACCAGATGACCTTTAAAGTCCCTTTCTAACCTAGCTATTCTATAATTCTATGATAACTGCCCTATTTCCAAGCATGATTCATAATAAAGACATTTTTAGGCAGCACATGGAGAAGCCTTCCTTACCAAAACCAGAGCAAAAATAACATTTAGACAAATCATGGCTAGGGATCAGTTTTAAAAGAGTTTATCATCCATACAGTATTTGGTCCTTCCCTTTATTCAGAACTGGTACTACTCAATGAAGACTCAGTGAGCTGTGGGACTCTTCCGCAGGAGCACTTTGTGTCTCCATTTGATTTGTCTTTATAATATAATACACATAAGTCCTCCTGCCCCCTTCTAGAGATTTTTATCTTGTCAATGTAGAAAATGGGAGATACACAAGTCCCTGGTTTTCTAACAAAGCTCACTTCCTGGGCTATTCTAAGACTAATTTCACTGTAAATACGCCCTGGAATGGAACACCTTTTGGAGCTTTTTCATTATAGCAATGCACATTGTCAAGAAACTCACCTCTGACCCACCTCAATTTACAGCATATGTAAAATACATCAATAATAAAAATAGGTAGTTAAAACAATTAGATGGTGTTATCAAAGATATGTTATACTGCAATGACAGATATTACTTATTGCAGTTCACAACACAGTGTCATGTCTTAATGTCACTGTTTACTTCTTAGTCATTGTTACTATCCATGTTTACTGTATTAATAAAGACCTGAGGAGAACCACTAAGCAGTTCCTGGAAACATGTGAGCATAGTTTAATTTAATCAACATGAATTAAAGGATTTTCTGTGCTTGAAGTAATCACCCCATACTCTCTTCTGTTTCACCCAAAAAGTGTTTTGTTCTGAAAACTCTGTGCTGCATTATTTTCCCTACCAGTAAAAGCACATTTTTCCTTTCTTGAGCCTTTCCTTGAACCTGTCCTATCACAATACAAAGAAAGAAGCAACTCACAAGGTTGCCCCACAGGTGTTTGGCACCCTTTATTTCAGTTTGTTTATGAATAACACTTGCAAACGTAGTCTAAAATACAATCAAAACAAACGAGAGCAGATCGGAGCAAATACATTCCAATAAAAGTAAAGTGAGTGAAGGTAATAAAATTCTGATGCAAACAGTAAAATCTGGGTAAAGACTAAAGAACTCAGTCATATTATTAGACAGAGCCATCCAGTAAAACCCAAGGGATCATGTGAACCTGGCTACAGCTGTACAAGCACAGTCCAAGTCAGATCTCAACTGCTTGCTGAAATTAGAAGGGTGAAGGTCAAACAAGCAAAAGCAACAAACCAGACACTAGCAGCTGTAATTGTATCTGATAAGAGCAGATTTCAGGACTATTCAAATTAAGGAGTACCACAGGTCAGATTATCTGAAGCTTTTATGCTTTTACATTCTGAAAATGCCATGCATATATTCAAGCTAATTGGCAGTTAAGTGTTCATTCATACGTCCCTTAATTGGGTGTGATACCAGAACTAGATGCTCTGTTTTAGCCCTTTAGAATTTCAAATGGTGCAGAAGTACAAATCCCACTGCTTCTCTTCTGAGAAAAGATAGAACCATTGCCTAATAAGCCCACGATTACAGAATTTGCACCTACTCCTCTCAGCCACTTTGCTGATATGATTTGTTCAAGACTCACTCAAAACACTACATATCTGGCTAACATACTGCTGACTAATCACTCATTACCCATAAAAGCAGGAATCTTGTGTGAACTGCTCGATAGTCAACCTTACACTGATGCCTTTCAAGACTTTCTGTGTTATTCTAATGTCACTATTTATCTGAAATCTGCAAGAAGACAGAGAGGTCTTGGTCCACAACTAAGAGTACTTCAGTGTGGGGATTCACAAAGAACTTGCATAAATTGAAACAGAATTTTAATTGAATGAGCAAACCTTACTTGGCACTCTCTAGTCAAATCTTTGAATTGCCTTGTCTAACTACATGCTACCTTCTGTGGAGGGAGAGAATGTAAGAAAATAAGACAGTGCAGAAGGTAATCTCACACCTGAGGAGTTGCAGCTGTACTAATCACCAAAGATTAGGAACAGCCCTGCCCTTAACAGGCCACAGCTGTGTCCAATAAGAAGACGAGTGCTACAAAAGAGTGAGTTAGGTAGGTGAGGAGAGAGTTGGAGTTTGTTGGCTGTGCTGGGAAGAAGAAGGAGTCAGTGCTGCAGGGAGCTGCCCATGAGAAATCACCAAGGTATGGGAGCTTTGCAATAAGATGACAACAACCTTCAATGTACATATTCCTTACAATGCAAGACTTTATCTTATTCTTTGATGAAAAATAAAAGCGATTAGAAGTGCACACTAGAGGCTTTGCACTGTGTCTGTCTTTAACTTAGACTAAAAGCAAGTTGTGGGAGAATAGCCCTTGACCATTATGTTCTTAGTCCTACTTCACAACCCACTGAATAAACAATTCTAAATAAAGATGGTGTCAGTTTGTGAAAAAAAATCTTGTGACTACAAGATTACAACAAGAAGTTATGATATTGTAGATCACACTAATGATATACATAAAACAGTGCTTTTCAATATCAGCTAAAGAATATTTGAAAACAAATATTAAAATCCATGAAGTTCAGAGACCTAGCTATAATTTCTGGAATGCAAAACCTGTAGTACTTCAATTCTGCCCAAGGAGAAGTCTGCCTAACGTCTTTCTAGCTCTATGTTGAGTTCATGAAAAAAAACCTTAGCAATGGACTCTTTAAATTTATTTCTTCCATTATTTTTACTGACTTAGATTCTGTCTTTTTCTATATAAACTGAAACAAGCTCATATAGGTTTTTCATATATACTTTATTTAGTTACAGAATATTTTTCTAGGATTTCTTTCTAATTTATTCTGCTAAAAGAGGTGTATTAAAAATAAGGAACCTACACCAAATGGTTTATATTAGTAACTTGATTGGAGAAGGAAGTACCTTATGTAACAAATTTAAGGATAGAAGATCCAAATATGTTCAATGTATATAAGTTCTGACAGTACCTCTTATTTGATTGACAACAAATTAAAGTTGATAGCTAGTCTGAGTCGTTACATGTTAAGGCAAATCTAAATGGGCCCTTTAGTTTAGATTCAGAAAAAGGATGACATGCTTTGGCTTTATTTATTTACTAAAATCAGTACAACCTTAGGGTGACCTGTCTATTGTGAATGCCTAAATCCATTGATCCTTAAGTTTGGAGAGAATAATTTCATTTAAGTCTGGATTCATAGCCAGATTTAAATGCCTGGTCTCATGACATCGTTCTAAATTTCAAAATCAGTGTCAGATTCTCCAAGTGTTCATTGCAACTCAGTCACTTTCACTATAATCCTTCTAAGCTGGTTTCATAGAGGCTGTGGACATTCAAGGCTTTAATTCCCCTAGGACAACACTGCAGGGAGACAAGGAATGCAAATATAGAAGAGCAATTTCCTACCCACATGCTATTACACCTGACATTCCAAAAAGCTTCTCAGTCTGTACATTTTCCACCAGCACCTTGTAAAGCTGGAATTTGGCATGCTTCACCATATTCTTACTTACTTACCCCTTTCCCATCCTCTCCCACCCCCTCACCCTCCTGCATCTGTCCTTTGCCACTGCTGGGCCATGCTAGCCCACCCTGCTGTGCCTGGATAGGCTCCTGTCATACCTGTGCAACCCCCATGGAGCGAAACATCCCTCTGTGGAGATGGTCCTGACCTCCTACCTTCAATTTTCTCTGAAGAAAATGCATTAGAGATTTCCAAAATAAAGAAAAATAATACTTTTAGCTGGTTTGAATAAAAAAAATAAGCAGCTGAAGATCTGAAATTAGTCTTGATCAGCTAGAAGTCATCTTTCAGCTGTCACATACCTTCTCTGAACAGTACGGGCATCTAGAAAACATTTCATAGCCACCTACACTTCAGACAGGGTACATACTGCAGATTCAAAACAGACAGATTGATCCCACTTTGCTATTGACTTTCCAGACATACCCCATCCCTTGGCAATATGAATATTAAATTACAAAGACATTTTGCACGGAAGGATTTCCTGAGTTGGCTGGTGAGGGCTCCTTTGGTCTGCATATTCAAGTTTCTCCTTAAGATTTATAACCAAAGTGTGGATACTCTCTTTCCCCTCATCTGCCTGAAGAATTACTGCTCACTCTCGCCTGCCACCGCACTCTCCGTGCCACCCCGCACGCCGTTTCCGCACACTGTCTTCTCCTTCGCGCTGACCAGGCCCCAGATGCCTGAGGGACCGGCCAGACGAGCCCGCGCAGCCATGAGCGGCCCGGGCTCCGTAAGGAAGCAGCAAAGTAACTCTCGCCTTCCCGCCCTGCAGCCAGGACCCCGCAGCCTCGCTCGCTGACACTGCCAGCAGCCGGGCATCGCCGCTCGGCGCCAGCCGTGCCCTCGCCGCCCCGGCGGAGCCTGCCCGGCCCGGCCGCTCCGGGGCTTTAGGCGCCAAGCTGAGGCAGCGCTGCGCTGCCCGCGCCCGGCACTGCCCGGCACCCTGCGCGGGGCTCCGCGTGGTGCCAGACCCACTGGGCGGCCTCGCCCTCTGCCCGGGGCGGGGGCTGGGGGCTCCTGGCGGGGCGTCGCCGCCGGCCGCGGGCGGGAAGGGGCGGGGGCGGCGCGGAGGCTCCTCCCGGGCTGCGCTTCCCTGGGCGGGCGGAGAGCGGCGCTGGGTCCCCGCGGCGCACGCTCCGCCCGAGCCTCCCCCTCTCCCGGCCGCCGCCGCCGCCGCTGCTGCCGCCACCGAGCCGCTCCCCCTCCCCCAGCCAGCGCTCCCGAGCAGGAGCTACCGCGCCGCGGAGCAGGAGGCGGCGGGAGCGCCCAGGGCAGCGGCCGGCGGGGTGGCGGCGGAGCGGCGAGCACCACCCGGCACGGAGGCTGCTCAATGCTGCACCTTCCGGAGCTGCATGAGGTAAAGGCGGCTCCGGGTCCCGCTTCCCCCCGTGCTCGCTCCCCGCTCCCCACGGCCGCGGGGGTGTGTGCGCGGAGCCGGGGCTGCGGGGGGCTCTTTGTGGGCCCGGCCGAATGCGGGGCGGCGGGGCGGGTGGGGGGGGTGCGGGGCGAGGGCTGAGGGGACATGAAGTTGCGGGAACAAATGGAAAGTGGCGAGTGGCCGGGCCCCCTCCCCGGGGGGGCTCCTGGGGGCGCGGGAGGGCGGGTGGGGGGCTCTGAGGGAATGGGGGGGTCGCGGGGGGGTTTTGTTTGCGCTCGCCGCCGCCTCCTTCCCTCCCTCCCCCTCTCCTGTTGGCTTCTCTGCCTCCCGATAGTTTTGAGGCCTAACTGTTTAGGCCTCGTCTCCCGGCTCCGGGACCGGTGTGCCGGCTCCGAACCACCCCCTGGGGCCGGAACGGCGTCCCCGGCCCACCCCCCGGGCCGTAAGGGGCCCTCGGCCGCGGGGTATCCTTCGATTGGGCCCCAAATTTCATTGTAAAACCGTCGGCTGCGAACTAACAGTGTTGGGCTGGAGCAGCCCCGCAATGAAAGGAGGCGCCGGAGGGGAGCGGGGAGGCCCGAGTCGCGGGGAGCGGCGGCGGGCCGGGCCTCGCTCCCGCCGGGATGCGGCGGGGACAGCGCTGGGGGGCGCGGCCGGCGGGGCGATAGCCGGGGCCTTCAGCGAATTGAGGGTGAGGAATGGAAAAAGAGGGTTAGAAAGTCGTTTCTATTCTGCTGAACTTTTGTTTTCTGACCGATAGAGGCCGGTAGAGGACTGTGGAGAAGGAAAGTTTATAACCAGCAGCGCCAGGATGGACTTCCCTGCTACCCAACCAAAACCTGCTGCCGACGGTAAAATCATCTACTATCCTCCTGGAGTGAAGGAGATTACGGACAAAATTACCAACGATGAGGTGGTTAAACGGTTAAAGGTGAGCAATTCTGACCACCACCCCCCTCCCTGAAACTTTTACTTGTTAAGGTAGACATTTTATCACTGGAATGGAGAACTGCCAGAGTTTTGTTGTCCTTCCTGCCTGCAGACCTTTAAGGGAATATGACTTCATTGTTTTTCCTTAAAAGCGGAGGACCCATTTTCCCCATTTTTTTGTAATTCACTACTGTTGTCTTGTGAGTTCTCTCAATGCTGGAATTGGTACATTAACTGCTAATTTGTACATGAAACATATCCACAGTTTAGAGGAGAGGTCTGAAGTAGAATCACAAGTAATAATTACAGGATATGCTCGCAAAATTTTTTGGCAAGCCAGGTGGTGTTTTGGGTTCCGGCATTTGAAGAAAGTATAGTTGAGTGGAGGAAGCAAGTAGGCCTACGTAAGGGTAATTTTGATTGAAAAGATCACAGTGTTTGCCAAAAACAAAGCTTAATTTCTGGAGTTTATGGATGGAATTTTGAAATAGTTTCAAATGTAAAACCTGCCTCAGATTTTTTAACTTAGTGTAATGCACACTGTTTTTTTCCTATTTAGTATAATTGACAAAATTGCTAAATTTTCTTGAGCAAAAGGGATTGTTAGAAAAGCATCTTCTCTGCTTGTTTGACAGCATCCTGAGGGAGTGCGAGTCTTGCCTCTTTTTTACTTTATTAATCCCTTCTTCCACTGGAAAAAAAATGCTACTGTGCTACAGTAGGATTATTTCTTAAGTCCATGCTGAAAATAGAGAATTAAGTTGAGCATTGATCAAATATTGACACAGCTCGTTTGTTAACACCATGGTCTTTGGACCAAAGGTTTTTGTAACCTAGGATTTGGTCCTATGCCCAGGGTGGAGTAATAATTTTTAGAGATTGGAAATACTCTATCATCTGATGATCTGTTTCCTATGACAGCAGTGGCTTCACAAAGACTGAAAAATAGAAATCATGGTCTGGGCTGGTCAGTTAGTACATTGAAAAGTTTTCTTAGCTATAAATGTGAGGAGAACATAGGCTTTGTGCTTTGTTTTTTAAGCAGCAAGGCACCTATCACTGTTCTTTTTTCGAAAATGAGCCTTGTTGTCCATTTACAGTTTTGAAAATTATGGAATGGACAAGTTTGGCCTAGTATTTTCAGAACTGCAGTGGAATATTGCCAGTTACAGGAGAGGATGCTAGAGTTGTGACTGTTTAGACAGATACCTCAGATTAAAGTCTGTGGAATGTAGAGGAATGCAATTTTGAGCTGATCCCTGAAACAGGTATTTTATTTTGTCCCAGTTGGTGGACTTGGTGAACTATGTCATTCCTATATAATAGGAATAATGGAACTTCAAAATCATGTATACATGTTTTACTGAATTCACGTGTGTGTGTGTATTAGACATAATTTCCAGGCTAAGAGCAGACTTTTTTTCTGTTGTTTTTTAATGAATTATTGTTACAAAATTCAGACAGCCAAAAAATTTGAGAGTAACTTCAAATGTAAACAAATACTTTGCTACTGCACCTACTGACATTTTTTTTTCTGTCTGAAATGACAGAGAAAGATTTTTCTTACTGTATTGGTACTGTTTAATCTGAGTTAGAAGAAATTTTTTTGTCAGGTATGGGCTTTACTGAAACATCAAGAAAATGGGAAGTACTGTACATTCTAGGACTAAACCAACAAGTATATTTTCTTTATGCTTTTGTATAATGTGTATGTTCTTTATGAAGAAGTCAGAGCTTCTTTATATCAACTTAATTTACAAAAGCAAATTAATTTTGGTATGTGGAATATTATGATGTTGCTGTGCTTGGGATAGAAATGCTTGAAAAAGTTTTGTTAAATCTCTTCAAGTTTTCTTCAAAAGATAACTTTCCAGAACTTTAAATGTGACTTAATGATAAAAGCCAGCTTTAACAGAATGTACCAACTCAGGCATGAATCAGTTCTTGAAACTGTAGGTTTTTTGTCTTCTTGGCCATGCGTCAGCCAAAGATGCTCTTACAGAAGGTGTTTCTTACAGAAAATGTGCAACTCAGAGTTTTGGCCACCAGGATGTGGACCAGTTCCTGCAAATTTTTGTTCTTTTAGCTTGTTGAAGTCATGGTCAACTTAACTGGTTACAAATCTGTGTCCTTATTAGCAAGTTTTCTGGTATTGTATCTGTATTTTTGTGTCCAGACCTCTTCTTCTAATGAAAGCTTTTCTTATTATTGGAACTTGAGACATTCTGGGCACCTGTCCCAGAGTGCCTGAGCAGCAGCTTTTGTGCCAAGGACTTTTAAAAAGAATGTTTTTATATCCATTCCCTCCTTCTGCTTGGCGTTGTGGGTAATAAAATGTAGGCCAGATACTTTCCAAGTGTTTTGATATATCTGTATGATAACATTATTATTGTCCTGAAAATGAAAATATTGAGAATTTTAAAATGGACATGGATCTTTTGAGGGATGTAGAAAGGAAATGCCTCAGGATTGCGTATGTATGGCAAATGAAACACAAGTTCAGGTGCTTAATGGAGTCAAAGGTAGTTTCTGGAGTGTTAGATTACATGGATGGTTTGGTGCCTTCTTAGAGTGGGACAGTATGTGATGTATAGTTTCAGCTGTTGAGGAAGTGATTTTAACTGGTGTGCTGTGGCTGGGCTCAGATGTCCATTCAATAGATCCAAGTAAGTTTAACCAATCTAGGCAGCTAGCATGTAGCAGAGTGTTGAGGTTTACTGTACTTTTGACACAAAATCATTTTTTTTAGGTCAGTCTTTCTCTTTACAGGGCAGATGTTCAAGTTATATAGGGATTGATTTTAGAGCTGCAAGTCAGATGCTTGACAATTTGGGTTAAGGTTTATAAAGGGGGATGGTAACTTTGCTTTCCCCTTCTCTTACTTGGTTATGTCAAACAATTGTAAGGCACCCAAGAAGCCCTCCTTCAGTTCCAAGATCAAAACAGAACCTAAATAAAACTTGAGAGCAATTGTGTTAGCCATATTATATTTCTTTCCATGAGATAGTTGAGGATTGAAAGAAGTTTTAGAATCTTGGCATCTGCTTTGCTGCAAAACTTCTTTATGACTATTTAATTTTTTTCAGAATTGACTATGTTTTACTGCCATGTTAAACTGCAGAATTGTGTATTGTTGTCAGTTGTTGTCAGTTTAAACTATTAAATCTCTGCTATAACTTTGATCACAAGAGAATGATAAAATGTCATTGATATAAAACATTTTTAGTCATTATGAGTAAGATTAATAGTAGTGTACTTAATTGCCAGATCCATTACAAATAGCCTCATCAATCCAAAATGCAGAGACTGATTTTCTCAGTGACTGACATAAACAGCCCTTGTAGGCAAAGCCAGAACTGCCACCAAAATATGTGGTGCTCTCACGTGCTTGTCCCAACCTCCGTTCTGTACCTTCTTTACAAGCATTTTGTTTTGTTGCACGCCAAAATGGAAGGGTTGACCAGATTAAAACTTAGCAGGGCAAAAAACTCAAACCAACCAACAACAGAACACCCACCCCTCTCCAACTAAGTTAATTTTAACCTGAACCCTTTTCTCATGTAATTTATCAGGAAAACTCACAAATACTTGGCCTGGCACAGGGCAAAACCAACTTCTTTTTGTGGCAGTCCTGCCTTAGAGTGTTGAAGGAGCCTCAGAGTCAATTTGAATGTTAAAGTTAGCAAATGTTCTCTTTTGAGATAGGGATGGGGGCATTTGTGTTGTTTCTGGAAAACCATCATGCCTGCTAGAGTTTTTAATGTAAAAGAAAGCATGCAGGATGGTGAGTTCAGATAAAGCTTTGTACTAGGAACTGTACAGTTTGGTAAAGTGTAAGACAAGTCTGTAGACAAAAAAAATACTTACAGTGCAACATTTGCTTTTACCTTGAGATATCAGTGTAAACACAAATTCATGAAATTTGTAAAATGCACATTTAATCAGACACTAAATATACACAAGTAAAAAAAAAAGTTTCTGAACTTTTCAAAGGAAAAGAAGCGATAAATTTATTTCAGCATGGAAAATTTAAACACAGGTTTAAGCCAGCATTTAAATATATTTCTGTGAAACTAAGTTTTATAGGTTAGAATTTAGTGAGGGAGATACAGCTCTTTATCATGGCTGGGTTAGGATTCTGGTTTTTGTTATGTGGGGGTTTGGATTTTTTGGGGGAATGATTGTCCTTTTGTTTTTCAGTCAGTCTAGTAGTCTTGTTCTTTTTTCCATGGTGACAGTTAGGCAAGGCATTTGCTGTGAAAGTTGCATTTGATTTCAATGCCCCCCACACCTTTTCATCCTCTTTCTCCCCCTGCCATGCCCACCCCAAGGCCTGGCTTGTGATCATCTGGGGAAGTTAGCACTCCAGGTGTGCCTTGAAGTCTTGCCTGTCTTGTCCCTTGGCATTTCTTAGTGATTATATGTATTTGTGTGAAAACGAAACAAACCCCCTCCCTCTCCTTTCCATTGCCTTTCTGTGTGTTCCTCTGGTTAACAGGTATTGGCCCCTTTATAGTTTGGCCTCTTGTGCTTTCATACCACTAGAAATGGGTAATGCTAACAATGTGTCATATCATGCACAGGTAGTTTTAGGCATCTGTTACATCATGTTAAAATTGAGAAAGGTTGCTTGATGCTACTTAAATGTTTTGAAATAGGCTGTAGTTACAGGAGAGGGGGAAAAAAGTTTCTTCTAACTAAACCTGATATTTCTGCATAAGTTAATGGCTGCTCTCTGAGGTTGTGTAGTTAGATGGACCTTTGATCTGACCTGGATAGTTACATTAAACAATACTAAAAAATACAAATTAAAATGTCATCTGATAGAAGAAAATCTGTTGTGTCACTCACAAGAATTTGGTAAGTTTGAGAGGAAAAGGTATATACATAGTAAGAGGGTTGGATAGTATATGAACTAATAAATGCTCTTTGCTGGCAAGTCTTGGATGACATGGGTGACTTGCATGTATTTAAGAATTATAAGTAATTTTGTGGAGGTCATACAGCCAGGTTACAGAAATGATCCACAGTTAATTATTCTAATAGTTTTAAACTTCATGAATTGTATTTAACTGCAGACTGCAGTTGCAATGTTCTTGAGCTATTGCTAGCCACATAAGCCTAAAGCCAAATTTTTAATTTGATTTTGCCCATAGTTTAATCTTTTTAATTAGTTTGAGTCTTGTAACAATCAAGTTTTTCATTAACTAGGACAGGCCACTAGTCAGAGAAGAAGAAATTGTGTTCTGATTTTTTTTTTCCAAATGGAATATTAACCAATTGCTTTGTAAATGTCCCAGTTTTGTCAGTCCTTAGAGGAGCAGACCATGTGGGCCTACCAAGTTCACCCAGATGTTACTGAATTTCAAACTGATTGATGATGACACCGTTTGTTTTTGTATCTGATAATTTTCTTTTGTTACAAGTGCATCAGTAATTAATGGCAATTTCACATGTACAGTATTATTCTAATGGTTTCCCAGCAACACTAAAATAAATGTATTGTGAAAAAGAAAAAAGCCCCCATTTGAAAGGGGGGGAGGGAAACCCAAAAGGTTGCTGAATTAGAAATGATAACTTCTGATGTCTGATCACTGACAGACTAGTTCAGAAGTCTTCATGTCCTTATTTATTCTGTTAGAAACTTCAGAGATTTTTTAAATCTTATTCTTATGCTAATGCTTGAGGTTTGTGAGGCATGATGTTAATCACAGTTAAAAGATGGGGAACTGAAGAGTTACTGAAAAGGAAAAAAACAAATCCTAATAGCAGAAAGACAAGCTGGCTTCATATGTCTGATTTGGTATTTCTAAATTGTGACTTTTCAAGTGAAGTGCATTCTGTGGCACTTTATATGTTCAGACTGAAAGTTTCTTTGATTTCAGCTACATTTCTGAGTGCCCAGGGCTTCTGTAAATCAGGCCTTATCTCCTAAAAAATCCAGAAAATGACTAAAGTTTTCTGTGAAAACTGTTACAGGCTGTTTTACAGGCATTATATAGAAACTTCGTAATAGGTGGGAGGCTGGCATGCAAATCTTCAGACTTTACCATTTGAAAATACAGTATAGAATATTAATTTTCTTCAAGTATTTCCCTTCAGTTACAGTATTCCATCTATGATAAATAAGAAAGGTGATCTCTGACTGGTACTTCTCTACTAAATAACCTTGAGTAACTCCAGAACAAGTTTTTTAATGTAAGTGGAACCAAGTAATGGCTTCAGGATTTTGATTGTGGTATTTCCTTTTGTGTGTGTGCGTGTGTGTGTAATCACTTAGCAAGTACTATATTAATATTAGTATTACAAAAACTGACTAGAAGTTTGAGAAGTACAGGATTATTTACCTTGGAAAAGAGATGATTAAGGGTTGTTGTGATAATAATAAATTACAAACTTCTGAGTTTGTCCCCCTCTTCTAAAATTGCAAAACTATTGAATGCCAAATATTACTTAGGGGCATAGTGGAAGCCTGTGGCAGACCAGAGCTCTACTGATGTTGTCTTCAGTGTAAGTGACATGATTTAGTCATAGAAATCACTCCAGGTGGATATGCAAGTCAGTATGTATTTTTATGGTACAACGTGGGAGACTTGAGGACTTTGAGGACTTCGTTTGCCTAAGTTTGCAAAACAGCAGGAGCTTTAGTAGTGGTCAAAGACTCATAAAGGAAGTGTTATTCTCTTACCAGTGATACAAAGTGAAAGAAGAACTATCCCTGGGCTTGCAGACAGTAATATGGAGATGATTGATAGAAAGGGAAATCAGGCATATATATGTGATTACTTTTTTACCTTGGCTACTTGAATCAGTTCTTACTGTTTTGTCTGCTTAATGTTAATGTGAATCTTCTGCTATGATAAAGAAACACAACAGACAAAATAATTAGCAGATCTTTGGTTCACAGCATATACTACAGCCATTTAGCCACTTTGGTAGTTAGAGAAACCAAACTTTTCTGTAGTCCCCAGTCTATGTTAATCATTGTTTGTATCTGAGGGTTTTTTCCCAGACTGCAATATCTTGTTAATCACCATTGTTACCTAGAAATGTAAAACACATGCTTATTATTGGTGTTACTCAAAGCAATGTGTGTTTTGCTGGCTTTGCAGCTGCAGTAAACTAATGAACCGTATTCCCGCTGCTGTGCTGACATCAGAATCTGGCTGTTGTAAAGATCTCTTAAGCATGATGAAATACTGCTAAGGAGAAACAAAGATAAAATTGGCACAGCATACTTGCTGCTCAGGAATGAAGATGGAAAACTTTCTGGTACCTGGATAGCATGGGGATAATCTAAACATACATTTTACTTGTACGAGACTGAAGGTACATACTTAGCTGATGGAGGTGTCAGAGCTTCAGTGTTAGGACCAGGTTTGCAGCAGGGAAAAAATCCTTTCAAATTTACTGTGAAGGCTGATCAGCCTTTTTAATGTCTTACTCTCAGGTGAGTTCCTGTTTCTTCCTGGTTGTTCAGTTATATTACCTAATCTTAATGGTACTCTATTGTCTTCCATGAGTACAACCTGTCATGTTCTGCTGGAATACAGTTTGGTAGTCATTAGCATTTTAGGCCTCATGTCTTCAGTTTTTAATGCTAGAAATTATGACATCTCTCCATGAGATTTATCAAAATTTTCTAAACTATTGAAACAGAGAAAAGGTTTTGTACTGGCAAAATACATTCATAAGCATTAGACACATGTCTTTTCTATTTACCAATAATATTTGAACAGATATTGAAGATGAAAGAGAAGGGGGAAGAACATTTTTTTAAAAGGATTTTGGAGAAGTCTTATATTTCTTGAGTTTTCTCACACACTATTCTTTGGTGTCTACAAGACCTGAAAAATGCACATGCTTAAAAATGAAGTAGCTAGATTAGTAGTTAGTAGTATTAGAATTTGCTTGCAGTCATTAAAGAATTCCCCTTCCTCTGCAATTGTTGTCTCTCTCTTACTTATGGCTCTCTGTGGAAATAGCCTGATTGACCATGAAGAAATAGCTTAACATCTGCAGTTTTACAATATTTTTAAAATATTATGTAACTTACTGATCTTAAAACTGTTTTTATCTGTGCATCTAGTGTGAAAGCCCATCAAAAGACCAGGACTCAACTTGTGCTTACTATGGAAATTTTATTACTGTTGTTTTAAATACCCAAAAATCAGTCTCTCAAAAACTGAGGAAAACATTTGTGTGTCTCAGTTTACTTTGTATATGTGATAGAACTTTGCCTGGGCAAATGTTTTTACCTCACTTTTCTAATGAAATAAGTCTAATTTCTTTGTTACTGAACTTCCCTGAAGTTACATTAGTTCAAAACTTGCTGGCAGTTGGACAAAGGTTTCAGAGATGGAACACTTGTCTAGTTGCTGCTGAACAGAATAGAGATATCCAAATTCTGTTTACACAAAGGAACATGGACCAGCACTGTTAAACATTTCAAAAAGCAGCAGCCCATGTGCTAGTTGGAATAAATTCAGTAATTATTCCATTGGTGTTTCAAATGTTTTAGGGGATCTGCTGCCCCCTCTCCAGCTTTCTGGACAGGGCACCCAAAGGAAAGTGGGCAGGTAATGAAGGAAGGATGAGAGCAAGGCAAGGGATGCAGCAGCTCTCTGAGAGGAAAGTGGTGGGGAAGAGATCTGTTGGAAACCAGGCAGTGGCAATTTTGCTGCCTGTGATAAAATCAGTTTCAAATAGCAGCAGTACAGGAGATAAACAAGGAAAATAAAGCACAAAAACTTTTTAATACTCTCTTAACCCACAAACTGGTAGTGGGTGGTTCATGGTATTCAAAAGTACTTACTAGTTTTTAAACTTAAAAGTGGTTGTTTTTAACAACTGAATCTGAGACTTGTATTCCATGATCAGCTTGATGAAAATTGCTTATATGATATGGTATTACTGAAAGGGTAAAGTAATAATAAAAAAAGCTAGTCTAAAAACCCAACAAAACCCAAGTCACTCAGAGGTAGTTTAAAATCTCAAAAGACAAACAGTAAGTTCTTTAATTGATGCTTTGTATAGTGTTTTTTTATGTAATTACCTTTTTCTGTTTTTTCTGGCTACTTAGAATCAGGGTTGTGGTACAAGTGCTGAAGAAGAATATGTGCAATGAAAATGTAGTTACACTTAGGAAGTGCTTAATATAAAGAGTGTTACAAATTATGCCAGTAGTGATGTGGATATGAAAAGAAATTGGTTATAATAATTCATTTCCTTGAAAAGAAAAATAAGCTGATTGAGTTCTGTTACAAGTTCAGTGTAAGGAAGGATGGGGTTGCATATTTCACCTTAAAATTTTTACTCTGTCTTTTGGTCCATAGGGTAGTCAAAGTATAGTAAATCCTGTTATTTTAATATAATTTTGTGTTTTAACTGTGCTTTTGTTCTGGTATCATTGGAAAATATATGCATGTACTTAATTATCCAAATGCAGTAATGATTCTCTGTAATAACTCATTACTGAAATTTAATTAAACTATTCATAATTTAGTAGGGAATTATTTGAAAGTAAATTCTGCAGAATATAAAAATTGTTCTTTTCTTGTGATTTAAGAGAGTAAAACCTGATACTCACTTAACTCTTGGCTTCAGTGCTTTTCTCTGGGCCTTATTCCTGTCAGTCATAAAGGAAAAAAATTTTCTTTTAGAAACTTTGTTTACATGAAGTAGTGAAGAGAAATCATTCAGAAATTTGCCTGCTTTGTTTGCACAATGGCAGAATGTGTTGTGGAGTATGTGAAAGGAATTTTAATTCTTAAGCTGTTGCAGTAATAAAAATAAAGTAGGTAAACTCAGTACTTTGTTATGATGGTTGAAAACAACTCAGTGATCTGTGAGAGGTGGAAAAAGTGGCCCCTATATGTGTGGGTTTTAACAGGTGTTTCTTTCTCATCAATGAGGCGCTGCAGAGTTAACATTCATTCACCTAGAAGGCAAATGAAAAATGCAAGGCAACTTTACAGCATTTTTCCTTGAAAATGCATGTTTATTTAAATGCCTAATTCAATCATCCTTTATAAATGTGGTTGGCATGTGTCATTATTCCCAAAAAATTCTACTCCATCTCAAAAGCTCCTTCCTCTGCTATTACCAGTAGAATATCAGTGGCAAGAAGTACTATTTTTGCTCATGTGAAGTCACTAAATGAAGGTCTAGTTGCATTTGTGACCTGTTAGTAACATCTTTTTCTTAGAAAATGTATGTAGAATATGAAAGTAGGCATAACTGTAGCTGAAGGGAAATTGGGAAATCTGGAAATAAGATTTCAGCCTTGTTCCTTTTGAAACTGGTAGTCTAGACTGCTGTAAAACCACGAGAATTTTGCTTTAGGAAATGGAGGGTTCACCAAGTACAAAAACTATATCTTTGTAGAATACATACACATTAATAGAACTGGAAGTAGGTCAGTAGAAAACTTAATAAGCAATTAAAAAATCACTTTGAAATAGGACTAAAAAGCAAGTTAGTGTCTGTTTCTAAATCTCAACTGGGAAAGCAGGGGTGGTGTGTAATGTTTTCAAAAGTTAGGATCTTTCAGTCCTAGCCTGTGTTTCCCTTCAAAGGTTAAATCACCTTCAGACAGATTACAGATTAAAAAGCTGCCATTTAATTTTGTTTCACTTTGACATTTTTAGATACTGTTCTTAGTTTAGGTTCTTGAGCAAATTGGAGCATTCTGGTCTGAGTTAGATATGCTGTGTAGATTAAAGAATACTCCTCCTAGAATTGGAGCTCTGTGTGTCACTCCATGTTTTATGCTAAAACTGGTTTCTGATGCGTGTGTATGTCTGTGAGGATGGAGTTCACCATTAGATTTTTATCTAGCAGTAGAGCTGGTTTGAGAAACGCCTTGAGGGACTCTATCTCACAGGCTCTGCCTCCTGAGAATTCATACTGTGGAGCTGTGCCCTAATTCACACTGTCTTGAGACTCCTGAGTTACTCTGACTCCAGTCTGTATGTGTGAGGGCTGTCACGCATTTGTTCCTCTACAGAATCTGAATTGATGTCTCTCAACACTTCGTTAAAAGCCTGGCATCATGCAGCATCCCCAGAAAATTAATTTTAAAAGTAACCTCAAAATTTTAGAAATAAGGACAATATTAGTTGTTGGTGTTTTTAGAAGATTATTTGAGAGTTCTCCCCCAATTTTTCATCATCTTTACCAATGTTCTGCTCAGAAACAAAGTTGTGGGAAAAAAATTTCATCAAGAATGTAACAATGTGGAGGAGTAAGTAATGACAGGTTGGTTTTGTAGAGTATTCCAAGTCAGTTTAGTGATCTGAGCTGACCTGCATAGAGGGTATACTAACATAGTCTAAATCAATTTAGTTTATCTTAAAAATAAATAAATAATTTTAAAAGGCTAGTTCTCTTTATAGTCTGCCAGAATTGTGTTATAGAAGCTTGTCATTCTGGCACTGTTGTATATGAATACTTTTGAGTACTTTTAGTGTGGTGCTGCTACTGAAGAAACAGTTGCTCATTTTCACTGCTGCTGCCACTGCTGTTCAGGAAGAACAATGGTTCAAAGTAATTTTCCTTTATTTTGGGTCACCAGCACTCCTAAAGTCATAGAAACAAATCAAGTTTGTGAAGAGTGAGAGGAGAAAAAGTAAAAAATAGAGGCACATAGTGACTGTAGGGAAAGAGGGGAAAACTGATGTTGGAAATGGTGGAGTTGCTACGCCAGTAGGTGGAGGATTGCCCTGAATCAAGCCCTGGTGTATGGGAGCACAAACACCAAAGCCAGCACTTTGAGCCAGTTAAATACTCTTGCTACTTGTGGGCTGTATTTTTCCCCATGCCTATCCAGGTGCATCTGTGGCTTGCAGGGTGCTGGATTGTAGAATTGATCCAATTCAAAAGCAGTTTTTCCAAGTAAGTTTTCATTTGGATCAGCGTGACTGGCGCAGTCACCTACTACCCCCTCCTTGCTTTTGCAGAAGCTCTGTGATAATACTGGGGTGAACTAGCAATGACAGCTGAATTTGGGACACTGTGTTTGTTGAGTTTAACCTTACTAAATCAACTTCTCAGTCATTAAGCTGCACCCTGAGATTGGGCTGAAGTAATCTCACCCTCTCCTGTCATTTTTACAGCCATGTAATGAGCTGGTTCAAGAAGCAGATATATCTGAAAAGTAACCTGGGCAGAAAATGGGATTTTTCAGTAGTGTCACTTATCAGCCACTTACATGCTGGCATAATGGAGGGACAGATCTGGCAGATTTGGGCTGACTCACACAGCCATGAAACTACAGCCTAAGAAATTCTACAAACACCCCTCCACCCCCTCTGTTTGTGAGGCAGTATCTGTAAACAAAATGAAGTGTGTCCCTTGTTTCAGGGAGCTGCAAATCTCAGTGCAGTGAATGATGTACTGGCCTTCCACGTCTGAAAAAAGAAGCTAAGCAACAGAGGGGAATGTTCTCTGGTTACAAACAATTGAGATCAGTGCCATGTTTATACACAGATGTGTGGATTTTGCTGGCACCAGTAGTTTTGAGCAAGCATGAATGTTGGGAAATCCTCAACAAATTTTCTAATGTTTAGCTGAGTAACTGCAGTAATAGATACCATTCATCCTAATACATAATTGCTTTCAAATTTAATTGATTTTATATTTGAATTCAGAATTGATGTAGTAACAGTAGAGAGAAATACTTAGATAACACCTCTTCTTTCTCTAGGATTGTTTGGTTTTCTCTTTTATTGTCTGTCCTATTTGTACAAAAGAAGGAATTAGAGGTTTCAGTGTTTTTTCAGGCTTCCCTAAGCATGATGGCTCAGTTCTGTCCCAGTATTATGGTTTTGAGATGCAGTCTGTGATGTTTAGACTGATCTTCTCTTCTGTAGTCCAAACTACTGGGTCTTGTGCTGTGAGTTGAACTAGAGTAGGCGGTACAGGCCAGTGCTTGCAAACAGATTTGTCTTCATGCTGGCTCCGATTCTTAATGTTTTTTCCCTTCCTAATGCCTGCTGTAGTTGTTCTTTAAACAAAGACATGTGCTAACTTCCAGGATGTGTCGGTCTGTAGGGGAGTAACTGCATGCATACCTACACATAGACAGAGATGAATCTTTTATTTCCACATAATCACACATAATGCAAAAAAAAAATTGTACTATCCAGCAGATAGGCACCATAAATAGCTTTCTCCCCCAAGCATGAACTGATAAAATGCAAGTAGTAGAATCTTCTTTTTCTGTGTGTGTGTCATATCAAAGCCAGTTATTTACACTCCACAGGGCTTATAGCAGGAATAGACTCCAAGCTTACTCTTGCACATGAAGCACTTCCTGAATTATTTGTAGAAAGTAAGAACTCTTCTTCTTTAACTCATTTAATTAATATTTTTTACACTTCAGGTCCTGAGAGTTGTGCAGAACATATTAAGGAGACTCCTTGATAGGAGTCCCTAAAATCCAGCTGCTGTTGAAATATGTTTGAACTTAATTTTGTTTATTCTTCTTGGAGTCAGTGTTTGCAAGGAGTTTGCAATTTTTTGGTGGCTTATGCATCAAAAATCAGTAGTTGCCAAACTTGAGCTAATGTTGGAGCTGAATTTTGCCTGCTTTTCTAGTAGCAATTTATTTGTATATGGAAAGTTCTGTGAAAATAGTGTGGGAATGTTGCCAGAAACTTTTGGATGAAGTTATGTAGATAATTTTGATTATACAAATCCTTACTTTGGAATAATTTGATTTCATCTTATATTGTTTGGTTTGTGTCTTGTTGGGTTTAGTTGTTTCATTTCATATTATTATTGAAGTAAGCCCTTACTGGTACTCTTCAATTCAGAAAACTTCAATATAATGCTTAAGAAATGAATGCATGGACATGCTTTACATATATTCACATCTGAGTTGTAAATTGGGATTCCTGGAGTTCAGTCTTTTTGTTTGTATATAAATTCCGGAGACCTTAAGTGACTCTTGATTCAAAAATCTGTAATTACTTGGCAAGTCTTTGATAGTATATGAAAAAAATCTGTGAGTAACTGATACCGTTCATGACCAGTGGATCAAATGTTCAGAGGTTTGATCAGCTGAAAGAAATTTGGGTACATTTATGGGAAGCTAGATGGAGGCTAATACCTATTTTTACTCTAAACTTTTTTTGTGCTGTCTTAATCCTGACCAGAATGCTTGTAAAACCATCATACTGAAAACAAGGAGGAAAGATGTTCTGGGTTTCCTGGGCTTCTCTAAGGCTGCTGACTAGGAGATATGCTTTCTCACCCAAGAGAAGTGATAAATAGGTACAAAATGCTTAAGTTTATGCAGCGATGGAAAACCGATTTTCCTGCTGCTTGGGTTCTCAGTACCTGACTCACACAAGAATCAGCCGTCTTCTGACCGCTGAAGGCTGCTCCTAGGCAAATTCAAAACAAATACTGTCAACAGTATGCAGGTGGCCACTACCTGATTTGAGTGTTACCCCATGATTTTACCATTTTTTAACCCTATATGTGAGCAGTCAGAGCTCTGGCAAAAGAAAGATGCCTAAAGTTAAAGTAAAACAAGGCAATGGTTTCAAGTGGGCAGCAGAAAACATTTCGCTCTGTCCTTCAATTTTCTTAGGAGGTGGATTGTTTCCCTTTGATACTTCTTTTTGGTCCTTAGTACAGGCAGTACTTATCTTCAATGGGGAAACTGCCAATAGTGGAATCTGAGAGTAACATCTTTTGGCCTCTCTCCTTGCTTAGGAATTTGAGCCCCATCTGGATTAGTGTTAACTCGCTCTGCTCTCTACATCTGGAGCAGAGTTCTGTTAATTAATCTCATCATGAATGTATCAATATTTTGGGACTATGGAATAAAAATACTGAAGCATTTTCCTCAAGATCAGTTACTTGGTCAGCATCTGCTTGTTTCCACCTCCACCATTCTCCCATAAAATTCATAGTGAAATACTAGGTCTCAGCCATTTTCTTGAAGGTGCTTGGCGGCTTCAGTTTAATATTTGAGTTTTAGGCGTTAAAGATTGTAGTTGACAGATTTTGTTTCCTGACCATAAATCTTAGCCAACAGCATTTTTAGCATGTCCAGTGAATTCTTGCAGCTGTAGAAGACTATTGCATACCTCTACAATTTGTAGGCCAAAGTGCATTTTGAAGTTTACTTTCCTCACTATGAAGAGAATTGCGAAATGTGGGCTACTGTTCTGAGATCACTGCAGCTGAGCAAGTGAAGTGAAATCTCTGTAATTTTTGAGTCAGAGAAACAAAGATAATTTTTAAATGAGGTGTTATTTTGGTTTCAGGCCACTTCACTCCAGTACTACTGATGAAGTGGCTGCTTTCTGTGTTCTGGGCAATCATAAATTTTTGTGCTGAAGCTTCGTGCATTCTTTGTAAGCTTCTCAAATTTCTCTTTGACACTGTGTCACAGATGCAGATATTTGTGAAGTGACTGAATCCTGTGCCACTGGGTACCAAATTTATGTTCATGGTTGGGGTACATAGTTTCAGCTGTCTGATCTTAGAAAGGGAATCAGGTGAATTTTCCAGCTCTTTCAAATGAAGGCAAAAGTTACTACTCACTGTTGCAGAACAGGCGTTGTCTTGAGACGCTGCGTCTGTTTGTGCTGGAATTTACTGAATGAGTTAAAAAAACTCAGAAACGGTAAAATTTAGTGGGTAACAAACCTTTCTAATGAAGTATTGAACTAGATGTTGAAGTAATTTAAGCGGTATAAACTCAAGAACCCCTCCAAAGTCTCGCTTCTTGTGTGGTTTTGTACTTTTGGCATGGAAATTTCTCAAATTTTGTCATGCTGAGGATAAGTGATTTTTCTGGATGACCATGCCAAAGTGTTTTGCAAACACAGAGCTCCTATGCCTTAAGTTTTTTAAAGTATGCTGGACCTTCAGAAATTTTGTGTGATTCCCGTTTCAGACGTGTTTATGAGGCTATTGCTCATAAACAAAAGCTATTTAAGCTACTTAAATTGTATTTGGTACTTGTAGGTTGCTGATTCCAGCAATTTAGTTTAGTGAAATGTTGTTTACAGCTAAATTCAGCATTATCAATTTTGAGACTGAACTTGAATGATGTATTTAAATACATAAATTAAGCATTAAATACATAAAGTGTATTCTTTAATAAAAAATGTCTTTTTCTGAAATCTCTTTCTAGAAGAGCAAGGAAATGGCAGTGCTCTCTGATTTTCAGGACCTCAGTGAGCTTTCCATTTTTCAAAAATGAAGTGTTAGTACAAGACACTTCTTACTAGAACTTGTTAAAAATGTCAGTCACTTTTTGAAAATGTTCTTTAAAAAAAAGTCTTCAAAGTCTTGTATTAGCACTTTGTATCCGATACACTGCCTGCTTCTTACAGTATAGGCAGCAAGAAACAAACTTCACAAAATCAGTAGTCATAAAACTGTGATTACACAGGAGGAATGTTGAGGGACAGGTACAGCGGTTACGGTCATGTTCTAGCTATCTACAAGGAAGGAATTTGATGGAACTGATAGGCAAAATAGTTACAGAACTCTTGTGATGGAAACCAGGAGTTAGTGAAGTTCTCAAAATACTAGAGAAAAATTCCAAGTTGAGTCTTTATTAGCCTGACCTTGAAATAACTGCAGAAAATCAGAGCAAAGCCACCACTGCTCTGAGGTATGTGGCACAATATCCTCTAAAACAATATTGCTAGTCCAGAAAGGTATATTAGAGCTCTCTGAAAGCAGGAATTAGATTTTTTTTACTTCAATTAAGTTAGAAAAAGTCATGGTTTTATAAACAGAGTACATATTCTGGATTTGGGATAATTTTCAATCAGCTCAAGTTTACTATATTGCTTGAAAAGACTATTAAAATGTTTAACATTTTCTAACAAAAAGTTAGAAACAAGTAAAAAAAAAAGGTATGATACAGAGACACAAATGGGAAAACCTTTTTTTTGTGGTTTGTTTGTTTGTTGGGGTTTTTTTTGTTGCTCTCCTGTCCTTGCCTTTTCATTTTTTACTTTTTCATTGGACATACAAGTGGACATTACTCCTGTGCTCAAAATGGAAAAGTCTACATATAGTATCATAAAATGATAGTAAATGTTTTTAGTAATGTTTTTAATAATGTTTTTGTAAAAACATTAAAACTAAAATTTTAAATACTGTCCTGTAAAGTCTAGGAAAATGCTTTCTATAAATAATATGATTTTATTTGATTTGAAATATTTTCACACTTTTAATATTGGCAATTATGATGGTAATATGAATTCCTTGAAGACTTTTCATATTATTCTTTGCTATCTATGTTAGAATCACATACATAGATGTATCATATTGGTTTTGCAGGCTTATTTCTCAGAAATTGAATATCCTACACATAACCATTATGTCTTTAGAATCATCCTTTTGCTGAGCGCCGTGGATTTGACTTTTCCGTCCTTATATCAGCAATATCAGTGCCTTTTATTTTTCCTTTGGTCTCCATCTCCATTCTAATGACAATTTTTAAATGGAAAATTTCTTTAAAATACTATTCATTTCACATGTATCAGAAGTCAGTCTGTTACTTAAAGGTACTTGATATTAGGCATAGAAAAATTATTTAGGCTTGCTAAATGAATTCTGCAAATACAATACTTTCCATGCATTTATTTGAAATAATTTTCTTCCTCCTTATTGAAAAATTAAGACTTACAGCAAGGAAAGCCATTCTGGATAAGTTTTTGGTCCAGTTTGTTTGCATCAGTTTTTCCCTGTGCTTTAAGAATTTTCAGAAACTTTGTTTTTGATGGGGCTAGTTAAAAATAAAATGAAACCATCAGACACACACAAAGTAAGAAAATTCTTGCATGTTGCATTTATTCCATTTTGTAATGCCTTAATTTTGAGCTTGGTACCTGCCTAAAGACAAAGCTGTGGGGGGCTGTTGTGTTTCTGATACAGGTAATAATGCTCAACAGGTAAAAAAATTATCTGGTAAAACAGTGCTTCATTGCAGAAGGATAATTTGTCTGATCAGAAATTCTTTGCAGCAGTGCATCTTGCTTGGTAGGCGTGGTAGCTGGCACATCACCAGCTGCTGGCAGAGATTCTCCGTGGCAGCCAGTGCCTTCTGTGGAGCTGGTTTGATGTGCTGGTTTGTAAGGGGTTTGTTTTTCTTGCTACTGTTGTGTAGTGTAAGTTTTGATTGTGAAAGATTAAAGATTTTTACAATTTTACAATTATGATTTTTGCCCAGCCTTTTGCATTGGGAATGGAGAATCTCAGTTTCTGCATTGTGTATAATTGTCATTAATGTGACAGTGTTGTACTATGACTCCAGTAGGTGACAAGACAAAATTCTTCAGTGAAGTTTTGTCACTAGATATGGGTCATGCTAGGTTCTCACATGATTTGCCCCCTGATTTTCAATTCTAAGGCACAATGGAATCTGGCTCCTAAACAAACCAGAAAATTCATGTTATAACTAAAGAGTATTTTCTTGTTGACCCATGGTACCATTGTTCTGATACTGTGTATGATGGCATTGTGTGCAATTGCTGACCATTCAACCAGTTGCATGAAAGAAATTCTAAAAGATTTTTTTTTCTTTTAAAAGAAATAAACTGTGCAATCAGTTAAAGTTTAGCATACAAATAGTTCACATAATTTTCTGCTTTGGGAGATACTCAGCTCACTGCATTTTACAAGATTGCTGAAAGAAAAATGCTTTTCTTGAAGAAACTTTTTTTTTGTCGCAGGTATTGATTGTGTTGAAGCATGTATTGGGTTTGTGTGGCCAACCTTTCATAGTGGGGATGGGCTGTAGGGGTGGCTTTGTGAGAAGCTGCTAGAAGCTTCCTCCATGTCTGGCAGAGCCGGTCCCTGGTGGCTCCAAAGATGGATGTGCTGCTCTCCAAGGCTGGGGCAAATAGAAATGGTGCTAATGCATCTGTGGTAACAGATTTAAGAAAAAGTTATTTGTATTGATGGAAGCCAGAAAAAGAGAGGGGTGAGAATATGTGAGAGGAACAACTCTGCAGACACCCAGGTTAGTGAGGAAGATGGCAGAGGAGGTGCTCCTGGCATTGGAGCTGGGATTCCCCTGCAGCTTGTGGTGCAGCCCATGGTGAAACAGCTGTGACCCTGCAGCCCATGGAGGACCACAGAGGTGCAGGGATTCTCCTGTGTTAAGGACCATGTGAAGCAGCTCTGCCCTGCAGCCTGCAGAGGACCATGGAGATGCTGAGCTCCACCTCCAGCCTGTGGAGGGGACCCTCACTGCAGCGGGGGATGCCTGAGAGGAGGCTGTGACCTGTGGGAGGCCTGTCTGGAGCAGGGTCCTGGCAGGGATCTGCAGACCCATGGAGAAAGGAGCCCATGCTGGATCAGGTTTGCTGGTAGGACTTGTGAGCCCTTGGGGACCCACACTGGAACAACCTGTCCTCGAAAGACTGCAACCCGTGGAAGAGTGATGTTTTGGAGCAGTTTGTGGAGAACTGTTGCCTGTGAGATGGACTCCTATTGGAGGAGTTCTTGGAGAACTGTCTCCTGTGGGAGAGACCCCACCTTGGAGCAGGGGAACTCCTCCTCTCCTGGGTAGCAACATGTGACAAACTTGACCATAATCCCCATTCCCTGTCTCTCTCTGCTGCTGGGGGAGGAGATAGAGGTGGGAAGGAGAGAGGGATAGGAAGGAACATGTTTTTAATGTTTTACTTCTCATTATCTTGCACTGATTTTGTTAGTAATAAATGCAGTATTTCTAGTTTGAGCCTGTTTTGCCTGTGACAGTATTTGGTGAGTGATCTCTCTCTGTCCATATCTCAACTCATGAACCCTTTGTTATATTTTCTCTCCCCTGTCCAGCTCTGGAGGGGAGTGATAGAGAGGCTTTGGTGGGTGTCTGGCACCCAGCCAGGAACAACGTACTACAAAACACAAGCAGGAAAAAGCTCTTTATATATGTCCTGCTTCTGGTTGACAGTCAGGAGAATGTAGGATGTACCATGGGATGCACCTGCACCATAGTGTAGAAATAGATATAGATAGAGTCTTTACAACATCAGTATTGTTGGCAGCATAGCTCTCTATGTGTGTTTAATGTGAAACCCTAACACATGACTGGGTTGTAAGAATTGATCTTAAGTAATCACTTCAAAGTGAATCCTTACAGTAAATTCACAGTAGAAATGCAAATGCTGCTGTTTTGTCTAGCACCACCTTTTCTTTGGAAGAGGAAATGAATTAGCACACAACATTGGGCTGGTTATGAAGAATCCTCTCTCTCACATCTGGAGGCTATTATCAAAGTATTTATGAAACTTCGTATGGAAATGAAACTCCTTCGCCGTGGGGAATAAGGTTTGAAGAATTTTTTTGGTTTTGCCCCAGCCATGTATACTTGCCATTATAGCTAGGGGAGGAGGACTTCTTAAGGAAATGCTGCTAACTGATGATGTCTTGAATTATCATTAGGACATTTAAAAAATAGGCTCTTTTTAGTCCCTCTACAAAACCCTTTTGTTATGTACCAATGTATGTGGAAGCAAAGTTTCTGAGAATTTAGGTGACTTCGGGAATCTTCTTAGGGTATTTAAACAATTATTAGTCTTTGGCAGGAAAATTGCATAGAATACCATTACAAATCTTTCCAGTAATAAAGACTAGGTACTGCTGAGGACTGAATCACTTTAAAAAAATAAAATTGAAATTGGTGCTGTGACACCACGCTGAAGTCATAGATGTGTAAGAGATGGGGAGTAGTGTGAGTATGAAAAGATAATGTGCTGATAAATATGAGCACTCTTTTCACTATTTGAGAAGAACATACATGCATGGTTAAAATATGTGATTTGATTGTGACTGTAGTTTGTGTCATAGAAAAATTGTGTGTATCAATTTAAAACTGGGGTAACAAAATACCTTAGGGATTGCAATATGATACAGCCAAACTAATATTTCTTAATGTTTCTTGCATTGAGATAATTTTAAAAGGTCTTGGATTGAGTAGCAAAGTATTGTCATGCATCCAAAGCTGCTTGTAAATAAAAAGTACCAAGAAATAATTTTGGTTGGTGACAAACCATACCATGACCTAATGTCAGGTAGTACTTTGCACACTTGAAAACCTTTTAGCTCTTTGGGAAATGTGAAGAGGTGGGTTGGTTTTGTTCATCACAGCCAAGGAGAATGTGTATTAAGTTAGATAATTTGAGTGGAATTGATCCAGTGGGAGCTGTTAGGTTTAATGTTGATTAAAGCATGGTAAGGAATAATGAGAGAAAATAAAACTATGACTTCATGAAGTTGTAAAGGACTAAATAAGGGAATTCTGATGCATCAGTTGAGGCTGCTCAATGAAATCTTTGACTGAACAGCTTCTGTTGAAAAACCTTTTGGATTTTAGTGCTGGGTTAGGAGCCAGACAGTGAATACTGTCTTATGCTTCCCTTCTATGAATCAGATGCCTATGCTGGTTTGCATACTGTGGGAATGTACTCTGTGCAATACTGGAGTTGTAGTGAACCTTTGCCTCCAAAGCTGTGAGATGAGGATATGAGGAGAATAATAAGAACCTGGAAGGCAAAGAAAGTGATGGCCTGAAAAAGTAAATTGGAAACCTCTGCTGTCTCAGGTCATGATAAAACCCCAGGAAACAGATTATTAAATTAAAATGAAAAGGTTCATTGATACATTGGATCCAAGTTCTGAAAATTACTGTAACAACACATTTCTGTGGCCTTCGATTTCAAATGATCGGTGATCACATCTTATGTCAGTTTTTACTAGGTAGAAGTAAAGGTAAATTTTCAGGGGATCTAGTAGAATTTGGCTATCTATAGCTGCCCATTTCAAGCTTCCTGAGCTTGCCAGTAGTAAGGTTAAGAATTTGTGCCTCTCTTGGGTTGTTTGTTAAGAGTTTATGCACTGGAAAGGCTCAAGTTCTTCCCTTCCTGGTCTTGGCCATTGAAGTCCAACTACCTTCTTTCTACTGGTTCTGGAATGTATCAGATGTGTCTAGAATCTAACTCTGCCTGTCAGAAAACTATCTGGGCCTTTTCCCAAGAGGCTTTTTGGACACATCAGTAAATTAAATTCAGTCATGGAGTTGTTCAACAAGTGTGCTGCCACTGCATGGCCAGAAGCAGGGCAGGGTGAGTAATAGGAAAGGGAGAAGGAGATGGTGGCTGCAAGTGGTTAAACGGGATCTCTGTGTCACATGAAGCCAAAACCAGACAGAAATTCAGACCTGTTTGCCAAGTCTTAGCAGTACAAAGTTCAAACCTGTCTCCAGATAGCTATGATTTTGTTTGCATGTGATCACTCGAATAGTCATAATTTCAAAAGAAATGACAGATTATAAAGATTCCATATTGTTGCAATAGTGTGAATGCAAATGAACTTGCAGGTTGTTCTTACACAAAGCATAGTGGTACCTGGTTAAACACACAAAAAAAAACTTGACTTGGGTTTAAAGTGCGTTTACTTGGAGGAAAAAGCACATTACTGTTGCATGTAGTTACCTATAACAGTGGTGAAGGAACTGAGGGTCTACAAAAAGTGGTTTTGAATCTTCCAAATCCTACTTTAGTAAAAATTTTAAATCAGTGATATTTTCTAAAATACTCAGTTCTGAGCAAAATGTATTTTGACAAGGCTGTGGAGATAAGAAAAGGCACGTAGTATTTTCTTTGCACATCATGAATGTGATTTTTCCCATGGGCTTGTTCATGGCCAAAGAGTAGAGGATTAATACGTGCAATGGTAACAGCATTAGGATTATCTTCTGCTGGGAAGGAAGGACAGAGTTTTACTTGCTTTTGCACCACTGCATTCTTGGGAAGCATACTTTCTTGGAACTTTTCCTTGCAGCAGTCCATATGAATTGCTGTAACCAAGATGTCAGTCTGATTGATTATCAATACAGGACTGATTTTTGCAGAGCAAAATATTGAAGCACAATTTAAAAAGCATGTTCTAATTTGTGCCATGAAAAGTGTTTTGAATTAAGGCATCTGATTTTTCTCATTTTATTTGCCTTGTTTTCCCCCCTTCTGTTCCACTCATGTTAGTACGAGGAATCTTACAGCTTTACAACAGAACTGGAATTCTGCTGTGTGTTGATTACAGAGATATGTGGGTACAATCCCTCTCCCAATTTGGTTACAGTTCTTGTCCTGTTTATGTGATATTGGAATTCATTTTGTAGTTACTTAAAAATATGTATCAAGGAAGTTACTTCAAGTAATCCATGAACTGTCTGCTCTGTATACTGTTTTTATTACAGGCAGTAATCAATCTTTCTGCTTTTTCACATGTCAGATCAATTTAATAGCTAGGTTTTTGGAAAACAGTCTGACTTGCTTGATGTAAGTAAAATAATACAGAAGATGCTGTTTCACCAAAGAGAAAATAGTGGTAAATTAGCAATTTGTGACTTCTTTGCTTGTGATTGGTCAGTTGGCCAGAACTCCAGAGCAAAGCCTGGTGTAGGTCAGTCCCCATGGGAAGAACAGCCAGTTAAACTGTTTGTCCAATCAGGGGGTATCACTGTGGCTACCAGCTATTCCTGCATCAACTTTGCAGCTCATATGATACATTTGTTATCACATCTGGAAACTCTGTTCATTGGCTTCAGGTTGTGAGCAGGATATATAAAGAAGAAAGCAAATAGTCTTTGCTCCTCAGAGTGTATATGCTTTATATCATCTTTTGTCCAACTTTTCATTTTCTTTTTTCCCTTCCACAGGTTATCCAAACCAGTTAAATGTCTTGTCAGAGAGTATAGATTAAAGAATTTGTAGTGAAAATGGGACATTGCCCTTCTCTGGACTTGCTCCAGCACTTTAAAATCTTCCCTGAACTGAGGGGCCCAGAATTGGAAACAGGATTCAGGGTGTGGCTTCACCAGTGCCAAATATAGCAGGACAGTCACTGCCCTGGTCCTGCTGGCCACACTGTTGCTGACACAGGCCAGGATCTCATTGGTTCCTTGGCCACCTGGGCACACACTGGCTCATGGTCAGCTGCCTGTGGACCAGCACTCCCAGCTCCTTTTCCTCTGGGAAGTTTTCCAGCCACTCTGCCCCAGCCTGTAGCACTGCCTGGGTTTGTTGTGACCCAAGTGCAGGACCTGGCAGGGGCCTTGTTGAACCTCATAGCGTTGGCCTTGGCCCACCAGTTTGTCCTGTCCAGATCCTTCTGCAAAGCCTCTGTGCCCTCCAGAAGATCAACACTCCCAACCAACTCAGTGTCATCTGTGAATTTCCTGAGAGTGCACTCAATCCCTTAGTCCAGATCATTCATAAAGATACTAAACAGTACTGGCTCCAAAGAGAGGTTTTCAGCTGTTGTTTTTAATTAGCACAGTCTGGTAAATGTCTCCTTACAAGAAAAGGCAATTGAGACTCCTTTGGCAAATACATTCTGTACCTGTGTCATTTTAAATTTTTTTTTAATTAGTGAGGATAATCAGGACTAAGTAATGTGCTTCAAATCAGCATTTAGTATTTTTACATTTCATGAGTTGTCTTGCTTTTTTTTTTTCCTTTCCTTCTTTTGTCATATCCTGCAATTGCATTTGCATTGTTTTTGTGTACATGGCCTGCTGTTGGCTCATAAATTCTTTATAACTACTTACTGAATATCCATCTTTCTTTTCTATGTTTACAGCAGATAAGGCAGCTTTAATAAGGTCTTGAATTTAAGCACTAAGCGCATGACAATTTACCAATGGTGATTTTTTGGTATTTCTCTTCTTCTCATATAGTATCCTGTCCTATTAACCATTCGGTAACTGTGTCATCACCATCAATTCCTACTTGTCATACCACAGTTTTTTATGGTAATAGGGTCAGTTATAACACCACTCTCCACCAATCAATACATTTGGTTCCAAAAGATTCTTTCAGTTTATCACTTTGGGAAGGGGCTAAGGAGACAATAGTAGCAAAATTTTCTTCTCTTTTAAGTTTCTCAATTTCCGTGTGGCTCAATGTGATGCTGTTCTTGACACTCAGACTAAGTCTTGTGTAAAGTGTTGATTATCTTTATTAAAGGCATGAGCTGTTTGGAGATGAGGGTCATCAAAGTAATTTTTTTTTTATGTGTTATCCTGTTTTTCTCAACTTCTGGGTTTATTTACCTGTTCCAGGTTTGGTTTGTATTATAAAATTCTGTTGATGTCAGCCTGTTGGATGTATTGGCAAGAAGTCCTTTCTAGATTACTACATCAATATTGTGCTTTCTGCTTAGTTGGTATCTCCCTTATTCCAGCATTATCTTAGGGTGATGGTGGAGTGTGTGTATATAGTTTGTTGTTTGGGATTATTTTGCTTGTTTGCTGTTTAAAGAAAAGCCAACAAAACATGTGGTACTACATTTGTGATTTCATTTGTCAGGAATTTAAAGATTTTGAAATAACAATCATCTGGACCTCCCGATTTGAGTGTTTTTCTTTTCTTTTTCTTCACACTTTAGTGTCTCTTTTTTCCACATTTGTTTGATGCTTCTGGCTGACAGATAGAGCTGCATCTGGGGCTGATGAAGGCTTCTCATCCTAAATCTGCACTGCACAGAAGTATTTTTTTTCAGAGACACATGTCTGTGAAACATTTTGCTATGTTTTGCTGTGAGATCTGAGATAAAAATATAATTTATTGTTAAAAGTTAACAATCACCTATACTACTGGTTAAATTGTGTGAGGAAAGATGTAAAAACACTCTGATGACAGTTGCATTATTTGAGTCTGCTGTGATTTCAGCCTTTTCTTGGCATCTCTCCTTGAATTGTCCTAGCTCTTGAAGGGTCATCTGGATTCACATCCATTTGGATAAGTTTTACTTTCAAATATCTTTTGTATTTAATCCTAGTACTAAAGTTAATTTACAGTACCATCCTAGTTACAACAAATGGGATCAAATTCTCTAAATTGTTGAATTTCTTTTTTCAATGATTGCAAAGGGATTTTTTAAATACTGAGTATTTTTCCTTGGTCTTTTTACAAGCCAAGGGTTGTTAAATGTGAGTGCTTTGGAGCCCTGTGAATAAGCTGGTGTAAGAGCAGTAAAACAAATGCAACATGTACACGCCTTCCCCCTGCTGTGACTGGCTTGGAGGTTTATGCTTGTCCTGCCAACCGCAGCAAGGCTTTTCTGGATCTGCCTGCTTCTTCCCTGCAGCTGCTGGTTTGAGTCTTTTCAGTATCTGTACTGATTTGATTCCCCTGTCCTCTCTTGGTGTTTATATACCTCTCTCCCCTGTATTGCTGGAATCATCAGTATCTTTCAGCAGTAGAACGGCTTGCTGATCCAACAAATCATTTTCCTAAATCCTGCAGATGGAACAGCAAAAGTTAATATTCCTGTCTGAGGCATAGCTCTTGCACAAGAGCCACAGCTGAGTCACATCAGGGCAAGCTACCATGCTGATTTGGTCTTTGGAAGCAGGCCACATGTAAGCTGCATGTGAGATGTGGGCAGTGTGTGATCAGCCCTTGGGCAGCCTCCGTGTGTGTTTCAGTGCAGTTGAAAGGCTGACAGTCTCACAAGAAGCTGCAGGTATTGTTCATCTCGCCTCGTTTCAGGCCTCAAGGCACACAGAGCTGCTTTCATGGCTGCTGCAGCGTTCCAGGGCAAAACTGAGCCAGCATCTGTAGATGTCATCAGACATCTGTGCTTGAACTCATGGTCTGTGTATTTCTCTCCAGTGGGTGAAAGGATAACCTAGACTGGCTTGTGTGCTGCATGGTTGATAGAATCAGATGAACACCTTCCTGAAAGCTTTAACTTTCGAGTATGTTCCTAACATGCTGAGAGTGACTTTGGCAGTCTTCATTTAGCTGTTCTTGCAAGTTTGAACGAAGACATTTGCATTGCTTCAATGTTACAATCCTGTGATTTCACTTACTGGTTTGCAGAGCCTGGAGAGTAAAATTTTGCTCTGATAATTAGAATTTCAGGGTACTGTGGTCAAAGTGGCAATAATTGATTTTCCAGAATAGTTCTAATACTTTATTTTTTCAAGCTAACTAAAGTTCTAGTATGTGACAAATTAATGGAGATGCATTCAATCAAAAGTGATGCAGAATGAATTTAATCATAAATGTGCATAGCTGTATTCTGTTTACATTTGCTAGAATTAATGTTTAAATTGACTGCTTAATTGTTTGGAAAGGAATGGATGATGCTACATTATTATTATTAAAGAATATTTTTCTGTCTCTTGCTTTTTGCACAGAGTACAGTAACAGATTTTTTGTTGTGAAAGCTGCTAAGTATGTAGGCTTTTTATATAAATGAGTGTTAGTGTTCAAAATAGTTTCAACTGTATAGCCAGACATCAGACAGTACTACTGTAGTCTGAAAAAGTAGTGAATTCCTGTTACAATTTGATCACATTTTTTGTCTTAGCATGTTAATGAGTGGTTTCCAGTTTGGACATTCAAAGCATTAAATTATTTGGACTTTAGCCTTTTAGATTTGTATCTATAGAGTTTATTTTAGGTTTTCAGTTTCATTAGCAGATTATTTTAGCAGATCAATTTCTGGCTATATCCAGGACTCCAGTGGAGGCTACCCCAGAGCAGAGCCCTCCCTTGACCAGCTGGTGATGCTGTGCCTGATGCACCCCAGGATGCAGCAACAAAAGGCCCTGTAACAGGCAGACTTGAGTTGTCAGTAGAAGAATGGTTTTGTGCTTTCAACTAGGCTTTAAAACATAGCCTAAGAATATTTGTAAGGAAACAGACCAATAAGGTAGAATTTGTGCTTTTCTGGGCTGTAGATTTAAAGTTCTCTTTTTTTCTGTTTATTGTTGTGTAGGGTTTTTCTCTTCTCCCATCTCCTCTTTTTAGTCTTTGTGGCAAATTGTGGCAAATTATACTTGTACATTTCTGGAAAGGGAGGAGGATTTTTAAGTAATGTAGTGTAGGAGAGATTGCTGTCAAACATTTATTTTAATTTATAAGATCTGAATTTAAAACTGTATTTCAAAACTCAGGAAGGAAAGAAAGCTGGAACACAGCACTTTCATGTTGGAAGCATGGATGTGCTTAATAATGGAGAAGCAACCCTAGAATCATTTGAATGACACCATAACAAAAAAATTCTGGTTAGAGTAAGGGATGTATTTATTAGCTGTGTGAGCTCAGTCTTCTTTTGTGTTTTACTATTATCATTTTAGAGGTGAATTTCACCCATCAAGATTTGGGTCAAATCTGGTATCTCTTCATTTTGTGCACTGTGCATACTGTGTCTGTAGTGGGTATACCAAATCCTGTTGGCATACAGTGTGGCTGTCCTTCACAGTTTTAACTCTTAATGATGCTCAAGTGACACGGAGGAACGGAACACAAAGACTGATTTCACTAAGGTCATTCTTAGAGTCTCTAGCACGTCTGCCTGTTCTGTCCTGACATCCTTGAAGTCATTTTCATATTTTAACAAACACTATTCTAAAATTAAAATCTGCAACTTTTTATTACTTCAAACTAAATTATTACTTTCAGTTTTGCCAAATCATTACATTGAGAAGTTTCAATTAACCGGGGTTGTATAATAATTAAAAATAAACGAATTTGGTGGCATTTCATAGGAATTAGTAGTTCTTAGCTGTGCTAGAAGAAACAAGGAAACCATGTGGTTAATTTATTACATTATGTTAATAAGGCTAAAGATGCAGCTCTAAATATGCAGAAAGATATCTGCAGTGTTAAGATTTATTTAACATGAGGGATTAAATTATCCAGTATCTGGTTTGTTTAAACTAGATAAAAAGATTGTGCATATGTAAAGTACTTTGTGAGGTCTGTGCCTCAGTAGAGGCAGAGTGTTAAGAGTGGCCTCTTAGGCTGCTCTAGTCCTGGCACAGCTCTAAGGCAGCTGCATTGTACTGTAGCCATGTGTTAGGCCAGATGGCTTACTGCCCCTCACACCATTCATACTGAGGTGAGTCCTCACTTGGAAGTGCAATGGAACTGCTTGAGGAAGGGATGCTGCCATCTCCAACCTCATCTGTGCACAGCAGTTTCTGTGCTGTACCTCAGGCCAAGATTGACAAAATAAGCAGAACTGCAACATGGTTAATTTAAACATGTTTTAATCTAAATTATTGAGTTCAGTAAACCTCTAAGTATCAGGTTAATGCTTCCCTTTTTCTGATATTTGTCCTAACAAAAAATTTCAAGTACTAATTTTGATTATTCAGCAGAAGATGTATTGATAGCACTGCATCCTTTTAAAAAGTTTTGTTTAGTAATAAGGAATAAAAGCAGAAAGAACTCAGGTTTTTTTTCCGATGTTTTTCAGATGGTGGTGAAAACCTTCATGGATATGGACCAGGACTCAGAAGATGAGAAGCAGCAGTATCTCCCATTAGCCTTGCACCTTGCATCTGAATTCTTCCTCAGGAATCCCAATAAAGATGTGCGCCTCCTTGTAGCATGTTGCTTGGCTGATATCTTTCGTATCTATGCTCCTGAAGCTCCATATACTTCCCATGACAAACTTAAGGTAAAAATACCTCATAAGATAAAGGCTTTTCTCCCACCTTATTCTTACTGAAGAAAATATAAACTGCCCCCTTTAAAAAAAACCAAACCAAACCCAAACAAACCAAACAATCTCCCCCCGCCAACAAAAAACCCCAAAAATTAACAGAAAAATGTTTTTATTCCCATGTATACTGATTTTTAGTTTTACTAAAGAGAAGTTGCTTTAATCCTGTAAGTCAGTGTAATACTTAAGGGCCAGAGATGTGTAAAGGAATGCTAGATGGCCAGTATCTGTGTTGGTGATAGCTTTCTGTCAATGCCTAAAAAAGACAATTTGATGTTCTCACATTATGAATTTGAAAATGTGGATAGATATCACTACTAAAGGATTGTATTTTCATCTTCTGCTGAATCAAGCTTGTAAACTTTGTTTTTTGACAGGACATATTCTTGTTTATTACAAGACAATTAAAAGGCTTGGAGGACACGAAGAGCCCTCAATTTAACAGATACTTTTACTTGTTAGAGGTAACACAATAGTTATAACTTTCAGTAGATGGTATTAGATCTGTAAACCTAAGAAGTGTAACCAGTTGTTCTCCTCATGTGCCAGTATGCCTGGCAAATTTCTTCTATTCTGTAAATCATAGCAGTCTCATTAAAGTTCAGTGAATCACGTATTTTAGTACTTAAAGTGCTGTTTGTGTTTAATAAGTTTGTTAATCTGTAGTTGAGGACCAATTATCTAAACAATTGGTATGTATTGAAATTTAGCCTTTATCTTACAATTCCTTGCATTGGGGGTTTTTTATCAAGAGAGAAAAATCTCAAATGCTGATTAAATGCCAATGTGCCTATATTGGTGATGGGAGGAGGAATGTAAGATTTTTGCTTTAAAAACATTGCAAAACCATACTCTTGACAAGAACAGAGTGGTGGGGTTCAATGTGCTTTTAGAAATAGTATCTCATTTGTAAACAAGATACTTGATGTTTAAAACATGATGTTTAAAATTGTATTGTTTCATAGCATGAAGAAAAAATAAGGTCTTATTATATGAACAAGTTCTGTCAATTGGCTTTCATACTTAAGAAATCAGATCATCCTGTATTTAGAGTTTTCTGGATATATCTTGCAAAACCCCTGTGTTAGGAGCTCTTTATATGCAAA
Source organism: Molothrus aeneus (assembly GCF_037042795.1). Classification (NCBI taxonomy): domain Eukaryota; kingdom Metazoa; phylum Chordata; class Aves; order Passeriformes; family Icteridae; genus Molothrus; species Molothrus aeneus. The sequence continues at coordinate 50,655,940 of NC_089649.1, forward strand.
GCAAATACCCAGTCTCTTTTCCCAAAGTCCTTACATCTATTGTATATTATTTTTCCTTAAACAGAAAAAACCCCATAGCTAACATGATTATGTTTATGTTACTTAATGTGAAGTGTACTAGCCTAAATATCCTCATTTTTGTTTTAGAATTTAGCTTGGGTCAAATCTTACAACATCTGCTTTGAGTTGGAAGATTGCAATGACATTTTTATTCAGCTTTTTAGGACTCTTTTTTCAGTTATCAAGTAAGTTGAATAATTTCCATTATATTAATTGTCAAAATATCATCAGGTTTGGGAGTAGACTGAATCATGGCATAGTCTACAGATAAGTAGGTCTGAACAGAAGTCTTTATTTCCCTAAATGAGGAGCTACCAGGAAAGCAAATGGGTGTGAACTGCTGTCATTATGGAGGGGTGTGTGTCTGAAAGTAGATGTTTTAAAATTTACTGTCCATGTTACAGCAGTATATTTCTTTCCTATTAGTTTATCTACATTTTTGTATTGGTTGTTATTGTCCTGTTTTTAATTTTGATTGTCTTAAAGCAGAGCTAGATTGTTCTAGATTTTTGAACCTTTCTATAAGAGAAGAAAGGCACATAAAATAGTTTTGAGATGTGGAGAGTGTAAGGGAGAGCAAACTAGACAACATTTGATGCTGTTTCTTGATCGTACTGTTAGTATTTGTCCGAGTCTGAGAATTTAATATTGAAAATATTCTTTATGATCTTAGTAATAGCCACAACCAGAAGGTACAAATGCATATGCTGGATTTGATGAGTTCTATCATCATGGAAGGCGATGGAGTAACTCAGGAGCTGCTGGACTCAATTTTGATTAACCTCATTCCTGCACACAAGGTCTGCCAAGTAAAATGTTATCATAGAATTATTGTTATTATAACAGTATACTTACTACCTTCTGCATATTGTTTATCTCTTTATACACTTTAGCTATTGTGACTGTTTTATTTTCTCACTTTCATTTGGGGATTACCTGGTGCTGTTGATTAGCTGTGTCTAGATTATTTGTTACAGAGAGATGGTGCCGCCTCACTGACACATAAATAAAGTGTTTTCAAGCAAATATAATAGGAAAACATTGTATCTTGAGGATTGTAGGTAGTTGGTTGTTTCACTTTTTGGATATGTTGGGGTCTTTTTAATAGAGAAGATATTAAATATTTTTGAATTTAAAAGAAGGAGGGCGGGGGAAAGATATTCCCAAGATTTCTGTGGTGTCTTTCTGTTCTCCCCAGCTTGCCAGTCAGACTTCACTGCACCTTCCTAGTTGCGCTTTCCACCCCTTCCATTGTCTTTCTTCATTTAATTCATTTATAAGGAACAAAGTGACACAGAACACTGCCCTTCCTAGAGGAATTGTATGTTCCTTGAAGAGGGGATCACTGGGACTGCACTTGAGCTTTTCAAGTTCCTTCACTGTAATGCCTTAATAAAGTTAAAAAGTAAATAAACACAACTCCTTTAGCTGTAAAATAAAGGAAAATGAGGTGCAAGCTGATGATGGTGATGCCTTACACTGGCCAAGAAAATTCCCTTGCTAAAACACTTGTACTTACCAAAAATAGTATAGAGTACTGTAAGTTTCAGTTATTAGTAAGAGGAGATGAACTGCCAAGTATAGGATTACCAAGTATATGTTTCTGTTTGCTCATTTGTTAATTTAAAATGATTACAAAAATTAAGGCATGTCCATCCATGACTAGATAATTAAATCAGTATTAGTATGGCCATTGTCATTTACCTGTGAAATCTCATCAAGCTTATAAAAGTATCTATTGCCTGAGATGAGTTTGCATTCCTTCTGTCATAATCATCAGACAGGAATGGCATTCTATCAAATAATTTTTATTGACAGCAATGAGATAGTGTCTTACTGAAACTGCTAATACAGAGAGCCTCTTGTAACAAGAGTCCTTGTGAAAATACGCTGTTCTTTGTAAGTTGCTTCTAATAAATTAGAGGCAAGTAGGTATAAGGAGTGGAAGTAGAGGGTGGTGATCTGAGGTGATGCTGTTGACAATGATGGGCATTGCTCTGAGGGTACAAAGGCCCAGTAAAACCTTGTGCAACTTAACATTGTGTTGTGACTACTTGATTTAGGCAAAGTAAAAGTGAATATGATCCTTTAACGTTAACGTTGTTATAGTTTTGCCTAATGAAGAAAATTCTCAAGCGAGGCTCTGATAAAGAGGGAGACAAACTTGGTTTAAATATTGGGTTGTAATTTGGTGTCACTTAGAGGATTGGTGCCATTCTTACCGGCTCTTGGTCACTTTAGTGTCACTTAGAGGATTGGTGCCATTCTTACCAGCTCTTGGTCATGACTGAGCAAAAAATGTCCTGTAGGCCGTGCTCAGTATTGTAATTTGGTCAGTGTGTCTTTCTTTGTTACTTTCTTTGTTCCCTGTAACAGCAGCACTTAACTGACTGCTTTACCATGGTAGTTCAAAAAAAGAAAAAAACAACCAGAAAGTTCTTCTGTCTGATCTGCCTATGGGAGTTTGACTAATGTAACTATGTTCTCCTTTCATGAACAGATCTGCAAGAAAATTCTGTGATTATGTTGCTTGCCTTTAGATATGTAAATCAGAAGCACTGTAGCCTTAAGAGCACAGTTGATTTTCTTGTAGAATGCATGCAATAGCAATACTTCTAGGTCTGTGAGGAGCAGTCAAATTACCAGTCATTCTCTGCTATGACATAAGAAAAATATCAGTCTGGCAAGACTAGATGGAAGTTTGTCCTTGTAAAGAAGCTGAAATAATGTGGTTTGGATAATGAAGTCTGAGGTGGTGTTTTTTTAATTAGACATGATATACAGTCTACCTCTGAATCTAGATTATATTAATTTGTACATCCATTCTTAGTAAAGTGATGGTGTAAAGTGATTGTTCTCTGTGTGTGCTAATGTGACTCATCTAGTAAATTCAGGTTTTCAGTAGCAGTAGCATGTCACATTTTGCTCACATTTTGACCTGTGGCCTCAAACTGTAGTTCTTTATATTAACTTTAAAAGTAGTGCTATTCAGTGAATATTTTTCTTCCCAGTTTTACATAAGTTATTCCTTAAAAACATTTTCATGTGTTAAAAATCTATATTTTCTTCTGCATGTTCTACAGCATGGGTTATCCAGACAGGGTTTCTTTTCTCCTAATAGCTGAAGAAGTTGATTTGTTTTATTAAGTTACATATTTGTTTTCTAGGCTGTTTTGGTGTTTGATTCTTCGGTATTGTGGTGTTCTGTGTTTGCGTGTGTATTTGTGTTGTTGGTTTGGTTGTGTGGAAGAATCCATATGGAAGTTCCATAGAAATTGTATTTTAAAGTTTGAGATTCACAGTCCTTTAGTTTAATACCTGCATACCAGTCAACAAGGTTTTAATCATGGCTGGGTTTGAGAAGAAAGTATTGGGATATTTTTTGAGAAGATTCATACAAATATGTCTGTCTTCTATAACAAGACATCAGTTTAGTGCTTTGGTGACTGAAGAAATATTTGTTTGAGCCTTTGGCCACCTTGTTTCTCTTTACTATCTGTTGATGAACTGTCTTTGTCATCTCATTAATTAAAAGAACGTGAGGGAGTTGTTCTCAGTGTAGATTTGCCAAATACCATATTTCCAAGAATCAGTCATCCCTAGGCTTTACCTGCCTTTTGTCTGCAGTGATTTGTAGTTTTCAGGGCAATCAGCTCATCCATATCATTTTTCCCATCCAAGCTGCATTAAACTTAGATGATATGAGATACTGTGTATGGGATTTGTACAGACTTGGACAGAAAAATTTTTCAGATATGCAGTTACATTCTTTTTCTTGCTCAAGAGCAATATATCAGTGTTCAGATTTGTCATGTTACAATCAAATGCTTACTTGGAAAGTTAACTGCTAACTCTGCCCCGTGTAGGTGCTTTGTGTAGTCTCATTGTGGGCTGTCTCAGAGCATATGATACAGTTTGTGGAGAAGTCAGTGCACAGTTTTACTCTCTAGACAAGGCTGAACTTGCTACAGAGTGTATCTTTAATGAGTATGTGAGGGGCAGACAAAACCACATTTAAATATTAATTTAAATTCATTCATTTTTCAGTGCCAGATTTGGTGCATGTTAATTTTCAGAGTATTCAGGAATGATAATGTTTATTCAAAATCTGTTTTTGTGAGTGAAAACTCTGTAAAATTTTATTATATTTTCTTTATTTCAGAACCTTAACAAACAAGCGTTTGATCTTGCAAAAGTCCTGTTGAAAAGGACCGTCCAGACCATTGAACCATGTATTGCCAATGTATGTAAATTAATCCATGTTACCTGCAAGTAATAAGTGTTCTTGTTACTGTCTTCATTTATTGGAGATTTTATGGGCATTTTTTTCTTTTAAATATTGTTTATAGAAGCTACTACAGTTTTCCAAATAGGATATTGTTGGCTTGGTTGTAAAGTGTGTGGAGTATTTCAAATAAGCAAAGAGGAAATTAATTTTTATCCATCTCATTGTAATGTTAAGCCTAAATCTAGGCTGTGAAAATAGCTGGCCACTAAAAATTCTGTTACAACAAAAGGAATTATTAATAGTTCATATGTGCAGCAACCAGGCAGCCTTATTTCATACCAAGCTTTAGGATGAAGCATTTCAACCTACCGGCTCTTTGCTAGATTTTCTTTCCCCTCCTACACGTGCTCTGACTTGTAGTCATAAAGAGTAAAAGAAGTATGCTTTTTACAAGGCTTCCTTCAAATTACAATTCCTTCTTGTTGAATGTAAGTGTTGTATGTTCTGCACATTAATACAGCTACTGCAGTCTTTGACAAATGTGTTCTGATCCATTCTGTTGCCTTTCCTTGGTGCTGAAGCCAATAGAATTAATAAAATTCAGAGTAATTTAAAAAGGAATTAGGCAGATTCATAAAAGATTAATCAATAAGTACTTAAAAGCTCAAGGAATCTGACTAACAGTTACCACATTCCCCTGTTTTTTTTAAGCTTTATAATTAGTCATATGTGAAAACAGGATAGTACATAAAGTAACCTTTGAGTTGAGTCAATATTATTCTCCTTACTTTCTTTTTCAAGTGTGTAATAGCTTTTTTTGCTATTGCATTTGCACTGCTTAGATAATATTAACCCACAATATCTAATAGGAAGTATTAAATTTCAATATACTTTATATAAATCCAAAAATAAATAATTCATAATTTAGGCTACTTTGGTTTGTTTCTGTTAGATCACTAATGACCTTGATACATTAGCCATCAAATATTGCAAGACATAATATAAAGACATCTGACATTCTTTAAAATGGATTTGAAGCAGAGAACCTTTATTTTCAGTATTTGATGATCTTCAGTTGGATTGGGTTTCAATTATAAGAAATTTTTTTAAAAGCACTGGGTTTTTTTTGTTCAGTGTTCTACTGAGTGAATATGCATTTTAAGTTAACAATTCTTCTATTACTTGTTAATTTTGCTTGGGAGATAGTTACTGAGATTTGAAATTATCAAATTGTCATCTATTAAACTCTCTTGATAGAGTTAATAAAACTGAACTGGGAAGGATGTTTTTAATTTGCTTGAGCCAAAATTGTAAGGGTAAAATGCTTTGATGTAGTGAAGAAATTGTGCTTTGAATGCCTTCCATAAGTATAAAACCATTAATGATACTACATTAAAAGAATTTTTTAAAATAATGTTTGCATTAATGAAGGAAAATATACTACATAATATTGTTTGTATTTTAGTTTTTTAACCAGGTTCTGGTACTGGGAAAGTCTTCAGTAAGTGACTTATCAGAACATGTGTTTGACTTGATACAAGAGCTTTTTGCCATAGATCCTCACTTACTGCTGTCTGTCATGCCACAGCTGGAATTCAAGCTGAAGGTGGGTTACAATGTAGCTTTGAACAGTCAGTAAAATTTTTGTAAAATGTTTTGTTAAAAATTTTTGTTTTATTAAGAACTGTAGATGTAATAAGTGTTCTACTAGGGGAATAAAAATTCTGTATTGCTTTATTTTGAAGGTAAATAATAAAGAAAGGATATTGGAAATTAGTATGCAATTAGGTGCTTATTGTGCTTGCAAACATGTATTATGCACACAATATATATATAATCATTATAATGATAAATTAATGCAGTCTAATGCAAAAGCTTTATGTACTTAATCTTTGGATTGCACCCAAAATTTATAAAGTAATTAGGCTGTGGTTGGCTTATCCTATGAAATGCAAATGTGTTAGCTTCAGTATCGATTTGCAGAATTTTCTTTTATAAAATAATGCTTTAATAATAGGGGAAGTATTTCCTAATATTTTATCAGATTTGTTATTGTCAGCTAATAAGTTAGCTGACTGATTTGAATCCTTGGAAACAGTTAATTTATCCTGATTTGGAAGTCTGTGGGGGTTTTAATTGAAAAGCCATTTGTCTTTCTTGAGATTGTAAGTGGACAACAGAAATAATTTTGCATGTGTGGATGTACATGAAGGCTATGGTTGCAACAAACAAAAGTAACCAAGAAATAGGTATTTGGTGAAATTACATGTGGCTTTCATTAGTGCATATGTGTTTATAACATCTTAATTGGTGTCTTTTCCACACACATAAAATAGTCTTAAAAATGCTTTAAAACAAATAATTAATTGTTTATTTTGTCAGATGTGTATTAGAGTACTGTGTATGGGTTTTTGTTGGTGAAATGAAGGTTCTTTAAAAGCCCAGCCATCTATTCAGTGTCTGTAAGGCATTAGCTTAATATGTATATTTGTATATTTTGTCTCGTATGAATCCTATAAGGTAATTAAAGAGAGCGAGGATTATCAGAAATACTTTCAAATTCAATACTTTCAATAGTTTTTAATCCAACTGTTAAAAAAAACAGAAATAAAATTATTACTAAGATATTACAGGTAATGATTTACTGTTCCTTTTTCATATTTTGATTTTTAGAGCAATGACGGAGAAGAACGTTTGGCTGTTGTTCGACTTCTGGCTAAACTCTTTGGCTCCAAAGATTCTGATCTGGCCACACAAAATCGACCTCTTTGGCAGTGCTTTCTTGGGCGGTAAGAGGAATGGGATAGAGTTCTGAATTTCTGTTCTTTTTTGATGTTCTTTTTTCTGTTTTTTTACAGTATTGCATTTTTCATTTTCTTTCTAGAAGATGTAACTATTTATATTTGAACGAGTTCCTTATTAAATCATCAAAGCAGAAAACTGCATACAGTTATATTTTAGAAGGAAGAGGCCTGAAAGACCGCTGCTATATTGCTATCAGCTATGGCCATATAAGTTAGACAGACAGCACATTGTATGCATAGCAGAATTTACACAATAGCTATGCCAGCATTGTCTGAAATTTCATACTGTTCAGCTGCATCTGCAGCACTGTTTTGCTTGGCATTTACCTTTCTGAGTGAAGAGATACTTTATTTTACATAAATGTAGGAGTTCATAATCTTTTAAAAAGAGAACATTTTCAAATGGTTCCTGGTGATGCCCGTTTACATTTCTGTAATTTTCTGTGTGCGTGTGTGTACATGCACACACACAATTGACATTGTATGGAGACCTGTGTTCAGAAGTCAGTGGGCAAAATCTATTGGGTCAACAATTTATCTACATACACCATATTCATTCTTTAATTTTAGTCCTGACTGAATTTCACAAGAAATAACAAATATTTGTATGAGGTACATTATTGAGAGAAATTCAAAACATTTATATTCTCTAATTTTGCCATATAAAAGTATTCTAATAGTTAACAGAACGTATTATCAACACATGTTACTACATAGAGAATAATACTGATTTGCAAAGCTAATTAAAAATTAACATTCATTATCTTCTATCCCTCTAGGTTCAATGATATCCATGTCCCTGTGAGATTAGAGAGTGTGAAATTCGCCAGTCATTGCTTAATGAACCATCCAGACTTAGCAAAAGACCTCACTGGTGAGATGCTCATACAGGGGTTTAGAATAATCTACAAAATGAGCAAGGGACTATGTAACTATTTTTGTACGTAGCAGTCTGGTTCTGAAATGCACCAAGTCCAATGCTTGATAAGGGGGGATGGAAGAGGTATTTGCTGAGTAACTGATTTCTGTTGAAGATGAGTGCTAGTAATTAGATAGAGGAGGAGTGTGTGGCTTTGTGTGGGCTTTGTAAGAGTGAGTAGTGAAGAAGCTATCCATTGCAGAATGAATTTTAAAGTAATTTCAAGTTCTAAAGAAACTTTGGGTAAGGCAAAGCAAATATTGGTTTGACACCCTGGCTTATTTTCAAAACTAGTTCCCCACTACTCTTTCCACTGACCTCAAAAAAAGCCTTTTTGCTGATGTAAACTATGAAGTTTTCTTCTTTCTCTACAGTATCCCATTAAGATTTTCAGGCTTAACTGAAAATAGTGTTGTTTTTTGATGCAAGCTATTCTACAACAATTGTCAGTATTTCTGATTTATTATTCATATTTTTCACTCTTAGGGAATGAGAGTTTCTTTTTGTTTCTTCTTATTCCCTCACCCCCCCTTTACTTACAGTGCATTCTAGTCAACTTTATTTCACTTTATTGCTTCTTGCAAATGATGTTATCATAAAAGCTATCTCTCCTATTTTCTTCTGATATTTACAGTTACCTAATTGTTTGATAAAACTTTAACATAGAAGACATTGGAACAGATGTTTCCTGTCAGTGGCTCTATATTTAATAGATAACATAGTTGTGATATATGAGACATTTAATTGATTAAACATTAGTAATAAATCAGAATACATCACACCTACATAAAAAAGCCAAGCTTCTCATTGTTTCTGCTCATGACAGAATATTTGAAGGTTAGATCACACGACCCAGAAGAAGCCATTCGACATGATGTTATTGTTACAATTATCACTGCGGGCAAGAGAGATCTCTCTTTGGTCAATGACCAGCTGCTTGGCTTTGTGAGGGAAAGAACGCTGGACAAACGGGTAAGTGTGTTAAGAGTGTGTTTTCAGCAATGACCTGCTCTAATATACTTCACTAAAAGTAAAATAAAAACCTGAAGCCACGGAATCAGAGAATCTTCAGAGTTGACTATTAACAGGAGTACTCACAGAAAAAAAATTATTTTCTTACAAGAACATCTTAATAAAAATTCCATATTATGGTGGCATCAATCAAGTCTTGTCAAGCAAATAGGGTCATTGACATGTGATAAACACAGTTACATTGAAAGAACATAAGAATGGTCACACATGTTTAAGCCAAAGGTCACTATAACCCATTATAATTCTCACAGTCATCAGCTTTGGATTTGTGATTTAAGGCTTAAATCCTTAAATCACAAATCCAACAATTGTGATTTAAGGATTTCTTAAGTCTGCTGGCCCATGCTCATAATAACTTTCAACAGAACTTTATTCCATGTATTTATCAAGTTCTTTCTTGAATTTATTTGTACTTTATAAGCCTCCATGGCATATGCATCAGTAAATTAAAGTTTAATGCCTGTTTGGGAAAAATAACTTCACTTGTTTGCTTTTAACTTGACTGATCATTTGATTTGGTATCTCATAGATCTTGGATTACATAAAATAATGAATATTCTTTGACTCATTTATATTTAATAAATATGAATGCCATATCTTCTCTAAGTCTTTCTTTTCTATTCTAAAGAATCACCTGATTAACTTCCACACAAATTGATTGTTACATACTGCTGATCATTCTTGTCTGGATGTTCTCTGTCGTGTTGGAACTAAGATGACCAGACTTAGGAGCAACATGCTACTCACCAGAACATCTGATTTTGAATGGCATTCAGAGTTTGCACCGTGTTACATACTTGATGATAATTTTTTTTCTTACTCTGAAACGTTCTGTCTGTCTCTTCTGCTATTTCTGAGCACTGAGCTGACAGATATGGAAAACATTCATGTTAACGTCAGTGTTTTTCTTTAATAACTTCCGGTGGTATACTGCCAGATACTGTACATGCAGAGTTAATGCTGGTGGGAATACCTATCCTTAATCTGAATTTCTTCCATTTCATACTGTAACAATTCAGTAGCATGACATTTTTCTGCAATTCTTAATTATGTTACATCTGACTACCTCAGTAAATTTTACACACACTGTTCAGTTCATTTTGTAATAAGTTTTCATATGTTAAATGTCTGAGATTCCTTTCTGACTTCATCTACAGGTTTATTTTGTTCCTTTCATTGTGAAAATCAGTCATTTATTTCCAGCTATTTCCCCCTATGTTTTAGTTGATAATTAATTCACAACAGAATTTTTATTTTAAGGCCCTCTGGTACGAGGCTTTGTTGGAAATCTTTTGGGATCCTAATGCATTTTACTGATAGACTTCTGGATCTGCTAAAAGTTATTTTTTCTTAGATAAAACTTCCCATTATGTAAAGTTCATAGACACATTTCTGTAACTTATTTTTCAGTAGTGTCAGCTCCTTCTTGTCGTTACTGTTCTATTTCAACCTGTTTGCCCATTCCAAATCAGATGTTCTTTTGAGAGGCACATTGTTCCTCTTCACACCCTTTGGTTTCTTTCACATTTGCTGTCTTCAATCTGCTTATGGACAGATTGCAAAAATAGAATAATTAGTATTTGGTATATAATGTCTAAATTCTTGTAAAAGTCATAGATCGGTTACCACCTTTTGTAATTAAGATTACAAAATCTTAATTATTTTCTTCCTGCTTGCTTTATTATTTTTTTTAAAATGTCTCTTAATGATACTTTAAGAAACCTCTTCAGAGCTCTCCTGGAATAAATCTGTTTGTCTCTCAGCCGTACATAAAGGGTCTGGAAGGCTTCCTGCTTCTGCAGTCTTTGTTGAAGGTGTTTAGTTAGTATGCTTTTAATAACTTCATTTTGAAACTATTGCCCATGCTTCATCAAGGATTTACTTTCAATTTGCCACAGTTTATACTGTTTCCTGTTTACATTTTTTCAGATGTGGCTCCATGCTCTTTGGAGAGTGATGCCTAATAGCAGACTTCTCTTTGCAATGTAGCTATGTTGATTTTTTTTCCTTATTATTGTCGTTTTTTGATAGGCTATAGAAAGGATACCCACTATGTCATTCTAGCTGTTTTTTCTAATTTTACTTTTTTTTGTTCTTTAAAGTGAGAATGTTACTATGATTGATTTTGAAAAGAATGTCATCTTTACACGGAGAAATAATGATTTTGAGTATGTTCACTGTTGTAAAGCAGCTCTTCAATTAGCTGTACTTGCAGCTTGACATTGCATGTTTCTCAGAAGTGATCAAGATCACCTTCCTTCTTTTTCAGCCTCTAAACATGTCCAAAAGTTCATTTATGAGATCTAAAAACTTTTAGTAGAGTCACCACTTTGTACTGGGACCTAGTGAGAAGGGGATGATTGTTACTGTGTCTTCACCAGTGTCTCTGTTACCTTTAGCATGCTGCTGTCAGTAAGAGGCAGTCAGCTATTACTGCACAGCTGTAATACTGATTTCTACAGAGCTAGGTCTTTTTTTGTGTGGTTTTAAATCAGTGTGGTGGCATGTAATGTTCCTCATACGTTAGACTAAGTCATTTCACACCAGTTGTTGGTTTGATATATTGCATTTCAAGGTTAGGTGCTTTTTCAGGTGATCAGTGAAAAATAACTTCGTCTGTACATGATGTTTCTCTTACAAAAATCTCTGGAGAGAGCTTTAATAAAAGTATATCCTGAGGGGAAAATAAAATTGAGTGCTGACTAGAAATTACTACAACAAATACTTAGCATTTGAAGTAGACCTTAGCAATATAGGATGTGTTAGTAAATATAGTTACTACTGTAGAATGAAGATCAAGGACTTGTAAACTTTCATCTGTTTTTTAAAAATTATTTTTAGGATTTCTCTCCAGTTTGGGAGAGGAGCGTTGCTAATGTCCATGTAACTATCTTTATATTTCCTGTGTAAGATTTTCTCAATTCCAGGCTGAGTGCACTATACCTATTTTAATCACTCCTTTTCTTTAAAGAGCTCTGTATTTTGCTGGCTGCATTTACCCCTTGTAGCTGGGTTTCTGTTGAATACATCTACTGCAAACTCCTAAATGATGGTTCATCAGTTTGACTTCATCTTTTTAGGTCTGCAGTCATCTGTCAAATGAGTATTGCTATTACTATGAAAAGAATGCTTGTCCAACAGGCTGAAGTAAAGTGCCAACCTGTCATTTCAGTTCTGCCTCTTATATTTATAAAGCAGGGAAAAAATTTAAATCATGCTAACTGGTACACCATTTAAGTGATCTGTTTTTTTTTTCTCCTGACCATATTCTAATTGACACAGTATTGGTAAAGATAGTGTAAACACTTCCTAGAGTGAAAGTTTATGGCTAAAAGACACTACTTAATTTTTAAAGGAATGTCCTTAGCTGATTTGATCTGTATAGACATTTGCATGATGATTGTAACTATTTAAAAAACAACAACAATTTTAAAAACAAAGAAACAAACCCCACTTCCACCAGTAGTTTTCAAATCCATTTTTATTGCTCCACATGGAAAAGTAACTCTGGTAACATGCTCCCCAAAAACTGAAATCTAGTCTTTGGTAATAATTGTTCTTAGGAAAGCTCCTTTGAAACACTGTTTCAAAGGTCTTTCCAGCATCTTCATTTTTCAGAATAATTAGGAGACATTTTAAAAACAAATAACAAAAATACTCTTGTCCATAATACTGGAATAATCTTAAGAACCTGAGAAGTTAAGAGAGTTTTGACAGCTGACTTTGTTGGCATTTCTCCCAACAGTCCTTATAGAGAAGAGACTCAGGCCCTTCATAAGAACTGACTTGCACATCATCAGCTTGAAGTCAAAAGCTATAGAGTGAGGAGCCATAGAATCATACACACATTTTTGGTTCTTCTTTATGCATTTTTCTGCATGTGCATTAGTTTTAACTGTACTGAAAACCGTTGTGGCTTTTTTCCAGATAAAGGAGAACTATTGTAAGATGTTTATTAAAGTTATTCTAATGGGTAAGGGATTGTTTTGAATTTTCAATAGCAATTTTTTTTCAAAATTCAGCCCAACAGTCATCAGTGGAGGAATTTAATTATGTTGGTCAGCCAAGGAAGCTAAGGTTATCAAAATTCTTCTCTTAATTGAATCAGGGTAGTAATTCTGTTAGCTATGTTTATGTATGCTGTCTTTGAAACTGATTATTACATTCCTCTTTATGTTTATTTGCTGTTTCAGCTTTAATTCTCAAAAGTGTTTTACTCTTTTTTCTCCCTACATATATCTCCTATTCAATGACTTGCTTCAGTGGTGTTCCAGACATTCTCTAAGTGGTTTGGTCCATTGTCTCCTATTGTTACTGCAACTGGCTTTCTACACGCTCTGAGATCTACTCTTACAGCTATTTCACTAATCAGAATTCTATTTGCAATCCAAACCTCCTTTGTTTTGTAACTCCTTTTTGCTCCCACATTTTAGCCTTAAATTTTCTGGAATCATTTATAGAAATAATTTTTTCTTTTCTTCTGACGAGTTTTTCCATCCATCATTTCTGTCTCATATAGGAGATCTGATGAAGCTATCACCTGCATAGGAAGGGTATATCTGAATGCAGAAAAATATTACTACTTTTCTGAAAATGTTTCCCTTTCAGGCCTTTATTTTCTAAAATGTGCTTTAGATTGTAACAGGAGTGAACAAATTCCTGCAGAAAAGTTAAATAATGACATCTATTTACAGCTAAAGTTTTTCTCTTTCCTGAAAACTAATTACTGTATTATGTTCTAGTAAAGTTATTACTATCTTGACTCATCTGTCACTTAAGAATACAACAAGTAACTAAACACAAGTTTATTCTTTCCATCTTATTGCTATAACCTACTCCAACAGCTAATGGTGTCTTGTGGTGACATGAGCCATATTATCTTGAAGATTTGCCTTGTCTTTGCCCTTCAAGAAAAGGAAATCATTCAGTAAAACTATTAAGGAGTTAAATGTGCAGTACCTCAGTGGTATTGAGTCAAGCCTTCAGTTTAACAAGATTGAGGAGGTTACAATATGAATAATAGTATCTACATTTGTGCTTCATAGGCTGAAATGATTTGAGCATTGTTAGTCCTTGGGAGTTCAAGACTAAAAGTGATACCTAGTGCGTTCTGAAAGAAATTATCTCTTTCAGTTCAAATTTAATGCATTTCTTCTAAATGATGTGGGAAAACAAGTGTCTTCTGAGGTTTACTGTGTAAATCATTCAGCATGAGACACTATGCTGCCTAAATTAATCCTGAAGTCAGTTTTGGTATGATTCCTCACAGAATCAGCACAGGATGGCTTATGGGTCTTGTCTGTGAAATTGTTTAATAATGAGATATTTGTTATTTATTTTAGAGGATAAAGTATGGCCACCAAAAGCAAGATGGAGAACCCATGAACTCCTCCTGTAGCTGTTGTACTCTGGGGTTTTTTCCTCAATCCCTCCAGTCTTAGAGCAATTGCTTCAAGGCTTCAGCAAAATGGGCCTCTCCCACTGTCCTGGAAGGTGGCCTAAGAGCTCAAGCCAGGCAGATTTGGCTTGGCCTAGGCTCCAGATCTCCCATGTCCAGGCAAGGGTGCTATGAGATGGTGCAAGGCAGTGGGAAGAAAGAAGTCTGCCACTTACCTGGTGCCTGTCTCTGAATAGATAAGCCTTCCAAATCCTGACTCAGTAAGACACTTACTCAGGCATACATGTTAAGCTGTACTTCTTTCTGCTGTCTAGCTCCCAGATCTTTTACACTCGACACAGAGAAGTACTGAAGTCCTGGGTACTGACAGTATTTAATCTGCACAGTACTGGGAAAAAAACTCTTATGTAGGCTTTGCAAATTTTCATCTAGAGGCTTCAAACAGCATTTTTCAGCTTTTGAAGTGTCTAAATACAAGAGATCAGAAAGTGGCTATTTTGTCTTTCTTGCTTCTACATCTTTACTGTATTTCTATGGTTTATTTATTTATTTATTTATTCATTCATTTACCAAAACCAATTCCCCAACTTCTTTTAATTTCTTCCCTCTCAAGTGGCGAGTAAGAAAAGAAGCTATGATGGGTCTTGCCCAGCTGTACAAGAAGTACTGTCTTCATGCTGAGGCTGGAAAAGATGCTGCAGAGAAAGTGAGCTGGATAAAGGATAAACTTTTGCACATATATTATCAAAATAGCATTGATGACAAGTGAGTCAATCTAAGTCTTCCTAATTTTAATTGTATAGTGATAAGAGATACTCTGAAAATATGTTCTTATCCTGTGAAAGCTCTTATATTCTGCATTTATGGGTTGATGTATGGTGTATTTAATTAATCATTAAGATATGTACGCACATATTCAAAATTGTTTCATTATCTGTTCATGGATTCATTTTTATATACTGATGGAACTGTGATTTGCATTAACTAACTACTGTGTAAGAAAAACATTGTTAAATCTGGCATTTACTATGCCAGCTGTTGTTTGCTTGTTTGCCTTACTGCTTTCCAGAGGCCAGGCTGTTAAAATCTGTCCTCTGTGAGTGTTATGTGTGTCCACACCACAGTGCATGCACAGATCTCTCCTTTTGGCATATGGACCCTTTAGGTAGACCAAAAGCTGAAGAAACATCAGGGGTGCTTTAACATTTGATTTGTCTGTGTTTTGTCACTCAGTCCCTTTGATTTTTTGAAATACTATTTTGGTGTCGAAAAAAGGTATTTTAGCCAAGGTTTTGGAAGATTATCAATAGTTTTTCAGGAAGGGGGAAGCTGTGATTACCACACAAAGGCAGAATTTCAGCTTAGATTTTTAGTATGGTGGACTCAGAAAATTCGTTACCCTGTTTCTTAGCGCCTTGCTTATGCAGCCTGGTACTTCAGAATGTTTTGTAACCTTGGTGACTAGTCTGAATGGGCCAATAGCCTCCTTCAGTTGCCAGTTATGATACTAAATTTTTAAGCACTGCAGTGGTGAAGGCTCTTGCTTTGTTCATCTGGCTGGTTGTAAGTGGGCCATAGTTGCATATTTGATTAGTTGGCACCTTTTTTGAAAATCAGGAAGTCTTCACATGGTTTATACAAAGCTAATTCAGCATATATGTGAAAATATACTTTAGTTTGCATTGAGAGGTTTCTGGGTTTTTTACCGTGCTTGCATCTCATTTTCAGTACACAGGTTTGATAGTGGACAGAGAATGAATCAGTTGTATAGTGAATGGGGCAGATGTGTTCTGTATTTCTGCTCAATCAAAAGCAGAACACTGATGGAAATGAGGCAGGGAATTTTAAGGGAAGAGTGTGTCATCAAAACTGAGTTTCTTTCTCTGACGTGATTTCAGAAAGCCTGATTACACTATTGAAACTAGCTTTTTCATGAGGAGGCATGGATTGTATCCTTTTTGTTTTCTGTGTCCACACAGAAAGATTGGTGGCTTGATTTTTAATGTTCTTCTAGGTCAGTTTGATATTCTAAATTTGAATTCAAATGGTACTAGTCTTCAAGGCTGACAATTAAGTTCTTCCTCAGTGACACCATTGGGTTGGTTTCCTGATCTTAGCGGAGGGATAAATGTGTTGTGCACTTGTCAGGATTTTAGAAATTTAGCACCTGAAGAGATGTAGAAATGCTATGATCTTTTAAGACATAATAGATCTGTTCAATCCTTTAAACACATAAGCAAGCATGGGCCAAAATTAGCCAGCTCTGGCCTATTTTCCTTCAGTAATGCAGCAAAGAGGATAAAAAGTAGCAGTGGGCAGCTCTGAGCCTTGGAGTATTTCCTTAGGGATAACACTATTTCTTTCTGGAGATAATAGTGAAGTATCACGCAGAGTTGAGGCATGAAGTGGAATAGAACAGATTTTTTTCCACACATTGATAACTTGCTCACTTTTATAATGTTTTTGTTGTTGCTTGGCTGTTGATTTGCACATCTGCTCAAGACTGAGAACTTCTGACCATAAGAGCTGCCTCTCATGTATTCTCTGAACTTCTTTGTTTTACAATAAATATACAGGGAATGGAGTGAAACAACCACATTTGAAACAGTGCCCTATTACCAGCTATAATTATGCTAGCTAGTCACTTTATTCACAGGAGAGAAGTGTGTCTTGCAGTTATTCCCATTTTGTAAATCTTGACCCTCACCAGCAGGGACCAGGGAAGGGATGATGCAGTCATTCCATTTGTATTGAATGCTTTTCTAGAACATGTATCTATAGAGAGATGGACTAGAGCAATGTTCATAAATTGGTAAGAACTCTGATGCCTCCAAACTCCTAGTATGTTAAACAGATGGAGTCCCTTGAGCTCTGAAGATCCTGTTCCCCAAACAATATAGTTCTTGGAGTCATCAGTAGGAAAGTGTACATTTAAAGAGACAAAGCCAAGTTTTCTTTAATACTAATAGGCTGTTTTGATATAGTTGTATCCATACTCAAGGTCATCCTTTTATTCCTCTGTCTTGCCATCATGTCTCTTGGAATTTTCTTTCAACAAAAATAAGCTGTGTGAGCAGAAATAAGGTGTGTTTGATCTGTGCTGCTGTGGTCTCTGTACAAGGCACTCACAGAGTTCTTGCTAGTACCAGTGGACTGGTACATAGTGAAAAGGTTTTAAAACTCAAACACACACAGTATTTGTCAATAAGTATTAAATTGTATTGCTGAACATTGTGCACAGCTTTCATAAGTATGAATTGAATTAACATTTGAATGTTCTTTTATTGGGGGGCTATAATTAGATGAACTGCTCACTTGTATTTTGTAGTTCAAAATTGGTATTTAATATAAAACTTCAAATGTGTATTTAAAAAAGATAATTGGAGATTGTTTTTGCTGGTTTGGTTTGTTCTCAGTTTGCCTTTTGCCCCTTTAGTTGTATATGTTTTGGTGTTCCTTCATCTCCACCTTTTTAGTGTTGATTTTTAGTTTCTGTATTAGAATGAGTAGATTCTCAAGT
The DNA here is from genome assembly GCF_037042795.1 of Molothrus aeneus. NCBI lineage: Eukaryota > Metazoa > Chordata > Aves > Passeriformes > Icteridae > Molothrus > Molothrus aeneus. Next base: position 50,673,901 of record NC_089649.1, read on the forward strand.
ACTGCAGTTCAATTTTAACCATTCTTTCAAGGATACTTCACATTTTTACTTTTCGTCCTCTTTGAGTTATATTCTTGTATTCTTTGTCCTTTATTTGAGCTTTTCACTGTCAGTGTTCTTCAATATATTAGAATAAACAAAGGGAGATTCTCAGATCTTAAAGACAAGGAGAATTTGGATGGTGACAGATTTTTCCCTCTTAGAGGTGAAAGTGAAAGAACGTGGAAAAGCTCTCAAGGAGCAGTTCTTGCTAATCTTTCTATCAGTAGTGGAAGGAGTCTTTACAGCTGAGAAAAATGCGACTATTTTTTTGTCTTCTTTCTTTGTTGAAAAATCTGGTTTTAATGACTTCTGCTATTTCTTGTTTTTTCAGCTTATCTGGAAGGTATTGTTTGACATGTACAGTAGTGATTTCTCTTCTTTTTTTTCTTCTTTTCCTGCAGATTACTGGTAGAGAAAATCTTTGCTCAGTATCTTGTTCCACACAATTTGGAAACGGAAGAGAGAATGAAGTGCTTGTACTATTTGTATGCTAGCTTGGATCCAAATGCTGTCAAGTGAGTATAGTTTCTATTCAACAAATACTTGCTTTCTTAGGCTTTTCTAACATCTCTGTTATCTTGCTTGTATTATATAATAAAAATACAGCTAATGGATGCTTAGCATTGTTTGCAAGTAGCATAGTATTTGAAAACATTTCCCTTTTATATATAAACCCGACACATCCATTAGACAAAAGGATCCCATCATATTTGAGAAGAGTGAGTTTATCCATCCATTTTCATGCAGACTTAAAAGTGTGCAAGTGATGACTTTTAGGTTTGCTCTGTATTAGGAACCATGATGAAGGTGTCTGTGACTGAATTCTGGTTGATGGTGGACTGTTTTTTATTTGAGTGGTTGTAAGAAATACTACAGGTGTCCTGCACATGTTAAATTGCTCCTAGAAGAATAAGAGATGATGTTCTGTAAAAAGAGAAAATCAGTTCTACCTTTTTTTCAAAACTTATTTTTAATATTTGTTAGGTTTTGATTGTACCTAATAGGTGTTATGTTGCACTTCTAAGATAAATAAATTAACAATCTTGTTTATTAAAACATACAGCATGTTTTTGTCATAAAGAAGCTTTTCTTTTCTTGTTTCCCATTTTTGCAGAGCACTGAATGAGATGTGGAAGTGCCAGAACATGCTAAGGAGTCATGTACGAGAATTGCTGGATTTGCATAAGCAGCCCACTGTACGGTTTTGAAAATATTTATACTTTATCCAGTAGATCTATGGGACTGATTTACTGGAGGGTTTTATACTATATTAATGATTCAATGTAACTTCAGTTGATTTCTGTACGTAAACAACATTCCACTCTCATGAAGTAAAGTTGCTTTTTGTAATGCTTGAAGGTATATGACCTCCTTCTGTTGGTCATTTTTTCATAGTACTGCTCAAGAGCTTTGAAACAAGTTTTAAAAGTTTCAAAGGTTCTTGTTCACTTTTGACAGACCTTTTTTCTTTCTCACTTTCTAAGAGATTTTGAAAATGGAATGGAATATGTTGAAACATAAGGCAGTGATTTCTTCATTAGTTAGAAAAAACAAGATTTTAAGTATTTGTTCTGGAATTTTACTAATAGAAATTTGAAATAGAAGGGCATTGCTTTGAGGTTTTGGTGAGAGAGTGGGCTTGTGGGAATTTTCTGTTCTGGGGGGTATGGGGGACTTTTTCATTATTTTGGCCTGTTACGTGAATTAATGAATTTTTGCAGTTCTTTGATGTTACAAGAAGATTTTTTTTCACCGTTCTGTGTAGTAGCTGCTAATGATAGTTACACTATTCTAGTATCTATTCTTAAAACAAAACATAAAACATAAGATTCAGAAGTAGAAAGTAGTGCTGCAGAAGAACTAACAGATCAGCTTAAAGGTGTATTTTATAAAGGAGATACTGCTGATTTGTTTGTCTGTTTTTGCTGTTGTCCTCAGTCAGAAGCAAACAGTGCTGCCATGTTTGGAAAGCTGATGACCATAGCAAGTAAGTGTTAATAGTTTTCTATAAACATTCTGTAGACTACTACAGCATTCCTGGAAACTGTATTTCTGTGAATCTTGGCCTGCTGAAGTTGCAAATTTATCTCACATTAAACTGTTTTTAACCATACAGAAAACCTTCCAGATCCTGGGAAAGCACAAGATTTTGTGAAGAAATTCAATCAAGTTTTGGGTGATGATGAGAAACTTCGGTCCCAGCTTGAACTGTTAATTAGCCCTACATGTTCTTGTAAACAGGCAGATGTCTGTGTGGTAAGGAAATGGAAAAGCAAACTTTTATACCATAAATATTTGTGCTTAAAAGTGCTGCCTGTCATTAATGGTCATCTTAGTTACCTAAACATGGTTTTTACATGTTTCCAATTTTCAAAAAATGCCTTTTTGATTAACCTGTAGAGATTAGGGAAAAGATAATTACAGTCATTATTTTAAGAAAACATTGGCTTTATTCCTTCTTGGGATTATAAGCAGCAAGCATAATGTCTAAAAAACCAGTTTATTTCTTCAAAATATTTTGTTTCAAGTGCTTTTGTGGTGGGGTTCCCAAACTGTCTTCTCACACTCATTCAGCTTTCAAGTACCAGCAAGTCTTCTGTTAAAAATACATGCCTTAATATTAAAATGTACTTTTCCAGATTCTGCCAACCACCACAGATTATTTTGTAATGGTCTAAGGCAAAATAAGCAATTTCATTGACAGGAATTGCAAAAATCACAAAGAGCATCTATGAACAGACATAGCCTTCTTGGGTTTTGTCTGATGGCTCAGAAACTTTACAGGGAAGGGAGCAGGACAATTTTTTCATTGTTATGAAATCTCAAGTACTGCAGGGTTACCCACAATTTTCTGGATTACACTTGACAACAGACATATACATTCTGTGTACTGCACTTCACTCTTCTTTAGATCTGTTTTGAATCTGGGCTGCAATTCTTAAGACCTCCTGAAGAACTCTTAGCTAGAAACCTGTTTAAATAGTTTTGTTAAGTATGTCTGCTTTGAATATAACATGATCAAGAGAGGTGTGGAGATACCAACAGCCCCCCTCGTAAAAACATTTCACTGATTATATAGACAATCTCTGTGGTAAAAAAAAGGTAACTATATTTAGCTTACTCAACATGTTAAAGAAGTAAGTAAAAGGAGTGTAATTCTTGTTTGTATCTAACGTTCTTGTAGAGGGAGATAGCCCGGAAACTTGCAAATCCTAAGCAGCCAACAAATCCTTTTCTGGAAATGGTCAAATTTCTTTTGGAAAGAATCGCCCCTGTACATATTGACTCAGAAGCCATTAGGTAAGTTTGAAAGATCATGAACAATTGACTCATGAATGATTAAAATATGCTAGAAATAGCAAAAGAAAAAATTGTTTTCCTGGTGGTTAAATTGGTCTGTCCTAGCACTAAGTGTGTGGGTGAGTTTTAAATCAAAATTATGTAGATGTATTCATTCCCAGCAACCTAGAGGATGCAACTTCTTTTGATGCTGCTTTGCTGTGCTCTCCATGAAATGATTTTTAAAATGTAGCAGTTCATGGTGAAAATTCTATTTGTGGGGCTTCAGGTGAAAACTGTGAATATAATTTTCACATAGTTAACTGCAGCACAGTCTTCCATAGAGCATCTGAATTAATTAGCTGTTGTGGGGTTGTGTAAGAGAATGTTTTGATTTCTTTTGAGACTTGTCTGGCAACCTAATTACGTTCTGAAACTTGTGTAAGTATGTGTTGATCTAATGCCACCAGCATGGAGGGGGTTTTTTTGGGTGGATTTTTTTCCCCCTAAAGAGTTGGTTTTGCAGAAAGTGAAATTAGAAGGAAAAAGAATAATGTAATAAATTAAAAATAGCAAAAACCAAACAGCAATGCCAACACCACCCCCAAGGACTGTTGCTTTCCCTTTATATGTTGTGAAAACTAACTAATCTTGCTTGTATCTCCAGCCTTTAACATTGTTATACTTACTTGTTTGTTCCTTTTTTTATCTCTCATTTCAGTGCACTAGTAAAACTAATGAATAAATCCATAGAGGGGACAGCTGATGATGAAGAGGAGGGTGTAAGTCCTGATACTGCTATTCGCGCAGGGCTTGAACTTCTCAAGGTAATCTGCATCAATGCAGCTGTAATGGAAGGGGCAAAAGGGGAATGAGTAACAATTCCATGTTAGCATGGGTTTAGTAGTTACTTAGATAACTACTTTTTTAATGTATGAAACTGCTTATTAATACTCACTTGAAAGAAGAATAATGAAAGAGATGGTTTGTTGGGAGAAGTATGTTTTGAAAAGGGTGCCAAGCATTGAAATGTACATGTTAAAGCAGAAATTGGTTTCTGCTTAGGGAAGCAGAATTGCTCTACTACTTAGGGAAGTAGTAGAGAAAAAGGTGTAGAGGTAAAGTGAGAGGAAGAGAAACGGGGAAACTGGGAGAGACACCTTCTCTGGAGTGTGTACGACACAGAGAGCAAGGAGAGCAAGGGGGAGAGCAAGCAGTTAGCTCAGGAGCCACGTTATTTAGTGAGAAAAAGGGAACTTGTGTTCAGTGGTGCTGAGAAGTCAAAGGGGGGAAAAAGGATTTTAATATCCTTTCAGTAGCACATGTTTTGTTTGTAGATGTCTTAACCTTCTTGGTTTCTTTTCTGCTCAGGGACTATAGATTCTGGAGAAATTAAAATTACAGTTCAGCTAAATCAGGTTGAAAAGAAGTGTTGTTAAATAGATTGCAATATAAACAAATACTCTTGAATAAGCATTTGTTTTGAAGAAATGTGTTTTTATATATTCAAATAATGTAGTATCTTATAAATTATTTGGAGGACAGGAGGACTTGAAAAGCAAAACCTAGATGAATTTATTTGAAAATTATATATAATCTTCTCTGCAATACATTTAATGAATGTAAAAGTTTTGTATGGGCATGTAACAGCTATTTATGATGATGGTAATGCCCATAAACAGCCATAATTTTGTTTTTCTGATTATTCATTTACTATGAATAAATATACGTTTGTTTTAATGTGTGTCTGCAGGTTCTGTCCTTTACACATCCTACCTCGTTCCACTCTGCAGAGACCTATGAGTCTCTACTGCAGTGCCTCAGGATGGAAGATGATAAGGTAGCTGAGGCAGCCATACAGATTTTCAGAAACACGGGTCACAAAATAGAAACAGACTTGCCACAAATAAGATCGTGAGTATTGTTACATTCTGCTTTTCTTATCTGGAATTCTGCCTCTTGATAGTTTATTCAATGTGTTGTCCCTATCTAGTCTTGTTAATATGAACAACTTCTGTGATTTTGATTTCCTTCAGTACCTTTCTGTCCCTATCCCTTCATTTTTTAATTCTGTGCTCTCACACTTCTATGTGTTTATTGAACGTGTTAGGTACTTCTTCAAAATCTTCTTACAACAGAGACATTAAAACCAGTGGGTAGTAAATCTTTTAGGTTATAAAATAAGCAACAGCAAAAATACAGCAAAGATATGATTACTTGGCATAATTTCTACTCATTTGTCCTTCACTATTTTTTCTGTCTTTGTAAGGAACACATATACAATCTCTGATATAGTTAACAGCTCTGTTTGTTATTAAACAAAATGGGAAGCAAAATCTAAAAGCAGGTATGAATTTCTAGCAAAGAATAATTGTCTGTCTGTAAGTTGTCGTTCAATTCATGCTGTACTGCTGATTAAAGCTGCATAATCTACTAGGTATTCACTGACTATTAAATACCTTGTGAATAACATCTGAAACCTTAAAATCAACCTGTCAGTAACTAACTTGTCCGAATAATAAATCACAGGTTTCAGGTTCTCATATATTGAAATATCATTTTGGATATTGCCATGCTAAAATGCATATCAGTGTACACTTTTAAGTTTGCTGTAAATTAAAGCTGTAACCTCAGTGATTCTTCTGAATGGGGATCAGATTTCGGACAAAAGGAAAATATTACAAATACAGGTATATAAGACACATTTTAAGACATTTGTAGAGGTAAAAAGAAAGAAAGGCCCAGCAGTCCCCATTGTGAGTACAGTTCCCAGTATAGTCCCAAGTGTCTTTGGTTCCCTACCAGAATTTGATCAGTATTCTATTGCTGGGCTATATCATGTTCTCTCAAAGATCTGGTATTGCTGACATTTCTTTGACTTCGTGCCTTAGCCAGGTATTGGTGAAGTTTAGTCTGGGAGGTCTCAGCTTAAAAATGTAACTGTTAAAGTGGAGGGAGCATCCTTGGCATGGTTTCCAGGCAAGTCAGGTTGGCATTCTGAAAAACCATGTCAGTGTTTACACTTGACACAAAGAAAAAGACATCTGAGGACAAGGAGATACTCCAGACTTCATGTATTCAGAAATCTTTATCATAAATGAACGATCTGATACAATCAAGAAGATAATTTTTTTCAAGGGACCTGTTAGTATTTCGGGGTTTTTAAAATGCTTCTGTGAGCAGGCTACTTGCTGTCCTTTGAAGCAGTGTTCACCAGCCACAGCTCAAGTTCTTCTTCCTTGTATAGGAAATGGATAAGGGGTTTTGTACCCGTTTGTGGACAAAGACTACCATATGACTCTGAACTCTGATGAAAGCACTGGCCATGCTCAAACAGAGCCTGTGGACCATGTGTAAACTTGTAGATGTAAACATGTAAAGGTGCATGTCAACATTTCACCTTTTGCAGATTTGTGTGAGTTGGGGTGTGCTGAGGTGTGGTTTGTAACTGCTGCACCAAGGCCTGGCAAAGACACTTTAATGTACTTAATACCATGGAAAATGTAGGTTAGCCATTGAAACTTATTTTAACTGTAGGTTTTACTGAATTCTGTCCTGTTTTGGCTCTTAATCCAATTTGTGGAATCTTGGCAGGTTTGAGAAGAGATTTTCTACTTCAGGATACTGTTAACATGTTTCTCAGGGTCTTTGGTTTGGTTTTGGTTTTTGTGGGGGTTTTGAGGAAACTGAGGTTTGATTCTTTCAACCCAGCAAGTTGCTCTTTAGCCTCGGTTGCTGATTTTGATTATGTAGAATGTGTCAGCAGGGTGCTGAATAATCCATGTACTGAAGACTATCAAAGAGCTTTTCAAGAAAGCAGGGAGATTTTTGGGGATGTTTCTGTGTCCGACTCTTTCTAGGTGGTTTTGTTTTTTCATGTTAGTTGCTGGGTGAGTTGCAGGGTGAACCTCCTGAGTTAGTGTCTCAGCTGCTGAGCTCTGATGGGACAGGCCTGCCTTCCAGCACTATCTGGGGAGTGACACTGCACAGTCTGACCAGCCTGCACCTGGTATCGGGAGTGGCTTTTGCCCTGCACTTTCCTTCTGTGCCTTCTGATCAGCAGATAGATTGCAGGAGATTCAAAATCTCACAGCAAAGCAGTTGTTTGCTTGGGTATACATTGTGATTAAAAGTTCTGGTTATAAAAGCCTGTAAGCACACTGATGTTCAGTGGTTATTATTAGCTTTCACAGCTTTTCTTCAGCCCTGTCATTCCCAGGCTTGGATAATAAGTCCAGGAATTCATCCTAGCTGAAACTGTCATGTTGCCCCAACCTTACATCCTAAATAGCTTTATTTTGATCATTATTTTCTATTATGTTTGATTTTTTTCCCTGTGGGTTGTTTCCTTCTTGTATGCATACAGTCAGATATTCAAGTATTGCTAAATACAGTTCCATCCTGCTTTTTACTTTATGATTGTGATCTTTCCTGAACAGACTTCAAAGGAATACTTGATTTATAAGACAGTGACAATAGATTTGTGTGTGTGAAGATACTTATTTTTTTGTAGATTGCAAATTGCATTTTGAAGTATTCTATTTAATGTTCACACAGAACACTAATTCCGATTTTGCATCAGAAAGCAAAAAGAGGCACTCCTCATCAGGCAAAACAAGCTGTTCACTGTATACATGCCATATTTTCCAATAAAGAAGTACAACTTGCACAGATCTTTGAGGTATGTGTTGCCTTTAAGATTTGTTTCTGTTATTAATTGATACTAGTAATTAAAATTAATTCCTACTGTTTATTAACAGGTAACAGTTTATGACGTCAGGAAGCCTACAGATGTATGGTAGTTAAGTCATTAATTTTACAATAGCAAGTTATTAATATTTGTTTCTTAAAGTCACAATTTACTAATATTCTCATGTCTGATAGGTAAAGGTTTTTCTTTTTATCTGCATGGGAGAAGTTTGGGGGAAGTAAGCTAAATATGCTGGCTCGATCCACAGCAAATCCCATGGGGACACATTTAGCAGATACTAAATGGGAGATAACATTCCCTGCTTTCAATCTGTATTGAATTACCCAGCTTTAAGGTCTTTACACATACAGCCTTGCCTCACAAGGGCAGTTAGTGCAGAAAACTATGTTTGGCTGTAAGCTCAAGCATCAGCTTACTGCTCACTTACTGCTTCCTTAGACAAGTTATTAAGCAAAAAGATATTCTATACAGAGCAGTTTATTACTTCTCACTGTAGTCTTTTAAATAATAACATTATTAATCTGCACTTGTAAAATATTTTAGGTTCATAATCTTGGCTGTCTTTGAGCCTGTGCATAATTTATAAGGTGAAAAGCTTTGAATTAAGCTTGCAGAGTTCGATTTCTGCTTAGAGTTCTGTGAGAGTGCTTGTTCCCTCCCTAATACCAGAATCTGATGCAATGGTGTGGGTTGATACAGGAATTGTCCTGGTGACTGTTACCTGGAAGGTAAACACTGATGGCTAGTAGAAATGTCCCTGGTGGTTTCCAAGGTTTTGGCTACTGTTTTCTACCATTGGCAGTTGGGATTGAGGTTTTCACAACTTCTGAACAAAATTAAGTCAAAGTTTTTTCCCATGTCACTCAGGTTTGAACGTGTTTCACTTTAAAATAAGAAGAGAATATAGAATTTGTTTTGCCCTTACCTTATATGGGATTTTTATTTACTCTGTTGAATAGGAAATTGTATTCTTTATACTTCCGATTGCTAATTTTATTAATTCTTTTGGAAAAGCAGTGAAATGCATCAGCAATACAGCAGTAAAATAAACTCTTTTAAGACATGTTAATTTATTAACTGAAGCTGAATTTTGAATTTTTTTTTATTTTTCCTTCTCCAGCCTCTTAGTAGAAGTTTGAATGCTGATGTACCAGAACAGCTTATAACTCCCTTGGTCTCTTTGGGTCACATTTCTATGTTGGCTCCAGACCAGTTTGCTTCTCCAATGAAATCTGTTGTTGCAAATTTCATTGTGAAAGATCTCCTAATGAATGACAGGGTAAGAATATCTTTCTTTTTTTTTTTTTTTTGTAAGTGCTTATTATGCTGTTAGCCTATTATGAGCTCTGTGGGGAATAGAGCTTTTTTTGTCAAGTGAGTCTGTAAAGTAATGTTCTGTAAGTGGTTAGTACAGTGATAATTGCATTATAAAACGTACTTTTTGGAAATGACAGCCTAATCCATTACTTTCTTCTATTTTTACTTCTTGATTTTCTGTATGGATTGAACCAGTTTGTATACTTATATGAATTTCTATAGTCAACAGGTGAGAAAAATGGAAAATTGTGGTCTCCAGATGAAGAAGTCTCTCCAGAAGTACTAGCTAAGGTGAGTTATCTGCTGACTGCAATAATGTGTATATCTGCAACTAAAAATTTACTTTTCTTCAAGCTGTGGGGAATATTAGAAGAAATCCCTTCAAGTGTTTTTGTATTAGTCCTATTAGAATATTATTGTATTTGTGGATTATACACAAAACTGATGAAACTGATAGAAACTATGCATTCTGTTCATTGAAACATTGCATTCTGTAATATCACTTACTGATATTAATTATTCAGAGCATTGAGAAGATCAAGAAATTCAAAAGTTGTAGTTTTCCTTATAAGAAAAATGACTTTGACTTTACTGACTGTAAACAGATCTGAAATAAATTGAGGCCGTGATGAATGGGAATCTAATTATGGCCATTTCTAGTAATTTTTATCTAGTTGCATTTACTTTTAATCATATATCAAGTATCCTGCATCCTTGGCAGATGCAAATTTGCAAAGACAGTGCATCATAGTTGTACTCTCCTGAGGTCAGAAATACTGATTCTTCTTTTTCACTCTAAATGTTTACTGCTTCATTCTGTTCCTTTAAAAATGTATCCGCTCTAGTACACAGGAATCCATGGGAATTTCAATTTGACAACAGTAGGTTTTAGTAACTTACCAGCTCTGGCAAGTAAGTTGATTGTTGATTTGTTTGTGCATGATAGGTGCAGGCAATTAAACTTTTGGTGCGCTGGTTGTTGGGTATGAAGAACAACCAGTCAAAATCCGCCAATTCCACACTCCGCTTGTTGTCAGCTATGCTCGTCAGCGAAGGAGACTTGACAGAACAGAAGCGAATCAGGTCAGAGTTTGTTCCTTGCTGCCTTCCATAAATTTTGTATTAGAATTTCAAAGAATGTTGGTTCTTTTAGAGTGTTTGTGGAACGTTAAGGTCAGCACCATGTTGGCTACAGATTTGATCAGAGTATTAATATTAGGAGTGGAGTGGCAGCATGAAATTATGTTAGATACTCCCTTTCTTGCAATTTGCTAATACCTACAGAGTTCCAAATTAGATGATTTTCCTAGTAAAAGACATTGTAGAGAGTAGAACGCCTGCAGAGCTATCTTTGAAAACAATTGAGTGATAACCACCTCCCAAGCATGTTAGATTTTATCTTGGGTGGAGCTTCTTAATTCCAACTGTGAGGTAGCTGCACCTCAACTTCATCTTGAGGGTGAAGGAAGGAAAGAGAAAAACTGGCAAAAGCATTGCTTTAATTTAGACAGTGATAGGAAAACAAGAAACTTGACTCATCTAATTTCATTATTTTACTCAAAAGTAGAGGGTTTTTTGTGAGGAAAGTAAAGCACTTTATTTTTTACAAATTTGGTAGGGTTAATTTAGCTTGATCTAGAGCTGTGTTGCTGGGATGTCATTGATCTTGTAAAAAGAAGAAATTAGAGACATGCAGATAGTTGTGGTGAGCTGTGATTAATTGTTTGGGTTTTTTCTCTGCCATGTTTAGTAAATCAGATATGTCTCGACTGAGATTAGCTGCTGGTAGTGCAATAATGAAGCTTGCACAGGAACCCTGTTACCATGAAATAATTACCCCAGAACAGTTCCAGCTCTGTGCACTCGTCATTAATGTAAGTAATTGCATTAGAATTGAAGTGACCCTTAATTGAGTTCTGAGTCCTTACGTCTGAGCTTTTGTTGCTGCTACAGAGTATATTCTGTTCCTCACTGCAGCTTTCACAAGTTATTGAAGTTTTAATTTCACATGTTAATAGTGCTGCTTCTGTTCGTATTTTTAGAAAGCCTCCTCATAATTCCACCTTGAATGCCTTTTTTTTTTTTTTTAAGACCAGGATTTTGATGGTTGCACTTTTATGGTTTGTGTTGCTATAGGATGAGTGCTACCAAGTGAGGCAGATATTTGCCCAGAAGCTGCATAAGGCACTTGTGAAGTTACTGCTCCCTTTGGAATATATGGCAATCTTTGCTTTGTGTGCCAAAGACCCCGTGAAGGAGAGAAGAGCACATGCCAGACAGTGCTTGCTCAAAAACATCAGTATACGAAGAGAATATATTAAGCAGAATCCTATGGCTAATGGTTAGTATTTCACTAAAATTGTTAAGAATACAATAATAGTAAACTGGAAGGAATAATTATTAAACCTTAAGCAATTGGTTTTTCTAAAGAAACATTAGGTAAGTTTAATCTGTTTCCTCATCTTTATATTAGACACATTCAGATCTAAATTTACCTAGTTCAGTATTAGCATAAATCATAAAATACTACTCTGTACATTGCTGAGAATTATGGATGTGAAATACAGTGCTCTTATGGTTGTAGTTGTTTTGCTCAAAAACCAAAATTTTGTGTCCTGATATTTTTAGGCTTTATGACCACCTTTCTGAAGCAAGACCAAGTAGTTTTGTAGTAGTAAAACATGTTGATTTATTTTTAATGATTCATTAAAAGTAAAGTCAGTAGGAAGAAAATGCAAGTCAAAATTTTATATTTCATGTTTGAAAAAGTTGTACTTTGAAAACGTTTTTCTTATGATGCATGTGTATGTGTGTAATATAGAAGCAATTTTTTGTTGTTGTTACTGTAGAAAAATTGCTGTCCTTGCTGCCTGAATATGTGGTACCGTATATGATTCACTTACTGGCACATGATCCAGATTTCACAAAACCTCAGGATGTTGATCAGCTTCGTGATGTCAAAGAGTAAGTGTCAAGTGATTCTAGAATTCTTATGCTGAGAATTGTTCTGCACTTGGAAAGAAACTGATTAGGAAGTGGAAAATACTAATTAGGAAGAAGAAATATTTGTTTTATCAACAGTATCTTTTAAACCAGTAAATGGAAAACGGAAATATGGAACACTTTAACCATGGGAAGAAGGCATCAACAACTGCTTAGCAGTATATTCTGAAAGCCCAAATGGTAACCTGTAGGTCACACTGTAGTATACCAAATTAGTGATTTGTGTATGCTTCTTTTAAAGTAAGCAATGATTTTAGTCTTGTGTTGGTGCCTAGGAATATTTATAGGATGTCAGGTAATGTTAGATCAAATATTTTGGAACTTTTAAAATAGGGCGCTTCTCCAAGACTTGAAAACAGTGAGGCTGGGTAGGTCCTGCCTCACTGGAACCTTATTTTCCCCTTCCTATACAAGCCTACTAAAATTCATTCTAAGTAATTGCTGCTGACTTACATTTGCACTATAAATCAGCAGTGCAGGCTTAGTACTTCTTAATGTATTCAGCATGGATTACTGTATACAATACCATCATACTTGGCAGGAGCTTGTTCTGTACTCTTTCCACATTCAGACCTTCTTGTGTGACTCAAATAATATTTTACATCTTAATTATAGCTTCTTTTGCTCTTTATGCCTTGCAATGAATTTTAAAATTTTAGAAAATCGTTAACACTTTAAAATTGTTTAAGCATATTGTCTCTCTCACCACACAGCTCTGGTTTTAATGTTGTAGTTTTTTGTTGTACTGATTTTTGATGAAACTGAGCTTTGTTGGTTTTGTATTAGGCATGTATGACCACATACTACAATATACATCATCCAAAAAGCAGTTCTGTTTTGGCACCAATAGACTAGTTCAGATCTTAATGGTTTTTGCACCTTCACTTCTCACAGTCCAAGTCTGATTCTTTCTCTAAATGAAAAGCTTGGTGTGTTCTGATTTCTGAGTTTCTTGATTCACACCTGAAGTCAGTGAAGATTTTTTTTTACCTTACCAACAAGTCTACATTTTGTCCCAGCACTCCCTGTTCCTGGCACCATCTGAAAGCATCCTCCAGTATGTACTTTATCCAGAATGCATGGGAACAAGTTCTGATTGGCAGCCACTGAGTTAATACTTCCTTTGAGAAGCACTTTCTAGTGCGCAGAGCTTTTTTGGACAGTCCTTGTATAGCTTTCCTTTGTTGTCCAATTTCCTCCCTCATGTTTGTCACAGACTGGCTGAACTAGCCAGAAGGGACTGCTCCAAACAAAGAAATACTCTGTAGGGGAATTTTGGCAGGAATACTTCTCTGAAGAGTCTCCTGAGATATGAGAAAAATGTTTCCCATTCAATGTGATACAGTGTTTCTTTTAACAGCTCTGAATGTCTTAGTGTTCACTTGAAAGTGTTAACACAGATGCTTGCAAAGTTGGAAAAACAGGGTTTGGAGTGTGTTTTGTAGGTGTCTCCCTAGTTTGTCTTGGTTAAGATGGCCTAGATACAGTGATGTACAGTAAATGCCTGCTTAGCAGTTCCTGAACCGTTATCTGTGATACTTACTGTTACTGATGTTGTTTTTTAAGCTTATCCTGTAGGGTTATGTTTGGCGTTGGTTGTTTTTTATCTTTATATTGTCTCAAGCATCTTTCTCTTCCTAATTCATATTATGAAATTACTGAAATGGATACAAAGAATGACTTCATGTGACTGTGTTCCTCTAGGTGGATATTTTTTTACATAAAATCCCACTGGTATTTTGCAAAGGTCTTGTTCAAAGCTATTGAATTTGACATGAGTTAACTGGGATTACCAGAGTATAATGTGCTCTCAGTAGTAATCTTGGGGTAACACTGGATTTTGCAGAACCTGGGTCAGGGTGGTATGTTACTGCTCCTGTATTCATCCTATTCAAGTTCTTGAAAACAGTAATGGATGTAAAGCTGTCTTTACATCCATTGTAAAGACATTTACAATGGATGTAAAGACAGATTGATTGATTTACTATAGCTTTTGTAGCTCTTGGATGCAAGTCAGACTGGAGACATCTTAGTTTCTTGAACATCAGGTAGCTCTGTAAGTATTTTGATGGAGCATTAGCCTCTGAGCTTTTGAGAGAGATGTTCCTTCATCTCTTTCATTACAGTTTGTATCAGGTAAGAAGATGGGGGGGTTTGTGAGCAAGGAATTTGTATGGCTTTCCCAACCAAGCACTATTTTACCTTACAGTGACTATTGACCCTCTAACCATATGCAGTGGTGGAGCTTGATAGCAAGTGATAGCATGGATGGACCAGTTGGGCTTTATATCATAATTGAAAAAAATTTAAAACAAACTTTCAGTCAAAATTCAATGTAGTCTCACTATAAGTAAGCAAGATTTAAAGAAAGAAACCTAGGAAGGCTAATTCCATTAAGTTTTACCTGGGAGAATTCTCCTCCCATATGGAACATTAGGAAGAATCTGATCTGATTTTTGGATCTCCTCTCTGAACTGCAGTATTTAATCCACCTCATGTGGATAACTGTCTAGCAGCAGCATGATTTGCTCAAGACTGCCTTGAGTGTGCTCATGGTCCACTGTTGATAGGGACATGGTGCTCAAGGTAGTCATTACAGAATTTCATTTGGGTAAGGAGAGCTCCAGAATTCCTGTTTCTATTCATATGTGGAAGAGAAAAAAGTTGATTGGCTGGGCAGTATATACAGAGGTAATAATAAGCACACTAGTTTGGCAGGTTTACTCAAAGGAGTACAATTAAGACTGTGTGTGGTAAAGGTCTAGACTCTCTTTACACCATTATATGAAGTTATCTGTTTATGTCTTCAAACTGATTTTGGTTTCTTAAGAAAAAGCTAGTACAGCTAACAAAATTTTGTGAAGCGTTGCTGTATGTTGGAGCTGTAGTATAAAAGCTGGAGTGTAATTGCTTGTGGTTTTATGACTTTTTAGGTGCCTGTGGTTCATGCTTGAAGTTTTAATGACAAAGAATGAAAACAATAGCCATGCCTTCATGAAAAAGATGTCAGAAAACATCAAGCTTACCCGAGATGCTCAGTCTCCTGATGAGCCAAAGGCCAATGAAGTAAGAAATGCAGTTGAGATTAGTGCTGGGTGATGAGCTGAGGGTTTCAAAAGCAGGATTTGCAGGAAGTCTGAAAGAACTAACTTTGACATTTTTATGGTTTTTTAAAGACACTACTAATTGCAAGCACTGTCTGTATGTTTCCAATCTCATTCTTGCAAAACCTTGCTGACTTCAGCCAGTACATAATACCTGCATTTTTGAAAGTATTCCTGCTACTGCCTGCCTTATTTTAACAGCTGCCTCGTTTCTTCACATAAGTATCTTCTGCTGTTGGGGGAGGAAATATTGCATTATACAGTTATTGTTAAACCCATTCATTTTTAGCAGAGATGAGAAACCATTTAAGGTGATTTGATTGAGCAAGAGTTTCAGTTGTACAGCATAGTCATGTAAAGTATTACTAGGTTTATAAATAGTATCATCTGACCCAGCAGTATAGTTAATGATATAATTATTAAAAATGTCCTTAGTGGTGGTTATTTAAACACATATTTTAAATTTTTTGAACTACCACATTCTTTCTACACTGTAAAAACAGTGAGTAATTCCTAAAGCATGCTTTTCTTCTTTTTTTTTCTCCAGAAACTTTACACAGTATGTGATGTAGCACTATGTGTAATCAACAGCAAAAGTGCTTTGTGCAATGCAGATTCACCGAAGGATCCTGTATTGCCAACCAAATTTTTTACACAACCTGAAAAGGTAAATTTGTTAATTTTATTTCCAAAGCAATAAGGGGAAATAGGTTTTTTTGATGATTGATGGATGGTTATCTCTGTAAGATAATGAGTGGGAAATGCATATTTTATTATCAGCAATTAATTTTTTAAAGTCAGCTCTGTGCTGTGCTGTCTGTATTATGAACACATGACAGAAATGTTTGTAACCAGGTGAGAGCTAACTGGAATTAATGCTGATATGTTGGCATGAATTGCTGAATCATTTCATTAGTGTGTTTTACAAGTGAATATATGAGAATATATGTATTTTTCTGACTGTATATCTGAATTAGAATGCAAATCAGAAAAAAGGGAACATTATGTTATCTGTGATATGTTACTGTCTCTCAGTAGCTGTTGGGCTATTCTGCTTGCTGTACAAGTTGGTCCTCTTATTACTAGCTTTGGCAAGTACAGCTCTGCTGTCAGCAGTGGCACTACTGCTCTCCAAGAGACCTACTTCTGAAAAGTGTTAGGGGAGCACAAGTAATTCTCTGGACCAGACCTGATGTTTTAGTTGTCCTGGAGAATGTACTGGCTGACATTTTTCAGTGCCCTAGGCTGTTAATTAACTGCCTTTCCAGAGGCTGTTTAAGCAAAATTTATTTCCTATTTAATTGTGAAATGGCAGATGCTATGTAACAGTGAGCTGGTGCCTTTATTCAGTTACGGGATTTTGGTCTGTGTAAACTCTGATACTCAGCGTGACAAAGGTAACAACTTTCAGCTTGTTTAGAGAAAATGGCACCTCTTTTCCTCTGTTAGGACTTCCCATTAAAAACATGCAAGTGAACAAATAGGGAGAGCAGTTTTGTATAATTTCAAAAAATCAATGTCATTTTAGAAGGAAAAATGGTCATCCCAATTTCAAGTATGGCATACTGTCATTCAGTAATGCTCACTGTAAATCACCACCAAAATATGAGTTTGACCTGTCTTTATTAGATTGATTCATTAGTCAGCAGGTTGCATGGTGTGAAATATGTGTAACACTTGATAATTGCATCTGAGAAGTTAGTTGAGTGTATATAAAAAAAAGAGGTGAGATTGAGACATCGAATACGAACTAATTTTTATTTTTTTATGCAGGATTTCTGCAATGACAGGAATTACATTTCAGAAGAGACAAGGGTTCTTCTTTTGACAGGAAAGGTACTGTATTTTGGCAAGTTGCAAGCCTTAGAATATTACTTATGGTTTTTAAAATGTTTTGGACTGTGTTTAAATTATATTAAGAGTTCATGGACAGTAATTTTGTAACTCTGTTTGATGACATATAATTAATTCCTTGAACATACTACCAGATGAGTACTCAACACCAAGATTGTTATCTGTGCACTGGGGTACAGGTTCTTGATTAGTTTTTTCTATTACTGAAGTAAGCTTGGTGTAAAGTTGTGATGCATATAGAGAATTGTGATACCACTAGCATTGGCAATCTTAAATTTTCAGTTGTAATATTTTTAATATAGCTTTTATTGCTGTTAAATTCAGGTGCAAATGTCTATGCACTTTTGAACATCTATTTCAGGGAGTCCCAGCTGGAGATATTCTGTGATTCTAACATCCTATATTTGCAAAGCAAAGCACCTCTGGGAGAGGCTTTCCAAAATGTAATGCAGAGTTAGGTTCAATACAACAGTAGGAGATACCACAGAATTGTTAAGGTTGGAAAAGACCTCTAAAATCACTGATTCCAGCCACTGACCATATCAACACCACAGCACCACCACCATATCAACTAACCACAGCACTAAATGCCATATTGAGTATTTCTTGAATACTTCCAGTGATGGTGACTCCGCTACATCCTTGGCCAGTCTATTCCAATGCCTGACAGTCCTTCCAGTGAAGAAATTTTTCCTGATGTTCAACCTCAACCTCCCCTGGCATAGCTTTTAGCCATTGCCTCTTTCCTGTCTTTTGCTGCCTGGGAGAAGAGGCCACTCCCTACCTGGCTACAACCTCCTTTCAGCCAGTTGTAGAGTTTTTAAACACTCCCAGCTCCCTCAGCTGCTCTTCAAAAGACTTTTGTTCCAGACCCTTCACCAGCTGCATTGCACTCCTCTGGACCCACTCCAGCACCTCAGTGTCCTTGCAGTGAGGGACCTTGAATTGGGAACAGGATTCAAGGTGTGGCATTGCCAGTGCTGACTAGAGAGGGACAGTCACTGCCCTGGTCCTGCTGGGCACACTATTTCTGACACTGGCCAGGATGCCATTGGCCTCCTTGGCCACCTGGGCACACTCTGGCTCATGTTCAGCAGCTCTCAGCCAGTGCTCCCAGCTCCTTTTCCACTGGGCCACATTCCAGCCACTCTGCCCAGCCTGTAGCACTGCCTGGGCTTGTTGTGACCCAAGTGCAGGACCTGGCAGGGGCCTTGTTGATCTTCATAGTGTTGGCCTTGGCCCATTAATCCAGCCTGTGCAGGTCCTTCTGCAGAGCCTTTGGCCCTCCAGCAGACAGTACTGCCACTCATTTGGTGTCATCTGTGAACTGACTGAGGGGACACTCAATCCCTTAGTCCAGATCATCAGTAGAGGTAGTAAACAGGACTGGCCCTAGCACTGCTCCCTCGGGAACGCCAGTAGTGACCAGGCACTGCTGCATGGAGCACCTTTACCAGCACTCTCTGGGCCTGACCACCCAGCCAGTTCTTAGCCCAGTGAGGAGTGCCACTGTCCAAACCATGCACTGCCAGCTCCAAGAGTGTGTTGTGGGACACAATGTTAAAGGCTTCAGTGAAGTCCAGGTAGATTACATCCAGAGCCTTTCCTCATCCACTAGGTAGGTCATTTGATCATAAAAGGAGATCAAGTTGCTCAAGCAGGACCCATCTTTCCTAAATCTGTGCTGGCTAGGCCTGATGCCCTGTACACACCATGTGATTGCACTCAAGATAACCAGCAGATCATCCATAACTTCACTGACCACCAAGATCAGGCTGGCAGCCCTGTAAATCTCCCAGATCCTCCCTCTGGCCTTCCTGTAGATTGGCATCACAGTGGCCAACCTCCAGTCATCTGGGACCTCTTCAGTTAACCAGGACTGATCAAAAGTGATGGAGGTGCTTGGTGAACTCTTCCATCAGCTCCCTCAGCACCCTCAGGGGATCCCATCCATCCTCATAGACTTGTGAGTGTCAGAATGGCTCAGCAGGCCACTAATTCCTTCTGGATTGCAGGGGATCTGTTCTGCTCCCTGTCCCTGACTACCAGCTCAGGGGCTGGGTAGCCTGAGAATAACTGACCTTTCTGTTAAGAAACAAAGAAGGCATTAAATCCCTCAGCTTTTTCCTTATCCTTGGTTACAATGTTTCCCTCCATGTCCAGTAAAGCATTGAGGTTTTCCTTGGCCCTCCTTTTGTTAATGTATTTATCAAATTTTTGTTATCTTCCATTGCAGTGGCCAGCTTGAGTTTTAACTGAAGTACTATATTTATACATTTGTGTTATATTTTTATATTACTTTTCTGCATATAATGATATAAATATGATTTAGAAGTAAACACTATCTCTTTGGAGTTCTGTGATACAGTTACAGTGTTTTAGATCTTGCTGTAGCTGATGACTTGACCCATGTGCTCAGGCTGAGTAGGCAACAGGAAGTTCTATATTTTGTCCCTGGAGAGCAGTTAAGGAGGTTTTCATAACTGGCATGTCACATTCTTCGTGTAATTTACATTTCCTTAGAGGCCAAGTTAATTTATTAAGGTATTCCTGAGAAGAAAATATAATTCCATTGGTGGAGGTTATGATGGAGCAGGTGGGAGAAGGATATTACAGATGCTGGAAAACACTGACTAGTAAAAAAAGCAACAATCTCTGTAGAAAAGGCTTGTTACTGGACACGTTTTCAGTGGCTGCATCATCCTAGTGCTAATTCTGCACAGTATTTACTTAAAGATACTGGTTTTTAATATAATAATTTATTTACTCCATTTGCTGAGTGGCTGAGTTTACTGCATGTCCAAAGAAGGAAAACAAAATGAGTGAAGTGTCTGGAGCACAAGTCTTACGAGGAGCAGCTGAGGGAACTGGGGTTGTTTATCATTCCCTCCAGACATAGTGTTGTAACACAGGGCTCTGGGGTCCCAGGGCCCATCATTGGTGTTGAAGACAGGCAAAGATGGGGTTAAATGTTTCTGCTTTGTCACCTCCTGTTTGTGAGGTGACCAGCCTCATCAAGTAATGGCCCAGTGTTATCTCTGATCATCCTTTTGCTTTTGACATATCTTAATAAACCCTTTTTGTGACCTTTATGGTGCTGGCCAACTTGAACTCTAATCAAGCTTTGGCCGTATGAATTTTCTCCCTACAGTGGTGAGCAGCATTTCTGTAATCCTGCCATGTTGTCTGTCATTGCTTCCAAATACTGTGTACTTCCAGAAGAAGATGCCTTCTCAGCTAGCTCAGCCAGGCTGAGAAGGCTGCTGAGAGTCTGCTTCACTTGCTTGACATATTACACTTTGCAGTTGCCTGCTCCTATGCTTTAAGAGATGGTTCCTAAAAAGGGACCAGCATTCATAGATGGCAGTAGCTTCAACAGCAGATTCCCAGAGCACCCAAAAGTCTTACAGCACCCAAAGTCTGCTATCCCCTATATCCAGGGCCAAGGTTGTCCATAAGGCCAAGGGCAGTTGATGCAGAAGGATCCTGTGATTAATTCCTTGTAGGCTGATGCATTGCTGGTAGTGTCCTGGCTGGGTGGTCAGTAGTAGACTCTCACAACAATATCAGCTTTATTTGCTTTCCCATTCATCCTTACCCAGAGGCTCTCAACTCTAATATTGCCCAACATTTTGGCTTTTGTTGAGACTTCTCCAGCTGCTATGTCTTCAAAGCATGCAAGGGAGAAGAGCAGTTGATGAAGGGCTTTTAAATCACGAGAAGTAAAAGGATAAACAATGTTTTTAAAGTAAAGATAAGGTTAGTAGCTCTAAACTGATGGCATTGTGATCAAGACTGTTATCCCAGGAAAAGTATTTTTAAATATTCAAGCAAATATTTGTAAAATTAAATATGTATCTGAAGTTTGCATTTTTTAATATTTAAACATTTTTTTCTAGCCAAAACCAACCGGTGTATTAGGCACAGTAAACAAACCATTATCTGCAACTGGAAGGAGACCATATATTAGGACTACAGGATCAGAGACTGGAAGCAGTGTAAACTCTGAGCTGAGCTCTTCTGCAGGAAACAGATCAAGGTATGGGAGTCCAACATTTCTTTCATCACCTCTTTACTTAATGGTCTCCACTGTGCTTGCAGGAGGAGATGATTTGTTGTGTGTGTTTACATGTTGGAAGAGGGTCCTTATTTTGTCCAGTTTTAGAAAATTTAGTTCTCAATAGATAAAATCTCCATACTTGCTTTTTGGTTCAGTTTGTGTTATGATGTTTTGATGTATAAATTACAATTAATCCTGATTGGAAACAAGAAACTATTTTGAGATAGATGGAATATTCTGATCTGTGTAAGATTAAGGATGATAAAAAGAGCTTGTTGAAGCAGGCCAGGCTCTCAGTGGAAAGATGCAACATATGATGGCAATACTCAGTGTTTCTTCTAACAAGCATTATTTTTATATGGATGTGAAGTTTTAAAATTTGTTGTAAATCTGGAGAAACAGTTTGCAATTTCAGATTTTAATACTGTTCAATTTGGAATTGATTACCTGACTAAAATAAAGCATTAAAGAAAGCAGAGAAAGTCAAGTCTTGTTGCTACATTTCATAAGGCCAAAGAGGAGTATAAATGCATTCAGAATTCATTCTGTAAAGTGTGCATGATATAAGTTGCAATAATCTTACTTTTTTTCTTTTTTGTTCTTTTGTTTTCTGTGAAGTTGGGGCATTATTGGTGTTTATTATTCTTCACTACATTTTCCAATATTGGCTCTTTCTATCTGGGAAAAGAACACAGGCTATTTTAGAGCTCTGGTCTTAAGTTTGCAGAAGTCATTATACAGTGGTGTGTCTGTGGTGAGGGATTTGGCTCAATGACCAGCCAATTCCTTTCAGACCTTTCCCAATTCTGGGAAAGAAAATACATGTGTGGACTCTGGCAAATTCAGTTGTTTTTAAACTAATGTAGCCTATTGTGTTGATTCCCCTTCCCCTCACCCCCTTTTCTTTACCCCAAATGATTCCAAACATTTTTCTTCTTTTCTGTATATTTTTGGTTTATTATGTCTTCCATGATGTTCCCAGGGAACAAAGTTCAGATATATCAGAAACCGGAGTCAGTGAAAATGATGAAAATCCTGTGAGGATTATTTCAGTCACACCAGCAAAGACAGAACCTGTGAAAAACAAGGTATGTCCAGGAATTTTATGGACTGATGTCTGTAATAAGTTTGACATTGGGGGCTTTTTAAGTGCACCAGTTCTCTGAGGAGCTGGTAACATCCAGTTTCATTTCATACAGTTGTGTCAGTTTCCCAGCCTGACAGAGGACCCCATGTCTTCAGAACGGCCATTTATTTTATCCGCAGTAATTTAGAGCACTCATTTGAATGGACTTCTCTAAAACTCCAAAATATTGCCACATTTATTCTGTATTTTCCAATATAAGTAACAGTGAGCCTGGGATTCAGAGTGAAAATTCACACCTGTAGTAGCTTCAACTGAAGTTACTGCCAAGAAAATGTCAAGTGGTCCTACAGCATGAAATAGACATCTAACTTTGAAATTTTGTCACAACTAAAATCTTAATTAAACTATTAAAAATATATGGTATAGTTCACCCCCTTTCATTAAAGAGAGAACACCATGTGTAAATCATAAAGATTTTTTAACTTATAAAACATACAATAGCATGAATTTTAACACAATTGAGTCCTGCACCTGGGACAGATGTAACTCAAGCAGCTGTTCAGCATGCTGGGATCTGCCTGGCTGGAGTGCAGGTTGGCTGGGAAGGACCTGGGGGACCATCCCCAGTGGATAACCAACAGAGCATGAGCTGGCTGTGTGCCTTGGCTGCAGTGAGGACAGCAACTGTGTCCTGAGTAGTCAGCAACAGAGGGATGTGGTTATTCCACCCCATTTGGCATTCATTAGGCCATACCTGGAATACTGTGCTGCCCCCCCAGTTTGATGCAGATACTCAAAAACTGGAGGGAGCCTTGTAGGGGGGACCAAGATGATTAAGGCATGGAAAAGTTATGTGAAGAAAGGTTTGAAGTGTTGAGTTTCTTCAGCTTAGAGAAGAGAAGCCTTGGAGAGGATCAATCAGTCTTTCAACATCTACAAGATATTTATGGAAAAGATGGATGGAAGGAAGTGTTCTCAAGGCTGCTTGCTGGAAGGATAAAAGGCTGCTGGAAGAAGTTGCTTCAGGGGAAATTCTGCCTGGATGCAAGCAGGAAAAGAAAATACAAAAAAACCCCCAAAACACTGTGGAGAAATTGAAACACTGGAACAGACTGTCCAGAAAGGTGGTGGATTATCAGTGTTCATGGCTTGACTTGTCAAAGCCCTGGATAACCACTGAGGCCCCACTGTCAGCAGGTTTGACAAGATGATTTTTGATGATCACTTCCAACCTAGATGATTCTGTGATTTAAAGTAGATTTTTGTAATAATGTAGGGATACATAGATGATTTAGGCTTTTTAAGAAGTTATATATCTGCTTAATCTCTTTCTGTTAGATTAAATCAGAGTAATAAGCAGGTGTTTTGGATTTGTATCATCACATAGAAAAGTTAGGCAAAGCACATATAAAGTAAATTTCAAAAATGCTTTCTAGGTTCTTGAAGTTGAAATTTCAGAGAATCTTTAAAGTTCATATGAATATATGAATAGCAACTGCAAGTGTCTCCTATGAAGCTGCTGGAACAGTGGTGAAGGTTACAGAGATTGCCTGACTCATTTGAACACATAAGAAACATTAGTAGAATATTTAACAAAAACAGTCCTTGGTTCAGATCCAGCACTTAGAATAGTGGCATTGGTTTGTTGGAAATTGCAGAATCATCCCAGCCATACTTCTTCAGTATCCTTTTCTCCAGCCCTTCTCCCAGCTGCTTTGGAAGTCAGTGTTCAAATGAAGACTTAGCATCCAGTTGCTTCCTCTTTGATTCCATATGAATACTGCTCTCTGTAGAGAAGGACATTGCTAACCCTTTCTGTTCCACATATACAGACACCTCTTCATGGTATCCAATCACTTCATTACCCTGTTCAGTGTGTTGAGAAGAACATGCATGTAGGCCATACCCATTCAGACATGATGAAGAATTAACAAACACAGCAAGTTGCATTTTTGGTGTGATCTTACTTCTTTATTCCTTGGGTTTTTCTTTACTGGCACTTAGGTCTTCAGT
Organism: Molothrus aeneus; assembly: GCF_037042795.1. Classification (NCBI taxonomy): domain Eukaryota; kingdom Metazoa; phylum Chordata; class Aves; order Passeriformes; family Icteridae; genus Molothrus; species Molothrus aeneus. Next base: position 50,698,371 of record NC_089649.1, read on the forward strand.
AAACTGCACCTTTACTGAATGTTGGTCTCAAAATTTGCATGTATGGAAGTAAACAGTAAATACTGCTGTATTGAAATAATTCTTTGGTCCTCAGTTTTCTCTTGTCATTTTACAAAGAGACAGTAAAAGGAATTTTTCCAGAAAAATGATCATGGGAGGAGCTCATAAAGATAATTATTCTTACTGTAATCTCTCTCACACCACTAAAAGATAGATTAGCTGCAGTTAGTAACATTACACAATATGTAGAAAATGTTTTTGCAAGGATAAGGTCCAAACTCTAAGACCATGTGATGTGTTTTCATAACAATACAGTTTTAAAAGCTCATGTTTCTGATGGAAGGAGGTAACAGTTTGGGTCTGCCTTTAAGAATCTTTTTTTCTTCACATTCATGATTTTTATTTTCTAGGAGATGAATTCTGATCAGACAACACAAGGAAATAGCACTGAACGTGGGAAAAAGCGAACAGCAACAGCATCTGGAACTGAGAATATTCATCAAAAAACAGAAGAAAAAAGTGTAGAAGAAACAGGCCCATCACTTGCAGCAAAAACCAGAAGAGGGCGACCAACCAAACCAGAACCTCAGGGCACCACTGCAAAAAACGAGGAAACAAACAAAGCACCTGTCAGGGGAAGGAAGAGGGCAGCAGCCAACCAGGAAGGCCCAGGGAGTTTAGAGGCAGGTAATGCCAAAGCACCAAAACAGCAAGACACAGCAAAAAAGCCAGCAGCAGCACAGAGACAAATTGATCTACAGAGGTAAAAATACATAACTAAATACAGGGGGTGGGAGGTGGTCCTTTCCTGTTTCAAGTCAGACCCTGAGTTTACAATTACAACAGACCTAGCATAGTTTAGGGCACAACTAAACCACAGCAGATGTTGCAACCATATGTTGCATTGAGTTCTATTTTTCAAAGTACCTGGGCAGCTGGAATTGGAGAAATTAATTTGTTTGGTCAGAACAGGATAAACTTAACCTGTTTTCACCAAATGCTATTTTAATGCATCCTGGTTCCCCTTCCTAGAATTGCTGTCTAAAGGAACCAAGAGTTGATGGTGTTTCAGTGCATTCATCAATGCCAGGCACGCTGGCATTTGGTAACTCTGCTGTGCCTCCCTTCAGTGATAGCAAATCCTTGGAAACTGACTGTCTTTAATGCACAGGGAAATTTGTAATGCCAGCTGTAGCTATTTTCTGGTAGTTTGGGTCTGTGCTTGTTTTAATGGTAGCAGTACTGTAATGTCTATTTTAAGTAACTGAAAATTACATTTGGAACTTTGTAAACCACAAAACAGCTTTTGGATGATAATCTGGGCTACTTTAGTGTTTAAGCATGTTGACTTGGTTTGCAATACAAGCAATTCATAATAAGCATTAACATGAGGTTTGTTTTGCTGGACCTGGTACATAATTAATGCCAAAGTGTCCAAAGGTCTGCAAACCAGTGTGCTCTAAGAAATCACAAAAATGATCTAAAGGAAGAAAGAATCATTGGAATAGTTTCTTTCTTGAGATTTGCAAGTTGAAGATCTTGCAGAGAACCTTGAACAAAAATAGTTTTACATTTTCTTCTAAGAGTAAGCTTTATACAGCAGTAAAATGGTCTGTCAAGAGTGTAATATTTGTGTACTGCCTTGCAATGCTTGTTTAATATGTCAAATTCCTTCAAAGTCTTCAGAACAAATTGCACTATCCATAGCCTTTAATAAGCTACTGTATCAGATAACATCTTTAAAATGTGTAATATCTCAGTGTTTCTTGGACAAAATACCAAAACATTGTTAACGTTTTTCAGAAGCCAGGTGCTTGGAAGTGATGGAGATTCACTGTTGGAGATAGACTCAAGTTCAGAATACTCTCAAAATGCAATGGATCTTTTTAAGGCCTGTGGGAGCAGCCAGGAAGATACTGAGGATACAGAGATAGCAGAGGGAGGCTTCCTTAAGGTGTAGCAGGCATCTTATATAGGACAATTCTCTGTTTTTATTTCTTTATTGTAGTTTATACAGTGAGAATTCAAAGAAATTTGTGTGTAAATAATGCTCTGATAGGTTTTTTGCTTTTAAGTAGACTTGTACAAGTTACTGTAAGTACTGGGAAAACATTTGAAGTAGTGCCTATTCTGAAGTAAAATGGGCTATTTTAAAAACCTTGGTAATTGTAGTTAATTAGATCTAGTTACTGTTCTTCATCTCTGATTCCAGTGAAAGCAGTGGATAACTGTTTATATTGATGCTGAGAAAAACATTACTTGGTATGGAATTATAAAATGCACAATTCAAGTTGTGTAGTTTCAAGTTTATCGGGAATGTACAATGAGGAAGTTCAGTTGTATTCAATTAATTATGTAATTGTTAAGAAGGTACAAGATGGAGTTGGAAGAATCACAGTATAAGAAGTGTAAAAGCTAAAATCTAAACAATATTTGGTAGGATTTTGAGTCAGAATCACTTGTGATTTCCATGTCCTTACAATTAACTCATTTCCTTTTCTCCCCTCATAAAGGTAAAAAGAAAACTTGCTCGAAAAGGGAGGAAATGAAGGCCAAATAAAGGCATGCTCCAAGCTTCTGCAAAAACTAGGATTCAGAAATTTCCTGTACAGGAACTGAAATTACTTCAAAACACACAGCTTTCAGCTCTGAAACCAGAAGGAAAACTATGCTTCCCTTTCACATGAAATTAATCCTTCTCAATGGAAATGTAAAGCAGAAACTCTTGAGAAAGAGGCTAAAAGCATCTGTACTTATTTCCCCAGAGACTTTTTTTATGAAAAGTCAATAATTAAGCAAATTGCTTAACACTTGGTTCCAGTTCCTGCATTCTGGAGTTTAAAAGTGTATTTACACCATTAACTTTCATGCTGCATTTTTTTTTTAAAGGAAGTCAGACAAGGTCCTTACACTGACATTGAAAATTCATGATCCTAGAGCCAGGTATTCCCATGTTTCACAGAAAAGGTAGAAGTCTACTGAATGGATTTTAAACAAGACTAGAGGAAAAAAAAAAATCACAAAAATTTTTTTTGCTTTACTTTTGGAGACTGTTTTATGTATAATTCTTTCTGCCTGCCTACTTTTCTGCAAAAATAAGATGTACAGATTTCAGTTCCCTGCTATGAAAAGTCATGTGGTGGCAATTTTATAAATGTTGCTTTCTGATTTTTATCAGAGTGGGAAAGTAATCACTTAAAATTGTTATTAATTCGCAAGTAGACATTTCATTTTTTAATTTTCCCTCCATTTTAGTTTAATATAATTTGCAATAAATGTACATATTGATGTTTGTTTTATAAAAACATATATCACTTTTAAGTGTTTTTACTCCTGCGGTTCTGTTGGAATATTCTAAATTTTAAAGGAGTAAAGACAGTCCAGCATTTGATTTTATAATGTTTGTCACCAGATTTTTATTATTGATGTAAAGAAAAAAAAAATCAGTTTTTAAAAATAGTTGGACTTTGGCAGCTTTGTAAGGAAAGTTGGAAATGTTTAGGATTGCTCTCAATTTTAAGCATTGTGCTGATTGGAAGTAAGTCTGTTTTGCATTTTGTCTTCCTGTCCAGGCTCATTTTTTAATGTTTATTTTAGAAGATTGTTGCATCAATATTATGTTTCCTGGCATTGTTCAGCATAGATACAGTGTACACTTTTATGTACACATGATCATATTTAAGTTTGTTGCATAAAATAAACGCTTCTAGGTGTCACGTGGCAGTCTTTTTCTAATTTTTTTTTCTTTCACAGAAAACTTAACTGCTGTGTCTGTACATGGGCTTGGACATTGACAGAAGTGCTGTACAGAGCGAAGGAGCTGTAACGCACACAGTGGTGTAGTTAAAAAGTTACTTTTTTGAGGTGAAGTTACAGTGCTTTATCTTGTGAAGGGGGTTGGGTTGTGTGCAGAGTGACAGTGAGGAATCTGCTTTGCTTCCCACTGCCTCTGTTCCCCATTTCTCTTCTGCAAATTGTTTTGAAATGCCTTGGTTCATGTAGAAGAGCTGAGTACTGGTGGCATGAGTTGGAGATTGCTTGTGCTGCTGGAATGGGTAGGGTGCAGTTGTGTGCTCCTCAGCATGACTTAAGTCTCTCTGAGCAAGTGTGCACAGCTCATGTTATTTTTCTTCTGTAACAAAAATGAGGCTTTGTGCATAAAGCAGTGTGCACAGCTCCCCTCTAAAGCAAGCTGCAGTGCTTTGACCTGAAGGATTTGGAATGCTTTTGACAGAAAGATTATAAAATCGCTTAATTATACATCTGTCAGGGGTTTGATTTCTAAAACTGAAACAATTTCACAAGGTGGATTTTCTGATTGTAATGCAGTTTCTTTTTAGTGCTCTGGTCAAATACTTCAATTTCATGAAAGTTCGAGTGTTTTGGTTTAAACTAATTTTAAAATGTTTTAGTTCAAAGTTTTCTGGTGCCACCAGAAAAAAAAAACTTGCTTTTTCTTAGAAATGAGTTCTGGTACTTAATGGTGTGCTTTTAACAATCTGAAATCTGGACTTGACAAATCTTGCAAATATTTCAGATTTGTTTCCAAAAGCTTTGTTTTTTATGAAGTGGATAATTATTGGATTTTTTCCTTTTTATCTTCTTTAGTCAGTGTTTAATTAGTTACAATGTCACATTACTCAGTGAGTCATAATAGAATGATACAGGTTAGGAGAGGTTTCTGGAGGTGCACTCCATGCTCAGAGCATGGTTTTCAGTTGTCTTTCTCCAGATGGAATTATATTTATTTTTTTTCTGTTTGTTTTTTGTTTTGTTGTTTTTTGTTTGTTTGTTTGTTTGTTTTGTTTTTTGGTGTGTGTGTGGACATTTGAGTTATTTTTATATAGTTGATTATTATTTTTATATAGCTGATTATCAGTAGAGTCAGTTGGTACATTGATGTAGCAAATTATGCTAGGCACAATAGGCTGAGCCAAAATGCAGCTTACAAGAACTACCCGAGGGGTGGCCCCAGTGACTCTTTGAGAGCTTGCCCCAGCCAGGGCTGTGCCCAGAGTGCCCCTGCCTGCCCTGTTCCCCCCAAAGCCCTCAGGGCAGCCTTGGGCCTGTCAGGAGCTGCCCCAGCCTTGGGTGGCACTGACTGCACACAGGAGCAGCCTGGAGAGCCAGGGCAGAGAGCACAGCACCACTCTCACACAGATGTAATTGTTGCATTGCCAGTGCTGCTGAGCCCTTAAAAGGAAGAGCTATTAAAGAGTAATGAGTATAAAACTCTGGAATTGAAGGCAAAGTGTTTTAAAGGAAAGGGGAGTGGTGTGGGGTGTGTGTGTGTGGCTTGGCCATCTATCAGTTTTCAAATATTGTACATAACAGTGGGGATTCTCCCATTATAACAAGGAAACTGATGCTCAGACTTTTTCACTTGTTAATGTGCAATTAATAGGAAGCCTGATAACACCCATTCTTTATGGCTTTTTACCTGTGCAGGATTTAAAGGTGCTGAGGTTTCTCATTCAGTTACATACTTAGAGCTTAGTTCATGTCATCTTTTAAGTTCTTATCTTCATAAAAGTTTGGCTGTGTTTCTTAGCAGATACACATTTATTTCTGGTTTTTTCTGTCTTCTGATGCACAGCTTTAGTCACAGTAAGACAGGGAAGCTGTTCTGAGAACATGCTTTGTAATGTACTAAATTAAACCTCTACCACTCAACAAAACTGAGTAGTCGTTTTGGATAAAAAAATAATGTTGTCTAGAGCAATCTTAAACAGGAGAAACAGCATGCACTACAAACCTTTTTTGCACATGCTGACAAGCCCTGTAAGTTTTAGAACTCATAAATAACAAAATACTATCTAAAATGTACTTCCAGCTGGTAGATACGTAGCTCACAATGTTTGACAAAGTTCAGCATCAGACTGGCTCTTGAATGTCGAGTTAGCTGATGGGGCTGTAACAGCTGAACTGTTTCCTCTAAAGATAAAGAAGGATTTAGGACCACCAAACATTTGCAAAACACAGGAAACTTGCTTCTTAAGAAATCATCCATGTGGATCCTAGTTCTCTTGCCTGTGTGCTTGGTTATTGTCTTTAGCAGCAGCAATAGTTCTGTTTGTGCCTGAAAATCAAATCTCAAACTGGTGCTCAGGGAAATAGCCCAAACTAAGGAAGCTGGGCTGTGCAGCCTGCTTGCCAGCCTGGCTGCAGGTGCAGTGAGCTGATAACCAGGCATTAGTCACAGAGTGGCTGGGCTCAGCCCAGGGCACTGTATCTGGGTGCAGGAACAGATTTGCACAGGGAGCAGCAAGGTGTTCAAAAGCAGGGAGAGCAAAGTCCTGTACAGCAGCAGTTTGTGTCCCTTGAAGGCTTCCCCTGCTTGCATTTCTGACCAGAGGGAACATCATGCTTATGAGTACCCTGGTATTCAGATGGCCAGAAGGAAGCTCAAACAATACTATAAAATACTCTTAAACTTCAAAGACCAACAGTAGCTTCCATTCCTGAAGAGTTCTTAATCCACACATTCTGTGGATTGATTTGCCTCAGTTCCTCAAAGACAGAAAACAAGACAGAACTTCCTGAGAAGCAGAACTTGGAAGTGGTTGCTGACAGCCTGTCCCTTCCTAGCTGCACAGCCTGAGTCAGGAGAGTGGATCCAGGATGTCCTTTAATTTCTGAATGAGAGACCAAAGCAGGTGAATGACCCAGTACTCCATCAGAGATTCCTTAGCACCAAGTCAGTGTGGTGACCCACAGGATGACTAGTGCCACAAATCACTCCCTAGTATACTTCAGATTCAGAATGGGAACATCTCTGACTTGGGGGAGCTTCCCAGCCCTATTTTTTGCAGTCTGAAAGGAGATGAGCAAGTTTTTGGCATGTGCACCTGCTTGTAAAGAGATGAGTGGAGCACAGCCAAGGGCTTGTTGCAGTTCAGAGCTCCTGGTCCCTCACTGAGAAAGCCGCAGGCACACGGGCCGTGCTGGGAGCAGCTCTGCAGCCCAGCTGGGTCAGCACCACACGTGCTGGAGGATGTGTGAGCCTCAGAGCCCTGGTGTCACACCAGGCAAAGGGCAGTCCTACCCTTGGAACAAATCCTTCCCATTCATCTCTTGGAAGGACCTTTCTAACTTGCAGCAGAGCATCTTCTCTCCGCCTGGGGAAGGTCCTGACACTTAACCAGGACTCTGCCTGCAGAGGCTGGGCCAGCAGGAGGAAGTCAGGCTCATGGTGACCCCTGCAGCTTTGGCAAGAAGTGACTAAGGAGCCATTCAGCTTTGAACCTGGTGGAGTCTTCACCAACTGTGCAGCTCTATCCATGGTCAGCAAAACCAAGACCTCCATGGGCAGCACATGTGGATGGTGCAGTTGAGTCTTGTGTTGCTTGGTGAGGAGGGACAGCCATGAGGAGACATCTGCTTTTCACTGGGAGCACAGAGGTTATCCAAGCCAATTTGTAACTCACTTAGGTGATGCTGGCAGCTGTGTAGTCTCAGCAATGTGCCAGCTCAGGCAAAAAGCCTGACCAAATAGCTCTGGAATACTGAGCATCCTCCTGTAGCCCTGCCAGCCTCAAGAGTTCAGATGTGTGTTCATAATGCTGCAAGCTGGGCATGCTCCAGAACAAGAAATACATGTTCTGCTTCTCTGTTCAGGCATTTAATTCTCTCATTGCCCTGGAAGCAGGAATTGATGTGTTGACTGATGCACCAAAGCTCTTGAAGGAATAGATGGAAGGTGATTATGGCTGTTTCTTTGGTGTTGGGTCCAGTGGCTGTCAAGGAAGTGGGGAGTCACAGCGTGCCCTAGTTTCTGTCCCCAAACCAGAAACAAGCTGGGTTTATGCTGATGGCAGAGGTCTGAGCCATCAGTCTCCTCTGGACTATTACAAGACATGACAGGTGACCCATACAGAATTTTTTTTATATTTCTGGGTGTATTTTTAATACTTTGTAGTTCCCACACATGTAGGAAACCCCAAACCCTCACAGACAGCACACAGAAGATCATGGTGGCATTCACAGCAGTCCTGGTGTGTTTGACCATGAGGTAGATGTGGTGGTATCTCTCTTACAGATACCTCCCTGGTGAGATCATCCTTCAGAGTGTATCAATGTGTGTAAATACCTAAACAGGAAACAGAGCCAGAGGTACATCCCTGGAGAAATGAATGGAAATTGGAAAATTTTCCTATTTCCAAGCCAAACTTTTTCCCAACCAATTAATACCAGACTGAGATCACATCCCCTGTAGGTGACTGGTCACAGCAAGACACCCATCACTGCATCCACTCCTTGACTTATCACCCCCCTAGGCTGGCCATGGGCTTCTGCTCTCTGGAGCTTTTTTTGTGCCTGTGGAGAGCGGGATGGGCCCTGCCAGTGCTGTGGCATCACTTCTTCCCCACTGCCTCACTCCATCTCCTCACACACTTCCTCCACCATGCTGTGTCTGACCACCACACCATTTTCCCATGGAACCATGAGGTATGTGGGGCTGTTTGGCCATTTTTGAGGGCACCTCTATCCCCAGAGCTACAATCAGAGGCATAGGGGCCTTCTGTTAAATTTACTACGACAGATTTGCCAACGTCCTCAGAGCTCAAGAGCTCAAGTCTATTTTTCATTTGGTCACTCTTCAGCCTTGAAATGGTAATGAGTTTGTCCTCCAGAAGACCACATACCCTGCTGTGTCCAAGCCCCTTCCTGCTGCCACATGGGAGCTGCAGCGTGTGCCGGGGTGCTCATTGCCAGGGGAGCAGAGCAGGGTTCCTGCTCTAAGCATTTCTCTTGCACACATTCTTTCGTGAGGGTGGTTTTGGAAGCTGCCCAGAGCAGTTGGCCAAGATGAAAGCAGAGTGTCATTTGATTCTGCATCACTGAGCTGCTTTCTTTCCAAAACACACCTTTAAACCAAAACAGGTTGTTTCTTCTCCTGGGTTGATGGTGGGATTTTTAACCTTTTTGCTATTAAGAGGGCTTTGTCATTTCACACTTGCAGGATGTGGCCCCTTTTGTGTCTCTGCTTCTTTTTCAGCCCCATCTAACAGACCCAGGCCCCCAGTGGAGCAGGGCCTGGCATTGCTGCTGGATGTGGCCGTGCAGAGGCAGGATTCCCTCCCTCAGCCTGCTGCTGACACTGCCTCCTGCAGCCCAGGATAGTGCCCAGTTTGCTGCCCTTGCCACGAGCACAGGTTGGTGGCTCACGTTCAGCTTGGTCCAGACCCCAAACCCCCAGGTGTTTTCTTGCCAAGCTGCTTTACCATTGTCCCAGCTTGTACTGGTGCTGGGGTTTTTCCTCCCCAGGTTCAGGACTCTGCACCTCCCCTTCCTGAATTCCTCATAGATGAGAACCATTCACAGGTGAAAAGAATGGCACACAAACATTACAAAGAATTACTTTCCCTCTTTGTTTTTTAAGAAATGTTTGGGCTTGGTTTGTGCTTTGTTTTTTTCCCCTCTACCTCAGCATTGTCTGACCCAGTGAACTTCTGGTAACTACTTTGTTCATACGTGTTTTCTTCCTAATAGTTCTCTCTCCTGATAAGCATGGCCTGGAGACACTTTATCCCAGTATTTTTGATGTGGTTCAGATCATTAAAGGACTGGAATGCGGAATAAGCTATAGTGGGCAACACATATGCCAAGCAAAGAGTGAGAGAGCCCCCATTCTTCCAGGTTGTTCATACACAGGAATTCATTTCTTGCTCTTTAACTCCAAAAAAAAAAAAATTGTGTGTTTTCATTCCATTTGCACTGACAGCTTTGGATCCTTTAAGCCACTTTCTACACACATAAACCACTTCACACCCAACAGTTTCTTGCAGCGAGGTGAAGATGTGATGGCCACCACTTCCAGAAACACCTGGGACCCACTTTGTATTTGGTGTTAGTTCTCCAGCCTTGTGTTGATGGAAATTTAAAGCTGTGGCAATGACAGGATTTCCAGTGCCCACTCTTTGTTATGACTGACTGCAGTGTGAAATGGCACCAACCAGTTCTGCTTTTGAACCAAAATCTGGCTTGGTGCATAACTGGCGGCTCCTCTTTTAGGAGGCTATAACCAGCAAAATGTTCCTCCAAGAAAGGCACCCTCCTCCCCACCTCTGCACCTGGGCAGGAGGCAGAAGTATAAAAATGGGGACAGGCAGCTTTGCCCTGATGCAGTAATGTGGCTCAGCTGCAGGGAAATTCCCAAACCTCTCAGGGTCAGCAGGAGCTTTAACTATTCACCATCACGATGTTTTTAAATTGCCAATTGTGAGAAGAGCTTTTGTGAAAGACAAAGGGAAGAGACCATGGCACTGTCCCTCTCCCCACCCACTGCAGGTGCAAGGGCCACAAGCCTGTGCCCTACACCATTTGCAAGAAAGGCAGCTGTACATGCAGGACTTGGGGTGCTAAAGGGACTTGTGGTGGTTCAGGTATCATCATCACAAAACAGATTCTCTCCCATCTCCCCCTCCCCCCCATATTTTCCCTCACCAGCCCAGCTTATTACCCTTTATTTTATACCAGGCTGTCATAACCCACCTAAAGAATTAATGTATTCCAACACAAAGCAGCCACTAAGTGAAGCAATGTAATTTATTTGACATTATATCAGACACGGGTGCTCCAGATCCAGACTTGACCTTAAAAACAATTTAAAATCCTGGATTTGCTGTATTGGAGGTATCAGTTACCCGTCTGAGAGCCAAATGTGTCAGAATTACAGCCACTGAAACAGAAAACTAAGTACAGGACAAGTCAAGCTAGCAAGCACCATCAGTCCATTTCAGCTGTGAACTCGCTTCCAGTTTTGGGGCACTGGAAGAAATGACAAGGCTGTTGGACAACTTCACAAATATTTCAGTATAAAGCAGCTCTCAGTTACTCATGTCAGTGTCTAACTACACAAACTGGGGAAACTGTACTTTTTTTTACTCTGAATTAATGTCAGGCTAAGACCTGCAGGAGAGGGACTGGGGAGTGCTCCCTCTCCCTCACCCCTCTTAAAGAATGAGGTACCACAATACGACACAGCTCCTGATGACAGTAAATTAAACAGAAAACCCAAACATCTTACACCATAAAACAGTGCAGCACTATCCCAGCTGGCAGAGCCTGCCCAGAAACCTGCAAACCTTGGCCAGGGACAGACACACACCTGCAGCTGGGATGCAGATCTGAAACACAGTATTACAACCAGCTCCACAGCAACCTCTCTGCTCGTTGCTTCAGCTGTGCAGCCGCTGCTTTAAATTGCTTTACTCCATTTAACAAACGTTGACAAATGCCAAAAAAGTGAAGTTGTACTGGTAGTAAATCCATAGTCATCATCCCTCCTAGATTCTTCTAGAGCTGAGCCACAGGGCAGTGCCATTAGCCACCAGGCTGTCACCTCCCTGTGCGTGAACCAACTGCAGTTTGAGGTACACAGTTTAAAATGTACAACCATGACATGAATGTAAGCGGTGCAGGGAAATCCAGAGAGAACTTTTCCTCTGTGTTACCAGCTCTGTTTCTTCAGATGCAGCCTTTGAAAGGAGACAAGAGGTGGTGCAGGATGGTCAGGCCATCACATGAGGCAGTCCTGGTTGAAATATCACACGCTTCCATTACACAACTTCTATTTACACATTTTCTTCTTCAAAAATTTTTAACGTGCACCATGAAAATGATCATTCTTTTCTCTCTTGTTACTGACATGGAGGAGTAGACCCTGTAATCTTAGAACAATCTGAATTGCCAGAAATAAAATGAAAACTGTTTTCAGGGAAACATGCATTTATTGTTAAGCATTCCCAGTGAAAAATCAACATCTTTTAAAATGTGTTTTTATTTTAAAAACCATTTGTTTACAAAAGTGTTTGTGTAGCTTTTATTTTCAAGACAAAAAAACACTGATGCTGCATTCCAGCCTCCCCACCCCTGTTCCATCTCCACAGGAAGTCTGGTGCTCAGGAACCAACCTCCTGCAGTACTTATAGGTAAATATTTGTTTACTAGAAAAGTCAGAATAGAGGATGGAAAAGGCAAGTGAAAAGCAGGGCTCTTCAGCAGTTGACATCAGCATTCCTATGATGGCAGCCTTCTTCAGACACTGCACCAGAGCAGCAGCAGTTGCACACACCAGACAAGCACAGCATTGTCACAGGACATTTCCTCGGCTGTCGAGCCGTGATCTGAACTTCCATTATCCATGAAGGGCTCAGCACCACGAGCGATCCCAGAGCCAGTTTGATGCCTACAAAGCAGGAAACAGCACAGCTCCAACATCACAGCACAGTACAGGGCAAATGATTCACAAGGGTTTGTCCAGTGAGAACAAATCCAAAGTCAGGTTGCTGCCAACAGAGCACTGCAGCTGGAATAACCAAGCCAGAAGCCAAATGCATTGAGGACAGTTGGTCTTGTGAGTCTGATGATGAATCAGCTGATGACACAAACACCACAAGCAGGAAGAGCTGCCTACATCATTCACAGATAGGTTTGGAACAGATAAGAAAACTAGCAAGAAAGAAGTGATTGCCCCTTTGCCTAGCCCTAGGAGAAAGCTGTGCCTGGAAAACGAGGATGGTAACACTGAAAATACCTATTTTGTCTTCCCAGAAGAGGCTTGACTTTTAAGCATCTTGACTTTCATGCTTCAGTTCCATGATGCAATAGATGCTGAGGAAATGCACTTTTGCTATCTCTTGTTGAGCCAGCTGCTCATCAAAACCATACAAAACTAAGCACCTGGTCACAAATCAATGTCCCACTCATCAGCTCCATCAACAAAACAGAGCAGGGGATGACACCTCATCTTCTCAGTGCCTCTGCTCGTCAGCATTTAAGTAAAACAAATTTATTTGCTAAATAACTTCACGTTTCCCACTTCAGGCAAGCATCCAAGTCTAAGCCAGCTTTTGGTGATGTATCAGAAGGGAACAAGGGACATGCACAGTGGACTTCCCCTGCACTAAAAACAGAACTTCCCGACACAGTGCATGACCAATGCAGTAAACAAGAACTCACTTGAATCTGTGTTTTGATTTCCCCCCACTCCCCTTCTCCCTTCCCAAATGACATAAGCTCTGAAGTGCCTAGTCTGAGTCACAGCTGTTAGGCTTAAATTTGCATAGTTTAAACGTTTCTGTTACCCACACCATCTAATGCAGATTTGGTGTTACAAGGTAAGATTCTTTCTGGCTATTTAATTCCTCCTTTCAGACAACAACAAAAAAAGTTTTTATATTCCTTAGGTCAGTGTTCCAATACTAATTCACATGGAAAACAGTTGAATACAGTGATAATTAGAAAAAAACTAAGACATATTCATACACCAGTAGTACCTAATTGGTCATAAATACTACCGAACCAATTATAGTCAAGGCCCCATGTACTCTGTTGCAAGCTTTCAACAAAATAGTAAAAAAAAGTTTGGAGTATGCAGAATGCACTAAATGATGCACCTTTCCAGGATATGTTCCTAAGGTTTTTTTGTCTCCAAAATGCACCAATTTGTCACACTGAGAACACAGTTTGTTCACAGAAGGAATGGGAGGAAGCTGTGAATTTGGCAAGGGGGTGGAATACAGTCAGGGATTTTGGTACTCATGGGAAAATGGAGGCTTTTGGCAACAGGAAAGGGCATTTCTCTACCTCTGAACAAAGCTGTACTTTGCTCTTGGAGGAATTGGATAAGATAGGATAAACCACTCTGCTGGATGCATGTTAAAATGTTCAGCAGTGAAATCCAATGAATGCTCTGGTAATCCATGTTATTACCAATACCTTGTTTAGAAAAATGGGGCCATTTGGACTTCAAAATGACTGTTTCAAGCCATCTTCTGGCACAACAGAGGAAGACAAAGCATGATTTATTTGTACTTAGCCGCTGTAGCCGTGTTTCATGTTCTTGTTGCAAGGAGTGGTCAATGTGCAGCCCGAGTCCACAGCTGGAGTGGGCTGCACAGCAACTCCACGTCTGTGAATGCACAGGGCCCTGAATATAGCGATGTTCAGTGACACACAGAACAGAACTGCCATTGGCATGTACAATGGCTCACAATGATAAGCTGAACACTAACAGCAAAATTCCTAGGGCTCAGCCCCAGCTGCAGTTAAACTAACCTTGTACAACATTATCCCTATATTCAACTCTGATAATTACCAAGAATACAAAAACATTCCTTATAAAGGAGTAACATGTCAAAATTCAGAGGGACTTCAGACCAAAGGTGTGTCCTTAATGCTGGGTCATGTTTCCTTCCCAGCTCACTTCTTGAGTAGCTTCCTGCCAGCACTCGAGCTAGCATTAAGCTACCGAGCACATGGATGGAGGGCAAAATCCAGAATCCAACATTTATATATGAGGGGGAAGGGGAAGACAAGTGTTTTGCAGTAGAGAAGAAAATGAGGTAACTTCATGAGAGAAGTAAAACTTAACAGGGCATTCTTTCAGAGGTGACAGTGCTCACCTAAGAACCTCTTTTCCCCCTCTCCCCTTTCCCTGGCTTCCTTTATCACTTTACATACTGTTGGAGAAGCCTGCTGTTCTTAGGAGACTGGTCTATGGAAAGACACGTTCAGAAGCCCAGTACTGAGAAGCTTTATGTCCCCGACAATGATTTCCACGTTCTTTCTTTTGATAAATAGCAGCGAAGAACAAGGGAAAGTAGTCAGCAATTCATATTTACCACCAGGGTAAAAAAAAAAAAGATGTTGATGTAATCAAGAAGTTCTTAGCCTGTATAACAGAAAAGACAGCAACTTGAGATTAACACAAGTAGCATTTTGCCAGTTTCCTACCATCCCTGGTTTTCACTTATCAAACCAGCTGAACAGTAGCAGCTTCTTGTTAAAAAAATAAATAAATATAAGGAAAGTCAAAACAACTCATTTCCTTTGGCATCATTGCAAATGATTTACACTAACTCAAGAAAACCCAAGAAAACTGATCACTGACTACACCTTAAAAAGCAGTTAAGTATAAAGACTAAGCAAATGCATTTAGTATTGCACTGATATGAGTTCAAAGTATTTACTGTCTGTGCCCTGTTCTAAGTTTGGACACATCAGACAGAGCAGTACAAGGAACACCCCAGAACTAGCCAGGTCTTGACAGCTCTGTTGTCTGGTTCTGTTCCCCTACTACTATGCTCCAGGTATTTAACAGATACCATAATGTTCCTGATTTCATCTAGTATGAGTTATAAACAGACCATGAAGTGCAAAACCATTTCAATTTGTACTTCACAGCTCTACAAAAACCCCAAGCAGACATAGATTTCCCCACCCCATTAATCCACGGCCTAGGAAAAAAAAAAACCAAACCAGGACAAAACAAAAGAGTCATAGAAAAGATGACTGATACAGTACTCCATTATCCACAATCCCCACTTTCTTGTCTCAGGATTTCTCTGAACTTCCTTGTCAGATACACTCTCAAAAGTTAGCATCATATTCACAAAGACATTACAGCTCTCTTTAAATAGATGTACTAGTGTTTGAAGTTGCAAGACTAATAATTTTCAAGCTTTTGCACTCAGGATGAAATGTCATTTTAATACAAATAAAAAGACTGACTGTATGTACAAGCCAAGGTAAGATTTCAGTTCTCATTTATCAGAAACATCAATCAAAAAAAAAAAAAAAAAGCTAAATTGAGAACACACTTCTACTTCTATGTGCATTTGAAGTATGTACAGTAAAAACACCAACACAGCCTCCATGTGTTAACCAGAGAAAAATGCAAGCAAGGATGAATTTTAAAGTACCTGGTAAGCAATCCTTAAACTGAAGCCCAAAATAAAGCTAGAAAACTGCTGCAAAAAACAGCTGATTGCATCATATCAAGTACTCAAAAAAAATTTTTTTTTTCCATCCTCAGTACACTGGAGAATCAGCTGTGTCCTCCTTCAAACCCTGTGAAATCATATTATCCAGAGTGTACTGAAGAACACTTTACAGCTATTTAAGACAAAATAAAAAGGAAATGAAACCAGCTCCATCTTTTTGTGCTGTATTGAGGCATACTCCTTACATGATTGTATAGAAAATATGATGGATGAAAATCACTACTGATAATTCAAAATATATATTTTTAAAGGGGAGCCTAGACTACTGCAATGGCACACATAATACCCACAGATGATGAAACATAATCAACAATATGATGTAAGGGAAAGGAGAATCAGGTTTCCCAATTAATAAGCTAGAAAGAAAATGGTTCTGAATAGGTCACCATTTGGAACTTTGGGTAAGTCTTGAAAGTCTGTCAGGAAAAATTACAAAAGCAATTCAGTATTTCAATGGTGCTCTCTTCAGCAACCCTACCTAATATGTCTATTAAGTACAAGCATGCAAATATAGGTCAATCCACAGGCACATAGGATCCATGTTAAAAACAGTAAGATAACTGTGATGAGTGGCACCAACAATTTTGATGACAAACACTCAAAATGTTGCTTTCTGAATTACTAAATCAAAATCCTGAAGCAAGTTCCTGCTAGTCTTTGTCACACTGCTAAACACTAAAGTAGGCATTGTTTTCCCCCATTATCTTAGCTGAGCTCAAAGAATTTTTACAATATTTAGTAAGAAAAAAAATTAAAGTATTTCCCCTTTTTAAATTTACACAGACGTTTAATTAGCTTTATTTACAGAGCGCTTTTTTTCAGTCTCCAATAGTGCCTAGATAGCATCATCAGGCAAGAGTGCCAGTTTTGAAAGAGAATCTATATAGAATCCTAGGAATAACAGATGGTGATGCTCCTCCAGAAGGGGCAAGCTGGACTACAGAAGCAGCTCTCTCTATATGGCTCAGTTACTCAGGAGTAATTCTGTTGCAGTCTCTACATCCCATGATTTTGAAGACAAGGCCACTATTACTGCATTCTGCAATGAGAAAACAAAAGCAATAATATTTTCAGTGTGTGAACCTGCAGCTCCAGGAAGTGAAATGAAAAGTTCACAGAAAATCAAAACACATTAGTTTACCATTTCTTAAATCCCAGCTAACAATTGATAGAAAAATTGTCTCAAAAGGGCAGGGGGAGCTCACAAGAGTTATCCATAATGTAGTATTTTAAAACTCCAATTCTTAAAAATAATTAGCAAAATAGAATAATTGGACCTACATAACATCATGAAAGTAGAGAATCTACTTTAGTAGATTCTCATGATACTGATGACTCCCTGTATTTATACACATAAATTTGCCCTGCCCTTACTAAAAATATTTAAGTTATTTGTACTTACCCTATCAAAGCCCATAGCACAGAGGTTTTCTATTTTTTTGGTGTATTCTGGACTAGAAACTGGTGCTCCAGCATACACATGTGCCCAAAGCCGAGCTGTCTGTTTAAACATTTCTGGATTTTGTTTGTACTACACAAAAGAGAGAGGGGGGGAAAAGCAGAAAGTTAAATCAACTCAGCAATCCAACCAAACAGCAAGACAATATGGCAGACTGCAACCCATCATTCTTCCTATGATATCTTCCACAATGTTTCATACTGATCATGCTGATATTCTTGAAGTAAATTTAGAGGTGAGGATTACACTAAGAGCAAATCTATGCAAGCATTTGATATAATGAGTTTGCCTT
This sequence comes from Molothrus aeneus, assembly GCF_037042795.1. Classification (NCBI taxonomy): domain Eukaryota; kingdom Metazoa; phylum Chordata; class Aves; order Passeriformes; family Icteridae; genus Molothrus; species Molothrus aeneus. The sequence continues at coordinate 50,715,910 of NC_089649.1, forward strand.
CAGGTTAAATTGTGCACTATTGGTATTTGATGTGTGCAGCCAGGTACTGCTCTCAATTGCACAGATCAAAGTAAAGCAGCTATATTTAGCACAGCTGCTGAAAATTTATATTCAGTGCAACAGAGTACAAATTATTCCTGTGTTAACATCTCCTGAACATGGTACTACTCTAATGCACTTCTCTAACCACTTAAAAATAGATATGGTTTTACACACTGCAAGTAGGCCTGCAGTTCTTCAGACCAGGCCAATACTCTACTACTGGGCTTCTTCCTGACAATGAGCATCTTACTCACACAGGTGACAGAAGGGCTGGAAAATAGGTGAGCAAGTACAAAAAGCTAGGGAGATGCAACTCTTCATGAAAGCTATTACTTATCAGAAAGAAAAAAAATCATGCCAGTATGTAACGATATTATTTTGTACCAATCTCACCACTAACCAGTTTTCCAATGAACAACATACTGGACCATATTGCAGAGAATTTTTAGCCAGTGCCAAGAACTCAGCTGCCAAGAAAGTGGGTCATCTGTCATAAACTATACTCAGAAAAGTTAAATGATTTTCCTATTTTAACAACTTTTGTATGCAATGTCAAGTTGGTCTTAAAAAAAAACCTCTTCCTTTAGATCATCACTTTAATAAGACAAGATATTAGGAAATACATTTTTCAAATATTTAGGTACATTTTAAGGACAGAAACATGGCTGATTATCATTCTTAGACATTCCATCATTACATGAAAAAAATAATTAGATCTATAAAGCACAGTAAAATGCTGTACATTTCATTTTGCCTCTCCTACAAGAACCCACACCAACTACACTGCTTTGTGTGCCTTGCCCACCTCCCTATAAATGTGATCCACATGTCATAATTTGTATATTTACTATCTGGTGACATTAATGGCATTGAAACAAACATGGGAGGCAATCTATTGTTGGAAATAAACCACTGTTAGAAATGCAGTGGTCTGTAACAAATGTCTTTTGGTGTAACAATTAAAAAAAAGAAGGATTAAGTTAAACACTAGTAGCATCCTGAAATACTATTTTCTTCTGCTCTTAAGAGATCTTCTCCAATTAATTTTTAAAAAATATTTTTGAGAACACTGCCAAGCCTGGAAAGCAACTAGCTGAAGTGCAAAAAATTAGTCATAATTGCACTCAGAACTAGCTTTCAGTGTTCTATTCATAGAATTACTTTACTTAGGTATCTGTAAATAATCCAGTTTCTCACTGAATTTAGAAAAGCCTAAAGGCAACTTTCACTGATGTTTCAGTATCAGGAATCTGAGGCAGTTCATGTTGCTGTACTGAAAAAAACCCAGCAACCAGAGCAATTAATACACCAGACAGCTGGAGTCTGAAAATACTGCTCTTACTCAAACAGGAATTCTCCCTGGGATTCTCTCAAGAGCTTTTACCATTTACCTGGACAGCACACAATTTAATAAAATAGCACAAGTGTGGAGAATAATTAATTCCTCATGAATTTTTGTCTTGGAAAAAGCAATTAACCCCAAACAAAGTAAAAGAGACCCCAACACCTAATAAACACATGAAAAAACCAGTTGTTTACCCACATCTCTCTTAAAACCATTATAATCACTTTCTACTTACATTCACATGCCTGTAACTCAAGGCCAAATCCCAGCATAGTTTTCATGGAGGTATTTGCAGGGAACAGGATAAACTGAATCCTCCCAACATCAGCCATGCCACAGTCCCATGGACACACCCCCACAAGCACCTAAGGGACAGCCTGGAAAACTGCTCTTTGGAATCTACAAAGATTAATGGAGTTCTTTACCTGAGGTAAAAACTCTTACCAGCTCAAGGGCTTCTACTGTTATGATTCCCACACAAAATTCTACCATCAGAGCCAGAACAGGAAACACTATTTTTGTTCTTTAGAAAAAAGGATATATAGTTGTTTTTTTAATGAAGGAGTGTGACAACAAGAGCATACATCTGGGAGAAAACCCAGTGCAGGGACCTGCCTGGTGGCCTTTTTGGCCTTTGCAACACTTCTCCCTGGGCAGAGCAATTCAGCCTGACAGAACTGTTCAGGGACATTTATTCAGAGCAGCCATAGTGCAGAATCCCACAAGCAAACCTTCTGTACTTACTGAGTACAGTGGTAGCAAGCAGCTCTCACACACCCAGCAGTGCAATGGGCTACCTCTAATCTCCATGTTTCCCCCTGAATCCTGACAGCTTTGAAAAAAAAGTTTATCTATCATTCTGCACTGGCTTTTAAAGGGAAATAGTGCACACCTTGTCACCCTATCCTGGAAGGTTCTGACTTAGAGAAGATACAGGTGAGATAGAATGCTCTTCCAGCATCAGCTTGTTTTGTTCTTCTGTAACTGAAATACACCCTTACTGTCAGTCAGTGGGGAAGCCAGGCTGCCCTTCTCTCTCCTCAGAGTAAAAAGGAAAAAACACACACACTGGACACTTTGTTGAGAGTTGTCAGAGGAATAACTGTTTCTATCCTTCAGCAACACTTTAAACAAAATCATGCCAGTCCTTGTATGGCCCAAGATCCAACTGATACTTTTTTGGCAGTAAAAGTTATCACTAATCTGAAAGGCAACAAACCTTGTTGGTTATAAAATTCTACTGATAGCAATTCAATCAGTGATGAAAACAGTTATTCCCAAGTCATCATTCATAAAATTTTGACATTAAACAAATATAATGCTCCACAACATTCATATTAATCTGGTAGAGGAACTACATACCAAGCCAAATCCAATTAACACCACCAAGTTAAAACTCATTTAAAACCGATAGCAACCGATAGTATAGCTTTTCTTATACTGGAAGCTTTAGATTTTGAAAGGCCAGTTACACTGGAATTCATTTAACTATGCTGTTATCTCCAGACATTTCTCACAAGGTGATCTAAATAAAGGACAAATCCTCCTGACACTGTAGAGTAACTAATACTCACTCTGGAATTCAAAAAGAGCACAAAACACTGTAGCAGCTCACATTCAGAATGTACCATTTTACAATAAATTGTCTAAAATCTTTAATCTTCTGTAAGCCTTGGGACCTAATCTGAGTCAGTAAAGATGACAGAAGTGTTACAAAATCACAATCAACTGAGTATCTTACCTGGTTTGCCACTACTGCATCTTGTGGATCATCTGGCTCTGCAGCTGCCAACAATGCTTGCAGCGATAACAACACTGTTCTTAGAGTCATTGCTGCTGCCCTAAAAGTGAAAATTCAAAATATCCTTAACCATATCCTGTGCCTGTACTATCATAAAAGATATGAGTTCATGTACAGATTTTAAGTCCAAGAAACATAATTTTAAACTGCTGCACGTTATAGTTATTAAAATACTCTTTTATATATATATATTTAAATAAGGTTTTAAATGTGGACTTTCCTATTAACAACGCTGTCTGAAGTTCTTGGACAGTACCTTGACCTACACATTTCACCATGCCCGTTTAATGCAATTCATTTCATCTGCAGAAAAAAGCCCAGAAAAGCCAAGGCCAGACGAGGCTGTGCCATCCTCCCTCACTGCAGCACCAGCACCTCTCTCCCGGTGCGGGCGGGGCCGGAGCCCGGGGATGCTCCCTCTGCCGGCACTCTGCGTGCAGGAGCAGTGACCTACATCGCAAACGTGCCCAACAGGTAAGGAATTCTATACACTACGTCTCTTTGCACCACTTTTAACGTTACATTTTTCATTAAATTGAACCTTTACAGAGTTAATTACTACTACAATAATAAAATGGTTAGGCTAATTATGGAATGTGAGATCAAAATAGTTCACTACAGCCTGACTGTTGGCAGGAGGAAAACATTCTGTAGTCACAATGGTCCTGTAAAGTTACCCTTTGCCCCTGTGGAAGAACCCTGTTGAAGGTAGCACAGTCCCAGAGTTGGAACTTCTAAGATTTTAGGTTCTTATCATTCATCTTGATGTCAAAGTGTATTTAGAATAAGACACTTCAATAATTTAGTAAGGGAAAACACAGTATGGTCAGAGACATCAATTACTCAAAAATAACCACACGGAATTATTACACACTGGAAGTCTGTAAAGTTGTAACATTTACACAGTTTCATTAGATTTTGATCATAAATAACACCTCTGAATTACCATTTCAGTTGGCACACGCTGGAAACCAAGTAAGAACTCCACAGACCCTGTGAAAGTTGAGTATTTCTGATTTGAACAGTTAATTAGATTCTTAGAATCATGGTGGCAATGGCACAGACAGATGTTCAAACGAATACACAAATCTGTTTCCTCTGCTTAAGAACTAGGAGCAAGGTGAGTGGGGAAGATGTGACATTTTAGATTTGAGCAGTGATTATGACACATGAATACCAGAGCAAAGTTGTGAAACACAGGCATCCAATTTCTTACAAATAAACCTCAATTTTCAGCCAACAGAAAACAGTTTCTTGTTTTCAGAAGATTGCAAATAAGTGCAAAGGCTTTGTTAAATAGGTGGGGAACAGTTTGACCTGACAGTCCAGCTACAAAGGAGACAGTGTGCAGGTGCATTTCCAGGCTCAGGTTTCAGAAATTTATGTATTTTCCAGTACTGAGTCACTGTATTAAGGTACTCTAGCAGTGTATACCAATGAACAAAGCATAGGTGCTGGTAAGATGTCAGAGGCACATTTGTGGCACCCAAATATTATGTTTGCTCCTAGATGCTTTCTTGCTCTGTCACTAACCATTCAAACATGCCATTCTTCCCTAATTGTTTGTAATTCTGGAAGATTTTTCTCTCTAAGTTTTTTTTTAGCTTGATAATTATTGCTAAGCCTCCGCAGTGCAGTGTTCTACATCAAAATGCAAGTGAGAAACATCCCAAATGACAGAGATTTTAATTAGCACATAGTGTCTCATTCCAACTGCCACACCAGCTTGAAGTCCCTTAAGCTGAACGTAGTATACTTAAATCTTAAAAAAATCCTTATGCTTTTAAATTTGAATTCTGAAAATTCATACATACAATTCTCCTCTTTCAAACCTACTCCTTAGTAATTTTCTTTTCTTTACATGTACCTAATGCTATTCTGCTCTTATAATTTCCTTGGGCTTGTAATCTCTACTGGTTTATACAATTTTTATACAATTTTTAAATTAACCTATTTAATGTACACACTGATGACATAATTCACAGTCTCATCTCCTAGCATTACAGGAATAACATATTTACTATTCCAGCATTCAAGTGTCATGAAATACTAAGCCTTTCAGGCCATACTATGCTCAAATGGATGCAATAATTTTTATTTTTACGCAGTCAATTTCAGGTACCACCACATCTGCCACACCCACTGTAAAACCTGAAGTTTTTTTCTCAGTAAGTAACTTTTTCTCAATAAGTAACTTTATTATGTTATTTACTGTAGAGTTTTAAAGACTGGCTCAACATGAAATATCTATCAACCATAACTAATGCTATAGTTACTTTCTCCAAATAAAAGTTGTTCTGCCCTTTCCTTAGCAGAAATCCTTCTACATTGCAGACATCTGAAAATGTAGAGAAGATGACATAAAAAGGATCACAGCCTTTTGTGCCACTTTTACATGCAATTTACTTCCACTTCCACTGTACCTTCTAGGAGAGGAGAATAAAGTACACTTTATTGAGCAGGGGGCATTGCTAAGAACCAAGGGTGCCATGGACACCAGCTGTCTCCAGCTGTCTCTGGCTTTCCAGATTGCCAAGTTCTTTCAATCCCTGTTCATCCCTTATATTTGTAGATTTTTATACAAAGCATACTGACACTTGAACATCCGACATTCCATTTTCAAAATAACAAGATTGGTTTAACCTTTATAAAAAAGTTTAAAAATGTAGCTTACAACTTAGTTTCAAGTCTCATGCCTCAAAACAGCTTTCCCATCTCATGCATAGTAAAACAGTCTGTATTGGACAGAAACATTGAAAGAAGTATTCTTAAATCATGAAAGAAGTATTCTTAAATCATAAAAGAAGTATTCTTAAATCATAAAAGAAGTATTCTTAAATCATAAAAGAAGTATTCTTAAATCATAAAAGAAAACCCATTACAGCTAAAGTTGCATTAAACAAAAGAAGAAATTAGAATTTGTGATTATTGGTAAAGAAAAACTGACATATTTTGTGTAACTATTGTATAACCATCTAAAATCTTCTACCTTCAGAACACCAATTAGCTTTCCTGATCAAAGAAAGTAAAAACAGCTTGTTATTTTTTCATTGCTTAGTCTTAATTTTTCAGATAGATATTAAGATTCACAGAAGAAATTGAAAGAACAGCTAAAAATAGATTCTGATTTCCCATGAACTTAAAAGCTCTTCTTTCTTCCTGTTACCTTCTTTTGTGAGAATACAGTGGATGGAGATGACTGCTTAGAATTATATTTACAGATATCAGTAATGCAGGACCTGTTCCTCATGAGCAAAAAGCAAAAACAATTTCCATCATCAGTTCTGAAAGAAAATCTATACTGATAGTGGCACAAAGCTAAAAATCCCAACACACACCCCCACCCCCTTCCTCAACATCTTCCCAAGTCAAAGAAGAATGTCCAGGGAAAGAATGAAAAGAAAAAAAATTGTATTTTCCTTAAAATGAATTTCCAGTGCAAAGATACAGGTCTTCTGAATTTTCCAATGCACCTCAAAGGTTTATTGATCCAGAATAGAACCCTGAAAAAATCAGGTATTTCCAACTCTTCTTACATTTGAAGTTTACTTAGAGGTATGGACTTATGTGCAACAGGTCATGGAGTTCAAGCAATTCTCTTTGGTAACTCAAGTTAGCTGCATGGCTGTGTTCTAGGTTTGTTCTCTCCTCCCTACCAAAGAAAAGGTTTTGTATTGCTCCTGACAGACTTCTGTCTGATCTGTTCTTAACTGAAGCCTCAGAAGGCTCTTGGAAAATCCACTTCAATTCTTCACCATGCTTGATAATACTCTGCACACTGAGATGGTGTTCCAATCTTTTACTGTACATTGTTTTTGCTTAGACCATCATTCTTGTTACTTCACTCTAGATTTTTCCTATGGTTCCCATCTTTCTTGTACAACAACTCTCTAAGCAGGTACACTACTTCAATGGAAGCCTGACCAATCACTAGCAACAAGCAGCCAGCTTGTATAATGAAGCAGGTAAAACTTCCTATTTGCCTTGCACATGACCTTACATTGCCTTTGTCCCACGACATTACTGGCTCCTGTTTGCTCCTAAAGTTTATAGTAACCCTTGACTTCCACTCCCATCCCAAAATGTTGCTTAGCTATCATGCAGGTTTGCCATCTGCAAAATGAGAGGAGGCCCCTGTCATGCAGCAGTGAGCTGCAGAGAGCTCCCTACAGGGATGCACTGGCCCTCAGAGAGCCTCAAACTAAAAGCCTCCACTCTGGACATCCAAACCAAAAGCCCAGCTTTCTATTGGCATTACATTTGCTAAACCACAAGGAAAATCTGGATTGAATCAGAACAAAGAGAGCTGATATACACTTTGTTCACTTACACTTTCTTCCTCCTTTTTTTTAATAATATCTTAGGGCATTAAAAAAGAGCACCCCTACTTTGGGTGACTATAGTGTTAACATTAAAAGGCACAGCAAGCCAGCTGTGCCCAGCATGCCCAAGGAAAGAAATCTATTTTACCTTTTGATGAGCACAGAGAGTCCTAAGAGGATTACAAAACACTGCCAGGTTTTATTTTTTTTCTTCATTTTTAAAAGCTAAGTAATTCTCCACTTAGGAAGTATTTACTTATGTTCTTTACATTCCACTCTAAGAAACAATCTCTCTCATTATTCCAAGAGGGTAATGAAGCAGAATGGCAGGAACAGCTGCAGCCAGCAGATTGCTACTCCACTCTGTCATCCAAACATGGCTATGGGAACACTTTTTTCTAAATAATCTGCAATATTTGTTCCATTTGTGAAATAAATAAGCTTGTTAATCCAAGAGAAAATCTCTGGGACCTTGTACCAACAGCTTATGGAATCTGGATGGAAATTAATAAGGCCTTTGAGTAGAAGCTCGTTGCATAGTCACTATTTACAGGACAGCTAAAAGACCAGGCACCCATTAGAGAAAATTTAAAAAACAAAGAATAATAGGATAGGTTTGACACAGCACAGAGGGGAAAGACAGCCTGCTTGCTGAAGGGTTCCCTAAAACCATATTAAACCATGCATTCTCTGCTTTCTTCTCAAAGCTTTAAGAAGCATCAGTGCTCCTCAAACACCCTGAAAAAAACCCAGCAGTACTAGGTATCCAGGAAGATTACAAGCTGGCTGCTGCTTGTTTATCTATTAAAACTGTATTATCTGTTATAATGATTTCTGCATCTCAACTAAAACTGAAGCACAAATCCTCCAGTAGTCACTATGACAAAAATATTCTTATTATTCATTACTGACTGTCAAACCCACAAAAGCCAAGAGTTTTTGTAGCCATATATGCAGCAAGGACACATTCACTTAATAATCTCTGCTCAAGGGATTTATGCAGAACAGCTTTCCAGTAATTTAGTTCTCAGGTTTCAATGAACTGCATTAGATACATGTATATTTAAGATTAAAGCTTTGAGACAGTACTAGCCCAGAAGATAAATATAGGCCATAGGAAGTGAAACCACATCATGAAAATTATGTCAGATAAGCATAAGCAGTATTCCTTTTACAAAATCAAGCCCCTATTTCAATTCTAGTGGCAAACAGTAGCTGCTTTGCAAACAAACCGGCATAACAGGTATTTAAAAATCTAAACATGATGAAAAGCTACAGCTGCAAAGAATTTCAGTATCAAGCCCACAATGTCAAAAAAGAATTTCATTAAACTCATTAAAAATAATTTAAAGACATTACTTTGCAAACTGATAAAATCTCCCGCCAATATGCAGAATATCACTCAACTATGCTCATTAGAACAGCAAATCATTAGCACAGGATGGGAGATTAGGGAAGAGACTTTTTGAAACTATATAAACAAATTTAAATCTTTGTATTTGTATTCACCATCTATGAATGAGTATTTTATCAGCTTATTAACTCTTTCAGAAATCCTGCTAAGGCACATAGACCAAACTTCTCCAGTCCTTTAACTCTCAAACCTCACTGAAAAACAGATATGCAGTGAAATTTGAGACTCATATTTAAACACAGAAACAAAATGAGCATTATTCAGTTAAGAGCATTACAAGGCAATGAAGTGGCACTTCAAAAACCAATCTTATTGCTAAAAGATTTGACAAGAGAGATTGTGGAACTAATATATTTTCTAGGATACTTCCACAGGTATGTTTCAGAATTGCATTTGGCCTATTTACTTTTGAATCCCTGGTGAAATAAATATTAAAATGTGAATAAATATTAAATATTAAAATATTAATCTGGTGGGTTGGGATTGTTTATTTTTTGTTTGTTTGCTTGCTTTCTAATGAAGCTATTGTATTCAAACCACTTTTCAACCTAGACATGCAGAAAACTTATTTTTGGTGGTGTGTGGTGGTATATCCTCCCCCTGGCTCCCTCCTTAGGCCAGCTATGGTCTCAGGAATGCTTGTTAGGCCTCACCCTGGATTAATGGCACCTGGACAGTTACGTTTCCTTGAGCTTATCAAAAACCCTGTCTACTCCCAGAATTTCTGTTGTCTAGCAAGCTCCTGTTTTCCAACAAATAGCCTTAAGTTCCTTCTTCCATCTGAACAAGTGATCAAGTGGAATAGTATTTTTATTACTGGTCTTTTCAAGGAATATTCCAGTAAATACCAACTCATCCTTGTTGATGGATGGAAATTTACTGATGAATTAAGTCAATCATCTTGTGACCCTATCTATGAACAACGGTACTGAAACCCTTTGAGCTGTCATGGACCACAGCAGGCTGTGACCAGCATTTCCCAGAGTGGGATGACTCTCAGAGCCAGCTAACTCTCAAATTGTGAGACTCTTGAGGATTGCCATGGAAAGCCAATGAAGCCTGGGCTAATTCCCTCACCATTCCTCAAGGTTTAATCCTTTGCCCACTGAAAAGATCCAAAGGCACCTGCAAGTATTCCACTGAACCCAAGGGTAATTTTTCTCAAGTATGCCTTTGTACATACTTATTTTTGTCTGTGTGCACATATATTATGGATGTTGCCACTTCAGATTTAACCTGGTCTAGTGGAAGGTGTTCCTCTCCATGGCAGGGGGGTTGGAACTAGATGATCTTTAAGGTCTCTTCCAACCCAAGCCATTCTATGGTTCTATGATTCTACGCTGTGGGCATTTCTTAATTAACTAAAGCTGCATATATTGAAGAACAATAAACGACTTATTTAAACAATATTAACCATTCATATTGCTTATTGAGTTTTAGGAAAATACTCAGGAGAAAACCAGTCTTATCTACCACGATACAGAAATGTTTCAAACAGTAAACAGTGGAGACAGCTATAAGGTTGTTCTTATCAAAGGATTAGAGGCTTTGACAAACATTTCAACAATGCTCAAGTGATTGCCACATACCATTCTATGATTCGAAAATAAACAAAACTTACAAATAGCACCACTAGAAAATGAAGAGATCACACTACATTAAGAATCATTTGAAGAGGGATTAATAGTATACAGGAAATCTCCCTCCATCACCACCAGGTTCTGTGCAATTCTCTCCTTAGTGCTTCCAAATGAAGACACTGTTTCAAAGGAAGAGTTTAAAACTATATAACTGGAATAATACTAGTGCTTCTTGTGTCAGCTGGGATAAATATACAGAAGTAAAATTCTTGTTCCAATACTCCTATTCCATATACATCATGGAGAAGGAAGATATTAATGTTTGGGTTTTTTTCATCATGCAGAAATAACAGAAATAAGACACAGATCAAATTATCTGTGCTAGACATAACTCAAAGATTACAAGAACACAGGTCAACTCACCTGTTTGTCCTTCTCAAATATCAAAGGTTTTGACTAACAACCCCAAAGGTAAATAAATTAAGTTGAAGCTCATGGTTTTTTTACATCTTTGTTGCCTTTTGATACTTACAGACAACCTCATACCCGTTCATTAATCTGCTTCAGAGTACGATCTCTCAGGAGACTGTACATGGACAGCTGAGGAGTCATTAATCTCCAGTAAAATTGTAGGGTGGTATGACAATTAGATACAAGTACAGAAGTGCACTAGCTTTACTGATAAGAAAAACTCTGCTAGGTACCACAGCATGTATACTGAAAGTTTCTATTGCCTGAAAGAACATCAAGTGGTCTGAGATGGTAAGAAAACATATGCCATTCCAAAAGTTAGAAAAACAACAGTTTATGACCATTACAATTTCATTTCAGTAATTTACAATATACTGTGCCAGATGACTTCTATCACCTCGTACATCTGTAAAAGATTAATATCCTGATGTGTCACCTGCAAGACCTCAAGACTTCAGCATTCGCCTCTAAAGTTTCTGTTTCAAACCCAAATGATATCTGCTTGGCCAACAGCACTCTTGACAAAGTTGCTGACTTTACAAGCATTTGAAGTTTGTATGGATGAGATACTGGTATGATCTGCTGGGGAATTACAGTATTATTCTTTTGGGGCAGACATGGAGGAAAACAACCATCTGTATTAGACATCATGTCTATCATACAACTGTTGTACACAATTTCAAACCACATTAAATCAATTACTTTGAAAAACAAATGAACAATGAGTGCAGTTGTTAGTTTGGACAGAAGTCTATGCCACAGATTTTGGTTATTAAAACTTCTGCAGTAAAATTAACTGATCAAAGAAGGCAATAGGTAGTATTTGTTAACAGAAAATAACTAAAATTAAAAATTAACTCATATAAAACCACCCAAAATGTCAACAATGAAATGTGCATTCTAGTGCAAAAATTTATGGAAGAACTCTCTGTGTATATAATAAATACTTAGTGCTTTCCAAAATTACCACCCAATCATTTCATTTGGATATTTACACCTCACTATACTATACCATAACATGTGCTTTAAGCACATCTCAAATTATAAGCACAAGGTGAAAAGCAAGGTGAGCTGATGCCTCCTGTCCAGGACACCAGTATACTTGATTTTGCACATTTAACCCCCCCTGGAATCTTACCATTGATCTTTCAGAATATCCAAACAAATGGCCCCAGTGACAGAGCTAATGTTAGGATGCCATATTTTGGTGATAAACCGCACCTAAAAAACAAGACAGTTTTAAAAAACAAAAGCAGTAATTAAGTGCAGTATACTAAGCAAATATTTTAAATCCACCATTTTAAATAACAGTATGAAGAAATACTAATTTGGAAAATATAGTACTACAAATGGAACTAAGATGTGATACTGCTTATTTCAGGAGGCTTCAAGTTTGTAAGGCTGTTTGTTAGAGCCTTTCTTTACTCCAAACAGACTACTGCCTGCTCCAGCTCCCCAAACTCATCCCTGCTTTCTCACATGTCATGTGTTCACATCCCTGCATCACACAAAGCTGGTTAGAAATATCCTCCAGCATACAAGTGTTTTGACAAGTAGATAGTCAAATACAGACTAAAAACTTCTAACATTGTGAAATCTAGAAAGCCCACTTTTAGTAAAGTCCTAAACTCTTAACACAGGAACTGCATATCACTCACTGTTGAGCTAAACTGTTGGTTACAGGTGTGTTGGAAAGTGGATGCTACTACATCTATAACCATCCTGTCTCATTACCTCATATGCAGAAAGCTTCACCAACCCAAAACTTAATTAGATTACTAATATTTTTCTTTGCTATTGAAAGGATCTAGTCCCAGCATTCATTCATTAATCATGTCTATATTTTTACACTTAAGTGTTTTCATGTTTACAAAGCATTAGTAAAATCAGGTTTTGGTGGTTTGGGTTTTCTGGGTATTTTAAGACACTAAGAAAGGTAAAAGCAGCACTTTCTCTTAAAGGAAAGTGCTGCTTTTACCTTTGGAAATTCCCCCTTCATTTTCTTCAGGTTGCACTGTAATTGCCTTCTAGTGATTTTGACCCATCTGTTTCTCATCTCCTCCTCACCCCAAACTCCTGAAAAACATTTTATGTATAGCACAGATCTTTTGACTTTTGCCCCTGACCTGCAAGCAAATCAGTGAAGAGATTACCTGCCAGGCACTACAGCAAAAGACTGTACATACAGGGCTATAATAAAATCGGTGCAATCCTGGTGTCTAAATAGGCAAGACCAGAACAGTTCTGTTTTCCAGGACAAAAATAAGCTATCATGTCAGCTGAGGCACTTACTAACTACCTCCACTCTAGAAATCACCTGCAAAATGTAAAAAGCGATGTAAATACTGGATAATTTCTCACAGTGAATGACTGCTAACAATGGCTGTCAAAGCACATACTGAAGAAGCTAAAGAATTCTTTCAGATGAAAGGCAGGGCCAGACACAAGCAAAAAGGCTTCCAATTCAAGACTCCAGAATAAGCAGTACTATGCTACAATGCACTGAGTTTCTAACTGCTGCCTATGAACTCTGGAAATGGAGACCACCAAGCCCTAAAGCAGCACCTAAATCATGGTATACAGACTGATCTTTCAGCATCTGCAACCTGTTTCAGCTCTCCTTATTTTAGCTCCCACCACAATGTGTGCAGATTAAAGAACTGAAGACCAACAGACATTTCTTTAAGATTTTCTGGGTCCTTTGCTCCAGCCCCAAGGAAGTAATTCTAAGAACCTATGAGTAACTGACACCTCTCTCCTCCTTCCTCTTTCCCAGTTCCTGCTGAGTATTACATATCAGGGTGAAAATAATAAGAATCTAGGACATGTTCTTGGTTCAAAGACATCTTTCAGACAAACAGAAAACCAATCAAGAAGTGGAGTCAGACAATTCAAGTGTCTACAGATTCAAGCCACTGAAGAATGGACTAAAGCAGGGCACATGAATGTACAGCTGCACATGGCTGGAAGGAACATTATTCAGAGTGGAATGACAAAACTGAAGTTCTAGAAAGATGCAGAAAGTTAAAAGGCCAGTAAGTTGTGAAAAATATGAATGACTTTGCCACAGCCATTTCTCATCTCTCACCCGTGTGCATATTATCCATTTCTATTATATTTCTCTGTTGGCTCTTCAAGACACACAACACTACAAGTCTCTATTTAATTATTACTAGAAACTTGGTAGGTTAGATTCAAGAACCTTTTAAGTATAACCTATGGAGCCCAAGAAATTAAAAGAACCAATAACTCCCTATTACAACATTTCTTCAACAATGCTGAGGGGGAGGGAAGACAGCTGTACCCTCCACATCATTTAAAACTACTTGAAAACTGTATTTATCTTGTCAGAAAAATATTACATTAGGGTCAATAATAAGGCCCAAGCTCGTCCCCCAAAATTTCCCAGTTTGTACTTTGAAGAACAATCAGAGTGTACCTCTGACTAGTCACAGTTTTGCATCCTGCTTTGTTTCTACTTAAATGTAACAGTTCCAATCCTTGCCTACAACTGAATTAAAAAAAAAAAAACAAAACAACAAAATCAACAAAAAAATCAACAAACAAACAAGTATATAAGAATACTCAAACCAAACTTGTTAGCCAAATTGTATTACCCAAAAATGTGTGTTTGCAGTACCTTAGGAGGATTAAATGGATATGTTTCTGGGATTTTTATCTCTAGCTGATACCTTCCACCTGCAAAAGACAAGAACAAGTTGGAAATTATACCAAAGGAACATTACTCAAAGTTAAGTCTTTCATGACAATAAGCTTACACTTCTAAATGAGCCGATTTTCAAGTTAATTCAAATTTACCCAGCCGTATTAGTTAGGAGATTCATTTAGATTTCATCTATTTCACAAATAAATGCAATAAAGTCAGTTAGAAAAGCTGTGTTTGCTTGTGCAAATCACTACCTATATTTCTTAGGTATATTTATTGTGTATTCTCATTTCCAATCTTATCATTTCCATGCTTTAATTTAGTAAAATATACCAAAATAGGAACCAAATATCTCCTAAATAGATGAAAAAAGAGGACACAGGAATATTCAGGCTGAACATGGGATATTACATTATTTTGACTCTTTTCTGATACCTCATGACAAATTTTCTTCAAATTACATAATTGAAATTACCTGTATTTAATTTTAAACTTTTCGAAATTCAAATACATTCAAGTAACTCTTTCAGAAAAGTTCCCACACTTTGGGAAAAAATAATAAAGGAGGTACCAGTGTTTAACTTTTAATATGTGCTACATTACCACCTGAAGTAGTTACTTCTGTTTCAATTCTGCAAACACTTTGACACACGACTATTATTAATACAACAGGAAGGGCCAGAGCATACAATAAAGGATAATAGGAGCTTGAAGACTGAACCCCCTCCTACTGCCCAGTTTTAAACATTTCTCAGTTTTATTTCTTTGTCACAGTATCATTCCCTATCCTATTTCCATTATAGTTCTGTTAACATTCAAGTTCACTACCAATGCTCATGTCTTCTGGAGCAATCTCAAACTATCTCTGGCTGCACAGTGAAGGCCATTTGCCAGGCAGCAGTTCAATGACAAAAAGAACAGGGTATTAAAAAACATACACTGTTTTTAGACATTTCATTTTTTACAAAAATTGAAAGCATTTATTCTCATTTGTAATTTTTTTCTTCAACCTGATGCTCTTCTTTCAGAAACCTTTTCCCTCTGTCAGTATAATGTGTCACAATTTATACAATTTCTTGAATTAATGATGAAGTATTTGCAATCTATTTTCCTTGAGATTTCCAGTGATTTACTCTGCAAATCAAGCTATACAGAACCAGCTCTCAAGTAGTTACAATACTGGCAGCAAGATGCACAGGGGAAAAAAAGCCTCCAAGTACTCCTCTCAGCAGTTACAGTATATGGCACCTTTTCATCTGTGCCAAAAAACACATTAGCAGCTCCTAAGAGCTCTCATTTTTAAAATGTATTTCAGTCTAATACACTCCACCTGAAACTAGTTAGCATCAGTTTGGTATTTTACACTATTGCCTACAGCTGTTCTTTTTCTCACTTAACTCTAAAGTAACTTGAGACATTTTAACAGATAATACTATATAAGAAAGACCAATAAATCCAAAATTATAACAATAATGTCTAAGTTGTTTGCTTGTCTGCTCACAGGACAGCAGAGGATAAACAGTTTTGAAGACATACAGCAATAAGAGACCTCAAGGAAGTTTGGTTTTCCTTTTCTTCGAACTGAAGCATAATTCAGCAGCAACTGTTTCTAAGAAAAAAAACCAGCTACGCTCATCAGTCCTTCTACAATTTTGCTGCCACATCATTTTGTAAGGTAATAAGAAATCTATCCTTAGGTATTACCACTTCTCCTGCTTACCACAAACTATTACAGTCTTCTGCCTAATAGGATATTCAGCCACCAATATCTTTCACCAGAGACTGAAGAGCTGGTAGTGTTATTTATACAGTATTGTTTTGCACTAAACTTTGAGGTTAAAAATACAGGCTTAAAGACATAACCTAAACAAATCTGTGATTTTTTTAATACTAAATTTAAAGTATAAATTACTAATTTATTAATTTCTGCATGCTAATATTTCGGCATTTTTTTAAGAGGATGCCTATGTATGGCTTTTTTTGTGGCTATTTAATGCTTGAAATTGAATTTAACAGTAATGGCATAATATTCCTTCTGTAGTCCTACTGGAACAGGTCTCACAAGAGTTAGAGCAATTTTTAGCTATTTCCCTTGAAGAAATAACCTATTATAAATTTTGCAGTTGCTGTGGCTCACAGGCAAGCTTGGCTTGAAATTAATAACAATATTACACAGGCTTTAAAAAAAAACAACCTCAAAAAATCCAAACCCACAAAACCTCAACCTATCTACTGACAAGCTCTTGATTCAAGTAAAACCCAGCAGCCATTAATCAAGTCTCTCAAAGGTCCTCTCTCCAAACACATTTTAACATTGGATGCAAACGTGTTTCAATTAAGTTGTGTCTTGCAATATTCTGGTAATTGATCAATATGGGTTGACACTACTAACAGATAAATAAAAGCTGTAAATTTTGTCAATAGATGGCATTCTTCCTCTCAGTCACTCTTAACTAATGTTCCAACATTACCTATAAAAAATTTGCAGCAGCAGTTTGGTTTCAGATACCTCACCAACTATGGTCAACAACTGTTCTTTCACTTCACAATGGGTCTAGAATTCCCTCCTGTATCACAGGGACTGTCTGACCAGAACTACTGCAAAAAACTTCTTCATAAAGCACTTCCTGCTGTGTCACTGTTCAGATTATAGATGACAAAACATCAGTCAGTAATTGTGTAGCATGCATTAACTGCTATAGTCATAAAATGAAGACAAAAAACACTAGCACACCCTCCATAATAATGTAAGGGAATAAATGCATATAACTATATTACAGAAACATTAACATTCCAAAGCAAATTATTCTAATGTCAGGAAACACCAGAAACTGGGCTGGCAGTAACTCTCATTTTGTTCCTCGAAGCACATGACTTCTAGATTAAAGGAAGAATACAATCACATTGCTCTTCCATGAGATTCCTGCCATAATCAGAATAAAAAATAAGTTCACCCCCCCCCACGAAGGGGTATTTACTATATCCTCATAATTAAATCTACTCAAAGCTATGTAAGTATGCATGCATTTCACATCAACAAATTCTACACTAAACGTATTGCTGTTTTTCACTAGCAGGATATGCTGAATATCTGAGCACAGTACCCAGCTTTCGAAATTCTTGTCTACCTGAATCATTCAGCATCACACAGAACCCAGTCCTGCAGACAGATATTTCAATCTGTTTTCAGCTCTACATGAGCTGCTATACAGTTTTTAACTTACGTAACACTCATGAGTGTTACACATGAGTGTTACATATTTAATTTCAAATAACTCTCAATACATTCTCTAAAACAGGCCCATTTTATAAACCAAGGTAATACTGACCTGGAGGGGGGGAAATGGCAAGCTCTGACAAACCAACTCACGCAAGAAGGTTTAATTCTCTCTGAATGGAAAATAAACACCAAAACCAACACCCTTCTACCACCATTCAGATGTTTCCTAGTATTCAATTGCCTATATACGTATATTAAGTTATTACAATACTAAGTCTTGGATTTACAAGATGAACTATACTATTCCAAAACAACAACTATACTAAATTCTAAACAGAATGATTCACTTCCCAACAGATCACTGGCATGAGTCTGTATTTTAGGGAAGCAGCATAGTACTCCTTTGAAATTGAAGGCGCATATTACAACCAGAATAAATTGTTTCCAGACATTATCATCTGTCAACTATACATCTGCAGCTGATGAGATGGAGACATATGGGACAAGGTTGGGAGAGGGGAAAGCCATCATTATTTACTAGGGAGAGGGAACAAGCACTATTATTTACTAGACTGTTGAGGAACTCTGGAAATAAAGTTCCACAGGGCACCCCCACCATTACAGCTGCTTCCACTTTTCTACTTTCTTTCCTCCAGACTAATTTCCCTTCTTGTCAGCTTCTGACATCCACCCCTGCCCAGTATTCTTCCATGTCAACCACTGTTAGGCTATTTCTTCCTTCTTTTCCTGTCCTTGGTCCCAAAGCTAGAGGGGAGACTCTCCCTGCTCTCAGTCCAATGCTACTGCACCAGCTTCTCGCCCAGAAAAGCAAATCACAAGGGATGTCCTCCATCAGGGAAGATGTGACAACCAGATTTTCATTAGCAGTCACTAATGCTTTTGAGTGCATACACTTCCTATAGCTATAAAACAATTCCCAGGTATTTTCCCCACCTGATGAAAATTTATTTTTTCAAAATAATGACAAATGGCATGTGTCCCAATCTCAAGGGAATACTAAAGTCTCAGTGTTAGCTCAAAGGCATAGAGCAACTAGAGCACCTGAAGAACATGCAAAATTGTCTCATATTCCAAAAAAATAATTTATTTGCCTGAGACACTCCTTGATACTTTTTTTATTGAAAGTACAAATTCAAATCAAAGTAGATACCTGGCATGGAAAAGTCAAGTAGAACTATATTTTAAAGCTATCCAAAATTTGTTTTAAAAAATTAAAAATCCTTACTTATCACGAAAGAACTTCCAATAGAAGGTATGTCTGCCAGTTCCATATATATTATCACAAAGTTTACAAGTACCAACACTATTGAGTAATTTCTGAAGAAGCGTGTTACATTAGCCTCTGTTAAAGCTTCTTTATAGAAGTTACCTTGCTTTTACCAGACTGTAAGAGATGTATAATTAGTGATACCAGTTTCAATAAACTAGAAAGTCAGTAAGGTACAATTTTTGAAGAGAGCTAAAGATATGACGCTCTACTACAGAGTCCCCCACATCAGTATAAATTAAGTACTGGGATATACAGATGCCCAAAATTAATCCCAAATTTAACTTGCAACAGCATCTCTGCTTGAGATAGGAGAAATGCAATGTTTATGAATGATCACCACTCTAGATCACAGAAATACATGTACAGTCTAAAGCTAAATTTCTTAATGCTTCATGGTTAAGGAGCTCAAACTCTCAAGACAGTAAACAAACAACTAGAAGTCAGAATTATACTAATTAAACCACACAGCTCATATATGCAAATTAAGCTTGATAGGGGATAGTCTATCCTACTGCCAAATAGATCTCTCCTCAGGCAACACAGAAGCTGAACTGAAATAGTTTTTTAAGCTGTATTTAAAAAAAAAAAAATCAGACTGTTTTAAAACATGTACCTCTACATTTTATGCTGTAATTATTTTTACAAACAAAGCATCTCAAGACACATGACTTGAAATGTACAATGATTGCATACACAAAAACTTTACTTGCCTTCATATGGTGTGTCCGGAGGTCCTGCTATTTCTCCTCTTAATTCTGTAAAATTCTCATCTACAAGATCTACTTTAATTTGATTTTTGCTCGTCTTAAAAATAAACAGAGAAACAAAGAATCATAAGTAAGCATTTCACATACAAATTTCCCCCAAAATATGCTGCTTTAAATTTTTAGAACAGTACTTTAAAGTAAGTAAACATTTAAAAATACAGTAACCTAAAGTTAATAGCTATCTTCCAGTTGAAATTTTACTTCATTAAAAACAGACTACTTGTGAAGCATTAGAAACTTCAATACTATTTATACTACCACTAGAATAGGCAAAGCAATCCAGGATCATGTCTAAAATTGTACTTCAAAGTTGACCATATTTTAAAATGACCATGATCTCTCAAATCACCTATTAATTCTACATATCTAAACTACAAAATTAAATTGACCAAATTACACATGAGTTCTTTTCATATTTAGACCAATTTATTTCAAAACAGACATTTGTCACTTGCAATGGAGCACAAAAAGACTTCCCCAAACAGAGTAGTATTTTTAACATTACAAAGATCTAAACAGAATATTGTAGTCTTAAATCATGTATATCTTTAATATTTAGGCATAAGATACAATTTACTTTATTCACTTGAATTTTATTGTCACCTCCTCAACATTTTCACACCCCATATGAACTTCTCTATAAAATAACAATACTGTACTTTGATACTGGAGAAAATATATGTTTTCCAGAAACAGATTCTCCAGAAGTGTTCAGCTAGAACTACTCATTCCAGTGAACTTGCTTTCCAGGTCCAGAGAGCAGTATTAGCGAAAGCCATGAATCTCCCAGCCAGTAACTTTTATTGGGGAGTTGCAAAGCACAATCTCCATTTAGAATGATGTACCATCAAGTTTGCAGAGGTAAGGAATTACAGGCTTTTCCATTCTGCTACTTCTGCATACTGTGCTCACTGACTGCAATACAGATTTCTTAATTCCTGTGTTATTTTTTGCAAGAACTGTTAGGACCTTTTCAGATGTTTTAAAATTTTTCCAACTAGTTCTATACAGCTGTGCTTCTTCTCACCCTCAGAGTAAACGTGGTTGCTGGCAGCTACTAGAGAAGGATTAAGTCATATAAAGCTGATGGGTGCCACAAGCTGGTTCTTGAATCTACCAATGATATGAACCATTAAGCACACACCATTCACTGGACAACAGCTGGGAAATTACTTCTGTTTCTTTCCTGCAAATATTCTATTGAATCAGTCCCACCAAACAAAGAGTGCTCTTCTGACCAGGTATGTTCATAGATATAAAGAAAAATCAAATATTAGGTAAAAGTTTCACCATGTAAAAAATCCTAATTCACTAAATTAATCCAATAGTGAACTGTAGTTACATACATTTGTATTTAGAACTTGAGATCCCTTCAATTCACACAAATGAGGCAGCACCTGCAGCTCTCCACAACAGCCAGGCACTGTAAAAAATTCCCTCTCTGAATTTAAACTTGATTTTATAAGACCTATTTTCTTGCAAGCTTTCCAACATCACTTTTAATTTTTTGCTCTCATGCTTCCAACTGGCAGCTTGTTCCAACACCTCACAATTTTTAAAAGCTTTCTCAAGTACAATTAGAAGTTACAATCTATTTATCCCCACTTCTGACAGCACTGTTTCCCAGCTTCAACAAGTTTTTCATACATCTAGTATTTATTCCCCTTGTAAAATATATGGCATTTACACTGATTTTCCAGCCTTAATTTTGCTTTAAACAAGATGACATTCTAATCTCACCATACTGATTTTTTTATAAAAGGTTCTCTGCAATGTCCCATGATCACCTCACCAGCCCTGCATAACCAAATTTAGACGATGTCTCAGAATCTGTGCCATGAGCACCCTGTTGCACTCACTGAAGACACATCACAACCAGCATAACCTAAGAAAGATGAAATCTGTCTTTTTCATGGCAGCATGACATGAGGCTCAGATCAAGTGACAAGAGTCCCAGCAAGGATTCCTGCAGAAGGTTTTGTCCTCTCCAGTGACTGCACAGTGCTTTGTCAGAGGTACTGCCCCTGTGCATGGACTCTTCATTCCCAAAGCAGCAGAGTGGTTTAAATAACCAATACAGGTGAGTCACTGTAACTCTCTGTGCAGGTACTGGCTACTGCAGTCACTCAAACCTCAGCTGAGCTTCTCCTGCTCTCCCTCAGCCAACATCACCTGGCAAGCTCCACCTTGACACCAGGAGTTCTTGTCCTTTGCAAATAACTTTTCATTTAGAGGACTGTACTAATAGCAAACAGGATGAATTTCAATGATACAATCTATGGTTAATCCATGCTGCAGCTTGCTTCATTTTCTACTTAGCATTCTGCTTTTCTTCAGTGACCTCTTGCACACTCTTGTAGTAGCCTGGATGTTCTCCTTCATATTCAGTTTCAATTAGTACCACACTAGCTGTTTTTCACAACAAATCCTTTCCAACTCCATAAATTTGTTTAAAAGCAATCAAAACACCCAGTCTGTCACTAAGATCAGTTTCTTTCACGAGTCAGTGATCCTGGTTCCCACTTTGAGATGACTGCTTCTATTACTACAGCTGTAGCTGTCTCCATGCCCTTATTTGCTGTGCACAGCACCTTACGGAAAAACAGCAGGCAATACTGCACTGTTTTATTGCAGGGATTAATTTAATTTTGTATTTATGCTTAAATTCTACCATGTCCTCCATATACCAAATTAATTTTTTCTTCAAATAGCTGAAGATCCTTTGTTCCATGTTATTCTGACACTTTTCAAGGTTCAGCTCAGCTTCACCTTGACAAGTATTGCTTTATCCTTCATTCCTGGAGAAACAGCACCAAAGTGATTATTAAACAAATTAAATCTGGAGTGTTTTCCTACAACATTTCTCTTTAATGACGATCATGTAGGATAAAATTACTTAATTTTAGCAGTTCTAACAAAATAAATCCCTTGCCTCCACCTCTACCAACAACAGTGGTCTTCAAAAATTTTCTAACACCAATAACCTTAGCACAGAATTTATGACTCAGCCTGTGATCTCACACCCCAAGCTGATTTTCCAGAAGCAGTCCTACAAAGACCTCAATACACTTCCACACCAAGTCTAAAACAGCATCACCTCTCGTTGATCCAGTAACAATTTAGTGACTAAATCACTGGGCTAGCAATTCCTGAAATATGAGCCATGCCATTACTCACAGCATTTATTTCCATAATTTCAAAGCTGAATTCTGTAACAATGCAGTGCCCAGAAATCCATCAGTAAAATCCTTTTCTAGAAATCTACAAGTCCAACACTAGCAGAACTTTCCATTATCACATCTGAAAATTATTTTGATCAAGACTGATCGAAAAAACCCCAAACAACAAACAGACTACAAGACAGAGAGAAAGGAAAATTGATGCAACAATTTTCTCTTGCATCATGCAAGGGAATGCATGATGCCATTCCCTCTTTTTTTCTTGATAGTCTAGATGGATTATGCATAGCCATTTTTCTTTTTAATTCACACTAGGGTCTAATCAAAAGATTTGTTGTCTTTTAGACCAACTCAACTGCTAAGATTCTTTTTGCAATGCTATAGTGCTGCTTAACCAATTTTATTGGAAACCTTGTGGAAACTAAACCCAAGTTTTAGAGACTAAACTAAAAGTATGATGCAGACAAGTTGGGGAAGATTCATATGATGCCCTTTTATTCACTACTAAAAGCTTTATCTCTGAAAAGAAACCCAAATGAATCAATCCTTCATGAAGTGTCATTCTGTGAGCATCTTCCAAAGACAGGACACTTAATCATATTTATCACAGTAACCACTGATTGATAATATTTTGTCTTCACCTGCTTCCTCTTAAAAAAAAATTCCAGAATGATACTGTCTAATTTTATGTTTTAGTCACTTCCTTGCAAAGAACACACAATCCACTCTACCAGAAAATTTGAAGAGTAAGTTCTGCCATTGTAAAGACATAAACACACATCTTCACTTCTACTAAAATCATTTTAGAGAGCAGCTCTGGACTCTATAATATTACTCTCAGCAGATAACGAGCTCTTCTGTTCTCCTTACTCACCATAGTCTACAGGCCTTAATAAGGAGGGCCTGCCCATTCTGAGGGCCTGTCTGCTTTCTGCAGGAAATCCAACCTTTTTCCTGAGCTTTCAATACCATTTCCTTCTCTCTTCTTCAACCTGCCTTTAGAAACCTCTTTTATTTCTTCATGGCCTATTATCCTCTTCACTAGTCCAGTACCTCTACTCTTAAAAATCCAGTGTTTTCCTTGACATAAAATAAACAGACAAAACCATTACATATCAACACAAAAGAGCATATTAAGATAATAAAAACTGCATTGTTCTTCTAAATTTTATTTCTCACAAACAAAATACTATTTACTATATTTACTAAAAGCAGAAAAATTATACATTCAAAGTTTGATCCTGGGTAAGTCTACTTCATAAAGACTGAAGTAGAGCAAATAGCTTTTTAGAAATAGGAATTATAATTACATCAGAACTTTTTATGCCTTCTAAAAAGCCTCCAAATTCTTCAGTTATTTTGATAAGGAGACTACCAGAGAGTCAATCTCAAGCAATCTGCATAAAAATGCCCATTATCAGAGCTGGTGATATATGGACAGATACTGGTAGGCTGAACTAAAAATGAAAGAATAAGATGTTTCTAATAATTTTTTCTTTAATTACATGGCCAGCAGTCTTGACACGTGTTGAACTCTCTTGAGTAGAAGCAAAAAAACCCAAACAAACCCAAACTCCAAATAAATCCCTCATATTTCCATGTCAGCCATGGCTACCAAACATCATAAACTTAATACTGGATGATGGCAACATACAAAAGAAGTTTTGAGTGAAGTTTTCCTAGAACCAGTCAGCTCTACTTACTCCCCCCAGGACAATTTATTCACATTAGACCCTCAATCCCTGTGTAATAAATTACTCTACAGAAACATAAATGCAACCATTAGCAAACATAATATGTTTTTAACTATTGGTGTCAAAACTAAAAAAGAAAATTATGTTTATTAGCAATATTAGTAACTTCAGCACGTTATTTTAAAAACAATAAAGTAGTGTCAAACTGTTATTTGCATGCTCTAGGTCTGCCTCTCCTTACATATTTAGACACCATGTGCAAATTCCAATCAAGTATCTTTGGGTATAAGGGACAAGGTGGTAAATATGATTTATAAAAACAGGAAACAAGACACAAAATCACCTTAAACAGAATAAGATCTGGAATTTAAAACCTAGTGGCTACTTCTGAATTATGTTGTATGTGGGGAAAAAAACCTCCAACAACAACAACAAAAAGAACAAACAAAACCAAACCAAACAAAATCACAAAACCCTGCTATTCCATACAGGAATTAATTACCTACAGTCTGTGATTTTACTGGTCTTATAAAATTATTTATACATACTCTATATTGGATCAAGTACTGTTATTTTTTGTTAATTTACTTTGTTTTACAGAAGATAACTCAGAAAACTCTAGAAACAGGTGCATGTATGTATATAAACAAAACTAAACCAGAAAAAACTAGCCTGAAAATATGCATATATGTGATAAATGATGCATATAGACATTGCACTAAAATCAGCTATGTATTAAAACTCTGTAATCATTCAGGGCTTTAAGACTAGTCCCTTACACATTAAGAAAGAGTTTTAGGGAAGTGACAAAAATCTTAAAAAACATACATGCAAAAATTTCAGCAAAAATTAAGAAATAAACTTGAAAACTTTCTCTGGAATTTTCTCAACCAAGGAAAAAGTTTGGGAGGTTTTGTATACGCAAAATGTTTTCAATCACTAATTGCTTCCCTAATCACAGAAACAAAATAAAATTACTTCTTTATCTTTGTGACAAGATTTTAAAATTTTTGATTCATCCATGAGGTGAACTGGCAATAACCACTTTTGAACCTACTAAAATGTAATAAAAATTTAGTTACTTCTTTAATGACAACCATGACTTACAAATGTGAAGTAGGTACTTTTGAACATCCAAACATTTTATACTGACATTACAAAGTTCAATATTTAATAAGCCAAATTAAGTGAGAAATCCTTCACCCTAGTCTGAAGCCATGCTAGCAAAAATAAATTGTTATACTATAAAGTTACTAGTGCCTTATAAACTCTTTTTACCCTCCCACTCATTTTACATGCCAACACAACAGTCTTATTCTACATCAAAACCTCTCATGAACATATTTCACCAGATTTACAGAAAAAGATCACCTGACTATCCAGTGAAATCTATAACACAATTTTTGCACAAGGCCGTAAGTACTCTGAGTTAACTCGTTTTGAGCAAAAGACTCCAATGTTTCAGCAGCAATTTACTCAGTAAAACAATCATTTAAATAAATTAAAAAACAAAACCAACTTCATCCTTCTTATCCTATTTACCAACTCTTTGCAAATCTGTGGATAAATATTCAAAGGAATTTTGCTTTGCAATATGTATCTTGTTATTTTCTTATGTTCTTTTGCTAAGGCACCATTCTGAACTTATTCCAAATGGTTCAGGTCTCCCTCCTTCACTGACATGCTAGAAAGGAAGATTCCTAATAAAGGCTTGTGTCTTCAGCTGCTGTCTAAGGAGTCAATACCAGACTCTCATCTCCCTTCTTTTCAAACTAACACTTTCCTTTCTTAACCCCCTTGCTACCCCAGAGTAGGCCAAAGTACACTGCATCCACTCAGTTCCCTCTTTCACAAGAAATGGGAAAACATAAAAAAGGGAGGTGTCACTCAACAAAGCAAAGTGCAGTGCACTGTCATGCAGAAAAACAGCAAATTCAACTTACCAAAAAAAAAAAAAACACACCAGTTTTATAATCCCACTGCCACCCCCTCAAAGAGGTACCAAAGCAAGAGGGAACAGTTCAATACTTCCAAAATATTCCTTCAGACTCACTCCAGCTTAAAAGCCAAAATCAAGTGCATATCCTGAGCCTATTATTATTATTAAGAGAAGCAGAAATGCCACAGAATTACCACAGTGCTATGAAGTACACACGCTGCACTACCAGCTGAGCTCAGCAGATCACATCTGCATTCTAGAGCAAGCGCCTGCTGACCTTCAAAGCACAGAGGAACGCCACAGAGAAACAATCCAGGGCTGGGGCAGGGCAAAGAGAAGAAATACTTCTGTCAAAAGCACATTAAAGAGCAGTTCTCTAGATAAGAAAGGGTCAATACCAAGAAATACATTTCCTTAAAATGCTCCCATGTTTTTTAAACCTATCAATAATTTCAGTCATGGAAGTTCTACCAAATTTCATATTCTATTTTATCCCCCCATATTAACATATATTAGGGTTAAATCTGTTCTAGTCAAACTAGGTGACATTGTTTTTGCATACTATTTGTTTCATTTACTGATAAAAATACTATGTTACTAATAAGTAACTTGTATTTTAATGTATCTAAAGAGCTACAAGTATGAATGCTGTGTGAATTTTGTATTACTGTTGCTTAGACAGTGTAGAATTTTCATATCTATCACAAAATACAAGAACAATACTGAGGGATATTCTTTTCCTGTCAGAACACAAAACATCTCAAATATTAAAACCATCTTCATTTTTCAAGAGTTAGACCTGGAGCACCACAAAGTTTTAGCAGAATTTTTTTAATTTAAGGTAGGTAAATAGCCACTCCTGCTAATGTTCAGCTGTTAAAACATCACTCTACCAAAACACTTAAGACACTGTACTTCCACAGTGCCTTAAACCCGTCTAACAGTGGCCAAGGTCCTATTTCCCTTCTTATCACAGAATTAATGTCAAGGAGGGGGTAAGATTTTGTAATAGCATTCACACAACTGCATAGCAAACATCTGAAATAAGCACATATTAGCAAGACAGTTCTTTCATTTTAACCCAACTCCTGATTTGATTCACCACTGAACACTGCAAGTAAGAGAAGAAGCACAAAAGCAGAAGAAGAGATGAGTCTGGATGAGGAATGTGACACTGCTCCCTGGAACTGCCTTAGGACTAGTTAAAAGAATTCTGAAACTTCAGCTCTAGTGTCTGTCCAAGCTATTTCTGACTAAACCATCACATCAGTCTGGGAGACCAGAGGTGTAACGGCCCCAGCTCTTGTGGGAGAAGCCCCAAGTGCAGTTACACAGTCACTGCTTGTCTCGCTGAGGGACAGTGTGGTCACACTGGTAAAGCTGTGCCAGCCATGAAAGGTGTGTACGTAACCGCACATGTTCTCTCCTGTACTCCTCTAAGGGCCCCTGCACAGGCCATGCTGAGCTATGCAAGATACTGACAGTACCTCAGAGCATCAACTGCGTGCAAGAGTTACCAAACGTGATCTGAGCCTACTAAGGTACCGACATCAGTGTGGGCATAGTGCAAAGGACTCCTGCTCCCTTCAGAAGAGTAAGGGCAGAAAGAAAAGATGCATTTTTCCTATCTTTTTATGTGTGGTTCTGTTTTTGATGTAGAACTGAAATACCCTGCAGATAAAACATGCTTTAATAATCATTTTGAACCATTATTTGAATTAGCCATTTTATGAACATACAAAACCATTTGATGCAGACTCTGCAGTAAATTCCATGTATATACCCTATTTAGGTTAGCAATTCTACATATAAAGGAATCACAGGATTCAGTTCATTTTAAATTGATTATGCTAATTCAATCACAGTCTCAGAGCTTGAAGACTAGCAAAAATAGCTCAAGAGTTTTTCTGTGCTAGCTTCCCACATGGACACCCTTATTCCAAAGTGGAAGAACTTACCTAAACACCATGAAGGCTCTAAGAGCCTCCAAAGAAAAAACAACACAGCTACCATGATTTCCATTCATGTATGCTACCTTATTTCATCACAGCCTCCGGTACTTTTAACACATCCTAACATAGCAAAAACTCAAAAATACTTCCTCACAGTTCCTTTTCAGCTAAAAATAAAAAGTAAAATATTTTCAGCTTGAGCTAAAATACCTGTTTAAGTAAAATATGGACTAATGTATTTGTGCATTTGAGTTTCTTCCTCCCTTCCTGAAACATTCCATAGATGTATTTAGAATCTGAAGGCATGTTACCTTAAACTTGTTTCTTTAAAAGTCATTAGACTTACAGTCTTTCATTAGTCTTTCCCAATCTGAACTGTTGATCATACTGGCTAATAATGAATAAAAATTATGAAATAATGAACTTCAATTAGTTTCCTACATATTTTGTGACAAAGTAGACAGGACAGCCCTTATTAGCCATCCAACAGAAGAATGACACTCAGGATGAGCCCAGCTCTCCCAGATGTTGGCAGAGCCAAAGTGGAGTTATACTGCAGGCCTGACTTTTACAGTGTCCATAAAGCATAACACCGAATGAAGCTTCCTCTGTAGCCATTGACATTCACAGTATCTCCCTCCTGTGCAGACACTTTGAAGGATAGACAGGAGCAATCCATTACTTTAGCAGAATTCTGTTGCAAAATACTAGATTAACACACACAGATCTGGTACTCACACAAAGTTACTTTTGCTACTCACAGAGATACTTATGATGCATATACTATTTCGTTAAATACTCAGGGCAAGCATATTCAAGTGCTCCCAACTCTAATATTACAAATATTAACACTGATATAATCTCAAAGGAAAGTTTTGGATAAATCAAGACTGCAGAAGTGGACTACATTCAACTCAGAATATTCAGTGATTCTGTGAAACATCCCTAGAGTGCCATATAGAATATTATTTGCCAAACTTCCTACTCTTTGCCATAAAATAACTGAATTGATTCCTTTGCTATATCTAAATTGCAGAAATTTTACTTAGCTTGTCAAGGACAATGAGATAGCCTGCCTGTTAATGATAAACTGTAACCTAAAGCATTTTCTCAATTTAATACCAGGGGCAATTATTAGTGTAAAAGTGATGAAGTATAATGACAACAGTCCTTATTACGATTATAGAATCCAGGAATCTAAAAACCATTTAATAGGTAAATAATTTAAGAAACACTCTAAGTACTTGCACTAGCTGAATGAAAAATAAAGACCACTGGACTGTTAACCAGCACTTTCTTGCAGTTTATACTTACACAAATTTATTATGATAAAATGTTAACTTTATTTAACTCTCATACTACATAAAGTGAACTAACCTTAGGACTCGTACACTTCCTTTCTATTAAAAGAACTCCTGGAAACAAGCACAGAAGAATGAATGCAAGACTGGAATTGGTAAAGGATTGGCTAATTTTTAGCACTGCTTTAGGTTCACAGAGGGTTGTGATCAGAGGGTACCATCATCAGCTACAATCTATCCCCTCGTCCTAAACTGATTAATCCACTCCTGTAACGAGGGACTGCTCTCCTTCCTCAGGTTTTTATGACATTACCAAAAACAACCAAATGAGTCTGACTCCAATGCAGACTTAAGTTTTTCTGTTTTCCACTTACTCCCAAAATCTTTAGGATTCTGCCAACTGATATGTAGACCACTCACTAGAAATCTGGACCCAACTGGATACACAATAACATAAAAAAGTCACCAAGTGACACAGGCAAAAGCAATAAATCTATTCTTCTCTGCACAAATATTCCTCTACCGGTACTTGGCAAACTCATAGGTCTGGTCAAATGATCACTGACATTGCATATTTTAAATCACAGACTTAATGCTAGTACTGATTAGTATCTACATAATACTGATCCTAAAAGTGTACTGGTATCATATTCACAGAATTTGAGGAACAGCTACATGGTTCAGGTAAAGGGGTGTTAACTATAAATAAACCTAATAATTCTGAAATACCATCCCAGATGTGAGAATAACATGCAATTTTTTCACCACTTATGGACAAACTCGTTTGATGGCAAAGATGTACAGAACCATTCTCCATTATTCCCCAGTAAAAACTAGAAGATATAACCAACACACCCCAGATAGGATTAAGGAAACCAAAGATGCACAGTAATGGTGTTTCACTATTCTTTTTATGCAGTTAGAGGAAACAGGTCTAAACCTTGTCTTGCCTAAAACTGTAGGCATGGCTAAAAACACAGCAGACAAAATTATTTTTGGTGATGTACCAAAGATCTCACAAACAACTATTTTAAAGTTAAGATAATCTTCACATTTCAGAGAAATGAAGCTTAAGAAGTAGTACAAATCTTGTATTTGTTCTACTTTCAGGGTTCCAAACTAGAACTTGTTCAACATAAAAATCCTGACAGCATTGCATCTACCAGAAAAACCCAGCCTCCAATTTGTCATACAATAGTGAAAACTTTTAAACTAAAAGAAATGTTCTACTTCAAAATTTTTCTATTTGTTTACAGGGAAAGGTTTTACCAGATGTCACAACAGAGTTGGAACCCTTTTATGTTTTCTTTGACAAACAGAAGCAGTAATTAAAAACCAAACTTATACTAGAGATTCTGTAATCATGCAGGTGGAGACAGCTGGGTGGCTTCTAGTCCCTATCTCCTGCTCAAAGCAGGTCCAATATGAGCAGGTTGTTTAAGAATGTGTTTTGAAGAACTCCAAGCACAGATATTCTGCAAGCTTGCTGATCACACTGCTTAAATGTTTGACTACTATCATTGTATTTTTTTTCCCCAGTGTCTGACCAGAATTTCCCATGTTCCAGTTTGTGTCTGTCACCTCTTACCATATTCCCATGCACTTCTGAGACAACTTTGGCTCTTCTCAAGAGTCTCTCATTAGGTATTTATAGATAACAGGAAGATGTCCCTCTCAGTAGTTCTCTCAACAACATCAACTCTCTCACTGTCTTCTCACACATCTTGTGCTCTTAACCACCTTGACAATTTTATGCTCAGTTCATTTGTGTATGAATCTGAACACAGAACACCACACTGTGTTCTCTCAAGCAGAGAACAGAGGTGAAGAATCACTTCTCACAACTCACTGGCTACATTCTTGCTAACGCAATCCAGTATGTGGTTGGACTTCTTTGCCACCATCATCACGTTCAACTGGCTTTTCACTAGGTCATGAAGTTCTTTTCCTGCTAGACTGCTTCCTTTCCAGTCAGTCTCCTGACTGTACATATGGATGCATGGAGTTACTTCCTCCCAGGTGTAGCACTTGGCACCTACCTTAGCTGAGCTTCAAAAGGTTCCTGCCAGGACATTCATTTCTCCAGCCCACTAAGATTCCATTTTGCATAGCAGCCCCAAGCTTCACACACATTTTTTTAATCATATGCAGGCCTTCGGAGAGACTGGTACCAATATAATAATGACACTTTCAACGTTCTTATGCTTACACCTTTTTTTACCTTTATGCCTCTCAATCAACTAAGCACACTCAAGCTTTTTTCACAGTTGTCCTGGTTTTGGCCAAAACAGAGTTAATTTTTTTCCTAGTAGCTGATACAGAGCTGGGTTTTGGATTCAGTCTGTGAATAATGTTGATAACACACTGATGTTGTTGGGTACAGCTTACTCTAAGTCAAGGACTTTATAGTTTCCCATGCTCTGCCAACAAGCACAGGAACAGGAAGCCAGGAGGGTGCATGGCCAGGACAGCTGAGCCAAACTGGCCAAAGGGATGTTCCATCCCATAGAATGTCACACTCAGTATAGAAACTGGGGGGATTGGCTGGGAGCTGCTGATTGCTGCTGGGATGGGCTGGGAACAGATGAAGAGGTAGTGAGCAATTGCACTGGGCATCCCTTGTCTTCATGCAGCTTTATTCTTCTCTCTCTTTTCATAATCTCCCTTTCCATTATTTTTACTCTATTTTACTTTATTTAAATTATTAAACTGCTCTTATCTTAACTCATGGATTTTATCTATTTTCCAATTCTTCCTAGCCCATTGTGGGGAGTGGGGTATCTGATTGAGCAGCTGCACAGTACTTGCTGCCCCCTGGGGTTAAACAATGAAAACAATCCCACTGCACTCACTAAACTTCTACTGACTTCAATGGGACTATTCTTACAAGTCAAAGGTTAAGCACATGTATCACAGTAAAATGGATACTGTTTAAAATATGTATGCTGCTGGCTCAGGAACCATAATAGAAGAAAATTCATTCTTATAAATACCTGCATTGCTTCTACATGATAAATAGGAAGAAAAACAAGAATCCTACTAATGCTAAAGTACAATTACAACCAGAAGTTTCCACATTAATGGATTCAGTATCTAAGACTGCCTAAATATAAGCAAACTAAAGCAATGAAGTTTTTAGGAGCTTGAAGATTAAATATCTATGGCTTTTCCAAACAGCAAAAACATTTTCAGAGATGTTACTTAGTATCTTGCTATATACTGAAATAAATCACAAGATCTCTAAAGGCCTACTCACCAGGTCTTTACAAGTCCAAGAAAGGTATGGCAGACTACAGCTATTTTTCCCTTCCCTTTTGCCTGCAAATCACTGAAACACATAGCAGACTCCAAAACAAACACTCATTTCCTTCTTGGAAATCAAGTTCTTGAAGTTTTTGTTGTTAACCCACTATCTTTGCTTGAATGCTGTTTTGGGTTCAAGCAAGTTGCAAATTTACACTGCTACTTCATATCTGTTCAAGAAGATACACTCCATAATTGCAGCTGAGTTAAATTTACTCACAGCTCTACCTGGATTTACCTGCCATAAATGTCTCTTCATATTTGTAAGAGAAGAACAATTCATGGTAGACATACCAGCAATTCTCTTCTTGCTAGAAGGAAGCTATGTTTCCCAAAGTGTCACCTTCAATACCAGATTAGAGTTTTCACTGCAAAAGGTATCAATTAGTAGAAAACACCTTACATTTCCACATGATAAAAGAAATTGGATGGCAAATTAAACATTGAATCCTTCACTGCTAGCATAGTCTAATTTCTTCAAAGTAAACACTGATGCTTTATTAAATTACAAAAAACAAGTTACACGTAATGTTTAACATACCTGATCAATTACAAAACATCTCAGCATCAGTCTTTAAGTCACCACAAGATCTTTCATGTTTATATTAATTATTAAATGCCAGGCAAGTTCTCCCTCTCATAAGATAGCTACTTGTAAACAGAGAGCAGGTAAGGATTTGGCTACCCAATGCAGCATTCCAGTAACTTAATCTAAAAATAACACCAGCTAACCTTCACTAAAACTTTCTCCTACTTAGTAAAAGCAGGATAGTATTCTCCTTCCACCTCTTCATTGGTTTCTCCATCATGCTGCAGCTTCATACTTTTGTTCAACATACATTTTGTACCTTTATAATTTCAGCCCATAAAACCAACAAGAAAACAGATTAATGAAATGACAGAAGAAGGAGAGAGATAAAGTAGAACATCTGATCCCTTGCCTACACATATTTAACCAGTAAAGTTACTACCTAGATGAACTTAACAACTTTATCCTTGTTACAGATGCACAATACCTCGCCCACCTTAGGACTGTAAAGCTTTCTCCACACACAAAAGTAAGAAGTTTAAAAATCATACTTTAGAGAGCACTCCTGACAAAGAAACTTTGATTATTTTTATCTATTTAATTCAAATATTAAGAGATGCAAAGTTACAGGTATCCCTCTCATATAAACAATACCCTACTTCTTAATGTAATGTGTGTTTATAAGAAAACTACAAATAATAAAGCAAGCAGAGCAGAAGCACTTTTCTCTTCCTCAAGTGTGATAAGACCTTAAATACTTTTACAAAACACTCAAGAAGTCCCAGACTCAGCTTAGAAATACAGAAGATCCTTCATCTCTTACTTGTAAACCAGACAGCAAGGTAGTATTTCACATTTTAGTTATTTCCCAGAAATTTCATTCAAGGAAAAAGGAAGGGCTAAATAATATGAAAAGTCTATTTAGTCCTGAGCGGCAAGGATTCCTAGATACTTATCCATAGCAAGGATAAACATACTTTACAGTGAGTTTAGCACTTCCAACACATTATTCAAATGCAGAAGGAATTAACTGTCATCCAGCTGCTCCCTTTTATAAACATTTCTAGTTCCACCACTCTATTCAGCATAAAGGTGAGTAGTGGAAGACGACGGAGAACAAATTTCTTATGTACTTTTCTCCCTGTGTGCCTACCCCCTTCCCAGGCATTTGTGCTCCTATTACATCTTACATCTACAAGGAAAAGGGGAGGAGGGGCTGCTCTTCAAGTAGTTTGAAGCATTAAATCAGGAATAATTTAAGAACAGATAATGTGAGCCACTTTGCTTTCAGAGAGGGACTAACAAACTTCTAAACAACAAATTTTACATTGCCATTCATTAAAAAGATTTCTTTTTGAAGAAACCATGTTTAATAATAATTTTAGTAAATAGTAAGAAAACTCCTTTTTATTTTGTTTTGTGATTTGTAGTATTTAATTGGACCTTCATTCATCATCCCACTCCACATGTTTTCACACCCAGTGATAATGACACCATAGTTTGACTGCACTGGAATGTACAAACATTCACAAAAAAAACTTTGCTTGCAACTTTGGTAACCATTGAGTAACACTGAAATTTTGCATTCAAGACATGGGAGTCAGTATAGTCTGTAAACAGCAATTTTATACATACATGTATCATGTATCATGACCCTTATGTAGCTTGCTAATGGCAGAAGAAAAAGAAATATCAAGAGTCTGCTATACTATGATTTTGAAATTCCATTAATTGAATTTCATAAGAATTATGACCTTTTTTCTGGATAGCTTCAGGCAGCTCAAAGGCTATCTTAAAATAATATCCATTTTCAAAATTCTGTAACTGTGTCCTAAAGACTAGACAAACAGAAATAATAAAAAATGAGCACACTAGATCCAACCTTTACAGTAAGAAAATTTACCATTCACCTCCCCAAAACCTATGTAAGGTAAGGTTTCTTTTATTTTCTCTACATAAAGCAAAGGGAAAGGGTTTTGAAGCCTTTAGAAAGCACTTCCAAATAGACTTCTTTGTTTCCACAGTATCAGCTGGTTATACAGGGTATGAGGTCTACATTCTCTAGCACTGGTATAAAGGTATCCACCTAGAAATTTCTCTTGGTCTCCATGCAATTCTGTATTTGCTGTGCAATAGCTTGGCAAAATCAGCCTGGGCTCTAAAGACAGCTGTAAAACAAGGCCCATGCATTTTTCTAAGGGCTAGTTCAAGATGCATAGCAACAATGTTTTTAGCATACAATATAAAAGTACATCAACTACTGCTACCCTAAACGTGTTTTCCTAAAGCCATTAGTACCTTTCAAAAATTATCCTCTCATTTTCTTCTCTGTGAATATGTCCAGATTTCTGAAACACCAGCTTCAAGAGTTACATATTCACATTAATATTTCACAAGGATCTAACCTGCAACATCATCCCAAGTAGGACGATAATGACGACACAACCATTAAAACATATCTGGCTGACGTCCACCAACTCAGACACAGAGACAGTAAAAGCTGTATTGATGCAAGCCTGCAAACACTGCTATATATTCCCCCAAACTGATCAGAACTTCTTTACTGCTGCCCTGAAAGTAGTCAGCCTCTCTTACTGACCACCACATACCTCTGAACATACTGATCGGGAAACGAGGTAACATGACTGAAATGAGTGAGGCTTTAAAAGCATCCTTCTGAAGGTGAGTAAGCCTGCAGTGGGATAAAGGAAGTTCTGTATAAAGGGAAGCTAAATGGAGGTTTAATAGCAAACGCTAAAAAACCCCAAACATTAAACCCCTACCCTGCAGCCTCTGGCCCTGGCGAGCCAAAGGGGTCAGCTGAAGGGGATGTGTGGGATCACGTACCCCGGCTCACCCTCCCCAGTCCGCTCCATCTATCCATCCATCCCTGCCGGTGCCGCGCGGGCGGACGCGGGAGGGCGCGTGCCGGGGGTCCCCGCGGAGGCCGGGCCGGCCCCACCCGCCCCGCTCCGTGGCGTCCGGCCTGGCGGCGCTCCCGAGCACCGACCGCCGGGAGCCCTGGCCGGGGGCCGGCCCGCCCGGCCTCTTCGGGCCCTGCCGCCGCGCTTCCTGCGGCCCCCTCCTCCTCCTCCCAACGGCTGGCGGGCCCCGTGTCCCCAGGAATCGCCATTCCCCTCCCAGATGCCGTGGGACGGGCCCACCTCCAGGACGGGGAGGTGGGGCCGAGGGGGGTGCGGGGTCCCCACGAAGGCCGGCGGGGCATCCGCACCGTCCACTGCTGCCCACGCTCACACGGGGGAGGGTGGTGGTGGCGGACGCGCAGGGGGTGGGGGGAGAGGCTCTGACCTCTTCGCTCTTCAGCACCTCCTTGAACTCCCGCTTGATCCTCTGCACCGCGATGTTGGCCATCTCCGCAGCGGGCACCCCTCGCCCCCTCCGCGCCGGGCCCAGCGAGCTCCGCCGCCGCTCCGCTGGAGAACTCCCGGCCCTACCAAAATGGCGCCCGCGCCGAGCATGCGCGAAAGGGCCGCCGCCGCTCCTCAGGAGGGGCCGCGGCAGCGCGGCCGGAGCGGCACCGGGGCGGCGGTGGGGCCGGGGGGGCCGTGGCTGGACGCTGCCGGTGGGGCGGCTGCGGCGAGTGGGCTCTGGGCCGCCACCTCCCCGCTGACCCCGAAGGAAGGGTGCGCTGCCCACCTGCGGAGGAGCGGGGGTTCGCCCCGCCGGCCGCCCACCCGCCCGTCCCGGGAGACACCTGCCCGAGCCGCTCGCCCTGTCACGGGCCGGGCGGGCCCGTGGCGAGAGCGTGAGGGGGCAACCCTCAGGCAGAGCCCCGCCGCGGGCGGGCCTCGGGGCGCAGCTGAGGCCGTTGTGTCGTCATGGCTCCCGCCTGGCCCTGCACCGGCAGCGGGGTGAGCCCTGAGGCAGCGGGCCGGCGAACGGGTGAAGGAGCGCCCTTGGGAGGGCCGGGCCCGGTCCGCGGCAGCGGAGAAGTGTCTGAGGTGTCGCTGAGGAAACAGCTGGCTCAAGGAGCAGCTGGTATGTCTGCTGCTGAAGCCCTCGAGCAAAAAGAACTAGGGGGCTCCCACGTAACTTGAGAATCTGCTCACCCGGGGCCATAACAGCAATTCTCATCTATTTTTTTCCCATTATGCTCGGCAGAGAAAAATGTTATTCCTTCCACGTCTCTCCCCCAGACCTGCTCCTCGTCCTCTTCCCCCCTCCCCCTGGCGACGCTGGTGCCTCCTCACACGGGACCAGGAGAACCTGCAGGCCCAGAAACAGGTTACTTAATGGGGACAGTGAAAGGAACTGCTGCTTTTCACAGATTCTGCTACAATGTTTTAAAAGTAGAGTAAAAGACAAAGGTCAGCCCTGTGTAATGGACATTTTATTGCAGAAGCAAACGTGCGCACCCACGATGCTGCTTCTGTTCTGAAATCTGAAATAGGGAAACAGCAACCATAGCTTCTAACCTGAGGTGTATAAAACATGTTATCGAAGAGCATAGATTTTCAGAGGAGAACATGAGATTGTATTTTGAACTGTTTATTCAGGAGCTAGAGGCTTTCCAGACATTAAGGTTTACAGGAACATTTTATAAGGCCCCCTTTTAACGGTGCAGTGCAGGACAACGTACAACACAGACATTTATCTCAACAAATGTCGACTTCTGGTAGGGCTGTTATCTGCAAGTGCCATTCATTCACCTCCATTAGTATACATAGCATTTTAACTACTATATACACTATAAAGAAAATACAAGCAACAAAAAAATTTTTTTTTTTAAATCTGTCAACTATATACAGATGCATGTAGTCCCTTTAATGTGTTTACTGTTCCTATGTAGTTTGACTGGAAAAAGTTCATTTTTCTGTAAAAACAGAAAATGTTCATTTTTCTGTTCATACAGAAAAGGTTCATTTTTCTGTAAAAACAGAAAAACAGTTCATCAATTTTTATTTTCAGATGAAAATTTTAAAATGTTTTATAAAATCCAGTTTTTCAGCTAAGGTTTTCAATACCTTTATGAAAAGGACTGTTTTGCAGTAGGCCTGGTTTCTTTTTAATGTTTTAATAGTGGGATCTTATACTTTCATTTTTCAGAATAATTTAGACATGTGAGTTCCACTGATATGTCTCAAATTCTTTTCGAGGAGGTAGGCCATGGCTTTTCTGTTACCAGTAGAGAAAGGATGATAACTCTTTTTTGCCTCTTAGATGAAAGTTAGGTTTGTAGTGTGCTGAGCAACTATGACTACTATAGACAAAAATAATAAAGGTAGTACATAAAATCTCCTGGTTAAATCCTTCATGTCTTTTCAGACAGCTCACAGAAAGAAGCTAAGCTTCCAATATTCAGATTTTGCTCTGAATGGAGTGGAAAACATGACCTTTATTAAGTGTCAAAATCCTTTGTGTTCCTGTGAATATGCTTTTATGTTACATGTAGTGAACATCCAGTAACAGCCATGGTAAAGGGTAATGATTTTGTCTGGTTTGTACCTAGGTTCATTTTTGTGTGCTCATTTGGATTACAAATGTCGGAGTCTGCTGCTGCAAAAATGAAATTAATATGAATTACTGTATCTCTTTTCCTTGTTATATCCCATTCCTTTCCCTTGTCCTTAAGTAGGCATTTTTCACTTACAACTGTTTCATATTCACCATAATACTGTGTTAATTTTCTCTTTGCTGAAAGACAGATATGGAAAGGCTTTTTGGATGGTAGAACCGAGTAGTGGTGAGTTTTGCCAGGATCAAAATCTATGTAAAAATCAGTACCTTACATAATCAGCATACTGGAAGTATCACTTTATACCTCCAATACTGTTTTATACCTTTTTATAATTTACTATTTTACAGAAGATTCTATAGGGGTTTAGGGTAGAACAGGACCATAGACTTTGAATAGGTGTTTTGGGGTTTGGTTTGGTTTTTTGGGTGGAGTTGGGTTTTTGTTTGTTTGTTGTTTTATTTTTGCTTTGTTAAAAAAGATAATGCCTAGACAAAAATTGAGAACAGCCTCTTTGTGTGATTTCAGGGACTTCCATGTCTGACTCCCTAATATATTTTATGGTACATTGATAATAAAGCCCTGAATTAAGTTCTCATTAGTATTTTGTCCTTAGAAAAATCCATACACAATATGTACAACTGTAGTACATTGAACATAGCTATTTTTTTGAATTAAAAATATTTGTAGTATATATGATTTCAGGAGATAGTTCTTCATTGACCCTATCACCATTTTAGTCTCATACTGAACAACTCTTTCAATAGCAGCTTTTACAAACTGGCTGCAGATTGGTTTATGCTTTTGCCTGTTGATGTTGATCACAATAAAGTGAGAGATACAATTCTGAGTATCTATGCATTGTTTATTATGATTGGCATATTGTTTTGAAAGACTCCTGAAAGTGGGAGAAGGAGATATAGTTGAAGTTCAAAATATGTAAGGTTATTGCAGGAGGAAGGTTGGTAGGGTCAGTGGTTGCAAGGCCTCAGCCCAAGCTCTCAATATGGAAAGGCTAACAATATTCATTAGCCAGTGCTGGGATAACCAAACATCCTAAACACTGTCATTTCCCATGTAATGTGAAATGTAACCTGTATATAGGAAATAAACAGTCTATCATGTAACCTATATATAGGAAAGAGTCCCCCACATTTTCATGGAAAAGTGGCTGTGGCTCATGCAAAGTTTGTGCACAATGGACTCGCTGTACATCCAATATAGCCCCATGTGCATGGCTCTTCTCTCTCTGGCTATGGATGCCCCCAGCCATGGCTCTTTGCTCTGGCTATGGATGCCCCCAGCCATGGCTCTTTGCTCTGGCTATGGATGCCCCCAGCCATGGCTCTTTGCTCTGGCTATGGATGCCCCCAGCCATGGCTCTTTGCTCTGACTATGGATGCCCCCAGCCATGGCTCTTCTCTCTCTGACTATGGATGCCCCCAGCCATGGCTCTTTGCTCTGACTATGGATGCCCCCAGCCATGGCTCTTCTCTCTCTGACTATGGATGCCCCCAGCCATGGCTCTTCTCTCTCTGACTATGGATGCCTCCAGCCATGGCTCTTCTCTCTCTGGCTATGGATGCCCCCAGCCATGGCTCTTTGCTCTGACTATGGATGCCCCCAGCCATGGCTCTTTGCTCTGACTATGGATGCCCCCAGCCATGGCTCTTCTCTCTCTGGCTATGGATGCCCCCAGCCATGGCTCTTTGCTCTGACTATGGATGCCCCCAGCCATGGCTCTTTGCTCTGGCTATGGATGCCCCCAGCCATGGCTCTTTGCTCTGACTATGGATGCCCCCAGCCATGGCTCTTCTCTCTCTGACTATGGATGCCCCCAGCCATGGCTCTTTGCTCTGACTATGGATGCCCCCAGCCATGGCTCTTTGCTCTGACTATGGATGCCCCCAGCCATGGCTCTTTGCTCTGGCTATGGATGCCCCCAGCCATGGCTCTTTGCTCTGACTATGGATGCCCCCAGCCATGGCTCTTCTCTCTCTGACTATGGATGCCCCCAGCCATGGCTCTTTGCTCTGACTATGGATGCCCCCAGCCATGGCTCTTTGCTCTGACTATGGATGCCCCCAGCCATGGCTCTTTGCTCTGACTATGGATGCCTCCAGCCATGGCTCTTCTCTCTCTCACTATGGATGCCCCCAGCCATGGCTCTTCTCTCTCTGACTATGGATGCCCCCAGCCATGGCTCTTCTCTCTCTGACTATGGATGCCCCCAGCCATGGCTCTTTGCTCTGACTATGGATGCCCCCAGCCATGGCTCTTCTCTCTCTGACTATGGATGCCCCCAGCCATGGCTCTTCTCTCTCTGGCTATGGATGCCCCCAGCCATGGCTCTTCTCTCTCTGGCTATGGATGCCCCCAGCCATGGCTCTTTGCTCTGACTATGGATGCCCCCAGCCATGGCTCTTCTCTCTCTCACTATGGATGCCCCCAGCCATGGCTCTTTGCTCTGACTATGGATGCCCCCAGCCATGGCTCTTCTCTCTCTGACTATGGATGCCCCCAGCCATGGCTCTTCTCTCTCTGGCTATGGATGCCCCCAGCCATGGCTCTTTGCTCTGACTATGGATGCCCCCAGCCATGGCTCTTTGCTCTGACTGTGGATGCCCCCAGCCATGGCTCTTCTCTCTCTGACTATGGATGCCCCCAGCCATGGCTCTTTGCTCTGGCTGTGGATGCCCCCAGCCATGGCTCTTCTCTCTCTGGCTATGGATGCCCCCAGCCATGGCTCTTTGCTCTGGCTATGGATGCCCCCAGCCATGGCTCTTTGCTCTGACTATGGATGCCCCCAGCCATGGCTCTTCTCTCTCTGACTATGGATGCCCCCAGCCATGGCTCTTTGCTCTGGCTGTGGATGCCCCCAGCCATGGCTCTTCTCTCTCTGGCTATGGATGCCCCCAGCCATGGCTCTTTGCTCTGACTATGGATGCCCCCAGCCATGGCTCTTTGCTCTGACTATGGATGCCCCCAGCCCCAGTGCACTGCCTGGGGACTCCAAGATGCTTATGACAGCACTAAGTGCTTTCTGTTCTTCAAGTTAAGATTCTTGGTGATTTTTTCTCATTTCCATATTTTCCTAATTTTATTCTTTTCATATCAATAGGACATTTTTATAGTAGAATTACTGAGAGAAAATTTGGAATTATTGAGATAGTCCCCTGTGATTAGAGGAAAATGAGATTTTTGAAACATTAACTTTGCAGTATGCAGCATTCTATTTCTCTTTTACTGTTTTATGTCTTGCATAACAAAACTACCACCTCTTCATCTTGGCTTCTTTAGTTTAGAAAAATCAAAAATGTCAGGCTTGATCTTCTCTCTTTGTTGCTGGAGGATTACTTATTGAAGAGGAAAGCTGTCTCAAGAGATATGTATATTAATTTCAACCCCTTTAGAAACAGGGGTTGAACCTGTAGCATTTTAAATTCTTATTTTATTTATTTCAGATATCCATATAAGGATTAACTTTACTGGCTATGTTAGTACTAGATTATATGCACTTTGCATTTAAATGTTTGTATGCTCATTTATAATAGTGCTTTATTTTTAAAAAAGGCAACAATTAATATTCATAGAAACAGGTTATTTTTAAATTTAACCTTCGTTTTCTACGGAAGGTACACCTACAGCTCTCTTTCTACGATCCCAGCTTTTACCAGAGAAATGCAGAAATTGTCTTTTTTTTCTGCATATCATTCAGCACATTTCAGAAACTAAGAATAAATTTAGCCCGCACGTTTATTGTCTGTCATATTGCGTTCCTGTTGTGGCAACGTCTGGATGATTCAACTTACCTGTGATTAGCATTATCATAAAAATAACGAACTGGTCGTGCAAGTTGACCGAGTTTGAAGATGTCATCTTAACTTTCCTGTTCCTCCCATAGGTGTCCATGTCCGGTTGCGTGGCCAGGTGTAAGAGTGCCCTCTCCTGGGCGGAACAGGGCAACTTGCCTTGCTCGGGGCTGAGACGGATCCCTCTGTTGGGAAGCTTTCCTTTGTCCGGCCTTACCTGTAAAAGTATTTATGAAGAACTTGTAGGAGTTCTGTAGGCAGAAATGGCAAAACCAGTAGAACAGAAATTGTTCGGTGTTCAGGAAGAGAGAGGAGGTATTCACTCGAGATGCCTGCGCTTACCAAAATATGTTTTTTCATGTTGTTAGCAGGTGAAATGTATATGCATTAAAAGGCAATAAGGTTTCTAACTAAATATTAGAGTGATGTGAAGTCACTCAGGTTGAATTCATATGATGCAATTCATCTGAATTAGTGGAGTTGCATCAGACATCAATCTATAGCATAGCAAAAATTTCATTAAATAATGAATGGGCAGAATTTTTTTGTAGTTTAATAACACCCTATTGTCCTTCACTGGTTAAGGGCTGTTATTAGAAATTGGGAGGACACCCTGGACTTTTCATTAATTTGATATTGGTCTGCCTATATCTTCTAAATTAATGTTATATCTGAACATGA
Source organism: Molothrus aeneus (assembly GCF_037042795.1). NCBI lineage: Eukaryota > Metazoa > Chordata > Aves > Passeriformes > Icteridae > Molothrus > Molothrus aeneus. The sequence continues at coordinate 50,759,696 of NC_089649.1, forward strand.
TGTTTCTAGTAGGAAAACCTAGATACAAAAACACCCATAGTTTTTGAGTCTGTGAGCAAAATTACTGGGGTTTTAAGTTTCCACTTTTTTGTGGAGGAGTGATTTTCAACTGACAGTACATACACCTTGAGGTCCACAGGCCAATTCTCGTGGCTTCATGAAGAAACAAAAAAAAGAGGGGGGAGGAATTAGGTTCAGCTGTGAAATAGTTCTTGTAATTTTGCAGGAGCTCCCAAGTTGATTAATATTCTTAATGATCAGGCATCTACCTTGAAAATTTGGCAGTCAAAGACTGACAAGTTGATTACAGGGAAACAGAAGCACTTCTTATATAGTGTGCTCCTTTCTTCCTATTACAAAAAGAAGATAGCAGTCTTTCTGAGGATCCTTTCAAAATTAAAGTAAGCTGTGAATACAGAAATAAATTTCACAACCTAACATAGCTTTATTAGTAGTTTTATGAATATTAGAGTTATAAGGGAAGAGAGGATTTAACCAATCTTATAAAGAACTTAGTGACCATTGTATGTTGCTGGTATATTGTTGTCCACTCAAAAAACATTTACTACCTTGAGTGAAGAATTTGTACCATTTTAAGTATTTTGTGTTATCATCTATTAATGTAATAACTTATAGTATGTTATCAAATCTGTGTACCTTTATTTAATTAAATATTGTGATCTTTCGTTCACAGAAAGGTACAAAAGGGAGTTAGAGCTGCCTTAAAAGGCCAGCTGGACAGCTTTTCCTGGCCAACTGGACATTATCTTCTCCTCATGGTAGGATTTGTGACTGAATAACATTTGCTGCTATTTTAATGACTATAAGGGCTAAAATCAGATCCAGACTGATACTCAGTAAAGCCTCCATTTATAAAAGTCATCAGGACTGAAGTATATCTGACCTTTTAGCTAAAAGTTTAAATTTATTGTTCAGTGTAGTGGTAGCCAGGGAAGTGCCTAAATGCAGCAAGTAAGTAAGGGGGAAGATAAAATGGCATTGATATTTTGAAGCGATTGTTTGGGGGGTGGAGTTAGAGTCTCTCATTAGGAGATTTGAGTTTGGAATTAGAACTGGAGCAGCAAAAAATTGTGAAGCAGTAATTGAATGAATATGGGAATCCAGAATAAATGAAAAATAAACCTACTTTCTTTGGTAGTGGTATTTACTGCTAAAATATTTTCATATTCCTAACAATGTAGATAAGCTGAGTGCTGGGAAGCTCACTGTATAAAGAGGTTCAACTGCCAGCATATATATGTAAAAATTTGTGTCTCTGGGATGGTTCCACCTGGCTATCTGTATTTTCCTTTGAGCAGATAGGCAACACTTGTTCAGGGAGTTTATGTTGCAAACTGATCTGCATCACTACTGTGTCTTCTCAAGAGAAAAGGGTGAGAGTGGACACCTTTCCTCCTAATGTACATAATTTGAGACATAGAGCCATCAACACAGGCTGCAGAGTGTATTATGCTCCTGCAGGCAATAGTCTTAAGAATGGTTTTATGAGGTGGTCCCACCTCAAAAAAGTTTCCAGCTATAAGAGAATATGCATTAAAGATGTGTGAATAACCACAGTATAGTACAAGAATATGTGCAGTAAAATCAGAAAACTACTACAAGCCAAGCCACAGAGACAACAGACTCCACTATACTTTGCATAAAAATTGTTAAGAATTCTCTGTTTTGTAAAGCACAGGGCTTTTTAGGGATCCTGAAAGGTAGGGCTAATAGTAAAAAAGCAATCTGGAGCTCTTGAATTCAGTTGTTATTGCTTGATCCAGCAATTTTTGATTTTGAGGTTTTTCGAAAATTGTATCTAGAATTTGAATTTACTTTTATGATGGCCATTTTGCTAAACTACATGGGCACCATGTTATCATGTGCACCAAATCCACAACTGATGGAAGCCTTTTGGAACTGTCTACAACAAAAATTGACAAAAGAGTGAAGTTTGTCAGAGATCATCTAGAAAAAGCTCAGCTCTGACAGATGGGTAATTTATCAGGCTCTGTTGTTGTAGATACCATCCTAAAATAGCTGCATTTTGGAGACTAGAACAATTTTGTACTAGGAAAAAAACCCAAGTTTTTCTATTAATCTTACTACAATAGAATAATAATTTAGAATTAAAGCCTTAAGTCTAAATCACTAGTCAGTGTTTGTACCACAGTTCTGTAAAAAAGTTAATTGAATAGGATTGCAAATCATAGAAACCAGTAAGGATCAATTCAAGAATAGAAGCCAGGACAATCTGATCTTTGTTGTTTTCCTAACCTGATTGTCTTCAGTTTGTCCACATGGCTAGCAAGAACACTGCACCTGGCAATTTATTAGAGAACACTGAGGATAAAGTCAGGTTAAACAAACAAGGCTCAAATAGTGTCCTGTACTGAGTAATGTACAGTTTCCCTGAACACAGCAGATACAAGCCATTTTTCTGGTCTGTGGATTTCTGCCAGGCATGCAATGTTTCACAAAGCAGTATCTAGAAAATCCCTACTATTCTGTGTGTCTGTCTTTTCAGTAATAGCATATGCCTTTGTTTAGGTGGAAGATCTAGTTTAGATGTAAGGAGTTTCTTGTCTTGAACATTTTTCTCAAACAAAGGGTAGCAATTATAGCAGTTTCATTGAAGAATAATCCATCTCATAAAATTCCCTGTTACAGATTTCCCATCTTTCTGACAGTGCAAAAAGATCACATGGTGAATTGGAACAAGCTTTTAAAGGCAGTATTCTGGACTGTATCTTTGTTTCCCCAAACAGGGCTTAGTCGTACTGGGAAGTATTCAGTCATGCTGTATGATTGCCTCTTGATTTTGCAGATTCTAACCCTTAGTGATGCCTTGAGAAGGCTGACCTAGAACAGAGGCTAGATAGAGTTAAAGAATCAAGTAGGGATTTATTAAAAGCCTTAATGGATACACCTTGGGCAGTATGAGAGCCTGGCCAGGGCTACAGCCAAGATGAACCCAAAATTGTCACAAAAATGGATGACTGGTCACACGGTCTCTCACTTTTATAAGTTCTGGTCCATTTGCATATTAATTGTTAAATTGTTGGAGTTAATTGTTAAATTGGAGTTAATTGTTCAATTATAGCTTTAGGTTATGAAGTTCATCCCTCCTTATTTTCTCTCTTCAGTCCACCTTTGTTTATACTTTTTGGGCCTGGAACTGGTAACAGTTGTCCTTGGACAAGCTGGAAAAGGATTGTTTTGTCTACCTACCTTGTGAAGAGAACTTGCTAACACTTTACATGAAGCTCAGAGTTACACACTAAAGCAGCACAGAATCTGAAAAATACAGAAGCTAAAACTTAAGGCATCATTTGTCCTAGGAATATTGTAATATTACACTGTTGGTCCCTTCCCCAAACACAGAGCAGATATAAAAGGTATTAACTCTCCTAGCAGACTTATTTATAGGTGCCATACTATCCCTGTATCTTAATATCACTCATTCCAATTAATTTTAATCCCACAGAAATTGCAGTGAAAGTGCTTTGCAGGTATATCTACCCCTGGCTTCCCTCTTGAGTGGCATAATGTCACAGAATCACAGCAGGGACACGGTTGGAAGGGACCTCTTCAGATCATCTAGACCACCCTTTCTGCCAAAGCGAGGTCAGCCAGAGCAAGTTGCCTCGCCAGGACCATGTCCATTTGAATATCTCTATGGATATGAGATAGCACAGCCCTTCTGGGCAACCACTACCAATGTTCAGTTAGCATCAGAAAAAAGAAGTGTTAGCTCTTGTTTAGCTCTTGTCCTGTCACTGGGCACCATTGTGAAAGGACTGGCTACCTCAGTATTTTCTCTACAAAGGAGTTGGGCTTCTGCTATAATACAGCTTCAGCTTCCAATCTTTCCATCCTTTTTTTTTCAGTAATTATCTTCAGTTTTAGAGACATCTTTTCCTTTCCACTTCCTAGGTGCCAATTACTGAGGTAATCTGTGTCTAATGATTACCTCAGTAGCTTAACAAAAGGTAACCACAAGAACCCATTTAAACACCAAAAATGTAAATTCATACTTTCATACACCCAAAAGGTTTCCCTCAATCTGTGTGGTGTTTTTGCAAAATCTCTGAACTGTGAAGTATGAGTTGAATTGAATTATATAATGGTTTGGGTTGGAAAGTACCTTAAAGACCACCTACTTTCAACCCCCTGCCATGGGTGACACCTTCCACTAGACCAGGTCACTCAGGGCCCTATTCAACCTGGCCTTGAGTACTTCCATGGATGTGGCAGCCACAACTTCTCTGGACAACCTGTTCCAGTGCCTCACCACCCTCACAGTAAGAAATTTCATCCTAATAAACCCATTGTTAAAAGTCTCTCTAGACTTCTTGCACCCTTTTAGGTACTGGAAGGACACCATAAAGTCTCCCACAGCCTCAGCTCTCAGCTGCTCCTTACGGGAGAGGGGATCCATCCTTCTGATCATCTTTGTGGCTTTGCTGTGGGCTCATTCCAAGAGGTCCATGTCCTTCTTATGTTGTGGGACCCAAAGCTGGATACAGTACTCCAGGTGGGGTCTCACAGGAGCACAGTAGAGGGGATGAATCGTGTTCCTTGACCTACAGACCACGCTTTTGATGCAGCCCAGGATACAACTGGCTTTCTGGGCTGCAAGTGCACATTGCTGGATCATGTCCAGCCTCATCCACCAGCACTTCCAGGTCCTCCTCAGCAGGGCTGCTCTCAATCCATTCTCCTCCCAGCCTGTATTTGTCCTTGGGCTTGCCTTAACCCAGGTGCAGGACCTTGCACTTGGTCTTGTTGAACTTCACACAGACCCACCTCCCTCCAGTGTCTTGTTCGCACCACTCAGCTTGGTGTTGTCAACAAACTTGCTGAGGGTATGCTACAGAAGAATTCTTTTTTCCTGACCAGACAGTGTTGTCAAGTTCTGTAAAGTCAAATTTTCTTTCTTACACTAAACCACTTGTAGGGTTTACAGCTCCTCTTCAAAAGTGTGACATCCTACAGCAAACATCCAGCTGCATCATACCACATCGTCAAACAAAATTTGCTCAAAAGCAAATGTGCGCAAGTTAAAAACCTCACGTTATGTCTATAGGGATCTTGCCCAGTTGAGAGAGCAGTCATTTATTGTACACTTGTCAATACTCATGTTCTAATATCCAAAGTAAAAATCATGTTTGAATGTGCTACAGAAACCAGAGTATCACTTACTATGATCAGATTTTTTTTCAACAATGTGATTTAGTTCTCTGTAGTCCATACAGAGATGCTGCCACATTTTATGTGATAGAATACTGATCTTCAAGTGCTGACTGACAGAGTTATGCCTTTTGATACATCTCCTCAGTAACACATGAAATGTCTTCTCTTCTTGCCATATCTTTTTTATTAGTAAATAATGCCTTGGCTTTTTAATGGATAGTACTCTTAAATTTCAATCATATACCAAGTGCTTAATACTAACTGCAAACTGCATATATCAATTTCAGATCAGAGTAATTTTCAGTTCATGACCAGAAAATTTTAATTCATTGCTGCTTCTTAGTTATATCTAGTAAAGTGTTTTTAAAAATCCTTTAGGATCTTGTTTTCATGTTCTCTTCTCATTTCTGCACCTAGTATCAAATCTGCTTGCTTGCATTTTAGCTTATGGCTTGTCTATCAGATACTGCTTCTTCTACTAGGCATTCACTTGGAAATGAAGAGGGATTCATTTTTATTTCAAGTCTGTGAGAACTGTAACAGTTGAGGGCTCTGACTCATGTTCAGAGGCATTTTGAGACTAAATGCTGAAATGGCTCTGAACATAGAGGGTGACATGAGATGTGTTTTTCCCGAGTGGCAGCAGTTTTCAGATGAATATAGCAACGTTAGCTGCTGGTAAATTTATGGCTGCAGATAGCTTATGTGAACTACAGTTGCTTATGAAGCAGTTCACTCTGTTTCTCATCTTTTCTTTGCAAGAAAGCCACCACAGTTGAACAGCTACTATTATGATTTCTGTTCCAGAGGAAAAACAATTTTTTTAAGGTTATAGCAGTGTTGGTTCACTTAGACCACATTTTTAGAGGGGATTGGCCTAAGCTTTTGCAAAATAATGTTCCCAATACTGATTGGATAATTATCAATGAAATTTAGTGGACTATTAACTTATGTGGTTACTGAGAACATACTATTCTAATACTACAGAACCATTTCAGCCTAATTCAGATGGTGTATCTTTACCAGTGAGTGTTATCATTAACAATTTAGTGGCTCAGGACATAATCCTCTATTTTTAAATTGCTTTTTGCAAGACTGACCTTATAAGCATCCCAATTGGCCTGCTTGCATTTCATAGTTATTCTAAATTACTAATCATTATTCTAGTTAAGTGTAAAATAATCCTTGTCATCCCCTCAACTTCAGATTTGCTTCATCCATTTCATAGTTTGGAAAACTTCACTGGGCAGCTGTGGTCTGGCAGCATTGCAGCAATCCTTTGTGGTCATTTTCCCTAGACTGTGGCTAATTGATCCCAAAAGTCTGTGTTGGTGTGTTGATGCTTCAGGGGCTCAAACGATCCTCCATAGATCCTCTGACAATTTCACTGGAGTTTCTTGTTTCCACTGAGCCATATTTTTTCTGTGAGTTCTGACAATTGCAGTTGATTGTTTGTTAAGTTTAGATCTGCACATTGACAGAAAACCTGGCAGTATACATTTGGTTCAGTGGTGATTACATGAGCAAATATCAGTAAAATTAACATAAGTACACAATGTAGTCTCTGTGCCAGCCAATTCTCAGGCTTGCTGCCTAGTATCCCAAAGGGCTTTTCAATTCTCCAGAGCTTTGTGAGATGCCAGTCTAGCTGAATTCTAGGAATGCTTGCAGGCAACTTTTTTAAGGACTTGGCTTCTTTTTCCAAAATTGGATTTCCTTTTCCAAAAATCCCAGTGTTGCTGCCAAAAGGCCTCTCTTACCTTGATTCTACAAGGGTATTTAATAATCTTTTCCTTTCCGCTTCCTAGGTGCCAATTTCAGACCATTTTGCAGACCTCTTCCAAATGGCTCTTTGGTATCAAAATTTGCAGCAGAATTTCCTTAGAATAGCATTATCTCCTTATTATGAACTGCATACAAGAAAAGAGGGAGCAGACAGAAAAGGAGTTACATTAGGAGGATTTGTCCCATTTCTAGGTAATTTTTCAGATCTGATGAAACTGCATGAATTGCAGATGAACAATTTCCACTCCACAGAATACCTGGATGTCAGCAATACAATGCCTAGTGACATGACTTATGCAGCAAAGATGAAAATAACATCAGCAGAAAAAGAACTTGAGAATGGGAAAAGCAATGTTCTGGGGTGTCTGTAAACAAGCTCATTCATTATTTGGCAAGTTAGATCACCAACACAATTCCTAATTTACCATTGCCTACTGAGGTAGAAAAGTTGAAAGCTAGCACTGTGATGTGGAATGTGACACTTGCCTGTTGCTTTACAAAATGCCCAACCCACACTACTTTCAGATTATGGATGTAGAGAATGTATAGTAACTTTTGCTCAACTTCCACCCTCCTCCATTATAAAGGGTTTTGTTAAAAGGACTATTACCACCCTCTGCTCTTTAATCAGAGTTGTCTTCACAGTTTTAGCCTGGCAATGGGCAGCACAATTCTTTTAGTGTGCCAAAATCCGTAGATTCACAATTCTACCCCTGTTACTAGCTGATTTTGAATGCATCTCATGGCTTTGTTCCTAAAGTAGTCTACATCACTGTTTTCATCATAGTTTGACTGCCAGAATGGAAACTTCATAGAGTGAGTTGAAAATAGCCTCCATATCAGCATCTTGTTTTACAGCTGTATTGTGCACTAAATTTGTGAGTGTAAGGGGGAGCAGATGGCTGAAGTCTGGGAGTAGGAAGCTGAGATAGAATCAGTGCCTGCTATGCCTTGTTCATTTGCCCGTGGGAACCAGGAGGGCCAAATTCTGAGGGATGCTCTGGCAGAATGTTTTATTTAAAACACGCAGCTACTTTCTGCATACCTGTATGTTCTTGCTGATTTGAAAGCAATAAGCTTATACATTGTTTCTCTTGCTCCTGGTTCCTACTTTCTGTGGTTCCTGTTGCCTGCCCCTCTTCCTTGACAGTTCATCCTCTGAAGTTTCATACATGAGGATAACCCTTTCACAAATCCATCCTTCATTAGGCTCATCAGCTTCCCGTACTTCCAAACATGGGAATGGAAACATGTATGTTGAACAAAGAAAAATAATTGGGAAAAAATTGCTATTTTGCTGTCAAAAGGAAGTGCAAATAATGCAGGATACTGGAAAAATTCTCAGCTTTTACTGAAACCAGGTAAGTAAAACTATTTTCAGATATGCTGAGCTTTTCAGCATACAACATGGGGTGAAGAAATGAGAGTAGGGAGGGGTAGCTTTTATCTCACCCAGTGGGGCTGGTTGGCCAGCCAGGTAGTGCTTCTTGCACACCTCTTCAAGGCACAATTTCAAAACATTACCAGATATAATGCAAGTACCTGGATGGGGTGATGTGAGAAATAAGCCAGAAAGATATAATGCACTGAGGTCTGAGGAGGCTGCATTTGATTCAAAGTGAGGAAGACATCTGAGCTCTAGCTGTGCCACCATTGCATACTGCTTCCTAGTAGATCACTCAGTTGTCATCACTCTCAACTCATGCCTCTCCTATATAGACTCTTTGCAGGCTCATATTATTTCTGACAAGGCATCTCATGCTGCTGGTCAAGCTCACTTAGTCTTGCCCTTCCAGTTCTAGGATTGTTCAAAATCAGTTCTCCAAGAATGAATCACTGAGATTCTCTTATCAGTTTCAATGGTTCCTCCAAATATGCCTGATATCATTTTAGCAACTGCTGTTTGACCTTGTCCAAGAGCTGTTCGGCAAGAAAATAGAAGTGTTTGGCATTTCTGCCTCAGCTTGGCAGAAGGAACCCTCCTCTCTGCTACTGTGCTGTTGGCATTTCTCTCCTCTCTTGTTTGAATCAGGACTAATGGTAAGCTGTGTCTGGTTTGGGGATTTCAGGATCTCAGATCCATTTTCTAGAACAATGGCTAGCCCTGTGTATGAGGTATGGGAGACAGGCAAGACTGGTTAATGGTATTGAGAAGCTGCCTTTGCTTGTTTCAAGGCTGGCTTGTTCCTGGTGAAGGGTTAGGAGAATGGCTGAGGGAGAGCTGGAAAGAAGGATACAGCCAACAGTTGATTATTCTTCCTATGACTACCCTCTGACACCATTGTCTAGATTAGCTTAGTGTTTGGCCAGGACAGCCAAAGTAAACTTCAAGGCAAGCATACCTGGATATTGTCAATCTTCATAGTTCCTGTTGCAGTTCAAACTCCTGAACAGGCTGTAAAGAAACTTGTTCTCCCAGGAAATATTGAAGGGCTATAGTTTCATACTTCCAAATTAAAGGTAAGTTTTAGCATTCCTAGCACCGTACCAGAGTCTTAGTTCCCTGGATTGAGGTAAACAAGGTAAACCAGTTCTGCATAGTTTAGCTTTTTTGTGTGATGGCCTGGCTTTGTGTCAGTGCCTTGCCTCCCTTTTCAGTATTGCCACTGCTTAGTTGGGTGCTAAGACAAGAGAAAGGACTAAAACATGGGAAGGAAGAGGCAAGATCCACAGCAAGTCAGGACTGTGTGGCATTGCTACACAAAGGCAGCCTACCTCCTGACTCTCAGAAGTGGAATGGATATGTTCAGGGCCAGCTCTAACCAGGAAGAGTTGGTCTACCTGCATCTTTCAGAGAGAGGTGGCTCTGTGCACCAGTGATGGCTGGACATGCAAGGATGTCAACTGGCAGTGCATCCAAGACTTGGCAAACTAGCATAGGCTAGACAATCAAATTTAAGAAAAAACTTTCAGAAAAAAAGCTGTTGCCACTAAAGGAGGCTTGAAAACCCCATGACAACTGCAAATAGTAATGAGAACAGCCATGTGTGGGTCATATGAGACTATGCAACACTGGTCAGAGGTACCAACTTGAGAGCACTTGCAACTTCTATCCAACTCTCCTTTCTCACTCTGATTGCAGTACTGTCCTTGTTTCCCGGCTTGGAGGAGGTAAGCCAGCCTTGGAAATATTGGAGAACAAGATTTTCTTCCCTTTATAATCCCCACTGCATTATTGCGTGGTATCAGTGTCTCCAAGACAGGATATGGTCCATCTTTCTGTATTGGGAGTATGACACTCCCTTTCCTTGGCTGACTGAGAAGCCACAATCTGATTTTCCTTTCTAACTTCATTCACAGCATCTAAATACCTATTTTGATGGATGCTTTAACTGCTTAGAAGCCCGTGAGTCACGAGCTCCTGAACAGGCTTTAAATTTCAATATGAGAAACTGGCCTGTAAATTGCCTCGTACTTCGGTGGGGATGGCTGGGGCCAAGCGGCCGAAGTGCCCGTGTTTGTGCCGGGGGCGCGGAGCCCTGGCCGCGGGGGCTGTGGCGGAGCCCAGGCACACCTGGCCCTATAGCAGTCCTGTCCCCGCGTCCTCTCCGCGCTGACCTACCGAGCTTTATTTTATGGCCGCCGCGTTGTTGGGCACTGCGGCCCCCCGGCACGCCGCGCTGCCGCGGCCCCCAAGCCGGGCCCTGCCGGACAGCGCGGCCCGGGCCGCGGCCGCCCCTGCCCGCAGCAGGGCTCAGGCTCCCGTGCCGGGCGGAGGGCTGGGAGTGGGGGGCGGGACCGCGCGGCGCCGCCCCGGCCCCGCCGCCGCCGCCGGGAGCCGGCAGATCCGGGTCTCGTGGCGCGGGCTGACGTGTGAGCCGGCCCGAGCCGCGGGGCCGAGCCGCGGGGCCGCCCCTGCCCGCCCGGCCGCCCTGCCCCTGCCCCCGCCCCCCAGCCCTCCGCGACGGCGGCCGGAGAACGGTGAGCGGGGCCGCCGTGGCGGGGCCGGGGAGGGCGCGGGCTGGCGACGGCCGAGGGTTTGCGCGGACATCCCCGCCAGACCCTCCGGGACCGGGGAGTGGCGGCCGAGCCCCGGTGGGGGCTGCGGGGTAACTTCAAGCCTGTTGAAGTGCAGAAACGTCCCCGCCGCTGGGCGCTTCGCCGGGTGCCGGGGAAGGTAAACACCGGGAGAGCCGGAGCCTCTCCACTCGGTGTCAGGCAGCTCTCCTTCTTTTCCAAACCAGAGAAACGTCGGCTTGTCTTCTTATCAGCTGGTCGGATTGTGGTTTTTCTGGTTATTGGGGATTTTAATACGAAGTGGCACTCTTCTGTCGGTTTTCTTTTTGTCCTTAAAGGATCGCAGTCTGATACTTTGAGCCAAAGAGGTTTAGGTTTCTCTCTTTAAAGAAGCTGGCAGTGACGTGCAGCCACCAGGATGTGTGCTACCAGGCTGCTCCCTGCTTTACGAACAGGGTGCAGCTGAAGTGGGAGAGAAGAAACAATGTCATGTGAAAGATAATGTCGGGAATAGGACAGTATCACACTGCTGTTAATTTATTAAAGATAGGGTTCCTGTCAGGAGCTCTTCATGTATGCTCGAATATGTGATTCCTAGAGAATCAGTGAAGAAGGGGTATATTGGCCTTGGAGAGCACAAGATCTGGTTATTTCTCTGCTGCTGCCACTGTGCTGGGTTCCCCTGTCTTGCTGTCTTGCCCTGCAGCTCAACTGCTGCCTTCCACGGCAGTTCTGAGGCCTTGGCTAACCTACGTGAATGTGCTGCAAGACATACATCAAAAACTTTGGTTTCCTGACAAACACCTGTTTGCCTTGTCAAGTGTCTTCAAGTTTGCCTTTTAGATTGTAGACTGTTTGTGTTTTAATACTGTCTGAACATCCAGATCTATGCAGATAAGTCTTGAAAACCAATTCCCGTTTTTGGAGGCAGGGACATCTAACATTTGGGTCTTAACAGCATTTTGCGTTAATGTTGTTAGTGTGCCTGCTGGGGAAGGTGTGTATCTTTAGTGAGTGTTAATGGATTATATATTAGAAGTCTTTAAATGCTTAGCTATTAGTGTGCTATCCACCTTTACTCATTCATTTTACATTCCAAAAACAGACATAAGTTCAAAAAAATCAGAAGTGTGGGAGATCAGTTTTACTTTTTTATCTCCTCCTATATCCTTGATAATTTCATCCAATTCCTGTGACTCAATGAGATGAAAGAAATCAGTCTTTGATTTTAAAAAGTGACCCTGTCACTGATAGTGAGGCTTGAAATGGTAGAAGCAGTTTGCAAAATGAAATTAATTGTAATGTTAGCAGTCATTAGTTGATTCACTTCTAACCACTGTTCTTTCCCCTGCCACTGTGGTGGGTGAGTCCAACATCTTTGTTTCTTTTTGCCCATTGTAAAAGACAAGATTTACAATGTTTGCCTAACTCTTGAGTGGTACAGAGTTCTGTACTTTAAGTAATTTAAGATTGTTTTGCATAAGGAGCTAAGTAAGGGCAAAGTTATACAGGATGTGTTAGTGGTAGTTCCACACTGTGTTGTTGCATGTGCTTCTCGGGCCAGCAGGGACATCCCTGACCCACTGGGGACCAAAAGCCCTGGTCTGCTGTAGAACTGAGATGATGCTAGGAGCAGTTTCGTAGCTCTGGGTGGATCTTTTTTTATCCTAGTTGGATACTATTTTGCTGACTATAGAAATAAATATAATTGACAAGGTTCTATGATATTCTTCATATTGTGCACACTGTGATAGTTTTGCAACACCTTACATAAACCACAATCAAGTCCATTAAGTTCCAAACTGCATGGTCCAGTTACATGAGCAATATTCTGCAGTCCATGTTCTTTTATTCTAAGGGAAAAATGAGAATAATACAATTGTTATTAAAGAAATATTTTACATTTAAAACAATTCATTGTGTTTCAATAATTTTTAAACTATTTTACCTGCTTTCAAGAAGTTGGTATTTAGTTTTGGAGAAAGTTAGTTTCTAACTGACTTCTGGTTTTGTTATTAACTTCTCATTTCCTACTTTCATATATTTAAACTTCAGAATAAGTGGTGTGTGGATGTTATTTGCATAACAAATGTGTAATAAAACTATGTTTGTACATTTAGAATTTTCCCTCCTAGGTATTATGGGTACTTGACATACATTCTTAAAGACCAAGTTTTGTCTCTGCTGAGGTTTGTCATACCAGAATTTGACCTTACAACATCATGAGACTTCACAGGCCAGTACAATGAAAGTTAGCAAGATCTTCTCTTCTTATAAATGCATCTGAATGGCAAACGTCAGTGTCCTGACAATACCAAGTATCAAATTCTTACTCTCTATGTTTTGAACATTTATCAGATTCCTCATCATAACAAATATGAAAAAGTTTTGGCAGATGGATTTATGCATGTACAGCCTGTTGTCATCTGGCCATTTTCTGTTTGGGACACAGCACAGAGAGCCTGTGACCCTACTTTGCCTACATGCTGTTACACACTCTGCATGTTTGCATTTACATACCTAGAAATTAACTTGATGTTAAACACTTTCTGTCTTAACTCTCTGGGTTAGAGATTCAATTTATGAATGCATACAGGTCGATCTAATTGTTAATGAGGCAGCTTATTCTGCAAAATGCTAATACTTCTTGGAAAATCCAAGTACTCCCAAACCCTCTGTACAGTGGAAGTGAAGAAAACTTTCTAAAGCTCTGTCACAGAGCTGAATCTTGCAGTCCTTGTACAGGTAAAAAGAAAGAGGAATTATTTTCCCAGAAGAGCTCATTCAGCTTGTATGCCTTGACACATCAGCATCTAGCATCCCTAGTTCCCAATGAGCCTCATTTGAAGTAAGACTCCTTAGCTCCTCATTATTAAGGAGCAGTCAGGGATAGGAGAAGGATCAGTGTGTGTTAGCTGTGTTAGTCTTACTGTGCTGACAGAACAGTGGTTCTGCTGGCAGTAAGAGAAGAAATATGGTCCTTTCCTCTTCCCTATTCCCACTACCTATTCCACACTGCTGGCTGAGGCTGGGGCAAGAAAAAGGTCCCTTAGTGATGATTGATGGGGCTTTTCATGAAAAATTGGAAGATGCTTAGGGGAGCAGCCCTTGGCATGATTGAGTGATTGTGCATTTGCATTGTTGTTAATTGAACAGATATGCTTCAGAAGCTTTTGTTTAAGTGTCTAACTGGTATTTTTATAGATAATTGAACAAATTAGTCCCATTTGGGTGGGAACAGATTGAATTACATTTGATAAAAGTTTTCCTCATTAAGATTGCTTCTGATTCTTCTGCAGCTTTGCATGCATTAAAAAGCATGGCTTTCTGGAACTAAATATAGTTTCATTCTTACTTTATAAAGCTTCTAAACAAATGTCAGATCCAAACCACCAAGCGCTCCTCAGAAAGAAAATATTTTTATCAGAAAAAAACCCAGAAAAGCTGGACAAAAATGTAGCAGCAACCATTTACATTATATAAGCAGCTGCAATGCTCATTTGCTTTATTTGTTGAATCTTTGTCAAATACAGACCTCTAGTATTAGAGCTTTGGTCTTTTTTCTTCGTATGTTCGTATATTTCCCATTAGTTAATCATAAAATCTTTATTTTTAGCAGGGAAATATTTTTAGACAACTTGATAAAATAATTTATGGTTTTTTTCACACATTAAAAAGTTATTTAGGAAAAAAAACCAGCTGTCTGAATGAAATTACATGAAGGTGTGAAGAAAAGTTGGGGTTAGCTCTTCAAGCAGTTGAACTAAATCAAGTGTGAAAGCAAGCTTCCTGGTGTGAGCAACCTTACTTTAACAAGGATTCCAGTGCAAGTGATTACAGTGTTGTTAGGGGTTCCTCACCCTGGTATCTAGATGAGACTGATCCAATAGGACCCATAATTAAGAACCCCTATTTGAAAATACTAGGTAAACATTTTATCAGAGAGCTCTGTGAAATGTAGAAATATTCTTATGATATTATATTTCTTATATAAAAGAGACATTTTTGAGCCATGGAGATTGTCAGATGGTTTAGCTTCAAATTAGTATGTAGAACAAAAGTCTCTAAAGATGAAAAATACATTATTTTCTGTATGAAAATGGTGGAGCAAAAGGTAAGATGTGTGTTGTGAACTGATCCTGATCTTGTGAAACAGAACTCTAGATTTTTGTTGTGCAAATTAATATAATGGATTTTAAAATCTGTTGCTAGAAGGTGCAGGGGAGTGTTGTGTAATTTGCATAACACTTTCCTTTTGATAATCTAAACTAGTCTGTGAGTCTGCTGAATTAGATGGATGATATTCTCTGGTAAAAACTGGGTCATCTGGTAGCTAAACATATGTAAATAACCAAGTCTAGAAATCCTGTTAATTGCTATGGGTTCCCTCTGGTAAAAATACTGATTTGAAAAACTCTAATTGATAAGCTTCAAATTGTTTACTGCAGGTAAAAAAAACCAGCTGATTCAACTTCCATTGAAGTTGAAGACAGGCACCAGCTAGCTTCAGATAAAATTTGATCTGGCCTAAAGGGGTTAGGAGTAGGGCTGCCAGGGAATAGAGCTTCTTTCATCTGAAAATTGAAAATCCTGCTATCTTTCTCAGCATGCTGCTACCCTGTTAAATCTGTTTGCTCAGTGGCAAGTTATTAGAAACATATGTCATCCCTGGAGAAAAAAATAATGAAAGTATTCCAAAGAATTTCAGTATAATTTTGTGTTTGTATGAGATCAGAGTGACATTAAGGAATAGTGTATTTTTATAGTTTTAAGGATTTAGTAAGGTATTTTTTAATGCAAGCAATTGTACTCTTAATATGATAGTATAAAAAAGCTTCATAGCTCATGGTAGGGCTACATTTGCTGCCTCAATATGGCGGAAAAAGTTTCATTTTTATTTATTTTGAAACGGTATGTTTTTTTGTAGAGGACTGAATAAGAGACTTTTTTCATGTTTAATTTTGCAAAGAAACAAAATGTCTAAAAATTTCTGAATGATGAACACTTATAAAAGAATCATTTGAAATAATGAATTACTGCAGGCCACCTGAGCTGCAGTAGCTACCTGGCTACTCGTGGTTAGCTCTGGTGTGTTTCAGCATAACCTTTTCCTTTTACCGACTGAGGAAAGTGGTGTTCCAACGGCCAAAACCAGCACAATAGGTTATATAGTTTCTTATGGAAGCCTACTCTTCTAATACTTTTAAAAGTAAATTATTAGTTTTGTACTATGAAGCCCAAAAGTTAAGCCCAAAGCATCTCTCAGATGGGGTAATAAACAGGAAAGTCTGATTCCCTGTTCTGCTTCCATGGGGGGCTAGTATAAGATCCTCACCTCTGCAGTTCTCCATCTGCAAGGGTGCTCTTTATTCTTGCTTCCCTGCAAAACCAGGTCTGTCCCCTGGAAGGTGTGCTCCTGTTCCCTGTGTAAGTGCTGTCTCTCCCCTGGAAGGTGTGCTCCTGTTCCCTGTGTAAGTGCTGTCTATCTCCTGGAAGGTGTGCTCCTCTTCCCTGTGTAAGTGCTGTCTGTCCCCTGGAAGGTGTGCTCCTGTTCCCTGTGTAAGTGCTGTCTGTCATCTGGAAGGTGTGCTCCTGTTCCCTGTGTAAGTGCTGTCCATCCTCTGGAAGGTGTGCTCCTGTTCCCTGTGTAAGTGCTGTCTGTCCCCTGGAAGGTGTGCTCCTGTTCCCTGTGTAAGTGCTGTCTATCTCCTGGAAGGTGTGCTCCTGTTCCCTGTGTAATTGCTGTCTATCTCCTGGAAGGTGTGCTCCTGTTCCCTGTGCTCCTGTTCCCTTGCTCAGAATCTGGCCTCCCAAAGCAGCCTTTGGCCTGCTTGGCCCTGCTTGGCCTGGCACAGCATGGGTGTCCTTGCAGGGCTGGTGCAGAAGTGCTGCCAGCAGGGTTTTCAGGATTAATATGTGTTGCTTCCTGCAGCAGTGCATCACTCATACAGCTGCAGGAGTGCTGAATTTGGGAGATTGGCACTTGTTTGGGAATGGGGGGAGGAATGTCAGCAAGCAGTGAGGCAGTCTGTAATGCTGGAGACACTAACCAAAACCTGAGCTAATATGCCCAGGTTTTCTACTTAGTATTGAGGTGGAAGGACGATGAAAGTCAATAAGAGTTCTTGCCTTACTGAAAACCACGGGAGAGGGCTCCCAGTTTGCTCTGTAAACTGGTTGAAATATGTGTTAGTAATTTTACAGAGGATAGCTCACATTTTTGCATTAACATGTGAAATAAAATTATTAATAGCCATTAGTTACTCAGCACAATAGGAATAACTTTGTTGTCCTAGACCACTGTCAGTCTCCTACACTAGAAGAGGCTGAAGCATTTACTTATCAGAAAGAGGGTATTATTTTTGGACAATACTGTGTCACTGACATCTTCTCTTAATTGGTTTTCATATTCTGAGAGCTTTCTTTCAGAAAAATGTCATCATTTTAACAAAAGGATGACCAAAGCTGACAGCTGGAGTTTGGTAATAACATTCTGTATCAAATATCATTAAATGAATTCTAAAATAGCTGGACTGCTTTTTTGGTCCATGATTGTATGTACATAATTAGCTCCTTTTCAAGTGTTGCCCAGAGGAAATGTTGAGCCACCTGCATGGGAATAAGTAAATAGCTTTTTTAAATCTTGGTAGATCTTATTTAGCTCCCTTAGGGAGTTCAGTTTTGGTCACTGACATCAGCCTTACTGCCTTTAAAGCCTGAAATCTTTTGTCCTGACATACTGGGGTCTGACCAGGAAAGAGAAGGGGGCAAACAGTACAGGAACAGTGAGGAGTTTCAGTGAGTGGGTTCTTGTCCTCTGAGAGTTGTACTTGACACTGACAAGACTTAACTATGCTGAAAGAAGCATCTGTATAATCTGTATTTCCCTGATATGCCATTCTGTGTTGAACGGATGCATCTCAGCATACCTGTGACCTCGGTTAGCCCAGCCCAAAAATAGTAAGCTTCCTGCCAGGTTCTTATTAGAACCTGCCACTCTTTGAAGGGGTGTGAACTTTTTCACATACTTCAGTTTGAGAAGGGTGGTGATGCTTGGCTATGAAAGGGCTTTGACCATAATTTTAAGTAGTTGAAGTTTTTATGCTCTGATTCCTGCTTCATTGCTCTAGGTGCTAGCACTGTTGTTGGCAGATGGGCTCAGAAGAATATTCTGCCCCACACAGAGCAGCTCCAAATGTCCACTTCAGGGTGAAAGTGTTAGCAACCCAGCAATGCTCAGAATATCGTGGTGGTAACACAGTGAAGACAAGGGATGTATCTAGAAGTCCTGTAAGACCACCAGGAAAATACCTCAGACTTTTACCAGTTACTTGTCAGCTTCAAGTCTGTCCCTGCTCAAAAGCTCCTTCCCTGATTTCAGATGTCACTGTAGTATCCTTCAGTGGCTGGCCCAGCATTTCTTAGTTTCTTTGCCTTTGTCCTATTTTTAAGTTGTTTTGTATTATGTTTGCATCTTTAAGAAACATCAGATGAATGACACTGGAAAATGAATTCATTGTTTACTTAGGAGGTGATTTGTGGGACAGTAGCAAAGTTACCCAACTAGTATGCCTTGAGCAGGATGTGGCTGGGTGAGCATTTCTCTTGTGGAGCTCCTGCTGGGGTCTCGAGCTCCTACTTGACCAGTGTGAGTCAACTTGGTTGAATCCAGCAAGAACTCCCCCAGCGGCCTCCATCTGTGTGTATGGGTAAGCACTGACTTTTCCATGGGGAATGGAACTGGCTTAGCTCAATCTGCATTGAAGAGTTCATCTTAGATCTTGTTAATTATCCTGAGAAAAGTTGTAAAAAAATACTTGCCAATTCATTAGGCTACAGCTGGAAGTCCAGGGAGACCTGCTGATGCTTTCAAGTACAAACCCAGCTGCTCTCCCCCCACCCCCTGGAATTATAAGGAGAGTGGAGATGGTTGCTTTACACCATGAAAGTGTTGCTGTGCCTAGGAACCCACTTTGGAATCAGCCATCAAAATCATTGCAGTTCTTTTCCCTAAAAAAGTTAAATGGGTGATCTGAACTGGTACAATTAGTTGAAGAAAGCTGTAATTGGAGCCATGTTTTACTGTGGCAGCTCTCCTTCTGGCAGGACCCACATCCATATCTGGCTGGTTTGCTTTTGCTGCTCAGTTAGCCAGTTGTTTTTTTGGGGTTTTTTTGTCCTGAAAATTCAGTTTTATGCCCAGGAGGAGGCCTGTTAGAAAAAGATCATCAGTAGCTCTCTAGAGATCTGTGGTCATGCAGAGCTACTAGATCCTGGTGCACTAAATCTGATGAGAGTCATAGTATTTATTCCAGTAAAAATAGGGTGCAGCTGTAAGTGTGAAAGAGATGAGCGAGAGCTTCTCTTGGGTTATTAATAAAAGGGATTAAAAATCAACATTATGAAAAAGCCAAGTATAATGTTGCCATGTTTCAGACTTTAGTTCTATGAGGGAATATTTACTTGAACTATCTAAATTACAGTAATAGAGCAGAAGATATCCTTGGAATGTTTTAATTAGTATCGATTTGTATACAAGATTTTTCTTTGCAGAAGTTATTTTTAGCCTTGTTTGAACAGAGGAAGTTGCTTTGTAAAGGAAGTTTTCCTAGAAAATGTCAAGCTTATTTTTGCTAATTTTATAACCCCAACAATTTAAAACATTTTTATAAAAAATGAAGACCACCTCCACTGGTTACTTATACCAGGCCCTTGGCTTCTGGATTGATTTTGATTTAGTGTGGTGTCTTTGTCTTTATTGCGGGTTCTATTGCCTTAGAGTCATGCCCCTGTTAACTTCAAACAGAATAGCATTTCTTTATTTCAAAGTACTGCTTATTTTTCTCTTTAGTTTTTTCCCTATTCTCATAGTTCCTTCTATGAAGTTTCTTCCCTATTCAACTAGTAATGCTTTTGTTTCCTTGTGCTGTCCTGTAGTTTTGTTTAGTTTGCCTTCCTTTGCTTTTTTAATGTCTCGGCTACCATTTTTGCCTTGTTCCTCCTCTATACTGCTCTGGTGATAGATAGGAAATGTGTTGCATTTCTGGTAGTAGCAATTGAACTAGAAATTTTACAAAGCTATGTGCTGGTGAAATCAGCCAGTCCTATGTACACATACATTGTGTGACTTTTTAAAGAGAAAACCCCAAAATCCATGCATATTGTTTCCCCCCCTCTCTGCTACAATCTGGTCTGAAGAAACACATGCTGCAGAAATCAGTGGATAAAATTCCCTGCCCTGTCTTACTCAGGAAGTTTAGCTGTACAACTGAAATAATGGGAAGTTAAATAATAGGCTAGTGATTTGGATGTAGGTAGTTCATCAGAAGAGTAACAAAACACTCGGATTCTGTGGGAGGGTGGGATGTGCATGAAGTACAAATACTACAAAAGATGGTAATCAACAGGAAAATGCATTATATAAGAAATATATATAGAAAAATATACAGAAAATTCTGAGTTTGTCTGGGATTCACTGTTTTGGAATATTTTGGCTTCCCTTGGTTGGTCACTAGTAAACAGTGTTGCCCTACTACATATACCTTTATCTGTTATTTTACTGTACAACTAACAGATGTTGAATTGGACTCTGTATGACTAGGCAGGTTCAGTGGGTCCACTCCCTAGAAGAGTCAGGATTAGACATGGATTTTGGAGCAACCAGTTGTACCCAGAGACATTTTGAAATGCCCAGTAACAAGTCAGCTGGGGTCCCAGTTACCCCCTGAGTGCTCACAGTACCTAGGGGGGCAGAATGGCCAAGGAGGAGAAGAGATTCCTATAAAAGCAGTGACCAGGAGTTTTAGGAGGAACTTATCACACCAGTCTCTTCCTGCTTGAAGCAAATTTTCACTCCCTGAGTTAATGGGTACTGTGGTCACACAGTCCCAGTGCCTGGTAGTTTCTCTGGGACAGGACTTGATGTGCAGGAATGCAAGGGTGTTATGTCATCTTATATGAGGCCAATGTACAGGATGTTTTAGATTCTAGAAGAAAATATTTGGAGGTGGGAAAGATTATACAAAAGAACCAAACTTGGAGCATGCTGTGAATAGAAGAATTACAAAAAGAGTCAGGTATTGTGAGAAGACATGGATACTAGTATGGCTTAGATGCAGGTGGAAAGGCAAGGGAACACATAATTTTTAAGGAAACATGTATACTTTATAAGATAATGGATGAGTACAAGAGAGAGGGTTTCTGCCTCAGACAGTAAGATAAAAATGAGCATTTTGTCTTTGGGCCAGTGAATCATTCATGCTCTGTGTATGGCTTTTGCTATTGTAGCCCTTTATAATTTTTCAGAATGCCTGCAAGAGGCAGAGCAATTAATTTGCTTTTTTTCTGTAATTTTATTTTAAATTTGATATCAATTTTCATTTGTTCTGCCACACTTCTCCCAAACTGAACTCAAAAGTAAAATTAACTTGATGGCTTCTTAGAGGTATTTGACAATTGTATTCCAAGTTATTGCAGTTGGCTGAAAAACAGTAGCAAGGATCTGAATAGGATTTTTGTTTCTCTTTAAAGTAATGTGGCAAGATTATATTATTTGCCTGTTGTGCTATGAGGTATTTTTGCTCCCAAGGATTTCTTACCTTCTGTCTTCAGGAAAATAGTAACACAGTGAAAATAGTTCTTAGCAGGGGAATCTTCAGTCATTGTATTTATCATGTTTGTGATAGTCTACATTTTAAGTGCCTGGATCCAGGAGAGAAAAGAATTGATGAATTTAATGTTTTGATCTGAAGATGCCTGGTTTAGTCCATGATAAATCTGTAGTTACTCTGATCTATGTATCATATAAAGTTACTGTTTCTTCAAATACTGGTGTGATAAATACTTTTAGACAGTCTTTTATACCAAGGAGTAGAGATGATCAGTGTGTACACTTTGACCATCTTGCTAATTAGCATCATTTTAGAATCACATTGGAGGGCATCTAGCACGTGGAAAATGCACAAACATTCTTGTTTGCCTTCACAGTAGAAAGGAATCCAGTTTTGTAATTATTACAGTGGAGCAAGGCAGAGCATAATTTGTGTCTTCCAGAGCTCACCAGCTGCATGCTATTTACTCAGGAGAATAGGGAAATAATGTATAGTCATTGCAATAATTCAAAATACAGAACAATTTCTAGGGACAACCCTCCCCCAAGCCAGATTGTAGCCATAAAGATTGTGGGTTTGATAGTAGGATGTATAAAATATAACACACTGCTGTAGGGCTGGGAGTAGGGAAGATAATAAAAGAAACAATTTACAATAGTTACTATAACTGAGAATGCTATTTTTTAAATCATGAGAGACTAGAAATATTTTCCATATGGCTTCACTGGCTGCAATTTCAAATAGATACTCAAGTCAAAAAGTAGTGGGGGGCTTTTATTTCTGACTTAAATCATCAGAGACCATCCTCCACTTTACTCCTGAATTGTAGTAATTCAAATTCTGACCACAGTGCTTTAATTTCAGCAGTTCTGTCTATGATTACCTCTGTGGGCCTCTTTACACTGGAATGGTCATATTGACTCTCTGATGGTACATCATATTTGCTAGTGTTTACTGATTTTCTCCTTTATTATGCTCTCTATCACTTTGCTAGTTTGGAGGCCATAATAGATATCTTCTCAGCTGCTATCATAGAGAGCTTTGGCATATTTACTGACCATGTCTTCCAGCTGTTTGTAAATGCTGTGATTTAAATGTTGTGCTAGCAGTAATATGGCCAATCCAAAAAATGGTAATTTTGAGTTGTGTAAAAGACACTGCCAGTCAGAGGAATTGCAGGTATTTTCCATCATAGCCTTGACCAATTGCTGTGATCCTACCAGCTGATACAAACCAGCTCTGTCAACTCCAAGGAAAACAAGGTGATGATAAACAGAAAAACATACTGGAAATAATAAGTAAAGGAAAGCTACAAGCATTTTATTTCTTTCTCCAAGTCAGGAGGAAAGGAATAGAGCACATACTCCCATTTTCTGTGGTAGATTGTGTGTAGAAGGACTGTATTTGCAAAAGGTGGAGAGCTTGTGTGACTCACAGCAAAGAGGTCAGAGCTGAGCAGAACAAGTTAGCTGCTGACGTGAGATCTGACAATTGCAAGTACCGGGAGGCAGGCAGGAAGCACGCTGCAGTTCTGGAACAGGACTTTGATGCAAACAGGCTGCCTAAGGAGCCAAGAAATCCTGCTTTGTGCTGTATAAAAATACTAGTCTCTTATTCTTAGACAGGGTCACAAAATGCTAATAAAGCTTAAGATCTGATTACAGAGCTTGGTACTTTATGCATTTGAGGTGTGGTACAAATAACAGTTAATTCAAGAATATTTTAAAGAGAAATAAAGACATGAGAGTGTCATTTTGCACATGAAAATCATCTTGTAGTATAGTGTTTCTCTCTTCTTTGTAATTGGGCAGACATATAAGATCTCCGTTTCCTTCAGTTCCATCAAAAATAATTGCATAAAGGGGAATTATTTACCTGGATTTTAAGCATATTAAACTAACCCAATTTTAGCATCTTTATTTTAGGGGAAAACCTAGTGCTAGTCCCAAAATATATTGGTTCTGCTATTCCCAAAATATATTGGTTCTTTGCCAATGAAAGAGTTTGTTGTTATAGGCTTGGAGGGAAGAAAGGATGATTCGTTTCAGCATCATGTGAAGGTGGGAAAGCTTTAAAGAGATCTTTTGTTCAAAGTTTGGATGGCATTTTACTTGGTGATGTGTCTTGTGCTTTCTTTAGGTATCACTGAGGTAATTTGTCATGTACAGGTGCCTTGGGGTAAATTCCTTTTAGTTCACCTCCGCTTAAATTTATGATGTTGTATGACAGATTAACTTTTCCCGTTTATTGTCTAATTTTTTTCTCTTATGTGCTCTAGAGAGAATGTTATCCTGGTCTTATCAGTGGTGACTCTTACTTGGTGTTTGTTTTTTGTTCAGTCCCCTTTAATATAAACACTTGTCTGTTAATTTCTGTGACATTATTATGTGTTACTGACCCCTAAATTATTTCAAGTTACAATTAAATACTTTTCTGCAACTTGTTCATCTCTTGTTCAAATACCTTCTTGTGGATGTCAGTGTTATATCCTATTTTTCACTGTTTAGTAATCAGTGCTTTTATCTGTTCCTTATCCTAAGATTGTTTTAGAAATGCTCCTGTGCTTGGTGTGGTACTCAGGGAGACTGTGTAGTTAAAGAATTTCTTCTATTGCTATCATGGGGTTCTAGTGGTTCTGAAATAATTTCATGTAAGTTAGTGTAGTAGCCTTACCATAATTATTTAAAATAGTTAATAGATCAGATGATCTCCTATGTATTGGAGGCCATTATATCTGAACTTGGGTGCTTCTGTACTTTACTCAGTAACCTGTATTTTACTGAAGCATATCTGAATGCAGTGAGGGGTGGGAAATCCCATTGCTTCTTGGGCAGTTTGTTGCACTGATCAGCTTCTATGATGGTAAAAATGTATGCCTTGCTTTTCTTTTCAGTCTGGTTAATTACAGCTTCCAATTACTGGTCCTTGATTACCTCTTCATTGAAAAATTCAATACTTGGGCCTGGTTTTCTTTTCAAAGGGACTTGTGGGCTACATAATCAAGTTATCTTCTTACTACATAGCCAGAGTATGCTTTCTTAGAGGCCAAAAGAATTTCCTCCATCACTTCAACTTTTTTTCCTTTTTCAGTTTTCATTTTAAGTGGATACCCTAACAGATTAAGGACCTTGATGTTCAAACTCCATAATTAAGACAGATATCTCTCAGTTTCTTTTACTCTCTGGTCTCTCCAGCATGGTAAAGATTTATTCAGAAGAATAGTCGGCATTAACAAAGGAAGGACTTCTGAAATGCATTTGCATTTTTCTCCCCCCAAGAGGGTAGAACTGTAGCAGTGTTACATTCTGTTGAATGAAGATGTCTTACAGACATATAGCTTATGCCTCTTCCTACTAGTGAGACTGAAACATTAAAATGCTCATTTGTGATAGAGGCTGTTAGTTTTTATAGTCAATGTCTGCAGAACACGTCTGTTGATTCAGCACACCCTTATCAAATGGCTGGTACCTTCATAAAGTATCTGTTTTAGGAATTGAGAGATTGTATCTGCTCTGCACTGCTGTGTTTGTCTTTTTTGCAAGCTTGCCAGTTGTGTCACATCAGAGCCTGAGTGCATGCAACACTTAAGACATTCTGAATACAGCTTTATGGGTGGCAAGTGAAAAATTTTTCTTAAGTATGGTTTTGCAGAACTACCTGCATATCCTGAGTCCTCATTTGAGAGAAATCAATCCCAGATTCGACCACAAGGGTAGAAATGCCTTGCAGTCTGCTGCATGGTTTGACCCTCAATTAAGTCACTGAAAAGTTATTGGTAAATAGTAAACATACATTTGAACATTCCTGACATGTCTGGTATAAGTGGTTTTAGCAGATGAATAATCTAGAATTGATTTCCTACCATGTCCATTACAGCTTCTTTGAACATTCTCTATTGCTAAGTGATTAACCTACTTCTTTGATCTAAAATTAGTGTGCATAACTCCATTTTTAAAGTGTTTCCAAGTACATTCACTTTTGTACCCCTGCTGTTTGCTTTCAATATACAACAAAGATGACTGTTTCCTTTAGCAAAAAACTTACTGAGTTTAAATTCTTTTCCTGTACATTGATCTGGAGGGAAAATGCCAGCAGTTCATTAGGGTATAGGAGTACAAGTTCCCCTGACCTTTCAGTTTGTATATGTACACTTAAGAGTCCCACTGTACAGATGAGAGACAAGAATTTAATCTTTGTGCCTCTTGTTTGATAGGATGTATTTCATTTTGGAATGTGAGAAAACCCAGGGGAGAAACACAGTGTTGCAAAAAGAATTTGTGTGAGACAGTGTTTTCAGCAACATCAAAATGTAACTGCACATACCAGACTTCTTCATTCATACTGCCAAAGGAATAATAGGATTACCCTGCTTTGTTTTGCTTTTTCACCCTGGCATTAAATGAACTGAAACTTGATGTGTGAGTCTCTGGAAAATAAGGTCAGTTGAGAAAGAGTTCATTGTCCTTTTATTCTTATTCTTCTTAGGTGTTCACAGACAAGTTCAGGTTTATCCAGAGAGCCATGGCAGAAGGTGGATTTGATCCCTGTGAATGCATTTGCTCACATGAACATGCAATGAGAAGACTGATTAATCTGGTAAGGATAACATGTGGATATTTGGAAGGGTGGTTATTCAGGATTACTTCAGCTCTTGCAGATTTGCAATTACTGGTGCTTTTGATGCTGCTTATTCAGTAGCACGTACAGTTAGAATTTGTGTATCCAACTTTCTGATGAGCTTTTGAAGAGTCAATACAAATGATAGCTTTCTGTTTATTTCCCAGGGCTGCATTTTGACACCATTGACACTGTTTCTCTTGAAATGTTTCTTTTATATGCCTTTTTTTCAGTCTGCATAAAACCAAGGAAACTACCCAGCAAAGTCTTTGTGGTCAAGGTAGTTCCACACATATGAAGTTGCACATACTCATATGGCAAGATAATGATGTCTAAATTTTTAAAACTGCTCTCTTAAAACTACTGAAGTTGAGAGTCCAGTGAGTCTGAGTTTTGAGTTCTGTTTCTTGCCATGTCATTGATAGATTGAGCAACTTTGAGCAAGTTATGTACCTTGCTCTAACTGTAACCTGTAAAATAGCTGTTTCTTTGTTTCTGTATTGAACTTAATTCAATGTCTATTGAAAAATAAGCTATAAAGTGCTTCTTTTTTTCTGAGTATATATACTTTTAAAGTAACATTAACAATTATGAGCTGTGAGCAATTAGGTGAATTTGATTACAGCTCTAATTTGGTAAATTCTTTTTAAGATTACAGTATACATCAACTTCATTTGATGTACTTCCCCTTATTGATTTTCATATATTTGTTTTTATCACATTTTCTTTCTTAGGGCCTAAATTAATATCCTTTTAAATTACTGAGTACATCAACTGTTCAAGGCAGTTGTGTGAAGAAGATTCTCTCTAGGATCACGCCCTTCTTCAAGAGGTTTCTTAACAGTATTTTGGAAAGGTGCTGCTGACATATAGATGCAGAAAATTGAGACTTCTGTAGAGAATAGTTGTCCTTTCTGTGGAGCCTTTACATCAGGCCTAGCCATCCTAATGCTTCCCAGTTAGAGGCACAATTTCAAAATCTTCTATGTTCTTTCCCAAGAAGGATTTTCTTTCGTCCTCAACATGATGTTTGTGCCATATCCCACAGTTGTGTTGATTCTGAACCTTGAGGCTTCTGAACACAGGCTGAAGTCGTGAGAAAGGAACCCCAGAACAAAGTTCAAAAGTTGGGAGGAAGAAAGGAGGGTTCATGTTTGCTGCCCTTTTTCCTCAGGCTTGTCCGATGCAAATCTAAACTAGCACGGTTCAGAATTTTCACCCCCTGAATTAAAAAATTCAGCATTTTTTAATCTTTTTGGTTTTTTGCTAGAAGATACTGACAGGCAATGACACTGGTCAGCCAGTTCTGTTTGTTGTGGCTGGAGGATTCTAGTTATGAACAGTGTAAGTGAGTTGTGTCCAAAGTTAGAAGAAATGCCACAAATGCGTGTGAGGTTTTGTTCCTGGGCTGCTGCGGGCAGTGTGAGGTGTGTAAAAATGGATCATTTGGAGGAACACTAGTTCCAGTGTTATGAATGTGAACAGAGCACATGATAGGTGCATGCTCTTGGGCAGTCACCAAGAGCAGTCTAACAGTGTTCTGTGTAGTTGCAAGAATGGAGTTTATTGCTCAGTATCCACCCTCCAAAAAGATCATACCAATTAGCACTTGGAACTGTGAGGAGCAAAGGGAAATTCCAGATTTCATCTCTCTAAAAAGCAAAGCAGATGCTGCTAAATATTTATAAGACCAAATCACTAGCTAGGATAATTTAGCAGAATCTAGAAAAGAAAAGTCTCGGAAGTCTCAGTCAGCAGCCAGACTATCCTCAAGTAACCTGTGCTGTGATCCCAGCAGGAGACTTGCTAAGCCATTTTTGCGTCTGTAACTTTTATGCTTCAGTAAGAGTTTGCCTTCTAAGTTGCTGTTTTGTCACTCAGTCTTACACGACATAAGCAAACAGAAGTTTTACTATTTGTGCTAAAAAGAACATGTGAATGTTGGTTCTCAAAATTGCTGAACCCCACAAGTTTCAATGGAGACTGGGTACACACTACCTCTAAAAGTTGGATCCATGAAACTCTAACTTCAAAATCATTTTGATAAACAAAGCTAAGTGATCTGTTCAGAGTCTGGGTGAGAAAAATATATCCAAACATGCTGTGTACCCAGAATGCTTCCCTATATGTATTTAATTGTTGATTCTTTTTAATATAGATAGGTATAAAACACACCAGAGTACATTTGAATGGTATTAAAGCTGGCAATACTTGACAGGATTTTGGAGCAAATTGTATAACAAGGGGTTTGCAATTGTCTCCAGACTGAGCATTGTAAATGCAGAAGTTCAGAGATAAGATTTAACAGAATCTAATTTAACAAAATTAAAATGTAATTATAGGAGATGCCCAAATGTGAAAATGTTACTTTTAAGGTCTTTCAACCAGTAATGACATTGTGCAAAACCCCCATGACTGATTGTAGAGTTTTAAACTTCTGTTTAAGTAAACTAATTTTTACAGAATAATTTGTTTATATGTATCTAAACCAACACTGATAAGAATTAAGGCTCCTGCTAATAAATAAGTTATAGTATATTCAGTTGTGACTATTATGTGTAGAGTTAGCTTATTCAAATACACAGGATTTCTCTTAGAGTTAACTGTGCAGGAGAGTTGAATGACACTGCTATTCCAAAATCAGAAGGAGGTCAAGAAGTCTGCCTCTAGAACCTGAAGTTCTTGTTTTAATTTCCAACATGATAATTTTAACTTCTAGTTTAATTGGTATATTTACTTTGACACTCTTATGAAGTGTATGTGGCATTCAAAGTTTAATTTGTGGTTGAATACATTACTTTGGAGGTTTTATATAGCATATAGTTTAAATCTCTATTTGAAATACAGACTTCAGTTCATCTCATAGTACAATTAATGCTAATACAATGAAAAAAGAAAAGCTATTGTCATTTAAACTCTTCTTGCTCTCTGTTGTTAGTAACACCACAGAAAATGACAAACAAGAAAGCTGTTAAAAAGTCCACCTCTTGCTTAGTTATGTGGCTTGGTTATTTATCTGTCTTTCATTTTCCTTGACTAAGCAGGGCTTTGTTTTGTTGGGTTTTTTCCTTCTTAATTCATAATACCCTGAAGATTTTATAGTCAGTGAACTGTGTATCTCTAATATACATAATATTTTAAAAGATATTTTGCTGCTTATTAGATTAACTTTGTGTATTGTTCATACACAAAGTTCTTACAATGTATATATACATGCTTAAGTGGCATTGAATTATTTTATGCTGAATGCTCCATCATTTTCCGGAAGTAAACTGAAGTGAATTTTTCAGGGTTCTCCTTGGTGTCAAAATATGAACATTTCACATGTGTAAGTTTCTGTTGTATGGTCATTGTAATTAATAAGCAGATATTATGATCTCCAAATATTCCTAGAAAACACTAAAAATCTAAACTTTTTGGCTGTGACTTCAAAAATATCATTTCTAGTATGTAATACCCATGGCACCATCTGTTATGATTTGGTGGTGTTGTGTAATAACAATTTGGCTATTGTATGTTGGGTTCACTATTTACTCTATGGATATAGCAGTTAATTGGGAACTTCCATAAGAGGAAGTAAGCATAGAAGAAAAATATCACAAGATTTTCCATCCTCTGCAGATGCACAAGAATTGTCAAAAGACAATGACAGGTTTGTTAGCTTGCATGACTTTATCTCCAGTTCAGTCTCCTCCCTCTGCAAAACTTACTTTGACAGAAAGAGCCAGAGTTCAAGAATGAGGAACAACGAATGACAGCAAGTTGTTTTATTGGGGGGATCTGTCAGACAAGGGGAATGCTTGTTTGAAAGAATCACGATGAAGGACATTTTGTGTACCCAGAGGAAATGGTTCCTGTCTTAGTTTTGGCAAAAGACAGCAGATCCCTAGATAAGAATGATATTGTATTTAAACCTTTTTATTTCCCCTTTTTTCACTTACTTTGTAATACAAAAATCTGATTCCCTTATGTTACTCCTCTGGATATCGATGGTCTCTCAGTAGGTGTGGCTGATCTTGGCCCAAGGGTCAGTTCAAGTTTGAAAACTAGACTGAAAACACAGTTTATGTGTTTTCAGTCTACTTAAACACAGTTTAATGAGTTCAGTCTCATTAAATACAGTTTATGTGTTTTATATGGTGAGGAATAATCATACATAGAGCATCTTTCATGAAGACTGAAACCTGCTTATGACTGCTTAGAGTGGCCAGAAATGTCCAAGCAAGCCAGTAACACACCATGACTTTGTGTCAAGTAAACATCCTTTTTCTGTCTCCTTCTGGTACAGTATTATTTGATTTACAAAAACTGGCTTCAGAATTCTCTCATACTGGTTTTTACAAAAATGAGTGGTATGTTTTTTAACCCAAAATATTCCTAATTCTATAATGTAAAAGGACCCATTTTGATAAACTGCCAACAGTTCTACTTACAAACCACTGTGGGAATTACAACCTTGTGTTTTGTCCTTCAGTAGCTAATTGCAAAGTAATGGTCCATGCTTAGTTATGTTGCTATATCAAAACTTCAGGGGATACAGAGCAAATCATTCTTTATTTTAATCTCTCTTGTATTTTGATTTGTCACTAGATTTTTATAGCAAGAGTTGCAAATTCTCAAACTAGTTGAACATAATTGGTTCAAAAACTCTTTTGTCAATCAAGTTTCCGCATAATTCTTTTGACCAGGCCATTTTAGAGTCTTACGTTTTCAAACTGGCATAGTCTGAGATAGTATCCAGCATCATATCCAGCCACAAGTCTTGGCTAAAGGAGACTTCGTGTAAACAGCACAAAATAAACACAGATTACTAAAATAGATATGTGCTGCAGATGGTTGAAAGGCTCTCAAGATGTTAGCACAGCTAAGCCCAACTTAAGTCAGCAAAAGTGGCTTCCCCTACTGATGGGGACTTTTACTGAAAGCACACCAGAGCTATACCAAATACACTTTTAAAATGTCCTTTAAATATGAAGGTTGCACTGGAGACTTCTTACACATGTTCCATGGTGTTTGCCTTCTATTTTTTTATATAACAGGTTCTACTTCTTCTAGTCTATAGTTTTTAGCCAAACATCCCAAGAGCAGGAAACTACATTTTGCTCTCACTTGCCCGTTTTGTCCTCTGCATTGAAGCTGATTCAAGGAGGACCTTTCCCAGCAGCTGAACTTTCGGTTGTTCATTAGGACAAAGAAGCTGTCATTCTTCAGAGGTGCAGGGGAGAAGCCTTCATGCACCTGCTTAGACACCAGCCCAAAAGAATAAGACACAGTGTTGGAGTGGCAGAGAGTAAGACTGGACCTGAGTGCTCTTGCTCCACTGACTTCCATTTTCCTGTCTTTCAGTGAGTGCTCAAGGTACTGGTGTTGCACAGGCTAAGGCCAAAAACTGTATTACAGAATTCATGTACTGCCAGTGCATGTCATAACCTAGAATCGAATTCTACTTCAAACAGTGTAAATGGAGACTATTTTCTAGACATATTAGAAAAGAAAAAAGCTGTGAAAAGTGGTGTCCACTTGAGTCTCTAAGGGGTTAGGAATCAGGACTTTCTGAACATGTCTGTCATTCTTTACATTTCCCATTCCTGAGCTTTGTAGTATGCTTGAAAGTGCTCCTTCTTAACCAATAATTATTTGGAAAAAAAAGGAAAAATCTCTGTTACTCCTCATGATCATCTCAAGGTATGCATAGTGTATTGCAAGCTGTATAAAAAATCATGCACTGAAAATTCTTTCAGCTTGGTATTCCAGAAGTAATTAGTAGATCTAACCTGTACTATGAATGGCTGAACAACGATGACCAGAGATGTGTTACGGCAATCTCTTTTGAGGAAAAACGAGAAAATGATGATTTTTCTCTCAGGCCTCATGTAATCAACACTTAGAGCAAACTGTAGTTTGTATCTTTTGGAACTGTGAGTTCTAAGCCTTTTCCTCAAGGCTGTCTATATGAGAGTACACTTTTCTTTTGCTAATATGCATCATTTTGGAGAAGATACTCAACTATTAGGTCAAAAAGCCTATACGTATTTTGGTTTTACATTTTAGATGTAAGTTTTCAAATGTCCTCTGGGGAGATATGTATGTTGTTTGTGCACATTTTCAGATGCCTCTGTTTAATATTCTGGCTTGTGTATTTGTTGTCTGGTAGTTCACATAGCCAGAGATGCTGTGAGCTCCTTGTAATGGTCCTGATCATCACTGTTTCGTCTTCTTTTCACTGCTAATTCATTCTGCTTTGCATTCAGTAAAAGGAGGATGTCATTGATATCATAGGTAGCAAAATTATAAAATAAAGTACCAGTAAGTCAGGCAATTGTAGGGAAGTGAGGGAAGTGTGAAAAAGGAAGGTCTGTATGACACCAAGGTGAAACAGCAATCCCAGAACAAATGAAAAAATGAGGAGAAGAATGTGTTAGTGTCCAGATCAGGGCTCCAGACTGTAGTGGTCCCTGGGACTTCTGATGCATCTTCCTCCGTAAAATGTAATGTCTTTCAATATGAAAGTTAATGTTCTACTTCTGTCATTACTGGCTGATTATTCTGGGTCTTAAAAGTTGGTTTGTGGTCTAGGAATATTATTTTGAAATGTAGCAACCATCCTTCTCTCTCACTTGCAATTGGGGAGAAAATTACATGCCATCTCATAGGACCAGGCTCTTTATTTTTATTTCATACTGTTATTCTGTCCTTGTATGAACAATAATTTATTCTAATTCTGCATATACTCATAGAAAATTAAGAAGTGGGGAAGGCAGTGTTCACTTTTTCCTTGTTTGTTCCTCTAAGAGAAGCTAGTCTAGTTTAAGAGACAATTAAATTCCATCAGTATGCCATTCTTTTCCTCTTATTTCTCTTTGCCAGCTTGTAGCAGACTAATGCATGTAGGTGTCATTTTTTGCATCTTTAAATGGGAACTCTTACAGATAATGCTGCAATTCAATTTGCAGCCTGGCTTGTATTCAGGGCTGGCATATCCTACCATAGCAATTTATTTATCATGTTGTTTACTAGATCGTTTATGTAGTTTGGAGAGAACAGACGTGGCTGCCAACAAAGCTTAAACAATGATTTCATTACCCAGAAGCATGAGATTGCAATCAGGAGAATGCCATTGCGTTCTCATCTTCTGGCATTGTTGGAGAGCAAAAGCAGAGCTTCCCGCTGGTCTAAATAACAAAAAAGTATTTTCACAAGGGATGATACTTTGCCCTCATTATCACGAAAAATTTTCTATCAACACTCTTTCTGATTCCATTTTAAATTTACTTGTATTCATGGAATAAGTGACCATATCAATTTAGTTGTTTGCTTTCCTACTTGACTATTCTTTTCATTCCCACCATTATGTATTTTTGCTCTCTTATATTTGTACCTGTTTCATCTATTTCTTTCACACATTTCTCTGGGCTTTCATCCATCAAAATTTCTTGTATGGAGGTCTTTCCCTGACCTGTCTCATGAACTTACTAACTTTTCATTTGTGTCTTTTCCAAGGACTTATTTCTGCTTTGAGTGGACTCAAAAGTTCTTCTAAAATGTAGTTATTTTATCCCTACATAAAGAGTATACTAATAATATATTTTCACCTCATCTGCCATTCACACTAGACTGCTTTGTTCCTGCCATGAGTCCTGTTGTTCTTGTTCCATTATCTCTTTAGTACACCATTTCTGGAGTTGGAAAGTGCTTTTGGACAGGGATTATGCTGCTGTTTCTCCTGAAAAAAACTGGTGAGCTGTCTGATCATTGGTATCTCCCTCATATTTGTATGCTCTGTCCTTTTTTTTTTTCTAACTCTTAATAATACATTTAACTCTCAAGAAAAAGAGTTCACACTGGATAGAAACCCTGAATCTTTTTTCAGGTATATGCTATTGACTTTCATTTTAAAAAATTGTCTGAGCAGAGATTGCAGGATCAGTCACAGAGATTTTGAGACTGTTGAACTCTGGCATAGCAAACTCTGAAAATTCACCTGAAGAGTTTCACTAAACTGCTCTGAAGAGGAAGCAGAGGAATTGAAGCAAGAACTATTTACTATATAGATAGACAAAGTGTGCACTTCGTTCTCCACAGCAGGTATCTGTGATGAGCAATGCAAAGCAGCTTAACTTCTTTCAAGGAAGACTGAAATTGTCCTGGTGGCTGAGGTCCCCATGGTGGAAAAACAAGGTCTCTGTTTAGCTAGATGAAGCTATTTTCACTGGGCTTACTATTTCACTTGGACTGCAGTGATTTTGTGGAGCAGCTAAAATGCAGTGAAACTTCACACCCTGTTTTCACCACACAGTGGCATGTTTGTGTGCACATGAAAAAAAACCAAAACAAACTTTGGTTAATACGGTGACTTCCCAAAAGAGTTTTCAGAGGCCACCAGCAGTGTCCCTTTACTATGGCTGTTCACATTTTGTTCACAGCTGGGGACTGTAAAAAGTGGAGGTTCTCATTGCTGAAAGCTGTGCAGACTCCTACCATAACATGGCATCTGCTGAAAGAGGAGCAGCAGGACAGAGGTTTCAGGTGTGCTTGATGGGTGGATGCTGTTGATCCACAAGATGGCATGTTAAAACTGTCCTTCTCTCAAAGGAGCAGCATCTAAACACTGTTGTGTTAGTGTGAACTGGGGCTAAAAGCTGTTTAGCTTTTAGCTTTGTTTTCTTTTTCCAAAAGCTAATTTGGAAAAGGAAAACAAAGGAAGAACAGTTTCAAATTGGAGCTAGGAGCTGTTTGAAATGTACCTTTTTTTTTGCAATGGAAAATTTGAGCATCATGGGGAAGGAGTGAGGAAGAGCCCTTTTCTCTTAGCACTGGAAGTAACTTGGTTGCTTCTTTTTTCTTGGTATTTTGTTGAGTTTAGATTCACAACATGTCACTAAGGGGGCACTGATTTGCTGTGATTCTGCCGTTCCTGCCTCTTCCAGGAACTTATCAGGGCTTTCATGGAAACCAAATATT
The DNA here is from genome assembly GCF_037042795.1 of Molothrus aeneus. Taxonomy (NCBI): domain Eukaryota; kingdom Metazoa; phylum Chordata; class Aves; order Passeriformes; family Icteridae; genus Molothrus; species Molothrus aeneus. The sequence continues at coordinate 50,794,822 of NC_089649.1, forward strand.
CCTATTGACCAAGAGTTCTTGTGGTTTGGGGATTATTAATTTAAATTACTTTAACTTAAGCAATTCAAGACTTTAAATGTACTTGGAGGAAATGAAAGTTCACAGTTGTATTTTAAATAATATACATTTGTAATTAATATTTTTACTTTTATTTTTTCAATATTGTACTGTACTAAAACTGTAATTTTTTGATTCTTTTTAGCTCTCTTCTAGCTTTCATGCTATTTACAACTTGTGTTTACTTCTTTGTGGACAATAAAAAACAAAGTAATTCATTGTTTGGCTCATGTGCACTAAGCCATTTATTATATTTGAATGACAAACTGCACAGACAATGTTAAAATTTGGATCTGATCCTTTTTATTAATAGAATAAATATTTAGTTTCACAACATTTTTAACTCTCTTCTTTTGTTGAATATGCCCTTATGTTTCACTTGCCTAATTTTTGTGTTCTTCTTAAGGGACTGTTTTAGAATATTTGGAAAAAGATGAAAAGGCTGTTGCTGACTTTAGTAGATGTTAGATCAGACAGTCAGCTATTAATCTTTCACTGAATTCACACTTTCAGCCACACAAGGATCTCAGAAGTATTAATAAAATCAAAATCATTGTTAATAATATTGTTTTTAAGTATCTAGGAGTTAATGTATTTGAAGAATCACTTCTCTGTTCAAATTTTTCTCATCAGCTCTGTAGTGTTCAAAGTCTGAAAACTTTGAGTGTATTTGAAGTCTTTTTGAGGGTTTTGTTGAGAACAGGTGAAGTCTGGTTCAGCTTTATACCATTATTCCACAAACTTTCATCCGAACTTCCCCTCCACATTGGACTATTAAAATCTTAATACAAAGGACTATTTATTTCCAGTGCCTGATAATTGCTCTGTTTTCAATTGCCTTGCTACTGAAATGTTGCACATTGAGTTTTTCCCAACAGTTGCTGTGTTCCTTAAAGGGTGTTTTTTGTCAAAAGAGAGCTAATTGAGAGAAGGAACATTCTTCTTTCAGGGAAAGGCATTACCTTTCCCAGCCATTCAATTTACGTAAGCGTTTCATACATGTGCCAGAAGAGTTTCTTGTCCTTTGACTAAATGAGTGACCACAAGGAATCAGATTCATATTGGGTTACACAGTAAGGTACTTGTTGACCTGAGTGAATTAAGAAAAACCTCTTTTTACTGCTGCCTGTTTTTCATGATCTGCTGTGTTTCATCCCACAGTGACAATATGCAGCCTCTAGCTGAGCTGTTAAAAACAGATTTGTTACCTGGCTCTGGGAGACATCCTAGAGCTTTAAAAAAGTTGTACTTGGACAGAGTGTGACACTTAGAATGGGAGATAACTGATACTGTGGCTAGAACACCCCCAAGCAGTGTTCTATATCTAGGAAAACTAGATAAACTGTATGAGGACTTGCCATCCTGGGGACAGAGGGGGATAAATGAGATGCTTATACAATGTTTCTGACCATGTATCTGTTGCCCATTTTAATTCTGGTCATCCTTCTGTGTTGAATATCTGTAAACAGTGTTTTAAGTAGAGATTATAAATTAAGCCCCTCTCAGAATTAAACTCTTATACAAACAGAAGTAATTATGTTGCTGAGCTCTTTAAAATATGGGTATAGAAATATCCAGCTTTCCCAGTTTGGAAATCTTTCAAATATTTCAAATGGGTACTATTGCTAAAATAAAACCTCCCCTTTGTAAATTACTTCCAAAGCTTTAAAATAAAATGAGTTTTTATATAAGAAGGGCAGGAAATATGCATAGTTTGATAGATCTTTTCCTTTAGTAAGAAAGAGAAGTATTCTGCCTGAATTTCCCTCAGTGCTGTTTTTAACTATAGAAGTAGCTGAAAGGTTAAATCCAGCCTTCCAGATTCCTTCCTAAGAGACTTCTTTGTAGTCTTAGTAAATTTGCTAGTAGATCTTAATATATTAATGAAAGAATTAATGTCCAGTTCTGGACAGATCAATCTCCAGTTGCATTTTTTCCTTTTTCAAATGTGTCAGTCATTGACAATCTTTATGATAAAAGCAGGAGCTTATACTTTCCCAGATGTCTTCCTTCTTTAGTTCTTCATCTGTTTCCTTGATGTGTTTTGCATAATATGACTACATACATTAAGTCAATTATGCCAATACAAGAGGAAATGGGTTTTGTGGAAATGATTCATTATTTCTTACATAAAGAGCACCATCTTTTCGTCTATTTAGCAGTTGTATATTTACACTTGTAATAAACAGATTAGCCTGTTGTGACAAAAAGTGTTGGGATTTGTGACACAACTGTATCATAAAACCTGTGAAAAAGCAAATGTTATTTCTAACCAAGTAACAATTCTGTACTTTTAAAAACTTTTACTAATAATCCATGTAGTTTACCTAAGCAGAGTATAGAATGTAATTCTATAGTGCTGCACAATAAATCCCATCCATTTGACATCTCTGATCTGAATAAAGAATGTGATATTTGTCTTTCTTTTTTGGCTCTGTCATCTGTAAAATAGCTGCACTGATTTGCAGGTTAGCCAGTGTTGACTTTTCTTGCAGTAGGCAAGCTTACCTAGTCTGTAAATCAAATAGTTATTACAGTCACTAAAAATGTTTTAAATTTTATCCATCAGTAAAGAGAAAAACCAGTAAAATACATATTAAAACCTGCTTTAAAAAAAAGGTCTCGGGGGAAAAAATAGTAAGTACTAAGTTTAAATGTGAAATATTAATGCAGCTTCTCTGTGCATAACCATTATCACAGTCTGATCATGTATTGTGATGTAATCACAGAGTATTTGAATGTTACTTGATTTAGATAATAGTAAGAACAGGTATTCTGGGATTTATAATGGACAGGTGTAGAGAGTATATCTGTATATATACATATAGCTCCTATATCACCACAGATTTCTTTTCTTTGAATTTTGAAAGGTATTAAATGGCTGCATTGGAAGCAATCACACTGTAGTCAGGTGATTTAAAGGTTTTATGTAAATAGTGTTCAGAAACTATCTACATACCTGGGATTCTTCACAAACCATAAGCCAAGTGTGATCCAGTAAAGTATCATTTATTCTTGAATTTTAGTCTGACAATATATGTAATCCTGATTTCAGTAAAAGCTGACCAAGACTTATTGTTAAGTGTCATGCTTTTCTTTTTCTCTGTTTCAGCTGAGACAATCCCAGTCGTACTGCACAGACACAGAATGCCTTCAGGAATGTGAGTAACTGTTCATATCAGGTTCATGGAAGTAAAATGAACAGCAGTAATTAAAACACAGTCTGACTGTTCTTTAAAATGCAGCAGTTGATTTAATGTTATGGGAACATATTACAGTAAATCAAATACTACAGTAATAAAATTGATATGCTGGGGAGTGGTAATTTCTGAGAACCTGTGATGAACATTTGTACATTAGAAGCAGCATTGATGAGAATCCTGGAGGTATCAATAAACCAGCATAACCATCAATCAGGCCCCAAGCATTACTGAATCTTATTGTTAGCCTCCAAATAGGATAATTTAAGGAATGAGAGGGGAAAATTTGTAAAGTGCTTTATTTGTCCTCCTCAGATTCAGAGCAGCCTAACCAATAAAGAGTAGATCCTGAGCACAGACACACACACACACGTGTTCACAGCTGGGGCTGGGTGATGAACTGTCTGTGCTGTGACCCCTCTACTCCACTGTGAGGAAGAGGAGGCTCTGACTCATAAGCTGACATCCACCATGACTGCATCTCTGTTGATTTGGTGCCTGTGTAGTTAATGAAGCAGAGGACTGATGTGTACACTTCCTTGGAATTTGCTATGAAATGCATCAAAAAACCTCTCCCAAACAGTGAACAGTCCTAGATCAGTCAGACATTACCAGAATGGACAGTGAAGCATAGCTGTGTGGAGGTTATGCAGTAATGTAAGCATGCCCTGAGGCGTTGAGACACTCCCTGAGACACTTTCCATGAGCTAGAGTGAATGCTGTCAATTGTTTGTAAATAAAAGTGAAGTGGGTCTGTGTTTCCTACATCCCTTTACCAATTGAGCTTGTGAACTCATTCAGCTTGCATCAGGACTGCTGTGAAGCCTTGAGGGAGCAGCAAGCACCTGAGCAGTGCTCTTGTAAGCAAGAGCTGCTGGTGCCTGTATCTTTTATAGGTCTAGGAGCAGTGCAGGCAAGGTTTCCAGCATCTTGGAGAGAGTGCATGGCTTCATTGACCCTCATGTTCCTCCCTCTTCACTCTCCTGTAAAACCTGTTTAGAGATGGGCATGCAGCTCAGACTCGCACTGGGCTCTGCCAGCGTGGAACAATCCCAGATTCAGTGCCATGCTGGGCTGAAGGGGAAACTGAGCTGTCCCACATAATCCCTGAAGAAAAGATGGTGTGGAGCACATGTGCTGTACAGTGCTGCTGGCTTACTCTTTCTTTATGGGCTTTCATCACTATTCCTCTTCCAAATGCACCTGGGCAGACTTTTTAGTCTCCCACACCTTAGACTTCTATGTAGTTTTTTTTAATCACAGGCATGTAGGAAAGAGGCAGATGATGGGAGACAGAATATTTTCTATATTAGAAGGAGGCAGGGCATGGAGCTTTCTGAGCTTTTGTTCACGGTCAAAACCAAGCAATGGTAGGTCATTCTCATGCCTTGGGAGTCTTGGATCATTAGTATTTATGAAACTTTTAGACTAAGGACTGTATAAATGAGTAAGTTCTGATATGTGTGGCCACAAAGCCTGTGCTATAGCTTTAATGTTACCAAGCTATATAGTACAGTGGGGATTTGAATGGTTTGCAACAAATAGCTTTCCATTCTGAGATTCTTGCAATAACTGTCTGTGCAGATGCAAGCAATTTGGCAGCAATTGTTCCAAACCAGTGGTTTGTTTCAAAAACCAAAGCAAAAATTACAGAGTAAATTTTCCTATGTTATTATAATGCTTAAATTTAGTTCTAGCAAAGGTATTTTTCTGCTGATGCAATGACACAGTCTGCATATGTGTCATATTATTTTGTGGTGCTTCTGTGATGTTGTGCTTGTGGCAGTCTGTAAGACCCCAAGAGTCAAAGGCAACAATAAACAGATTGAGCCTGGAGAAGCTTCAAGAGAGGTTTTCAGAAACATATTAAAGTAATTCTGGGCCAGTCTTCTGTCCATTTCTTCATGCTGTTTTTATGAGCTGTAAAGTGATGAGCTTACATTTGAGGTGGGTCTCCTCTTCCCTAGGTCCCACAGCTCCACTTCCTGGTACTTGTTGACTTTGATTTCTCTTTTCAGAATCTCACTATGAACAAATTTGTTTCACTCTCACCAATTCACTCATTCCCAGAATTTGGTCTTCCTTCTGGAAGCACAGCTGGGAATGTTGTCATACACAGATTCTTAAGTTGCAAGGTTGTGGAATAACTGATGAGATGTATGTGGTTTTGTTTTGGGAGACGTCAGGGTTGGGGTTCAGCCAATGTAACAGCAGCATCATGTGTTGTGCTGCTGCTACCAACTGGAAATTCTCAGAAACACCCTCTGTTGATTCTTCTGAGCATGCTTTGTTTTTCCAACCCTTGATTTAGGTTCTTTTTTTGTTGTTTTTTAGAGCCATAAGGCAGTAGTACCAGGTTTCCCTCCTTCACTTTTTTGTATTATCTATAAATTCTTGCAGTTGGTGGCACCATTATGTCATAGTGACTCCCCTGCAGAGTTTCCTGCCAGGGTCAGGACCAGTACTTTTGGATTTAGGTATAGGAAGATATGAGCACCACTTCAACAAGCATTTGGGCCCTCTGCCTGATGGCTGTTCATGGGCTGGTTCTCTATCAGAGTATCTGCTGTGCATTAAAGCATGTGTCAGAGTCTGATGACTGTTCCCTCAATTTCAGTGGGTGCCTTGCAGAAAAGAAAAGGCTGTAAGTTTTGAATAGGCAGCACATTTAATATTCTGTTGGGATTGTTAATGCTCAGCAGATCAGAAGATCTTAGAGTTTCCCTTGAAATGAGCAATAAGAGCGGTAATTCCTTTCTGAATTCTGTCTAATGCAAGTGGAGCACAGCGCTTCTCTGACGTGTGGCAGTTGCAACATCAGCGACTCATCCAGCCCAGGGAGGGTCCCAGCTGGTACTGATCTGCTCTGATGGCTCATGGCCCTTCACAGTCAGCCTTCCCTTTCCCTGTCAAAGGAAATGAGGGGCTACTGCCAGAGTTTTTTCTGTGTTCTAGCAATTCCCAGACGTTGACACCTCATATTTTCAGCACTATTCTCAGTGCTCTGCTACATTGTAATGTGGTCAGAGGTGACTGTCTCAAACGTTGTCTACTCTACTTCCAAACTTTTATGCAATTTAAAGTGAATACGTACATGTGATTCATCTTGATTTGTATTCATCTAGGGCAGTCACAGCAGCCTAACCTAGCAGCTTGAAATGTCTGCCAACTCTTCCCTCCCTTTTCTGGGAATTCCCTTCTCCCTTCCTCTGCTGCTTAAGTCCGTCTTGGCTTTCTTTGGGTTCCTTATCCCTGCCTTTGGAAGTGTCAGCTTGCAGGAATTATCTCCCGAAGGTCCCATGGGCTCTCTGTCTTCCCTGATTATTAATTTCTAAAATACCTCTCTTCATTCAGTTTTATACCTTTCCTTCACAGAAGAAGCAAGGCTTAAAGCACCATGAAAAGAAGACATAAGTCAGAGACCATGCTTTTGCCTTCCTGCATGCAGAAGTTTAACAGTTTTTACCAGGGTCAATCTGTTTATACTCCAAAAGAAGATATTTCTACTATGAGAGGGCAGACAAAAAGCACCACATGGAATACACTTTTACAGTAAAACAAATGAAATTTCTCCTTTCTTGAGAGTGCAGCCTCACTCTGAAGGAAAAACTGCATTTTAAAAGCACTAAGTTCATGTAAGGGTATTTAACCTGGGCACTTAGTAGTTTTAATACTGTATTCTTGAGATTTCAGTTGCACAATCAGGAATTGGTTGACCTTTTAATCTTTAATCTTTAAAAACTCTTTTTACCAAACTCATAATTTTAATAGCTTTTACTGCCTTCTAGAACCTCAAATGAATCTGCAAACATCTGTCACAGAGGATTTTTTTTCTACTTCCCATTTCTTTCTGGGTGAAGACTAGTTTGTGTGGCCTGGTCTCCCCTTCTGTAGGAAAAAGCAAGTCCAAAAACTGCATCTTGTACATGGAGCCACAGATAGGATTCACCATAGTCACTAACTCCCTTGGGAGTTAATCCCACAATCTCACACCAGCTCCTCATAAAGCTTTCTGCTGCAGAGAGATAATTCAGCCATGCTATAAAAAAAGAAATAAATAAATTCCAGGTAACCACAGGGCCAGAACTGCTCACAGGCATCATTCAGGAGCGTGTGGATATACATGTATGCCAATCCCAGGGGACCAGATACTGTGAAAATAAAGACCTTGGGCTGGATTCAGTGTTGCATGGAAAGGTAGGTTAGAGACTGTGTGTCATGTCTCTCAGTGACATGGGAATATGTGCTGTTAAATTCTGTACTAGTTGGTGTGTCTGGAGCACTGGAGATTAATAACCAGATCCATCCATCAAAATGGGTGGTGGCAGGAACATTCATCTGAGACCAGGACAATCTTCTATCCATCTGAAGATATTAGAAAATACCATTCACAGGTGTTCTTAGAGGATAACCTTTATTCTTCAAGGAATTAAAACATCACTTCTAAATTACTTGAAAAAAAATACCAGTTACAGATAAAGGAAGTGTGACTGTGAACTCTTAAAAAGATTTTTTTTTTCTGCCTATCACCATAAATTCTGTCCTGCTTGGTTTCACCTTCACTCAACTGTTCTTTTATCCATGAGCTGGTTTTATCTGATTATTTTGTGATCTCAGGGATGGAGGTCTTTGTAGCAAGATTGTTGTCTCCTGCATATAACTGCTTCCAGTAGCTGAAATAGCTTCCTGTCTCTTCTCTTGATTTGTGATGCAAAGCTTTGAAAAGTTGGATTCAACCCCAACTATGTGAAATTTTGCTTATCCTCTTCCCTGGAAGAGATTAAAGTAACAGATTCTGAAATATCTCACATCCTTATTAAAGCACACGGTCATTGGTGAGAGATGTGGGTTTATCAGTTCCTTGGAAAATGTAAACATTGTTGTGTCTGGCATGCCTTGAGTAGGTAGTACAGGGCCAGTTAGATCAGCTATTGTCTTGCTTAACTTAGTTCAGAACATGTTTCAGCACATTTGGTTCTGTCTGAACTGCGTTACAGCACAGGCTGGAGGAAACTGTGTCTTGCAATGGACACCTGTGGGTTCCCTCTGTGGTCCCCTCTACTCCCTTCCCTGACCTGTAGCATGACCTGATCTGGCATCATTAGCTTACCCCAACTTTTGGTTAACCACCACAGACCCTAAGTGCACCAATGTTCAGCCAAATTCCAGAAGGCAGTTGGACCAGTCCATTTCTCTGCATTGTATGGGGAATCCTAACAAGTCATCTGAATTTTCAGTCTTCTATGAGAAATATTTGCCAAAGCAAGTACCTAAGGCCTTCTTACTTGTTGCTGCAGGTAGTCTCAGAGTGGCTATTAATATTGTCTGGAAGCCCCATAATAAAGCAGAGCAGTTGTTCTTTTCATGCCAAACTATATGCTCGTCTCCTGGACTGCATATAAGATTTTCCAAGATTTAAAATATTGATATATGCTGCTGATAATAATAATATTTTGGTCAACAAAACTAAAGGTCTAAACTCTTACCTTCACAATTCCATATGCTTTCAAAATCAATTGTGTAAGAGTTTAGTGAATTAAAGGCTGTAGCTTTCTTATTTATATTTTGCACTATGCCATCTCCTCCATATACAAAGCCCTTTATTCACTCACATTTTCAAAAGAACTCTCATGTGTAATTGCATATAATTCTAATAATAAAATTCCTCTACATTAGCAACATCTTGACTTTTGAAATGTCTATATTTTGTACATTTAAAAGGCAAAAGCGGTTTCATTTACTCATGCATGTTAATGGTGCTGTTTGTGCTGTGAGAAGCATGAACTTCTATAGTGCATGGGTTTTTTTCTTCTTTGACATTTTTGAGTGCATGTGATGTGAGTAAAGTCCAACAGCACCAACTCAATGAAGCCTTATTCCCAGAGCAACAGTGTGGAGATTGGCATAGCTGTAAGCTTCCCCTCTGCTGTGTTATGAACAAACCCTTCCAAGGAAGAGCCTCTGTTAGCAATGCTACTAGGATGGCAGTGATGGGGGTGGTTCTGTGGTATCAGCATTAACCTTCAAGGAAATTATTCCAGCAGGGTATGAGTTATCAAGTAAATGTTAAATAAGAACAATCCAACCAATACTGAATCCAGACTTTACTCCATAATCATTATTATTCATTATAGCTTTGAATTAATTGTCCTGTATCAGTTGATCATCTAGATCATTAATGAAGATGTTAGGCCTTCAGATACTATAATAAATGGATTAATGTGAGTACCGTAGGTAATTATCTGTACATGGGTTTACACTTTAGCTGACAAGACTAGTTACTGCTTGATTAATTGAAGTTATGTTTCAGATGAGAAAAGTTGTTTTAAAATGTGCAGGTATTTGCAACCAGCCATTTCCAGCCTGAAGGTATTTTCTTAAATTTATTTCCACGTGTTGATGTTTCAGGTATTCTCTATGGAAATTTGGTGTAAAATTTTTAAATTGTTTTCCTGGGCTTTATTTTGGAATGTATCTCTGCATCATTTTTTCACCTCCTGCCAGATACATTGCTAGCAGAAATATGACATGACCTGGATGATCAGTCATGGAGATCTGGCATATTGACACTGAAACATCTTCAAACAAACTCTCAAGAAATAAATTAAGAGTAGATTCAAGAAATTTATTACCATTAATTTGCTCTCTTCCTGCTAAAAATTAGCATGTTCTCTGTGTGAGGCCTAACAATGGAGCCTAAGCTTTCATCAGTTTAGTCATATTATTTTATTTGTTTGAGGCAAAAAAACAAAGACCAACATACATATGGGGCTTTTCCTACATGAACATATTCTGTATCAAGTTTGATTTCTTAAAAATCAAGTTTGATTTCTTAAATGTCAAGAGCATGTTTATCATCTCCCAGTTACTAGGAGTTAATATGAATTAAGAAATATTCATGATAATTCTAAGAATACCAGTGAAATATTATGAAATAGATTATTCTCTTTTCAGATGGGTAAGAAATGTGATAAAATACAGTCTCAAAGCCAAAATAAGCGACTAATCAGAACACTCCATTAAAAAATATTTCAGGGATTTTTTTCCTGAGATTGCATTTTTGGTTTCACTTGGGGAAAAGAACTCTGCTGTTACTCTGTTATAACTTGACCTTTCTTTGTCTGTAGTGCCAGGACCAAATTCCTCCAGTGACAATGGCATCAGCTTTGCCATGATAATGATGGCCTGGGTGGTGATTGCACTTGTCCTGTTCTTACTGAGACCCAGTAATCTAAGAGGGTCAAACACAGTCGGAAAGCCAACCAGCCAACACAATGTAAGTGCATCTTCAAGTGTCCTGCAGGGAGATTCTGTAATAGCTTAAATCTATTTTGGTTTAATACACACTGTCTCAAAGTATTTTTTCCCCCTTTTTTTTCACTGTATTTTCTTGGAACTCCATTAAAAATTAAAATGAGTTAGTCCAAAGTGAAAGGAATCATGAAGGCTGAGTGTGGGATGGAGCAGGTGCAGTGTCCTCTGGATACTGTCTGTCTCTGGATGAAACTGCCTCCTGCCTTCTTAGGGGAAAGGGGACAAGCTCAGCTTTAAGAGAAGCCAGTAAACAAAATTACAGCATGATACTTTGACAAGGGTGATCCTTGTCCTAGATGTGGGATCATGAAAAAATCTCAATTAATACAGGAAACAGTATAGTTTTTTGATGCTCATTTTCTCTAATTATTATAAGAGCTATTGAAAAACCATGAAAGAAAACACAATGTAACGCTTCTGAGTTCTTCTGTTGCTATATCCTCATGAAACACTGTGTCTAATTCTGTACCTGTTTTTTTTTGTTTGGTTGTTTTTGGTTTTGGTTTTGGGTTTTTGTTTGTTTTTGTTTTTGTTTTTGTTTTGTTTTGGTTTTTGGTTTTTGGTTTGGTTTGGTTTTTTGTTTTTGTTTTTTTTTTTTTGGTTTTTGGTTTTTTTCCTTTCTTCTCCCCAGGGACAAGAACCACCAGCCCCACCAGTGGACTAGAGCATTCAGTATTGGAAAAGCTCAGCAGCTAAAACCTTGCACGACCAAATGAACGAAGTGACCAGATTGCTCCTAACCTGCACTCAATACTGTTTTCTTTTCTCATTTATATAGAGCAGAGTTATCACTCAGCAGTAATCTTCATGAACTGCTTTTAGCAACTTCAATTTTAAGTGAATTTTTGCTTTGTATGTTATTACAATTCCTATAAGATTGTAATTTGAATAAAGGTAAGGCATTGCAGGGTTTTTTTGGTTGTTACTGTGGACATTCTACTTAATCTCTTTCTGTTACAGTGATCCTAATTTCTTTGATGTGATTTCTGATATGCATTGAAAGAAAAAGAAAATCCCAGTCCACCTATAAGAATGGAAGGTTACTGACCTTTCATCAGATTAATTCATATTTCTTCTCCAGTATGCTTTTGAGAGTTATATTATGGTCGGAAGTACTTAGTTATGTGCTGAAAAATAGAAATTGTTTTATATTTGCCCTGGTTTCAGAGCAGCTTTTATTCTGGTCTTTGGACCACTAACACAGTTTTCAGGGTTGCTGGCAAAAGGATGGATTGTCCACTAGAATGATACCGTGTGTGTGGGCACACGTAAGTGAACGTGAGGATTGCCACTGTCGAAGCTTTGATCTATATATTGGAAACTTTACACAAAAGATTAGACCACCAAAAAAAGTTAATTCAGCCATTTTCATTAATAAATTGTATGTCTTATTCAATATGTTGTGAAAAAACATACTCTAAACCCAGGTGTGTTTACTTACAGACTTTATCAAAAGAGAAATTTAGTAAGATGAACTTGGTAGAATTTTCTGTCCTGGCATAGTCTTTTCATAATTGGTACCTTAACAAGTTTTTAGCCATGATGTAATAGATATTGGACAGGATGAAATCATACCAAGAAGTTACCATGGTTACCAACTTTTGGTATGCAACATGTACTGGATTATTCAGGTTTTTCACCTGTATGTCATCAGCAATTCTTAACATTTCATCCTTATCTACTAGTTGTAATTGTAGAATAACAAACTTGCAGGTGACTACATATGGCATGTCTCTTCCCTCTAATAAATGTGTGTATGTGTGGTATGTTTCAGTGTGTGTATGTGTGGCTGTGCACACACCTGTGCACATCTCCCATTATGGAAAATGGGAAGGACTTTTTTTATGTACATTAATTTAAGAACATTTTAAAGATGTACAGAAAAGCAACACTGTATATTTTTCTTGTTCAATTTGAAAAAGTGATCAGAATAATGTAAAGAACATTTTTATGTTCCCAACATGAAACTTCTTTCCTTAAAGGTCAGTAGAACAGACATATGGGAATTCTAAGCCTTAGTCTACAAACCTTTATTTCATGAGGACTTTAGTTATGGAGCTGAAGGAACTAACTGTTAAATTTCAAAAAGGTTTGTATTAACAGGCTCTAACAAAAATCTCACATCAGATCCCATGGTTGACAGCTGCAGGGTTTTGCTCTTCAGGGCAAAGGGTGAGCCAGCTAAGCCCCCTTGTAAGGGTACAGTGTAGAGCTGAAGAAGGGCTTCTGTAATTTGATGTAATTGACCTCTATGGAATACTGTGCTCCCAAGCATAGGAGCAAGTTAAAAAAAAAAAAAAAAGAAAAAAAGAAGAAGAAGAAGATCGGGCCAGGTGCTCTCAGTGACATCAGTGCAGTGCCATGTAAAGCAATGAAACTGCAGGAGAGAAGCTGAGAGAATTTGTCCCATTGTGTCTAATAATGTACAGGCCACAAACACTGTGTAAAGATGTCACTGGGACAAGCACTCTTGCCAGTGCTTACTTTTTGCCTTCCATGTACATTTATGTTTGGGATGCTGTTCAGAACAAGTAATACAGCATCATTTTGTTGAACCCACAAGAAAACCTATATAATCTCCCACACTGACCTTTTTCCTCCAAGGATTTTTGGCCAGAATCCTTCACTATTGGAGGCATAAAACAAGCTTCCAATTGATTAAAAAGCCAGCTGAAACAGGCTTCTATTCAGAGCACTACTCCTCATCCTCTTGGGAGTTGGTGAGATTGACAGGAGATGCTCCTCACTTGTGAGGATCAGTCTCACTTAAATGTCTGTTTATGTATTTGTAAAACTTACCCCATGCATCCAGCTCTAAAAGTCTTGGCAAATGAACTTTTTGTTCAGAGGAATGTTGTGGTTTACCTTTAAAGAGATGTCTTTGCTTGAAATTCCTCTAATTGTCCCAGTGATTTTATACATGTATGCTTTCCTCATGTAAATGGCTATTTTAAATTTTTTTATGTAAAAGAAAATGAACATTGGAAATATTTTATTGTAAAATGTTTTACTAAAGAGCCAGGCCACTATCCCACATCAAAATGTATGCCTTTTAAATTCAGATACTCTCTCCAAGATACAAAGTTCAGATCAGCACTCTTAATTAAAATAAAAGTAAGTAACCATGGGACTGTATTTTGCCACTCTTATTTGTGTTAAATAGTGCCTTACTCATCAAGTAGTTGCACTGAAGTTTGTGGAACTACTCTGAGATAATGTACTAGTAGCAGCTTTAGTAAGGGTGGCAGAAATCTGGTCTTTAGTGTTGTAATTTGTGATTAAATAATTGTATCATGGTTACAGATGTTTATGGTAAATTTTGGGAAGAGATTAGTGGTATGCAAAGCTCTAGGGTATGATCAGTTCTGTAATGATGGTTTTAACCTTGGTTAGTCAGAGATGCAAGTTGTAGCAACTTGGAAAATATGGAAGGAAAATTTACAATTATACCTTAACTTTGTTAAAACAATAGTATTTTAGAGTCTGCTTAACACAATTACTATACTCTGAAATGAGAAATCATATGTATCCATGCACTGTCTGCAGATCACTTAGCCTTGTAATGTTAATGATTGAAAAATGGAAGAGTGAAGATGTCATGTACTTAATGTAAATCGGTGGTTTAAAATATCTGAATTATGCCAAACAAAAAATCGTCTGTGCCATTTGCAGTTTCCTAGTAATCTTTTACTGAGTACTTGGATTGGGATAAAGGGCTTGTACTATGCACTTTTTATTGACTTAACAAAATAAATAGCAATCATTAGTAAACTTTTGTCTTTGTCTTTTAGTTTTTATATAAGACATAGGGCTGCACCAACCTATCAATTTCTAAGGTAATTTGAAATCATCTAAAAATAAGAGTCAGTAAAAATAGTGTGTCACCTGTGTAACTTTTAAAATGTAAATTCTACCTTTTCGCATGGACACTTGTCTACTGTATGTATCTCAAGCAAGTCAGAACAAATAAAAAGCAGTTTGCAAGGTTTAAGATACTTTGATGACCAACATGGATACCTCTGCCTTTTGCTCTTCTAAGTAGTTATGCAATCTGGGAAGTTAGAAATAATACAGGAAGAAAAGTAATGATAAATATGCTGATTGTGTTACTTTGTTTTAGATCAAATCCTACTACTTTGGGATTGCAATCTGTTTTCCAGCTCTAGATCTTGGCAGTGTTGGACTTCGAGGAAGGAAGATGCTGCAATAGCTCCAAGGCAGTGTGTAGGAGCAGTAGAGTCCTGCTGCTTCCTCACTGTTCCCATGAAGTGCAGCTCTCTTCTCTGGAAGCAGAGCACAAAATTCTGAGCACTGCCTCAACAGCAACTCAGATCTCTCATTAAAGATTCCTGTGCTAATCTGAGGAAGAAAATGAGAACCAGGGGAGCATTAGGGTTTAAAATAATGTATAGCTATCCACAGATAGTGGCAATAAATACCAGAGAATCAGAAACAAAATCAGAATAATATAATAATAACAACAACAAATAGCAAATGTTTTAGTATTTGAGTCAATCTAAACAGTACGAGATCTTACTCAAATACCAATAATGTCTGCTCATCAAAATTTACCCTTTTACTCAAACATGATACTATAAATAACCCCTGAAACTAAAGCTAAACTTCTAAGTACACTTGTTAAAATGTTTGACAAGGATGCAGATGCCTATTGAGAAAAGTGATGCAGAAAGAAAATTGCCACAAATCTAAATTTACATTGTTGAATAGATCTGTACAAAGCCTAGCTGTTCAAGATCACCAGTAATTTGAAATTACTCTGCCCCAAAGCCTGAAAAAAAATTACCCTATTTAGGATGTTTAGGAAAAATACACTGAATCATTGCAGCAAAATATCCCATTAAGTGAATTCCTTGCAAAAATGGACTACTTACATCCTTTTCTCCTTCTCTTTATTTCTCTAGTACCAGCCAATGGCCTACAGTGCCATTCACTGCAAAGATCTGCACCTTGGGGTGGGGGAAGAAGCAGAATATTCCATGCTGAACCACATCCTCACTTGTAAAACAACACAACTCTTACCAACTTTTAGGCAACATCACCTGAAGATTTTTCTTTTCATGTAGGAAAAGTAACTGAACACTTGTATCCAAATTGCCAACTCCCACAGCAGACATTTTGTAGTTAAATATAATAGCTAGAAGAGTCTGGCTTCCACACTACCTTTTTAACATCTGCAGGTCAGAGCACTGGCCAGAGGGGGTGTCTGAAACAAACAGGCTGCAATATTTGGCAATATATATTAATTCACCCTATATATGCAGCATTTTAAAGGTTTCACTCTTCTTGCCTTTATGGAAAGTGTTACTGTAAAGTACTTACTGAAAATAAAGCAGTAATTTATAATCAAAGATCACATGTAGCAAGGTTTAAGAAAACAGGCCTTTGCTTTTATATGTTTTGTTGTTTCATCTTCCAAGCTATAAATGATGAAGCAGAGGAATAATTTTGTGACTATATAGTTTTCAGACTTATAACTCGTTTAAAATTAATTTCTTCTGCTGCAGAAACTGTCCTTAAAATCTAGAGATGAGAAAATATGTTTCCTTTAGCAGACCAGTGAAAAACCCCACCACTGTACGACATTCTGAAGGTCACAGCCATTGGTTCGATATAAAAAGCAATTCTTAAAAATGGTGTTCAGTTTAGGGCAGAACTTGAAATGATAAATGATGAAATGAAAATGATTAGCAAGAAAACAACCCAAGGAAGCCTCCACAGGACTGGCACTACACCAAACACCACAGGTAATGCATCAAAATCTGCTTTCTTGTGATGATGAGTAAAAATTGGGTTTCTTCAACTGCCTTAGTGATTTCATGCAGTCTTGTTTAAAATAGAAAATCCAAATAATCATTCTCCCCTTCATCAAATATTAGCTTGTAATTTGAATCACCAATGCATCTTGTCTCTGACACTCCCTCCTGCTGTATTGTGTAGGGCTTCACTATGTAAGGAGAAGAGATTAAACCAAATTGGCTTTTCACTATACTGTGAGGGTAGATCAAATCTTCACCTTATTTTATGCAAACAACTGTTATGGGAATGGGGCAGTTCAGCTGAGTAAAACCCTTTAAAGAAGGGATGCTACAGGACAATTTCTCTCCAGTGGGGCAGTGATGAGAAGCAGTGCCTTATCCAGCTGCTTTTCCATTGCATTAGTTTCAGCATTTAATGTTTCCTGACTGTTCTGGAGAGATGGCTGGTAGCCTGAAATGGCTCTCCTGGTGGTACCCTGTGTTCAGAAAAGCAACGCTGCTGCCCACCACACTGCTTCTGGAGGAGCAGCTTTGATGTCTGGCATGAAGTGTATGGTTTCCAGAAAAACATCAGAAGACAATGGAAAAAAAGAGGCACTTAGAAAACAACAGATAGGCCACCAAACATAATCATGCCTGGAAGGAAGTATGAATAATTGCTCTGAATCTTGAGAGCTTTAAATAATGTAATTAGAGGAAGGTCATGTACTGGGAAACAAAATATTGTGCAGTTATTTAAAGAATGGGGTTTGACAGGATATGTTCATCAGAGTTCTCAGAGTGCCCTTCCTCCAGCTTCAAAAGATTTAATTCTGCATGGCTTTGGGGTTTTATTTACATTGCAATATTGTACATGGGACCTGATGAGGTTGCTGTCCAGATGTTCCATGCCGTATGCAAACAGGCATGTTCAACCTGACCAGAAATTCACTGCATTTTGCAACAAATTTTACCAATAATTGCAGTTTGAGAGGCTGGTTGTCACCAGCAAAGAAAATACCGTATTAGATTAATCATAAGATGCTTAGGCAAACTGTCAGGTTGTTCAGCAATGTCATAGTTCTGGTGAACCAGAGAGGTGGAGATGAGGAGAGGGTGTAAGTAGGGATGTGCCAGGCAGAAAATGTCTTCTGTAGCAAGACAGCGTTGGCTCTGAGCACACACAGAGCTCAGGTTCTCATCTGTGTTTAAAAACAGCGTATGGCAGCTTTATGCAGCTGTTGGAGCCAGTCCCACATGTCCTGAATAATCTCTTGAGCTGCATCTCTTTCCTTCCTCTTCGTGTTGTAAAATACAAGGAATGGATTCAAATACTGATCCAACTGGTCTTCAGGGCACTTTTGTCCCTTGGCCTGGGACTGTGCCAAGCACCTTGGATTGGATTTCCCAATTACAGGTGTGGTTGCCTCCCAGTTGTGCTTTGTCAGAAGTTAAAGAAAGGCTTGACAGATAATGGTGGTTGTTGAATCTGTGTTAGATGTGTCAGAAACAGATTACACAAACTCAGCTGCCTTTAGTTAATGATCAGCTAAATCTGGCTGGCAATCAGTCTGACATTAAACAATAACCAGACAGGATTCAAATCTTTACTATCCATGGTTCTTTGCTGGCTTTTCCTCCCACCTCCAACATCAGGATGCCAGCCAGGAGATTATGCAATCATGAACTTGCTTGCGCTTTGTCTTCCCCTCTCCTTCCCCTCATCCCCCAAATCCTTCAAAAACCATGATTTCTCCCTTGCATAACAGAACAGCTTGTACATGGGAGGTGAAAAGTGGCCCCTCCACCCACCTTTGGCATTCAGATCGCTCTTCCCTCCATGGTTTCTGAAAGGCAGAGGTGTGGCTTCAAACCCGCTCCCCAATATGCTGGAAGAGGGATTCACCTGACCTCGCCAATTGCCAATGCTAAAGAAAAACATACTCCTGAAATCCTATTCCTCTTGTCACTTAGTTTATGTATCCTGCACTGCAAAAGTATTCACAGTCTACACTGAGCCTTCAAAAAAGCAGAGCAGAATTCACAACTTTTATTTTAAAAAATGGACAACAGTGGACCAGCCTCATCTGCTTTGCAGCAGCCTTACATAACCTTTCTTGCCTTTCATACTGTTGCAAAAAATTCTACATCTTGGTAAATGATAAGTCTGCCTCAATGGAAAAACCAAGAAGATCCCATCCCATAATTCAGATTTTTTTTTTTTTGTAAGAAGAGGGGAGACCCAAACTTCACACCATTTATTTGCAATGCCTTTAAGCCCTGCATTTTTTAATCTGCCCACAGTGCCCTCACCAGCAGAGTGCAGGCTATAGGGAAAGAAAAGCAGCCCTAGTCATCCTTTCACAGAATCATTTAGGCTGGGAAAGCCCTCCAAGATCATGCAATCCAACCTTTCAGGTTAAGTTGTGCTGTTGCAAGAGGGAATGTGAGATCAATGTCCCAGGCAGGGGTGTGACTGTCTATCAGTGAAGGTCCTTTACTTCGAGAAAAGGGACTGGAGTCCATTGCCTGTTCCAAGGGCTCTTCAGACATTTGAAACAGCCCTCAAATAATAGACAACAACCCAGACCTTCCTCCTCCCAGGAAAGGGCCATGATTGCCAGATACAAAAAATACCACTTTTGAAGCTCCTTGGCAAGTAGCACAGATGCAGGTGGAGTGTTAGATCCACGTGTTTCTTTATAATCCTCAGGACACAGCACTCTCCTGAGGTAAGTGTGCCTGAACCCCTCCAGACGAGGAAGGCCCTGAAGCTCTTGCCCTAGTTCTTAGCAAACTCAGTAATTGGGAGGTATTAGCTGACTCTAGTGAGCTACTAACTACCCACACAGACAGCAGCAGGCAGAGGGAAGTCTTTCTCACACACAACCCGGCCTCGTACCCTGGGTGTTTCTAGGAAATGCACTCCTTGTGGGCCAGGCACAAAGCACAAAGCACACTTACCAACGCCCTCAGCAGACACTCTAAGGACCTGAAGTGGTTTTGGCCGTGGCTGGTACAGAGGGACCAGATAACATTCTTGCAGTACAAATGTATGCATTCATGGCTATTCTGAGACCTAAGGAGATAAATGGGAGTTCGAAGAGGATGGTATAGGTGAGACTGACTTCTGAGTCACCCACTGAGCTTATATTTGCTTTGCTTAGGTTTCCCTGTGGGGGGAAAAAAACCTCACAAAAACTTAGATGTGTTTAAAACTGAGACATCTGTGCCAGTAAGCAATGGGAAAAGCTATAACTTGGTTTTACTTCAGAATAAACACAGTGAACCCTGTGCCTTTGCCAGGCGGTACATTGACTAACCACACTGAATCTGCCAGGATCCTGCACTGACTGCAAATCTCAGTAGGCTCTTTCAGTGGAAACACACATATTTTACAGGCATTTCTAAAGGACCTGAGATTACAGTATGTACTCAAATAGGTAGAGATTCTTCCAGGGAAAGACCAGATCCTCCAAAGTAGTAACAGGATAAGACATAAAACAGAAATAATGATTCAACTTTTAAAAATATATTTTAAGAGCTATGGATGAAAATGCCACATAAGAACAAGGCAATTCTTTAGTTGCTTTGATAAGAACACACATGTATTATCCACCTATACTGGCAACTGTAATCTGTTTAAAGTCTAAGTCAAAATGCAGATGGAGCAAAGTCTCCCACCCAGCTTCTAGGAGAGGCAGTGTAAGTGAACTTAAATGTACTGGAGAAGAAAAGACATCAGATTTCTCACAATCTTTCTGCTCCCAAAGTCGCATGTAGTATACTAATACCATACCATGTTTACATTAAAGGCAAGAGCAGTATCTGAGAACTTTAACACTGCTAGGCAAGAGGTCCCTGGGCAGTGCCCAAGTCACAAGAGTGCAAGCTCGTTTTATTTCCTTCTTCTGGGAAATGTTTACCACTGCATTTTCAAAGCTTAAACTTTAAACATTGAACTTTACTGTAACCTATCCACGTTTCCCTTCACTTCTCTTTGTTGAAACAGTGCTACGGTACAGGAGGATGAACACCGCCTTCTTTACTTCACAGTAACCATAGCTGAAGGACAAAGAATTATCCAACCACCACAATTAAGTTCTCTTACGAAAGCACCCTGAGGCAGATGACGGGAGCCGTTCAGCGGCCCAGCCCCGCAGCTCCCAGCCGTGCCCGGGGGCCCTGCAGCCCCTCAGCCGCCCTGGCGGGGCCGGGCCTGCCCGAGCTGTCCCGCGGCCATTCGCCGACCCCGCGGCGGGCGGGGAGCGCGGGGCGGGCGGGCCGGCACCGTTCTCCGCCCCCGGGGGAAGGAGGAGGCGGGACGGCCCCGCTCGGCGTCCTCGCCATGAAGCGGCAGCCTCGGGCCCGCCGCAGCCCTTTAAATAGCGGCCGCCGCCGCCGCCGCTCCCTTCGCAGCCGAGCGTCGCGTTGAGCTCGGCGCGCATCCTCTCCGAGCATCCCTGCTGCTCATCCCCGCCGCTCATCCCCGCCGCAGCGCTCCCGCTCCATCCGCGGCGCCGGGGCCGGACCGCGCCTGCCTGCCCGCCTGCCCGCCTTCCTGCCTGCCCGCGGTGAGTGTCCGTGCTGCGGTGCCGGCCGGAGTCCCCTGCTGCTGCCCCGGGGGGCCCTTCCCGGTGTGGGGCCGGGGCGCGGCCGGGGAGCCGCTCCCTCCCGCCGCGCTGCTGGGGATGGAGCCCGCGGCGCCGGCCCGGCCCGGGGGGAGCGCGGCCGGCTCGGCCCGTAGCCTTCTCCGGGGAGGTGGCGGAGCTGCGGCCTCCCCTTGCCGGCCGAGGGGCTCCAGGGGCAGGGCGCGGCCCGGGCCCGCCGAGCGCTGTCTGCAGCGGCGGGCGCTGCTCGGCGGGGCTGCCGCGGCATCAGCAATTCCTCGGCCCGAGGGGGTGATCGCGGTGTCCGGACTCAAAGCGAGCACAGAAACCCTTCTTCGGTGGTCTCTGTGTGCTGGCGCTCCGGAGAGGGGCAGGCTCCAAAACCTTCCCGGCTTGCAGAGAGGAGTAGCAGTGCATTTCAAGAGAAAGAAAACCTCCTGTGGGCCGCAGCATAATAAAATCTGAAATCACTGATATTCTTTGTTTTCCTTGAATTGTTGGCCGGTATTTTAATTTTTAACTCCGGCTTTTCTGTTTCCCTCTCCTCTTACTAGAGCAATCATGTTTGAGATTAAGAAGATTTGCTGCATTGGTGCTGGTTATGTTGGTGGGCCAACCTGTAGTGTTATTGCACAAATGTGCCCTAATATCAAAGTTACTGTTGTGGATGTCAATGAAGCCAGAATCAATGCCTGGAATTCGGACACACTCCCAATCTACGAGGTAAACATCACTTTTGTCTCTTATTCCAGCCAGCGTTGCCTTTGCTTGCCTTCCATTACATGGCATTTCCCATTTCTGAAGCTTGTCAAGCTTAGCATGTCAGTGATGTCCTTCAAAAAGTATTCTGGAGCACCTGCTTGTCCCTACTGCTCATTAAACCAGGTTTCTGAAATAACTTAATGCAGCTGATGCTGATGTGTATTAATGAGTATATGAAGGGCCTGATAAGGAAAAAGTAATTCTGTATATAGTGAATTTTGCTAATCATGCTGACTTTGTTTTGGGACCCGATTTGATCATAACATAGTCCTCTTGTTCAATTACAGATACTATCTGCTGGGTTGTAGCACAGTATAAATGTGTTAATACTGACCTGTAAGCTTTATTTGCATTCTAAATACTGCCAAAACCCAATCTGTGCTGTCCAACTTTATCTATGTGGAAAGATCGGGACAGTCATGTTTCTGATTCAGTTGTACCATGAATCTTCAATCTGGCCTAAGAAGACCAGGACAAATAAATGTGCCACACTGTCGCTCCTTCCTTGCAGAATTACTTTAATTTGAAAATATGTCAAGCATTTTTCTATTTTGCTTCTTTTAGCAATTGTTTTTTTCCACTCTTTTTCATCATAAAAGAATAGGTCTCTTTTTCTTTCCTTCATTCTTTCATGAAATACAGTTTTTATAGATTTGAATTCTTTAATAGGAGTGAAAATTTATCTTCACTCATCTCCCAAATACAAGGGATCTGACTGGTACTAACAGTTGCTCTTTTGCTGTAAGAAGTTTTCTTCCCTCTAAAAACCAGAGCTATACTGTGACTAAGTCAAGATGAATAGACCTTCTTTGTCCTATAAATTCAAAGGAAACTGTATTATGTTCAGATTAGTAGGTGAGGCATGAATATAGTTTTTGAAAGCAAGTACTTTGTTTTCTCTTAACACTTAGACTGAATGAGCCAAAGTAGAGCTCGCCTTGGCATGTTTTTTTTTTTAAAAAAAAACCCCAAACTTGTAACATCTGTTTCCTGGAATGGTGTCCTTTGCTTACAAAGAACGTACAAAAACTGCCAGGAGTTAGTTCAGACAGTTGTAAAATTGAGTCATTGCACAGTGAGGTTTTTGTGGGTTTTTTTGGGTTGGATTATTTCTTTTCAGTGTCAGAAATTGTCTAGTGGACTGCCTTTCTATTTACACCTCTTTGTGGGAACCATAGTTGGAATATCCGATGGATTGTAGGATGTTACTTTGCCTGTTCTGACCTTTGTTTTTCTTCTAAGTGGGTGGTATTTGATATAAAATGAGACAGTAAAAATCTCTTGCATAAAAGAAATCTTCTGCTTGCTTTCTTCTCTCCATCCAGTGAACCTTTGCTTTTCTGGCATTTACTTAAGTATCTCATGTCATGATAGGTGTAATGAGTTGGAGATATGATTGCCACATGAAGGTGCATGACTGACTATTCAAACAAAATATCTTGGTTCAATTTTTTTAAGACCATTCTTAAAAATCCATACAGAGGATTGCTCATTTATATGTGACCTCCTGCCTCTCTTGTCTGAGTGGAGGTGTTAAGAGAGGGGAAAGTATTACAGCACTCTATGTGTCTCTGGAAAGAATTTAATCATATTATGGCTGTTGCGATTCTCCCACACTGTAGGAGTGGTGCCAGGATAAGTTTAGTCTGGCCCAATGAGGGGTGGTTGCTAAAGGAGTGGTCTTGATTTCCTGTGTGTCTCTGCTGCCTATCTTTCACTGGATCTGGGCTTGCTTACTTGGTGGAAGACTTTGTGGGGTGTTTTTTTGTGCTGAAGCAGTTTTAGATCTGATATTGAGGGGATCATGGACAATGAGACCACCTCCTTGGTTTGCAGTCTAGGGAATATTTTAGACTTCTTCTTGGATCTGCTTAACATCACTCTACAGGTATTTCTCAAATTGCTTCTTGTGGTAGTAGAACTGAACACAGGAATAACTGAAAGCTAAAATTTGGCTGTGCAAATAAGCAATTTAGTGTGGCTGAAAGTTTCAGGACAGCATTGTGAGTTTTTTGAATAAGAAAGAGTTTAACTTTTTTTACTGTGTAAGTAGTCTTCAGAAGCTTTACATCTGCCAGGCTGAAAACATGCTGCACTGACAGGGAAAAAAAGAAAATCTTTCTTTTTCTGAAATTGTATTCTGTTTGGGCATAGAGTTTGCTGTTCTTCTAACTGCATTAATCTTAACTGGTTTTTTTTCTGCTTCTTTTTCAGCCAGGGTTACAGGAAGTAGTAGAATCCTGTCGAGGAAAAAACCTCTTCTTTTCCACTAGTATTGATGATGCCATTAGAGAAGCTGATCTTGTATTTATTTCTGTAAGTATAGGAGAAGGTGGTTGTGTTCATCTTTTTTTTCTTATTTTTTTTTCTTTCTTATCAAATCATTATGTTACTTTTCTTTTAGGAAGTTGCCTTTGCTTTTGTCATGTAGATTCAGTTAGCAATGTCATATCATTGTGTCACAGATTGCTCCTTGTCTTTCTGTGTAGTGCTGGAAAAGTGTTAAGTAAGCTTTTTTGTTTGTTTTTCTTATAGCCAGTAGCACCTTTAACAAATGAACAGGTTCTAAGTCAGAATGGTAATGTTGATGTTTAATTTGGTTAGGTGTATGGAGTCAGAGCAGAATGTAGTGCAACTGTCATGGCAGTGTACTGATGAAACCTGTGGAACCTTAGTAATAATGATAAATTCCTAGACAGATATGCAAAATTGTATGCTGGTTATTTGCTTACAAAGATGACCTATTTCTAGAATCTTTTCAAAATAGTGTATTAATGGAAGCAGGGATGGCTTTAATGTTTCAAAGCTATTGACACCACTAGAAAGAAGATTTAGTCAAAGATTAACCTTTTGTAATGTAGAGGTTGTTACTAATGCAGAATCCAGAAGAACTTATTGCTATTTGCCTTGGTAGACCACAGTTAAGTTTTTTGTTAAAATTGTTTTTTCTTGAGGTCTCCTCTTTATTAGGGGACTGTAGTTTGGAGCTCCCTTTCTGACAGTATTTTCCTTCATGCAGTAAGTCTCAAATGAATGCTGTGTGGTTGGATGACAGCCACTAATACAGCCCATATATTGCCACTTGTCCTTGGTTGAAAACAAGCTGTTGTGTTTTACATGTTGTTACCATTTCTTCTTTCCATTTGTAATGAAAAGGACCCTCTGTCTTCATCTAAACTACGTGTTTTCCCTCATGTTGCCTTTTCTGTGTACATTGGTATATTAATTTTCATCAGTCCTAACCTTAGGTTTCATTGTAAAGGGAGTTTAAGCTGTAGTTGCCTCACTGGCCACAAGATTCTTACATGAGTCTTTGCACTCCTAGTGTAGGATAGGTAACAAAAAATGGCTGGCCATAATCATGTAGAAATTACTGGTGTTTCCAGAATAAGGATTGTTTCATCAAAGCCTGCAGAACTGCTACGAATTGTTCTTGTTTAAATCCTATTTAAATAGAGACCAGTGAGCTTTCTGTAGGAAACAAAATGTGTAATTGAGACAGCTAATACCTCTTCATCTGAAGAGGTGGTAACCAGAATATGGTAACCAGAATAATTCTGGAGCAGAAGCATTTTCCTTCCTCTGAGAAGGAGAATGTCCATCAGTCTTAACAATTTCACTTTGCCTCTTAACACAAGAGGTACTGACCTGTAACATTTCTTCCCTTTTCACGTATTTGTGATTAGGTTAATACACCAACAAAGACCTATGGAATGGGAAAAGGCCGAGCAGCTGATCTGAAATACATTGAAGCATGTGCTAGAAGAATTGTACAGAATTCAAATGGCTATAAAATTGTCACTGAGAAAAGCACAGTTCCAGTACGTGCTGCAGAGAGCATTCGTCGAATATTTGATGCTAATACTAAGCCTAACTTGGATTTGCAGGTAAACATAATCTTTGAGTTGTGTATTTAAAGCCTGGGTGTTGCTTTTGGCTTTTACTTGTTGTTTTTCTGCTGTGGGTGTAGGTGCTGTCTAACCCAGAGTTCCTTGCTGAAGGAACAGCCATCAAGGACCTGAAGAACCCGGACCGAGTGCTCATCGGTGGGGATGACTCTCCAGAGGGACAGAAAGCTGTCCGTGCTCTGTGTGCTGTTTATGAGCACTGGGTGCCCAAAGAAAAAATCCTCACAACCAATACCTGGTCATCAGAACTTTCTAAACTGGTTAGTGTTGCTCCCTGCTGTGGTCTGCAAGGGGTGTGAGACAAGGCTCAGAAGCAGAACTTTGTTGACTGAGTGATGCAGCTAGGAAAGACAGGTGAGGTTGGGAGGGCCCAATGCATATGTCAAAGGATATTGATCTTTTCAGATCAGCTGACCTGGTTAATAGATGCTTCTGACTTTCTGTGAAGTCTTTTCTCACTTCTGTTGCTGTTAGTTACTAGTAAGAGCAAGCCTCCAGTGCTGCAGAAACTGATTACCATCATAAAATGGTTCAGACTCTGCAAGTTAAGCATTATCTTGTTTCGCTTAAATCCCATTAACTGGCATCTATATATTAAACTCATTAGGTTACCTTTTTGTATGTCAATGGAGTTGCATAAATACTAAAGTAGTCCTTTCAGTAGCAACTCCCTTTGGTCTGTGGACATCTTGGTTTCTGGAAAAATGAAGTTCTTTACTATACTTTTTATTTGCAGGCAGCTAACGCTTTCCTTGCCCAAAGAATCAGCAGCATTAACTCAATCAGTGCTCTGTGTGAAGCTACAGGAGCAGATGTTGAAGAAGTAGCAAGAGCTATTGGAACAGACCAAAGAATTGGAAATAAATTTCTCAAAGCCAGTGTTGGTATGTGAAAAAAATCTTCCTTTCTTTTTCCCCACTGGGCTTCTGTTTTAATAGTGCAATATAATATATATATATATATGTATATATATAATATAATAGTAGTGTTTTGAAATAAGTACTCTGGTTCTTTAAAATTTTCTACAGCATTAAAAGTGCTTAATGTATGAAAATATTACTGTAGAATACTAGTATAAATCAATTTTTCTGTAGAAAAGTATGTAGAACTGAGGTTGCTCCAGGCTCAGCAACCTGAAACTGGAGAGTTCAGAGTGCATGGTTTACCCTGCCTGTGACACTGGAAAGAAAAGCTGTGACTTAATTTTTCTGAAACATCACTGCCAACAGTGCTCTCTGTCTTCCTAATCTTCCCAATTGCAACTGCTGCAGTTTTATTTGGGAGTTGCTGCCAGTGGCCTGAGGGAGAAGAGAATACCTCTAGCTCAGAATGTGTGATGACAGCTTGTAATTTGTAGGATGAATTCATAGGATCATAAGATTGGAAAAGGCCTCCAAGACTGAGTCCAACCTTTGACCAATCACCACCTTGTCAACTAGGCCATGGCACTAAATGCCATAGGCAGTCATTCCTGGATTAGATTTATGAGGGAGTAAAATGTGATGAAATGGTGATTGGTGCATCAATTGCTACTAGTTTGTTATAATTCCTTCTACAGTGTGTTGTTTCTGGGACTCTGCTTGCTGAGCAAAGTTCTCTAGGTTCAAGGATCCCTCTGTCTCAGTTCTCCCTTGGTCAGCTGTAGTGATCTTTCATTCTTGGCAATGATTAGATATCCATTTGGGGGTGCAAAAGGAAGGAACCTAATCCTAACACGCTTGTTTTGAGAAATATTAGTCTAAATCTTGAGGAAGGGGGAGAACAGGCCCAGGAGCTTGTCTACCTACTTTAAATAATAGCCTGTAGTTGCTTTTTCTCATACAGGTTCAGATTTCTGTGTTAAAACTTCCATTGATTTCAGTGGAACCTGAAGCATAATTAAGCCTTCTGCAGCTGACTAAGAAGGTCCAGGAGTTGGATTTTAAGAGGTTAAGATTTTTCATTTGCTACCAGTGAAATACTGGGAAAAATTACAATGCTGACTATGTCAGTGATTGCCAAAAACTACTTGGTTCCACAAATTGGCTAGGATGGGTACCTTAGCCACCTGTAAAATAACTGTTTTCTCTTTCAGGGTTTGGAGGTAGCTGTTTTCAGAAGGATGTCTTGAATTTAGTGTACCTCTGTGAGGCACTGAACTTACCTGAGGTGGCTCGCTACTGGCAGCAGGTACAAGTTCTTCACCAGTTTTTTTAGAGGGTGGTGTTTCTTCAGCACTCAGCTTTCAGGCATTGAGCTTTTAAGCACTATCCACACAACCTTTGCTTCAGCTCCAGGGAGCAGATACCTTAGTGCTGATCACCTTTACATTTCAGGGCCCTCAGCTTATCAGTGACATTTGATACTTGTGGGTGCTTCAGCTTTTTTGGGGTGAATTAAGTTACTTGGACCAAATGGATTGTGAAGCTGTCTAGCAGCAGCAGAAGTTGTGAAATACAAGCATGTGTCTCCTGTCTTTCTTTTGCAGCTGGGTATCTGTCCACTTTGAATTCAGAACTCATAATCTTTTCCTCAGGGTCTACTTTTACAGTTCTGAAAGAACTCAGTAGATCTTGCTATTTTTAAAAATAAACATGGTTGCTGTTGTTCCCTCATTTGGGAATATATGGATGCCCTCAGGCCTGGCTCCAATGCAGCAATGATACCCAGTCTGTACTAGCAATCCCTATTAGCCAGTGAAAGCAGCTCACTTTTCTCCCTAGTCCTGACTGAGAAGCTTTGAGATGTGTGGTGTGCTCAAACAACCCCTTTGGTTTATTGTCCTCATTTGTCTCTGGTGGTCAGGTATAAGGCTGCCTAGCAGATGCCCCCAGAATACCAAGTACATGATTTTCCTACCTTATTAGAAGCTTTGGTTTTTTTGGTCTTCATTTTGGTTAGCCTGTTTTCCCTTCACTCTCCTCCATCCCAGCAACAATTGGAGCACTTGCATGTAATAACAAAATAACAGAAGTGAAGCATTTAAGTGTGGTTGAATTACACAGGTTTTGTGTATTGGCATCTGTTAGTGTGGATTAAAAAGGCTAAAAATATTTTCACAGTTGTTACACATGGTATGTCAAAATGTGTAGGTCTGTCAGTGGATGTGCATGGCATGAAAAAAGTTAGGGTACTAGCAAGTACCCTAACACTGAAATTGTGCTCTAGGCAGAGGCATGGAAAGCAGTAAGTTTTAATTTTTTGAAAAAAGCAATCTGAAAAAAATCCTAGCCTTTAAATGAGATAATGCATGTTAAGATGTAAATATGGGCATTAGTATTCACTCATTAAATAGGATTTATCTCAAATTTAAATTAATGTATTAAATTCTATCTTTGGATTGCCTATGATACTGACTAAAAATGCTTAGCCTTCTCTTTTAAGCCTCTATTAAATCTATGTGTGGGTAGTTCAGCTTGATTGTTAATAGAATCTGTTTATAGTTTAACATGGCTCCCCTCTGTACCATCATGGCATGTATAATTTCAGGTAATAGACATGAATGATTATCAGAGAAGAAGATTTGCTTCCCGCATTATCGACAGCTTGTTTAATACTGTCACTGACAAGAAGATTGCTATTTTAGGGTTTGCTTTCAAAAAGGATACTGGGGACACAAGGTAAGCTCAGTTCACCAGCATGGACTCCCTACAGCTGTCACCAGCCCCCAGCTAATGCCCACCACTGAAATGAATTAATGGCTGGACATGGGACCCTTTTTTTCTTGTGACTGCATTGGTTTGTAACAAGGATTAGTCTTCCTTAAATGGGTGAGAACTGATTCTTGACCTCTACAACAGACCTGAATCATGCAGAATGTTGCAGATAATTCTAGTCCTTATTAACTTGCACAAGCAAAGATAGATTTTGAGAGACTCCTTCCATTCTCCACAGAAAAGAATGCAAACAGTTTTACAGCTGGTTCTTAAGTTGCTTTGTGAAAATAAAGTTTCAGCTTGATTTCCTGAAGTGGCTTATTCTGTTCTCCTGTAAAGGTCAAACTTGATGCAACTCTTCAACTGCAGTTTGTGGGGAAAGCTTATAAACTCTAGGCCTTTATAATTTTGGTCACTAGGAGTCATCAGACTCATCTTTCTTGGACAATTCAGCAAAAGAGATACAAGCCTTTTCATATTATTCTCCTTGGTGTCCATAAGATTACAGGTTTCCTGCTGGCATGGTTGCCACTAAGATATTGAATGTAAAAATGATATCAAAACTCTGGCATCACATATCATGATAGTTGAGAAATTCATTACTTGGAACACGCCAGCTGGTTCCTTAACTGATTGATTCTCTTCCCTAGAGAGTCATCCAGTATCTACATTAGCAAGTATTTAATGGATGAAGGAGCAAAGCTGCATATCTATGACCCTAAAGTACCTAAGGAACAAATCATCTTTGATCTCTCACATCTGGGTGTCTCAGAAGATAACCAAGGTAAGAATTCTCATATAAAGTTTATTCCCCTCTTCCCACCCTATTCTCAATATATACGGGTCTGTTTAAATATTTAAAATTCATTTTCAGCATGACATCATTGTGCTGTTGGTTGCACTTACTAAAAGATTGTTATAGCTCAGAGGATTACTCTCATTCTTCTTCCTTTCCCTGTAGCTTTTGTAGATAAATGCTAATTCTCAACTACTGCATATTTTTCTTCCAATAAATACTCATTTGAATAGATGCCTAGAATTTTATCTCTGAATAATTAAAAGGAGGAGAAAGAAGAATGTCCAGGACAGACTAGTTCTGACAGTTCCTTTGTGCCCCAAGTTCTATCTTAGTTCTTTCTCACATATCTAAAATAGAAATAAAGAAGTGATTCTGGAATGTACTACAGAACATTCTCCCTTCCCTCATATCACTTCCAAATTACTTTGTTTCCTTACACTCAAGAAACCTTTAAAATAATCACCTATGATTACAGAGGTAAGGGGCATTTGGGACTTTTGTTTTCTTACTGGGAAGAGGGGGAATGGAGCTGATGGATGGGAAGAATAGTTGAAGCTTCTATGGAGCAAATTGAGCTGTGATGAAGAATGAAGGGTGTACATTATTAGACATGGCCTTGAATTAGAGGGAAAGGGGAGACTTTCCTCTAGGCAGCTGCTCAGGCAGCCCCTGGGGAGCCACGTGTGTCTCTTCTCTAGTGTGAACTGAGTGTAAAATAGAAAGTGCTGCTGTTGTACAGACAATGACCTTTGTGAGAGCTGGCATTTGAGCACTCCATAGTACCTTCAAATTATAGAGATTTGCTTGACTGTTTACATCAAATTTCAATTCTTGACTTCAAACATGTAAGTGCTCTGCTCAGATGCCAGGTACGACCTGCTTTCATTTAAATAAGTAAAATCAAAATATTAAGTATCTTGGTAGAAAATAAGGTGAGTGACTTGAAACCACTTGTTTGTGTAGGGCAAGGAAGGAGACTCATTTGCCAGAAACATGCCAGACTGATGCTAAAGACATGCAGAGTAAAACTGCTTTCCTTCTGTTACAGTGTCTCGCTTGGTCACTATCAGTAAAGATCCCTATGAAGCCTGTGATGGAGCTCATGCCCTTGTAATTTGCACTGAATGGGACATGTTTAAGGTAAATGCCATCTTTAATTTAAAACTAAAGAAAAAAGAGAGTGTTATGCTACTTATTTATTCTATCTGCTTTAATTACTCTTTACAGGAGTTGGATTATGAACGTATTCATAAGAAAATGCTCAAGCCTGCATTTATCTTTGATGGTAGGAGAGTTCTAGATGATCTTCACAACGAGCTACAAGTCATTGGCTTCCAGGTAATGATGTTTCTTATGTTGTTTTCCTTCTGCTGTCTTCCCTATTGTTCTCCTTCAGTGACTGAGTAGTAAGGGGGAAAAAACTCTAGAGGTGAGGATTTAAATGTAAACCTGTTTGTTCTTAAGTGTTCATTAGTCTTCCTCCACTATGTTACTACTTTCACAGACTGATGTGCTTTTAAAGTTGAGGCTATGCAATCAACATTCCACAGTATAAGCCTGCCTTGGAATCATTCAGGTTGGAAAAGACATCTGAGGTCATGGAGTGCAACCATAAATCTAACATCGGAATGCTGCTCTGCCCTTCTTTGCAGCACTGAAGTAATGGACAGTTAGGAGATGAATGTGAAAAACTGCTCAATCTCATGCCTAAATTTATTCTGGCTTGATATTTGACTCCAAAACCAGCCCCTGCAGTGTTTCTTCCAGATCTGCAGTCTTTGCAGAAGGGCTGAATTTGTGTTACAATCTGTGCCATAGCCCCTACCTGGAGTCTTATTTTAATATCACAAAAAAAAAAGAGCTTTTGAAATTGACAGTAACAGGATAGCAAAACTCACTTCCTGCAGAAGTAAATGTGAGCTGTAAGTACCATTTTTGGTCCACTCAAAAGACATAAGCAGGTGTACTGGAGACGTGAGACTTAAACACTGAACAAGAGAGAATGCAGGTAATAAATGTTTATCAGCCAGTGAGATATTCACTTGGACAAACTATTAAGGGAAGTTTTGGACTCTTCTCCCTGAGGTCTGTGAAACAAAGCTGGCTGATACTGGAGGTGAAAGCAGTGAACGCGAAGATGTATCTGAAGATATTCAGTGAAAGGCTCAAGTATTACATGAGAGGCTGGAGGAGATGACTGATTAGTCCTTTTAGTCCTTTGTGTTTGATTAAGATCA
Source organism: Molothrus aeneus (assembly GCF_037042795.1). Taxonomy (NCBI): domain Eukaryota; kingdom Metazoa; phylum Chordata; class Aves; order Passeriformes; family Icteridae; genus Molothrus; species Molothrus aeneus. The sequence continues at coordinate 50,827,100 of NC_089649.1, forward strand.
GCCAGAAGATCCAAACAATGGTGTTTGTTTATACCAGAGAGAGGAACCAGAAGCTTAACTTTTTAGCTAGGTGTTTTGCTAAGCTAATAGCAAATTCTAGATTAAATTCTAATCTGTGTGATATTTCTCCTAGGAATTTGTCTTCTGAAGTCTTCTGTGGCTTAGACTTTATAGATCAGAGACTGTACTTTTGTGTTTCTTCTTTGAAATTCTACTTGAATTTTTAACTTATTTGTGAGTTTGCCATCAGAATGCAATTAGTCATCCAGGTTTATTATCCAGATTTTTCATCCAGAGTATCATTGCAAAGGCATTTAACAATTGACCTATATTTTCTGCATAAAATAATAAAAGGGATTTTGTCTTAAAAAGACAATCCCAAAATGGAAGTTTTTAGAGTCCTCATCTTCTAATTTCCCTTGTCAAAAGCTGTTGCATTAGACTGATGCTGATAGCAATTCCATTGTATACAATCCAAAACTATGAATTTGAGTAGTTTTAAATTTTTTTCTCAAACTAGCATTTAAATAACTTTAAACACATCTACCATTTCAGTTATAACCTGTTTCCACAGGTAAAGCTTCATTCAGGAAATATGAATGGGAAGCTCTGTGATTCTAGGCAGGGTAATTTCTGATTTGAGAAAAAAGCCTGCTTAGGTCTCAAGCAGGAAAAGCAGAGTAAGCCTTGACTGAAGGGCTTGAAGCACTTTCAGCATAGATGGAATTGGACTAATACTGAAATCACCAAATCCCAGAATAATCTGATGGAAGCATCTCAGCCAAATACCATAAGAACAAAATCTGCAGGCCAGATCAGATGCATTTTTCAGTCACTTTTCATTCCCTATACTCCTGAGTATTGTGTTTATTGTTATAATGGCTATAGGATTTCTCTCTGGATCTTTTTTCTATGTTTAAGCTACAGGTATGTACACTGTTTGTGTACCAGCTTGTATAAATCCATTTAACCAGGCAGTTGAAGCTGTTAAAGGCAAATATGGTACATAGAGCTCTCTTGACTGTTTAAACAGTGCTCTTCAGCGTTAATTCAGATGTCTGCCTAGAATATATTCATCAAAATTTTGTTAAAATAGAATAGTTGAAGTATTTTGTCTTTTGGAGCTTTGCATTTGACCTGCATTACTTAAGAGGAAAGCTACAGTTCTGCTTATTTACTGTCTGAACTGTCTTACCTAGTTGGTGTTTTGTCTTCCACAAGCTCTGTCTTTAGTGATTCACATTAGTCTGACCTAGAAATTAAGGAATTTGCCTTGCTCTTTGAATTTGCCATACCTGGCTTGAGTGTGTTGGCTGTGTAACAGGCTTTCACTTGTTGTGTTGGCTGCCTTTAGCCTTTCAGAGCTGTGTTGCTTCAAAAACAGCCTACTGCATTATGGAGGTGAAAAGCTTTTTACTATAAACTTTTAGGAAAAGGAGTCTGAGGCTCCATTTTATGAATACCCAGAAACATTTTATGGTGCTTGTATTTGTAGTCCTGTGGAAGGTGAGGCAGATGAATGCTCAAATTGTCAAGATGCAGCTTTAAGTAGGCAAAGCAGGCACCTGTAAAAGGCTGGTTGGTTGTTTTTGTTTTTTTAACAAACTCTTTGCAACTCCAGTCACAGAAACTGTCGTGGGCACACTGCTCTGTGGTTTGTTTTATTCCAATGCTCATAAAATGTGTTCTTTGTAGCTTCCTCATAGGTTGACATGATTGTTAGCTTGCCACATTGACTTGTTAAATGTGATTTCTTTTTCAGATTGAAACAATTGGGAAGAAGGTGTCAGCCAAAAGAATTCCTTTTGCTTCTTCTTGTGAAATTCCTAAATTCAGCCTGCAGGATCCACCTGTCAAAAAGCCTAGAGTATAATGTGTAATACATACTGAAGGAATTTTGTTGATCTTCCTAATGATAATACTGTAAGCCTATGCTTTTTTTAAGGAAATATATTTTTCATAAACAAAACCAGTTTTACACTAGAAATGGTACCTGGTACATGTGAATTCAGTCTATTTTCAAATCTATATTTTTATAGCATTTTTTTTGGTTACTGAAGATGGTACAAACCTGTTTTTAATAATGAATCATCTTTTAAGTGAAAAGTTACCTTCAAACTGCAGATTTCTGCTTCCAGAAATGTTCCTAAACAGCACTTTAAATATTTCAAATGATATGAAAAAAAAAAAGGAATGGAACATCTTTCTACCTTAGTCCAGTTACAGACTGTAATCAGTCTATATAAACTGTGATCTATGGACTGGAACTTTGGTCTCACCAATTTTTTTTCTTTTGGGGTGATTCTCTGCCTGGTTAAATGCATGCTCTAACTGGCATTGAAGTCAAAAGATAATTTCTAAGTAAATTGGTAGGGTTTAGGTCCAGCCCTAAGGTAGAACTGACTTCAAAAATAATGCCCCAGTCCTGGTTGGGATCTATTGACACTGGTGCAGTCTAAACTGCATCTTTTGGGAGACCACGCAGTTCTGCAGGCATCAGTTGTGCAATTAGTGCCAGTGGACAGCAGTTACAGACTGATCCACTAGCAGATCTTCAGTTTTCATTCTTTGGTTGTCCTGCCTACATTCCATGTGCAGCCACACATTTTTTTTATTTAATCAGATTCCTGGGGCAAGTATTCCCTAAGTTACAGCAACACAACCTGTCTTCAGCAGAGGAGCATTCTGCTTGTTTGAACATTGAATTTAAGGAGAATTACCTTAATGTAATATCAGCCTGAGTAGAAAACAGATATTGGCTTTAATGTTACCTGATAGTTATCTTTTTCCTTCATGACATACTCCATCTGAAAGCAGTCTTTTAAATGAATCTGCAAAAAATTAATCTCTGCTTTGAAGAAATCATTAAAAATAAATTCAGCCCCATAAATCAGCTTCCTACCTCATTTGACTAGCAGGAATGAATACTTCCAATGTTCTCTTGATATTTTTGCCTTTACTGTTACTTCGTTTCTACTTGTTTTTATTATTCTCAATTGGCCAGTGCTATTAAAATCCTTGAGATGACAGTGTTTGTCAGTGTTTGGCTTGTTGCATGGGGTTCTGAAATGGAGGGCAAGATAGAGAAGGATGACCATGAACAGGTTTCAGATTAGAAGGTATAGACAGCTTAGTTGAATAATAGCATGTGGGGATAGTAGAGAATTATCCTGCAACTGGTCAAGTGTTACCTTCTGAATTATTTGACTGGTATGCCTTCAAACATGGTGTATCAATAGTTAAACAGGAGATAAGATCAGAGTCTTGGCAATGAGTGCTGTTACTGTAACTGCTTACCCAGAAATGGGCAGATTACAGAAATGTAGGTACAGTTGAAGCTTTAGGACAGTTACTTGAAGATTGAGGGAACTTGTATAACAATTTGGATAAACAATACAAGACAATTATCTGACTGAAATAGTTGTGTCCTTGAACCAGATGCTTCCAGGTTCTGCATGTTAATGGCTTCCACTTAGGGACTTACTCTGCAGCAGTCATCTGGCACTTTGGGCAAATATACCTCAGGCTTTTTGTCCTGTAAGATTTTTCACACGTCAAAAGCCACTCAGAGTGAGTGGGAATTATGGCTTAAAATCAAACTGTCATCTTTCATCATACCATTTCCTCCTCCCTACTGATGAGTGCTGCTTTCATGTAACAGCCCTGGATGGATGCAGCAGGGTTGCAGAGCTGCCCTTGTGAGCACTGAGTTCCAAGAGGCAGACCACCCTGGTGTTGCAGCTGAGTGTCCTCTTGGCTTCCTCTGGCCCTGTAGCACCCGCGGCGAGGGCAGGCTGCTCCCTGCTCCTTTGGGGTTAGCAGGAGGGTGCTGGCAAGTTGTACTCCAAGGATCTCTTGTCCCTTGACTGTTCAGGTTAGCACAGCACTGCTTCAGGGCCCATCTTAACCTGGAGGGTGAGCAGGGGTGTCAGAAAATCAGGATGCCTTTCTGAAACTTGCAAGCACCTGCCATAGTAGTGCCCCTGTATGGGACCTGTCTTCATCAGTTTGGAGCAGATCATGACCTGTTACTCTTGTGTGAAGAATTGCTCCTTTTAGGAATATGAAAGTGTTCCTGAGATTCCAGTGGCTTTTCACAAGCCATCCCAAAGAGATGGAAAATGAGTGCTGCTAGCCCTATTGCTACCCTGTTTCTCCTGCAGAATTAGTCAAAGCCTTGAATTGTGACTTGTGGGTCAGTCATAAAGATGTTAAAGAATGGCCAAGTTCATTACAGTGGGATCACTCTCACTTCCCTCTCCTGGCAAAGGAGGAGCAGCTGATCTTTCTCAAGAGCAGTAAGAGGTAAAACTAGTACTGGCATTTCCCTTGCTTTCTCAGAGTAACTTAGTTTCTTGGTGGCTGCATTCTTTTAGTGGGAGAACTGGGACTGGGGGATGAATCCAGTGGGGCATTCCTTCAGGATACAGCAATACATACCTTGCATATATGCCAGAGAACCTTCCCACAGGCCAAAAGGAAGAGCTTCAGAAGCTTGTGCAGCACCTTGAATCCTCAGCCATTGTCTTCAGAGTACAGTTATCAGGGAAATAAGAACTGGAGATGACCCGAGTTCCTGTTATGAAAGCTTGAGTAGTGGATGTAAGAGATGGGGTTTAATGCTATTGAATTTTTGTGTATGGATGTTCCAGCATGTCATTCTGGGTGAGAATTGTGTAACGTGACCAACGGACTCCTGTGCTCTGAAATTCTTTTTATGGGGCTCTTAAAATGCAATTCCATGGTAACACTGCTTTGCACTGCAAAAATACAAGAATGCAACAGCTGAAGAAAATCAGGATTTAATACAAGTCTAGAAGTAGTATGATACAGAGTACATAAATTGGGTTTTACCCAAGATGGACACAGACAAATTGTAAGTTCCAGGCAAGATGTCCTGTTTTTGTTACAAGTATGCGTGTTCATGTTTTTGTGCAGCTGAAACTAGTCTGGTTCCAGGAATACAATAGCAGCCAAGAATATTCCAAGTGAATAAAACACACATTTTTGACCAATACTAGTTATCATAGTAGCAGTTAGAGGTGAGATTTTGAACTGGCCAAAAAGTTTATAGGTCTCATTGCAGGTTTTTGTAGTGCTATAATATTGTTCAACATCTAAACTTGAAATTTAATTGTTAAACAATGCAGGAAGCATAATGGAGATCTGATTTAGGAATGCTGGAATCAAGCTAAAATTTCTACTCCAAGTTGAACACCTGCAATAAGTTACCACATGTGGTAGTAAAGAAGCATAAATGTGTCACACTTTTTTAATGGAGGAGACAACAATATTAATTATTCATCAAGTATGAATAAAATTCAAAACTCTTTTTAAATGGACAAAGCCAGTGTTCAGTTCACCTAAGGACTTGCAGTTACTGGAAGATGCAACAGTTCTCTATGAATAACATTTAATTATGTTTCAGACAGTGTAGTAGGTTGATGCGATGATGCCAAAAAGACTATTCATTCTTTTAAATTCTCTGTGACAACTCTAAATCTTATTCCCAAAACTCAGTTTAATGTTTTCCTGGTTGCAAGGATGATTAATGTTTCTTAAAATATTTTATAGCTGCTTTATGAATCAAACTGACAGAATGGCATGATTGACATACAAAATGAAAATGTCACCAAACATGAAACTTCAACTAAACAGTCATGAAACCTGTGCTGAATTACAAAAAGGGTATTTGTGAGAGTTTGGTGCTTTAACACATAGTTTTGGAAGAACCTGAATGGGCAATAGGGGAAGTCAGATGCCTGTACAAGCAGGAATTTGTAACTTCAGGGCTTGTCCCCAGACATTAAAAAAAAACAGGCAAAGACCCTCTCCAATCTATGAAGTCAAAGTATGACATTCTCTAGAATCCACAGCAAAACATGCAGCTAGAAAAGCTTGTGTCGCTTCTGACACTTGGTACCAGACAGCTGGCAGACAGTTGTGTAAGAGCATGAGATCATCCTCTGAAACACCCAGCAGCAACTCACAAGATCATTTTAACATGATGCAGTACTGGACTGTGTTTCAAGAAACATTTTTCTAACTGTAAGGAAGCCACTGTGCAATGTTCTCTTGTTTGATAATGGCTGTATGGCTCAGAGCTCCTTTTTTCTAGATTTCTGGTGTTGATATGCTGAAAGAGCAGTAACTTGGCAGAAGCTAAAGTCATATTCTGTTAAATCTGCTCTGTAAGCAAGTCAAAACCATTCTTTGCAGCAGGACCTCTAATAAAGGCTGCCAGCTGTTAAATGTGTGGATATCCTGGAGTTGATGTTGCAACCCTCTATGTCTGCTGCAGTGGAGGGAGTGCTGAATTTCCTTGCAATGGAAATTTCCTTTCCCTGCTCTAGTACTCATGTGGACTTTAACTGAAGCAGGGCATTTTTGGCTCAAAATACACCTGGGCTTTCCATGACTAGCAATCAGACCTTTTGATTTTTAAAATTTATTAATAATATTGTTTATTTAAAAAAAACAGTCTTGCCTGTGTCTCTGCCCTTACAAAGTACAGCTACTCTTTTGTTTATCCCTTCTTCCCCTTTGTTCCTCGTGGCTCACATTTCCCCTTACACTGGTGAATTGGTACATTCCTTCTGGGTTAAAACTTTGTCTTCATAGTGTGTTAATACTGCTGTACTTCATCTTGTGAAGTGTCAGCTGTGCATCACTGACCTCAGTTGTACAATGTTATGTTCATAAAAGTTTCTCCTATATATTATCTTACTAGGTAGATGTCTTCCTTCTATCATCTTGCTGAGTTGGTGGGTGTGCAGGGTCCACTCTCCTTCTACAGACTGCAGGAGTTTAGAAAAGCACTAGAACCAGTCATAGAATTCCTGCATGATGGGAGTTTTGGGCCAGATAGCCAAGTCCTGGGATGTTTCCCAAATAACTTGACAAAGATACAGGTCAGGTTAGTTCAGAGATGGTATTTAATGTCCAGAGCTGAGCATTAGGGAGAGAATCATTGGCATTGCTGCTATAAAGAGAGGCAATTAGAGCTGTTAATGTAGCATATGCCATGTTTTTATTTCTGCTTGAGCTTAGTGTGATATACAGTGGATTTCATGTTTTACCCACAATGTGGTTCACTTCTCTGCATTCAGATTTAGCAGCCAGACCAAGCCTCATGGGGCAAGTAACCAGACCCACTAAACACAACCACCACTGGGGTTTTAACTTTCCTTTAATGACAAGACAATAGCCATGCAACAGGAGCACAGTACAGAACTGCAGTTCTGCATACTCAATACCAAAGAAGCATCTGTGCAGCTCAGTGGGGTTCGTTACAGTCATGTACATAAATTAGGGGTAGTTCCATTTATGCTCCTACACCAACTCTGATTTTCCAAAGAAATAATTAATTATTAATTAATTATTAATTATTTAAATTAACACTATCTACACAGGGTTAATTGTCTTGCCAGAAAGGACGTTTTGTTTTCTTTTGCTTGATACCTTGTACACACCAAGGCTCACACTTGGAGACAGGCAAGCTCTGGAAAAGCTTTAGCTATCAGAATGGTACAGCTCTTTTTCTCTGGTGCAGCAGAGAGATACCATCTTTTGAAGGAGTATCACTGAACTTTCTCTGGCATGGTTAAGGAAAGCCCTAATCTGGTGCATTATCACACACAGTCTTTCTTTAGAACTCCTATAGTTCCCAGAGCCCCTGCAAGCTTATGTTACATAATGTAAGATACACCAAGGTATCAGTACCTTTCCAGTTACTATCAGCACCTTCACAGGTATTCACTGCAGCACTGCTGACTGCTGTAGCAGACCTATAAATCTGCCCAGTCTTTGTTCCCAGCTTATGTTTGTTTCTTCCACCTCAGTTCCATCACTCTCAAAATCGGTTCTATCTTCATTTTGCTGAACATTCAAGTATTCTGTTGCTGTAGCCTTTCCAAAAGAAATTAGGTAAAATAATGTGTTTTGATGAGAAAAAATTGTTCTGGAAAGATAGTAAGTTTATTCATATAGCCACCATCTGTTCTTCTGCATTCCTGGAACTGAGTATAATTATGCACTGAAAAAAGGATTCTTAAAACTGGCTGCTTTAAATAGGTTCATTCTCATTTTCAGATGGCTTTTGTCTTTCTTTTTTCCACCAAGTTCTTCAAAAAGAATTCACCTAATTATAAGGAAAAAAAATAGACACCAAAATGATTTGTAGGTATTTCAATAAAATAAAGCAGAAGAATACATTCTTATTTGACATGAGTGCTCTACTCTACAATACAATCAACACATTTTTTCACCAGTTATTTTATAGGAATTCAATTATATATAACAGCATTTCCAATACATACAGCAGAAATCTAAAAAACCCTCAAAACTATAACCCAATACACAATCCCTCCACTCCCAAAATCCTGATTTGCCTCCTGTCCAGTTTTATGAAATAGCTCTGTTGCTTTGTGCATTACAACAGGCAAAAGTGAATTGATTTAGTTAAATTTTAATTCCTGTTTCATAAAGTATCAGCAAGTTACAGTGAATCCAGCTATAAATCTTGTTTGAGCTGTCATTAAAACAGAGAGCAGCACAGTACCCCAGATGAGTTTTCTCTCTCCTTCCTTAGGAAAAAGCAGGATGTTGTACCTACACCACATATTCCATTAATATTAGCTGCTACTTCATACCCAGTGCTTTATCAGAAAAAAGCACTGCTGTAAGTGTCTCTAATTATTTTTAAAGCATTGTAAATAAATTATGCCTAAAGCAACAAAATTGCAACACAAACAACCTGGCACCTCGTTGAACCCAGAAGTATCCAAGAGACAGAATGTGAAGGAAAATTTGAAAATTTGGTACCCTTTATCCTGCCTCACCCATTAAGTATGGTACAGAATAGGTTTGGAAAAAAAAATTAGGTTAAGCAGCACTGCAATTGTACAAATACTAATTACTGTCATACTGATGTATTGGGATGACCCACAGAAAACAGTTTAAGTAATTTTTAAAATACAGATGATAACTATATGAGGTGTCCTTGAGCTAAGATGAGCTTTGATGCACATTACATCACTGTTTTAGTTTTGTATAATAAAATGTTACATGCTAAATAACCCAATGCCTTTCAGTAATTTACCTGCTTTATAGGAAGAACGCACTAAAGGCCCGCTAGCAGTGTAATGGAATCCAAGATCATTTCCTACTTTTTCCCAGTACTTAAACTTCTCAGGAGTTATGTACTCTTCCACCTGGGGAAAGGAATTAATTTTGCTCAGGTACTAATGCAAAGGAAATTGCTATAGCTAGCATACAGTGAAATGAAATACAGTTATATTACAAGTTAAAAATTTTTCACTCCAAAGCTTTCATCAGTGAAGTCACAAACTGCATTTTTGCTCTGCTTTCTACCAAACAAATGTATTTTATTTGTTTTATATATTTAGCTGAAAAGTTCAGAATTTAATCTCTAGTTGTTGCTTTATCATTTTCTTCATTGTTTTTGAATGGTCCTTTTGAGCAAACCTTTTTTTTTTCGGTCCAAGTTAGTGAAAAACCACAATGGTCCTACAAATCTCTTCACTAACAGTTAATTCAGTGAAACACAGGAACAGAACGGAGAGTGAGTTTCTGGACAGATTGCAGAAGCAGAAAATGGTAAATATCCCAGCTGAAGAGGCACCATTAAGGGAGAGGCTGAAGAACAGCAAAAGGGCACTGGCTTGAGCAATTATGTTAGAGACATACACTGAAGCTCTTGTTTTCCAGAACCACGCCTCAGCTCCAGCTGTCTCCCTGGCTAACAGCAGAAACTAGCACTGGGAAGTCTGCAGAAGATACAAGGGGTTAGATGGCTGAGGTCATTTTTATTGAAGAGCCCCTAACAGATGATCATTGTCAGGCTAAACAAGGAAGGAAATTTTTCCCAACATCTGCAGTTAGAGTAAGGATGACTGTGCAAGGACCTTAACTCTGCCTCTAAATTAAAGGCACTTTTACCTTTAGGTGACGTTTTGTTGGTTGCATATACTGTCCTAGGGTCAAACAATCCACATCTGCTTCCCGCAATACTGTAAAAACAAAATTCCTCATTAGTGGCGGAAGGATCACAAGGAAAATCATGAATTTACCTCTCAAATTGAACCTGTAAGCTATAAGAAGACAAAATATTTCAGAAATTCAGTCTTTTTAAACCAAATTATTGTTTTTCAATGGAACTTGGAAAACAGTTCCTGCAGCAGCAAGCTGATAGGAATGATAGAGGCAAAGATGCTTAATTGTTTTCCAACACCAATTGTTTTCAAATTCATACCTGTGAATTCTGGCATCTACTTCAACTTACATTTCATTGTGGAATATACTTGTTCGTCCGTCTCGCCTAGCCCCAGCATAATGGAGGTTTTGGAAATGACGCCGGGCTGGACCTCTTTAGCGTGTTTCAGCACTCGGACCGACTGCTCAAAGTTGGCTCGGGGGTCGCGGACCTTCCTTCGCACATTTCCAGCACAAGTGGGAAAAACACGTGGAAGGGCACAGAGAAGTTAGAGACGCCAGCACAGGCGAGTTCTGCCAATTTCTGCGAAGCGGCGGAGCAGAGGTTTCTGGGCCGCCCAGTCGGACACCGGCACCGGGCCCGGCTGGGGCGCCCCGCGCGGCGGCACCGACCGAACCCGGGCCCGCGCCGCGCGCGCCCCCTGCCGGCGGGCTCGGCGGCGCACGCGCGGGGCAGGCCGGGAACGGGAACGGGCGCGGCCCCGCTGCACGCCCAGCCCCGCTACACAGCCGGCCCCACAGCCCGGCCCCGCTACACAGCCGGCCCCACAGCCCGGCCCCGCTACACAGCCGGCCCCGCTACACAGCCGGCCCCACAGCCCGGCCCCGCTACACAGCCGGCCCCACAGCCCGGCACCGCTACACAGCCGGGCCCACAGCCCGGCACCGCTACACAGCCGGCCCCGCTACACAGCCGGGCCCACAGCCCGGCCCCGCTACACAGCCGGCCCCACAGCCCGGCCCCGCTACACAGCCGGCCCCACAGCCCGGCCCCGCTACACAGCCGGGCCCACAGCCCGGCACTACAGCCCAGCACCGCTACACAGCCGGCACTACAGGCCGGCCCCACAGCCCGGCCCCGCTACACAGCCGGGCACACAGCCCGGCACTACAGCCCGGCCCCGCTACACAGCCGGCCCCACAGCCCGGCCCCGCTACACAGCCGGCCCCACAGCCCGGCCCCGCTACACAGCCGGGCCCACAGCCCGGCACCGCTACACAGCCGGCCCCACAGCCCGGCACCGCTACACAGCCGGGCCCACAGCCCGGCACTACAGCCCGGCACCGCTACACAGCCCGGCCCCGCTACACAGCCGGCCCCACAGGCCGGCCCCGCTACACAGCCGGCCCCACAGCCCGGCCCCGCTACACAGCCGGCCCCGCTACACAGCCGGCCCCACAGCCCGGCACCGCTACACAGCCGGCCCCGCTACACAGCCGGGCCCACAGCCCGGCACCGCTACACAGCCGGCCCCACAGCCCGGCCCCACTGCATGCCCGGCTCGCAGCCCGGCCGCGCTCCGCGCCCGACACACCCAGAGCCATTGCCCACCTCTGCAGTGCCGGCACCGTCTCCACGTTGTGGGCATACACATCCAGCCCCGACGAGGCGACTTTCTCCACTGCTTTAAGGTCACCTCGGAAATCGGGAGTTAGGCATTCCACCAGGATTTTTGGATTCCTGAAAACGAGAGGCAAAAGGAACACAGGCGTTGTGGCATTTTGTGTCCCTGTTGCTAAAAAACCCCCATACCCCCATAACTGAAGACATGACACTCTAATAAGCAAAGCAAAGTTAATTCAGGATAATTCCAAACCAACAGGTTTCTGCAAACACAATATAACAAACTCGTATTAAGTTAACCTGCAACAAAGACACATTAAAAAATACAAACAGTGCATGCAAATGTTTGAGACTGTTGGAATTGCTTTTACATTTATTATTTGGCTTCTGCTGTATTTCACCTCACATCAGTAAAACCAGGAATTTGTCTTGTTTAAGATCATAGCTCCAAAATAAAGAGGAGCTATAATTCTGCTACTGGAATAAGAAGACTGAGTCTAGAATCTAGTCTTGGTGTTCAGGAGCCTGATTTCAGGTCAAAAAGGCTGGTGGGGAAAACTGCAGGAACCCTTCAAGCCCAAAGATACACTGGATCAAGACTTAAATGAAGTTATACAAATGAATTCTGCAGGGAGGCAAGTGTGCTGTTGAATGGCATACAGGGCACCGATGTAGGGTGAAGGCAGCACAGCCAGGGAAAGCAGGAAGGTACAATCACAGACTTGGAAATGGCCACCACTGAGGCAAAATGAAAAGCAATTTGATCACTGCTGAATGAGAAACCAGACTCCTTTGGTCACATGGTGACAGAGTTACCTAATCTGCTGTGTTTGAGCCCAAGCTTCAGGAATGAACATACCTCAAAAGAATGTATTAATTTCCTGGAAACCAGCTGTCTGCTCAAAGAAAGACTCCAGTGCTTAGCTTTAAATAAGCCTGGGATAAATTGGAAATGCATCCAAATTCAAAACAGTTTAGGGCCATTCTATGAGAAAGATAAAGAAAGAGAAAAAAAAAAAGGGGGCACAGACAGGCTAGAGGCAGACTTTTGTATTTGCATGGCCCCTGGAATAACCCAGCTGAAGGAGCTGTGACCCACACACAGTACCACATTCTGAAGTTTTAACAACCACAGTAATACATCAATGACACACCTTTCTTTCAGATGCCGGACTGTCTTTGCAAAGTGTTCCGCTCCACCATCAGGCATATCTAGAAGCATTGCAATTATTCAGTTAATCTTTCTGCTCAAGAAATGTATTTACTTACCAGGAAAATCAAAAAACCCATCCAATTCAAACCTTAAATGCAAAATAATAAAGCAGTCAAACCCCAGTCTTGTCTTGCCGCTTATGCCAAGGGCTTACAAAAGATATCCTACCAAGCCTCTGCACAAAGTCTAACTGTGATTGTCTAGGGCAGAGCTCAGATTTACCGGTCTCTAGGTTCCCTGTCTCCCTGAGCACCGAATGGCTTTACCTATTTATGGTTCTGGTCTGAAAAACAGCTGTACAAAATTTGAGAAGTATATATTAGTGCTCTTTTAAGCACCTTTGAAGCCACTGGACTTTCCATCATACTGAACAGCTTTTACAATGGCTTTCCTCACCTATATGGTGAGGTCACCACAAGGGAGCTATTGCAAGGAAGCTACTTCCTACTTCCTTAGAAAAACACAACTTTCAGTTTTGTTACATATACTATATTCTAGGTTTAATGTTTAGAAGGAAGTTCTGTAATGGTATTGTATACATTTTTTTGAGTATTTTCCAGTTGTATTTCATTCGATCGTATCGCCTTTCCAGAGTGTTTGTAAGTCTTTCTTTTCTGTTTTGCAAGATTTTGTTTCCCTTCCCGAAAGGAAATGAAAGGAAGGAAATGAAATTTCCTTTCGGGAAGGGAAACGAAATCTTGCGATTTCAATGAGGATTAATTGGTCAAGCTTTGGTCCAAGTCCCTGCACTCGATGGCATGCCATGCCTTTTGATGGCTTTCACTTTGGTAAAGATTTTTTTCAGTATCCTTTTTGCTATCCAAGTAATAGAACATGGTGTATATGCATGCATTCTGCTAAAAATTAGTTATAAAATATTTAGTGTCATAGTATTTATTGATGTTTATTAAGAGTGTAATTTCTGTTGTATTTCACCAGACATGGAGAAATACTGAGAATATGTAGGAACTGTGCAAAGTTTTAGCACTGTTGTCTCCTTTAACACAGCCCTCCTGGGCAGCTGTGCAGATGAATGTTCCTGGGGGCTGCGTGTAGCCACAGAACACCGGTGGGAGCTCAGGGTGGGTGGCACAGCAGAGCCCAGGCAGGCACTGGTAGAGCCCAGGGTGGGTGGCACAGCAGAGCCCAGGCAGGCACAGCAGAGCCCAGGCAGGCACAGCAGAGCCCAGGTACACACCGTCTCTGTCCACGGAGGTCAGCACCACGTAGTCCAAGCCCCACTCGGCGATAGCCTTGGCGGTGTTGTACGGCTCCTGCGGATCCAGCGGAGGAGGGTTCTTGGCAGTCTTTACTGAACAAAATCTGCAGCCTCTGGTGCACGTGTCACCCATCAGCTGGAACATGAAAGACATTCCTACCTTTACACAGTACATACCACTATAGCTCAGCTGGGAAACAGCTGCATAAACTACAGCAGATAAATCCTAACAGTAAGCAAAAAAAACTTAGGCCAGTGCTTTACTCTATTGTAATAAACCCACTCCACTACAGTAAAGAGCCAAGAATAGAGTACAAACAGCTCAGACATTAAGAGAACACTTAGGAAATGGTTAATGACTTACCATAATAGTAGCTGTTGCTGTGGCATATTCCCCACCTCCCCAGCACTCTCCAATGTTGGGACAACGTGCTTCTTCACATACCTGGAGGTGAAAGGCTGTACTGTACCTGGATTTTTCCATATTATTTTTGAAAATAATTATTATATTATTGATGGATTTTAATAGTAGCCTACAAACAAAACATAGTTCCTTCTGTGATAAATGAGGTTAAAATTCCCTGCTGTTTTTAACAAGTCAGTAGAACAGATAGGAAGAGAACTGCTTCCTGATATCCATTACCTTTATGTTCTCTACTTCAAAACTCCAAAAAACTGCTCAGCCACATAACTGTCTTATTAATTAGCACAGACTATCATTAACATTAATATTTTAAATTTAAGAACTGATAAAAAGTTCACAAAGTATGTGATTCATTAAAGCATAAAGAACTAAGAACTTAGTCTGAAAAAAAAAAAGAAAAAAATCCCCCCCATGCATTCCCACTGCTTTTTATTATCTGGACAGTACAATTAATGAAATCTGCAGTTTCTTTTCATGAAAATCAAGTATGTAACTCTGAAATGGTGTGTGTCTCCATTAAAAATAGTTACACATAGTATCTTCTAATCTCTGGTGATGTAAGTAATAAACGCCAGTAGTTAAAATCACAGTAGGAAAACCACTAAATCTGTTGGATCTACCCTTATTCTTTAGGGGTAAAATTCACTGCTAGCAAAAAGGATCAGCACCAAGCTTGGTTTCAGCTCTGAAGATCATACAAGACATGATTTCTACCTGTCCTCCACAAAGAAAAATGCAAAATCTGCCTTACTTCTACAGGAGCCCTTGGTTGGTGCCAGACTTACCGTATGAAGATTTAAACTTCTCAAGGTATTCTTTAATTTATTGTAGTTCTTTCCCATGGGAATCTTTGTTTTCAGCCATGGAGGAAGATGCAGCCTGAATAACACCAAGCAAACACAAAGATTAATAAACTACTTAGACAGTAAGTTTTAGTCATAGATTTGTTTTCATTTGTTACAGATCCCAACAAGGAAAGGTCCCTTAAAAACTGATGCAACTCAGCAATTAACATCATTCATGGCCAGATCAGACTTCTCTTCCCTGTCCATCATCATTCCAACACTCAAGCATGGGAATTGTGGTCATTGAAATGTTTAAAACTGTTCACTGTTCCAGAGGGATTGAACAGTGCCACACTGGAGACTGCAGCCATTAATGGCAGCAGACATTGCACAGCTATCACAAAGTCTGATCACTCTATAACTGGAAATATGAAGGTTTAATCATTTTTTAACATAAGTCTTCATTTTTTGTTATCTCTATCAGTAGTACTTTTTCAACACATTCACCTACTGATGCATATTTGTAATTTAATTACAGGCACTCGAGAACATACCACCACCTTTTTTTATGGATTTGAAATTAATGACACTTGTCCTTTCTCGAATAATCCTTAAATTTGCAACACAGTAGGGTGAAATTTAATAAAGATACATAGTATACATTTTGTAGTTATTACTAAACATGCAAGATCATGCTGAGAAGCAACTACATTTGTTTAAAATCACTATTACCTTTCTCCTTTCTCACGCTTTAAATTGCCTTTATAGTCAGCCCATGTGCTCTTGTCTGACAGATCTCCAGAGACAAAGTCCTGTAAGTCTGGTCCATTTTGCAGGAACTCTTTTTTTTCCCCGGGTAAAGAACCTGATGTTCCATACTGGTTACACACATGGTTTCCTGACACCTAAAACAAGCAAAATTGTAATTTATTTAGTAACAAACTCGGTGGCATCCCTAAACAACAATTTGCCTTTTTGCTGGTTATCGCATGCTTTGCGTAAGCATTTTCCCAACGGCTTTTAAGTTAAATTTATAACCCTCTTTTTATCTTAAGCTACATGTAACAGACTTATCTATCATAACACCACACTAAGATGTGCAGTGTAACACACAATTCCCCTGTACTCAACAGTGGGGAGGCCACACCTCAAATCCAATGACCAGTTCTGGGCCCCTCACTGCAAGAAAAACTTTGAGGGGCTGGAGTGTGTCCAGAGAAGGGACACGGAGCTGGGGAAGGGTCTGGAGCCCCAGGCTTGTGGGGAGCAGCTGAGGGAGCTGGGGGTGCTCAGCCTGGAGAAAAGGAGGCTCAGGGGGAACTGACCGGTCTCTCCAATTCCTGAAAGGAGGCTGGAGCCAGGTGGGAATGGGCTTCTTCTCCCAGGCAACCAGCGACAGGGTGAGAGGAAATTGCCTTAAACTGCACCAGGGGCGGCTTAGTTTGGATATCGGGAGGAATTTCTTCCCAGAAAGGGTGACTGGATATCGGAATGGGCTGCCCAGGGAGGCGGTGGGGTCACTGTTCCTGGGGGTGTTTAAGGCAGAACTGGATGTGGCGCTCAGTGCCGTGGTCTGGTGACAAGGTGGTGCTGGGTCTCAGCTTGGACTCGATGACCGCAGAGGTGTTTCCAACCCAGCCGGTTCTGTGAATAAGGTTGTGGGGGATACTCCGCTGCTGCGGGGCCGCAGGAAGCGCCTTTGCCAGGGATCCCGGTAGTGCCGGGTGCTGTCCATGGGAGCGGGGCCGGGGCTCGGTGTCCTGGGGATGCGTGTGTCCGTGCGGGGCGGGGACGGTCCGTCCCGGGTCTGCCCGCGGCCACTCCGCGCTGCCCCGCACCGCCACAGACCCGCTCGGCACCGGCACCGCCGTGCGCCCCACAGCGTCTCCTCCTGCTCTGCTCTGCCGTGCCGTATCGCGGCCCCCACCCGCCCGGCCCGTTGTGCTGCCGGCGGCCTCCGGGGCACACGGCGAGACTCACCCGGGCCCGGCCCCGCGGCACCAGCAGCCCCCGGGCGGCGGCGGCCCCGCACCGGCCCTGCGGCAGCAGCAGCGACATGGCGGCGCCCAGCCCAATCGACGCACTCGGCCGCTCGGCTACTCTTGCCTATCGGACGGCTTCCTCGGCGCGATGACGTCACGGACCCCGGAGTGGCTACAAATACGTGATGACGTCATACGCTGTCTCTTTTGGCTCTGTGCGCTGCAAGGTGCGGGCTGGCGGCGCTCCGGGATCGCCCGGGATCTCCGGGACAATCCGGGACCATCCGCGGTGTTCGGCTCCCCAGCGCCCCGTCCGCGCGCGGGCAGCCTCCCGGGGCGGTGCTGAGGCCCGCCGGCGCCTCCTGTCCCGCACCCTGCGCGAGAGGGCCCCGGGGCGGCGCCTTCCTGGCAAGGCCCCGTGGAGGCCGCCTCGCTCCGGGCCCGGGTGGGAGGCGCCGCTCTGGGGAGCGGAGCCCGGCGGTGACAGTGCGGAGGGGGCGTCGGGTCGTGCAGGGAAGGAGCGGGCGGGGCCCCGGCGGGCACAAGGACGAGGGTCTCTAGCGTTTCTCGTTGTCTCCCGCAGGATGAAGACCATCCTTAGCAACCAGACTGTGGACATCCCCGAGCAAGGTCAGTCCGCGCCGCGTGCGGGAGGCGCCGGCCGTGCCGCCCCCGCAGCCCGTAACGCGTGTCCGCCTTTGGTCCGCAGTGGGAGTTTCGCTGAAGGGCCGGACGGTCATCGTGAAGGGGCCCCGAGGAACCTTGAGGAGGGATTTCAACCACATCAACGTGGAGCTGTCCCTCCTGGGAAAGAAGCACAAGAAGGTGGGTGCTGCACAGGTCCTTTCGCTGCCCGGAGACAGGCGGGAGGTTTATAGTTGGCTTAAAAATTTCTTGGTGGCGGAGGAGAGTGACCAAAAATGTTCAGCAGCGAGTGACTTGTTCGGTAGGTTTTGCTTATTGCTGTGTTTTCTGAGAGAGGTTGATCTGGTGGAAGCGTGGCGCCTCCTCAGGCACTGTGGGAGTGAATACGTAGATTGCATTCTTTTGTAGTGACAGTTACAGGAAAAGGGGTTGGTTACTGTATGCTGTTCTGCAAACTGGCTCTTTTAGAGGAAAAAAAAATTTATTTCCACAAAGTGCAAGTTATACTAGGAGAGGAGAGATAAATAAGTGCATGATTTTTCATATTGTCTCAAAAAGTATAAGAAAATATCAAGAGTGACTGATTTCAGCTACTGTTTCACAAAGATCGAGTGTTTCATTAAAACAGTGGATCCACAGAGAGTGTTTCTTTTAAGTTGATTATACATAGGAGACAGAGTTTAGAACAATATGCTTAGTAATTGCTAATGCATCCTTTAGCTCAAGATTGTATATTTATCTATCCCAGCTCTTTTGAAGACTAGTTAGTGGCAAGACCTGAAGAAAACAAAACATTTCTCCCATGTCTCAGGTTAGGATTTAAAAGAGGAACCAGGTGGGCCTTTAGTAAGTAGTCTGTCAAATAAACAAAACAGTTCTGTGTTTTTGTTTGGTGGGCTTTAAGTAGTTTATCTGAAAGTTTTGTTCCACGTTTGGTTTTTTCACAAAATTATTTTGTTGCTGGTTTTGAAGCATATCTGAAAGCTTTGTCAATGTGATTTTTGATGCAGCTGCGTGTTGACAAGTGGTGGGGTAACAGAAAGGAGCTGGCCACAGTCCGCACGATTTGCAGCCATGTACAGAACATGATCAAGGGGGTCACTCTGGTAAGTTGTGTTGGGAACCAGATCACTGCTGCCCTTTTTGTTACTTGCAGTGAGAGCCTTTTACTTCATGGAGGGAGAGCATTGCTAAACATCCAGGATGCAGCTTCTTTCTCCTTGTGCTTTTTCTCTTGCCTTTGCTCTCAGGCAGGTTCTGGGCATGGAGGAAAGGGTGAATGTCTCTGGGGCCCGTTTTCAGGAGCTGTTGCTGCACCTTGGCTGTAGTTTGCCCTGTAAGCTTGGTGCACGTGTTCTGCCTCTGGGCCTGTTTCAGTGTCCGCTTGTGTCCTGTGTCCCAGGGCTTCCGCTACAAGATGCGGTCGGTGTACGCTCACTTCCCCATCAACGTGGTCATCCAGGAGAACGGCTCGCTGGTGGAGATCCGCAACTTCCTGGGGGAGAAGTACATCCGCAGAGTGAGGATGAGGCCAGGTCAGCCTCTCTGCAGGTGTATCCTGCTGGTTCAAACTGGCTTTCCAAGCTCTTTTCTTTGGGCTCTGCCACTGACAATGGGAGAGGATGAATAATTGTTGGAGCAGTATGTACTTGTCTGAATTGATGTAATCTTCTTATGCTACCATTGCCACTGTTCAGATTTATTATTAATAAAGCCTCTGTAATTTTACTAGTGAAAGTTAGCTAACAACCAGTCTGGAGTTAGTTACTGTAGTGTAAGGAATCCAGGATTTACTTTAATCATTGGGAGATCTTAGCAGCGTTGATAGTTGGTAACCTGCAGCTGCTTAGAGTTGTGTTTCTGTTTTGAAACACTGTACATGAACTAGTTTCATACCACATTATAGTTTTGGTCTTTAAGGTGTTCTAGTTTGAATTTGCTGAGTATCTAGGAGTGTTCACAATAAACTTAGAAATTATCATCTTATTAGCTGTTTTTACATCTCTCATAAACAGTTACATAAAGACTGTAGGAAAGACATCCCTTATCCATTTGTTTTTTTCCAATTCATTTCTGGTGAGGGTATGGGTAAGGACATTTAATGTGGCTGATGATGTTTTGGGGTGAGTGTAGAGGAATGCATCAGAACTTGTCCCAGAACACTGGTAGATAACAGTGCAGCAGAGTTACAGGGTTTTTGATTTACTGTGGGATATTAAAGGTGGGTTTGATTATTGTATTTAATTTTTTTTAAAGTTAGTATTTACTGTTAGTAATAGGCTGGCTTAAAATCTGATATCTGTTGATTAAGTAGATGAAACTGAAAACGTATGTTACTGCCCTTCAGTAAAAATTCAAGTTTCCTGTCAGATTCTTGAATGCCATCATGTTTACTCCTTGTGAGTATTTGCACCATTGCCAGTGTAAACACAGCAGGTAGTTTTTGATGGCTTTGATTGTTCTGTGATTGCTGACTCCAGTGTTGTCTTAATGAGCACAAGCCTGTGGGAGATGGCACCACCTTGCTGACAGAGTTGTGCTGGCAAAGTGCTGGCTTGTGCACAGTGTTGGTGATTGATGCTCTAATGGAGTAAGGGGTAAGCAGGAGTGTCACTTCAGTAGCTTTCACTCCAGAGCATGACTTCCACTTATCTTTAATTGAAACTGTGTGAGGGAGGACAGCCCTGGAATGGATTTGAGGGACTCTCTTTAACAAAGTCATAGAAGCTAATTATTGTCTTGAACACTAGTGTCTAGATACGTAAATTGGGACAGGACATTAATATTGTTTGTTTAATACACTTAACACCTTCAACAGTGTGGATTATGTGTTTGCCTTTCCATAGGTGTTACCTGTGCAGTATCTCAGGCCCAGAAAGATGAGCTGATCCTTGAAGGGAATGACATTGAGCTGGTTTCCAATTCAGGTTTGTGAAAGTAGATGTGTGAAAAATTGTATGGAAACTTTTATCTGAAGATGGCAGTTTAGCGAACTCTACCTCAAACCCTGAGGTAAACAACAGCACAGATTTTTTTTTTTTTTGCTCTAGTCACTGT
Organism: Molothrus aeneus; assembly: GCF_037042795.1. Taxonomy (NCBI): domain Eukaryota; kingdom Metazoa; phylum Chordata; class Aves; order Passeriformes; family Icteridae; genus Molothrus; species Molothrus aeneus. The sequence continues at coordinate 50,848,003 of NC_089649.1, forward strand.
AATTGCTTTTCATAGTTCCTTACTCTGTTTCTAAGCTTAAAGGTGTTTTTACAATTCTGCAGAACCTTCTTCTTCAAGTCAGCACTTACGGCCTTTTTGGCACCAAACTTTTCAGCTTTTCAGTTGTACATGTGTGCAGTAATGAAGTGCCACTGCCCTGAGTTGGGCTCAGTGAAATGCATCCTATTTTCATTAGACCTTACAGGATTTAAAGTTGGTAATTCCTGTCTCTAGATGACAGTCCTGTTGGTTAGATAAAATACTGGAGCATAAACAAACGCTACAAGTTGGCTTGGACCTTTAGGCTTTGTGCTAACGGTCTCACTTTGTCTGCAGCTGCTTTGATCCAGCAAGCCACCACAGTCAAGAACAAAGATATCAGGAAATTCTTGGATGGTATCTATGTTTCTGAGAAGGGAACAGTGCAGCAGGCAGATGAGTAAAACTCACAGGTTGGTATCATCTTAATACACATTGTACATCTTCTCTGTTGTTGTGCATGGGGACTTGACAAGGTTTATCTGCTTCAACATGGCCATGGTTAAACAGGTTTCCAATAGGGATGAAATTTCGTTTGTAAAAGATGTCATAAGATGCATCATAAAACTTGAATTTTGGGAGGCCTTTCAACAGCAGTTTTCCATCTTTCATCAACTTGGCATTTTGCTGCTGTATGGAGAAAACCTGTCTCTCCAGTGCTGTACTCTGCATTGTGAATGCAAGCTGCAGTGCTAGCTGAGAATTTAAAAACAGCAGACCTGGCCTAAGAGACTGATTTACAGAGAAGATCTCAAACTAATGTTCCTGCTGGTTGGACACTGCCCTCACTAAAGTGGTGGACAGCACCCAATTTATATGTAAAGGTCTTCTGAGCAGTTAGTATGTAAATGCTGGTAAACAGGTCAGTTTAACAAGGACAACTATTTACATTGTCCATGGGGATTGTTACTGAAGTTGAGTATGAGCATTTGGGGATAATTTAGGAATTTAAACTGCTAAAGGAATTTGATGCATTCAGCTGTGTGTGGTTCCTTACATAGTACAAAATATCTGTGCAGGATGAGACAGTCTGAGTTGCAAATAAATTCTGTGCTGTGTGCCTTGAGAACCTAAGCTTGAGGCAGGATGTAGATGAAGTGAGTTTCATAAACCTGTTTTTTTATAAATCATCCTCCAGATACCAAACATTTGCAAGCCTCTGAAAAAATAACTTTTAGTACTGTTCCAAGTGCCTTGAGAGATGGGGCAACTTGCTACATTTGTTGAACAGTTGAGCTGTTGTGCTTGAAGGCATCTTTAAGTAATCTTGTCTGTGTAAAATCAAATTCTTTAAACTATTAATGTCTGTTTTGCATTAAAATCATCAGATAAATAAACATCAAAGGGTTATAAACGTTCAGTTTCACATTTGCACTGCTAAAATCTTTCTAAAAGCTCTTTATGTTTTATTTACAGCTGTCTGGACCCCCAACGGTATTTACCGCGAGACATTGTCCAGCTATTCCAGCTGGTGCAAGGTGATGATACCCTTAGAGGCTCAGTAGAATAAACTATATTTCCTATCTTGAGTTTGTTTGGGGTTTTTTTTTAAGAACTAAATGGTGATTGCATGAACCTGATGGCTTTTAGAGAAGCAGATTGCACAGTGGATCCACCCTACCAATATGTTTTCAAACCATGGGACTTCATTCAGACTGAATGAATGTGCTCAGAGGCTGGTAGGGCAATGTGTAGGCTGTGCTACCGTGATCTTTCTGTGACAAAGTCATGAAGTGGCATTTTTGAATCACAGCATTAGGAAATAATAAAAGCATTTTTCTCACAGGGTAGACCAGTGTTCTTTCACATCTTTTCTCAAGTCTCAGACTCGTGGTGACAGAATCTGAAGTAGATGAAAAACAAAACTGAAATGAGTAGAACGAGATTTGTAAGACCATTTAAACTAAATACATAGATGGAAGCAGTAGTCTGAAAATACAATGCTTTATTGCTCAATTAAGAAAACAAGGGACTTGACCTCAAAGCTCAATCAGAGTGTATTGTTGAGTTTCACCAGCAGTGATTTGTTACCTGGGGACACATCTTGGTTTCTTCACTGCTGACCTTGCCGTGTAGCAACATCTAACTGGGAGGTTGTACCATTTCTGTGCAGTAGTAAAATCCACATTGTCACTTGCTCCATTCAATTTGGAAAAAGTACATAAAATACTGGGACAGTGCAGAAACATACTTGGCAGCAAGTTGCTAAAGCATCCCACACATGTTAAAAAATTCCAAAAACTGCCTGAAGATCCACTTGTATAATGACAAGTGCAATTTACATTAATCACTCTATTGAGTGGGTTAATAGTTACTATTTATTTAGATGTTCTCTGCTAGTAAAAAGTTTTATGGCTGCCCCATTTTGGAAATGAAAAATAGTGATTGCATATGGTTTTGTCTCCAGTTCCATTTGCTTAAAACTACTTCACCCAATCTGTAAGGGTATCTCTTGGTCAATAATGGAGTTAACTTGGTTTTGTTCTTTTTGGGGCTATCTTCAGAAGCTGGCCTGGTACATTTCATTCTTGGTGTTGTCCAACTTAGTTGAAGGTTTCTGGGGTTTAATAACACTTCTAAACCCTAACAGTTTCATGCTGAACAACACTCAAAACATGAATACACATCACAAGACTTTAAAAGGTGCATATCAGTTCTCAAAAGTTGCTCTTTGCAAGTAAAGCTGTTTTAAAGGTTATTCCAAGGCACAGGAGGGTCATAATTTTTATATTTTTTTAACAGAAGAAGTTGTCTTCTAGGTACAGTAGGTGGATAAAAGTAATTTCACTAGAAACAAGTGCCATGGCTCTTCCTGTGGATGTGGTTACTTGGTTTTTGAATGAAATGCTGGTGTGTGTGGCTGGAGTGACTCAGTGCTTTTCCACAGTTATCTGAGTGGTATCATCCACTGTAGAATGCAGTGATGGATCTCACTGAAAGTGGGCTTGGGCCCCCTTCTAAAATGAGACACAGATGCATTTGATGCTTTTTGCCTTAAAACGTTTCCTTCTTTTTCTTTTGTGAAAAAAAATAATAGCTAAAAGCAAACTGAGGGTAGAGAAGAGGCAGCAGGCAAAGAATATTAACGGCTTCTTCTGAGAAATAAACAAGCAGAAGCTACACTGCTTTTCGTGGCTAGAGGGGCCACAGACTGAGTAGTCAGCAGGAAAGCCATTGTTGCTTATCAGGCTATTGTAAAATCTTACTGAAGGCTTTTCTTTTGAATCTGACGTGAAGAATCCAAATCTGGGCTTAGATTTTTCTTCAGTCAGCTTAAACGCGTAGTAGCCTTTAATCTTGACTTTGTCAATGTAGTAGGCTGAGAAGGAAAAGAAACCAAAACAAAGTGTTAATAAAAAGTTACATTTCAAGTAAAACTTGCATACTTTCTGGTAAAATTTCAGATTTCAAATTGTTAGAAATGTAAAAAGTGTACTTCGTAAAATATTTACTGCTAATACTCAGTTGTCTCAATTACATAGGAACAGTGCCTTACTGTTTTTAAAAAATCCTTATGATTTTGGACCTACCCCATGAAAACTGGATTTGTACAGGGTTGGAGCTGGGAGTTTGTTTTGTCCTGGGAAAAGCTAGATGCTGCTCTTAACTGGAGCCAGCTGCAATGACTTGGGAGCAGCTGCCCATGAGTGCCATGAGAGCAGCTTTCCAAGAATTCCTGCCCTGCTCCAAACTCAGCTGCTCATCCCTGCAGCATGCATGGCTCTGTGTTACACTGCTGCACCCAAGTGCAGGGTGAGAATACTTAAAAATAGCAGGCCTTGAAGTCATGTGCAGTCAGCGAGCATAGTTGGGAATGTGACCCAGACTAAGAATTAATTCCTTTAGTGATGTATTGTTCTTTTGTTTGCAGTATGAAATTAGCATGGAAAATAAATCAGCAAATGCTCATCATCATCACTACATTAGTCCTGTAGTAACTAAGAAGGCTAAGCACTGGAGAGAGAACACTTTTTTCTTGGTATCTAAAAGTAATCTGAAGCCATGCTTAGCCATGAGTAAGATTTGTCTCATTTTTATTAACTCCTCGAGAGGAGAAACCAGAATACCTAGACTGTGTTTGATGTCAGTTACCTCAGAAAAACTTTTGAAACCCCCATGTCCTGATCAGGATCTCTCTACAGCTCAGCAGTAGGGAACAGTGAGGGCAGGGATGTATTGCACATCTCATTTTGCCTGTATGGGTCAGGTACCAAGGCCTTGCTGGTAGCCTGTGTCCCCCTGCTTTTCTTTAATGATTGGTTGGGGGAAGAGGGAGGGGAGGCGTGAGGTCTCTGCAGCATTTCTCATACAATAAGCTGCTGCTGCTGAAGATCATTGCCTTGAATGTTTTTGTCCTCTACCTCCATAACTCTTACTAGTTTTTCTCTAAAGTGAACAAGTAGATTTCCATATGTGCCCAGGAGAAAACAAGCAGTGGAACAAGAACTAGAGTCGGACTCTCCCTTCAACAGCAGCTGGTGCTGCTGGTGCCCTGCTGTATTTCCTCTGTATGTCCCTCCAGGTCGCTGTGGATTTGCTTGCACCTTTCTGTCCAATGACTAGTTCGGCAAGCAAGGAGGCTCTGCCTTTCTTTGGAGAGTAGAAACTTTAATTGTTTCTTGGGAGTTGTTGGGCTGAAGTGCCACCTCCTAATAATTTCTGAGTAACTACTCTGCTGTATGTGCATGCCCAGAGAGCTTCTCTCATGGTTTAAACTGGAGGCAGCTGTAGCTGTGTTTTGTGCAAGGCACTTGATGCCATTCCTGTGTGTCATAGCTGCCCTGAGTGTGGCTGCAGAGTTGGGCCCCTCAGGGGGCTCAGTGCTGCTGGCTCCTGCATCTGGGCCAGGACTGCTCGCTCTGTCCAGGGCAAGACTTAGCTGTGCCTGGCTCTGAGCTGTGGAAATGGCTCTGGGGAACTTGAATCTGTCATGCACTCACCTTTTAAAACCTCTTGTATGTATTTGCCCAAGTAATAATTTCGAAGTTCATCATTGTCCAACGATGGGTCGTCTATTCCATTTGCTGTGATGTAAATGTCAATGTCACCATAAGTTTTTTTGATCCACCTGAGAACTTTGCGCATTCCCCAAGGCACCACTGCCAAACGAGAAGGGGAGCTCAGGCAGGTGATATCCTGCAGAAATTGAATGTCACAATCAAATTCATACTGGCTTCCATTCTGAGGTTCATCAATCACAAATCTGGTGGTGAAATGATTCAGTGCATAAAAGTCAGCTGCACCTTTGACAAGCTGCTTTTCCTCACTTGTGAAGGATGGCAACAAAGTATATGAAAGGCCCTTTCTGTTTTTAAAGGTGATGTATTCCCTCATAGTAGCTGGATAGTCCCCAGTCTTAAATATGGGATTGGCAAACCAGCCTATTTCAAACTGAAGAAACCTGTTGGCAGCTTTTGAATGAGATTCAAAGAAGGGGTTGGCAGGCTCAGCCCAGTCGGAATGCAGGGACAGGGACACTTTGCCGTACTGAGAGGGCCGGTACCGCTCGTCGTACGTTCTCCAGGCCATGGCGTGTGCTAGCAACAAATTGTGTGCTGCCCGATAGGTGTCATTGCTGCTCCTCTTGTAGACATTGCTTAGCTGGTTTGGCTCATTTATTGTAATCCACAGTTTAACCAAATCACCAAGCTCCCTAAAACACAAAGCTGCGTACTCTTGAAAAGCGTAGGCAGTGGACTGGTTCAACCATCCTCCTGTCTGCAGCAAAGGACCCGGCAGGCCCAGGTAGGTGTGAGTTGGATAATACAAGGTGACCATGGATTGAATGTTCAGTTTCAGGGCTTCACTAATCACACATCTGTAATACCTAAGAACTTGCCTGTTGACCACTGACAAATCTCCGTTGGGTAAAATTAGTGACCAGTCAAGTGCAAATCTGTAATGGGTGACTTTCATTTTTTCCAGGAGATCCAGTTGCTTTTTAATACTGACAAAATCTGTGCACTGTGCTGGTCGGGTCTTTAGCTTTACCCCTTCAACTTTGTGCAGAAGCCCATCTCCTGTGACATTCCAGAGGTACAAGCTGGAATCACAGAACTGTGGTGAGGAAGCTGCTGATTCTGCCTGTGAAAATAAAAATATGTTACAATGGGTTTTAATTAAATGAACATAATATCTGCTTGTGATCTGCATTTCTGCCTGTGTTTAGCTGTCAATTAGTGGTGGATGTCAGAAGTCCCTGCTTAAATGCTCCAGGGGGAAGATGATAACCAACTCACCTATAGGGGCTTTGTGCTAGTGGTCATCTTATCATTCTGTTCCTTTCCCTATGAAAAACATCAAAATAGCACTTTTTGATTACACATGGGCATTTGCCCTGCCACCAGCCTACATGACGTTTTCACAGAGACAGCTCTCCCTGATCGAGTTCACTCTGGTCATGCACACAGCAGTTCTCAGGCAGAGGCAGCTGCCCGGAGAGCAGGTGGTGAGAACAAGCACCAGAGGCAGGCATGGATTATTTTGGCACTGCTGCTGTGATCAAACTTGTAAAATTGAGGCATACTTATCTGACACAAACAGCTTGTAGCATTTAGTTATCTTTTCTATCTCCTATTAGTTAAAAAAGTTCAGAATAAAACATTTTTTGATATTCAAATTTTTAAATGCTTTTTCTAGGTTTCAAAGTAAAGTTTAAAATATTTAGATTGCTTTTTTTTCAAAGGAAATGGGTTTTTTTTTTTGTGTGTTGCATATTAACAAGATATATAGAAGCTTAACTTTTTCTTCCCCTACAGTTGTCAGTCAATAGGTTAAATTATGGGATTTTTGTGTTAGTTTTTGAGGCTGGTATTTGTCATGGGACTGTCTGTGTGCAATGACAAGAAGGGTATCCCAACCTGCCCATACATACAGTTAGCTTATTTACGAAGTTTAAAGCAGAAATAGAAGAAAAATAAAGTATAAATAGATCCTGTAGGAGCCAGTTTGAACAAAAGGTTGTATGATCTGTTTTCTAATGTGAGCTCAGATGGTAAAACCTCAAGGTTGGTTATCTTCACCTGTGCTATGTGTCATTTTAAAGAATGGCTTCTTACCCACTTGTCTGAGTGGCACTTAGAGCCAGGCCTAACCCAGGAATGTGTTTCTGCTGTAGACAAGACCTGGAGCCTGCAGGTCGCTCTGCTGCCACCAGCATAATCACCTTGTCCCTGCCCTTTGTCACTCTCTCCATCAGGCTTCACAAGCATCCCTATGGCCACACTGCAAACTGGATTTGGAAACCCCTGGTTGAAAAATAACCCAGTAACAATTGGTTGGATCAACTTCTTGGTTTGAAATTTCCTCATCTGATGTGCCACATGGAGACACAAGCAGAGGGAGGGCCACGCTTGGAAGGGCACCTGCAGCAGGGTCTGCTGCCGCAGCAGTAGCCAGCACTCTGTGCCCAGCTCACCTGAAAACCTGGAAACACAGGAAATTGGACCAATGCAATTATGGCTTAACTTCTGTTGGCAGTGTGCATTGGAATTCTGGAATGCAAGGTGCTGTGTATGGTCATTTGTTCAGGGAGCTGCTGATCACTCTGTTGCCAGTGATCCACCTAATATTTTATGCTTACCTTGAGAACAGATTCGGTGATACCCCAGGAGAAGTCACAGGAGAACTGAGCTTGCAAGTTTGGGGTGGAATCCTTTGGGAAGAAGCCATTTTCTTGTATGATTTGTTTATAATAAAGTGCAGATGACTTGGGAATCCTTTCCTTTTTTTTGCTTTTGAAATCTACATAAAATAATCCACGCCTGATGTTGTAAGCATGCTGCCATTCAAAGCCATCAAGGAGGGACCAGGCTGTGTAACCAAACACATCTATGTTGTCGTATTTAATAGCTGCATAAGAGAAGGTAACATCCATGAGTCCTGTATTCATTACTCTAACATATATAAGGGATATTTATGAGAAAGCACTATTTATTTTGAAAATCTTGAGTGTCTTCTCAATGTTTGTATTGACCCACTGTAATTCATTGCAAAACTGATGTATATATCTTAGTCTTTATTTACTAAAAAAAAGGTGTCACTAAGAAATTAAGGTGTCCTTAAGAAATTAAATTACTGTAGAATGCTTTAATTCTGCTCTGACCAAACAAGAAATATGATACCACATCCACATTTGAAGATGCATTTGACAATTTGCCAGTACAATAATACCAGTAAATTAGAGACTCATGAGTCAAAATAAAGGGAGCAACATTTGATCTGGTTTGTAACTTTGTCTTGAAGCTAAAACTCTCCACCTTTATTTGAAAGATGTCTGCAAGCTCATGGGAATGTCTACTCAGCTTGTAAATTGAAAAATCTATTTTGTTGGCATGGGACTGTTAACAACTTTAGAGAAGTAGGGTAGAGCAACCCAGAGACTGATTTAGTTACAAAATGGGTGCAGTGCATGCTGATTACTTCAGGCAATCTTAATGTCCCTCTTGCAAAGGAGTTTACATATGATCATTTATATATAATATATGAGAAAGATGACAACACAACTGCTTTCTCAGATGTGGACCCTGATTCTTCAGGAAGGGCCTGCAAAGCAGCTGCTCAGCAGACACCAAGTAACCACAATGCTTTTCACCCCTGCAGGCTCGTGCCAGCTGGCAGCCTGCAAGGAAAAGTCCAAACTCCATGGTCAGTCATGTTCACTGCCTGTCACCACCTTTAAGCTATGAAATACCATGGGATAACTCCTCATGTTAACCTTATAAGGGCTGGAATGACCTAGGGAAAGCAGTGACCAAGTAGGGTTGCTGAGGATTTTGACACAGACAGGTGGACAAGCCATATTTGACCTGTAGTCCACCACACCAGTAAGCCAAGGAATAAAGATGAAATTTTGTGGTTTATTCTTTCCCAATATCATTTAGCTCAATTTTCTCAGGACATATAATTTTGCACCATTCCGTATTTCCACTGAACCTCCTCGCCCTAGTCACACCAGGCTGCAACTTGAGCAGAAAGCAGTTTTGCATGGTGCATGTATTGATGCAGCAGAGTTCCAAGGTACCCAGCATGGGTATGCAGCATGGGTATGCAGCATGGGCATAGGCCAGCTGGATGTTTTCTTATATGCCAGATGGAATCAGAAAGCCCAAGAGTTTGCAATGTGAGGATATGGGAAGCTGATGGACAAGGGCAGAATACTGGAAAGGAGATGAGGAAATGTAACAAAGCAATACAGTGGCGAGTATTTTCAAAGAAGGCAACTTCTAAATTAGGGAAACCATGGGAGAAAGTACAAAAATGTCTGAAAATACCCATTGCAAAATGTAGAGGCAGAGAATGATGTAGAGGCTAAAGAGATAAGCTAGAATGGCCTTGCAAGTAAAGATGAGTACTTGATGTCTGCACTGAGGAAGGTTGAACAAATGGGAGCAGACATCAAGGGACAGAGTAAGTGACGACTGAGAACATTTTTGTTTGTAGAAGCATATTGAATAGACAGGGGTAAATTTAATTGTCAGAGCAAAAGATGCTGTGTTACTTGAGATGGTGCATGCTGAGATTTTGTGACCGTTTAAATGGGTAGGGGCAAAATTACTATTTTACATATACTATATGGTAAAGAAAATTAAATGTTAGGCAGGTGATAGGTAGAGATCTGGTGGATCAGAGTGAGAGTATGTTTGTAGCATTGTCTGCAGGAACAGTGAAAGGAGAAGGCAGAAACAGGTCAGGATCCTGACTGAGGATTAGGGTGAGGATGAGAAAAGCCCCCTGAAATATAAGGGGAAGGTCTGGGGCAGAAACAAAGGGCTGAAGGTAGGAAAAGCCAGGAGTTAACTTAGCTCCCTATGTCACCAGAGGTGACATTCACAGAAGATCTCAAGGCTTTTCTGTAGCTACTATAGGTGGAGTCTTAGAGTCCTGCAGGAGTAATAGTTTCAGTACGGAAACCCTAACCCTAACCAACCCTAACCCAATGCAGATGTTGGACTTTAGCTTTCTGGGACAGGGGCTATGGGTTTTTTCTGTTTGTACAACACCTGGCACCAATAGATCCTGATCCTGATCCTGACTTGTACTCATGCAGTATAAATAATTAATGATTAACTTCATTGCCATTATCTCATAAAAAAAAAAAGACTAAATTATTACAGAGCTAAATATCAAACGATCAAAAGTGCTCTCTGAAAAATCCAACAAGTAATTTCTGTACAAACCTTGTAAAACCTTATTAATGAAGTTTTTCATCATGTAGATGGCTGTGGTGTCCTCTGTTTTCACATGGCTGTCAGTGAACCAGCCATTCTCTGCAATCAAGATTCGAGGACTGTTGTACTCCAGCTTAATCCAGTTCAGCACTTCCCTCAAATTGAGTGACAAATTTTGTCCCATTTTTGGTAGAGTGTTTGGAGGTTTAAAGTTACTAGGACCAAAGGAAAATGCAAAGAAGTCAGCTGTTCCCTTGATGTAGGTTTTTTCATCTTCGGTAAAGTGTGGCAGAAACAAGAATTCATTTTTCAGTTCTTCTGGATAATCCCCATCCCCATGGATGGGTTTAGCAAACCATCCGAGTACTCTCTCCATGGACTTCTGACATTTAGAAATGTCCAATTCATCTTCCAATTTGTTAGGCTCAATCCAGTGGGATCCCAATACTATGGATATCATCCCCTTCTGGTAGGGTTCAAAGTGTTCTTTGTAGGTATGCCAAACTTTTGCATGAGCCTGATGAGAGAAAAATAGCATTAAATTGTAATTCTAATAAGTCTCTGTGGGTTGGCAGGTAGGTCCATCTGAGGCAGGTAGGTCCATCTGAGTCACTGCAGGCTTCTATGGAAGCATCAGTTAAGGCACATGAATTATCCTGCACAGTTTAATGGGCAATCACTGTCACCCTGCAAGGCTCCTTGGGATGAGGGCAATGATCAGAAACTCGTGTCCTATGACACCTTAGGGCTGTGGCTTTTTAACACATGTCTAAATTTCAGGGGAGATCCCAGCAGGGATAAGAAGAGCTGCTGTTACTAAGACACTTTGGAACAACTCTAACAATGGGATTTGAACTCTGTGATCTAGGCAGTCTTTCTCTGTCAAATGGTGATTCCTGATATGGTTAAAATTTCAAGCCATCTTTAAAATTATTCCATCAAAGATGCATCTCATATGATATTTCATTTGTCAGTGGTGACTCTGTGCTACTAACTGCTCTGTGCTCTGGGGGTTACCTGGCCTTACTGTGATCAAACCACATCCACCCCATCCCTCTTCTTGGGATTTAGTTGTTTTATTCTGGCCTAGTCATATGAGCAGGTATTCAAGTTTTGATATTTGCACAATCCCTAAATGTAAAAACTTGGGCAAAGGACCCAGCTGTGAAGTTTGAACACAAATGTCAACTTACACAGCTCTGAGTGAGAATTTTGTTCAGGATTTTAGTTAATTTCTTCTTTGAAATAGCCACTGAAATGTATCACATCTTAATACTGCTTTTCTGATTTTCATAATGTTTTAGAAAGTGTGTCATTATTGCATGTCACAATTAGCTTCAAATGTCACACTATTGATTACATAAATAAGGGCATACAGCAGACAAAGCTTACACAAAACCAGAAATACATGGGAGGCTGAGGAGCCACTAGCATTGTCAAAGTCCTGTAAGGGAACAGGACAGGTAGCTCAGAGAGGAGTGACCTGGAGTGCAGCTTGAATCACATCAGGTGATCTGACACAGGAGAGGGGAGCTGGCCTCTCCCAGCTGAAGAGTTGTCAAGTAACTCAGAGTTTACCTCATGCCTGGAGTGTGGAATTACACTCTTAAGCTGGAAAGAAAATAATAGCTTGCACCCAGAGAAAAACATCAGGAGCATTGTGAAACACTGAGTGCTGAGTTAGATTGTCATCATTACTAAGCCAAACAGCATTGCTTACCTTGAACAATAATTTCAGTTAATTTATCTAGAAACACACAGCCTTGACAGTTTAAAAAAAAACTCCAAAAGGCCTGATGTCAGGTAGGTATTTGTTTAAGCTGGGGGGTACCAAAGAATTAGAGTTTGTGAAATTTTGTGTATCAGTCGTTTATGGTTTCTAAGGTCATGCTTGTAACATTTGTTCAAAGTCTGTCTTTGAAAATACTGATAAAGTGACACTAACCTTTGAAATGCAGCTTCTGTAGCTGAAGAAGGAAGCCAGCAAAAATGGACTCAAGGCAAATTGCAAGATAGAGTTAAAGTATTATAAAATTGATTTCTTAGTAGCCTCATCAGAAAATTTAAGTGGCCAGCGCCATCTCCTCAGCTGCCCTCACTGTCCTCTCCTGAAAGTCCCTCCAGCCTGGGGTGGCTGCTGGGGCCAGGCTTACTCTGTGCTCTGCCCCTAGGGTTTTCTCACCTGGTTTGCAGAGTTTTTCTCCAGACACAGCCCACAATCACCACTGTTGAAGGAGAGGCATGTGGCTGTGCTGGCTTAACAAGAAACCCCCCTGCACTCAGCTGTATGATGCACAGTGCCAAGGACCATGACAATAGCACCAGGTAAATCACAGCAATCACACTTTTCTAGGTGAAGTGGAGAAAAATGGCTTTGCCAAAAAACCAGCTAATTAGAACATGATATTGACATGTAGAAACCAAGAATCTCTCATCGTATTCATACACATCTTCAGGAGGTGATTAGAAGAAAATAAAGTTACTATTAAAAAGAATGTGTATGGTAGAGGATACAGCCCCAGGTAAAACTCTAGAGGAGTAGGCCTCAGTTATAAATAAGTACATTTAATATGAGTCAAGATAGAATCCTCATATGCAAATTTGTATGTATCACTGGTGACTGAATTCTGAGGATTAACTCTTACTGTAGAAAAGTTCTCACTCTCTACAGTAAGAGTTTTACAGACATAGTAGACACATAGTTGCCTACATATCTGATTTGAGTTGCTAATTATCTGTAAAGAAGCTTAACATTCACAGATAGAAATGCAAACTATTGTTGATGGAATCAGCTGATTTATAGAACTTGCTTTTTAAGACCAGATATGAAACAAACATCAATTTAAAAGCTGTATCATACATCAAATTGGGTATTTTCAGTAAATCTTGACTAATCTTTTTTCAGTTAGAGTTTAATCCCTAATCTTTCACTTTCCTTGTTAGAGCAAGGACAAATGTCAAGGCTAAATACACAGTTAAAGTAGGATCAATGTTGGGTATTTATTCTAGATACGTATGACTCATTAATTTCAGCATATTTTCCTGGTATAAATGTAGAAAATATGCCCTAGTCTTGAAAGTCACAGGAGTGCTATGTCAGTTAGTACTAACCCTGTAAAAAGGCTAGAAAAGTCAACTTAATAAACTGAAGACAACAGTATTTGTTCTCTCTTTTTGAAACATTCTTATACTCCTTGAAATTCTGATCCTGTAATTTAACATATGCACATGCAAAGAGCTTTCAGTAGAGCAAAACTTTCAAATTCTTAAGATACTTTAGCCAAGCAATTTTTCTTTGAAAAGCAATGAGTATATAAAAAAATTGTCAGGGGTATATGGAGTTATTTTAGTGTGCTGGAAATCAAGAACATTTAGGAAAATTAGAATTGAAAAAATAATAATAAAATTATTTGGGCCTTTTGTTTACTTGTTTGGTGTTTAACCCACGAAGAACTAGAATACAGTCTGATGATGATGTTACATTTCAGAAGAAGGGCAGGGCTGTGTGGCTTATTTGGAGAGTGTATTATTGTTAAAGGCTTTTTTGGTCTGCGGTAAAGATGCCCCATAGTCAGTAGAGCTAAAGTAGACCTAAACCCTGTCTTTTGCAAACTGACTCTCAATCCTTGTGAAGGATTGCCTACATCTCAAGGTGCAGGTGACTACACTTCTTGAGAGGCTGTTATGAAGGACTGAGGCTTTGCTATCATGATTTGTTGTATGTTAACTGTCCTGCATTTGGATTGTGTTTTCCTTAATGATTACCAAGAAATCTAAGAAAGCTAACCTGAAAATAACAAATCATCAAAAAACTATGAATCAATGCTGAATTTTACATCATCACTGATGGCTACAACTAGTTGAAAAATCTTCCAGCAAAGACATTTAGAAGCACAGATGATTCTGGTGTCCACCCTAGAGCCATATCTCTCAAGAGAGATTTATCTAAGAGAATCCCTTAGCAATTTACAATTAATAAGCATCAAAGTTCAAATTCCCTATTAATTGTGTAGAGGTAGTATTGAGTCCTTTGAAGTGGTCAGTGGCAATGATTACCCTCTGTGCACGAAGAGAATGCATAGTAACATGCAAATACGTTTTTTGAAATTGATATTTTTTAAAACTCACATTTGAAATTCTTCTTCTGAATTATTTTCCCAATGTGGATCTCCTAAGCACCCTGCTTATCAGCCTCTGATTCTGCATCCTCTACCTCTCTTTATATATCTTGAATAGCAAGGCCCATGAAAAGGCAGGTCTGTCTCTCAAGCAGAGGTGTCTGGGGCATTCCCTTAACAGGATGCAAGCCTTGGAGGGAGCACAGGCAGGAGGTGATTCAGCATCAGCAATGCCTTGTGCAAGCCAACACACAGAGCTCTGGGGCTGGATGAAGACAGACCAACCCTACTTTTGTAGGAAAACCCTAATATGATCATTATCTGCCTAGTTACCTACATGAATTCATTCACGGAAGCAGATAATTTTTTAATCAGTTCTAAAATGCATCTCATTATGGAGATGATCCTTGAGGTCCTCTTCCAACCTGGTATTCTATAAACTTTTTGATATACCAGCCAATTATTTGGGTTTTAAGACACTGTATTGCTTTTGAAAGCAATAAAATTGATGAGTTTAAAACTAAGAGGAATTTCTCCAGCCCTTTTCAAGGGACACAAAAATCTCCAGCAACTTTCAAACTGTTCTTACAATAAAATAATCCAAAGTCCAAAAAAGCAGAGGTTTGTGGTTTGTTATATTGTTTTTGTGATTTTATTAAACTTAGCTTCAGCACCATGACTGCAACAATACACAAGGAAATTAAACTAAAAGTAGGATTCATGTGAGCGCTTCATTTAATTTCTCCAAAGATACTACAAAAAGGTTTGAGAATGATTTTCAGCAAATTGCTGTGCAACAGTGTGGTGGCCAGATTAGCTTCATTTCAGCATTACATACCTGTTTTTCCTGCTCTGTATATTTAATGGATGGCCCTGGTTTGTGCACAGGGTGGCACTGAGGATCGGGTCTGTCAATAGCCTGTCCAAAAATGAAGCCTTGACATGGACAAGAGTGTGGTTCCTCCTAAAGCTGATGACATAAATGGCAATCTTTTCAAGAGCTTTAACAGGCTTTGTCTCACACTGCCAAAACCTGACATTTGGTTGATCTTTTCTTTTTGGGATAATGGTTTTGGTTTGCAGTGGGAAAGTAGAAGGTAGCCATAATACAATGTCTGAGAAACAGACCAGTATCTACTGGTCATGAAATAAAAACCCCTGTGAAATCTCTTTAAAGAGAGAATCTTATAATTTTTCTTGATTCTCAAAGGAGAGATATTTCACAACACATAAATCCTGATTGTGCATCAATCATTCTATTAATACTGTATTGTCAACAATGCAAAATGAACCAGACATTTAAAGTTGCATAAAAATCTTTGAGAAAGATTCTGGCTAATTGGCTTGGAACATCCAGTACCAGATGTGACTTCTGTGGAATGGATGTCTGGCATTACAGTTTATTAAGAGAAATAAATAATTATATCTAGAGACAAGAAGAGTTGGCTCATACCAACTGGTACTTCAAGAGTTTCCATTCCATCCCTAACCCTAACCAGAAAACTCCTGTTCCTCAAATACTTTACTACAAATTTGAGATTTTTCATTGATCTCAAATCTAGAATCTTCAGAAATTTTACAGTAGTATAGGAGAGAACTGCTAATACTTTAGGTAATGCTCATGGGGTTGTAGGAAGGGTACCACAGGAGAATAATTTCTGCCCACGGATACTAAAACAGTCGCTAAAGGATTGTGTGCTGCTGAAGGTCTCCTTAACTCTTCCATCCAAGTGATTTACTTTATACTCTAGAACAAGAAGCAACTATCAAATCAAGTCTGAGAGACAAATAATATTGACCAAGAAAATTAGGTCAGTAATTTGTGTATCAGACCCAGCTGTGCTTGCATTCCTGGAAAATCCAATTGATTCCTTGGCAGAGCAATCACATTCCCTGTGTGTGGTGTGCTGCTTACATGGATTTTACAGAAACTGCAGAGACTGCCCAGTTGGTACTCCACATTTGATTGTGACACTCAGAAATGAAGGCAAGAAATATTGCAGACTTATATAATATCTTTTACATGCATTATATAAAATAGCATTTGAAAACAGAAAGAAGGATTTGGGATCAGTTTTCTTTGAGATGCTTCACAAGTCTTTATCTTTAAATCATTCTTCTGCCAAGTCTGAAATCAGTTAGTGACTCAGGATGCTTGACAACTTTTCTGTGTGTAAAACTTCTATTGACTGCAGTGTGACTTTTTTGAAAAATGATGTTCTGAAGGTTCAAGGCCAGAGGTAAATACAAAAATTTGTTGGTTGCAGAATATTTTAACTACTCTGGCAAATATTTTTTTCCCCACATGCATACTTCTTTCTGTAGGATTAGCCCATTCAGATTTATTTGTTAATTACATGTGTGATGTATGGCAAGTTGTAGAAAAATCCTCTTTGTGACAGTTAAGAATAGTCTCAGCAGGGGGAATTATACTGGCTGCAGAGATGGGATAGAGACCTACTCTGTAAAGTACTTTGAGCACGGCAGATGCAAAAAACACTGTACATCATGGAAATAATTTGAAACTCTCAAGTACTGAAAAGAACATTTGTTTTCTTCTGAACCCAAGACGTGCCAACCTTGCTAGTTCAGAAGCAAAAATTTTGCAATATGATCTTACTAAGCTAGAACAAATCACACTGACATATACATACTCTATGGCCAGTAAAGTTGATTCAATATGCAAATACAAATGAATTTCCTTTTAAACTAATAGAATAATCATTTCAGGATGACCAAATGTGTTTAACTAAATGTAAAGAACAAAGAATGATCTTTAAGAGTTAGAATTTGTATGTAAAAACTAATTTAAATAAAATAATAAACAAGCACTTTAAAACAAATAATTATTGAGTCAGCTGTTGTGACAAGAAATAAGATCAAAATGAGGCTTAATAGAAAGACTGCCTTAGCTAAAGGCTATTTGTTGGTGCTTTCACAATAGGTGATTTTTTAAAGAAACACTGATCACAGGACCAATTCCTCTTATTATTTCCCAGAGCAGTGCAAGATCAATTTGTGAAATCTTATTATACTGTACCTTGATCAAATTGTGTCCTACTGAGTAGACAGCTCTTATTTTCCCTCTCTCTCCTGGAGCATGAATACCTGTACCATACCCATGCCAAGCAACTAAATATGGATTGTGGATTGTAATCCAATATTTAACACGATCCCCAAAGGTCTGGAAGCAAAACATGGCATAGTCATTGAAGATATCAATCACTGATTCATTTTTCCATCCCCCGAATTTTTCTTGCAGCATCAAGGGCAGATCCCAGTGGTACAGTGTAACCACGGGGGCAATGTTTCTGTAGAGTAAAGAGTCAATAAGGGTGTTATAATACTGAAGTCCTTTTTCATTGGGAGCTGCCACCACTCCAGTGGGGAAGAGCCTTGACCATGAAATTGAAAACTGGTAAAAAGTAACTCCCAGAAACTGCAGAGCAGACAAATCTTTGTCCAACAGGGTATAGCTGTCACTGGACGTGCCTGCACTGTCAGTGTCCCTGAGCTCCGCGCGGCTGAAGCGGTCCCAGATGGAGAAGCCCTTCCCATCCTTCCTCCAGCTGCCTTCCACCTGGAAAGCTCCTGTCCCTACCCCCCAGAGAAAATCTTTGGGGAAAGTGTCATATAAAAACATCTGTGTTTCGCTCACGGGGCTGAAGTGGGAGTCCTTTTTCCACACAGATCTTCCCTCTCCGGCAAGCCCAGTAACAATCCTTACGAAAACGAATGTCCAAAAAGCAACAATCTTCTCCAGTCGCTGGCCACACATTGTGCCAGTTTATAGTGCCAGTGTTAAAAATCAGATTTCTTGTACTGATGCTGAAAAAATTCCATTCTTTTGCTGGAGTCCACGCCGCGCAGATCGTTTTCATTTGTCACAAGCTGCTGGAGTGTCTTATCAAAGCTTCACTAAAAGCTGGTGATTGTAAAAGCCCTGTCAATGATTAGCCTGAACTGTGAGACCTAGAACAGATCTGAGAATGGTGTAATTTATAGGGAGGTGGCCTCTGCATGACCACTGAGACACCTGCCTGGCTTCTTACTGCAGCCTGCCTCTACAACAGAAATGCCAGGAACTAATTTATCATCATTTAAAGGTCAGTCATTCTGGTGGGATAATACAGGTGACAGAGGGCCTAAGAAGCTGTCACATCCTTTATTTCTTGTGGAGCTGTGTTTCAAGAAAACATTAATACAATTCACACTACATAATCACCAATTTAAAGGAGATCTATCCTGTCTGTGTAATTGGATGGCTGGAAAGGCAGTGCATGATTCCTCAGTCCTACCCTGCTCAAAAAACCCACCTCTACTGAAAAACTCTTCTTGGACTTGTGGGAAATTTTGTTGTGAACAAGAGATATACATACATCCAAATAAACAAAAAGCAAGTCAATATTTCATTCAAACAACAAATGCAACCATTTTTCTATACTATATAAAAGTCTCCTGTACAGCACTACACACAGCAGCAGTACAAAATCAACAGGGGACTGTTCCAGTTCTTACACAATTTTCCTGGATTTCTTCAAATAAACACAATTAGCAAAGATAATTAGCCCTGAAAAATTCTATTTCAGTATTGATTATTTTAACAATTCATATACACAGCTGGAGCATCAGTACAGCAAATATTTATACAGCAATTTTGCAGTATAATTTAATCTTTTAACATGTTTAGCAACAGTATGTATGTTGAGATACAGTCAATTTACTCAACACAGTAGGACTGGTGCCTGCCATTTTTGTTTTTTCTTGAAGTACAGTAATATAAAGTGTAATAGTAATAGTAATAGTCACATAGTAATAGACATATAGTAATAGACACTGTGTGACCACAGCTGCAGAAGAGCCTTGAGCAACAACACAGAAGTATGAAGTAGCTTTGTGTGTAAGAGAGGTACACATTGATATCTGAGCATTTCAGATTGGGACAATTAATCAGTGGAGCAGAGCACTCTGCTCAGATGAATCAGCCCTGCTGCCATGTGGGCCATGAGAGTCCAGATGCCCTGCTGGGCTACTGCTGCTTTACTGCTCCTGCTCCCTGTGGGACCATGCTCTCAGCACTGCAGAATGGACTGACATATACCTTTAATTTATCAGTAAAGCTGATTGATGAATTCAAATGGAAGCCAATTCATTTATTTTTAGGATAAACAACAAAACACCCATGCTTGTAAGCATTTCTCTGCAGAGCCTTTACAAGAAACATTTTCACCACAGATGAAGAAAAAGCCTGACATGTTCTGCACTCCAGGTCCCTGGTGGTGAGGTAGCCAGGCATCTTACACGAGCCTCTCCCCTTAACCAGCAGTAACTGATCTACATTTCTCAGCCAAGATCCTACCACACACAGGCAGCTTGGGAATAAGAGGAGCAGACAGGGACTGTACAAAATTGGCTTACAATACATACTGACATGTTTCTTTTTGTTCTATGGAACAGCATTTAAAATGCTGTTTCATAGTTACTGCATCAACATCATCTTTCTATTTTGACCTTTAAAAGCATTGATTTTATGCATCATACTTCATGAAAGAAAACCCAAGTACAAGTCATTATCAATGCCACTACACTTCTAAAGCAGCCAGTCACCATCATTACCAGATGTTTGAGCTCCAAGTACTCACAACAGCTCTGTAACCCAGCTCTGTAGCCCCATGGGCAATCTGTGGGCAAGGGAAAGGCAACAGGCTTCTCCCCACTAAACACAGCAGTGCTAGCATCACTGGCACAAGGATGCAGACAGTGTGTTGCACCTGCCTGAGATGTGTAAGGTGCAGCAGAGGCTGATGCTCTCAGATGCTTGGTCTGTATAAGGTTATGAACTGTACTTCTTTCCTTATTATTGACATGACTGGGAGCATGCTCTAATAATGGTTTGAAATTGTTTCAATGTTTCAAGCCTCTGTGAATCCAGTTTCTTACTGCTTGGTCATATTTAACTGTTTGGGCTGTAATTTAACTTCATGAAGTTAAAGAGGAAGCAGTTTAAGTGATGAGAATCGTATAGTGACTTGAATTTGGAAGAAGGATTTCATTATCTGAGCAAAGACTTGGGCAAAGGAAATACTGTGACTGCTGTTAATTTGGAAAACAAGCAGCACAGAAGAGTGAGATGTGATCAGGGGGTGTTAGGAAGTGAGGCTGTGAAAGGAGGGGAAGAGAATTAATGATTCCACTGGCTCAAGTGGCAGAGTCAGGCCAGGCTCCAACCCTGATGCTGTATGAGGACATCATGCACTATGATGCTGCACAGTGGGATTTCCTGCCTCTGTCCACACACCAAACCAATCTGGTTTCACAATGAATCAAGACTGGGAGAAGCTGAAATCTCCAGGGCACTTGCTGATACAGATTCAATAGTTAGGAAGCCTAATGATTATTCAGTTCAATTCTTACTTATCAGTTTTCCTTTTTTTCTTTGCCTTTGCCAAGGCATCTGATTCAAATGAAGAAAACACTTTTTCACTTGATTCTTGAATATGTACTCTCCTTGTTTTGGGGGTTGGCTTGAAAATCTGGGGTTTGATCTATAGAAATGCTGAACACATTAGTTGAAAGGATAGAGTTTTGAATGTAAGACTGAGTATCTGAGTTGACACATTCATTCGGCCTAGATAAGTAAATGAAGAAAAAGACCCAAAGACAAAGTTCACTCAGAAGAAGTGTAATGTTTACATAAACATCAGCTGCTCAGATCTACTACTGTTGGGTGCTCAAAGAAGCACAACTTATGTAATCATCCACAACAGCATCATGCAAATCCCTTATCTTTACCTTATACAGCAAAAACTGTTTGACATGGGATCAAGTCTTTCTAAAGACACATCATTGTGATGGATACTACAGAAAGCCTAATGCCAATAGAAACTACACCACAGCTTTATGAAGAATTTTTGGAATTGTTCGTCTCTAACAAAATGCTAATTTCTGTTTCTACAATGCCTGAAAATTTTTATTTTCTTTACTAGAGAGTCTAGTAAGAAAAATATTCCTTATTCACTTTAAAAGTTGGTTTCAATTCCAAGAGTATCAACATTGCAATATAGAAGAATGTGGAAATAAACAAGATATTAACAAAAAGAAAACAGACTTTTTTATTTCTCAATAGAAGAAAATGCAATTTTCTTATTAAAAATCTCCTCTCTCAATAAGCAAGACAAAGCTTTCACTAATAATATTAACAGAAGGTCTGGGCTTATTATATAGGGGAAAAAAACCTCAAGTTCAAGGCTTAATATCTCACTTTTTACAATGTATTTTGGAAAAAAACCCCCCAACATAAAAAGCCAAATTTGTCTGTGAGTTTCAGCAAGGTAGAAAACAATACTAATTTTGCAAAAAAATTTTGTCATTGTTGTAAATAGAGTGGTGCAATCAAGTGTACTTTAGCTACTTTTTAAAAAGCTGTAATTTTAGTTGGGTAATAGGCCTTTAAAATACTACCCATGATCAATTATAGACTCAAGGGATTTTTGCCTTGATTTTATCTTGCAAAGCACATCATAATACATAATAATGAGTATTCAGTTTTCTTTCCTGTGGTGGGGCAAGGTTTTTCCCTCTTCCACCGGTTCCATAGGCATGTACATAGGAACAGAGGTATCCTGTGTCTCCCCACCACAGCCAGGAGTGAATGGCAGGCATCCCAGGTGTTCAGGCTGATGTCTCCATGAAGGATTAAACTCTTGCCTTCCAAGAAACATGAAGATGTCACAAACCCACAAACAGATACTCCTCCGCTGGATGTTACTCCAGGTAGCTTTATCAACCACAAACAGAGATAACCACCTGCAATAACTCTTTGAGCATTATTTGAACAGTTTTGGCTCTCACAAACGCCAGCCATTTTAACTGATCTTTAGTTCTGGTATCAGGAATAGGCACAGCTTTCAAAGTTGCATAACGAGAATTAAATATGTAAATACAAACTTATCACTGGAGATGTTTTTCTAAAGCAGTATCGGTTTTGTTTGCATAGCTATTATGTTGAGTGCATATGGAGTAACTTGCTAAACTGGCCAAAAAGCACAGCCTGTGCTGTGGGTCTGTGTTTACTCACTCACTGTGCTCCTTATGCAGAAACCCAAAATCACGAGCTATGCTAATGCTAAAAGTACGCGGGCCCACCTAACCATGTGTGTTCATAAAGGAAAGGCAGCAGTTTCTGTACAAACAGGATCTTACAGTTACCATAAGTCCAATTTCAAGAATTAAACAGGAATGGTAATAAGTATCATTAACAGATGTGTGAAATAAGACCATGCCACCAAGCAGGCAGTGAACACAGAGGGAACACAAGTGACAGCATTAGCAATTGCAGTATGAGACAACTACCAATTGAGCTTGTACTCTGGTTGTTTCTTTTTTTCCTCTTTGATGAAGGGTCTCCCAAATCACTGGTAGCATTTGTAATGTCACAAATTCAGTTTGTCTTTCTCATTCTTCTCCAAGCCCAACAACTATTAGCAATTCAGTAGATTGGCAGAATCTAAACATCAGACAATATTTCAGAGTGTAGTCGTTTTTATTTGGCTTGAACAAATCTATCCCCTTCCAGTGTTTAGCAAGTGTGTTCAGTGAAAGAAAATAGACAAGATTTCATTAGAAATTAATTAGAAAATTAAGCAGTCAGTGGCAGAAACACAACGTTAATTAATTCCCTGGTTTCTCTTGGACTCAACTTCCGAGTTCTCCCCAGCCTGAGTGCATGGGATCAAACACCATTAGAGGAAGCAGGCGCTTCGGCAGCCAGCAGCAGGGGACTGTCCCACGTTTATGACCAGTCTATGACCGGGACATGCCCTTCAGAGCTGCGCCGGCCCGGGCTGGCTGCCCGCCTGTTCTGGGCGCTGTGTGTGCCTCAGTGCCCTGGAGAGAGGCGGGAGCCATGGAGGCCTGGCACTGCCCTCCTGTCTGTTTTCAGCCCGCGGGCTCGCCTGCTCAGCAGGACGTGCTCGAGCGGGCGGCTCCATTTTGAGGAGCTGCCCCCGCTGCTGCAGCGCTCCGGTTCCCGCCAGGGCAGCGCCCGGGGCCGGTTAAACCCCCGCCGCACGGAGGGGCCGCTGCGGCCCGCGCACGAACGGGCACGGGGCCCAGCGGGACGGGACGGGACGGGACGGGACGGGACGGGACGGGACGGGTGCGGGAGCGCGCCGGAGGCGGGCGGGCGGCCCCGGGGGCTCCGCCATGGCCCCGGCCCGGGGCCCGCCCCGCAGCCCCGCCCGTCGCGGCCGTGACGGCAGCGCCGCGCGCCGGGCGGCGGGAGTTGGCGCGAAGGCGGGAGCATGGAGCCGGGAGCGTCCCGCTAGGCACGGGGACCGTCCCGCCGGGCACGGGGACCGCACCGCCACCGCCATGGTGAGGGGCTCCCCGCCGGGCCGGGGGTGAGCGGGGCTGGGGCGGCACGCAGGGTCTCGCGGGGCCGGGGGCGGCCGTGGGGCCGTCGGGGCCCGGCGCGGGCTGAGCGAGCCCCCGGGCGGCCCCGGGCGCGCAGCCCCGCGCGGAAAGGCCGCCCCGCCGCGCTCCCGCCCCAGCGGCCGAGGCTTCCACCCGTGCCAGGAACGCGAACCCGTGCCCGGGGAAATGCCCTTGCCCGGAGGGGAATGCGGCTGAGCCTGTCCAGTTTCCCTTTCCCCGAAAGCGGGTGGGGTGCAAGGCGCGGAGCGTGCGCTCGTCCGGGGAAGGAATGCGGATGAGCAAACCTGCTGTAAAGGCCGTGTGCCGGAGTGTGACCTCTTCCTTAATTCCAACGCGAGGCGTTGCTGATGGCGAGCTGGAGGGTGCACAGTATTTGCAGAAAAGCAATTCGATGGGGGAAAACAGAGCTTGAAACCTGGAAGTAAACAAGTGTTTATCGATAACGATGCAGCCCTCAGTAGGATGTAAAGAGATTTTAAGCATAAACATATAGCGTTCCTGTGCTTTCCAAAGTGCTGCTCACCTATGCAGTCACTGTAAGATGGTATCCCCTTTTCATTCCTGGCTCAAATAACTTTGCTTTTATTCTGATGGAGTCTCTGTGCACATCTTTTACTGGCTTAACTACAGGTGTTATTTTGCAAGTTAAGGTGCAACTCTAGTTCTGGACTCTCCAAAGAGTTTAAGTTTGTTTATAGCTTACACCTGCTGCTCTGCAATGGTGGGTGCTACAATCTGAGTCTTCTGCTGTACTGACAGAGGTCTGCCAGCACTAAGACTCCTGGCACTATTAACTGATACTTTCATGGTTTGTTTTGGGCTAGCTGATGACTTCCAATTTTTGTAAGATATCTGCCTGTCCCATGTTACTATTAACCTTTTTAGAAAACTGATCTTCTTGAAAGGCTTGCTTCCTCCTTTCCCACCTTCCCAGGACAAAGGCATTCTCCCTCTGTGTGATCTTCTGAATGTCACACATCTCACAGTGTCTGGGCCTGTCCTAGAAGGGACAAAGACAACCATCATTTTTGGGAGTATAAAAGTTGCCTCATGCCATTCCCTTTTCAGTGCTGAAGTGGCTGCTCAGCCATCTCTGCTGCAGCTGTGGAAATGGAGGCAGGAGCACAGTGATGTTGGTAATGGTTCTGCTTGTGCAGTGACAGCATGAGAATATTGCAAGTCAATGTCACACCCTTGCACACTTTCCTGCTGTAGTGCCAGGTGTAAGTAGCCCCTGTTAGCTTGATTCTGCAGCATATTCTCAGCTGTCCTGAACTGATGTGTGCAGAGTTACACAACAAACTGGTTTGCCTTAGAAGGGATTTATTTTTTCACCCAGATTAGTGCCATGACCCAGTTCTCAAGCAGCTGACTACAGCAGTACACCTGAGGGAATGAGTGCCCAGGAGTAGGGGTTTCTTGAGTTTCCCCTTCTGGGAGGGACACTCCTGGCTGGAGCTGCAGCATCACTTACAACAGTGATAGTGCTTGTAAAACTGCTGCTGTTACCACACTCAGTAACTGTTCATTAAGTGTAGTTACCCAAGCAGGTGTTACTGGTTTCACTGAAGTGAGAGTATAAATCTGATTTTAGTTAGTGTACTTCTGGGAGCACCAAGTGTTAGAGCTGATATGTGAGCAAAACTTGCACTGAAATAGGCATACTGGAAAGAAATATGATTGTTTTGATAGAAGGCCCTCATTGAGACACAGAGTACCTGAAGTAAGGTGCATTACTTTCTACTGCAGTCATTGAGCTAGGTTGGTGATGTTCAGTTTTCTATCTTGTATTTTGAGGTGCAGACTGGATTATATGATGTTACTTTGGAAAATATTTTGCCTTACTAAACACTAGTCTTGTAAAAACACTCTTGGAGTTGCCAGTCTTTGTCCTACCTAGGTTTCAGTTTCTGTTTGTGTTGCTCTCCCCAGTAAAAGAGACAGATACAAATCTTCCAAGAGAGAACTTGCAGCCTGGCATGATTAATGACTATGGTGTTCTGTTACAGTGTAAGATGAAGGATTTGAAGCAGTAGGCAGAACAGGCAAGGACTGGATGGCACAGCCATACAGCTCTAAGACAGCTGAGCAGCTTTTAGGCCTTTCAGATGCCAGGCATAACTCACCCCCTAACTGAGTGAGAGTGATCAGACATTCTTAGTTACAGCTCCTACCTGGGTGGAACTGCTCAAAGCTCTTCCTTGCTGGTGCTGTGCTGAAGCAGCCCTGGGGAGCCACACCTAAATTTTAGCCTATTTTAATTTTAGCCTCTTGGGCAAGGGAACAGCTGTGCTGGTGAGTATCTCCAGGATACACAGGACACATTGCTGTGGGTTTTGGGGGCATGTCCTGGGAGGAAACTTGGCAGTTGCAGCCTTTCCTTGTTGCAACAAGCATAGGTAAATATGAACATAGAGATTTTCCAGCTGGTGGCCCTATATACATATGGATGGCATAATATACCAATAGGAAGGTCAGTCAGAGTGTGTTATATAGATGTTAGTGTGTTAAAGCCCAGGAGGGAGGAAAGTGGTCCCATCTAGGATCTAAGCTGGTATGATAGATACTTAGGTGGCTTGATTTCTGCAATTAGTTATGCAGTAAATTAATAATTAATCTGGCATGCCTTTATAAAAAGCATGAAAAATCTGTTTCATGATTCCTGGGTAAAAGCTTCACTGAAAGGTAACTTTGTTGTTACCCTGGGGCATACTTTTCTCCCAAGCAGTTCTCTATTCACTGTGTTATGTAAGCAAAGGTACCTTTTCCTCTGAGGGGCAGGATAGCTGAAGAAGATTGGTGAATTTATAACAGAATATTGAAGAAGGCTGTGCATAGATGTCAATCTTCCTTTGTAGCTTAGGGCTGTGTATTTTAATTTTGCATTTCAAAAAACTTGTATAAATCTTAAAGAATATTATTGCCTGTTCTCAAAACACCAAAAGGTTCTGGAAAGCTTCTGCCAGAATTATCTACACTTTAAAACTGATTCCAGAACTGGAATCCAAACTCAAGATCAAGTTAGAGGAAAAACAGTGATTAATAAATTTGCTAAGAAGCCTTTGGAGAAAAGGCTTTAAAAGCTTTAGAAATAAATTAAAGCAGACATGTGGTTTTAAGCTGGGCTAGCCAATGTAATACATATTCCCTGCTATCACTTATAAGGTGTACAAGCTTGATGACTGTAATTTTGGGATATATCCATGTTCCCTCTCATAACAATTTCCAGGTAGCACAGAGGTTGGCAGAACAAGGTATATTTGCAGAGCACTTCACTTAGTTGACAGTTTTTAGTGAAAACAGGAGAATGAATAGAACCTTGATCTAAAATTCTCAAATATTTTAAGATTTAAAGTAACAACTATTAAAAAAAGAGAACTTTAAAGTCACTTTATTTTGCAATGTTGTATGAAGCATTTAAATTATTTTACTACATAAAAGATCTAATGATACTTGTTTTTCTCTTGCCTATGTTACCTTAAGCCTAAAAGGAAGTCAGTAATAATGAGTGTAATTGAGTAATTAAGTCCAACTATCTGCTTGGAGACTTTTTAAATAGATGCTTTCTTCAGACCTCTTAGCTATAGGTATTGGCTGTCAAAATTTTGGAGTTTATATAGTACTGCATTTACATTGTAGGAATATATGTAAAATAGTAGAGTGTTGAAAACCTATGCTTCAAGGCATGAATTCCATGGATAGAAAAGTGTGAAGTCACGTTAAAGAAGAATTATTTTCAATCTACCATTTGTTGAATCCATATTAATATATGCAGTTAAAACACAAAGAGCCTAAATTTTTACAGGAAACAATATTTCCAATTCTAGAAAATTGTTTTAAGTGCACTGAATGAATCTATACATGCCCCATCTTTTGTTTATGCTTTCAAATTATGTGTTCCATTGATTTTAAGCCCTAAATCCGAACTGATAGGAGTTGACTGTTAGAAGAAGCACCTCAAGGACCCCTTATTATCAATCAGACTTGATGCCAGTTTCCTGAGAATGTTCTGCTTTACTTGTGGTTGCCTGTAATGATAAGGAAGTGCCAGCTGAGCTCTGTGGTGGGGAATAGCTCCCAGCTGTGTCCAGGGGAGTCCTGAGCCCCAGCCTTTACCTGCTGGCTGGGATTTAGGCCACAGGAGGTACTGCCTTGCTCTAAAATGGCTGCTAACCCTGGAGGTGGTGATACCAACCAGGTACCTCTTTCCTCAAGTTCTTTTCATGAAACTGCATTGCCAGATTTTTAAAAGAGTAGTTAGGTGTGATTTCGTGTGTACAATATTGATTTTCTAAAATTTAGGCTCCAGCTGCTAATTTTACATGCTTAGAAAACTTGTTTTGGCTGTATTGTGGTCAGGTACTACAGTAAGGTAACAAAATAGATCTTGGTGTTATTTTTCTTTATTTAAATTTTATAAGTTTCTTGCTGGCTAGTTTTTTAGTGAGATGTAAGTTACTGTTTAAAATATTTATGAGAAGGTGTAGAATGCAGTAGGTGCCATTACTTCACTGTTTCAAGCTCCTGGTCCTTTCTTTCCACATGGGACACTACTTCATAGCTGTGTTAAAAATTTCAACTATAGAAAGAGTTTGGTTGAGGTTTGTGATAGTTAAACAGAAAAAAAAAATTAATTATACATCTGTCTTAAGTCATTGTATTTCATTGCTGCTGGAAGTTTGTCCTGCAGTGTGTATTGGTGAAGATGCCCAACTAAGGAAGAAGTAAATTTTTTTTCATGATTCAAAGACTGGAGTCAGGTGGTGTGGGTGTCTGCTTCTACTATCTGGGCTTTATTTTCTGAACTGTAAACAAAATTTCAAAATCAATAAATGTAATGGTAAAAAATTTATTGATTGCAATAAATGTAATGGCTGAGAAGGTAACTTCAGTGCATTGCTATTTTATAGTGTGAAGAGCTGTCTGTATTTAAAAGTTTATAAATCTCTTTTCCCTTTTAGGATATCCGGAAATTCTTTGGTGTTATACCTCCTGGAAAGCGACAAGAGTGTGAGACTGTGAAAAAGAATGAAAAAATTAGAAATGGTGAAGGACCCTCAAGTGGGAAGAAAAGGGAAAAGGAGACTAAGGTTAGTTTTGCTTTTCATATTTATGAAGTGCTTGGTTTCACTGATGCTGGATTATTTGTGTATCTAGCATTTTTTAAAGTCATGGTTCTTCTCATATACTAAAATAACAGACTATGTCAATTGTTTTTATAGTCATGGGAGGAAACTGCCACTTAAAATTAACTTCTAGCAGTAAAACTTTGTAGGTGGTGAAGAAAATTGCTGATTTAAAATTTTGGTTTGTAGGACAAAGGTAGGTAGAAATTGTTACAGTTAGGTGCTCACATAAGAACAGTCTGATATGTTTGAAGTTATTCTGCCTATTGGCCACAGTTCTCTTAAGTAGGTTTGCTAATGTAATTTTTATTAATGAACCCAAGGTTTGTGCCCAGTAGATGTAGGCATATCATAAATGTGACATGCTTACAAATGAGGTGAAAGTCTGTTGTGTGGTGCCTATTGTGTGACCAGTTTTTGTAACACCTGTGCAGGAAACATGAACACTGTCTTTGTTGGGATCACTTCTCTAAACCTGCTGCAAAGACCAAATTCTTTAAAATGACAGATAAAACTAGATTGGGTTCTGGTTTCAGACTACTTTACATGTTAATCTTCTGAGCTGTATAAAAAAGAGCAATGGCTATAGGTAGTTTAAAAATCACTTAAAGAGTGGGAAAATTTCCAATAGGATGGAATGTGTAATGTGAAACACAACAGTTTAGTAGTGAAATGCTACTTAAATAAGTGTTCTGAATACGTAATTTCAATGTGAACTTATTTTCTCTGTGCTGCATCTTTTCCCCTCCAAAGCAGGAGTTAGCACAAGACCGTTTGTAAATGTGATATTGGAAAACAAATAATTTCTGTTAGAATTTGTTTGAAGCTCGTGGATTTGAATGTATGACTGACTAAAAGCTGAGAGGATCTGTTTAATGGTTGAACTAATGAACTGTTGCACTTAGGTGAATAGTTCATCCAGTGAAGATGATTCCAAACAGAAGCGGACAAAAAAGAAGAGAAGAATAATCTATGATTCAGGTAGTGTTCACAGTTGTTTCTGAATATTCCTTTGTATTTCTTGCATCAGCATGCAAGGTTGATTAGGTAAATTGTACATCTGAAAGTTTTTGTGGGTTGAGTTTTATAAACAGTTCCTGTTCAGCAGTGAGGAGTAGTAGGAGTACAAAATTAATATATTGCTGATACCTTTGAAGTACTGATATTGTGTGGAGATTTGACAAGTTCTAATCCTTTAGTAGTAGGACAGAAAAAGAGAAACAGTGCTCTAAGCTCTTCAAAAGGGAAAACTGTTTTTTGTTGGCGGTTTTTGGTGGTGGTGTTGATGGTGGTTTCGTTTGTTTTGTTTTGTGTAGGGTGCCAGTATACAAGTCAATTGACTATAATCACTCTGCTTTAGATATAATTACAATATATTTGTGTTTATCATGGAAAGAGAGAGACTGAAGGTTAGCCCTCTCTAACACCTGTTAGTTGTCTCTGCTTCTTCAGTTTCTCCTATTTATTCATGTGGATGCTGGGATCCATAATCCACAGTAGTATAAATCTGTCATCTCCACAGCTTTTGGGATATGCAGAATGGTTGGTGATATGAGTGGCAATTCACCAGTATTCTCCAGAAAAATCAGCGTACCACCTCTGTAGTTTTTTGTTTTTTGCTTGTTGTTAGTTTTTGGAATAGGTTTCCATTTACTGGAGCACATCAGCATAATAGTATATTTTTTGTGGGTTTGATGTTGGGTTTTTTAAAATTTTTTTTGTTTGTTTTGTTTCATTTTGGGTGTTTGTTTTTTTTTTTTTTTAAAGGAAATTGCTGTGGTATTTTTGAAGGTTGCATTCATTTTCAGAAAGATTGCTGTATAGATATAGCAGTTACTGAAATTAATAACAAAGCATTTATTGTTATGTAAACAAAAATCACTGTCAAGACTGAGTTCTGACCAAATTTTCATTTAGTCACTTATGTGCTAGGTGAAAAGGGAAGCTGTGCTCTGACCTTCCTACCATATGGTAGGAATATGGAGTCTTTCAGCTGAATGTATGTGAACACATGTTGACTGTTATGTGATCTATTAAACCCTGTGCGTATGTGGAGGAAGTCTACATTTATGTTGTGGTCAAAACACAGATTCAGAAGAGGAGGTGCAGTCAGTGAAAAAATCCAAGAAGTCACCTGAGAAAAAAGCAGCTGCTTCTAAACCTGGTAAAGTTCTAAAGCGGGATCCTGTTGTTTATATTTCAGAGACAGGTAATGGAAGAAATATGTCATTATATGTGTAGTGGGGTGGGTTATGTTCTAGTGGGGTGGATTGTTTGATAGACTCAAGTGTGACCATAAAACCTAATATTGAGGAGGACAAATTACATTCTCCTCAAACAAGCTAACCAAAAATGCTTCAGAAGTTTAGCCTCAAGTACTGTATAGAGTCAGGAGCAGGGTGAAAAGTGAGGTGATGGTGAGTAGTGGCTTAGGTTGATTTAAACAGGCATATGGTTTAATGAGGTAATGCTTCCTTGCTTAAGAGAATTCAGTAGATTTAGGGGAGGAAGTTAAGGAAGTACCTACAATATAGTTTAGCTGCTCACCAGCATACTTTGAAATGACAGCTGGCTGCAGGGATTTTTGTTTTACCTGGTGTATAACCTTCCATGTCTAATCTCTGTGTGATGTGTTGGTCACTAAAAGGATCTTTTACCTCTCAACAAACATTTATTTTGTGGGTTGCTGCAGTGGTTGTCTGAAGCTGTACCTTCTGTCTTCTGCCTTCTTTATTTGTCTCTGGAGTAGAGTTCTTTACTAGCCACAGTAATTCCTGTGATTGAATTAACAGACTTGAATCCAAATCTGTTTTGATAAAACATGGTTTTTAAATAATACAATTTTAGTAGGGCTTCTGTAATCCCTCTTTGAGTTTTATTATACTTATTTTGGAAGAGTGGACACTGTCCTTAGGTATGGTAGTATTTTTTTTTGTAAGTTTATTGCTGAACATAAACATTGCCTCCCTATAAAAATACCATTCATTTTTAAAACAAAAAGGGATTGTTTGCTGCAGTATTGCATTAGAAGTGTGGCTCAGCTGTTTTTTTTCTATACCTTTCTTCCTCCTTGGGGTCTTTTATGTCTCTTAAGATAGATACATTGTGCTTATTCTGCTTGTCCTTGTAGTTGACCTGGCATACTGCTGTACCACATCAGGTATTCAAATTAGCTCAATTTTCCAAAATAACGTGAATGTTTTATTTGTCTTATTTATCCTTTTACTCAAAGCTTTGTTTCCTTTGACAGTTTTTCCCACCATTCTTTCCTAATTAAAAGGATTTTAAAAAGCATTTATCCCAGAGTAGGTAAATTATCAAATTCCTGGGGAATAAACAGCATATATTTAGGTTTATTATGCAATTCCAAGTGGTGTAATCAGATTTTTCTGCACAGGGATACCATGGGAACACCAGTCAAGGTTATTAGTGAAATCCCTGAAAACCATGGGCTCAAGGTTACTCTTATCAAAAGAGTCTTAAGTACACACAGGTTTGATTTAACAGTGTATTCTAAAACAATGCCTTTATAACCTTGAGACATAATGCTTGAATTTTGTTTACTTATAATTTCTATAAATTGCTTCTTCAGCTTGATGGAACTGTCAAGCTGAGTGCATTGAAGTGGTATTGATACAGCAGTTGGCTTGAGATAAGTGTGTTTTACAGGAATAGGAATATAGACATACAGATAGAAAAGGTCCTAACAAAATTTATAGATATTTGTTCTTTTTTTTACTGTTATGGAACTGAAAACTTAAAATCAAGAATATGTGCTTGGACTCACTCAAAAGTCAGAATCTCTTTCTCAAGGGCTATGTCTGTGGCAGTGTTTGAAAGAGCCTTTTGGCATCAAGAAGGCAGTAGAAGTTTGGTAGTTAATTGCTTCAACCTATTTTTCAATTTAATTTGAAACTTTCTTCCTCTTGTTGCTGGAATTTCTTTTCAGCTGATCTATATATCTCTGTGGTATCCAGCTTTCTCCAGAAGTGTTTGGGGAAATGAACCTTTTGGCTTGTATAAAAGTAGACTGATCTGGATTATTGTGTTGCTTTTCTTATTGGTTGTGAACAAGTGATTTTTTTTAAAAGGCAAAAGAACAAAGCAAGAATAGTTGCTCTTTGTTTTTATTGATACATTTAATCTAAATAAATATTTAGTTTAATGATGGTCAAAGATAAAACTAAGTTATTCTGCACAGTAACAAGGGGAAAAAAAAGACTTTTTTTATTAGTGGTACAGTCTTAGGGAATTGGGAAAAATCCAGATGTTCAATGTACTTGTTAAAATAGTACTTGGTACTTGCACTGTTTAATGAAGTATGGAACCTTGAGCTTTGTAGATGGCCTGTTAATGTGGTTTGTTGAACCTCATCTGGTTTCATCATAGGTGGTTATTCAGCAAGAATTTTGACCTTGCTTGAAATGAATACTTACCTTTCATAGACATTGTGTAGAGGTAATCATGTATGTGTAGCAATTGCCTTGATTGCTTGAATATTTTTAAAATTAGAAAAGCCTTATAGTAGTGGCAGGCAGAATTATTTATAAAGGTAGAAAAACTGATGTGGTAGGAACTGAGGAGGTCTGCAGGTTACTGGAAAATGGTTTCTTTAGAGCTTAGAAGACAGGACAAAAAGAATAGCTTGTGAAGGTCCTCGATAATACAGACTCTTTTAATGTAGAGAATATTGGGGATAGAGAAACAAACAACAAAACAAACCCAAACAACCTCAGACAAAAAATTAAGTGGTAATACTGGTGGGCAAAAAAATAGTCCCTACATCCAAGCACAGGTTCAAATGAGCAGCAGGTTGTCAGTGAATAAGCATGTCTTTCACTGAAATATTTCATAGGGAAATAGAATGTTGTCACTGGCACTTCCTGGGCAATACTTATTTATGGAAAATGCTATACTTGAGTGAAAATGTGAGGAGGAGATAAATAGTACTCTGGGTACCAACTTTGCTCTGAAGTGTTTAATGAAAGGTCAGTCGAGAAGCTGTAGTTAAACCTTAAGGGAGTTTTGAAATGCATTTGAAGGAATGAGAGTGAGTTCTGACAGAAATCTCTGAAGAAGCAGGGATGGGTGTTGTAGAGGAGAATGCAGAAGTTACTGAGGAGTGAGCCTGTTTAAAGTTGATTTGGTCAAGTTTGAGAATACCAGCAGTACAGCATAAGGGCCATGTAATGGTAAATGTGCTCTTGTACTCCAACTCTTCAGAGTTGAGTGTTGTATGAACATAGTGTATGATAGCAGTTAACTCCCTGAATAGGAGAGTAGGTGTAAACCAGAGGTGTGCATGAAATGATATAATCTTATTCCTACAGAAGTGGTCTTTTTTTCTTTCTACAGAAACTAGGATAACAGCAATATGGAGAAATAAATGTAATTCTGACTAAAAAGAGGGATTCATTTATCAGAAGACATTAGAATTACTTGTCAGCCTGTATTTCAAACATGGCAGGACATGAAATAAAATTAATTTTAGTTTAGTCTCTGTAGCAGGTCTTTAAGCTGTAGCTGTGTTAGCTCAAGATGTTGCTGTTTTCCTCTGCCTGTTCCTGTTCTCCATACTGGAGACCTTTCTCCCTTTCAGATCTCCTTATTGAACTGCCAGAGTAACTGGTCTTAACTGGTTAATCTCCTGGATTAGTTCAAAATATAAAAAGAGGATTTATGTTTGGATTTCTTTTTCTATGCTGATTGATTTTGTTTGAAAACAGAGCACAGTGTCCTGAGAGGCTCAGTAAGCTGAGCTGCAGCTGGAAAAAATGAGCACATTTATACTTGACTGGATTGTTTGAAGTTACCTTTTTTCCCATTTTGTAATTATTCACATGGTATTACTGAATATTCCTGTCACACAGGTAACTTCAGGCAATTAAGCCAGAGCAGGAAATTGCATTGCATGGTGGGATTCAGATCTGCTTCTGTGAACTACTGTTGTAGGAAAGTAACCTGCTCCAGTGAACAGGTTTCAATAATAATAATAATAATAATAAAAATAATAATAATAATAATAAGTTAGTGGACTGATCCCTTCTAATTGCTTGCTGAGGTGATACACACAGCTCTTTCTATGCCGTGTGCAAGCATTTCATTTGGAAGGAGTTGTTGTAATTGATGGGTTTGCCTATTAAGATAATTTACTTGGGTTTAAATATATTCACCCTTCTTTTGTATTTTAGTGGTCCCAAAACTAAGCATATAGACTTGACTAACAATTTTATTTGGTATGTGTTGGACCAAGGATATCAAAGGCTGTGTAGTTTGGCACTCAAGTGTCTAACTCATGGTAGTTAACTGCATTTCAGTGTTGTATCCATAAACCTGTTTATCTCAAAATGAAAAATAAAGCAGAGGCAACTTTTTAAGGTTGCCTTTTATAACTGAAAAATCCAAAGATAAATTTGTTTCAGGGGTGTAAAGGTGAAATGATTCAGGCGAGCTTTATATTTTTATAACAGCACAGGACCTTGACATGTCAATATAGGCCAGATGCTAACAATTGTGGTTTAAAGTGCATGTTTGTAGTACGTCTAAAATCAGTTAGCTTTTTGAGAAATGGTATTAAAACTCTAACATGACTTAATGACATAATATCTAAATTTTTAAATGTAGGTTGCAACTACTAGTTTTTTTAAATGAGGAGAAAGAAAAAATGCACTTTGCTAATCACACATAGCATCTGTTTTTTGGAAGGAGTTGCAGGGGTGGAGTTGGAGTAGACTTGCTGGCTTTTTTGAGAAGTGGTTATCTTAAAGGTAACCTTCTTAAAGAGGCAAAAGATGAGTACAAAACTCAATCCTGCCAAGTGTTGGGAGTGTTGGCTGCTGACCCATGCATAGGTAAAGTAAATAAAGTCAATACTAGAACTGTAGACAAACCTTATTTTCTGCACCCTCCATTTAGCTTAGACAGCAATGCCTGTTGCTGGAGATGGCAGGTCCTGTAGCGCAGGAACTGTTTAAGTTCTTGTGCAGAAAAGGTGTCACTGAAACTGAAAAATGTCCAGAGTATTATAATTTTTACAAGTAATGTAGATTTAATGATTTTAGGATGTAGTCCTTTAGCTCTATACAGAAATCCTTATGTAGTAGTCTACAAATGCCATTCAACATACATAATAATAAGTAGAAATCAGTTACGCTCTGTACGTGCCCTGCCTATATTTAGAGTTGGTTTTATGACATCATAGTAACAGGCTGTTCCTGCCTCAAATATTTTGTATCCTAAATAGAATAGGAACCAGGGAATTACATTTTCTAGTGATGAGCAACTCAACAGTACAGAAATAATAAATTAATGAAATACATTGTTCTGAGGGCCTGTCCTATGCTGCTTGTTGCCATTGTCCCTGTGTGCAATAGAGTGCTCCCTTTTTAGATTGGCTGAGGTCATTCCTGTACCCAAGTCTTTTACAAGGATCTGAATTTATTTTTAAAACAGCCGAGATAATTTTTATCAGGCTCAGTTAGGGAACAACCTCAGGTGTTGTTCAGTAATCAACAGGTGAAACTCTTTTAAAAAGGGTGAGGGTAGGAAAGAGGAATAACAAGCAGTTACAAGTGACCTGCTGGCATTGGTTTATTAACATAATTGTGCTGCTGCTGGAACAGTACATGAAATGAAAGCCAGCTGTGCTTTAACGTCATGGAATAGCTCTTAAAACCCCCAGGATGGCAGTTGTTTGTTGCTAGGGAAGTTTGTCCTCCTACATTGCCTGGCATAATGGATCCCAGCTTCATGTGTAGTGTTTGTGTACAAAATAATTAAAAGCAATCTCCTGATGGTCGCTGCCTGTGTGTTCCATTGATCACATGGGTAGCTTGCCCTTTGCTGCCTGTACTTGATTTCCAGAAGCCTCAACTAGAATACTTTACTTGTGTTTGTAGTTCTGAGCTGATCCGGGAAAAAACAGTGTAAGTTCAGGATATTTTTTCATTTTTATTTCATTTTTCATTCATAGCACACAAAAGTGGATCAATGTAAACAGGAAATACTGTTCTTGGAATAGTTGTGTTCTGCTCTAGAAAGGTTTTACAACAGAAAAGTCATCTAGTTGATGCTGAAATTGATTCTTGTTTCTCATTGAAGTCCATTCCCCCATGTAAGGCTATCTTGAGGTTTGCCCAGCAATTGCTATAAGAATGCAATTAATCTACAATTTTTGCAAGTTAAAACCCAAATTTTCGCTTGTATTTTCCACAAATTATTGTCTTGCTTCTTATAAATAAGAAGACATCTTTTTCCTTTTACAGGTCACATGTTGCATGTTGAGCACCATTGACCTGATTAGTGCAGCAGCAGTAGTATCACTGTCTTGGCACCTTCAGGGCTGTAAATCAAGTTGCCTTCATGCTTACAAGGAGACTGGAAGTGTGCAGCTGATGAACTTTGCTGTTCACTTCTGTGGCAGCAGGTGTATGGGAGCAGTTTGTTTGGAGGAAAAGTGTTAAGGTTTTCCTAAAGAAGTTGGTGTTTTTCAGTATTTGAACTAAGGGGAGTGCCTGGAGATCAGGTGAATTTGTGATGTGTTCATGGATTTCCTGAACCTGGGATGAAAATGCAGCCTGAGTGTCAGTCTCCTAAAGCCTCTTTTGAAACCCACTTTTAATAGAATCAGGCTGGTTTCATTTCCTAATGACAACTTCCATGTTCTCATTCTCATTTTTCTTTATTTTTATTTATCAATGACTGTTCATAAGTGAGTCTCTTGTCTGTCTTCAGCCACTGCTTGCAGTCAATAAATGCTTCTAATCCTGTCATTTCTTGGAGCAACATAATTAAAGCCAAGTCCTAACTATTGATAATATGTAGTACTGTCTTCCTAAATGACTTGAGTGCATAATTTTTTTAAATTAAAATCTAATTGTATTTACTCTACTTCTTTCTACTTAAGAGAAAGCAATATCCTGTTGGGTTTTATTGCTATTTATGGTTATAAGTGAATAATGAAAAAAATCAATATTGCATACAGATCCTCTGATAACAGTAATGATAAGTAAAAGTTCTTTTTTAGCATTGAGCAGTCCTTAGTTTAAGAAAAACTGGGAGCTGGGGGGGCAGAGTAGGATTTGTGTAATCTTAAGACAAATAAATGTAATTACTTCTACATTAACTGCTGATTTACAGTAACAGTATATTTTATTCCTGCAAATGGTTTTTTTGTTAAAGTGAAAAATTTGAAAGAACCAGAAATATTCTTGAAATTGAGATAAGTAATCTCCTATTCAGACTTGAAACTATTGTAAATTAGGAGTCTACAGCATCTGGTGTCCAAATCTCCCTGAACAGTCACAGTTTGTTAAATTGAGCTAAATGGCAGTAGGACATTTACTGCTGCATTGGGAAAATAAATTGTGTTGAGAATAGGAAAGCTTTTAGCTTTGTGTAAAACCTGCTGTTGTCAGCTGAGGGCCTGGGATTGAATTTTCTCTTCCATAATGCTTTGTGAATTCACTTGGCTGAAATGCCACTTTCTCTTGGATAAATTTTTGTCTTTAGGCATTCTAGAGATGCATCTCTGTGTTAGTTTTTCCCTTTCTGAACTTTCTCTCCCAGCAATAGGTGGAATCCTGCTTGGTTCTCATTATAGTCTGCCTAGTAAGTGCTCAGTAGCAGCAAGTTCTGGCTTATGCCTGAAACACTCCAAACACTGCCATCTGTTGAGAACAGGTGAAACAAAAAACAATTGTTTCTCTCCATCTTTGCCTAGAATACAACAAAAATAAGAGATGACAGACTAGGAATAGATATAAACAAAAATAAGAGATGACAGGGAAGTGGTAAGAAAACAAATTTTTGTTTGAAAAGAAATATGGGGACTTAAATTAGGGGTTGCTGGAAAATGAACATGTTTTTGTGATAATGCTTTCAATTCAAGTTCTGTTAAAAAGAGGATGTTTAGAACAATCTGTGTTTATGATATGTTGAGGTGAGTGTCTAAAGCATCTCTATTTTGAGAAAAGTAAAACTAGACTTCAGTTAGAGGCATGCAAATAAAACTGCCTCTGTTTCTGTTCCTCTCAAGTCTTTCTGCTGCTTTTATAGAGTGTCTGATATTAATTTTGAGTATTTTCTTTCAGCTTATTTGCTCACTTTGAGTTTGTAGAAGAATTCACAAAGATGATGCTTTTACCATTTGTAGAAGTTTGTCCAGGGATGTTTGTCTTCTGTGCTGTTGTATTAATCTGATATGTGGGGTTTTGTATGCCTCAGTGAGAGGGTTTCATTTGTAGAACTGTCAGTAAGACTTCACAACATGACCTAAAACTCTTTGAAGTCCTTGGTATTCATTTTTTGTTGATTAATTGATTAACTGGATGAAAAATTTGGGTTAAAAATTAATAAAAAGCCATCAAACCCTCTTTCTTTTTCATTGCTGGGCAGGCTATGTCTTGGTTATTAGAGAAGAATCTGAAAAGGAGAGATTAAAATTTTGCTCAGTGGTCTGTGGGATAATTCTCAGTAAGACTCTGTATGCCACTTTTCCTCCTCCTTTCAAACTGAAAAATCCATTTTGTCTTGCTGACCTTGTCTGATTTCTGTGTTCTGTGAAATTGTTGTTTTTCTTTTAGTTGGTTTCAACTGTACTGGAAGGAGGTGTGTTTAAGTGCAGAGATGTAGAAAGCTCATACATAGAATCTCTAAAATGGAAAAAGTGAAAAAATGGCATTGAAATGTTTTTGCTAAAATATTCATAAACTATGAGCAATACTTAAAAAAATAACTAGGAAGCTTACCCAAGAATCCTTTTTTCCTTTTTTTTTTTTGTAAAAAAAAGTTCTGATATTTTTCCTTGGTTTGTAATGTAAGATAGATGCTTAAGAATGCATGTCTACAAAGCCTATGTTAGCTGCTTTGTTGATGAGTACTGTAAAGTAATAAAATAAACGTGGCTTTGTGCATCATCTAAAATGTAAAGGAAGAGTCACGCTGTTCAATTTGACATGAATTGAGGAGGGAGTTCAAATTTCATTGATCTAGATCTTCTGTTTATTTTCCTCATTTAAGAAGGGAAGGCATTCCTTGTGAACTTGTCTAATTGAGAGGTAATGTGTGAGCGCAAGTAACAATATTGTGTTGTTATTTCAGTACTGAATCTGTTCAGACTTGAGTTATGCTATTCAAGGTGTTAAACACTACATGTTGTGCAACTCAGCCTTTTTTTCAGAAAACTTTGGAATGCCTGTTGCATTTTTTAAGGATTGAGTTCATGTAATGTGCTAAAATAGTTGTCTTGGCAGTTCTGTTATTAGAACTTGAGTTCTGTGTACCAGAAGTAATGGAATTCTCTTTGTGTTTAGATGAAGATGATGATTTTGCCAATAAAAGAATTTCCCTGAAACCGAAGGAGAACGGGACATCAGGGGTTGGTTGTCCAAGAACAAATACTGTGAAAAAAGAGGAGGTAAAACCACAAGCTAAAAGCAAACCCCTCTCTCCAGTGAAACAGACTCCCACCTCTGCACTTGATTTCTTTGGGACAAGGAGTGTCCAACGCTCAGAAAAGAAGCTGGTAGCAAGTAAAAGGAGAGAGGTGAGTCCTGATGGAGGCTCCTACTCGTGTGTCTGGTGGCAGCTCAGAATGAACAGTTGGACTGCAAGGAGGGGCTGAAGTGCTGCTCCTACCTCCTGTTACTCTGTATGAGCACTCACATAGAAGTTGAGCTCTCATGATCCACATGTGCACATCAACTCCTCAAATACAAGTTTGGAGTGGTTTCCATGTTTGATAAGATAGCACGAAGTTGAAGGTAGTATTTTCTTATTGCCCCTTCTCAAGTGACATTTCTTGAAATCCATTAGGTTTTCTTAGGTTGGTGAGTGGAAGGGATAGCTTAGGGTGGAGGGCAGGCAGGAGAGGGAGAAGGTTGTTTTCCCAAGCTTTATGGGGCACATATTCGTGGAATAACAAAGCACTCAGTAAAAGTATGGAGGAACTTAAAAATTCCCAGTATAGTTACTAATGTATTTTTCAAGTGATGTATTTTTTTTTTTCATTTGATAGCTTGAGAGATGTTTAGCATTGTTTTAATAGTTGAGATATTGACATTATAGCATGGTCTTGTTTTGAATAACAAAACCCCTTGAAAATAGCCTTGTTTAATAGTGTTTAGGTTAGAGAGCTAGAAATTAATGTTGCATGTCTCATTCACAGTCCTTTTCTAGAAGCATACAGAAGGAATCTATACATGTGAAGTTATTATAATTGACACAGTAATGGGGTAACTGAATAATTGGTCTTTTTTTCTTTAATATAGCCTTCACAGAGCAGAGACAGCACACTAGATGATGAGGCTATTGCTAGGCAACTGCAGCTTGAAGAAGATTCAGAGGTAAAAGCTCTACAAATTTAATGCTCTATATCAAGAGCAGTTTGTTTAACTTAAAATTGGTTTTCCTTAAGAAGTTAAGATGGACTTTCCAGGTATGCTGTAACTAAGTGTAATAAAATTCATCAATATGTGCAAGCCTGGTCACACAGTTATTTTTATAGGCAATATTTCAGTTATGTAAATAGAATGTATCACTTAGTCTGGATAGAGAGAAAATCGATTTTCTCTGTGCAGCTGATGTGCTTCTAATAATCCTGCCTTTCACACAGAATTCACTTTCTGCTTCCTCATGTTTTGATGGCGTTATGTTTATTTTCATTCTCTGGAGTAAAAAATTAAAAGTCATTGCCATCCATGGTCTGTTTTACATGTCTTTTAAATTTTCTTATAGTTGAGAAAAATGTGAATGGCCCTTACATGTCTTAAACTTTCCTATTTGAATCAGTACTACTATGAGGGAAGGTACACATATTTACTTGCTTTTGGGAAAACTTGATTTCCCACATATATTTGTAATATTGAGTATTGTTTGAAATAAGTAGATTGTACAGACAAATCTGCACCTCTGAAAGTAAGGATGAGAGAAAGTGAATCCAGCTTTACCCTACTAGAAAGTTAAACAACCAGTCAGGAAAAATAAGATGATGTCTTTCTTTGAACTGATCTTATCCATAACTGTCAGAGTTTCTATGCATCCCAGAACTTTATTTCAGGGGTGTCTCTGCCCCAGTCTGCTTTGCACTGGGTGCTCTCTGCCCTTTCCCTTCCTCACTATACTCAGGGAAGGTAGATTTCACTGTATGGACACATACAGACAATGCCTGTGGCATACTGGTTTTATAAAGTCATCTATTGGGATCTTAAAGCATGGCATGTTGGATTTCAATTATGAAAGTAATTCTGTTGTTCTCCTGTTGAAACAGTGGTCAATATTTATTGGCAATAATGAACACTATTCATGAATAGAAATGGTTTTCCCCAAGGTACCATATTGCACAGGAAAGGTAACCAAAGGATCAGTTATCACTGGAGATGTCAGGTTTATGTTAAGTGAAATAAAAATGAAGCCAAACTGACTTTGGTGGGGTTTTTTTACAACTAATAAATAACTCTCAGATGTTGTGCACTGTTTGTTTTTACTGGTTCTTTCATCAGAGAAAATCACTTGTATGAGTATAAGTAATAGAAAGTTAAAGTATATTTGCTTCCCTAAAGTAAATAGAACTGACACTAAGAGCAGGGCTAAGGGCAGTAGTTAAGTTCTCCAGAACAGAATTTTTTAATATGCATTTTTTGCTAATAGTAAATGAGAATAAAGCATTCATTCTGGAGATATTATAATTTTTAACAGGCATCATTACTACTTGTCTTTTGGGACTGCTTTTGATAAAGCCAGCAGGTTACATGTTGTTGCAGGCTGTTTGTTGTCAGGTGCAGCCTTCAAAGTTTGATTATTTAAAATAAAAGGGTACACAACAATAAAATATATGAATGAAAAACTCATTTGAAAACAGCTTATAGAGGCATAATAATGTTTCTAGTGCAACAAGTCCATTTTTCTCACTAGATTTAACTAGTCTTGTTTTCTGGGGGAGACAAGTAATTCTTCAGTGCCATTTCCAGAAATTTATTTGCCTCTGGTAGGACACCCTTTTTCTAGCTATGTGCTCACTTAAGAGTTTTTGTAAAAATACACTAGAGTTAGAACTTGTTTGGCATTAGCCTAAAAATCTTTTTTTTTTTTCCTTTCAGCTGGAGAGACAGCTGCATGAAGATGAAGAATTTGCTAGAACTCTGGCCATGTTGGATGAAACACCACAGAAGAAAAAGGTTG
The DNA here is from genome assembly GCF_037042795.1 of Molothrus aeneus. Lineage (NCBI taxonomy): Eukaryota > Metazoa > Chordata > Aves > Passeriformes > Icteridae > Molothrus > Molothrus aeneus. The sequence goes on from NC_089649.1 coordinate 50,891,068, forward strand.
AATTCTTTTTAAACTTACACTTTTAGGAGCTGCATTGCTGGGAGTGTTCTTACTTTTACACCTTTGTTTTGAGACTTCCATACAAATGCCTTAAAAACAGCAGGAAAATGTTTTCATGGAAATAGCATACTCACTTCTTATACTGCCCTCCTGGCTTTTCCTTGCTCAGTAAAGGGTGTCCTGCCTAATCAGACAGTGTGTGCTGGATGCCTCTGTAGGGATGGTATTGTAAGTTCTAGTCCCAGTTAAGTGAAGTGTGTTGCTGTGTCTCTGTGGGAGCTTGGGACACACATCCCTGACTTTGGCATCGTGTGTTTATTTAGGCTCGGAAAAACACAGAAGGAGAGCAAACAGTACAGAGCATCAACAGCAGCCCTAATACAACAGCAGGGTACAAGCAGTCAGAAGGAGGTAGGACACAGAAACTGAAAAGCATTGCACTAATTTATAATATTAATGAGATACATTTTTATATATGAACTCTTCTCCCTTTGCCTCCTGTCAAGTGAAAGCAACAGACTCAGCTGGTGCAGCCATGAATTACTCTGCAAAGCCACAAGCTAAATCTGAACAGTTGAAAGGTTCTTGTTTACCTCCACAATCATCTAATGGTAAAAAAGAAGAGATTGCTGGAAAGGAAAGAGGTGCTCAAAATGCACTAAGAGGAAAAGCAGCTTCAGGGAAAGAAGAGAAGACAACACCAAAGAAGGAGAAAGTTTCTCCCAAGAAGACTGAGGTAGGAGCTATCAAAATTAATTTAGATGTCTTGGTGGAGTTTGCAGGAAAATAGTTTTCATTTATTATAGGTGTCACTGTTGTAACTTGGTGGTTTGAATCTCCTGAGCATCTTTTAAGGTTTTGAATTCTGGTAAGACTGTAAGTTCCTTCTTTACAGCAGTTGTAAAACTAAGTGTAAAAAATTATTTGGCAAAGTGTAAATTGAACAGATGAAGGACCTGAGGTTCTCTAATGCCCATTAAGGTGTGCAGGTACACTGCAAAATCAGTTCTGTGCTTTCTCTTGTTTAACTTGGCTGGAAAACGCAGAATGCAGGAATTCTGACACTTAGTGAGTGCAAACTTACTGATGTCAGTGTGGTGACCTGGGGATCTGTTCCGTGGTTAAAATGATGGGTGGCATTGTTTAGGTATTTATATTTCTCTCCCTAGTCTCCTTTTTTTTCTTATTATTGACATGCTATGTAAGAATAGAATTTGGGGTTTTATATCTGATTCAGTAACTGTATTTGTTGAGCACTGGCAGTTACTGGCAGCATTAAAATGTACTTCTTAATCATAGAGTATGAAGTACCCCATTTTGACAATTAAATAGCAGTTGTAATCAGAAGGGAGAGCCTGCACCTCCTTTTGAGGTCAGTTTTTAGCATTGTTTGCTGATTGAGAAGCTTAAGTGTCTCTTAAAGTGTACTTCATAGTATTTCTACTTTTTATATAAGTGTACATCATAAATAGGATGTGAATTTAAAGTGACAATTGAAGAGTTGAGTGATCGTGTATATGTGCAATAGATGAAGCTACAGAAACCTGCCAATAAACAATGGGTACATATTTTTTAAACTCTCACATTTTTGAAGTATTTTTAAAAGGAACAAGGAAAAACACCTCAACACAAGCACCAAAAGGAGAGCAAGATTCAGTATTGCATGTTAATAGATTATAAACAAGTGTTAGAACTTGGTTTTCCTTTGGTGCGTGAAAATGTCTTAAGCTGTGAAGCTTGGGTTTATCTTGCTGTTTTTATATCTGTAATATGTATATTAGTTTTTTTTCCTCTCCTGACCCAGTCTATAAGTCCTGAGGACTCTGAAAAGAAGCGAAACAATTACCAAGCTTACCGAAGCTTCCTCAATCGTGAGGGTCCCAAAGCACTGGGCTCCAAAGAGATACCTCAGGTAAGCTTGGCTGCAGGATTCTATATATGATGGGGAGTGTTTGGTAGACCTACTGCTGTAAGTAGTTTAAAAAAATATCAACATAACTGTTTAAAGACTGGTATTTTTTTCCCAGTAGGAAGAATGTATTGGAAAAACATAAGTTGTAATGCTAAGCAGTGACTAGATGTAAGGAAGTGTACTTAAAGAATTTGTACTCAGAACTTGATTTAGGAAGTCATGATAATTAAAAATAGTTACAGGTCTTAAAGTTGAAGATTGCTGTCACTCAATTGATTCATATGCTATGCTTGAAGCACAAAGTGCTACAAGTATGGTCAGGTAAACAGTGTGTGGAGTTGTGTTGGTAGCTATTCTCATTGGAACTTTTAGAACTATTACCTAGCTAGGTACGATAGTCTGATTTGTAAAGTTTCATAGGGTACTTGATGTGGTAGAGGGTTAAAATAGCTGATGGTTAAGGGCTATTTGGTAGAATTGTATCAGTAATGGCATTTTCTGCAATGCTCTGGTTCTCAGGGAGCTGAGAACTGCTTGGAGGGGCTGACATTTGTAATTACGGGAGTTCTGGAGTGCATTGAGAGAGATGAGGCCAAGTCTCTGATTGAGCGTTACGGGGGAAAGGTAACCGGCAATGTCAGCAAGAAAACAAATTACCTGGTGATGGGCCGGGACTGCGGCCAGTCCAAGTGTGAGAAGGTGAGTGGGCTCCTGCCTGGCCAAAGGCAAAGTGCAGCTCAATTGTTCCTCTCTTATCTGGTAATTTCCAGTATCCCTGCCACAACAAAGTGCATCTTTAAAATGAAAAGTTGCCAAGTGGCTTACGACTCTGTTTTGTTTTTACTTCTGTGCATACATACAACACACAGAGATATCTACATCTATATCAACTCTTGTTGTGTTCCTAGTCATAGTTTTTTTACTAGAAAACACTTTGAAATTAATTACAGAAATCCTAATGTAATGTGATTTCACATTTAATTCTTTCTTTTGCTTCAGGCATCAGCTTTAGGTACAAAAATTATTGATGAGGATGGTCTGTTTGATCTTATTCGAACTATGCCAGGCAAAAAGTCAAAATATGAGCTGGCAGCTGAAACAGAGGTATGCTTTTTTTGCTTTAGTTTGTTTTTAATTGAAAGGAGTTTGTCTTCTCAAACAATCATCAGTTTGACCTTTTAGGTTAAAAGTGAAAATTTTTTGTTTGTGCTGAACACAAATGACTCTACTTGGGAGCTAAAGGTTATTTTCGCGCTCTGACATTATTCTGCATTTTAGGTACCTGACAGAGCAGGTAATTGCATCTCCTTAGATGGTATTGGGTTGAAACAAGGAGTATTCATTCTTTGGAATAAGTAATTGTGACTGATACCACGTGGTACCCAGACAGGCCCAGAAATATGTAAACTATGTGTATATGTAACAGATCGTGTCTTTACGTGGTACCTGAACTACAAATATTAAAGGGAATTTTTTCAATACGAAAAAAGAGGTACCAAGTTTTATGTGCACGTTTAAATTTAGCTTGTAGTGGCTGATAGAATGTTATTAGAATCTCTGTTAGCTCTAATGTGTGGTGCATTCATTACAAGACATGACTTGTTTATGCAAAGATACCATTAATGTCCCAGGGAAAAGCAACTTTGAGCTTATTAGCTATCACTTAGGCTCCCTTTGAATTGTTTTGGGTTGAGCAACTTTTGGAAGTGTTTTGCAAGAGTTTCAAGGGTGTCTGACCCGTTTGTTCCAATCTTACAGTCATCAGTTTAGCATTGTAGGATGCCTCAGGCTTTGTGAATTAGGGGGCTGCTTTTGGAATGACCTGAACACTTCCTACCTCTTTTTTGTGGGTTGTACCACAGAACCTGGTGACATTGTGTTTAGCTGTGCTTTATTTCTCAGAAAGTATTTCTGTATCTGCTCTTGAAGGTTTTTTTAATCAATACATAAGCTTTGTCAATTTCTAAGCCCCCTGTAATTGTTAAAATAAATATGCTGTTTATTTACCGTATTTTTCCTTTAATTTCTTTTTAATTTTTTATTTTCCTAAGGCAAAGAAAGTGGAGTCAAAACCCAAAAAGACACCAGAGAAAGCTGAGGCTGGGAAAAGGAATTTTAGCCCCTACAAAAGGGAAGCTAATAATAAAAAATACAAGTCTACTCCTGAAAAAGGAGAAACCATCAGATCTGTCAAGAAAGAAACCACTGCTGTTCGAAAACTTACGGACTTTAAACGTCAGACTGTAGAGGAGAAAGAAGCCCCAAAACCTAAGGGGAGCTTGGTTTCTGAGGTTAATGAAGATGGCACAGAGAAATTGCTGTGGGTAGATAAATATAAGCCTGTATCTCTTAAGGCAATTATTGGACAGCAGGGTGAGCAGAGCTGTGCCAATAAACTGCTCCGGTGGCTCAGAAACTGGCACAAGAGCACCTTGGAAGATGGACAAGGTGACTGGCCTGGTTAATTTTCTCTCTGTTCTTTCATGCTAATCATGCTCTTTGGTTCCCTGGAGCACTGAGGGCCTGGGTGGTAGCAGAGCAGCTCTAGAAATTGGGAGTAAGGCTGCACTCAGATGTGTTTTTAGCAGCAATTGAGCCTGAGGTTTTTTCAGTGAAGTAGTTTTTCATTTACTACCCACCTTCCCACCTGAAAAAAGAGCAGAAAAATGTGTCTTAAAAGACTTTTTCCCCTAAGTCTGAGTTTTCATTTTTACAAAATCCCCCCAAATATCCTACTGTGATGTATCTAAAAATGGCCTTGTGTTGAGCCCATTGATTTCTTCCTCAGCAAGAGGAAATAGGTTAGGCATGGCCAACAGTGAAGATACAGGATAAGAGCAGGTCTAAAGGGCTGCTCTCATGTGAAGGGATGAATTGTCAAGGTCCTGCCTCTGGGAAGAAGGGCATGTGTCAAGTAGACAGTTGGTCATCCTTTAGACAGACAGGTTTTTCTGTGTTTAAAAGAGTGTTTAAGTTTAGTTCAGCTCTAGTAGGTAGTGGGATTTTGGGTGTGGCGTGTTTGGGGTTTGGCTTAATTTGTTTGTGGTGGTGTGTGGGTTTGGTGGTGTTTTTGGTTTTTTATGTGTATGATATGGTTGTGAGGAAATTGCTGAAATGGTTGTATTACATTAATAGCACTTTTTGGTATTTTTCAGTTCAAAATCACTGCAAGTTATGAGCTGTAAGCTGGTTTAAACTGCTTTTACCTGAGTAGTTAGGATGCAGCTATGTGTGCATCTTTGGATGTTCTTCTCTGTCCTTAAATGAGGAAAAATTCCAATGATGCTTGATATCTTTAGCTTTAGGAGCATTGTTTTATAATTACATACTTAGGTAAAACCTGATTTTTTTTTCCTTTTTTTTTTTTTAGCAAAACCTAGTAAAACTGGAAGCAAAGATGATGGGACAGGCTTTAAAGCAGCATTACTTTCTGGTCCACCTGGAGTTGGTAAAACTACTACAGCTGCTTTGGTTTGTAAGGTGAGGTCATAATAATGGTTGTTCCCAACACTTTTGTTACATATTAATTCTGAGTCTTGATACAGGTACAGTGTGCAGGTGGGTGTGGTCTGAATGACAGGGTCTGCTCTCAGCCAGGTTGCACCTGCTCAGAACAGGGTTACAGGTGAAAATATGTGGCTATTTGGATACCTTTATCAGGTCTAAGGTGAGAAGGTACCAATGGGTGTCTGCATTTCTTTCTGTTACATTGAGAGGAAACATATCACAGTTGAATGTTGAATAATTGGAAATGGTTTTCCAAAACTGTGAGCATTCAGCACTGGTTCTGCAAGTTGGAGAATATTTGCATTTAGTGGGAGTCAAATTCTGGCAAGCTTTTTGAAAGGCTAAGGTCATGGTTTTTATATGTCTAACAGAGAGATATTTCCTAGATTTCTTCCAAATTGAAATGCTACTTCAGGATGAGAGAAATTGACAGGGCTATGTGTCCATTTCTAAATCTGAATTTAGAAATCTGTTGTATAGAATAACTCTCAATCCTTTTCTCCCCGTCCCCCCACTGCATGTCTTTGAGCTCTGTGCCAACAAGTTGATGCCACACCTAGAGCTAGACTAGAAAAGGTGAATGTGCTGTCTTGGGCTCGCTTTTTTTTCCTTAAAGCATGTCATTTTCTGTTTCTGGTTTCCAACCTGGCTTGTTCTCAGCTGCCTCAGGACTCTACAGAGCATTTCTCTGTGCTCCACAGGAAATGCCAGCAAAACAGACCAATGCTGTGTGTGCTCAGTGCTGTGTTCTGGCTGCCTCTGGCAGGAGAGTTTGCTGATAAAGGAGCAGCTGGGTTAAGTTGTGTCAGGGACTGACAGAAGTGTTAGTGCTGCTGTGGGAGTCATGTGTTTCCTGTTGATTAAATAGTTGAAAGCTTCTCTTTCCTGGAGCTTTCAGAGCCATGTGGTATGTTTCTTTGTTATGCAGCTGGAAATACCATGGAGCTTAGCCAGCCTTGGCTCACAGATCTGTTCCTATCCCTGCTGGCAGTTCTGTTAATCTTCCAAAATTTAAAATGTGCCACTGACTCCAATGCTTCTGCATCCCCCTCAATTAAACCAAAAAGAAAACCAACCAACAACAAAAAAATTCAAACAAACAAACAAAAAACTACAACAAAAAAACCCCACCACAAAACAAAACAGAAAGTGTCTCTTTTGGGCCTATCTGTTTCACACATGGCTATAGAGTTTTTTTTGAATTGTTAGAGAAAAGGAGTAAAGGGGAGAAAGTAATTAAAGCTATATGATTTGTCACTGATTTGTGTTCTCACTTTTTATGTGGTTTGTGTGTTTGGACCAGGAGCTGGGGTATAGCTACGTGGAGCTGAATGCCAGCGACACTCGCAGCAAGAACAGTCTGAAGGAAGTCGTTGCTGAGTCACTTAACAACACCAGCATCAAAGACTTCTGTTCTGGTGCGTCTGTTGTTTGAAGGAGATTTTTGTTTTATTAAGAGTCTGCTTGGAGGAAGGACAGAGCTCCCTTATTGCACAACGTTAGGAATATACCTTGCTCATCAGGTGGAAGGGCCTGGCTCTAATAGGGATGGGTTCATGTAGTAAGCTGTTATATTTCTTCTTCGGTTTAGAATTAAATCCTGCTACTTGGAAAATGAGTTGTTAATCTGCACAAACTTCTCAAGAACTGTGCAGTTGCTCCTCTGTTCCATGGGACTTGTTTCTAAGAAAATAACATGAGGTTATAGTCTGGTCTGTGAACATAGATTCATGTGATCAAGTGGCAGAGCCACCACCTCAGTAGCCCAGGATGGTGTTATCTTACTTAGCATTGGGTAAAACTCTGAGCAAGACTCCTTTATTCTCATCTCATTTTCTTATCCATATTCATTTTCAGGTGCATCTTCATCAGTTAGCGGGAAGCATGTATTGATCATGGATGAAGTGGATGGTATGGCAGGCAATGAAGACAGAGGAGGGATTCAGGTGAAGCCACTGTAGTTCCTAGCTAATGCCATTGCCAAGAGTGTGTGCCATATATAGCACAAGATAGTCAAGCCACTCTGTCCTCAACCCATGGTCCATAAACAAACTCTCTGCAGAGTACAGTCTGACATGTTTTAGAAGCCTGTTTTGGTGTAAGAATTGTGCCTTGGTAGATGGGGGAAAAAGGATATTTGTGTAGAAGAAGCCTGGAGTGATGAACTTGAGTGTGTGCACTTTAGAACAGGTACATTTATCCTAAGGTCTCTGTAAGGTGACATCTCCCTGCAGTGGGAGGTTCATAGTCTGGCTGGGACTGTTGCTCTTTTGCATAGGCAGTAACACTGAGTAACTAATGTATGGCATAGGCAGCAGCACCCTTTGTTCTCTTTAGTAGCTCCAGTTTTAGCTTCTGAGGATTTCCTATAGTCACGTGCAGTACTTTGATGGTAAAGGGCATAGAAATTTTTAGCTTAGATGCAGGTATTTTCATTGTAAGAATGAAACTGAACTGATTTTCACCTTCATTAGAGCTAGCAAAGTTTGTTCTGGTGAGCCTAAAAGTGATGAAGCCTCTTGGAGCAGAGATGAGCTGATCTTTTTACTTTCTGCCTTTTCATTCTTTGACAGACACAAATGGGATGGGGCCGCTATGACAAGCGTCTTGAGCTGCTTATTTTCAGCATCAGTCTCATTACAGGGTTATGGCAATGAAGAGATGCTACCTGCTTGCTGGTCAGGCAGCAGGCCAAGGAAACTTGATGTTACAGCACACCATAAAGCCATCTTAGCCAGTTACATAGAGCAGAAGCATACTGACAGTAGTTCTATCTAATCACCTTAAGCACATGTAGCTTTGGTTAAAACAATGGTGGCCTTTTCTCGCATACAATGGCCTGTTTATAAGAGACAAAGCACAGAGCACTATTCATATTTAACCTTCTAAATATCTACTAAATAAACTTGTTGCAACTTAGAAAGCTAAACTACACAGCTCTATTGTTCTATTTCCCATGTCTTTGCTACAGCTTAGATACCTTTTCTGCTGCTTTAGCACTGTTCAGGCAGGGTGCAGCCAGAAAGCTGTGTGTGCCCTCTGGGCATAAGCCAGGTCAAACTGGCCTTTGGAGAAATGAGTCTGGTTCTGTAGGTGGACAGCTGTACTCTGGGCTGTTGGTCTTCATTGCTTCTTCAAGACAGTTCCAAACATAACTGCTGGAAGTAAGGAATGGAAGTGGGTAGGCAGCAGATCTTTTGCAGCTGAACAGAATAGGAAGTGAAAAATACAGGCAAGGGGCTAGGTTTGCACTGTGTAGAAATGTGGACTTGGCAGCTGTCAAGGATCTGATTTAAGGCAGGGACTAATGCTGCTCGGTATGACATTCTAATTGCTCTCATTATCCAGTTATCTGATGGCATTGTAACGTGTTTCAATTGCAGGAGCTGATTGCTTTGATCCGGCACACGAAGGTTCCCATCATTTGCATGTGCAATGATCGCAACCACCCCAAGATGCGCTCCTTGGTCCACTACTGCTTGGATCTCCGTTTTCAGAGACCTCGGCTAGAACAGATCAAAGTAAGTAGGCTGTGGCTGTGGCTTTATGGCTGTGGCTTTATGGGCTGCACCGAATTATCATCAGGAACTTCAGTTTTCGTGTGGCACAGTTTATTCAGAATAAATTGGATACACCACTTAATCCATCATCTCAGCGAGTAACTGTTGTTCAGAATGAATTGCCTGAGTTTCTCTTCCCAAAGCCTTTTGGATTTTAGATGTCTGTCTTAAGAATATATCCAAAATTGGTTTTTATAAACAAACATGCTCTTTTTTACACCATTGGTAAATGATGGCTTATGATTATGAGAGAAAATTTTAGCTAAATTTAAAAATTTAGAAAAATATGCAGTGTTCTTTCATACATGTGTCAGTATTTTCTGCTGGGGCAAGAACTCATAGGAATTCTCTAGTGACAGTTTCTCAATTGTGATTACAGGGTGCCATGATGTCTATTGCATTTAAAGAAGGTTTAAAAATTCCCCCACCTGCTATGCAAGAGATAATCCTGGCAGCAAATCAGGACATCAGACAGGTCAGTACCCATTCAGCATCAGTGACCATTCAGATAGCAGATTATGTACATTGAATTCAAAGTATTTAAACAGTATTTTTATGTATAAAGATTAGGCTGTTATTGCCAGAGTCTTCCATTTAAATTCTATTATGCTACAAAATTGTAAATTTTGTTCTTTAGGTTTTACATAATCTTAATATGTGGTGTGCAAAAGACAAATCACTGACTTATGATGAGGCTAAAACAGATGCCAGCAGAGCCAAAAAGGACATCAAACTGGTAAGTGTCAAATACTGGATTGGCTTTTACTGTCATATTCTGATATAATCACTTGGCTTTATAAGCATCTTTTGAACTGAAGCACTGAATAAAGCCTAGGTGCCAAGAGCTATCACATTTGCCACAAATAGTTGAAGAGTAGTATATCCAGGACTGAATCTGAATTTTGATATACTTGTCTCTTATGTAAGATGCAATTATGAAGCTCATACTTCCCATCCTTTGTTCTCTGTTTAGGACATAATTCTCTTAATATCAAAAATAAATTATAGTTCTTAAAACTGGTAAAGTTAAAGTTCTAGGGTGGAAATACTGAATGAGGGGCTTGTACTGATGAGTGAAGATACTTCTGGATACTGATTTTGTGGATACCGTGCTGTGTTTTACTTTTTGTGCTGACCTTCTAGCTGCTGACTTCTTGAAATGTCATTTATTTAGGGCCCCTTTGATGTTGTCCGGAAGGTTTTTGCTACTGGAGAGGAGGCTGCTCGTATGTCTCTTATAGACAAATCAGATCTTTTCTTCCATGATTATTCACTAGCACCTCTCTTTGTCCAAGAGAACTATGTGCATGTGAAACCAGCTGCTGCTGGGTGAGTTACTCCAAACCCTAAATTGGTATAGGCTTTTGTGTTGGGGAGTCAAGGTAGACTAAAACCTATCTGGATATTTCTGCCTTGTAACAAAGTCAACTTCATTTTTTTTCCAGAGGTAATTTAAAAAAGCACTTGGTGCTCTTGAGTAGAGCAGCTGATAGTATATGTGATGGTGATATAGTGGACAGACAGATTCGTAGCAAGCAGAACTGGAATCTTCTTCCAACACAGGTGAGCACTTAACACTCACTTTGTGTTCTTTAAGGGGGGGCTGTCCAGTGTTAAAGGTGGATCTGTGGAAATTGGTGTTTCAGTGTAGTTATATGATATGTACAGTTTGTACTTCATGTAGTGTTTTCTGTTCCACTGGCAATCAGAAGAGTTTCCTATGTCCATATTGTTGAGCCCATGCTGCAACATGAAATAAAGTCTTCTGCAATGTGGAGAAGGTGGACAGTCACAAAGCATAGAAGCACATGGTGTGTTATCACTTTTGCTGTTACAAGCCTGCTCTGTCCTTCCTCTCACCAGGGTAGGATTTCTTTCAAAGCACAGAGGACTGAAACTTGGTCACTGTACTTCTTTTAATGCTCACTGAAACACTGACAAGACTTGTGCTTAAAGGATTATGACTGGCATCAGAGAATGCATTGTAGGTGAAATTGGAAGGCACCTCTGGATGTCATCTAGTTCAGTACCGGTCCAAAGAGCTGTATGCTTAGGAACAGAGCTGACTTATGTAGATTGCAGTGTTCTTTGGAAAGCTCTCTTTCACCATGTCTGTGTGTTGGAGATCACTTGTTTGTGTGAAGTCAGCTATTTGACTGCACTCTAAACTGGACATGAGAAAAGGCCATGTTTTGGGGTTGTCTGTTTGGGTTTTTTTGGGTTTTGAAACCAAGAAAACTTCACAGGTATTTTAGAACATGGTAATAAACAGGGTGGTACAAGGGATGAAGCTGTAACCTTAGAGGGATTGACCAGAAATAAGCAATTGAGAGAGTTCTCTTAAAATAAGCTGTTTCCAGTGTGACCCTGTGTCACCTACCCCTCTTCCCTGGGGACGGTGAAGTGCAGGGCAGTGTGTCATGGTGTCCATGAGACTTTCAGTGTGATCTGAGTTTGGCATGTGTGTTACTTTTTCAGGCTATTTATGCAAGTGTTCTCCCAGGGGAGCTGATGAGGGGTTACATGTCCCAGTTTCCTGTCTTTCCCAGCTGGCTGGGGAAATTTTCATCCACAGGCAAACACGATCGTATCATTCAAGAACTGGCAATGCACATGAGCCTCAGGTAGTACTGGCATTCCTCTGATACATTCCTCTGATTCTTTCTTGTGCAGTTCATTAACTACCATCAGTTCCTTGCTGTGCTTGGTGCAAATAAGTGACATGTTCATGTGTTCTGTGAATGTGTTCCTATGTTGTTAGGGACACTTTTCTCAGTGCCTAATTTCTACAAGTCAATCACAAGTACTTTGCATTTTTCTTTTTTCCCCTGAAGTTGTTTCTCAGAGATGTGTTTCCTCAGTCTGCTTGGTGTTTAAATACCTTGCATTGGTTATTCCCCAATGCAGGTATGGCAAAAGGAATGGCACAACTTGCAGTTTGCTCTTAATGCAGCTGATTGTTATTTGCTGAGGGCCTCCTTACCTATTTGTTCTTGTCTTTAGAAGTCAATGTTGCTGGTTGGACAGATTTACTTACTCCATATTTTATTTTCAATTTGACAAAGAACTCAGACATGCAAGAGGACAGTAAATATGGAATATTTATCATATTTGCGGGATGCACTTGTCCAGCCCTTGAGAGACTTTGGACCAGATGGTGTACAACAGGCTATAACATTTATGGACTCCTACTGCTTGATGAAAGAAGATGTTGAAAATATCATGGAAATAAGCACGTGGGGAGGCAAACCCAGTCCTTTTTCAAAGCTGGATCCCAAGGTAAAATTCACCAGTGAATTTGTTTTCTATCATATCTTAAAAAAGAAATCCTAGAATAACTGCTATGGTATGGATGTGCTTTGGAAAGCCTGAAGTTGGTGGACCAGCTTAACCATAATTAATAGTAGGTCTTGTGAATCAGCTGTCAAACATACCACTAAGTTCAGGGCTAAGTCCTAAAAGATAATCAGGCTGTGCTTCACTCTGGAGTCTTACACTTTTTGTTCCTGGTGTAAAGGATTACTAGGAATCTTGTAATCTTGTCTGTTGTGTCTTGGGTATAGAAGCAGAACAGAGGAAGGACAGGAAAAGCTGGTACCTTTGTACAAGGAGGCTCTGGCTGTAAGGGCTGTGTCCTTCAGGCACAGCCCTGCCTGTCCTACTGTCCTGCAAAGGAGGAGGGACACACAGCTGCCTGTGTTACAGAGCAGGCACTGCCTTCAGAGGCTGCCTGGCAGCTTACACCTTTCCCATTCGTGTCAGACAGAAGTGCCAGACCTGGAGTGCTTCATGTACTGCTCTTCCAGAACCCAGCTACTGCACTCCAGTGGTTGGGCCCCTCACCTGGTACAAGGTGAGCTTAAGCTCAGATTGCTTTTACAAACTAGGCAGATGTGAACTGAAACAGATCAGGTGCTCATGGAAAGAGAAGAACCTGCTGTAAACTAAACCTACACTACTATCAGGTGTTTTCCCCTAGTCTGAATATGCTGCTTAGTCTGGCAAGTGTACAGTGCTGCTGAAGGGGGCTCTGGTGTGACTGTGCTGAAATTATTGTAGGCCTGAGCAAGCATCTGAAGATACACACTTTTTTGAGGATTATGTGGGACTTGTTTAAAATAAGCCTTCACCATACAGCTCTTAAACACTTTCTGTGTCCTTTTGAGAGAGTGGCATCTTCTGTGTATCTTTGGTCATGTCTTTCCAAAGGAAAGTTGATGTGGAATCTGTCAGTAAGTTTCTAACAATCTACAGTTCCTAAACTGATGCTCAGTTTCCTTCCTTCTACCCTGCCAGGTCAAAGCAGCTTTCACACGTGCCTACAACAAAGAGGCACATCTGACTCCATATTCCCTTAGTGCTGCCAAGGCATCCAAAAGGCAGTCGGGATCTGCAGCAACCTTAGAGCTGAGTGAAGACTTGACTGTGGAAGAGATCCAGTCTGATGAGGATGAGCAGGACACTGTTGAGAGTGATGCAATGATTAAGGTGATTTAATTTCCTCAGTATTAAACAACCTCACTGAAGTGTTGGGGCTTTTTTGTTTGTTTTTAGTTACCTTTCTGTGACTTTTAATTCATTAAGATGATGCTAAGAAAAAAATCACAGAAGTATTAAATAATCTCTCAACTTTTAAAATTTTAACTGGTGGTAGTGTGGAAGAGTCTAAGTTACTTCCATCCTTTGTCTTATGTTGGACCAAAGTGAGACATTACTCTAAAATTCTGCATCCAGTTCCAAAACTTAGTAATATTTCAAGTGTTTGAGGATAGTGCCAGTGGCAAGGAGCCACCACAGGCCTGTGCCTGTGGTTCCTAGAGATGACAATTCTAGTAATACCTTTGTAGGTATCACTAAATGGGGAGCCTTAAGACTGAATATGGTAGCCTATACTCTCTATGGCATTTAGGAACTTCACACCTGAAAGGGGAGAGAAAGAGGTGGTTTTTTCCTTAACATTTGACTGCATTTGGACTTAAACTTTTGTCAGCTGGATTTTAAACTGTCTGTATTTCTGTTTGTAGCAAAAAAAGGGGAAGTCTTCCAAGCTGCCAAAAAGAGAGAAAAATGAAGAAACAACAAAAAAAGAAGGGAAAAGAAAAGAGAAAACAAGACATTTAGACTAAAACCTTGCTTTGGACACAGCTTTGCTTATCTAACTTCTGCCAAGAACATGAAACAGATCCAGTGCTGCTGCTGGGAAAGTAGAACCAGTTTATTGAAAATGCTCCTCTTATAGAGGTGCTGTAGCTCTTGTGCTCTCACCCTGCTGTGCTTACTCCTAACATGGTACATGTTACAAGCTAGAACTTCCTTGTGCAACGACACCAGGTGCATGAACATGCTGAAAATGTCATGCTTAGTTACCTGGCATTTCTGCTGAGTCTTCCTAGGACTTCACTGCTTTTTTTTTTTAATATAAATCCCCTGACATTATGTGGTGAAGTCTTGTAAATAGTACATGATGCAAAAAACCCCATACATAAATGGCTTATTTGTACATTATAGAAATTAAGCAGTATATAAAATTACAATAAAATGTTTCACAGGATTCTTTTAAAATTTTGGTTAAGTTCATGGAGTGTTCTGTCCTGTTTCCCTCCTTTATTCCACACTTTTGTTTTTCCTTTACATACGTGATGTGGCATTCCTCTTTTCCTAAACTTCCCTTTTGTTCAGTTACAGATACAGAAAAGCAGTGAGGGATTTACTTCCAAAGTCTGTACTTGAGTAAGTTATATCTTTAATCAAAACTAGAAAGGAATATTTAAAGAGTAAAAACTGTTTTATTGAAAATATTCATAACAGTTCAGAATGGATACTGAAAAAGAAAACAGTAGGGAAGTGTTTTTTCTTCCTGCCACTCATATTACAAAGATGGCCCCGTGGTTTGTCTTTGGTGCAGATGAAATGCAGATTTTGTTTGTAATAATTATCAGTTTTATTACTACAATAAACCAAAGTACAAAATTTATCAAAAGCTAAATAGTTACAGATATCACAAAATAGAAGTGACATGGCTGTTACTAGGCCTGGGGAAGAGATGTGTGATGTAGTGATAGAGCTTCCCTTGCTGCTTGCCAGCCAACACAAGCAGTTCTGGAAATAAACAGAGGTGGTTTATTATATTCTGAGATACTGTGATAGCAGATCAGGAAAAATAAAATCATCTACAAATTCCCCAAAAGAACTTGAGTGCATTACTGTGACCTACAGCTGAGTTTTCACATAAGGTGTTTGCAATAGTAAATTGCAATTATTGAAACTATTAACATTATTGAGGAATACTGTTAACTAACTCATTTTCAGTTACCATTAAAAAAAAACAGCTGAAGTCCTGGATCTAAGTCTTTGGTATAGACAGAGCCATGCTCTCATTCTTTAAAGGATGAGTATTTCAGGCCAGTACTTGTTGCTGTTATCCTGGGATAGATTCTGTTAAATAGGCAAGTTAAGATCAGGTAACCTGCATTTTAGATTTGCTCCTTCCAGTTAGTGCCCCTCTTGCTCTCTATCCCCCCACACTTAAACCCGTGCTGGAAGAGCTGGGGAAGTTTGGATGATGCTGAGATCTTCAAACTGTTCTCTGTGCTACTCAAGCACACCTGGTGTTCAGGAACATGTTCCAAACCACAACAGTTTGGGGATGTTAATGTAGTCATAGAGGTAAACTGAGTTGAAGCACAATTTAACAACCAGGTAAGTTGCAGTAGCAAAACCTACTGGTATTTGCATGCCTGAGGGCAAATAGGTGATAGAACTGGGTCTCAAGTTATCTGAGGCATTGACCCAGGCTCTAAGGTAAGATTCCTTACTAGGAAAAACTCCAGAGCTGTCTAGAATGAACCCTGTTAAATAAGAAGTACAGAGTGTAGGCCATACCTGAATTTACTGGTCCTCATCTTCTAGTTTGAGGTATTCTGTGCAGTCATTTATTTTCTTAAGATCAGTAATGTTAATCCTTTCAGAACACATGGGACACACATTTTCAGTCTGTAACAGGCTGTTTTAAAGGAAGGGTAACTGGTCAAAAGCAAATTCTAACATTTTTCAAAGGAGGTTGGGCCTGAGGCACAAAGCCTAGACCAGAGTTCTGACCAGTGCTTGTAACAAGTGCAGGTCAGAGCAATGGCTGCTTCTGTCTACATTTTCAACATTTGAGAACCACATGAGGAAGGCTGCTGTTTGCGTTTAAACATATAACAAAGGAGGTTTTGCTGATATTGGAACAGAGCTATCCCATTGTCACATGATTATGAGGGACAAGACATAATTGCTGTCTTAGTCTGTACCCAATTCTATGTGAACTTTGTTTGTTTTGGTGATTGCTGCTGCGTCTGTGTTCCTGCCCTCCCCCCATGTCAGGCCTTCTTCCTGGACAGATCTGAGAACTTACACAAGCTCACCATCCATCTTCATTACTGTTCCTGTTGGAGCCCTGTATCCCTGGCCCAGTTCTTTGATCATATCCTATCATTTTGGTCAACTTTGAAGCAATGTTCTCTGAGTGTCTAAGGTGCCAATTACCAAGTAAGGGGAATTCTTCCACCCAGCCCAGCTGTATTACAAGTTTTTACTACCAAGTGACCCATTAGCTGCTAAAATATGAAGAAACATTGGAATACTGCAGTAGAGAAAAATCCCAACTTACTTTTTGAATTCTGAGTAGAGGGCAGGAAAGTCACAGTGTGGGCAAACTGTCCAGTCATCGCGCACCATGTGCCGACCCTGCAGACAGAAACTGCAGCTAACTGAGGGGCAAGTGCTGCCTGCCTACAGAGCATTTCCTTTTGGACCTCTTATGAGAAAGCCTCAGCAACTGAGTTCTAAGATCTTGAATTAAAAGCCCCACATATGTGTTACTGTAGCTTGATTACTGTGTAAAATCTGTAACTAGAAAAGGAGCTCTCACAGATGCAGTGTTATCATTTGCATTCCTCTTTTTAAAATGGAAATCTAGGAATATACTGAATTACAGTGTTTAAAATTCTTCTCGTTTGGCAATTTTAGAATGCTATTTGTAGATCTGTACCCAGAGCTGTACCTAAATCTGCTGGCATATTTGGTGGTGTATATGACATACCAAAAATGCCCCCCAAAGCCGCAGCACCTGAGCCCAGTAGGTCACATTCAGCACTCATTTGTGAGCCTGCCTGGCCTTTGCCTCTTTACGTTTTCTCTTTTTTGCTACAGTTTACTAGTTTGCTTTTGCTAGAAGGCATTTGTATGTATCTTTTTAATACTATAAAAACACAGCAGCACCTTGACATCTACTGAGAGATTTATGCTCTAATACAATATGCAACAGCAGACAGTTTTGACACTGACTCTGGTTTGATATTTGAAAATGCCACAGTCCTAATGTCTGCAAACACTGTGACATAAACAAACTGTGGCCAAGATGGAGCCTAAATACATATTGTGTAACATACTTTAACATGTACATTGTGTTTGGCTCATAAATTTATATTTAAAACCCTTTGTTTTCCTAAAGATATTATTTCTAAAGTATACCTGTCACCTTATTCTGCTAAACCAGTAGAGCAAAAAGACCCCCACATAATTGATATTAATTTTTTGTGAGACTTAATTCTTTAGTTTTAATAAAGAATGTTAATTCTAACATTTGTTTCTTGTTCAAGTAAGTTCTTTTTTTCTTGCAATTTTAGTATGACAATTCATGTGAACCCAGTAAAAACTGTGTTAGTTATACAGTAGCTGTACAGTAACTTCCACCAAGAATGTATGCCATCCTTACCTTTTCAGTACACTCTAAAGAAACAAAAAATATTAGAACTTCTCAGTTATGTAAGGATGAGTAATGTAAGAAATGCTGAGGTCACTGCCTGAAGCATTAGCATTGGATGTGCTTAAAAATTTCCCAAAGAGCTTTCTGAAGTTTTGTTGGTTTTTTTTGTTCAGTTGGTTGGTTGGTTTTTTAATTTTTTTTTTAATATTAAGTCTTGGTAGCTGAGAGGAGTTGAGCTGTGCCCTCCACAAGCTCTTGTACATGGAAAAGGAAAGAGGGACTTCTGTTCTCTGAGCACTTGAGCCCCTGGGCAAATGGCTGAGCTGGGAAGGCATCAGCAGCAGTAATCTGTATTCTCCCCAGTGCACCAACTACACCAAATGTGTGCTGGGGATTCCTGGTGCTGCACGTGCTTTTTCAGGAAGCTGAAGTCTCCCAGAATACTTCCTGAATTTACTGGCGCCATCAGGTGCCTGCTACTTGGAGGTGGCAAGTGAGGATATTCTTATGATAGTCAAAGACAAAAAGAAATTTGGCAACAGATTAGAAAAACCCATAAATGCATAAAAATATCTAGCTTGGATCCACTAGCAAACTGAAGAAGTTCAAATGAACTTATTTTTAGAAGGGAAAGCAGCTTTGCCTTTACTGTCACAGTGCAGAAAGCACAGCAGGCACTCACAGTTGCAATGCAGTATGGAAGGTTGTTTTTACAGCTGGGACACAGAAGTTCACACTCTGGGAGCTGGAAAGCACAGTAGGGACAGGCTGTGGTTGGCTCTTCTGTCTCAGTTGTGTCCCGACGTCTAAAACACAGATACAGCTGTGAATAAAACCCTCAAGCTGTTTGAACTTAACAAAGCTGTTTTACAATGGCAAGTGTTTTTACTTTGAGTTACTTGCATAACTTCCAGCTGCTATTTTACATTCTATCAGCTCCTTCCTTTTAACTATCACCCAAGCTTCATCACAGTTATGTCAACTCAGAAATAATAGATAACTTTCCATTTAATTAGAAACACCACCATCTTTTAGGAGGTGTAACTAATTCTAATACTTTACAAGATTTCAAAACTCAGAGTCTATATGTATTGACTGTAAAGTTATGGTTTCTTTGTTTCAGAGATTTTCTGTGGTAGGACTACAGAGAACAGGAGTAACAAAAAACTGGTTTCATGGTAGGATCATACAGCTTCTAACTGCCTCCAGAAAGGCAGAAGAATGTAAGAAGAATTTCAGAGAAACACCATAAAAACCAGTATCCATAAAAAGCTATGTAAGCTGAGACTCTTTAGGTCCTGAAAAGGTAAAACAGATAGAGGGGAAATAAATAAAACATGTTTAAAATCATAAATGACACAGAAAAAGTTTTCCCAAGAGGAAAACCTACGAGGCCTTAACTAGCTAGAGACCAGTCCCGACACAATGGAACTTGTTGTAGGAATCAACTGTCATTAAATATGTACATTTAAATTAAATATTTAGTTTAAGCAGAGTGATTGGATAAGCTCATGGAGAGCTTACAGACTTCACAAATAAATACCTAAAGCATCAATACGAGCTCAGGAAGTCACTGAGCCTCGGTTAGAGACAAGTAGAATAAATGACAAAAGTGGTACATATGCTTGCCCTGCTGTTCTACAATTACCTATGCTTCCTCCTCTGGCAGAAAATATTGACTAGGATCAAAACAAAACTTCAGATAAGGAAGAAAATATCAGGAATTCATATATTTTATTTGCCCTCCCATTCTTTTTCATCTTAGCCATTTAGTCATCTAAATCACAGAAGAGCACAATGCTTGCTGCTGTAGTAGCCAACAGTTTGGCTCTGGATTCTCAACTAGAAACTAACTAAACCTCTGTGGCTGCACTTGTGTCTGTAGGGAGAAGATGGAAAACACTATTGCTGGTTAGGAAACATTTTAAATGCACATTGCATTTAAGGCTTATCACATTCAAAGGAAGTCTTTAAACCTCAAAAAAGGGTGGAAAATGATTCTTAGCCTTTCAAATATAAGACAGTGAAATAATGTGAAAACAGTCTACAGGCTTTATGAGCAAAAACATAAAAAGTAAAAAACAGTAAGGCCTTGAAATTGTCTGCATTTGATTAACATCACTCACCTGACCATTGTTTCAATTTTCTTTTTGTATTTTGGATCTATTTTACTCCGATACTCAGGTCTCATCAACATAGCAGCAAAACTGAAGGCTGAGTTTTTCAATCCTGCTCGGTGACACTCAATCACAGCTGAAGTCAGGATTGGCACAATATCTGTAATCCAATGAAACAATGATGTCAAATATTTATTTACCAACATTAATGTTTAAAACCTTTAAGCTAATACAGCTAAAAAAGTACTGATGAAAAAAAGACTATTTTTCTTCTTTGTCATGGTACAGAGTTGCACAATATGGGGCATTCCTGGAACCATATACAGAAAAACCATAGTTTCAACTATTACTGCCTCACACTCCTGAAGCTCAGCATGGCAACAGGAATGTTCTGATTTTAACCATTTCTCCGAAATCTTGTCTGCACTCTTTAAAGCCTACTTTTTAGTCTACATTTTCCATGTACCCAAAAATAATTTAAAAAGATCCATCAAGATTTGGTGATGAAGTCCCAGAACCAGTCAGTTCATTACACACAGTCCTGAGACTGTGTGTGGTTGAGGCTGCTCAGTACTGCAGTAAAGTGAGGACAGATTAAAGTGCTGGTGAGGATCCCATCCTGGAGGCTGTGTATAGAGGAGCTGCCTGGAGGAGCATGCAGAGCACACTGTGCAGTTACACTGTGTTGTTGCCCACAGGATCACAGGGGAGGATGAACCTTGCAGGGCAGTGCTGATTAATGAGCTGCCCCCTGTAGAGCACAGCTCCTCTGCTGTCAGCACTTACGTGATGGGAACTTGCTGATGTTGTTGGCCACTCGTATGAGCATCCGCGCTCCCTTCATGTGATCACCACGTTTCACGTGAATCTGGAATGCAGCACACAAACCACATTTACTGCAGCCATGGGGGAGGAATTCCTGCAGCCTGCTCTTGGCATGCATCCATCCTGCTGGGAGCTGCATGCCAACAGCTCCTTCGTGAAACTGAGCAGAGCTAACTACAGAAGGGACCAGAGACCTCAGCATGGCCCTTCCCCAGTCCTTCTGGCCTTCGGCCCAGCACTTGCAGGTCTTGCCTCACTGCTGGTAGAGAGGGAGGCTGAAGTTGGCTGTAGGAATAGATATCCTGATGGGCATCCATGGGTTAACAAAGAGAAATCATTTGAGCCCCTGCTTAACTTCATTTGCAGAAAAGCAGTGATCTACTTATGGATAATAACCTCAAATACAACAACAACAACAACAACAACAATAATAAATAGTTGTAGCATAGTATTTGTAAGCATGAATGCAAAAGAAAAACAGGAAGCCATATGTAATTTTCAATAATTCAGTATTTAAAAAAAGAATACGCTACTCAAAGAGGCAGAAACAACTATGGATTGTCCTCCTGAAGCTTGCTGTTAGCATGCACTTGGATTCTGTGATACAATCTATATGACAATATAATTTATGTACACACAACATCCATACATACAATTCAATAAAACAGACACTGTGCAACTTACACATAAATTCAATTTCTCACTTCCTTACCTTCACTAAAATATAGCTGTGTAGAATCATAAGGTTTGTAGCCATCTCAGAAGAAATTTTAATCTTCTGGGTCTTTAACTCTGAATACATACTGAAAAGCACATCACGTGCATTTCGATAGTTTCCTTAAGAAAAAAACCCCAACAATTAACAGTAAATTTAATTTTTCATAACAATATCTTTACTAATGAAATATAGGGAAGCAGAAGTTATGCTGATCCTTTGAATAAAACCATTGCATGACAATTTATTTGGAAAGCCACAAGCAGTTGCTTGTCACAGTATCCTAAACAATATCAGCCAGGAAGTTTTAAAAAAAAAAATTACACTAGGAGAAGTAATCTAAACAGTAGCAAAATATACATGATGACAATTTATATAATGAACTTTAAAAGTGGGAGATGTTTTTAGAGCATTTAAAGTTTTTTTTTGTTGTTATTGTTCTTCAATGTCAGATATTCAAAAGCCACTTTTAAAATATTAATTTAGTATACTTTAACTTGATCATTTGCTTTGGCAACTCCTTGCCTCTGCAACCAAACCCAAAACCTGTCAAGGGATAGTTAAAATTTGAATGTTATTTCACTAAGTTATACTGTTTCAAGGTTATGATCGAGGATTGTCCTGAAACCACAGGATTTCATTAAATTATCACTGTAGCTGAAATCAAGTAGTGTTTTGCAATTAGTCTATTCTTAAGATGTTTTTTTCTTGTATTGTTTTGGGGTTATTTTGCTGATTGTTTTGGGATTTTTTGCGTTCATAGAGGCTGAGAAAGTCATACTCTTCACAGCTGGAGGCATTTAAAGGAAATTCTAGTTATTTCAGCAAACATTCTCCTTCGCCTCCCTGTATTTCTCTATCAGCAGATGTTTTCACTCTACAGACCAATTTGTAATGTTTTGTTATACACTACAACTGAATCAAACTGTGAAATTTGTGTGAGACAGCTAAATATCACTTCAGAATTAGTTGCTGGAAAACAACATTATTCTTTTATATTCTATTACTGACTCTCAATATAATACAGTCTTAAAATCGCATGATTAGATAAAAATAACTTCAAGCAAAACTGCACTTAAAATGGCATTCCCAAAGAAAAATACCAAGCAGTATGACTTAAATATTATTATTAGATGGATAAGGAAAGAACAAACTATATTGGTGCAAATTTCACAATCAAGCTCACTGAAATCTGCTGAAGGAAGAGGATGCTGATGTAAAATTGCCTCTCCAGAAGAAATAGTTACCGCAAGATTGGCGCTTTAAATGAAACGAACACGGTGCTTCTTATTACACTGTTGCACAACACATTTATACTACTAGGGAATATGAAATACACCATGGGATACAGCATTTTAGATACAAGTTTTCAGATTCAGAGATGCTAATAAATATTTAAACCCTTGAACCTTTGCATTTCCTGCTTATATAATTAGCACAAATACATTATTCACTTCCATGATGGACTGGGAGATTTGCTTGCCAAGGGTTTCAGAGGTTTTTCCCCTCCTTAGCCCAGTGCTGAGGAGCAGCCAAGGAGCAGCCCATAAATGATAATTTGCCTGGGTTATTCCCGAGACTGCTATTTTTCCTCTATAGATTTTATTTTTACATAATTGAAATGAAAAGCAAGCAGTGTTATGGTAGGGTTGTTGCCATGGCTACAGAGGAGCGTGAATAATGGAGGTGGCAGCTATTTTGCTTCTAGCCCTCTCTCTTCTTATTTTTTTTCTAACATTAGCAACCCATTACAAAGGAAAACCAAGCTTAAAGTAAGCATATGTCTGGTCCTTCACAGAAATCAACTCCTCTGCCCATTTTCCACTGATAAAAGATCAGTACCAAGCCAGAAACCATATGTAGAAATGGAAATTCTATGAACTGTAGTAGACAGAAAGGTAAAGTCACAGGCTGTCTCAATCACTATGTTTACTTGAATGTATAAAGAACACAGATATTTTCCAAAAGTTTCTTTTTCCCCCAATATTTAATATAAAGGTGTGAGTCCACAGGTTTTCCCCAAGTCTACTTTCAAATTCAAAACTGAACTCAAATATGATTAAAAGCACCATTTTTCTCTAAGTAAAATCCTACACAAATAACAGCACCCTAAGTAAGGTACCTGAGGAGGCAGCATGAGAGTTGCCATCACATCAGAGAAAAGAGACTTACCTGAACACTGTTCCTCCCTGGCAATTATTATGGCAGTTCTGGCAGCCTCTCGGTGCTGCTTTAGGGCCATGTACAAGCGGAACAGGTACTTGGCATCCTGAATGAAATCATACAAAAGCAATGAGTACTGACCAAATTCATACTGCTGTATTCCCTTTCTTGACTTGCTCATCCCAGCACCACACTCTCCAAAGAAAGCAGACAAGCCTGCTCCATGAAGAGCTCTCTGTGTGAGCCCCTGCAGGGTTTGGCTGTTGCCCAGGCACAGAACAGCCACGGCAAGGGCCCGAGGGAACGGAGCGCGGGCAGGTGCTGGCCAAGCCCTGGCAGGAGGGTGCAGAAAGCCACAGACCACCATGCACATGGAGAGTTGTACAGGGGAAACCAAACAGCTCCAGCTGCGTGGGCATTGACAGGGTCGGAAAAGAACCCAGGGACTCCTTTTAGAAATAGAAGTCTTGCCAGAAATGCTTAAATTGTGTTACGGATCTGGATGTAGACATTGCTTAGTGTGGATGCAGATGCCAAAATCTGGCCCCTAATGAATGTATTGTTCTGGGACCAGATGGTGGGCATCCAAGAGAGCTAAAAAATTGAAAATTGAAAATAAAGGGACAACCAGCATAAAATTTACAATTTGCTACACCAGGATAATTATATAATTCAAGAATGGCAAATGTAGCAAACAGTTCACCCAAAACCTGGCAATCTAACAGCAGGCAAATTAGTGAAATAATTTAAAAACAAAACCAAAAAACAGGATGGCTGTATTGTAGAAAACAAACATGAGTTCTATTTTTGTAAGTGTACTCAAATGTCTAGAAGACTAGTAGAAAAGAATACCAATGAGAGAAAGAACAATTGGTTTTTGATAAGAAATCAGAGTTTGCTTGGTTTTGAGAAAATTGGGATTGAGGAAATCCTCAAGAGTTAATTCCTAAAAATACAAAATAAAATATAGGAATAGAAAAAAGTAAATATTAAAAATATTCTATTTATTGCTATTAAAGAAGTATAAAAAAGAAAAAGCAAAATAAAATGACCTTGCTTATGTTGAAAAGGAAATATTAAGAGCAAAAAAATTGGATGAGTGTCACTATTTTATATCATTAGCAGTGATTTCTAAAATGGGGTCAATAAAAAGTAAAGCCTGTACATGATAATCTTATAACTAGTAAATTGGAATTGAATTAAGCTAAATATTGTATAGAATGGTATGGTTCCAACTTAAATGTAAAAATGAAAAAAAAAAAAAAGACGATACTTGGAACTTTATGGAGAGCTTAGCAAAAAAATACAAACCAGCCGATTCTGCAATATTAGTAGTAAATCCAAACACTTAAAGTGTGTATTCTATGTTAAAATGGTATGAAAATTACTACAACAATAATTGTATTAATCAATGTTGTATTATTCTCTGGAATACTGTGTGGTTTTGTATGTAAGGCTCAGGCACGGCAAAAAAAAGCAGAAATTCAAGGGAACGGATATATTAAAGACATCAAGATATTTCCTTGTAGAGAAGATGACTGCAAAGATTAGACTGCACTTAAGAAGCAAAGAAAAAATTACAAAGAAAAAAAATCACAGAAATAAAAGCAAGAGAGAAAAAAGCGCACATGGAAAGAAAAGAGAAGACAAAATTAGACTTCTTTCTAACTTGAATACAAGAAAAAACTTTAAGTGACCAAAAGGAATTACTGTTAAATTAATGATGGAGCAGAATTTTAAGCAACGCATGATCAGAAGGTTGGACATCATTAAGAACTGTAACTTAAGAATAATGAAATAGTTAGCTTGATTAATAAAGTAACTGCAACTACTTACATTAACAGATATTAATTATCCACTGTAAACTGCCTTAAAAAGAAAAATTGCTATTCCCTTAGTGGGGTAAACCAAAAATTAGTAAAATTAGTGGGTTATAATTCTTCCCAATTTCTGATATCACCTAATGGCCACAGATGGCCATTCCATTGATGATTAGCAGAAAACAGCACTACCCCACCCAGGCTGCTTCTCTCCTTTCTCCCAGCTGCAGCAGGAAATGACCCTGTCCCAGCATGGACCAGTGGTCTTATATGGTGTTTGCCATGTTCCTAATTATATTTGACTTAAATAATATATTTAAATAATATATTTAAAAACTTAACCCCCCCCCCCCCAAAAAAAAAAAAAAAAAAAAAGGAAAACCAGAAAAAATTGAAAGTAATTCAAGAAAAAATATTCAATATTCCCATATTTCACTTTGATACTCCTACCTTTAAAATCAGTACGTTAAGGAGCAGAAAATGCAGGAAAGGATTTTCTAATACAATACATTTCCTAAGGTCTTTGGAAAATTTGGTACTGCAATCTGATTTAGTATTAGATATTCATAATTTTAGTTTAATTTTTCTTTTTAAAATGTATGTACTCAGAAAATATGCACATGGAAAACAGCAGAACCTTGCTAGTTAATGTTCCCCGAAAGAGGGCACATGACAAATTAAGAATATATGTTGAAATTAGCAAACACAATAGTTGACATAATCAGACATCTAAGAAATAGTTTATAATTACTCAGACAATAGTGTAGCAAAATTTTGGTGAGCATAGTAATTTTGATAATATGACACTTCATTAAAATGCCAGAAAATTGTTGGCAGTGGAAGATTTAAACCAATCAGCCAGTCAGTAATGATCTGGTTTGAAGATCAATGCTTGAAATGATGAGCAAGTTTCTGCTGCATGGCTACCAATAAATTCACTCTTACTTTCAGCTTTACAAAAATGCCACGACATAGAAGCTTCTATTTTCTAAATAGAAAACAATAATATCTTGCTTGATAAATTCAAGAACAGTCTCCATAGCATAATGAAGATAATGATTGTTTTTAAAGCAAATATATATGATTGGATAAGTAAAATTTTGTTACTCACTGAGAGAGACTATGGTAGATTGGATTAAAGCATTCAGAAGAACAAGAGAGAGCTTTTAAATAAGGAAAACAAAGCTCTGCACTGAAGTTCAAAACAATGTTAAATACAGCAATAATGGCATTCAAAAAATTCCCAAATCTTTTCTAAAATCTTTAGAACCTCTTCACTACGGAGATCATACTGTAGCTCACTTCCCTTACCCTGTCCCATGGACTTCTTTGAATGAGGCAGCTAGACCGCTGTTCTGAGAAAAGAGACTGGATGCTACAGTTTCTCTCCACCCAGCTTCCAGCATAAATATGGAATTAGTGTTGCTTACACTGATACTGCATAGGTTTTTCATCCAGTGCCTCCAACAGCTTAATTCCCTTTGGGCTCTTGCAGTTGAATTCTGTTTGTTTTGCTATGTTTTGCTTCTCTCATAATTTTATTGAAGTTCACATTTCATATTAGAGGTAAAGTAAGAGGTAAATAATAAAGAGATAAAGGTTTGGTTTGGCTCTCCTTTTTTTACCTCTTACAAAAGCTTGGCCATCAAATGCCCAATGTCTCAAAGTCTAAAATCTCAACCCCTTAATTCATACAGAGAGGAAAGAGACAGTTTCCACCTTCCTAACAGAATTGTAAACCACAGCTGTAATATTAGGGGTGAAATTAACTTACTGCACTGAGCCCCTGTCATCTCCATAATTACCAAACCTTATTGCCCTCAGCAAGGCATAATTTATACTTCCATATATATCATATTGCACCTGACTGTATTTACCATGACTTTGTATGAGACCCTAAATTCCTTGACTAAGGAATTGACAGTAGACTGCAACACCCTCACCTGAGGTCTGGCTCTCCCCAGTTAGCTCACATTCCAGGTCTGCTGTAACAGGCAGTAAAAATTCAAGTGGTTCAGCTACTTAATTCCATGACCTCAAGCCCAAGTATGACTGAATGTACAACAAGCTCTATTATCATCAAGGCCATTCAGAAATCAAAAAGGATTTTTAAAATCTGTCTGCAACATTTTATGCCTTACACTGATGTTGAACACAAGAACTATTGTAGCCTGGTCAACCTTGGGGTTTTGACCTGTATCTCCTACTTTGTACCTTACTTTCTTCCACTGCAAAAGTCAGACCAACTCTGCTCCTGCAGGAAGAGATCACTGCTGTAGCTCATCTCAAGACGTACACATGTTGACTGTCCAGTTGGGAAAGGCAACAGCCAGCTGGCAAACTGGCAACAACAAACAGCTGAGTTTTGTCTCACTCTCATTATGAGCATTAATTTGGGCCTCCTCTGTCCAACTACCTGCTTTCATAAAGCTGACTGAAGAAAAAATATTCTATCTAAGATAGTTGCTTCCTTTCTTTTATTTCTGAATCTGGACTTACTGGGTGAATGACTCATGGAATGATCATACAAGTCTTGCTCCCTAACAAAAGCAAAAGCACAGTCTGTGCCTACCAAGAATTTTAGGACAAAGTAAGCTCAAAATATCTTATAGCACAGAAATGTGACACAACAGCAGTGATAAAAATACAATACCTGGGGCATGCCATCCCCCTCTCCCATAAGATAGTCAATCAGCTGATTTGTTAGGGTTTCATCTTTTGCCCGTCCCACCTATTAAAAAAAGACACAAGAAATTATGATATGAAAGAAGAAGAGAAAAATAACTCACTTATAAGGAGCCTTTCAATAAAGCACCAGATAGATAGAGAAACCAGATAGATATAGAACATGATTTTTTTAGTTCTGTTTGTTCAAACCAGATGATTCTTTGGTTCATCAGCTTTGACATGCAGCAGTTTGTATTTATTTTCTAATGTGTTGAGAATTTTAGACATGTTTAGATATCTTCTTTATTGATACAGTTTTCCTTCTATTTGCAATCTAACCAAACACACTCAGTGATGCTGGGGAAATGTCATAGTACTGAAGGTAAAGTTCTCAAAAAGATGGAGAATATTTTGTTATAACAAAGTTGCTTACTGTTTCAATTGCCATTTCCATAGCCAAATTATCTTCTGTGCTTGGACTTTGCAAGAAGTGCCTTAATGCCTAAAATGATACAGAAGAAAAGTTAAAATTGAGATACATGAAATTCATTTTTACTAATTTTTATCAGGTTCTCTCTCTCAGGTTCATTTTGATAAGACAAGTGGCACACTGAATGCTTATCCCAACTACAGACATAGCAACTGCTCTTGAAACAACTGAGACTTTGCCAGATTCTGGTGCTCACCTCCACTAACTGTGAAAGATGTTCACAGCAATGTGATTAATGTCACAATGTGATTAATGTGATAATGTTTCTAATGTCATGGAGCCTCCCATGCCACAGCTGAAGGAGCTGTCATCTACAATGACCATAATTTGCAAAAACCAGTCATATTTTTTGTATGTGTTCAGTATGCAAAAATTAAACATTTAACAAGCATCAGTTCACAGACCTGTAACTGATCAAAAGTGTGTCTATCAACATACTTCAATTAACATATTTTCTCTTTTTAAAAAAAACTTTCAGTTAGGTATGCTACAGCAATTAAATGAATTAGTCTGCAACCAAGTCTCCACTGGTCAAGCCAATGAAATGTAATAAATTGCTGCTGCAGATCATGACATTCAGTGATTCATTGACAATAGTCAATCACTGATTCACCCCAAGCTTCTACTGCTATGAAAAACCTATGTGCATGGCAATGTATCATTCATGGAACACAGCCTAGATAACTGTAAACATAAATAGTTTGCTTACGTTTTTACCCTTTTAAAAAAGTATCAGTATGTCTTCAGTTAAGGCACTTAAAATCTAATATGAACTGTCCTGAAGACTGTATCTTGAACAGTTTCTATAAACATTTAACTTTCACTGGCTTATCCTTTAGGTACTGACCCGTCCATATTGACCACACAGCAAGAAAAATTTCCCCGCCTGAAAATGTTTCTTTTCTGCTTCAAAATAGAGTGCAATGCTCTGATAATCTTCATTGGTAGAACTTTCAGAACCTGCAACAGACAGATCTGAGTGATAGCAGGGTATTCTTATTAAATAAGATAAAGACCCTACTGAATGAACATATTCCTATTCTACTTTGTTTTTCTACTGACATTCAAAGAAAACCAAAGCCAAACAGACTCAAATTATGTCTTACACATTTTTTTACTATTTACTCAGACTAAATGTCAGACTAATAATTGTCTCCACAGGTCTTACACCATAATGAGATTTCTGTTTTTCACAGAATCACAGAATAATATAATAATTTGGGTTTGATGGGATCTTAAATATCATCTAGTTCCAAGCTCCCTGCCATGGGCAGGGACACCTTTTGCTAGACCATCTTGCTCTGAGTTCCATCCAACCTGGCCTTGGAACCCTTCCAGGGATGGGACATCCAAAACTTCTCTGGGCAACCTTTTCCAGTGCCTCACCATTCTCACAGTAAATAAAGTTTTCCTAAGTTTTCCTAAAATCTACTCTCCTTGAGTTTAAAACCATCCCCCCTCATCCTGT
This sequence comes from Molothrus aeneus, assembly GCF_037042795.1. Taxonomy (NCBI): domain Eukaryota; kingdom Metazoa; phylum Chordata; class Aves; order Passeriformes; family Icteridae; genus Molothrus; species Molothrus aeneus. The sequence continues at coordinate 50,921,061 of NC_089649.1, forward strand.
CACTACATTCTCTTCTAAAAAAGCATAATGAAATGGTACTGCTATGATCTGATAATGAATTTTTCCATCATGTCCTGGCAAAAATAAAGCAGGGCAAGTGATGATGAGATTATCACCTGAATCACTTTCACAGTTTCAGAATATGGAAGCACACTTGTACAAAGCAAGGCTATCAGGGACAATGCAACCATGTGGTGGCAGGGACTACTACTTAAGTCTTCTAACCAAGACTCCATTCTGCTGTACACATGTAAAACAAGGACAGACCCTACTCCAAAGATAGTTTTCAACTCCTTTTTTACACACTTAGATTACAGCTTGAGACATCCTATTTTGGATAGAAGTAAAAAGGCATAAGGAACTGTAGAACAATTGTGACCACCTTGACAATCATCTGTAACCATACATCTCCAGGCTAACTCTTGCCAAGCTTTTGTTTCTTCACAATAAGAAATCAATGTCTAAACAAAGAGATTAATTGAAAATATGAGAATTTGGGAGGTAACATATGTAGAGCTGGTAGGAAACTCTTCAAAGGTGCCTCACACAAGCTATAAAATTTGGTGCAAATTGACAAGGTGGACTCTGACTGGCTTGATGGCCTAAGATAAAAGTCAGCTTCTCAGTAAGGTCTCCTTTCCACTTCTCACTGAGACACGAGGAAGCCACAAAGGGTCTTAAAGAGTAGAAAAGGGAAAAAAGCGACATGTAAGAAATGAGCTGGAACCAAGAGAAAAGGAAAAGGAAACAAAAATCAAGAACTGTACCACTGAAATGCTCCATTTTGTATCAAGGCCAAAGAAAGGGATTTGTCAATGGGCACAAAAAAATAGTCTAAATGTCTTATCTCTATGGATAAACAAAAAACCCTGTAGGACAGGCAAGATTTGAAACAAGGAGATGGCAAAGCTGAAAGCAAAGTCTGGCTTATAGGCCTGAAGTACACACCTTACCAAAACTGGGCACGATGACTGGAAATGGGAAACAAAACTAAACACCCATTGTCTTATGATTTCAAATTGATTAAAATTAAAAGAACAGCAAAACACAATGCAAGTAAACTATGAGCCTAGAATACTCACTGATGATATCAGCATAAATCTCCATCTTGTTGTGCTGTTGAGCTAATGTGAAAGCTTCATTATTACACTTGGACATAACCAGGAACTGGATGGCAGAACCATAGTCACCAAGCCGCAGAAAGAATCTAATTCCGAATGACAAATTAACACCTTAGTACTAATTAGCTTAATGAACACACCAAATGTTTTAGGAATATAGTACATAACATACATACAAGTATGACACACTTCTAATCCATTTTGTGTCTTGATTGTTTTAACTACGTTCCTAAAATTAACTTAGTATAAATAATACAGAATGGCAATTTTTTATTATTGTCTTAACTTATTACTTCACGTTAATATAATTTTACTCAGAAAATCAACAAGAACAACAAAAAAAAATCAGTACGTATTTAGTTGTCCAAATCTTAGAGAACTCAAATCAATTAACTGACCTACACAGTCTCTAGCCAAGTACATATAACCAGAGTCTAATATGCTAGCAAGCCTCATAAATTCCCAATAGATATATATTTCTTTTTAATGTGCATAAGATGATTGTTACCTGGCCACCATCTTTGCTCCTTCAAGAGATTGTGTTTCTCTCACAATATTAACAGCCTTTTCAGGATTATTTAGGTGATCCAAATATAGTCGAATTACATTATCCCATTGCTTTGCATGTTCATAAGCTATCACAGCTTCCGTGTACCTGCAAAATAATGGCTCCACATCAGTTGTTTTAACTTTGTAAATAACTCTTTATATTACGGTGTGAAGGAAACATAAAGTATTTTATATCCATGAGATTATTTTGTGGCAACTTCCTTTCAGTTGTAATCACGTTGCTCTGCATTTACTATGTTGTTTTTGGTTTCTATTTCATTTTCTCCTAGGAGAGTGAAAAGCAGAGTACCACAATACTATTTTTGACCTACTCTGCCAGCATTTCTTTTGCTATACATTAAAAACAGTTCATCTCCTCCATATGAAATCCCTAGAGAGCAAGAGAACAATAAAAACCAAACGTGATAGCTAGGTGTACAATTTAAAAATAAGACCTCTTTTCTGTTCTGTAGACAAGATCAAGAAATTTCTCATTCTTTCACTATGCAATTGACAGAAAGAGTATTTTCTAGCCCCATCATTGCAAACATTGAAGTCTGGTGCTATTTCATATTTTCAAGTATCATTATTCTGAAGCAGTTTACTTACACTAAGGATTGAAGGAACTACATTCTGTGATTAAATATAACCTACCTCAGGCTTTCACTTCAGCTAATAACTTTGCATTATTATTATGCAAGTGCAGCCATTAAGATGTACCAATAATCTGAGTCTATAATGAAAAAATTTCTTTCATGATAATTCTCCCTTTGAATGACCTCTAAAATCACAGCTAAGGAGCTGCTAGAAACAAACTGAAATTGAATACTCTGCTAAATGGAATGATGTTCAGTACTTCAAAACCTCTGATGATTTTTGTTAGAAAGATATTAACATTTAGACTGGAAAACAATTAATTAGAAACACATCTTTGACACCAGATGAATGTCCTTAGATTATGTTTCATATCTTCAATACACAAAGCGTAAACTTTAGTTTACATATTTTGGAATCCATTTTTACAAGACTATTTTATGCAAGTTTCAGTATGCATTTTAATTTATTTTACAAAAACACTCATGTATAATAATAACAACAGCAATAGCAGGTTTTATATTAAAGAAGAGCATTCAAAAGTACCTGCCATCTGCTTCCTTGGCCTTTGCATACTGAAGGTGAATCTTTGGAGATGAAACCTGAGGAAGAAGTTCACCAACCTTTGCCCTAGAAAGATAATAGTTATTTAATAAATACAGCTGCTTCCAAGTTTTCTCTGGTAAAACTGGCATATTTATATCAACACTGAAAAGGAGTCTGATAGAAGAAACTGAACATAATTGATAAGCTTTGAAGTAATTTTAATATTTTCAAAAGTTGCACTTTGTAAGAGCATGAAATTACAGATCAGTTTATGAGCACACAGGTTTGAAGACAGTCTGTTCTCTTTTTTTAAGTCTCAGGTGTATAAGCATAAGAAGTGCCAGATCAACAATTTTTACATCAGGTGTTATTGGATTAACCAACAGAAGAAGCACAGCATTAAAATGGTGACCTGAAAGATCTATAAAAACCAGCAAACTAAGCAGTTGGCCTTTCAGGACAAAGGACATGAGAGACTCAGCAGAGGCTGACTTAAATCTCACCTCTCTGACTAAAAGATGGGCACTCTTCAAACTGAACCTCCCTCTGCAAGAGTAAACAAAGCTTGTACCTCCCACTTCCCAAATCAAGATGATCATTAGATGCAAGCCACTCCCCTTCACCAAGCACTCTCCTGGCTCATTTTGATACCACTGATAATTCTTTGGTAGAATAAAAAAATTATTTTTCAAATAAATGCACAAAATATTCCAACCTAATCTTTAGAGCACTCAATGAAAGAGGTCTTACTGAACTGTCTGATTGGTTCCTAATGTGAGGAGTCCATAAAATGCAATTAGACCAGAAGTGAGTCCTTAAATATCTCAGGAAATTGGACTTTTCCAATGGAGACTTCACAATAATCAAATTAACTTAAAAAAAGAAAATTATGATACTGGCTACTCTTGAATAATTTCCAACTGTCCAAATACTCAATCTCAGCTATGCATGTTATAAAACTAAGAAATCTAATTAATTAAACAGTAACTACACAAATATAATTCCTATATTCAGTGTGCATTAAATTCAGTGTGGATGTGTGCATGTGCACACACCCACAAAGGACTTGAAACTGCAGGAAACTTTAAACATAAGACACAAAAAAAGGAAAAAAAATATTTCCCATTTACAGTAAGACTATATTAAAACAACATAAATTTCTGAAAGAATCTTTAAGCCTGAAGTTCGAACAATAAAATCAATGAAACATAGTTAATGAGGCATTTTTTCTATTCAGAGAACCATTATTATCCAAAGAGTACCCCAGAAAATCCTCTGAAATATGACATTGTCCTGAAACCCGTACTTACCAGTTTTTACACCGGATGTATACTGATGCTGCCTTGTCATAATATTGTCCCTTTTCATACAGCTGAGCAGCTTCTGAAAATTGCTACAATATTGGAAACCATTAAAACATCATTTCTAAATTAAGACCATAATTAAATTACTAACCTCATGAAATCACATATTCAGCCTTATATTAACTCTCTTGAGTACCTTCATATTCTCCAGAATAGCTCCACAGTCTCTTTTTAGTACCCTGCTGGGATGTTTGATGGCCTGGTTCACCCCTCGCCGGACATCCCCCATTCGAATGGACATCTGAGCCACTCCAGCAAGGCAAACTTCATCGTGTTCCTGGTACTGGCAATCAAATGGAAAGCAGTAACTATATTACACATTAGAAACACCAGGTCACAAAAGTGACAGTAATCAAGCACTGAAACAAATGAACAAAATATTACAGACTTAATAACGTTTAATTTAGAGCTGAATTTAAAATGTGGAATTCAAATGAGTCTGAAACATGACAACTTAATGTATATTGTAACAGTACAAGGCTATCATTACTGAAAAGGAATTACCTTGTTGTTTCCAGTGATTCCCTTCTCATAATGTGCCAGAGCATTAACATAATCACCCCTAAAAGAAAACTGGAAGTTATACAGACAAATATTTTTAATAGGAAGAGATGTTTGCCTTCCTACCACTTTATGCATGCATTATACATGTATCTGTCTTGATGTAGACATAACGATTGCATAGAAGGTTGTGAGGTATGTAAGAGGTGGACAGTTACACAGACTCTCATGGCACTTCCTACGGACTTAATCAAGCTCTTAGTCAGAGGCAACTCCATCCCTCAATTCTGTTGGACAGGGACCAATAAACCTCCTCTGAAAGGCGGAAAATAGAAATCCCTAGAAATATCTCTAGAAATAATCTATCTGCAAAATACACCTCAGTGGTCTCAGCTCTATTCCAGATTTTTCTGGAAGACAAATGAAGCTAATCTTTGAATTATTTAGAATTTTTGCAACACAAAATCAAAGGGAATTTTTTTTCCTGGAGTATATTCAGAATTCAAGTTCCAGATTGTTGCATTGCTTCAACTGCATCCATTTCTTCCCTTCTGTGACCAGCAAGTGTCCTCTCTCTCTGAATGCCAGGTGTACTGCCAAGGGAAGGGAGTTGTCTACGAACTATTAATAGGTAAGTTTTTCCTCTTGACTTAGATATTAAACAGACCAGGTTTCATCTGGGAAGAATTAACTATTAAATAGACTTTAAAATCATGTCAAATGGTTAACACCTTCTGTCTTTCAGGTATTGGCAGCCTTGAAATTTGACATACCTCTACCTAAATGATTTAAGAAAGTAAAGGCTTATAGATATTTAAAGAAAGACAGGCAAAAGGCATGGCTTTCATCCAATGTAGAAATGTTAAATGATTTCAACTTTCTCTATTTTCCAAGCACATGCCTGCACCAAAGTATTTATTTAGTAGATGATGCATATAGTATATAGTGGACCTACCAGTGGCAAAGAATTTATATATATACCAGAATTAGTCAAAAGGAACTATGATTTACTAACATGTCTCTAGCATGAAAGATTCCTTGCAAAACTCCTCTACCTCATACTACAGCTGCAAGACCTCACTGAATTCTCTCGCAGCAATGCAGTCATCTCAGAATAGCTCAGAAATGTCTCAGTTCTGTATTCTTCTATTGAGCTTGAGTATTGGTTTACTATTCTTATACTACGACCTTACAGAACTTACATGAATTCAAGCTGCACTGCATATTCCTTTGATATGAAAGGGATTTGGTCCAGGGCCAGGCGCTTAGCCAGCTGCAGTGCTTTGTCCCAGTGCTGCAAGTCTTTTCGCATCTATTAACAAAGAACAGTAACATTTTCTGAAGCAAGTATCAAATTTGGACTTCTATTCTGAACTTTAAATTATTCTAAATACAAATATTGAGCTAATATTCTAGAAAGATTCAGACAATTTGAGAGATGTTCATCTTGAAGGAAGGTCTGTTAGGTTGACCCTATAAATGACAGGCCTGTCAGTCTCACTTCAGTGCCTGGTAAAATTATGGAGAAGATTATTCTGGGAGTTATTGAAAAACACTTCAAGGACAATGCAGTCATCAGTCACAGCCAGCACAACTTCATGAGAGCGAAGTTCTGCTTGACAAACTTAATTTCCTTTTATTATAAGGTAACCCACCTAGCTGATCAAGGACAGTCAATTGATGTAATCTTTTTGGCTTTCAGTAAAGCTTTGAATGCAGTCTCATAAGAGTATGTAAGATGTCCAGCCCACAGCTGTATAAACACATCAGGGGATGGGTGAGCAACTGGGTCATGGGTCAGACACAAAAGGTTATAGTGAATGGGGAGATATCAGACTGGGGACCTGTCACTAGTGGGGTTCCACAGGGCTCCATCCTCGGCCCTGTGCTCTTCAACATCTTCATAAATGACTTGGACATAGGACCCAAAGGTCAAATAAATAAATTTGATGATGACACTAAAGTGGAAAGAGCTTGTGACTCCCTCAAAGGCAGGGAGGCCCTGCAGAGAAACCTTGCCAAATGAGAGGACTGGGCACTCACCAACTGTATGAAATTTAACAATGAGTAGTGTTGGACTCTGCACCTGGGACATAGAAGCCCTGGATGTACAAACAGACTGGCCCCCCTGGAAAGGGACCTGATGGTCCTGGCCCATGACAAGTTGAACATGAGTCAGCAGTGCCCTGGCAGCCAGAAGGGACAACCCTGTCCTGGGGGGCATCAGGCACAGCATGGCCAGCCAGGCAAGGGAGGGGATTGTCCTGCTCTGCTCTGCACTGGTGCAGCCTCATCTTGAATACTGTGTCCAGTTTTGGGCACAGTATAAGAAGGCTCTAAAGCTATTAGAGAGTGTCCAAAGGTGGCCAACAAAGATGGTGAAGGGCCTCGAGAGGAAGCCATATGGGAAGTGGTTGAGGTCATTTGGTCTGCTCAGCCTGGAGGAGACTGAGGGGAAACCCTGTCACAGTTACAATTCCCTTGTGAGGGGAAGAGGAGGGGCAGACACTGATCTTTTTTCTGTGGTGCCCAGATACAGGATCCAAGGGAAGAGCCTGAAGCTATGTCAGGGCAGTTTTACACTGGATATCATTCAGGAAAAGGTTCTTCACCCAGAGGGTGTTTGGGCACTGGAACAGGCTCCCCAGGGCAGTGGTCTCACTACCAAGCCTGACAGAGTTGCAGAAGCATTTGGACAATGCTCTCAGGCACACGGTGTGACCCTTGGGGTTGTCCTGTGCAGGGCCAGGAGTTGGACTCAATCTTGTGGTTCCCTTCTAATTCAGGATAGTCTATGATTCTAGTCGCACAGTGGCAAGATCAAAACCATAAAAGGACAAAATTATCAGAAAGTAAAATATTCCAGCATTAACCTGGAAACAAAACCAGCAGAAAATATACACATCTTAAATGAATACCTCAAGAGCAGCAATAGGACAGGAGGATGCCAGATACAAATCCTGAGCCAGATTAAAATCACCAGTAAACATTGCAAGATGTCCTGCTAAAAGGTTGTGGTCTTCTATTCCCTGTAGAACGACATAATAGGTGCAGAAGTAGTCCAAAAAAAAAAAAAACTGTATAAATAACATAATCTAGTAAGAAAAATAAAGCAAAATGGTAAAACTAAATATCCTTACATTTTACAATGATGTGTATTGGATTCTACAAACCAGAAAAAGCCCTCGTGCGCCACTACAGCTAACACTGTCTAAAATCAGCAATTTGCAGAAGTATAATTTTAAGGTACTATTTCACTTTTAGATGTATAGATGCAATCTGGTTTTATTTTGGATTTTTTTTAATAGCAGTCTTCCACATTTTCTCAAAAATAACAAAAGGAAATAAGAGCCTCCCAGTGCCTGAAACATGAATATATTGCTGTTCTCAAGCAAATGCAGAAGGAAATACTGTGCATTACAGTAGAGACTGCAACACTTCAAGAGAAAACCAAGCAAACAGTCTGTAGTTTGGACACCTTATCCTCCATATCCCTTGAAAGCAACTCAACTCCTGTTTGAACAAAAACAACCTTTCCCCCCCCCAAAAAAAACCCCAAGAATTCAGCAATTCTTAAAGAGGAATTAAATTACTATATTTCCTAGGTAAGACTTTATATTTTACCTTTACTTGCTCTAGTGACATCACCATCCCAGCATTACCAGATGTTCGATAAACACGGATTGCAAAATCCACCTCCATATGATGTAAGCAAGCTTTGGCCAGCTCATTCCAACAAGACTGCTCATTCAGAAGCCTGCAAATCTCCCATGCTTCAGAAAACCTACAGAAGGTAAAACACATTTACAACTATTTTAATTTTAGGTATTACTCATACTCAAAACTCCCTCTCAACATTTTTTTCTCTCTGTTACAGAAAACATAAAAACATTTACTTCTAAGCCATGGAGAGAGAGATGTATCAGGAAGAATGGAAAAATACAAATGTGTACCTTACAGTTCTATTTCTCCTGTTTCTATCACACTTTTTCAGTAAACCATCTGCGCTCCCTACTCTGGCATTCTTTCCATTATATTGATTTTGCAATGCTTCATTACAGTGGGAGGAGAGTACAACAGAAGCATCCTCAGCCAGTTTCAGAGGAGCCATTGTCACAAAATCCCAAATAAGTCTTGAAAAAATTTACTTCAGGTTTTTACTTGACAGTGAAAAAAACCCACGCTAAACCATCACTGGGTCATTTACGTTGCTTGGTCTGGAGATCTATGTAAAATTACAAATCAATCTGATTTATCAAAATTCAGCAGGTCACTTTAAAATCATCAGGATATGAGATATTAAACTATCAGCACAGAAGAAAACAATTTCTACAATATAATTAAAATACAGATATACCTTTTCAACATTAGAGTCTGAATAAGCATTTGTCTCAGCATATCAGGTCCAAAGTCTTTCAAATTGCCAAGGAAACTGTGAGTACTTAAATAGATACTGTTTGTTTTCCCACTCGGAGTCTGACAAGTTAATTCTCCATTATACAACAACAAAGGTTTATGGGAATAGGGGACTTCCGTGCCACCTGCCAAAATAATCTTTGATCCTAGATTCAATGATCAGGAAGAAAAAAAAAGATGTCTTGTAAAAATCCTTACATGGTGAAAAGTATAGCAAGCAGCTGAAAACATGTATATTTGCAGGACATTAATTCAGGGTCTGTAATTCTGGCAGTCAGCAGCAACTACACAAGCACACATCTTTCAGTAAATATACAGAATGTAAAGCTTCTAAACCAGTAAGGTCCTTTTCCAAGTGCTGGTAGGTAAATTTCAATGTTTCTCTCTTACAAATACAGAAATGGCTATGTTTACAACTTTAACACTTTCAATGAACACTGGTTTTGTATTCATTGATGCATCATTGCAAAATGATGACTTGAATACAAGTTTTGTATTCATTGATGCATCATTGACCCTGATGCAAGTTTTGTGACCCTGATCCTGAGATTTTTCTCTTGAGTGCTTCAACATACAATTGAAGCACAATATGTAACTTTCAGATGAAATATTATAATAGCAAGAATCTTATGGAATTGAGACCAAAATGCCTTGAAATGCCTTACAGAGAAAGCTGCAAAGTAACTAGTTTTCTATACATAAGCTGCACTTCAAATCTTCTGTAGTACTATTTATTTCTATATGTATTTTATTTTAGACAAATGAAGATTCAGAACATGTTTTACTTTATTAACTAAAATAGTATAATCTTTAAGAACAAGCTTTTTAAAGAGCTTTGGTACCTTGAATGGTATCCTTGTGAAAAACGTAAGTGTATACTTTATCATCATCAAAAGCAACAAAAACACCTTTATCCATTGGCCAGTTTTCCCACAGGATTCCTTTAATGGTTGGTGAGAACTCTGGAATCTCATATACTATATCATTTACCTACATATAATGCAAAAGTAAAATTACTACCAAGTGACTAAGGTGAGAAACAAAATATTCATCCCAGCTGTCATTAAAAATTTTAAAAATAACATAAGTAGTGCAGAAATACGAAAATTGTTTTAAGAAAAAGTTTCCTTATAAGCAGTGATTCTGAATAACACAATAATTTAAATCTGAAGTGGAGAAAATACACATTATATAAATGATATTTACTGTTTTTTAAAAAAAGGTATGGAGAGGGGGAGTGAAACTTGGTAGGTTATCTGTATTTAAATACATAAACTCATACATTTTTGAAAATGATCAGGAACTTAGTATAATGAAACTGTCCTGATCTAGTATGACAGATTTTATTTCCTTACATTACCATTAAATTATCTTCAGGTTTCCTTGCAAATTTCTTCTCTCACCATACCTGCTGGAGTGCCAAAATCTTCTTCATTTTCCAACAAAAACACTATATAGTTGAAGAGCCTGCTTGTACATATATTGTATTGGTATCCCACACTAACTTACTGGACAATAGACAAAGCCATCGCTTTTGTCATCTATGAAAGCCATTCTGGTTCCATTGGGATCTGGAAAAACCTTTCTCACACTGACAGGATGGCGATATTCATTCACAAATTGCCAGTCTTCAATGAAGAAATAACGAATAACTCCAGTCTAATGAGAAATAACAGAAAATGGTAATAATTACATCAGTAAGTGGCAAGCAGGTAATTAATTTGGCTGTAGTGTCTTACATCTTAGAGTACTGAATATTCAAAGAAAGTACTTCCAAGTGGGTTTTTTTTGCTTCATTCTCACACCCTGTTTTGAGTAAGACAGGAAAAACTTTTGGGGAACAAAGAAAGGATTCGGGAGCTTTGAGGGGTTTTCTGTTGGTTTTGATATTTATCTCCCTCAGCTTTGTGGAGACATCTGTGCAGTTCTTGAAACAAATGAAATGTCTGTCTTGTTGCTGAGAGAAGCCTAACTTTCAGAAAAAGCTGTAAAATTTGCTTCCATGGAAGAACCACACATTCTTAAGAAGAGAAGCACCCAAGTCAGGGAATAAAAGCAATCAAACTGATTTGTGATTAAAGATATATTCTAAAAAATGTGGCTTTTGACATCAATGGTAGAATTTGCACACATCAAATTGCTCGGTTGCAAATTCAGTACTTCAAATTTACCAGTACCAGTTTAGGTACTGAGGAGGTGGGAAAGACCTCATCTGCTACAAAATCACTCAAGTTATTAAATCAGTTATTAAACCAGGTCAATACATCAATCGATATCAAAAAGAGCATGATCCTACAATGCCAAACGTGTCCTGTATGGCCAGTGCCAGAAAATATTAAAAGGACAAAAAACTACCCTCATACATAAAAAACTCCAGAAAAATCAATAAGCATGTCCACATCCTTTTTCAGTGCCCTCCTTAATTCCTATCCTTGTTGAAACATTCAAAAAATTGTCTTTTGACAAAGGCTTCAGTAGCAAATGAAGGCTTTCATTTATGCTAAGACATTTGTATACATCAGTACCTTTTTGTCCACATTTTTCACATCACCACCTAAATCAACAAATTTGCAAGGGAAGTGCTATGTTTTTACTTACATCTGGAAACCATTTTGATTGCTAACCCTCTCACTAATGCAATAGAATTAAGTTCTGCTATTAAAAGCAATGTCTTGCAACAAACACTAGTAAAAGCAAAACTCAACCTTCCTGCCAATGCATGTCATATAAATGCAACAGTAAAGGAAGCTGGATGCAATTTTGACTCTATTTGCTCAAAGTTCTTGTACAGAAAATAATCCACTCTAAAAGTTCACAGATGCACTTTCTGTTTTGCTAAAAGCATAAGCAGTAATCAAAAAATTCAAACATAAATATACTCCATCTAAAAAGATCTTTTGAAGTAAGTAATACTCACATCTGTACCATATATGAGGAAGTCACTAGTTAGAGCATGGCACAAAATTCGGTATTTATCATCATCTGCTGGGAAAAGTCGAGTTTCTCGTTCTTCCTGAGCACCCAAACCCTCACTTTCTATCTAAATATAAAGAACAGAATGAACTGAAAATCTCCACTGTTAACAATAGGGTATCATAGTGTTGCTTTTATCAAACTGTAAGAAAAAGAGATGAAAAAAAACTTGCATGTGCATCCCTTAAGAATCTAGCATCTGCTTCTGTCACATTACCAGAGACCTTTAAAATAAAACTCGTTAAACAGCTGACAAGAAAACGTTTTTCTTCACCTGTTCTAGTCTAGGTTGTATTTCTAAGTCTACAGAAACTCAGCTCTATATTTTACTTAGCCAACAAAACTATTCTGCAGAATTTCTAATTTTTACCTCCATTAACTGAATATCATTCCATTTTATGTGATTTTTAATATTACATTAACTTGCTCAGCTTATCAACTCATTAGGTAACATTGGCAATCCAAATTGCCAGAGCTCTTACCATATGCAGCTGGACTTTACCCTCAAAGAGAGCAGCAGCATAATCAGAATTAAGGCGCATACTTGCTACTGTCCCCAGGTACTCCACATCTTTAAGCTTTTTTACATCTAAAGGATTCAAACAGAAAAGATAAGGTAAAAATATTTTGATTTTGTACAGGTCTTCACGTAACTAAACTTGCAGTCGAGTAAGGAGATGTGAAAATCTAACAACTAAGCAGAGAGGGGACAAGCCACACATAAAGAGACTTTCTTCTTAGCAGTCAGAGAACTGGTTAGAAACTACAAGAGAAACTCTTTTCCTATGCAACTTTGACTAGTATTGTTACACTTTTATTTAATTTACTGTCACTGAAAAAAAGGGGCATACTTAGAAAAACATGGAAGTTGGAAATCCACCATCTAAAATTTGGATATAGCATAACCAAGTTTTCCTTACCATACAAACAACATGAAGATCTGCTGAACTGAAAATTTAAACTCTCTGATCATAGTTCCTAGGTACTTTGCCAAACTTAGTACTTTAAGACACAGATAAATAATATCTCAAAAGCCTGAAGTCCTTAACTGATGAACAAGATGACGTGAAAAAAACAAGTAAGCAACATTTCATCACCAATACCTCACATCTCAAATGAGAAGTTTTATTTCTATTATTTACAATGTCTTGCCATAACTACTTCAGCCTGCGAAAATTATTATCCCATCCTAGCAGGACCACTGGCAATTCAAGTTTTTATTGTACAATGTGGAATGTCCAGAACTGCTAAACACCATACTAAATTAATAAAATAAAATATAGGGTGCTGCATTAGTTTTAAGAGAACTAAATTTATGCTTACTATTCTCTCCAAGTGCATAAAACCAAGCCCGATTGTTCATTCCTACAGCCAAATGATAAACACCAATAGCGACAAAACTGGGCTCTACTTCAACAGAGACTGTGACTGGTAGCTCCTGTAAGAAAACAAAACAAAATAATACAAATTTCATCCACTTTTAATACTTACTTTAATTGTATCTACCTGAGGTTTAAAAGGAAGAGGTTATCATACGCTTTCCACATGATTTGCTATGGTGACTTCAAGCAGAGAAGTGAGGTATGCAATCCGTGTACTGCAAGTATCTCCAAGGATTGGAAGCTTTGTCAAGAAAACATGGAGGGATCCTCTTCGTGTAGATACTGCCAACAGCTGTCCATCGTCTGTCCAAGCCATCTGATCTACACCTAAAATATTCACAAGTTTTTGTAGAAAAAATACAGTTCTTTCTTTAATTACTGTAACCAACAAGCAATTATTTTGCTCTAAACTGTGAAAATTGTAGGAATTAATATCTAGAATATATGTACTAAAGCTAACCAATTAATATAATTCCAAGATCAATTAGAATCACTCAACTCAAACACATAATTAACTAATCCAGTGTTTTCCTGAGAGTGAAGACTTGACAGAATCACAGAATGATTTGAGCTGAAAGGGACCTTAAAGGCCATCTAGGTGCAACCCACCTTCACTAGACCAGATTACAGATCTGTTACAAAACTGATTAACACCCTTCCTCTTCAACACTGAAAAGAGCACATTCAGTTCAGGCAGCACATTCAAAGTGATCCATAATACTGGAAGCAGCTGAGCAGAGTTCAATCTTATTCTCCTTACTTACAAATCAGTAAGTACTAAACACAGAACTGCTATTTGTTCCTCAGTGTCTGAAAATGCCATTAGAAAAAACATAATCCAACTGGCTAATACCAATATTCCAAGGGAGACAGAGAAGTGTTGTGCTGAAAATATCCTAAATTTCTTAAAAAGAAAAAAAAAATTAAAATGCAGTTTTTTAGAAATAAACTGGAGGCAAATAAAATGCTGGAGGCAACTATCTACTTGACAATAACTGAAGCATTTACAAACACTACATGAGGAGATAAGGGTGGAAACTCACTACTCAAGAAAATGGTTTTGTAACACTGTTCTGGAAGCCACAGGCACAAGTCCTGTACATCAGGACAAGAACAGATCAAATATCAATGTTAGAACAAGACATGCTGAAAAGCACAAAAAAAACCATGCAAAGAAGCAGAAACTTGTTAAGTGTATTATTGTAATAATCTGAATACATTGTAATACAGATTCAAAACTGCACAACACAAATTGATCAAATGTTTTGAGAGCTGTACTTCTCTATACTTTGAATAGGTAAAATATGCTCCCATTTTGCTACAGGTCACCTAATAAATACAAGTTGGGAAAGCAGGAGTTTTTGAAAAATTCTATATTTACACAGTTTTTCCAACAGCAGTACTTTTACTCTAAGAACAGAGACACTGTTAAAATTCCAGTTTACTTAATTTGTAAAATTTTCTATCCCCATGGAGAAAGTTAACATACCTTTGTTTTCATCATCCAAGTTTATTATGGCATACATTTCTCTCATATCAGTCAGATCATGGATTTTGATGCTAAAACAAAAATGAAGAGTCAGTCATTCCCACCAATCCAAATCTCAGTAATCATTAACTGGAAGAAACCTAGTCCAATCTAGACAGCCTAAGTGAGCAAAAAGTAGAACACGAATGCAAAATGTCTTCAATTTCCTAAAAACAACACATTATTATCCATCACTGTAAATAGTGTATCACTGCATCACAGAACAAAAATATTTGCTCAGAGAACTAAAATTTGAGGAAAAGGCACAAATCCAATTTGAAAGAATTGAAGGTTAGGGAACATAGATTGTTATTCCCTTTTGATCTGTTATAGCATTTTAGTTTTAAAAGACATTACTGATGGACGCACAGGGCTTGAAACATAGATGCAAAAAATACTTTCAATCCTCCTGCATATAAAAGGGACAGAGTGAGAGTTTACTTATGCTATCACATCACTCAATGCAAGTTAAACCACTGAAAGAAATAACCCTTATTGTACCATAGCTCAAGTGCTTGAAGTTTCACCATGTTTTGCTCACAGTTAAACCACTCTTGATGTACAAGTGTCATAAATCAGTGGTTGGTCCTACACAGAGCTGAGAACAGAGAGAACCATTTGACTCCTACTATGACACAAGTCCTCTTTTGCTGAAGAATTCAAATACCACAGAATCAGGGATTAGCAGATGAGGAACTAAAGGAGCTGTTCTATCATGTGCACAAAACATTTTGGAAAAACTCCAGTGTATTTAATTCCAGTTATTTATTTCCTTAATTGCTCACACTTTTCAACTTTTGTCTAGACTGCAGGTAAGACCAAACACTGGAGAGGAGGATATCAGGTATCAACATACTCAGTGCAGATTTAAATTAATTTTTCTCCTGTTGTTAAGCAGATGTTTATGTTCAATCAATAAATCTCAGTAAAGAAGTTTGGACTATCTTGTTGCCAAACAACGTAACAGAAAAAAAATTTATCAAAAGGAAAAATACATACTTAAGTTTATTTCTTTTTTTGTTTGCAATTAATGATATTAATTACAGTTGCAGAGATTCTTGTCAACAATAGCTTCTCCTAGCTCTAGGCAGAGCAGCAGTTCCATACAGCCATTAATCTTACCTTTTCTAAGTTCACTTCTCAGGGAGCCTTGAAGGCTTAGGAAGCAGAGTGTGAATGCCCATTAGCTCCAGTCCTGAGAGATGAATTCTATTCTTTATATATAAACTACCACTTACCAATTGTCCCCACATGATGCAGCTTTGTTTAATGACTGTGATATAGCAATGCTGCTTAGATTATCCTTATGATTATGAGCTTGAAAGACTTCTTGTCCTATTTCACGAATGTGTGTAGAAATGACTACAAAACACCCTTGTGAGAAACCAATCATAATATAGCCATCACCATACCTGTTACAAAAAAAGCAACATTTTAGAAAAGAGATCTATTAATGCAATATGCAAAAAGCATTTTCTTTCAGACTGCTGGGGTACAGTCAATGCCTCCCAGTAACAGAAAAGAATAAACAAATTATGGGAATTTATATATATCGTGTTGAACCATATAATATAAAATAGGTTAAGGGAAAGCTATCAAAGGTCCCTAAAGGACAGAATCATGCCTGTGCCCAGATGCCTTTTAAGTCATCTTTACTGTCTCCTGTTTGTTATAATGCCACTTTATTTTCAGCAAGCTGTACACCTGGCAGGGATGCCAGGATAAAGATTTCTGGTATCCTCATTGAAATAAACATACAAGAAGATGGCAACTTTCATTTCAAGGTTCTGGCCTATGTGGTCCCATCAAAGCCATGTTAAAACGATAATGCCAGTCACTGTGCCCTTAAGGGCAATGCAAACACAGTGGAAGTACCAAAGCAACAAATTTGTGAATATTCTGTTTACTTTTCATAGTATCAAGCAGAAATGATGAGGTTAAGGCACAAATAGTTACAGCATGTAAAGATTAATTCAAACAATATCTCATTAGCTCAACTGCAAGAAAAATCACTGCAAGGGAAGCAGCCCAGGTACACCTTGTTACACATGGTCATAAACTAAGAAGCATATAGCTTCAGAATTTTTAGAGTTGTAGTATAAAGGGATGTCAATTCCATGTTGACTGAACAGCCATTAAAAGACAAGCTGTAATGATTCAAAGATACAGAAATAGTACAGCTACTTTTTTGGTACAGATCTGAAACTTCTAGCTTCGGCTTTCTTCATAGAAACATTACCAATGGTATTGCAGAATAAGAAGGCTACAAGAACTTTGCATAGCTTTGCAAACCAACAAACTAGCTGAAGGAACAACTCTACCCCTAGCTCTTCCACCAGTTACTCATCCAAATAGAAAACAACCCATAAACCTGTGAGTTTAATCATCTGTCACAACAGCAACATACCTTTGTTTAAAGCTGGGCATACCAACAGTGATTCTGTTGGAAGATACTGTTTTACAGCTATTGAATCATTGAGTAGAACAGTTAGAAAATGTAGACTACCTTGTGTTCAGAAAAGAATTACTGAAAAGTCTACAATGCAGCCAACAAAAATCCAGTCTGAGCATGGGATAGATGATTTTGTTTCCAGCATTTATCAGAACTACTTGGAAAATCTCAACTTCTTAATACTAGAATAATTAATTAAGAAAGTTTTGCTCACCATTTGTAGCTTACAATACTGCCATAAGGCTGCTGAAATTTCAGATCAATTGGGTTGTCAGGATCATTCAAATTAAAAAGGAAGAGAGTCTTCTTGCCAACCACTACACTGACCTGCCAATGAATGAAAAGAAAAATTAACATGACAAGAATGGCATAACTTTAAGGCCCTATATTTTCACTAAAAGATGAGATCTAGGAATTTGAATAATCCTTAAGAAACCCATGGATCTGAATTCTGAATCTTCATCAACAGCAGAAGAGATTTTCAGGACATTCCCTGAAATGTAAGCCAGTGGTTCGCAAATCTAAATGCAAGCTCAGCAGTATACACTCAAATCTTTACAATCTCAAATTCAAGACTTTCCCCTACAGAAGTCAGCTCCATTTCCTCAGAAAAAAAGGCAGCAAGTCACATGGAGTTATCCTGTTAGATTATTCTCACTTGAGCTACAGTATTTTGTAGTGACTTCTTACTGTGCTTTCCCTGGTTGATACTCTGTCATCAGTCTTCATAACTGAGAACTGCATGTCACTGGGATCTGAGCTGATTGAAGTCTGCAAGAAAGAAGTGCAGATTGAGAAATCAACAGTTAACGTAGCCCATGCTGATGATAAATAATGGCATTACTCCTGCCACGTATAATTTTGCATAAGGACAGACAGGGAAAGTTACTACTGCATTTAATACCAAAATCAAGAAAATCATTGGGAGAAGACATGACCTCAGTTTGGGTCTTAATGACATGTTAGCATAAAATACACTGAAAAAAGAAAAAGCTCCTGGACCTTGAAAGCCCTGGGATTCAAAAGGCACAAGCTCCCATAGGTCTCAGCTTTCTTGGAAACCAGTACATCTCAAAATCAATGTTCACTATAGATACTACCTGTCTTATAGTATCCCCCTCCTGATTGCTTATAGTAATCATTCTATCTTCACCTCCTAAAGCAAGAAGGTTTTCAATACTCCAACAGCCACAAGTAATCCTTCTGGTGTGTTTACCTGAAAAAGAAAAAAACCTATACAACATAAATCAAACACAACAACAAGAACAAAAAAATCTGTGATGGAATATACACCCTTCAGCCAGTCACTCAAACACAGATTGTCAGAATGTGAAACAACCTGTCAGAGCAAGAGCCTTTTTTTAAAAAATCTGCTCTCAGATGAAAATCTTTTGACTTTATATGAAACAGCACAGCCCTTGTTCTTACATTTATTTGCATCACATTTCTGGGGAATGTGTTACATCCATAACCTTTATGCCCAGAGGTACTCTAAGCAGGTAAGAAAGAGTAACTTAGCAAACGAACAATCACACAATTCCTTGGCAAGAAAGGTAACACAAGTCCCCCAGGAGGCAGTAAGGCAGTGTTAGGTATTTGTGTATATATACATATATATATATATGTATATATAAAACTTAGTATTCTCTCAAAATACTCTCCTGAGTACACCAAAGTAGAAGGTGCAAGTTGAGTATGACCACACTTTTTACCTGCATGTTTATATAGAGAACTGGAAAGGAAACTATGTGTATTAGCAAAATTCCACTTTCACACGTGCCAGAGCAGTTTCAAAGCAGTCCATACCAAGGACAGAAATCTTGCGAGAAGTCTGACGGTTATATATGAGTAAGTTTCCCTTTGTCGTTCCAACAGCAAGTAAAGCTCCTACTCGAGACCACAACAAGAAAGACATTGCATCCCTAAAACAAAGAAAAAATTTACTTTGTATAGTAGAGATTCCTTTCATGTGTTCACATATTAAAACATTTTGCAAAACAAATTTTGCATTTGTCTTTAATTTCTATGAGCCATACAGACCAAGGAGAACTTTCAAATTAAGTAAATGTTCTTGACCAATATCAGAATTATCTAAGTATGCAGAAGATAGTAAAAGTAATAAAAAATTGTATGAGGTAATGTAGCATGACCTGTACTTGAAAATGGGTCTGCAAACATCAAGAGTCTTAGATGGAATCACTGGTTATTTTCCAGTCGCTTTTTGTTTTTTTTTTTTTGTTTGTTCTTCAATATCCCAACGCATGTAGCCAACTCAAAAGTGAGTAGGTCTGGTTCTAGTCAATGTAATAAAGAAGTTAGAAAGATCAATTTTAACTTGAAGTTTCAGATAGAGCAAGGCCTATTTCGGTGTACAATTAAGGCTACGCAGATAGTATATATCATGTTAAAAAACCAAGAGCCTCTTAAGCAAAAAAACTATAAACCAGAATTTTCTAATTAGTGCAGTCCCTCCCAACTTTTTAAGTTTCACTCTAGGAATGCAATAGAAATTTGAAATATTGACATGTGAAATGACCTCCAATATATTTGGTTTGCATATAAGGGTGCTTTTCTAATTTCAAAAAGGGAAGGATATCAGAAAAGCCTCATTATCACACTGTTTATGTCTTGGTGCTTATTCTGCTTAAGCAATAACACTGTGACAAAAAAAAGGATCCTGGACTTACATAGATATATATTGTTCTAGCAAGACTGCCTCCAGTAAGCAATTTACCTCCAGTATTAGAGAGAAAGATCATGAAGGAACTGCAATTAACTGCAGACTCCATTCTGTGAAGTACCTTCTATGTTCCTTTTTGCTTGCATACTGGCAGGTTACTCTTCTCCCCATAGTATTTGCTCACACATGAAAATGGTACAATATGGTCTGTTCATTCCCTCAATATAATATATGTATAACATACATCTTAACCAACACAGGAAAGAGTTGTTTCCACTCTCTCTCCTACAAGAAGAATGTTTATGTAGAATGCAAGAGTTTAGTGGAATAGACTCAAAGAAGCCACAAGTTTAATTGTTAAACCAAGCTTATCTATTAACCCAATGCTTGATGGTTATGCAGACCCTAGAAGAGTCTAAAGTCTGTGGCCAAATTCAGAAAGGTAAGGCTTAGAACCTTAGATATCTCCTTTCATCTTAAACTACTCTGTGAATAGCATTTTAGCCCCCTTATTAATCTAAGGGGAAAAAAAAATTCTTAGTACCACTGATATCACTTCCGTTACTTTTATGCTCCCTTTACCTGGTGTGAAAGACTTAGGAGAAAGAGTAGCAAGTGCAGATACATGAAAAATTCACCCATCCTTGTTGCTACCGCAGAAACATTGAAGAGAAGTGCTCTAGAGACAATTGCACTGCTGACACTCAAAAAATAAACAAACACCCTGTAACCCCCAAAATCCCCATCCATAACAAACACCTAAAAACCAGCAAATTATATATTTTATACAAAAAATATAATTTTTATTAAAATTTATAATAAAATACATATTTTTATTTATATTAAAATAATTCAGCAATGAGCTGTAGCATATTAGTTTAATTACTATATATATTATGAGGACTCCAATAAAAAGATGTTCTTGAAATATAGCCTCCACATCAACAAGTCACAATGGTAAAACTCTTTAAATACCCATGTTAAAAAAAATTTCTTACCTCATGCCACTGTCTACTTGGCTTGTTTTGTTTGTGATTGCATCCCACAGAAATATGGTGCTAGATTTGTCTGTGATTATTGCTAAAGTATCTCCATCCTTATCCCAGTCCATAGCAATGCAGTTACTGAAGAAAAAAAAAAATCACTAGGAATGTTAAAATGTGTTTGTAAGTGTACAGAAACAGCCAGAACTATGCAACTGAGTCCCTATTTTCCCTTCTCCTCCCCTGCAAACCCAGATTGGAGATTTATCTGTAAACTATTTCTACAGCAACCCCACTCTTATTCAAATCTCATTGATGACAGGGGCTGAGAGGAAGGTCATAAAAACCACTGCTACCTATGTTCTAGTACCTGAAATACAGTCACCTTGATTTTCAAGAGACACTGAAAGTCCTTTGTAAGGCTGTGGTTTGTTAGAGGCCATTCAGATTTGGGATTACTTTTCTGATAATACATCTCTGATTCCACACAGCTCTCCTCATTTTGGACAATTTTCTGGAGAGAATGTGCATTTATCACACATTGTGCAAAACACTGCACAGAAAGAGCTGGGCCATGGATATTACCAAGCAAAAGAGACTGACACAGCCAGACCATATTATAAATGACACCTAACCCGAGCAGCAAGGTGTGATGGTCAGTGAAAAACATGTGAGTCTGGTAAAGACTGTGAGAATTGCATCTCCTGGTTCGGTGCAAGGTGGCAATTACCACAAACTACAAAGACTGGATTTCTAGACTTCTTGGGGAACTGAGTGATTCTGCCTCATATTAACCAATGACACAGGGCTATGTAAGTGATGATTTGGAAATTAAAGTTATACTCTTGACTAGAGGTTTCAGCCTTAAAGACCATGGGAGTTTTGCCTTGACTAAGGGGTCTATCTTAATTGGAATTCATCAGGTAGTTAAAAATAAAATTAAAAATTGCCATGATTATTAAGAACAGTAAAGTGCTAAGAAGAGATGAACAGTACACAAATGAAACTAACATGAGGTATTAATGTGCCCAATAAAATTGTATTTATTGAGCAAACCAACATGATGACCCAATGTCACACCATTTTTCCCTAAGGAGGTTTCCCCTGGTCCATATCCAGCCTGCTCCTATGGTCTCACTACCTTTTAAGAAGTTCAATATATCCTCCTAAAGTACATAAGTTTTTAGATTTAATCTGAAAAAATCCACATTGTAAACTTCCATACCACTCTCTGATGTGAACCAGAGTGTGATAATCTGGGAAAAAAGTATCATCTTGACCTAAAGCAACAATGCCAATGTGTAGTTATGCCATTGATGTAAAGAGAAGCACTAAACCAAAAAAGTACCTTTCCTCAGCAAAACCATGATAACAAATTGTTAGAAAATCAACAATAGCAAGAATGCAAGGATATATTTCACACAACCTCATTATGAGCCTTCTTAATGTGATAGGTCTTTTTTTTTTTACATTTTAATTACATAATTTGTCTTCTCTGCCAGGTTCACCAGAGATAGTATATCATCCTACAAATTTCTCCCATTGTCTAAGCACCTCACCAGAAGAGAAGCATTTTTAAAGAAAACAACAATGAAAATAATTTAAACCTATCTTAGTACCTACCCTGGCAGGTTGATTTCATTTCTCTTCTGACCATGACGATCAAAAATTTTCACAGAACGATCACCTCTAAAAAAGATTAATATATAGAATAATTCCCTTTCTTTATCAGCAATTTTGATGGACAAATGCAATGAATAGTTGCAGTCTTACCCTATTACAGCAAGAAAATTTCCTAAAGTTTTCTGCCAAGCAAACTGCACAGGAGAACCAGACCAAGCTTTTTCATACAGACTGAATACTTGCTGGAGGAAAAAAAGAAAAAAAAAAGTAGGAAATGATACATCTTAAAATCATCATATATAAGAATACTACAGCTGCCTAGCATGTTAGTAACTGAGTACTGTGGAGGTAACCCCCCCTCCACCAAAAATACAGCTTCTGTGTGATTCCAATGCACTGAAGTAGCAAAATCCCAGATAAACGTTCTTTCAATTTGAGTGGAAAAAATTGAAGTTTCTGCTGCTGGGTGTTCACATAGAGAACTGCAGCTCTATTAATAATAAACTATTATTTTTGCCTCTTAGTTACAATAAAAAAAAATTGCATGAGACTCTCCCCTTCTAGTTCAAAGACCACATCGTTAATAGTTCTCTAAATTTAATGGAAAAGTCTGGCACCAGAAAGCATCTTTAGTTTGTAAACACAAACTAGAGAAGGCTCAACATTCACTCTTTTAAGGACAGGTAATCTTTTTGTTACTCTGAATTGCTGGGTCTTAAAAGCTAAGATCTCAAACTAACACACTATAGAAAGAGATTCTGACTTCCAAAGGAGAACATTTCTGAACGTCCTTTTCCTTTCACACCACCCACAGATATTTTTCTGTAACCTGGGCGTAAGATAAAGGCCACAAAGTTTGTTTCGCAGCTGGCTATCCTGACTTACATCCCTACGTGTCATAAGATAAGCACCAACACCTGCTGTCCACCAAATGCTTGTGAGGTTTGCTCGTCTGCCACAGGTTCTTATCCCTTCTTTTGGGTCAATATAACTGAGGCATTCTTCACACTGAATCTGCATTCTGCTCACAAAACCAGCAAAAACACAACCACCACATGCCACACTCATAAACGACATCTGACAATGATGTTTAATTTTGAAAAAAATAATTTAAGGAGGAGGGCCGCCAAGATGATTTGAGGGATGAAGCACTTCTCCATCTATGAGGAAAGGCTGAGAGACCTGGGATTGCTCAGCCTGGAGAAGCGAAGGCTTTGGTGTGACGTAACTGTGGGCTTTCAGTACCTGAGGAAACATACATGATAGGGAGGGACTGTTATAAAGGCATGCAACCACAGAACAAGAGAGAATGGCTTCAAACTGGAGAGTAGGTTTGGATTAGTTACTAAGAGTTTGCTGCGACGGTGGAAAGGCACTGGTACAGGTTTCCCGCAGAAGTTGTGGACACCTCATCCGTGGAAGCGTACAAGGCCAGGCTGGATGGAGCCCTGAGCAACCTGGGCTAGTGGAAGATTGGAAGATGTGCCTGCCCATCGCAGAGGCGTTGCAACTGGATGCCCTTTAAGCTCCCTTCCACCCGAAGTCTCTCCACACGAAAGTAAACAAACGCGGGAGTGCCGGCAAGCACACCAGGCCCCCCTGCCGCTGGCTGGCGGCCCTTCCCGCCGCGCCTCCCTCCCCGGCCCAGGCCGCAAGCGCCACCGCCCGCTCGCTCCGCGGGCCGGGCCCCGCGCCCCTCGCCCGGCCCCGGCGCCCCGCTGCCCCCGGACCCACCTTCATCGCGGCCACCAGAGCGGGCTGACTGCACCGGCACCGCGCATGCGCCGCCCGCCCGCGGCGCCGCCGTCACCGCGGAGACGGAGCGGGCCGGGGGCGGGCAGAGAGCGGCCCCGGGCCCGGCCCCGGCGGGAGGAGCTCTGCATGAGGCCGCGGCACCCAGAACGGGGGCGGGCAGAGAGCGGCCCCGGGCCCGGCCCCGGCGGGAGGAGCTCTGCGTGAGGCCGCGGCACCCAGAACGGGGGCGGGCAGAGAGCGGCCCCGGGCCCGGCCCCGGCGGGAGGAGCTCTGCGTGAGGCCGCGGCACCCAGAACGGGGGCGGGCAGAGAGCGGCCCCGGGCCCGGCCCCGGCGGGAGGAGCTCTGCGTGAGGCCGCGGCCCCCGGTTCTCAGAGGAAATGCAGGGTTTTAGAGCGCGGTCACGCAGAACGGGCTTCTAAACAGGGAATAAAGGCACACAACTCGCCAGCAAAGCCTCTTGAGATCAGCTGTATTCCAACTGCAAAGCTTCATCACAAAGTGTCACCGATTTCTTTTAAAACAATAAATAGTTCGCCGAGAGCGTTAAAACACACGTTTAAAATTAGAAATGTACAAAGGACTTCGGGTATCGGGCACTTCAAACTTTTTTTTTAAAAAAAAAACAAAACCAAAACATTCAATGAGTTCACATCTTCCCGTTTTTCACGGGCGGTGCTGTTCGGAGAACATAAGGGACAAGGCACATAAAAGCAAATACAAAAAGGCTTCTCCCGAGAACATTTAGATCGTTCAAAGCAATTCGGTGTAACAGCAGAGGGCTCGAGAAAGGCAAATTATGAAGTATCTTAAAAAATTAGGTAACTGTTAAATAAGGTAACTAATTTAATACAGCCCTGCGAGGAACACTTCACTGTCCTGTAAGATGCTGAACATGCTTAAATGGTGGCAGCTGAGCATCTGGCAGGATTGGGCCCTTTACATTTTTAAATAATCTTACAGGAAAGACAGACAATTTCTTCATCTTATAAAAGTATACTTCTCATAGTAGTGCAAAGCCTCATTTAAAAATGTAATTAGTCTAATGTAATGGAATGCTTCAAAAATTCCAAAGTGCAAATATTAAACTTAAATTGGTTAATTGTTAATCACACTTTAGAATTCTTCCAATAATGCATACAAACAGCAAAGTAAATACAAGAACCAAAGCAGAGCAAAAGGTATGATCTTCTGCATCTTGCATAACAACTCTGAAAACCCAAAAAGTACACTGGATGTCAAAAATACCTGTCAGAAATTATTAAATAGCAGGTTTCTATTAGCATAAGACAATATTTAAAATAAGGCTTTGGTTAAATAAAAAGTTTGCTAAACTAGGAATGATGCTAAAAAGTGCAAAAGATTTACCAAATACACAACTTCATTTCCAAGGCAGACATGACACCTGCCATTTACAATAGTTTGCATTGGTATGCTAGCCTGCCTTGTAGTTACTCAGATACCTATTTGCATTTATTACAGGCAAATTAAATCTACAGGGTCCAATCCTATAACTTGTTTCATCCAGAGATAGACCCAATTATATCAAAGTATATCCATTTATAGCATCATTGCTCTGCATTTAGGGAAATCAAGGCCCCAGAACCATAACATTATTATAGTGAGTTCACTCATTTTCTTAGCACTTCCTAAACAGAAGTCCTCTACTGCCAATTGGCAGGTTGCAGGTGACTTTCTTACAAGAAGAATTCTTGTAACATATGCATAACAAAAGTTTTTAAAAAGTGCTTAATATTGGTCCATAAGAACATCATGTCAACTTCAGACCAAACACTTTGCTGTGGTAGATATCCTGCACCTGGTGCTGATTGATGCACTTGCAGTTTGCTTGAGGAAAAAGTAATCCTCTGAGTCTACACAGGAGAATGTCATCTTCCCAGAGAAAATAATTAGAGTTTTACAGTCACAACACATGCTCCAGCTCTTCCTAAGCACAGTGGTGCAACCTGTAAACAAACAAACAATCTGTGAGATGAGTGCAATCAGTTTTAAGTAATTTCCCCCCTAATTATATGGCTGCAGCAGAATGAGAATATCACCCCTGCTGTGTTAACATGACTTACAAATCGGTCCAAAATTGGATACAAACACAAAGCAAAGGTAAAGATATTTTATATAACAGAGTGAAGCACTCTGAAAACAATAGCAAGCCTAAGGACATCAAGCAATTCTTATTGATAATTTCAATTATTCAGTATTACAGGAAAAAGAAACCTTTGTTATAGTACAAACTGGATACCTGAGCTAGACAATCAGACAATTGAGTAAAGGCGGTAAAAGAATGCATTTCTCAGAAACAGAAAATGCCTAAAATTATAGGGGCAACCTCTCCTTTTTACTTGATTATTTGATAAAATCCTGTTAAGAGTTCTTGAAATCAGAACAAATTTACCAGTCTTTATTCTTTAATTGCAAACAGAATTTACTTCTGGCAAGACTCTTTTCTGCTGAGATTCTGCTGGACTTGAATGGAGGGCAGTAGTTTCTAACACTCCCCTTTGCTTCCCCTTTTAAATTTAATAGTATTGCAATATATGTGAATAGCACACCAAGTGGTACAGAGACTATCCTGAAGACAAAAAAGCTGTTTATGCCATTTCCCCTATTTCTTTCTTTCCCAGGAACAACAGACTTTTATAGAGCTGTCTGTGGCTCTGACAACCTTCACCTGAGAAAATTCCACTGCCTTCTCCTGAGTTGTGTGAAGATGAAGAAGTGGCAGACTGCTAACATAACAAGAGAAGGAAGGTACACAAATATTTCCTAATCCCTCTATATTTCCTAATATTCCTATTTCCTAATATTTCCTAATCCCAAAAGTTTGAAACTATCCTATATACTGGGATTGTGGCATTCAGTGAGACATAGAGGGTCAAGGCTAAGGATACAGAGGTACATACAGATGATCACCACCTAGACATGTGAGATTCATTTAGATGCAATGATGAGAAGCACAGTCTCTCTCCTCCGGTGAGAAGCACCTTCTGTTCTCTGATACACTTTTTTTTTCTTTAGCAGGACTAACAATGCCATGGATTATCATTACCAGTACCAGTGAATGCCCCAAGTTCTGATGATCCTCCTTGATGACTTGTGTTTTAAGAGCTTGAAGCAGTATGAAATGGAGGGAAATGGACAGCTGAGTTTTTTTTGTGTTCCAGGAATTTTTATAAACAGCAGTTTAGTTCTGTTTTTGAGTTAAGAACTTGGGGCTATTACCAGAACAACATATCCAGGTAGCTCAGAACTCAGCCTAAATACTGGTGTCTGATGCTACTACAGATGAGCTTGGACATTCATCCTGGTCTGCAACTGGACTCCAGGAGGGCCTTGGTGTCCCACAGAGTCTGTGCTGTATCTGCCAACCTTTGGTGGATGTAGATGCTTTAGGGTATCTCAAATGGCATTAGATACCAAAGGACAGTCAGCTCAGGATGTCCTTGTGTGTGCTTTTCCCACAGAGACACATTCCTGGAGCTATATAAAAGTAACCAAGCTCTGAACTGACAGTAATAGTTTCTGAGCATGAACTGTAGAATTATTTTTATTTTAAAGCTGCAAAAAGAAAAATGGGTAAAGGCCTTCTGGAACCTGCATACACTGTACATAGCATTCACTTCAGGAAGGGATTATTTATGAATAAATGACCAAAACCTTGATGAAATAAATGTTGAGAGACACATTAGAGCTAAAACGAATCTGCATTTATCATTTATCAGGAAGTCATGTAAACAGAATCCTTTATGACAGTTTGGGGAATGTGGCAATACATTTCTTTAAAAGTAGCTGAAATTGTCAAAGAGAATAGCTATACTCTTGCAAAAGAACAGAGGGCAGTTTATTGGAAATTAACAACTGTCTGTTCAAGAGAAGTCATCTCAAGATGGTACACCAAGGAAAAAAAGAGATTCACAACAGACTGTTAAGAAACTGCTTCTTAGAGAAGGAATATTTGAATTCTCCTTGCAAAAGGAGGCACATTTGAAATAACAATATTAATAGTAGTGTATGGTCTGATCAGAAACTATACCTGTGTCCATTCATTTGTCTGGGGATCATAAGACTCCACAGTATTAAGATATGTTTGCCCATCATATCCTCCAACAGCATACAACTTGTCACCAAGAAGACACACCCCTACTGCATCTCTGCTAATGCTCATAGAGGCTACAGCAGTCCACATGTCTGTTTTGGGATCATACCTAAAAGAGAATTTGTGTTATGCACTAAAACTGTTACCAAAATTCAACAACAACAAAATGTACTGGAATTGATGCTGTCAAGGTAGTAGAAAACAGAACAGCACAGATCTGTTCAAAGGACTTTCTCAATTCCCCTCCCTTTGAAACTGTTTCTTTAGTCATCTGGTAACACAAGCCACTACTAGCCAGATATCTACTTCTTGCTGCTTTCCAAATAGTCATACAGCCATATACAGCTGCTCTTACTACATTTTGTATGCCTAAACATGCCATGCCACAAACAAGTCTGCTGCTACACCACAGTAGAGCAAGTGCTTGCTTTAAGTATGTCAAAGCACAGGCTGGTAAAATTTGGTTTGGCACTAAGATTACCATTACTAAGATTACCAATTTCAAAAATATGACCCCCAAAAGTGGTTTGAAAAAATCATATGGGAAATACAAAACCCTTTAGACAATTTACAACACTTTTGAAATCAGTACAGGAAACAGCAGATGGCTTAATGAAAAAATTGTGTGGTTCTAGAACATTATCAACATTCTTTACAAGTCAAATTGAGAACTACATAGGAGACTCCATGCTATGCTTATGGCAAGGAATATATTTTAATCTGACTAAAAGGGACAATCTTTTTTAAGACTGCAGATGCTTACAGCAGAACTAATGTAATTACAGAGCTCTGAAGGGCTCTAAAAACTGTACGAAGAAAATAATTATTTGGCTAACATCATACTTACTAAAAAGAAGTTGAAAGATGGAAGTCTTAATTTATTTGCATGAAGAGCATAGATACAAAGAGCTCTAACAATTTTATTTGCTGTCCTCTAGTCAAAGTATTACACAAATACATGCAAGCATAACTGTAACACTTGAAGCACACATGCAAACAGAAAAGGGTGATTAGTAAGTTAAATGTAAAAATTATTTTTCCAATTATTTTATAATTTATAAGCAATTGTATTTATCTGGGAATAGCAACTTCTGTTGCAAAATATAATTTAGAAGTTTAGTGTGGTCATAAAAGCCTGATTTTTTAAATTAATATTTCTTAATTCTTTAATTTTTTAAAGGAACTAGTTCCATGAATTTGATGGTCTTCAATTTCAACTCACTTAAAGAACAAGGACAAAATGCATTACAAGATGATTCCAATTTATTGAAGTAATGAGTTCTGTAACTTTGTTTCAGAAAATACTGATGTAGAAAAATACACAGACTTACTTCTCTTTGGTCTCTGATTATCTGTATAGCCCTAAAAATCTGGTATTTGTTGAGAAGTAGCTTCCTATCTGCAAACCTTTCTGGGGTCTTTTCAGTGCAACTTCCACATGTTAAGGGCTATGGGCCACCCTGTATTTTCAGTTCTACTAGGACTCTCAAAGTTTGAAAACTACAGCTCTCTTGTGGTGGATTTTTGTAGTGTGTTTTTTTTTTTTTTGCTGCTGTTGTTTTGGTTTGTGGGGGTTTTTTTGTTTGTTTTGGGTTTTTTAGGGGTTAACGGTAGAATATATATCCTGGCATGAATAAATTTAGTAAAAGAAGAATATGGGCAATGAGGACTTACTCTAAGTGTTGGGAAGTAATAGAAAAGAAGAAAAGTTTTACAGCTGGTGGTGGGGGAGCAGGGAGAAAATTAAAGCATAGTTCAGAAATACCTAAAATGCCAGTGAAGATTTAATACAGTGAATTATGAAGTATTTACTACCTTCTAAAATTATTTTATGGATCACATGTGCTACTGCAATTTGTGATACAGTCATTCATGAATCACTTTACAGAAAGATATACCAACCTAGGAATGACTGAATTACATGCCAATTTCCCAGTGTCATTAGAGAGTACAAGAAAGAATTTGATATATAAAGATCCACCAAACCTTACTGTTAACTCCTTTGAAAGTTATTATATGAATAGATTCATACTTCTTGTGTGAAAGAAGAGCTGCTCCATTTTTAAAAGCAATCAACTCCACATGGTTTCAGTTATCAAACATAATTAATTCAATGAGATTATTAAAATAATCTAGATGAAATGCATTAAGAAGAATTTAAATATTTTATTTAAATATTTTTCTTTAAATATTCTGTCCTGGTAACATTTTGAATCATAGTATGCCTACACGGCATATTTTTATATGCAAGTTTCCTCTGTTCATGCTAAAAATAACACACCTATTCTATTGGGTTCCTACTTACAGCTCTTCCCATAAATCACCTGACAGACTAGCACAGTCAGAGTCCCATGGCAGGATATGCCTCCAGCAGGACATTACCTTTCCACACAGTCTGACAGCCTGGATGTTAAGTTGGATGCTGGAGCATCGTGGCCACCTATGGCATACAAGAACCCGTTCCAGGTGGTTACACCTACACCACCTCTTCTTTTTGACATCTGAGCACAGAGAGTCCATTTGTTTGTATGAGGATCAAAACATTCTACTGACTTAAGACAAGAACTTCCATCTCGACCACCAACTGCATAAAGCCTACAAAGTAAAACAAAAAAAAAAGAAGAAAATAAATGTTGTCCGAATAAGACAATTTCTAGTGAAACATGAAGGATTTCAAGTTTGTTAAAAAGGGAAGTTTAGAAGGGGACTTTCAACTTTCAGTAGACTGCTCTGTTGTGAAAACTCAGGCAAGATTTTGCTCCAGTCTTTTCCTATTGTAATGATCAATGCATAACAACAATAATTTACAGAAAATGGAATATCTTACACAGCATTTATATTCCAACCTATGCCTATAACTAACAATTTCAAAACTGCATATGTGATTTGCAGGGTCAGAAAGACAAATTCAGTAGTGGATCTGTGCATGCACCATCTCTACCTTGCCTCATCTTAGGCATTCAAGTGCTTTTCTGGACCAGGGTTTTAGTTCATGACTGACAGCACCACCTTAAATCCCTCACACCCACAAGGTAGCCCAATCTGCTTAGTCCTAAGAAAAAGGTTTCTAGCATTTGGTATGGAGGATTTAAATTATTTGCAAGGGCTGACTGAAATGAATGAAAAAAAAAATTGGTTTAGGAGGACACAATCACAGATGAACCTTTAAAACTAATCAAATAATCAAACTTCACTAAGAGCTTATGAACAGAATTTATGAGCACTCTAGGCATAGCAGCAGACATGCCCAGCACTATTATTTGTAAAAGCAGGAACACAGAAGCTATTCTAAAAAGGAAGCAATGCATCAGAAGTAAAATCCAGTGAGAAATCACTTCAAATGATTTCAGAGCCTAAGAATGGCTAGATAATCAAACAAACATTAGATACTGTAGATAATGATAGTGTGAATTTACAATGGTTACCATGAAGCACTATTTAAGATATCCTCAGTTTGGGTAATACTAGTGTTTGGATTTTAAAAATATTCAGACCAAGGAACTTAAATACAAACATCTTATAAATATGGTTGATCTAGTCCTTCTCAGTAACAATTTTAATAAGCTTTAAAAAAAAATAATCCATGGAAGTTTCTTTCTTCAGTAGTACAGCTTGTTTAAGGTAAGGAATATATTGAGGGTTTCTGCAAAACTCTGTTGTAGTTCCATAAAGTTCATTACTAAAATCAATCCTTTATGCAACATAACATTTATGAAGCTCCCAACTTTACCTTCCCTCAAAGCATGGAGAGAGTTTTGATCATTTATGCAGTGATTTCACATTCTGGACATGGAGAAAGCCATATTAACTTCTCTATATGGAGGTTTTTCAGTTTCAATCACTGAAACTTAACCAAGTTACAAACAGACATTACAGGAAAGTGCAGAAGTTACTGCTCCTGCATCTGAAATGCTGCACGTGTTTTAAAAAGGTCAGCTGTAGTGATCTTTTGGTGTTGCCTCCATTAAGAGTCTAGGCAATGTTCTATAGCAATAGGGAAATGTGAGGCTCTAATTCTGGTGCTTTTCATCATATCTGAGACCCACTGCTGAATATATAGCAAGCTTAAGACCCAGCTTAGGTATCTGAGACTGCAGTTCCAAGGCAGCTAAGGCACTCTGCTTGCTAGCTGTTCAAGTTCATCCCTCCCTCCTGTAGGCAGTGAGCATTTCCACTCATTCTTGGACTTATTCCAGACCTTAGAGAACACTCTGTAGCTGTCTTTCAGCAGTACTAATTTACCAGTGACTAGGCTTCCAAAATTAAAAAACGTGAAAAAACTTTTCTTACCTGGTAGCATTCAAGTAGCTCAAGGGAGATGAACAGATAGCACATAGACAGGAAGTGAAAGTTTGTGGACAATAGAGTGTAAATATTCTGCCACAACCACAATACTACTCAGTAGCTTTTGTCTGCTGTGTCACCCTGGCAAAACATGGCTTGCACCTCTCTCTACTCCCAAAGCAGGGGCACTTCTTTAGTAAGAATTGCATCTCTGACTGGATATGTGCATACCAAGGTGAAACTCAGCTTAATTAAGGGTGAAGCAAGAGACTGAATTTGTTAATTTAGCTTGAATTTCTAACTTTGCTTGGTTAATCATTAATTAGCCTTAGTATATTTAGTGCTGATGCAGTAAGTGCATTCATAATCAGCAGCTCCAAATCTACATTTCTATAGCTTCAAAAAACCACACTGTTTGTGGATCTGTGATTGTTAAAGTATTGAATGCAACCAGACTTACAGCAATGAACTGCTTATAAACAGAAATTAGGCCCAGCTGCACCCAGCCCCTCTGATCTCTGGGGACCAGCTGGAATGCAAGGGGGATTATTTTCTGCCAAATTTCATACTGTAATGCAGCAGGTTCTTGGTATAAGAAAGATCTTGCCATACTGAAGCAAGTCCAGCTGACTGTCACTAGGATGATGAGAGCCCTAGTACACATGACATACAGCTGTTATGCCGTGGAGAGGCTTGCTTGACCCAGCACAGTATCTCTTCTGTGAATGAAGAAACTTGGCTCTTAATGCTTATAACTGATATCTATCAAGAGAAATTATTAATAGTTATTTAAGATGGTCTTTTAATTACATTAAAATAATGAGATTTTAAATTTGAAAACAGAAACTCTTTCACATACTTTCCATTTAATATTGCTACACCAACAGTGCTCCTGGGAGTTGACATGCTAGCTACAAAGTTCCACTGACGAGCCTGTGGATCCCATCTTTCTACTGTATTCAGGTAGCTCCAGCCATCATGTCCTCCTACAGCATACATGGGACCTTCCAATACAGCTACTCCTAAAATACAGATATGAAAACAATTAAGGGGAATAAAGATCAGAAAATTAAGAGGAATAAATATCAGAATTTCTTAGTGACAGTCCAGTGTGCACCACAAAACTGAAAAGAAAAAAAAATCCTTTTGGTAGCTGATGCTACCAAATACAATCTTCAATATAATCTGAAGGAGAAAGGACATTGAATAAGCAGTTGGCATCTAAACAAAATTTCCACCCCCCGAAACTTTACTTCTGAATGGCTTTTTTGACCAGGTAACCTTTAAAAAATATGCAGGCAGCCTTTACAGAACTGTCCATACCAAGACCGTGACGATGAGTGGACATTGGTGGCATTACACTCCAAGTTTTTGATCTAGGGTTGTAGCACTCCACGGTATTCAATGTTTTCAGTCCATCTCTGCCACCAACAACAAACAATTTATCATCTAAGACTGCAACTCCAAACTGTAATCTTCGTCCATTCATGTTTGCAACTGGAGTCCATGTGTTGGTACGAAGTTCGTATTTTTCAATGCTTGTAGCTCCTGATGACAATATATGCAAGTTACATACGGAAAAAGAACAAGTTGTGAAGCACTAGGGTAGTTTTTATTTTAGTAATATGCTGATTCCCACAAGACACCATGATACCCTGCAGCATATTCTTAAGTCTGAGTAGACAAACAGTCTTTTTTGACTTCCTAAGCAATTACCTGCACCATTACAAAGGACAACTTGCTTGGTGCTTTTCAAGACAAAAACCAGGTTTTGTAATTGCTTTGCAGAATCAAGCCTTTAGAAATAGAAATATTAGGAATATAAACCAACCATGTGGAATGCAATCATATATTGAAATAAACTGTTTTGTAATATTAGAGAAAAAAGCTGATGGTATGTGACATGAACTACCAAGAAACAGCTTTAAAACAACAAATTAAAGAAAACACTTTCTCTGCTCTCACTTTTCTAACTTGCCAGATCCTTTCTAACTACCATTAAAAAGTATGGAATTTTGTATGAAAAAAAAAATCCAAGTAGTTCTGACAGAACTATTTAACAATCAGTCAAAATATTTTTGTTGTTTTGGCTTTTTTTTTAAGCATGTTTAGGTCACCTTTGTGTTCTTTCAGACCTCTTCTTCCATTTCCAAGTTACTGTCCCCTCAAGTAAATAAAGATTAGTCTGTATTCAATTAAACACTTCACTACTCAGTAATCAGCTATTCCTATGGTAATTTCAAATCAGAACTCTAGATTCCAGAATATTTACAGCAGTCTCAAAGATATATAGACCTTTTTAACCTAATAAACAGTATACACTTTAGATGTTTCCTGTTCTGTACTGTCAAATCCTTGAATTTAAGATTTAACAGGTTGTAAAAAAATCTATCGAGCATTTCTTTTAAAAAGAACCAAAACAGCTCATCAGCTAAGCATTACATAAGCCAATACCTTTTGTTGCATCCATTCCTCCAACTGCAAACAAAACGCCCACTGTAGATTTTCTAGGTTTGGTGCGAGGGCTTTGCAACATAGGTCGTCTCTCTGGCAACAGATGGTACTTCATTGCTTCCATAATGAGCTTTTGACATTCAATGTCATCCCTAAAGAGTGCGTTGTTCTCCATGTCTGCCAAAAACTGTGAAAAAGAAAGAAAATCAAACAAGCTGTATTGCTATCAACAATAAAAACATGAAAAATAAAACCATGATTACCAAGATAACGTTTTATATAAACACTTTCACTGCCCAATTTAAAAATCGCTGTATTTTCAAAATGGTCATATAAAAAATAGGGTAGATTGAAAATAAACTTCTAATAAACAGAACATTCACATTTTGAGCGAAACCATCAATAAATAAATATTTAAAGTGGAAGGCCATCTGATCTTAATGGATGATTTCAGCTTAATGGTGCAAAGGAAGGAAACATAATCTCGAGTTCCAGTGCTGTGTAGGAACGTTCAAGAAAATGGAAACAGGCTTTGGGTATGTAAGTTAGTTCAACCTCATGCTTTTATTCTCAAATTGACCCAATGCAGATGTCTGTAAAAGCCCTTTTAGCACATGCTGAATATTTTAATATATATTCTGTTCCTCACCCTGACAGTGACCAAGATCATAGTGTACCACTTAATAAAAGCCTTTGTTAAAATTTTTATATCAAGCTTGCAAGCAAATTTGGCAACTTTTAAATCTTAAATATGAATTAAATAAAATTCAACTAAAGACTGCTAACAGAAGTTTTAAAGTTCAAAGATTCTGGAGTGGTTTGTCAAATATTTTAGTGATTTGTCCATATTTATCAAACTGCAGGAAAAAATTACATTGATAGTCATATTCTACTTATTAGAAGTCTGTAAACTGGCATTTTTCTGAGCTACACAACATGGCATGAATAACAGAAAAAACAAATGAAGTGCCCCACTGGGATTTGGACATTTGTCAGAAAAAGAGAGAGGGAAAAAAGGTAGATGCCTTTGAAAAGCCAAAATCCAAACACTTTGTGAATATTAGACATGCAAGTCCACAAACCAGAATGAGATATCTTTATTGAGCTGTTGACAGCCAACCACTAACAGGTACAAAACTGCTGTGACATCAGTCATCAGAAGTACTAAAGGGACTTGCTGTGAAACAGATGTGCACAATATAGTTTTATATAATAAAGCTGCCTTAGGGCTGCAAAGTGGCAAACATGATAACCATGTTTCCAGAAGGGATACAAGTAAGTACAGATGGCTAAACCTGAACACCTCAGTATCAGGCAAAATAACACAAAAAATGACAGAAAACATAACCATCACAGAGAGAATAAAAAACCTTCTCAAAGCCCTTCATCAGTGATTTTCAGAAAACTGAGATTTCTGCAGCATTTCTCTAAGTGGCTAAAGTTCTCACTATTTAAAATAGCAAATGTTGTGTTTTCATGTAAATTAGTAGAGGGAATTTAATCTCTTTCTTTACTTTCATACCTTCAATTATTTCTTCTTTTGACCCAAACGACTGCTTGTATCACTTCACAGGGACACTCTGTGATTATAAAATAATAAACTAAAAGCTGCCTTTTAACTGCCAGTGTGCAATGCTATAGAATTGCACATGATTTAAAATATATATAAAAAAGAAATCAATTAATTCCTATTGTCCTAAATCAGACACTCTCAGAGCTGCATGCATGAAAAGTAAGGCTTGAATACAACATGACCAATTCAGACTTTCAGTATATTTTTCTGATGGACAAGGAGCACATAGTATTTAAAGCAACACTATGTGTGAATGTGAGTTCTGCAACAACAAGATGCAACCTACATTTTCTACAGTTTCTAACCCACTCAACCTATAAAGAATTTCTAACAGCACAGAGTCACAGTCTCTGAAAGCAACTTGATTTAATTTAAAAAGAAATGCAATCTAGTCTGCAGGCTCTTGAAACTAAAACTACTATGATTATTCCTTACTCAAAGAACTTAAAATGGGCTTACTAAGAGTACCTTTTTTTCAAGTTTTATTATTTACATAGGTCCTTGTACTGAAAGCCTTTTTAACAGCATTTACAAATCACATGTTAGCATGAAATCATAGTAACTGCAAATCTGATAAGGAGAAAGGTAGTGCAGAAACTCCAGTACTAGGAATTTCTGTCTAAAAGGAATCTGAGCTGTCTTGTAATTCAGAAATTTCTAATTTTTTCATTTTTTTCATTATTTATCAGAGAAGTAATATTTGCCACCTTACAGCTTAAGAGGCAGACAAATATTCAACTTTAGGAAAAATAAATGTACAAATATTTAGGACACTGCTAGCACTAACCAGAGATGTCCACAAAGGATGCATAAAAACAACCAATAAAACTAACGATTGCTTACAATTTCTTTGCTTCCAGTGTTACAGTTTCAGAGTATTTCCTGAACATTTTTTTAAAGTGTATCTGCATCTCTGCTTGCAATGGTTTTGGTTTCAGCAAGATGTTCAACTTTCTAATTTAATTTCTTTCCAATACCTTTAACTCATCAACCATAAAACTAAAAAGCTTTTGATTATGCTATATTTGCTGTCAGATAGCCTAATGTCACATAATCATGAAGAAAAACTTGATTCTGAAAACATTAAGACAGTTTTGGGCACTTCAAATACGTTTACTCATCTACTAAATGTTTCCATATTAAAATCATAGCTCTAACACTTTAATGTGCTAAAGAAAGTAATAAATAAAAACATAACAGAAAAATATTGTTTTAGAAATATAAGTATATATTTGGAGATGAGATTAAAAATTAAAGATAAAATAATAAGTAAAATATAATTTTGCTTCTGTATTTCATCTTGCAATTTTCCTAATCAGTTACTGAGTGAACATAATTTGATTTCAGTACATATTTCTGGGATAAATTCTGTAATTTCAGTTTCTAAAGATGTTTCAATTACAGCCAATTAAGCAAAAGGAATACAGGAGGGGTTACTTAGTTATCAATTAATTAAATGTTCAACAAAAGAATGATTTTCTCCTTGTCAATTGCTTTACTCTGAATTATGTTTCTAGAAAAAATGAATGACAAAGTCAAGGCCACAACTGAGAAAATCCTGGTTTTGAATATATAATAATCAGTATGGAAATAAATACTAAAATGCTTGGTAAAGAATCTTACTATCCAGCAAGAGGACATCAGATTAGAAGAAATACACAGAATGTAGTGCATGTGATTTATCACTATGAATTAATTGAACTCCATTTTTCTTGTCTTAATGAATTTTACCTATTATTTGGATTCCATAAAAATCCTATTTTCTTCACTTAAGAGAGAATTCTCACTAAGCAAACTGAAAGTCATAAAGCAAAATCCTTTGACTATATAGAAAATACTAAATATTACTAAAGAAGGTCCAGCAAGGAAAAATAAGAAAGGAAAAAACAAATAAAAATAATCAAACCTAGTTTACAAACTTGCTATCAGGAATTGAATCACAGAATCATGAAATAAGAGTTGGAAGGGACCCATAAAGATCATCACCTCCAACTCCCAGCACCCAACAGGACATCCCCAAGGACCACCATGTGCTTGAGAGCATTGTCCAAATACTTCTTGAACTCTGTCAGGCTTGGTGCTGTGATCACTGCCCTGGGGAGCCTGTTCCAGTGCCCAGCCACCCTCTGGGTGAAGAACCTTTTCTTGATCTGCAACCTAAATTTGCACTGATACAACTTCACACCATTCCCTCAGGTCCTGTCCCTGGGCACCACAGAGAAGAGATCAGTGTCTGCCCCTCCTCCTCCTTCCCTCCCAAGGGAATTGTAGCTGCACCGAGGTGTCCCCTCAGTGTTCTCTTCTCCAGGCTGAACAGAACAAGTGACTTCAGCCACTCCTTATACTTGAGGGCTTCCCCTCAAAGCCCTTCACCATCTTTGTTGCCCTCTTTTGGACACTTTCTAACAGTTTTAGATCCTTTTTATATTGTGGTGCCCAAAACTGCACACAATATTCAAGATGAGGCTGCCTCAGCCCACAGCAGAGCAGGACAATCCCCTCCTTTGCCTGGCTGGCCATGCTGTGCCTGATGACCCCAGGACAGGGTTGTCCCTCCTGCCTGCCAGGGCACTGCTGACTCATGTTCAACTTTCTGTTGACCAGGACCCCCAGATCCCTTTCCATGGCACTGCTGTCCAGCATCTCATTCCCCAGTCTGTCTGTACATCCAGGGTTGCCCCATGCAATTTGCAAAGTCTGGCACTTTCCCCTGTTAAACTTTGTACAGGTGGTGACTGCCCAGTCCTCTGATCTGTGGAGGTCGCTCTGCAGGGCCTCCCTGCCTTTGAGGGAATCAGTTTGAGACTAACAAGAGTAGCCATTCCTAGGGGAGTAGGAAAACTGTAATTCCCAACTATTTAAACAAACTGAGCCCAAACCTTCCTCTACATTTTCTATTAATCTTCTCCAAGAAGGAGAAAAAGTATTGACTGGGAAGAACAAGAAGTATGCAGTGATGGCCTATCAAGAGTTAACAGAAGAAAAATCACTCCAAACAATTAATTCAAATTGCATTTCCTAGCTATTTCTACATGAAGGAAATGTAATGAGCCAAATAAACTGTGCAAGTTCCATATAGAAGAAATTTTAAAAGGACATGGCCTCTAGTGACTAAGATATCTTTGATAAGCATTTTTATAGGCAAGAAAAGCAACTTTTTCTGGAATCTCCCCCCCTTTTTGTGTCCTAGAATCAGAATATGCTGCGGTTTACAGAGACACAAACTATCATGCCTATACAAGATGCTAAGTTCTTACACGCAGCTCTAAGAATCCAGATCACTATAAATTTTATGATTTGACATTATCAATATAATTATACTGTAGACATTATACCCATTGTAACCATGGTATAAACTAGAGAGGAGCTGAACAATTTACTTGTGGAGCAAGCAGAGGCAGTCTAATGTAAGCCAGGAGTTTACTGAGATCTTTCCTTCTCTGTTCCAAATCGTGTCGAACCCACGTAAGTAGTGCATTCAGTATAGTTTCTTCATTAGGAATATTCATGTCATCACTTGCTAAAAGCTTAGCAATTTCAGTGGCTGGCAATAACAGAAATTCCTGATTTCTAATTACTTCCATGAAGTTTTCCTGAAAAAGAAAAGTATTTTAATAGAGGCAGCATCATACTTTGAAGACATTTTATGGAACACCAGCTGTATCCTCCCCTCTTTTCCCTCCCTTCACGTCATCTCTCAGTTGTCCCACTGGAGTACTGATTGGAAGGAAGACCAAAAAAAAAGTTTAAGTACTGAATGATTTTCAACCCTGATCATTTCCCCAACTCAATCATTTAGTCCCACAGACAGATGTGCTGAAACAAATGAGGAAAGTGTACAGATAGACAGAGAAATAAGCCATAGGTTGTGGGTGCTAATTATCTTGGCACTGCAAAGTGAAGAAATGCTTTCTGAAGTACAGTTAAAAAGATGCAGTTTGTTCCTGTGGTCAAGCAAAGAGCACAACATGCTACAACAACTGGGCACATGTAACTGTTTTCAAAACTGCTAGATGAAAATGTGGTAGTAAGTTTTCAGAGAAAATAAACAACACTAACAATTTTATTGTTGATTTATAATGGATTATTTTAAGTTTATTTTGCTATTTCATAGGTTTTATACAATTGATCTGATTTGACTGGGGAGCGAAACATACAAAGAATCCACAATATTACACATGCCTTGCTACACTAACAATATTTATTCTGATAGGATTCAATCTTCTAACTTTCATCCTGTCATTTTCAGCAACAAATCCTTACTTCAAAATAAGAAATTCATAATATGTAACACATCCTATGCTGATATCTGATTACTTCATAATATGAGGATTTGCAGCATATTCTGTGAGGATTCTGATCAGTTTAGGCTGGAATAGCAGAAATATTAACACACAATCAGCACCAGTACAGTGAAAAACCTGGATGTAACAGAAAAGGGTGATATTATTTCTATCCTCTCTCGCCATATACCTTTCTTTACAAGGCAGCAAAGCAAAGCAAGCAAGTAAAATCACAACATGTTCTTGTATTTTGGTAGCTCAGACTGCAGCTAAATTCACACAAAACTGAGAGCAGCTTCATGATGAAAACAAAATTACAATCTATTTATTAAATGCACTGTGGATTGCTAGATAGCCAGCTAATGGGGTGCTGGTTTTGGTCTGCCATCACATGCACCTCTGAAACACCTGGAGAACAAAACATGTTAAATCCACAAACACAGAAGTCTAAGTGGGCCTAATATGAAAATCGGCCTTAGTGCCTTGTTTAATGATTTAAAAAGAAAGAATTGTATGCTAATAAAAAAACCTGTAGATTAGAAGCACATCTTGGAAAGAAAAAAGGATTTTTAGGTCAAAAAAGGGGAGAATATCACAAGAAGAAGCAAGAGATGCACTGCAAAACAGGTCTGAATTTAGTATTTAAAATGGCAACAAAAACAATAGTACAGTTTGGCGTTATATATGCAATGGGCATCATGACAACAAAGCAAGAAAGTTAATACTTCTCTTTTATTGCTTGGCCTAGTGCTTTCAAAGCTATACCTCAGTACTCCAAAGATACTGACTAATAAAAAAAGCTGAGCTAAGAGGAAAAAACTAATTAGGTGGAAATAGTCCAGCTTACATGAAAGCCAGATGTACATAAAACCAATACAAGATTTATAAGGGGAAAGATCAAAGTTACTCCATGCCATGGGTAATTCTGGAAATCAGGAAAATAACTCAAAATGTTATAGGTGTGCATAATTCTACTTGTGGATAGAATTTGGAAAGAAAACTTTCAAAATATTTAATATCTGAAAAGCTTTCCTACAACAAAGGTCCAATTGTCTACACCAAAAAGTGCTTCCAAGTGAGAGCTATAGTAGATTAGAAGGGAGATTGAGTTGTCTTTTCCTCTTTAATTCATTTAACTATTTGTATTATGAAATAAAAGTAAAATTGAACAAATATATGAATTAAAATCAGTGAAAAGAACTGTCCCAATATTCAGAAGCACTACACATGCATTGTTATTTATTTCACTCTGATATTAAATGCTTGGCAGTAAAGTTGAATCTGAGAAGTCATCAAAATTATTTCCACAGTTTAAACACACAGTTCACAGGAATTCATATTCGACTGAGTCCATTTGTTTCCACTGGCTGCTTTTTTTTGGTTCTTTTTCCTAGAGAGTATGCAAGCTGGAGCTGTGCTTTCAGTTTTGCTGAATGAACAAGCAGTGAGCTCTGACGGAGAGAAACACCAACACTTACTGCCTTAAACTTTCCAAATTATCTATCCAGATCACAGGAAGAGGAAGGGGAAAGCACTTGCATGAAAAGTTCTTTTGTCTCTGGAGGCAACAACAAGCTGATCTTGCGTAAGTCAATCAGGGATCCTCTTTGGAAAGCCTTTTTTCCAACTGGATTTCATCACTTCAACAGCTGTTATGTGTAAAAAGCCTGATTTTCGTTCTTGTTTCTTGCAGACCATTGCTTTCTGATGAGAACACGTTCAGTTTCCTCTTGCTTCCATTCTATTTTTAAAGCAGAGACTCCTTTTGAGCAGAGTATCAAAGCATTCCACTGGGAATACAGGCACTCTTTGTCCTATGTCTGCTTTTTTTTATAACCAGAATTGAAAATTCCTCTTCCTTTACAGACAGAGATTCTGAAGACAAAAAGAAGGAGCCAGTGTATCTCCTAGCATTCTTAACCTCCTCATTAGCCTTTTCTTTCCTTCTTCTTATGGGAACTCTCTGTGGAAGAACAGGATATTTCAGAGAACAAATGATCTGCAGTTTCAATCCCTTGCTTTCTGGTCCTGAAAGTAAAGAGAATTTCCCAACCCCAAAATTAGCTCCTCAAAGAGCTTGGAAACTTTATCAAATAAGTAGCCTGAGGCTTATGTATTATCCAAGACAGGGACATGCAGTCCTCATGATCAATGTTGGGTACTGCTTATT
Source organism: Molothrus aeneus (assembly GCF_037042795.1). NCBI lineage: Eukaryota > Metazoa > Chordata > Aves > Passeriformes > Icteridae > Molothrus > Molothrus aeneus. The sequence continues at coordinate 50,964,405 of NC_089649.1, forward strand.
CACATAATCTCAAATTCACTCTTCAGCAACTGCAGAGTGATTAATGCTGATACTCTTAACCACAGATCTGCCTCGGACTTGGTACAGAACAAAAAAATATTAGGAGCACATAAAAATAAGATGCCATGATGTGTATCTCTAAATGATACTTAATCCCTACAGTGGGATGCAGTGAGGTGGTTAGTCTCCCTGCACACTGTGTCAGAAGGATGAAAACCTTGGAGAGCATCAGACACCTGCAGCTTGAGAGGGACTGAGGCTGCCCAACAGGCAGCTCTAACCATGGGGCTCTGCTTAAACTCTGAACGTGGGCAACCAAAAAGCAAGAGGTGTTTGACTCACAGGATCTGAAGGAGAGCAATCAGGAAATGTTATTTTGTCTGCTGACTGCTTCAGTCCACTGGTCAACTAAGTATGAATTCACTAAGAACTGAGCTATCTGACTTCCTGGTAAACTATTAATAGTCAAACAGCTGTCAGATACCACCTTCTTTACTTTTACTCAGATTTGACTGATATGCTAAACAATCAACCAACTGAATACTTGCACTGTGTGCAGGGGCAGTACAGATATTTTAGCTTGACTCCTTGTTGCACTGTTTCTGGATTCCAAAACAGGCTGAGCAGCATGCAGAAACATTTTCAGTCTTGACAAGGCAGTACTGATCTGTTGTGCTAGGCAGGACTGAGGGAACTTGAAAGACAAAGATATCTTGGGTTTTCACAGGTGAAAAGGAAGTGAATGAGTATTTTCCAAGTCAGTTGATTACTGAGCAGGATATTCTGGACTGCAATTTCAGGTGCAAGAATGTAAAATCCTTGTTTTCGGCACTATCACAAACTTTGGTTCTGGCCCTTTGTGGACAGAAAGAATTTAAATTTCTCTTCTCTTCATGCTCCCCATTAACAAAAGAAAAACCTATCCAGACTGTTGCAAGAAAAAAGGACACATTATCTCTCTTTAATTCTTTCTTCCAAATCATAACTCAATGATTTTTTGTTACCCAACTACTGCCTTACAGGAGAAAGCAAGTCTAAGTGTGCCACACCTTTTCTTCTGCAAAACTACCTAGGTTTCTCTGCTTGGACCCAATCTATTACTCTGTTCTTTTAAGTTTTTCTTTTTATACATCCACTGGCTTCCTCAGAAATCACACAAATTCCAAAACTAACTTTATCTGAATCTTGTAATACTATCACTGCTCACATACTTTCTAAAGAATTCTGATGAAAATCAAAATTACTTTTCACTCTGCTTTAAGCATGCATAACTGATCAATAATGATTAGACAGGCACTCAGGCACCATCACAAAAAGTTTGAATGTCTGCTCTTTCTTTCTTAGTTGCAAATCACAAAGTTAAAATCTGGCTACTGAAGAAGCTACTGACACTTACCTAAGAATACCTCACTAGTCACCACAGATATTTCATGTTCTGGAAATAACACAGGCTAGCTTTTCCTCATCTCGAAGTATTAACTTCCCTTTTGCTTCCTTTTTGTGGAAAAGGATCTATTGGTTTTCATTCAAGGTACACTATCAGCTGTTTCAAACAAACTTGATGTCAAAAAGGGGTGTTCGCTCTGATTCTGAAGACAGCAATAAAAACGCACAGGAGGCATTTTGTGCAAAAATGCCATTACAAATTCATTAAAGTGAGCAGATACAATACTAGCCAGTCCAATAAAATTCCTAAAGTTATAATTGTATGCCCCAAATACTAAATATAAACCACAGCAAAACAGGACAACCTTTGCTCAAAAGATATCTTTACTCGGACACATTTTATGATTCTATCAACTCTGTTTTAGAACTGTGATGTGTAAAAATCAGAGTTGCTCTTTATACAGCATTAAATCCACTATGAATTGCTTCAGTTCATGTTTCATTTCATGTATATTGAGGATTTTTCAAGCTTAAGTTTGTAATGCCAATCGACCAGTTTTGATAAACTGTTCCCTTCTGTCAAAACAATTCATCAACTGTCAACACAGTAAGCAATAAAGTAATGCAATACTTCAGTCCTTTTAGCATGATATATATCTGTAACAGGAATAAATGCAACATTCAAATCCTTCTTCGTTTTTTTTAAAATCACTGATCCTTTCCAACGACTAATGTACTTTACTCAGACAGAAGAAGCCTATTAACAAAGGCAGACCTAATGGGAGATAACTCACTGATTCATCCTCCAGTTTAAACAAATGCTCATTTCACCTGAATTTCAAACTTCATGTAAAAAGGTATTTTAATCAAGCAGGTAAGATGATTACAAACTTATTACATGTGTAACAAAAATCTTTAAAGCAGAGAAGTTGTTTTACTTGTAAAAATATTAAATGGCAATCAGGGTTTCTTTTCTGTCAAAGAAAAACTCATAGAAAATAACACGTGTAAATTAAAATTTAAGTATTTTATATTATTCAGTAACTTCTACTACAAGTATTTTAAAAGAACCAGAACTATAAACTGTACTCAATATAGTCCCACACTGTTCTATGCAGCCAAATGCAACATAAAAATAATTCCCTTTTAAGAAAGAGAATTTTGCCAGCTACTACAGGTGTACTTAACCCTTACATTCTAATTCTTCTTAATGGAAAGAGCATCAAGCACCTAGCACTTACTAGTGTTGAACATTTTATTTTTTCAAACAGCTTTTAAACAAATGAAATTACTTGGGGATTTATTTTAATTGAAGATTCAATTGGACTAGACATTTCTATGCAGTTTCCATAGCAACATTCATTTCAAAATAAAGAAGCTTTTTCTCTATTACTCATTATTACTAAAATTCAATTTAATGTCTCTGTTGGACCTAAACAACATTAAAAGAGGCCTTGGGAAAAATTCATCTAGCACAACTAATTAGTTTTGAAAATGGCTTTTTAAAATCCACCTAATTTGAATTTCGTTCACATCAAAGCCTTAAAAGCAACAATTTTGCCACTGAAGTAAACAACAGCCAAAAGGCACAGAAATATTTTCCTCTGGTCTGAACAAAACATACATGCTGCAGAAGAATGGCTTTTAGAAAGTTCACAGCCCTATTTTCCCTAAGTCATTAATTGCCAGTCAGAATACTAAGACTGGAATGCCAACATTCCCTTTTAAGGATGCATTAGTCTAATAATTCTTACTATTCTGATTTTGGCAGTTCACTTAAAATGGACATGACAATTGCCCAGACCAAAATACATACTTATTCTGAAAAAGAACAAGTAGATCAGAGGAGGGAGTTTCTCTTTTCACATATTTTTTCTATCACTGGTCTCATTCAACATAAATTCTAATACTCCTCAAAGGCATAAGCCACATTTACTTTACTGTTTCACTGCACATTCTACCTAACAAGCAGACTCCTTATTTTTGTTTTTGCAATAATGAAGACCAAGAATAGAAATATGTAAGTTACAATCTGCACCTTATTTATTGATCTGCCTCAGTAAATTTGTGTGTCCATGATATTAAATATCTGAGAGATCCATTCACTGCACAGGAATATTGTCTTGTATATGGAAAAAAAAAAAAGCTATTTTAAACTGTTATACATAGTAAACTAAATTAATTTAAACCAATAAGTAATTTTTTTAAAAAATTATTTCAAACCAGCAAAACCTAAGGCAGCAAGAGGAAGAGCCATGGATTTCTAATACTAATTACAAGACATAAATTACAACTCTTGGATCTAAGCCAATAACTTAATGGCAAGGTAATGCCATGACACACAAGCAAATTAAGTACTATCCTTATTCCCACATCTCTTATGCAGCATCTATGTGCCCTCATTCAAATCCCAAGAGCTTCTTTAGGCAAAATTTCATCAACAAGTGAGCAAAATGCCTCACAAAACTGCAAAGAGCAGATGAACTGACTTGCTTCAGACATAGTTCTCCTGCCTTCTTCTGATAACTTTACTAAAATACACTTGTGAGAAGAAAAAAAAGAACATTTTGTATTAAAATAAAAGTATGACTGTTAAACAGATGAAGTTTACTTGAGCTGGTAGGTCTGAATTTCTATAAGTTAACTGAAAAATATAATTGTACAAGTTTGTATTTAGTCACATATTACCTAGCCTAGGATTAAATTCTTTGATGCCTGACATCCTGTTGCTAAATTATTAAGGATGATGCAGAATCTATATTGCTGAATGCTCACATTCATACCCCAAGTATATCTTGGAACCTGATTACTCCAGTTCATTACAAAAAAGGAACTCTACACTTCCATTTAGTAATGTGCAATTTTGGAATAGACGATGGCAGCTTCCCCACTGTGAAGTCTGTAGTTTTTGACTGTCAGAAAGAAGAACAGGCTTTTGAAATATGTTATTAAATGCATACCCCACAATTCCATTTCTGTTACAGAGCATTTATGCTTGTGTGTTTCCTTCCAACGCTAAACCAGCAACTTTGCAGATATTTTGTAATTTTTCATCATGGGAACATATTCTTGTTTGAAAACTATGAAGGTTTTCTGGTGGAAAAACATTAGTACTATATTTAGGAAAACATTCTGTATTTTCCTCACTAAATAAAGCAGATGATAGTTCATGTAACAACATACCATAGTGTAATTGTGAGCCACCTTGTGCAAGTCAGTGCAACCCTGGGCATCAGCAAAGGATCGGATTCCAAGGCAATTGGATGGGTGAAGCTGCTTCATGAGGAATTTACAGCATGCTTCTACAACCTGAGAGAGCTGAAGAAGGCAAGCTGTAGACAACAGGCACTCAATGTTATCCTCTTTTAATTCAAGGCGACCTAGTAACATCAAAAAGAAAATCACATTAGTTTGCTCTTATAATCTTACAAATGCCTTAAAACCCCAAGGCAATAGAATTATTTACAGATTATATGACAGAATAGAAGCCTTAGTAAACATCACCCTCAGCATTAGATAACTAATAGTTTTCAAAATTAGTATCTATAATGATGTAAAGAAAGGGAATCCTAATGAGATTCCTTTTTTTGTCAGTCATGATACATTTAATAGATTCACATAATTTGTTAACTAATTGAATGTAGTATTACCAGAGAAACTTTAACCTATCAGGTTGTCTTAGGTAACAGCAATGAGACCTAATTGCTGTCTACAGCTTTCTCACCAGGGAAGGGGAGGGGAAGGCACTGATCTCTTCTCTCTGCTGACTGGTGACAGGACCAGAGGGAATGGCCTGAAGGGGGTTAGGAAAAGGTTCCTTCTCCATTAGGAAAAGGCTCTTCCCCCAGAGGGTGGCTGGGCACTGGAACAGGCTCCCCAGGAAGCGGTGACAGCACCAAGCCTGACAGAGCTCGAGAAGCATTTGGAAAACACTCTGGGACACATGGTGTGATTGTTGGGGTGCTCTGAGCAGGGTCAGGAGTTAGACTTTGAGAATCCTTATAGGTTGCTTCCAACTCAGGATATTCTATGATTTATTTTTATTTATTTATAAGAATTTAAATAATGTGAATAATTTGTAAAGAGCATTTGAAATCTAGTAATGGAATACAATGCTCACATGAGGACAATTCATTAGATGAAATTCCCATTTTCACTTCAATTACCTGTATATGCATATTGAACCAGAGCCCACAATGCCTTTGGCTCCACACCTTCCATCTTGATTTCTTCCTGTCTTGCTTCCCTTACATCATTAGTGAACATTGCTGCAAAGTAGTCCGAAACAGAGGAGAGAACCAATCTGAGTACAACATGCAGCACAGAAGGAGAGAAACAGAAGAAAAGAAAAAAATCTTAGTCAACCTGATGTTTGTTAATTTATGATTCATTACTTTGCCCTTTGAAGAAACACTGCGGTGAGAAAAACATTTAAAAATTGACAAAGTGCTCCATGCTCTAGTTTCTCTCTATAGAAATGAAGTATTGATACTAAACCTACATTTGCTACTGATCTAAACTAATTACCCTTTCAAAGCAATGACTTTTAATAGCCAACACAGACATAACACCCCCAAATTCACACAAATTGGAATATATATTATTAAAATAAAACTGAATTGATTTTCATTTATATTATGTTAGATACATTTTTAAATGTGAAAGAATGACTTACCAGTCCTTTTCAAAGTGCTTTAAAATGCTTTTACTCTTGCTGCACACATATACATTCAATTACTAGTACTGATAACAAAACTTGTCACAGTAAACATGGAGATGATACAGAGTAATCTCTTTTTTGAGTATCTATTTAGCCTTTCTTGATAATCCTGACTATTTTACTATGTAAGTAAATGTTAGTGCACAACGGACATTTCTTTGGATTATTGAGAGTAAATCACTCTTTACAAATAATAATGTCACTCTGAAAAATGTGAAAGAATTTCCATCTGTTCAGAGACTGGGATAAAAGAGAAAATTATATGAGGCAGGAATATGAAACCAACCATAACTATTCAGGAGGAATAAGAGACTTCCAGGAATGGCCTTGTGGCTTAGATCAATTTTTGTGCTGTAGCAGTTCACTGTTGCCTTGCCCACAGAGATTTCAATATAAATACATGTGTTATATGTATGGATCTATACAAAGAGCAAGCCCAAGAACCCAGCCTACTGCAAATGCATTAAACAGTCCCAATGCATACATTCAATTAATCTAATACTTCAGGCAGTTTATGCTGTGCTGAATCATTATACTGGTGTGTTAAAATGGCAGAGGTCAGGAACCACAAAATAGAGCAAAACTAAATGAAAAGGTGAGCACCAGTGCTTAGGGGAGAATTTACAGGTACATATACAAAGTAATGAAATACAAGGAGCAGTCTCTTAGTTAATTAACTGCAAAGTAATAAAATTTCGATTAATTAATCTCACAATATATTTTTCTTGTGAACTTTCTGATCATTGACCATTTGGTCAGGCTTGCAGGCTTACAGAAAAGAAAAGGTAATTTTTTTTTCTAGCTGCTGAGGAAACAAAGTAGAGTTACAATTTCATGGGGAAAAGATTAATTTTATTTTAACACCTTGTATGATTGAAGTTTTGTCAAAAAAACCCCAAAGTTCTGTTCTTTTAAAGAAAAATTAAATTCTGTTAATGAAATATGAGAATTATTCTGTAGCTGACTAGCTAAAAAAGTCAGAACTTTCTGCCAAGCTATGGCTCGGGCATCACTTCTAGGCATTTTAACCTCATGTTTAATGAAATCTGCATTTAAATGAAAATACTGCCTCTCAGAGATCTATAGAAGTGGAGTAAATTAGAGAGTACATTCATGAAAGTATCAAGGGAGAATTTCTGCAACTGCTTTTGATGCTAGAATGAGATGACAAGACCAGATTTCTATGTACAAAACAGGGGTTCTCACTGGAAAGGAAAGTGGTTTGAATAACCCAATTATCTCTGCAGGTCCAATCCAGAATTTAAAAAGGCAAAACAACCAACTTAACATATTCACATCTGACTGTTCTGACTTGGAACTTCTACACAGAACAGAGCTTGAAAAAGACAGGTCTTCTGCAACGGGAAATGGAATTTAATACTTAGTCATATCACAGTTTGGGGGTTGCTTTTTTCTTTTCTTTCTTCCCCCAGCAGTGCAACTGGACTAGGTAGCTGCACTATTATTCAGAACCCTGGACTGTACACATTTTAGAAACAACTGCTGAAGAAACGCCAAAAAATAACACGAGGGTCCCAATGCCTTCTATCAGAGGTTTGATATCAGCAAATTTCTCCCTGTAATTTCCAGACTCAAGAGTCATCCAAAGGAAATTAACACAAATGAAATCCATTTACTATTTTTGCAAACGTGTTCAGATCCATGAGGAGGTATACATGCCTCACAGTGGTAAGTGCTTTCCAGAGGGTGACTTGCACATGCTGACAGAGGATGTGAAGCCCAGAAGTAGTTTAATACAGGTAATTTGAAAAAACACAAATTATCCTGAGAGCAGTTTTGCAATGATTTCACAATGAAAAGCCTTAGAAGAGGTATGTACACTTTATTCTTAATTTGACTAATTTAGAAAAAAAAGTTTTTTCAAAGAAATGGGATTAAAATATACAGTGACAATGCATCAAGGTGACACTGAGCTAGGATAGAAGAAAAGAAAGGCAGACTTTCAGCCAACTGGCCTTTTCTTTTTCCCACTAGTCAATAAAAATCAATTAATGCTATACACATGTGATTTGATATTCACTTGTCACTAAATACTGACAAAATCCAAAATCCAAATTAGAACGATCTACCATGATGGCTTAATATGTTTTGAAGAATTTTCCACTGAGAGCCAGTAAAACATGTGGCACACTTTAAAACCTGTACTTGTTGGAACTGCCACAAACTGCACCATCTTGATAGTTTTCTAGGTCACCAAAGCAATTACTATGTAAAATGATGACAGCTACCAAACCTGGCAATTTACAGGTTTAGTATCTCCAAACCCGTCTCAGCTGACAGAGTGCTGCTTAAGAACTGAAAGATAAAAGGGACTCTTCCTAGGCAGCTCCTTGTTTGTGGCTGTGTAACAGCTGAAAACTGTCCTTGGAAACTCACTGTCAGCATTCACTGAAGCTGTAAGGTGATACTGAAGAGTTCAGGCTCTTTCAAACAAGCTTCCTAAACCCTAGAGTACACAAGGTTCCATTTGCCTTCTTTTCTTAAGTCCCATCTCTTTTCTATTTCCATCTTTCAGTGTCAACAGAAAGACACACAATGGTTCTGCCCACACTGCTGATTAAAGGATGTGACAGGCTTTAAATGCCCTCTGGGCAGCAATTTACACACATTTCCCTTTTCTTACATGAATGTTCTAATCAGTGGGTTATTAATAAACAAAACAAGCTTTTATTGTGGATATAACAGTTAGCTGAAATTAATAAATATAAACATAATAAACGGCAGACATCTGAAATTGCAGTGGACACAAAATAAACATGAAAAACGATGAAAAACTTAATTAAATAAATTAAATCAAAGTATCCAAAATTTCTTTATGGAACTGCAAGCTGAAGGGGTGGGAATATAATACATTTCTTCCTACTGGAGAATGGTCCTCTTTTCATACTTGCTTTTTGACCTTGTAAATAATATTTTAGCTATAATTTCAGCACAGAAAAAGAAGTTAAACACTTTTGGAACAATAGAGAATATTCAGAAAAATCACGACTATATGCGATGCTTTTATTTGTAGTAGACTCATAGCCTGGATTCTTCAGAGATACAAAACCTCTCAGAATTTCAGTAATGCATTACCTGTGATTATTACCAAGGCAGACACCAAACTCATGTCTCTTTTCCCTAAAAACATACATAATGGACCTCAGAACACTCAATAAAAAGTAGAAATTGATAATTTAAAAATACAGGAATTATTAAAAATACCAAATTCAAAACTGAAAATCTGAATACTCCTCTCTGTGTGATTAATATTAATAATGAAGAATGTTCTTTCTTACCAGCTCTATGTGATCACATACTATGAAAAACTCTTATCTTTCTTATGGAAAAATAAAGGAAAACAAAGTTGTCCATTGTAAATGAAGTTTCTGTTTTCTTACTCATCTTAGAATGCCAAGCCATTAAACTAAGATGTATTTAATACATATTCTGTTGCTTATTAAGTTTCAAGACAAAATAATCACTGGTTTTCTGAAATGCACTGACTGATCCACCCTGCGGTCAATACTAAAAAAGTCAGAACTTGTATAGAGGCAGCAAAAAATACTACAGAAGGTTTTTTCTTATAACATTGGCTACTACAAATACATAAAGGCAGTCATCTTATTGAATTTCTGTAAAATTTAAATGAAATTTAAGATTTCCATATTTATCCTTCCCACTATGAAAAAAAATCAGTTTTCAGTGAGATACTTTGGATTTACTGAGATTAAGACTGCAGTTATTGCTATGTTTCTCTGTGAAAACAAAACAGTTAGAGAAAGAACTTATTATGCAAAAGGCAAAGCTTCGTTGTAAGTTGCTCCAACATTATAAAGTGAACAAGAGAGAATCATAAGCCTCCCACTTCCTGCTACAAGCACAAAGTGTGCTTCTTTGGCTTTAACTTTCATACATATTTAACACAGAATATACTAACTACAGCAAGATGTTTCTCCTCAGAAGAGAAGTCCAGAGCAGTAGTAGCATATGCCTCATAATAATAACTACAGAAATAGATACAGTAGCACAAACTGGAGAAGTGAAGCCAGTTCTCTGAGGAAATAAGAAACAAGTGTGAACCGCATTAAAGGACTTTTTAGTGTGTTCTCTATCCATTTATTTCATTGCAAATAGAACCTTCCAGTCCTTAAAAGATATTCATGGCTGTCCTCTGCACCCCTTCTACACATTTTTAACTATTAGATAAGCCACAGTCCAAACACATATTGCAAAGGGGTTACCTTGGCTCCATAAGGAAGCAAAATGACTTCCTTATTATAATCACTATTTTTTCCTGTTTACACCGCTCCAAAACTCCAAAGTTTTTTCACCCTAAATTACTAAAGCATGTGCCCACTAGGGGTGTGTCTATTCCTTGTTTTCATCTGACTCATTCTTTTCACAGGGACAACACACTTTAGTAACTAATTTGAACACTTCATAAAATGAAGTCTCCGAGAGCAACAGCAGGCTATGGTTTAAAAGCCTCTCTGATTCTCAAGTCAGTTTCCATCCCCATGCTGTCATTCCCGCAGCTGAGTCAGCACAACAGTGTGGATAATATCTGAATAAAAGCAGAAATCTGGCTTTTTAAGGAAAGCACCAACTCCAAACCAGCAACATCTTCCCATCTTTTTATTACCATTACAGCATTGAGCTGCAGTTTCACTGTGGGAGTAGGAATCAGCAATGGAAAACAAGAATGCTTTAGGTTGCTATTTCTGTTGTAGACCTCAATTTAGGAAACCATAGCTTACTTATACCTAGGTTCCTATTAAAATTACAAATTCTGTGCATTAAATACCATAATGTGCTTCAGCTACACACGCCTGTGTTTTGCAATCTTTGGTATTTTCCTAAATTTTAGGCAGCATGCACATGATCTGTTGAATACACAGATGACAGAGAGGATAAAGTTTGAACTAATTTAGACCTCTAATACTGCCAGTGTTCAGAAGTCTCCTATCAAAGGACTCTTCTTACTACAGGAGCAAAAAAGATTATGTGAACAGAAGACTGTCCTTATTGTTAATTGTGACTCCAATAGCATAATTGCTAGTACAAAGAAAAAATTAAACAAAATTAAATCTAAGAAAAAAATTTACATTGCTCTATGGTAAAGAAACCACTACAACTTATAATATTCTGGGAGTGTATTTGGGACTTCTGGGGGTTTGTTATGCAAATATCATAAGTATACTTGGAAACAAAAAGAACCTGAACTTTTTTATTCTGTATTGCATACAATAGAAAAAATAACTTTTCGTTTCCAAAGAAATGTTAAAAAACATATACCTGTTTAAATTGAATGGTTTAGGATGTTCTGACATTTTTTAAACAAAACATGGGACACACTTTGATGGTGCATTTGTAAATAATTATGAAGTTATTTCAATTTATAATAAACTTACCTGTGAGCTGGAATTCTACGATCACCAGCAACTAACACCACATCACACAGCTGATTGTGTCTAAGATAATTCTCCATCTTTTTAAAAGTTTGTTCAGCATGGTTGAGAGCCTGAAAAAATTCATCTGAGGTACAGGGCTCCATTGTTTGACAAGATGATAAGGTGTGACTGCTGTTGGAGGTTCTGCTGAAGACAATAACAGAAATCTTAGTTCATTCAATATTCAGGTGAAATTTTATCTACAAAGGGTAAAATAAAAATCACATGTGATTTTAAAGTTGATATGCATTATTTGTTTTAATATTCATTTCCCTGCTATTTTATTTTTTTCGTATTTTCTTTCTTCCTCCGAAACAATCTAGACCCTTGTGGAAAATGTATAATCATTTCATGTTGTACTCTTCAACTAAGTGAGACACAGAGAACAGCCCAGCAATTGTATCTGTAGTGCTGTCAGATGGTTAAGGAAGAACATCCACCAAGGCCCTGCAAAGTGAAAAAGTAATGGAAGGATGGCAGTAAGGAACCAAACCTCTCCCTGCCACTTATGTTTCACACTTAACCTAAGGTGGCCAGAACAAAACTCAGCTAGTAAAAGCTTATGGGCATGCAGGGAAAAAAACCCCACAAACACATTGATACACCACCACTCCTACTGCCCTCCTTGTGTCTGATATGAGATCTAGCACATCAGAAGTCAACAGAAGTGAAAAGCAAGGGTAGATGGGGAGAAAAATGATTCCCATCTGTATACACAAACAGAGAAGACTGGGAAAAAACAGGAATAGAGAAAATGTAAAAGGAATGCATGGCCCTAGGAGATAAAGGAAATGAATCCTAATGATGTACACTGTGGAAAGCATGTTTTTCTCCTCACAGTTCTTTAACTGACCACTGCTTAGTTTTCAACAATGCAGGCAACTTATAAAATACTCTGGATCTTCCATAACATTTGGAAAGATGTGATTTCACAATATCTGCATCCCAACCCCTGCTTCCACAAAGATGTCATGAACTGAGCAGCATGCCTGGGGCTAAATCCACCATAACACTTATCTCACTCCTTGGTGTAGGGTACTCATTTCAAGACAGAGCTCCTCAAAACCAAAGTCTGAATTTCCAACAGAAGATTTTCTGTAAAGGGGAACTTTGTGTTTCGGTCTTGGGTTTTATGTTTTATATGTTTTGATTTGGGGGGTTTTTTTGCACATACCCAGATAGCTAAAAAAAGCCAAGCAGTTTGGTATTTAATTCAGAGCTAAATCTAATAATGGATCAGAAATTAGATACCTGCCTACTGATTTCCCTTGGGGGACTTTATGTTAAATATTCTCGCTGAAGCTGTGGTTAGCCATTTATTTATGTCTCAACTTCTTCCCTGCTCCCTGCAGCCCAGGAGTCACTTGTTCTGCTCCACCACCAGTCCTCTTACAGGCTGGAACAAGTATTCTTTGTGGCCATTTTGGAAACTGGATCGGGGGCTCATACAAAGATGTAACCATGTAACCATGGACAACATTATATTGGCCAGCAGGGTGGCATTCTCAAGGGAATGAGCAAGAAGTACTTAGTGAAAGCAACTCTTTAACCAGTAGCCCTGAAAAACAAAAACCAGAAGTGGAATGGGTAGGTCGCTGGTCAACGCACAAATACTTAAGGAATTATTCTGTATCTCCATATCAAAATTTAGCACATTCTCAATTGGGTTAATATGTTGTGTTTTTTTCTGGTTTGTTTGAACTATATATTAACCCATACTCCTCAAAGTAACTTCATTAATAACATTTTAAAAAATTACACACTCTCAGAATTTTATTTACATTACAACCTTACAAAGTGTTTTGCAGATAGAAAGGAAGAAACCACAAAGGAAAAAGCTTGATGGATCACAATTTCACTGGAGCTATTGCCAGCTTCAAAACTGCACATTTTCCACACAGAACTCCGGTCATCACTCTTATTCAACAAGTAAAAATAATTGCAATGGTGTCTGTTCTCCACAATAAAATGTATTCAGGACACAATGGAGTCAAGCCTAGTTCTCCCTCTCATCTAAAGATGCTCAATCCCATACCTGCCCTCGAGCTAGTAACTTACAAACCATTTTCCATAATGAAGGAACAGGAGAAAGAAAGACTAAGGTTCAGTGGTCCATAAAGAGAACATGAAAGAGAGAGTCTAATAGTTACAGTATTTGCAAAAATTTAAAAAAAAAAAAAAAGGAAAAAGAATGATTCAAAAGCTATTTGTGTCTGTTACCCTGTAACTGGATATGAAAAATTTAAATGCCCCTCCTTCCACAAACTGTTTTATGAATATTTTTCCAGTTCCATTTGCCACAGCAATGACAACCTGGGAGAATTCCAAAAGTACTTACACCCTCAAAGATCAGTGAGACTGAGGTGAAAAAAAAGACATATCAAAGGATTCTGTAGCTTGAAAACTCAGGGTGAAGAGGCAGACTTAGATTGGAAGTTACAACATACTAACTCCAAGAATGATCATACAGAGCAATACTGCAGAGCTGGTACCACGTGGTACATTCAGACTTTGTCTTTAAATAATTACAGACATTCTACTAAACAGTTCAAGGTCAGCACACAGCTGATGAATTCTGGAATCCTGCTTGTATTTAATGTTCAAATATAATTATTTTTATACATTTCCCTACTTTAACCTACAATAAAGTAATTCCAGTATTTTAGTGCACACATGGATGAAATGAAGCAGACACAACATTCTGCACGCTAGGTACGCTCTAGGTATTTTTAGCTTTATCTCCACCATGCCTTCAAGGTCTGTAGATTGCTGCAAAGGCACCACCAAAAAAAGTTAAGAAAAACAAATCTAATGCTAATAGGCTTACACTTTCTGTACAAGAGTCTGCAGAGCTGTTGGTAAATTCTTAAAAGTGTATGAATCCAAAAGGATGATCATTGCCTCAGGGATGCAGGACAGTTAACAAACAGCAGCAACAGAGGAAATCTAGGAGATAAACATCTGCAGAAGAATTCAAAACTCCCTGTCCCAGTAAACAACCATTCGAGCTAATGCTGGTTACAAATGACACACAGGAGTATAACGTGAACAGTATTACAGCTGACTAGCTCTGATTCTTGAATCTGAATGATCTGTTTGCATCTCAGACACAATCTTGGTCAAAGATCTGGTACTAAACTTGGAATTGAACTCTATATAACACCAAATTAATCTGACAGCAGCTCTCCTCTAAATGAATCACATAATGATCTAAATGATGTCAGTGACAAAGACCTTATCTCAATGCTTTTCTCCTTGTGCTATATGACAAGGCAAAGAGGAAGGACTGATACAAACAAAGCAGTAGAGCTGCTTCTGTTACTTCATGTTATTAGGGCTTCTAACTGGGCAGTAAGTTACAGAGGAGCACAGAGAAAAGGTAACTATAGCTTCTACAGAAGGTTTTTTAAAAAGACTTTTTCATGCACATGATTTACTTGTAAAGGAGGCAACAATGTTTTCATATGGGAAAAAAAAGCTCTTTGTAAACTACATAGACAAAAGTGTTGGTATGGGGCTTTTGCCCTTGAGACAACATATAAGAAGCCGTATTTTAGACTGCAAAGAAGAAACATTTAATTAAGTCCTTAATATCAGAGAAACTCCAGGTGTTAGGCAGAATTGTGTAGTCTGTCCAAGAGCTTATACATTTTTAACAAATGAAATGAACAAAACATGGCATAAGTGCAGTCTCTCCATAAGACAGAGATACGGATAACAATGCAAAGCAAGCTCCTACACTGCCATTAGTTGCATAATAAATTGTACTAACACAGAACTCAAAATTTATCTAAATTATTTAAAGCATGTAAGTAAACATTAGCATGAATTAGAAGACAGTAACAGAAATACAAAAACCTCCAGATGCTATACATAATTAAGCACATAATTTAAAATATATTTCCAATTTACTAAGTTCAAATCCTTTGTGCATTTTCTCTAGTATATAACTAGAGAAAATTTTCTGCAACAGAAAAAAAACCCAAACCAAGACTTCTTAAAATCTCCTAAATATGTATTTGCAGTTCTCCAATTCAACAAAGTAACAAATTAGTTTTACCATATGCACATTATTCTCTTACAATCAAGACCAAATATTGTACTATTTTCAATCTACACATTTATCTTTTAAAATTACATGTTTATTTTCCTAAAGTGATTGCCTTGCTATGAAGAGAATATCCTAACTGGGATAATGCTGCATGTAAAAATTTCCCATCAGAAATATATGTTGCTGAAATGGAAAATGATGTTATACCTGTATCATATCCAATAACATAGCTATTTAAAAATTTACATCTGAATGCCATTTAAAATGGGATCTCTTCAGAGGTGTGTTCTTACAGCTACATAGTTGTTGCAGCACAGTGGGACTGCTGTTATGATGCAGCAGTATGTAGGATTTCCTTTCCCAGTAATTCTAGTATTTTGACATGGGGTGATAAAAGCAAATACACTATGTTCACGTCTAAGCAATTTTACTCTCCTTCCTTTCCTTGAATCTTTAAAGGTCATATATACAATAAACAGTTCGTGTTTATATTATGGACTACTTTGCCTTTCCACTAAATTGATTCTTCTCCTAAGGAATGAAAAACACTCAACTGCTATAAGCAAATTGATCCGTCCTTAATAGCCTTTATTAAACAGTGTACCCTTTTAAGTAGCCACACTTTCGGAAATGCCACATCAGTGTAAAGCTGTCTTAAAAGCAACAAAGCAAACATAACATTTTCTGAAATGGTAAGCAATTATGAACTACTTGAGCTACAAAACAGGAAAAATACTTTTAGTGAAGACTGACTGACTTATACAGTAAATGAAATAAAGTAATTTAACCAATATTTCACAATAAAGGTTATTAACTTCCCTAATTTACAATAACTGGCAAACAACTTTAATTCAAGAACAAGTTTTACAGTTTCATCTTTAGTAACGATGTGTAAGAAAAGAACACCAAAACATCTTTACAGATGCGATAGAAACATTTTTTCTTTTTCTGCCAGATGCACAGTTTAATTCAACCAAATGGGTTACTGGAACCACTTTAAAGCACAAATTGATTGACTTTCAATTGATGTAATTTTTTTCTTTGATTTATAGTCTAAGTATTTTTTACAGCTCATTCTCTGTCTTCTATAGATACACATGGAAGCATGAGGTCAGAATCAGAAGAAGTTTACATTTTCATAATCTTCTCCTAACTGACATAACTAAACAATCAGTATCACTTCAAAATAATGTAGAAAGCACTCTGTAACATTACCATGTAATGGGCAGTACCTTGTTCATAGCAGCATGTACTAGTACACTGTTTAAAACACGAGTGCATTCATGTTTGCACTTTGTTTATCCTCACTGACTGCCTTAAAAAGGTCCTAGTAAACACACAGAACCTGATTATAATTAATATTCTGTTTCTGATGCACAGTAGCTGCTAGGTTTCTGAAGCATTTAAGTTCAGAACAAAGGCTAGCCTACATATGCATACTAACTACAAACATGAAATGAAAACACATTTCTCACAATAGGAAAGCAATAATTAACCTGCACGAGCTGCTGTCCGATTCATTTTCTTCTTCACTTGCTCTATCATCTGTTTCTTGTCTGCCAAGCCAACATGCACCTCCACAGTCTTCTGCTGAGAATTCAAATGCAGGGATTTCTGAGGTGGATGGCATTGGCCAAAGAGGTGAATTCTGGAAATCCTGTTGGCTGGACCTTCTGTAACCAACTGATGTTAAAGGTAAGTTACCCGAGTCTAAAAACTTCCTGCTAGCAGTTGTTACATTTTGTCCTCTATTCCAGAAGTCTCCCTGATGGTTTTCAATTGCAGAGTTCGGGGCTGATGCCTGATGACCAAACCACCTCCATCTGATTTTTAAAATCTGCTTCACGTCAAACTCTTTACGAGAACCAGACATTCTTAGTGAAAGCCAGCGATCGTCTAGGCAACAGGGTAAGAAGCAGCGCACATAAAAGAAGATTTGTGCACCCAACCAAGACAAGAGAAACACATGCTCTGCCTGTCTATGGCAAGCAGATTTTCTACAGAAGGAGGGGAAAAAGCATTGCAATCACACAAAAAAAGGCTTCTTTAACGGTATGTCATTTGAATATAAACAAAAGGCAACAGACAGTGAAAAACGCTGACATGAAAGAGGAGGTGAAACAATCACCTCCATCAGGAAAAATGCTAATCACTTCACCCTAAAAGCTCTGAGGCTGTTTCTGTTGCTGCCTCTGACCATTAGGTTTCAAAAACACTAAACAATATTCATTAAAGCCCTTTCAAGCCCATTCAATACCACCCCCTTTTCTTAAACCACAAATGACAGCAAACTGTAATTTCTATACTGCATCTTACAATCTGTTTCTTATTCTGTTAACTCTTGCTACTACAGAGGGGAAAAAGTGCAAAGATCAAATTAAATTCCTTCTACGCTGCTAAAAAATAAATTTACAGAGAAGAATCAAAGCCAACTCAAAGACAACTGATTATGCTGGGGAGAAACTGAACTGTAAATAATTCTTTTTCCCATTACAGGACATGAATGAACTTAAAAAGGACAAGAACAGCCTCGGAAGGCTCAAGGGACTAGGAGTGGAGGCTATAAAGCCTTTCATCTTGATGTGCTTTGATTCAAATCTAGGTCTGCAGTAACCAAAAATTTCTATGTGAAATGAGCTAATGGTTTCCATTCACTTATACATCACTAAAACAGAAAGCAAGAAAAAAACCAATCACTGCAAGATACCAGACAAACCCCTGCAAAATAAACAACGTAAGATGACTGCTCAAAATGCTTCTTTCTAACCATATACTGTTCCACATCACATTAGGAGTACTGTGATGGAACGGTGAAAAAGAGAGATGCATACTCTTGAGATAGAACTCCCTCTAGGACTGGTAATTTACAGAACATCTTAAAATGTCCAGCAAAAGTTTTTACTCAAATGAGGAATAGCCATTCCTATGAATGACCTAGAAAGCCTATTACTACCCAGATATTCTCTGATATTATATACATTTATTCACAAAATGCACAATGACCAATTTACAGTTCCCATGAAAACCAGCCTATTTCCTCTCTGACACATGAAGCTAGTTAGGTATAAAATGCTGAGATTAATTTCAGTCACACGCAAATTGTAATAACAATTTTAGAACAAAAAAGAGGCAATGGATTTTATCAGGCCTTGATACAGAGATCTATGTTTTCAAATTTTACAACTCATTTAGTCTGTTCAACTCTCCAGGATATATATGCAACAAACATACAAGTGCTTCTTTATTGCCCGACAGTTTTCATCAAAATGAAAGCCACCCTCTCTCAGACAAACATGATGAACTCCAAAATGTGGCATCTTGTAATTAGGATACCTGCAGTATTATTTAAAACAGGCTATATGCAGAGTCCACATGAAAACTTAAGCAGTGCCAAATTTTACCACCCAAAACCCAAAGACTGTTTAAAATTCATTGCCAGGAGAATATCATGCTATTTTCTAAGGAAACACAATGCTGTAAGTGCTAGTTTTAACCTGGAAAGCTCACCAGTCATTGCCCAGAGCACAGTTATTGATCTAAGTGCTTCTCACAAAGGCTAGCAAAAGCTCATTTCTACAGGAACTGCATTCCAGCTGTTTCCACAGAGATGCATTTCAGAGTGTGCACCTTGCTGGAATCCTGGCCTACCAGAAGCCAAATACTGAGACCTTTGCAGCATATCCAGAAAACAGCTGAAGATACATCAGATACAAGATTATTAAGTAGGTAAATGTATAAAGCACTTACCATCTTTCCTCAGGATATAATTTAAACACAGAAATATAGGGAAGTATTTAAGAAAAGATTAGTGTTTTAATATATTAGCATGAAAATTGTATGGCTGTTTAACCAAAATGATATGACATGCAGACCCCACTCATCTGGTACACATATAGCTAATTATTAAACACTTAATTGTAGTGTTCAAATAACATCATTTGTGTAACTGCAAGTTGGGTGAAACTGGAGTAAGGCTTAAGAAGTAAAAACAAAATGGCATCTTTTTATTTATCCTCTCCTTCTGTTTTATATTGGTGCTGGGAGTTCATCGAGGGAGAAGAAAGAGGACAAGCAACTGGTGTATTTGTTAACATTCATCAAACCAGTAATATTTTAATTACCCATCCAGCTATAAAAAGTAAGCTTTAAATACCTTTATTTCTGCTGGTATGGTAAATCCATTATACATAAGGAGTGACCTGGATTCCCATTCTTGTGTAACAGACTCATTTAAAATTCAAGCTGTCCCAGTACAAGTCTATAAGACAGTGGCAGATTTGTGATTCTAGTGCTTTTTCAGCACTTTTCATTGATTTACTGGCAAAAACAGCCCAATTACTGCTTTTCTTTGGCTGTGAAGCTATGGGCTCAAACATAGATTAGAAAACAAAATGTGCTGTAGTTTTAACAGACCAAACCACAAAACTGTTTTCTATTCTCTTTCATTTTTCTAGATTAAAGAAACTCTTGCTCCTCTACACACTCTCAAAATTACAGTTCTAAGGACAGCATAAATATCTAAAATATTTCTCTGTTTCATAGGAATATCTGTGTTATAGATGACAAGAGAAGACAAGTGACAGTTAATTCTTCAATTTAAACTGACAGTATTCCTCAGAAATAATTGAGGGCCTCTTTTCTGGACAATCTTTGTTACTATGAATAATGTAATATCTTTTATCAGATCTCCAGCCAGAAGTTATCAGACTTTTGAGGAGATCTCGAACAATGGACTGTTAGGACTTCCACTGACTATGATCACCCAGACCTCATCGTTGGCATCTCATCTGGTGACTGGTGCTCACAAATCCAAATGCCCACCCTCTATGGCCTCCCATCATACATCCTTCCAAAGCACTAACACATTTCTGAGAAACCTGCTCAATCCATCCTAGTCAAGCACAGTATACACAGATTTGCAAGGATTCTGAAATATTTTTTCATCTACTAAGGCAAAGTTTGCATTTATTGAGAAAACAACAGTGCTTATATCCATTTTTTCTGACCTTGGGCATTGTTGCAGTTTCTATTTTGTGGTGAATCAAAACATTTCAAATACAAGTACACTGTCACCTTTGAGAACATAATTCAGTTCGTATTAACAAGGTTGTGTAAGCTTACTGTGAAAACAATTTTGAGAACTCTGATTTTTAATTGAACAGATTGATATTCCTTCAAGTGGAACACTTGAACATTTAATCTCATATGAAGAGCTTCACAAAGCTATAAATCCCTGCAGTTAGCAGTGGAGGACAGTTTCCCAGATTCTGGCTTGTGAACAAAAAGAAACATCTAAATAAATGCTGCATGTTAAATCCGCAACTGTGTAAATAGGTAACACCAAGAACATAGCATGACAGCTTCAGAAATTGCCCTTTTCAAAATCTTCAGACAGTTTATCTGCACAGAGATAAAAACCATTTTTTTTAACTAACCAAAAACTGATATTATATACATTTATTCATACAAGTATTAAAGACTGCAATCCAGCATAACTAGATAAATTTAAACAATTTTAGTCTTAAGATACCTCTACTGTATATTTTGAGGAAAGGTGTACTTCATATTTAGAGTGTATCACTAGGAAATATGGAAATATCATTATTTAAATAATAAGATCTAGTGCTTTTGTTGATTTTTCCTTTTTCTTGCCAAAGGAAATCAATCAAGTTTTCAAATAAACATGTATATGGAATACTTTTTTGAGGCATTTTTAATATTTAAATTTCAACACTACTTTTCATGGTAACATTTTTTCTGTCACTACTATGATTTGACTCCAAAACCTTTCACCACTCAACTTCAAGGCAATTCAAATATAATATATTCAAGGTTTTTAGTGTGTCAAATTAATTTTAAAAGGGGCCATAAAAGCTCAGGTAGTCCTGAGAATACATTAATGATCCCTTAAAGTGCCAATTAAGAATGTAAATGTCAAAATAATTACATAAAGTCTTTATTGTGACTGCAAGAGATATTTTTTGAAAAAATGCTGAACAAAAGCATTAAATATAAAAAGATAAGTTTTAGACATAAGTAGACTCATTAGGATGTGAAAAAGCAATATTGTCAATGTTTAGTGATCCTAGATGTGTATTTGAAAACATAAGAAAGACTCGCTGACCATAAGATGTTCATCAATTAATCAAATACACACTTACAGCATTAAAAGGCATTCAAAATTTAACACTTTTAAAAATGGGATTTCTGAACTTTAAAATATTAATTTGAGGCATTAAAATAACTGCTCAAAGAAAACTGCTATAGATGAACTTCAAACTGCAATTCTGCTTATAACTATGCTTATGTTAGAAGAAGTGTTAAATACTTACTTTCTTTTTCCTTCCTTATTCCTGTGTTCCAGACCCAAAGTTACAGAAACAGCTCAACAAAGACTTCAGGAAGATTGCTATATTAATGCTTCATGATTCTATAAAACAATAATCTCTTCCTATCCCGAAGTTTTATATAAATGCAAACACTTCTGGTTTGCAGTTATGTGAAAAGGGCCATACATCAGCAACTGTGGCACAGTTCATTCAGGAGAAAGAGAGGAAAATGTCCTACAGCTACTGACTTCATGTACTTAAACTCATTGTTCTGACTGGCAGAAATGAGCTGTAGCCAAAGTACTGGTACTGCATCACAACTTTCTGCCACTCTGCATTGTGCATTTCCCTCGAAACACGAGGGAGCAGTCAGCTTAACAACAGCATGGAAAGAACCATGTGTACAGAACAACAGCCTGCCTTGCTGTTTGTTTTATTCAGCTAAGGGTGGGGTGGGGAACAAGAGAGATTTCCACATGTAATACAAGACAACATTGTTAGATCCAAGCTCAAATATCATACTGGCTCACCCTCAACAGAAGTTGTGGTTCAAGACACAACAGAAGTCTGATTCAAGACATTTGTAAAATTAAAACATTAAGATTAAAGATTAAAACATTAACTTGCTTTATTCAATTAATACTGAAGCATCATCAGGGACTGCATCATCTACAGGTAAAGCCATAGTGTAGAGTTATTCCTCAGTAAACAGCACAGTAAGCTTACTCACTCAAAAAATGAGCACTCCAATTCATCAGGTCAGATGCTGTTTTTAAGTTAAAATTTACTTGTAATACAAAATGGACAACACTGTGAAGGGCCAGTCTTTCAGAACCAGTTTTCTGTACTAAAAAGGTCAAGTAGCACTACACAAGGTGAAGACAAGTAAGATTACCAGTTCATCTACTCCAGGAATACTAGTAGCACCAATTCTAATGGAAACAAGGTAGTCACAAATTTAAGAGACAAATCATCTCCTTTAGAAACGTCACTGTTAAGAAAGAGTGGTGACAAAAACACTGTTCTGCAGACACTTATAGATGTCCTGCTGAAAGTAAAGCCATCCTTTGGAACCAGTTTAGGAAGGTATTGCCTAATAAAGTTACAAAAGACCATAAAGGACTGATTGAAAGATTGAGACAAATCAAAACAAAATAACAAGGAGATAGTTTCCTTTTGTAGGCAGGTCTGCTGGGCAAACTAAGACAATATTTTAACATTTTTCCAAGACAGCAGCAGTGTTATTTCACCATTAAGTATTCAGATTTCCTCAAAAACTCACAGAAAAATGGGTAAAGGATAACACTACCAACATTGTCAACAGCAGAGAGGATGTTTATTTGGTAAAAAATGACAAGTATTCACAGTTCTACATTAGGCACCATATAAAAATCCACCATGTTAAAAAACACATTAAAAAACAGTGAAGAAGCAGATTTGCAAGTGATTAGGTAATGCAACATAGTACTCCATGCCAGACTACACAAACTTCTAAGAGAAATACATAGAGGTCTGTGGGCAAAAAGTTTACACCGTATTTAAATGTCAAGCTATGCAATGCCACAGCCACTGAATCAAAGCACTTCAAGACACAGACTTGAGCATTCTAAATAATCATTTAACACCAAAAAACACCTCAAGAGACCAATTTCTCTCTCAGTGAGGATTTCTGTTTAATTAGCAGCTTCAGTTAAGCCCATCCCCCCAACTGAAAATTTAAGTTGCATAAGAGATAATATATGAGGATACAATATCTTATTGCATATTTATAAGACAAGTGGTGTGATCTCATTTGGAATTCCTTGTGTGCAACTGATCATTGCAACTGATCATTGCAGCTCAAAAGTAGTGTTGCAGAAAACAGGGTTAACAGAAAGGCATTACAGATGATCAAAGTATAAAACCAACAATCATCACACTAGAAGGCAGAATGCTTTACAAGAATCATATCAAAATCTGTAAGTATCAAGATTAATGTTTATGAGAATCATAATGTCTCATAAATATGAAAAACAACTTCTATTTAAAGAATCAATTTTGGGAGTTACAATGTTTTTAGAACCCAATTATGCACAACATTGCAGATGCCAAACAGAACTTCTCATAAAAATCCTTTACATGTAAAGATTTCTACCACCATTTTGCCCACCTGGAGTTGAATCTTAGAAGAGGCATCATAGGCAACATGAAGGACTCAGGGGGGGTCCCATCAATGTGCATAAATAAATAAATGTCTTTCAGGGGTGCCCAGTGACAGGGCAAGAATCAATAGGCAACAACTAAAACACAACATCTAAGCATGAGGAAAAACCTTTTCACTGTGAGGGTGACTGACTACAGGTTGCCCAGAAAGGTTGTGGGGTCTGCATCTTTAGAGATATTCAGAAGCTGTCTGGACATGGTTCTGGGCAACTTGCTCTTGGTGACCCCACTTGGGGAGAGAATTCAATGCCTTGTATTACCTGCTTTTATTACAAGCATTGTAACTTGGTGATAGATTTTTCATGTTACAATAAGCTTCACAAAGTTAAAAGCAAGATGATTAAACTGGAGATGTTAACTAAAGGCTTCCATTGACTTTACTAGTGATTTGGCTCAAGGAAGTATTATCAGGAAAAAAAAAGCAGAACAAATCACAGTATATTTAACTATTCTCTTCACTCTAAAACAAAACTAGTCCACTGCCTGGATCAATTTTGCTTAAAATAGTACGTATCTGAGGCACATAAGGAAAAATATCTTTTAATTCTTTACTTGGATACTATTAAATCTCAGGTTAAGCCATGCATCAAGCCACTGTGTATTCCTAACCATAATGAGAAAACTAGTTTCTTAGGTTCTTTATTCTGTCTCCACAGTTTCATGTGAAAGTAACCTCAGATTCCCCACTATGATTTATTTTACAAGCTCTTCTGTCAAAAACTACAGTTCTGCATGTTTCACCTCACGTAGTCTCCCTTATCCCACATGTATGCATATCCCTCCCTACCAAGTACCAGAACAGGCAGGACAAGCAAATTCTTTGTCATATTAGACTGAGAACAGAGAGGCTCATCAGCTGGCAGGTCAAATAATATTACTTACTTGGGCTTTTCCTACCTACTTGTATTCTCAAAATCTTTCAGGAATTTAAACGCAACAAGGGCTCCATTCTGTCAGAGTTTGACTGAAACTGGCAAGTAGACAGAAATGTTATTAGGGAAGAACTGACTAAACCACAAGACATAAACCAAACTTGCCTGGGGAGCTTACAGACCCACAAGCTGCCTATCTTTTGCTTCTGAGTATGCACTGGGTGGCTTCATATCGCCTAAGCCCAGGATTTATAAACAAAGTAAAACAGAAATCAACACAAAAGCTGACTGATTGTTCAAACACAGCTCTGAGCTCCTAACCTTCCATGGTTGTGTAAAACTGAAATGAGCTTAAGGATAGAGGGAGGAACGGCAGAAATCCAACCACTTATTAAATCACTGAGGTACTTGCAGAGTTAACTGTTCAGCTATCCTAAACAGCATACTGATCCCATCTTAGCTGCCTTACCCATGGTTTTAAAGGAACCCCTAAATGTTTCCTGTTCTGCACTGAGAGAAAGAACTAGACACCAGCAATATAAATAAAGTGCCAAGAAGAACACAAGATACTGTTGGCACTCTCAGGGGCATGAGGCTCATTACTGAAGTAATATGCTCAAAAAAGAGAAAAATCTTGAATTCAAATTGCTAAACTGTCAGAAGGAGAAAGCATAATTGATAAAAAACATTAATTATTTGTTTAGTGTGTGTTTTTTCCATTCTCTCATATCAACTATAGCCATTTCTTAAGAGAAATACAAAACTATGTGTTGCACTATTGCATGTAGATCTCCTCAGATTTAGAGGGTCTGCAATCATTTGTCCATTGCTCCTCTTCATTAGTTTAAAGTTCTAAAAATTATTTACTTAGCTTTCAGTATTTGAAAAAATTATTTTTCATTCATCGAATTTATAATTTTTCAAACAACAATAATGTTTGAATATTCACTGAAACTATCAATCTGGTTTAAGTACAATTGTTCTTGAGTTGAACCATCAGACAATTTCTTATGCAGAGATTCAACTTTGGTTTGTATTTGTTAATTACAAAAACTGTCAGGAAGTGAGAAGAGGTACAAAGTGAAGTTCTATTACTTATCACTTGATCTGCCCACATGTTTATAAACTCATAGACTAATTCTAGTTAATTACTTTTATTTCCTTGAAAAATACTTCCAAGTTTAAAATGCTATGTGGCTTGGTGAAGATCTTGCCAAGCCATATCAAGTTATGATAACATTATGAAATGCCCTACCTCCTTAATGCTCTCATTAGAGTTTGAATGCAAAAGCTTGTAATTACATTTACATTCAAAAATATAATTTCCCATACTGCATGTAAAAGAACAAGATTTAAACTTTGATTTCATCTTTGGCAAGGATGAAGTGACCATTTAATATTCAAAAGTATTTATTTTTAGAATATTAGAATACATTTAAGTATCTACCAGACAAATGCATATGGATCTAAAGAATAACCAACATATAATACTTCACAGCAACTGTCAGGCTAATGGCTTATTCATGCAAAAGTCAACATAAGCCATCTACTCTGCTAACAAGTATGAACTTGCTTGCAAACAATCTAACCATCAAAACCACTGATAAAAAATTCATCTTCCTATGAACTTCTCCTACATCTCCTCACCACATGCACGCTACTTGTAAAAATTTAACTAATTTGCTAATTCAGCCATATGACTATTTTTATTCTTTACAGTTCAGGTTAGTAAACCTCTATGGACTTGAGTCTTCTCTTACTCTACACCATGAATATGCATCATATGACACAACCAGGTGCTGTGAATATTTAATCTGTTTTAAGGCTATACTTCAGCCTCATTTTGACAAGTTCTCTTCTGAGATTGAGGCTAAGTAAGTCCCAGAATGGTGTGAACTTTTTTTTGGTAATAAATGACACTACTTCCACCCAAATCAACTCAAAACTGCTCTAGACAGATCATATCATCATTGTGCTTTAGTAAGTTCTTCTCAACAGAGTCAATACAATGTTTATTTGCTATCAGACAAAAGCATCAGCTAAGGCAGTGAGACAAGCCTATCCACACGCATTTTCAAAGAAATTAAGCCAGTACTCACTCCACCTTAAATTTCACTGTTTTACAAAAACATCCTGTACAATTTTGTGAACAGTCTTCCATTTACTCTGAAAATCTGATGGATGGTCTTGGAAGAATCCAAATTACCACTCAACATTTTTTTTAAGTATATCCATATGTTATGGAAGACGTCAGGATTTTTAACATCAGTTGCACTTAGAACTGCCAGAAGAGGTAATTAATTGGCAAAGTATTCCTCAGAAAAGATTCAAATCAATAGTCAACTTTACAGAAATTTGTGCTCTGGAAAAATGCCAGCAAAGTCCCTAAGACATAATTAAAAACCAGCAGCTCTGCTCAATAGTTAGTCATTCTACCTTGCAGTAAGATGGGAATAAAGGCATATTCCACAGTGATCAACCTTTTCAGTTCCTTCTCTTTGTAGTACATTTGGGCATTTGTTTCAAATCCCTTTCAACTTTCATGACCACTGTAGAAAGAGTGCAGGTCAAGTCTGCACAAATTCTGACAGAGGTTGGCTATTTTGGTAAGTGGAGCTACCACATCTTCAACTTCTGCAAAGAGTGAAAACACAAAGCCTGTTCACAAAGTAAATTCTGAGGAACCTCAGCAGTTCTTACAATTTTTAAAGCTCAAGGAAGTGTTGATACCATCTGTAGTGGAAGCTACCAACAAGGATATGGATTGACTGAGGGAAACAATGTGACTGATTATGGCATGAACAGGGAGAAAGACCATCTCTTTTTTGTATTTGTATCACATGAGTAAATTCTGAAGGAAACATTCCCAAAGCAGAGACATCTCACAGTCAAGAAAACAGATTTTTTGCACTTTAGTAAAACCTAGTATTTCTAAATTAATTGGATTGCTTTTGTCACCCTTAGCACTTATTTTTCAGCAGTACTTTACATTATACAGAGTTCAGATAAAGCTAGATTCTTGCATGTATTCATGCTTTCAACATCCTTTTCCTTTGTGCAAATGTCAAAGGTACTCCCTTTGACAATTACTTTCACTTGGAACAGTCTTACTACTTTGTTGCTAAAAAATGAAATTAAGTGAAACCCAGTCAGTATTATTGGAGTGATGAGATTTGATTGTGCATTTGGTGGGCCTTTATTCATATTAATTTCTACCAAAAGCAGTATTTTCTCTAACAGACTCTATCAATTTCCCTGTTTTTCCTATAATGATTAAAAGATGCAAAGGCTTCTCATGCACTTTGAAAAGATCAAAATTGAACTTTACTGTAATGCTGACAGTCTTCTATAAAGCATGCTTTGATAAGAGCACAAGGGTTGAAATCACCTAATAACAGTCCAAACTGGCATGCAAAGGCCACAAAAGCAAATTCATTGCTGCTTATGCACACTTGCCAAAAGAAGCCCTTACATGATGTGTTATATAAGACAAAAAAAAGGATGAAATTTCAGGTGTAAGGAAGAGTATGTACCCTTGTGGGCTAAAATCACATTCATTGTAGCATAACTTACTGTTAGAACTGGGTAAATACAATACTTACCTATAACACTGGAATCATCTCTACTTGTTCAAAGAATCATGTAGTTCCCTTTATCTTCCTCTTTCCAAGAAAAATTGAGGTAGCAGAAAAAAATCTAGAGACAGAAAAATACAAGTAAGAACCATCCACTAGAGGGGAGAAAAAAAAAGAATAATCTCAAAAGCAGATTTCCTACTCTGTTCAGATAGAGCTTCTTTCAATTTGTTTTGTGATTCTTACACTTACTGATAGGAAGATGCTAAAAGTGTGTCACTGCACAACTGTCACCTCAGTTCCTTCCACAACTTCAAGTTACATACCCATCAACAAAGACTCACAAAAAAGAGGGGAAGTTATTATGAAATGTGAATATGTAAACTCTCAAGAAACATTGTTTTTTAAAGACAGTACCTCTTAAAAAAAACAGCCTTAGTCCACTGTCACCCTTATCTTTGATTCCCTTCCCTGAAGGGAAAAGCAGTGAAGAACTGATCTGCCACATGAAGCACTTAAGCTGAACAATAGTGCCAAAGAATAACACTGACTGCATTGGTGAATAAAGCCAAGTACCACTACTAAACATGCTTCCCTAAATGCAGCAGCTCGATAAAAATTCACACTTACTGTTACAGTGGTTCTCAACCCTTAACTATTTACAGGTCACTAAAAATTTGCTTACCAAAGTTAGACTCTGCTCAAAAAATCCAGCCTGCTGACACAATATGCATCTCCTTTTGGCTTGGCACCAAACAAATTACTATATGCACTGTGCAGTGAAAGAAAGTAGCCTTACATGATACCAGCATGCATAATGTGATACCTAATATGTAACCTCTCATGGTCTGACCTTTCTTACTGGCTTCCAGAACCTTGCAGGTCTCTGAAGGGTAATACCACCTCATTCTTGCACCTGCAGCACATAACCTCATCTCTCCCACATGAGTGTTTCTTAAGGCCACTCAGCCCAATAATACATGTGTCTATGGGCAGCATGGCCTTGCTGGGAACTTTGAGTGAAAGATTCTGTTCTTGTGACAAAAAGCAAGCAGTGGATAGTCAGGTTTGTAACTTCTCCATTTTTCTACTAGGTAAGACTGCTGTAAGGAAAAGCAATTTAATTGCTATGGAAAGAGGAAAACTGCAAGAATTTTGTAAGCGAAATGCAAAATTATATTATAATTTCTTAAGAGCTGTAGAAACTTCCATTATTGGGTCATGCTATGTCTGATTAGGTAATCTATATTACCATATCAGGAAACATTGAATTATACCAACAAAACCAGATGACATAAACATAAGCAAACAATAATCTTTTTAAAAGCATGGGTGATACAAAAGTCCAGAGAGTTGGAACAAGTCCACCAATACGAATTGTCATTGTTAGCGACAGCTTGCAATTACTGTTTGACCATAACGGTCTAATGGAAGATTTTCTTCATCTCCACTCAAATTCTTTTCTATTTGAAATTAGCAGTTATTGCATTTCTGTGAAACACAATGTGTTAGTCTACTGCCATGGTATAAACATGCTGTCCTTGGTAGTGGACCTGCCCATGCAGAGGAAACTGACTGAGGGATGGATGGTTCAATGGCCGCTCCCCTCCCTGATGTTGACACAAGGCAGAAGAAAACACTATTTGACTCAGATTAGGGCTATAATTTACTATTATTATTTTGGTTTTATCCTGCTTTATGCTCCCTATCATTGTTCAGCAAGGGAAAAGCATAAAACAGGAATACAATCTGCCCTAGCAGGAAGGCACCTATGAAGTTCAAGAACAAGGTGCTTTTTTTTTGTTTTTTTTTTTTTGTTTTTAAATATTAATCCACCTATGCCCCTGGAAATTCCCAGGCAGAAAGACCTTTATGAGAAATGATCAGATTATTTCTGGCAAAGTTGATGAATTGCTCATGAAAATACATCATGCAATTTGCTTTTAAAAAGGATCCACCTATCCAGTACATAGTTTGTCTAGACAGAAAAGCTACACCACCATTACCATGAGTTCAAGTTTTTATTCCTGTTTATGCTTGTAAAAGACCTGAGCAATAATTTTTCCTCAAAAGATGACTGTATTTGGAGTTTAGCTCACGTAATTTCATAATCGACTTTTAAGTAAAATAAAAGAACAAAGCCAAGCCTTCCCTTTTTACTGTTCTGACATTACTGCCCAAAAAGCCGACCAGGAGCCTGGGGCGGCTGGGCTTCAGCTGGGCTGCCCCGCTGCTCACGAAGCTCAACCAGTCCGAGCTCAAAGCCCTAACCCACAAAAACGCTTTAAGGAAAAACATAAACCAGCAATGTATATAATCAGCAGTTGTTTGGTGTTCAACAATTATACTTCTGTCTGTTCACCGTGTGTAATAACGCCGCTCCCCATGTAGCGAGGTGGCAGTCAGTCACTGCTCCATTCTGTTCGACCGGTCTTAAATAAAAAAAAAAATTGTTTCCCACTATTTCATCCTGTGATGGTGAAGGTTAAGACACCTGGGGTTAAGTCCCCGAGAGCTGTGTCAGTGCACTTCTACCAGGGCTCCGCTCTGACCGCTTTGCACCGAGCCGGCCACGGCCGCTGCCCGTCTCGGCGGGACCGGACCCGCGCCGCGTCCCGCCCCGGCGCCCCCGCCCCGCCCCGCTCCGCTCCGCTCCGCTCGGGCGAGCGCCGGCACTGCCCCGGCGAGCGCCGCGGCTCCCGCCGGGCCCCGCTCAGCCCGGGCGCCTGGCACCGGGCACCGGCCGCAGCCCCTCTCCGCAGCCGGCCGGCAGGAGGGAGCCGGTGGCGGTGAGGGCGAACCCGCCCCCACCCCTCGTAGGCGCCGGCCCTCGCCCTCCTCCTCCTCCTCCTTCTCGCTTTCTCCTCCCCCTCCCGGCAGCCGCGGCCCCCTCCCCTCGCTGCCGAGCCCCCACCGCCCTCCTCACCTCTCACGGTCCGGGAAGGGGGCGCGGCTGGGAGGGGGCGGAGAAAGAAAAAAAATGGCAAGGAAGGCCCCAGCACCCTCTCCCGTCCCCTCCCGCGCCCTCTCCTCCCGCCCCGCCCGGCGGCCGCCAGCCCTCCCGCTCCGCCGGGAGCCGCGGGCACTGGGCGCTCCCGCCCGCCGCTGTCGCGTCCCCGCGGCCCCGCTCCGGCCCCTCCCTGCGCTCGGGGGAGGGGCGGGGCCATGCAGGGACACGCCTCCTCCCTCGGGCCCCGCCCCCTGCCCCGGGGCGGGAGCGGCGCGTGGCCGCGTGCGGCGGGCCGGGGCCTGAGCCGCTCCCCTCGCGCTGCGGAGGCGCCCGCGGCGCGCGCCCCCTGCCGGCGGGGCAGGGGAAGCGGCGAGGGAGGCGCTGTCCGCCTCATCCGGCCCCTGGGCGTCCTTGTCTTTCTTCCAAAAACACAAAGCCAAACATTTCCGTAGCTGCCCGCTGCTCCATTTAAGAGAAATAAACGTGTTGTAATACACACCGCAGCCTTTCACCTCCTCTCAGGACCCTGTACTCGATGCTGAGGCAACCGCTCCTAACTGCCTCATATGCAAACACACCCAGCCTTTCCTGCCCTCGTCATGCAATGCCTTACCAGTGACCACTGCCATCCAGAGGTGGAATAATTTCCCAAATTAATAGACTGTGTGACAGCCAGATGCACCTCCAACTGCTCAAACTGATTTAAGGGTGCAGGAGGCCATTGCTGAGGCATGGCCATGCAGGAATGAGATCCACAGCGCTTGCTGGGCCTCGTTCTGCACAGAGATACGGCAGGAAATACGGCCTGCCTGGCTGTGCGTGGCTGTGTGCTTCACCTGTCCGACGGGTCTCATCCTGGCTGGCATTAAATAACTGAGCCGGGTTTAACTAAACTTGACATTACGATGGGGGTTTCAAAGATGCTAGTTGTTCCAGCTGTGTAAAAATTACTAGCTAGGGGGAGGGAAGATTGTCCCCAAGAAAGAAAGCTCATGTTTTCCAGGTTGGTGTATGGCCAGGCCACACAAACACACACACACACACACACACACACACACACACACACACTTGATTCAGTCACTTCACACACACTCACACACACACAGAGTTGCCCAAAGGTAGCAGCATCTAAAGCTTACGGTGATCCTGAGGGATGTGCAGACAGATCATACATGGGCACTCTGAACTCAGAAACAAAACAAAACTAAAATCTGCCATCAAAATAGCCCTAAAATAGATATGCCCCTTATATCAGTTTACTGCAGAGTTCTTGGAAGACACCTTCTGTAGAATCTGATGCTCAGAGTATTCCACAGGTTAATACTGTATCAGCCTGAGCTTGGATGGAATCCTATAGCACAATATCTATTCTGACCTTAGACACTACCATCAGTGGTGATAGTCTGTATCAGAAAGAGACAGATACACATAGTACTTGAAAAGTCCTCCTGCAGTTTTCCAGTGTTTTCTCCATGTCTTCTGGGCAGATAGGATGGGTGAACACCACACAACACTGAAAACAGGAAAATGTAAGTAACTGATATGGAAGATACTTAAGGGGCAATGCAAATTAGCAAAAACAAAGTAGAGCTAAATTCCTAATGGATGACATATAAATTGCATAGTTTTTTCCTTTTCAACTCATACCTATGATTTTTTGTATTCTATTGCTTCTATTATACCATTCTGTCAAAAAATCAGAGTTTATTTTGCTTTGATTTCATTGCTTTCATTGCATGAAAGTGCTACATTTAAAATTTCATTAAATTTATATTTACTACAGCTTCATTAGGACTCTTTCTATAGAATGAATACTGTATTTGCTTCCACTTGCCTTACTCATGTTCTGAGATAACTAGATGACAAAAAGAGCATTTCGAGTTTGTAGAGCATTTCTTATTTTAATTTCAACAATATTACTTCATTTGGCTAGTACTCAATATTTAATGGCTTGTGGGAAAAATACTTCAGAAGACATCTTTCTGAATTAATGAAATCCTTTACACTATATTACTCTATATTTGAGACAAGTTATTTGTTTTTACATATGCATTATTCAGGGTAGCTTTATTCACAATATTTCAGAAATGTTCTTTGCAGTCTCATCTATAAGAAAAATTTATAGAATATCGTGGTGGTTGTCAGAATTAATACTTCACTTTTAACTGGAAAGTTTAGCTGAAAAATTGTGACTATCATGTCACAGAAATATCAATGGCTCTATCCAGTCTTCTTGTGGTGTAAAGAATAGTAAAATGCAAACTGAAGACATTTGACAGATTGGCAACACATCTGTCATCTTTTAAGAATACAGCAGCAATGATAATATGAACAACTCATCCTCAGTTCATTGTACTTAATATATCACTGATTGCCAGATCAAAAACTTTAGGTTGTAATGATCAAATCAATAGTCTGGTAAAGTCTGAAAGATTCTCTATTACATTATCTTCCACTTAGCCACATGCAAATGTATATAAATAAAACAATAAAATCCCCATAACTGACTCATGTGGTTCTGAATCATTTAAATAATGAAGATCTATGACTCATTTTTAAAAAATCTTCTTGGCCAAATGAGAGCAAAATTCCTTCACAAAGATAACTGACTTACTGTTTAGCAGGTATATGAAAGTGGTTATTAAGGGGTTCTTAAAGAAAAACTTCCACAAACATATAAAATAGTTGGGTTTTTTTCTTATTGTCATTGTGGTACATGAATTTTGTCTTGAGCATATTTCAGTGAATCATCCTCATCTATGCCCATGTAAGAACAGAATGTGGTTTTCTGCAAGTTAATGCAGTGAGAAGTAAAAGGGAAAGTCACTATAAGAAAAGGAAATGAATAGGTGTTATTTTACATAATGTCTGCACTGAGTTAAAAGCTAAACCAGGAAGGAAGTTGCCATCACTATGCTAGATAGGAGTGCTTTGGTGACATGTGCTTGCTTTTGAGAAAACCAGTAGTCTTCAGATTAGGACTAGGAATAATTATCATGTTTATTTTGTGTTTACCTGAATTTTTCAAAATCCATGAAGGTGAGTGATCAGCTTTTAAAATAACCTTTTATTTATTCTGAAGTCTGCAATTGAAAAGTTGGCACATGCTTTCCTAAAAGCAATGGTTAGGATGCTGCCCACATGTGGAATTTGCAAAGGATATAGACTCTTTTTGTTGATTTTTTTACCAACAGAGTTAATTATGTGTGGTAATTTGGAATGAGTTTGTAATTCATTTACGTACACTGCAAAATTTTTGGTAACTCTTTCCATGCATGTATTTTCATGGCCTTCATAATGAAGAAAGTATTGAAAATGCTAATGTTCTTTTATAGCAGGTGCTCATGTCTTCAGAAACAACTTTTTAGAAGATTTTATACTTAAATGCTGTAAAACTTTGTACAATTACTATCTGGCAATGAGATGCTGTCTGTGAAGGAGATATGCAGTGGTAACCTGACAAAATGTAGAGCAGAATGGATGTAACTGAGTAAAGCAAATCTTGTAGCATAAATGCCAAATTCTTCTTTGTGATCCTAGAGGCTGATACTGAATTTATGATAAATGCTAACTACGCATGTGTGCAAGTTACTTTTTTAAAACTGCATGAGTAAATTCAAATAGTTTTGTCATATCCATTCCTAAGAAAGCTTTTGAATAAATAAGTATGATAATAAAAAGCATCCCTTTGACAAAGAGTGTGTTCTCAGGCATCATAACATAATTTCTTTATGAAGAATATAATTTTCTGAAATAATTTAGCATATTAAAATATCCAGATTAATTTACTTATATATTTTTTTCATTAACCATAAAGAATACATATCAGTAATTAGAATATAATGTATAGATTTTTATAGTTTATAAATGAACAAACTTGGTAAGCTGTCATAAGTTTTGAATATCATAACTTTTATAATTCGGTTTAAGATGTTGAAATAATTAATGTTTTACCTCCCTGCAGAGGTAAACAAAGTATTTGTAGCACAGATTATCCAAATAAACAATTACAGGACTATTACCAGAAGGAAACATTAACCTTAGTGTCAAACATCAAAGAATAATTACATTTTTCCATGATAATTTTTCTAGATTGCTCTTATTTGCCATGCTTTAGGCTGCAATAGTGTGATCACTGCAATTCTGTCTTAATCACAGCATGTCTAAAATAAGATTGTGAAGTATATGTGCGGAACAGAATTTTAGTTGGAGCAGCACAGATTTATATTTGGAAAATTAGAATTATTGCTGCATTTTGGAAGTTTTAAAAACTAAATTACAGTATAACAGACTGTGTAATGATGTCTGAATTACATTAGAAAGTAAATATGTTGAACAATTTATTCAAAATCTCTAAGGATTTTGGGTCTCTGGTTCATCAAAAACCTTCTGTTGAAAATGGGTTTTATTTCAGATTTTGTGACAAACTTAAAATGTATAGTTTTTTTGTAAATGTTTCAAATTGCTGGTTACACCATGAGACTTCAGCAGACAGAGTTGTTGGAAATCTTTGAGATGTGAAATATAATCACCAGCTCTTCCTCTGCGAGTTCCTAAATGAATGGCAGAAAGCTCCTAATTCCTGGATGTCTTATCCCAGGGGAAGTTCCAGCATTTATTTTCATTATGAAGAGGGAATAAAAATGGAAATTTATCATTAAACAGCAATTTAAGGGGAAATCAATTTGCAAAAATTAAAAAAAAAAAAACCAACAAAAAAAACCTTTAAATTTTTTTTCAAAATAATACAGTTCAGCATTACCAGAAGTGAAATGTTTCCTTTCTGTTTGTAAAGCAACCCATTTGCTGGTTACAAGTCATTGAACCTTTAAATTACACTGATTTAGAGTAGGAGGTTATCCTTTTGGGGTCTGATGCTTTCAATCCCAGTCCTGTCCCTTGGGTTCTGCTGTTTGATGGAGTGTATCTCGTTTAATCTATGAGTTGTGTATTCCCCAACTTGTACCATAGGTCTTATATCTCTGCAGTATTATGTGGCAACTCCAGCTTCCATAAGGAAATGATAAAAAATGCAACTTACACACTGCTGCTCTCACTCAGAATACTGCAGATCAAATGAAAAAGAGTCAAACCCATGCAAAGTGAAATATTTGTGATTTTCTTAATGGGAAGCAAGTTTTTTTATAAATTTTGATCTTCCCTGGAATACTTTCATATTAATGGATTTGGATTTTATATAAAAAACCATCCTGTAAATAGAGGTTTTATAGAAGAATTTAATAATCACATAACTTCTTAAGCTTAAGCATGTGATTGCAGGTCTTTGAATATAAAACATTTCCCTAGAGTTACTTTGCATGGTTTCATCTCAGCAATCCTTTTTTACTATTCAGGCTGCCTGTGTTCAGATTTCACAAAATCCTTTCCAAGTTTCTAGAGTGATGTTTACATTTGGGAGAGTGCTTCCCAGTGCTGCAGCAAGGAGCAAGGAGTATAGTATGGCTCTGTCTGCCATGTAACCCACTGGGAAAGTGTAGTGTTGTTGCAGCCCTTCTTCCAGCGTTCAACAGTCTATATCCCTCCTTAGAAAAGCCACAGTCCTGTGATGTGGGAAGAAAGAAGTTTGTTTATGCTAGATTGTCATTTGATCTGCTGTCTCAGTAGAGACCTTTCAAGAGGATGGGAAGCACTCTCCCTAACTCAACAACATTCACACCTTTTCCGCTCAGATAACGTGCCTTTGACACACCTACAACAGATAACAGGCCTTTGACACACCTACAACAGATATCAGGCCTTTGACACACCTACAGCGTGGCTTACAGGCAGCTCTGGAATCTGTTTAGCCATTTGTGCAGTTCAAAATGGACGGACTTTGCGGTGCTGAACAGAGATGTCTGTCACAGTCCAGCCAACAGATTCCCAAGTCCATGTACAGATTTCTTGGTGAAAGGGATATGTTAGGGAATTATGATTAGTTGCCCTTGAAAGCTATAGCAGTGGTTTTAGACTGGTAGCCCAGATGCCATGGCTTGCCATGGGAGCAGAGTAAGCATTAAATTTTTGCTCCTGGCTCATCTCCACAGACAAGTTCTACACAAAATGCCTCTTTCAAGTGGAAGAATTTCATCTCAGAAGCCTGATCCATGACCTGTTGTGTGGGTCAGATTGTAAGCATTTCAAGGAAAATTCTGTGTCTTGCCTCAGGGAAAGATCAAGCCCTAAATTTTGTCTGATATTCTTCCTTTTTATATCAAAATGAACTTTTTGTTACCTGTGTGGTTTACATTTCAATTTATCATGTTTTATAAGGAGTTCATGACTCTCTGATGTAGTGTTGGTAAAGGGAAGATAATTGACTTTGACACTGGAGTTTGGATTTTATTTCTGTGTCCTGTCTGGAATCTCTTACTGAATCATTTCTGAGGTCAACCTGCTGCTCTGTGAGCACAGGTGGCCGAGTGAAGCTGAGCACTGAAGCAACTAAAGGATATGTTTTGCTCTCTATTCATAAGGATTTATGATCACATTGCTCCAGTTGCTCATAATGGGAGTTAGATACAAAATTTTCCCTTTTTAAAGATGGAAGGGTACTGCTAGAATGGGAAACATAAAACCACAGGTTAGTGCAGCATCAGCTTTGGGAAGTGGTTATTCATAAATACATATTTCATGTTGGGGTCACACAAATTTTTTTTATTTTTGAGTTTTTGTATCTGAAAAAGTACTTCAAAGTTACTGAAAAAGTGTTTCAAAGTTAACACAAGTAAAAATTTGCATGATAAAGCTCTACTGTAATGTGGAAGAGAAATCACACTCATTTATAATTATGTGTTTTTGCTGCTTGCCAGAACTGCATTAATGTACTCTAGCTATGGTACTTTGATACTGAAATTTGACTATGAATACCAAACCCAAAGGTCATAATTAAAATCCATGTTCGTTGACTGAATATCAGAGAATGTGAAGGGTCTGGCTGGAGGATTCACAGCATTGCTGTGAATTTTCACTCTGTGGCTTCAATGTCATTTAGAAAGAAAGCTTTCATTCTGATTATAGCTACTTTACAACATAAATGCATTGGAATGTTGCAACTGTATTGTTCTAGGGCTGAGTTCCCTCTACAAACAAGTTTTCCATTCTTTTGAAGAAGCATAAATGTGCTTTCTCTTCTTTTGAAGAACAGTCAAATTGGAGGAGCTTTGAAACAGGAATGTGACTAGATACCATCAGAAATTCCAGTTACTCTTACAAGAGTTTTAATACAATTCAGCAAATAAAATCCAGTGTCTAGGTTGTGGGAAGACTCTGTGCTTGCTTTCTGTTACATATGATGCATTTAACATCTTGTCATTGCCCTCAAGAAAAAATAAAAAAGTGCATTTCATCATAAGATGGTTGGAATATGCACTACATGATGCTTCTGAGCACATACTTGTCCATGTGTCCTATATGATTGTCTGACTAACGTAGCACTCTTT
Source organism: Molothrus aeneus (assembly GCF_037042795.1). Classification (NCBI taxonomy): domain Eukaryota; kingdom Metazoa; phylum Chordata; class Aves; order Passeriformes; family Icteridae; genus Molothrus; species Molothrus aeneus. Next base: position 51,003,385 of record NC_089649.1, read on the forward strand.
CTTTTACAGCCAACACTGTAATGGTGTCCTGCATGGATACCTGTTCATCAAGTAACACCACTTTTCCACTTTGTACTTTTAACAATTCTTACAAAACATCAGTGCAACAAAGAAGAGAAAACCAGACTATTTTGCTGAAGGTCATTATAAATAATTCCAATTTCCAAAATATTCCATGTATTTGCCAGTCGTGCTGGAGGGAACAACAGTTCCACCCTAAACAGAGAGAGTGTGAATCCAAGAGGGATGTGAATGTTGATCATCAAGGATCAGGGTCAATAGCTGAAAAAAGTAAGTAGGATAAGAGAAATACTTAATTTTGAAGTAGCTAATTACAAAATAAAAGGCAAGTTTTTATTTGGTACTTAGAAGAAAATTATATGGTCCTGGTCTTTGCAAGTCTATGAACAATGATGGTTTTTAGCTTTTTTTTGCATGGCTAGAAAATGCTGACTTTGTGCCAGATTCTCAGTGGCATTCTTTCCTGGCTGTCAGTGAAACATGTTGGTAGCAAATACCTTCTAAAGTACTCAATTTATTTCTAGGGAGTTGTACTTTCTGACAAATTTTCAAGCTGAATTTTATTTTAAATGTCATTATGGAACTCTACATGTAGATTGCTGGCATTATGAAGATAGGCTGTATCTGAACCCTAACCCTAACCCTAACCCATATCTCACCTGTTTCTTGTAAACACAGCACAAGTCTCACATATTGTGTGGTTTGAAGCAAAGCAAGGACCTCCTGCAGCTGGTAGCAGACAGACAGTGTGTGCACTTCAAATCTCTATCATCATATGGCTTCTGCCTGGCTTCTATCCTTCTCATAGCCTGATGTTTGCCTGTTGCCTTTGACAACTGACCAAAACAACAACAAAAAAGTGATAGTAAAGCAAAAAAGAGTTATACTTTGCAGGGAAAATGTATAAGATAACCAAGGCTTTTTAGATCTATTCAGAGTAACTTTACACAGTATATATTTATCCATCTTTTTCATAGTCAGTGATGTAGAAACCTTTATGGTTTTGCAAATGAGACAGAGAATTCACTGTACTTTTTGAGAGTTGTGTCTTGATTTACCACTTGTATAACAGTTTTGTTTTAATTTTTATTTCCAAAAGCAAAAGGCTCGCTTGAAGTGAAAACAGAAAATGTTACTTATTTTTATAAATATTTTAACTTCACTACGGTTTCCAAGAAAGAAGTGGAGCATAATACGAACTACCTGATGGAAATCCACATCAACAATTCTATAGTCAGAGGACAAAACACAGCCAACAAACAACTAAATCATTCTTGTCTCTTGGCATTGATGGAAGACCAAAATGGCTGCATAACTACTTCACTGCAACTGAAGTCTTATACGGAATGTAAGTTACAAAAGACATTCAGAATGGAAATCAACCTAGAAACAACATAATCTTGCAAAAAATCTCAAGTAGGTAGTTGAAAATATTTAAATATTTGAAAATTTTTAAATATTTCACAAGAAGAGAATACAATTTTGAACATCCCTTATTAAAAAGCAGTCCATAGTAGACAACTGATGATTTTTATAATGATTTAAAGCAGGTTTAGCTGTGACTTCTTTTTTTCTAGAAGAAATACAGCAAAGTAAAGATCTGTACATTGTTTCTTAGCAGCAACAGACTCACACATTGCATGTGACAAAACCTGGAAATAAAATTTTCCCTTTCCTGATAATGGCATAACCCTGTTGTCTTGGAGGTAAATTTAAAAATCCCTGTTAACTACAGTGATAAAAGACCCAAGAGATAGGTTTGACCATTCTATTGTTGTACTACAATAGCCTACTACATAACCTTACTGCAGAATGCTTAAAAGATATATCTTCAGCTGAAATAAGCTTAGTTTTCCCTGAGGACAACCTTCAGCTTTTTATATTTCTCTTTGTGCTGCAAAAGTTTTTTGTTTGATTTCCTGACCATGGTCAGGACTTCCATTCTGTCTATCTACAACACTTTCATTTGGAAATTGCTGAATTATTGCATTCACTTATTTTTGCATGGAAAATATATTTTATGCTGTACCTTTGCTGGAAAAAGTATGTTTTTTAGAGTTGGATTAATATATGTTAATTAAGTCCAGGGAAAATCCTAGAGAAGAAAGCACAGTTTAGGATTGTTTTGGGTTTTTGTTTGTTTGGATTTTTTTAATAGGTGTGTCTAGCCATGAGAGGAGCATAATTTGTAATTTGCCCTGCTAACTTGTGTCAATACTATGAACTAACCACCTTTTGTTAATACTGATTTACCTGGGTAGCAGTAATCTCATATTAGCAATGAAAACTAACAATATGCCTTTTTTTTTCCTCTCTACTTCACAACAGCTAAAGAAGTGCTCAGGGCTTTTATTAAGCAAGGCTGATAATCAAGTCATTACAAGCCACTGCAAGATGGGATAGACTGCTCTGTTTAAAAGGCGCCTAGATTACTGTATTAAAGATATTTTTAGTTCTAAATTAGGAGGAATGAACCATGGGGTCATTGGCATTTGCCTCACATGTTCTTGATGGAGAAGATACAACGGAAGTTGAAGTCCAATTATACTATTCTAAGTAAGGGAAAGGGAAACAATAGTTTGACTGCAGTCTGTAATTTGGTTTTTTATGAGTTACAGTAACATAGCTGGTTTTTAAAACAGTCATTTGACAGTGCTAAGGTGTGCATTAACATGCAGCTGCCAAAGACGTTTGAAAGGCCATTCAAACAACCAGAGAGGAAAGCTCTCCACATCATTTCTTTGTTGTATACAGTCCTGACTTGTACTAGTTATTGAACTAAATCCCTGTGGAATGTGGGTGCATTTCTGCAGCAGTTGTTGTCCAAAAGAGCAGCCTACCTCCTTTATCCAATCCCATGTGATTCTTCCTCAAGGCAACTTTAAAGGAATTCCCCAGAGGGCTCCTGTGGTGGCATTTCCTCACTTTTTTATAAGAAAAATTTCTATATGTAGGCTCATGCCTTCTCTCATATATGAAGATAGACCACAAGGTTAAGAATGTCAGTACAGGCCATTGTTGGACAGTGGACCACTCCCTTCCATGCTTTATGCAGACAGAGGGGACACGTGTTACCCTTGTTCTACCTTAAATAAAGCATTTCCATTGGCTGAGTTGAAAAGTTTTCATTCATTCAGTCATCTGTATCTATTTCAGCCTTGGAAAGATATATAGATATAGAAATATATAGAGAGATAGATATAAAAATACAGGCAAAAATTAAGCTAAATTCTAGACAGGAAACCTACCATCAAAAACCAGAGAAGGCTGAAAGAAAAAGGCATAATTGCTTCTGTTTTTTTTTTTTTTATTTGTTTTGTTTTTATCTGTGGGGATAGGCACAATCTGAAAACCTACTAAGATGGAATGTTCTGCTTTTCTCTACTAGCAGTGATTTGCTGCTTAATTTTCCCTCTTGTACATTTTATGGACAGATCCAATGTGTATGACGAAGATCACTTGGCTCACTATGATTCCAGTAGTTTTTGTATTTACTGTTTCAATCGTCATCTACAAAATAGTCCAAGAAAATAACCGGAACTGTAAGTAACAAAACGTTAATCTGCATTAATCTAAATTTTTATGCAAGTAAGAATGTATTAATTTATAATAACAAAACTGTTTATTACTGTAGCTCAGACACTGATATTTTCATTGTCAAATGGTAAAAGCTTCTTAGAAACTGACTGAAGTACTCAGATGATTGATAGTATTACCTCTCACCTCTGCAAAAATGTAGATGCAAATCCAAACTTGTTGATGGCAAATTAAATGTGGGGATTTTGATAGATGATTGGTGGCATAGCGATATGAACTTCTGGTTTCACACTGATTTCAGTAGATGAAACAATTACTCTTAAACTTTGGAAAGTTTTAAGCAGAAATCCCAATGACCAGTATAAGTGAATTGAAGTACCCTTTCCTTCCTGAAGATAATTTATTTAGGTCACAGTCACAAAAAATTACAGGATAGATATGAGGAGATATACACTCACCTGTCTGTCCTTAAAACTGGCTATTCAAATTCATTGGTGGTGTAATCCCATGCAGGGCAACCAAGGTGCACTTTCTTAAGCCAAGAGCTGAGTTAAGCCCAGATAACATTTCATCTCTTTGCTATTACTTCAGCAAAGAAAACATTGCTGTGATTTCTGAAACATCACTATTGAATATTCCAAGTGATTGGAATTTTGCTATGAGAGAACTTGCCATTAGTTCAGCGATTGAAACAATTGTTTCTAGAATATTCTTTCAGCCATGACAGGCTCTTCTCTTGGGATACAGATAGTAATCAGATTTACAGTATTTTCTCTAGCAATATACAATGAATAAAACAATAATAAAATTGTAGAAGTACCCTGAGCTTGAGACCTTTGAGCAATCAAGATAAAGTCCTCTGCACAAAAGCAGTGCCAAAAATTGACCACTTGTCAGCTGCTGGTCATTGTTTCTCTTCCCAAGTCAGAGGTAGGTGGTACCAGGAGCACATTACCTTTCGTCACTGTGGAAAGAATATTACTTAAGCTGTTACCTGAGGGAATAACTCTCAGGTGCTTTTCGCAGCAGTTTCCAGAGACATTCTGCTTGTGTCAGCCCTGAGTGGGCAGAATGGCTCAAGACAACCAGCATTTAGTTGCTATTGCCAGGCAGATGTGCATTCCCCTGTAGTTCAGAGCTGCTGAAAGGTCACAGGGGTAGTAAACCAAATAATAATCCTTATCCATTCCCCTGGTCATCCTTACTGTATGCACAGGTAATTTTGAAATGAAGGAGCAATAGAAGTCTAGCTTTACTCATAACTGAACAGAAGGAAGAGTAGTGCCCACACACAAAATGTTTCTGTGATTTTTTGCATAATGTCAATACTTTATGCATATATCTTTAATGACTAAGCAAAATAATTGCTTGAGATGTCAAGTTTGTAACCTCTCCACCTTGATGAAAGGAACTCCTTACCAGATTATGTTGCTTAAAATACATGATATTTTACTTATTGCTAGAAGCAATTTCTGAGACAGATTTCATGTATATAAAACCCACGAAGTGTAAATTATGATTTTATAAGTGGGCTATTAAGTGCTCTAATTTAAAGGACTTTTATTTGTAATTTGAAAACTACTTATAAATGTCATGTCTCTGATTTTCTCTGCTTTGAGTCATAACGTTCTATTTTGTTCTATTAATGTAGAACTGTAAGTAGTGATGATTAATGATTTAGTACCTTTATTCTTAAACATCACATTTTTATTAAATTCAAGTTTTCAGAATCATCATGAACACAAACAGGGAGGAAGAGATGCCCTTTTGAGGCTTCTAATAACTTACTAGCTTCAAGGATACATTTTATGCTAATTGAGGAAAAGGGGGTTTATGAGTTAAATTTACAATATATAACATTATAACCAACATCATTATGTTACTGATAAAAAGACAAGTGCACAAAAAATAAAACTTAAGGTTTATGTGTATATATTAAGATGCCACCTTTCATTGCATGTCTATACACTATTTTTTTCCAGTGAGCTCAAAGAATAGAGCAGAACTATTAGCTATGTTTCTAAAACAGCTGTCATGAGTTTTTCCAGCCATAATTCAGTTGGTATTTTTTCTCTTCATTTCTGAGCACCACTGAAAGCTGTTAAGAAATGTGGAATTACTCATTTCCTCTTGAGACCTTGCAAGATATTCTGCTAGGTAGACTCTGAGACTCTCTGAATCATTAAGCTATTTTGATAAGTGCAGAAAATAAAATATCCAAGTAAACTTGGTGAAGGTTACAACTGATCCATGACAAAGGCCCTAAACTGGAAATTAATTGTTTTGCCTTTTTCTTTCCACTCTTGTCTCACGACCACTTCCAGAGCTTCCTTTGACATTAACTGTTACAATGTATGCTTGGGGCTTTAGAGCTTTAGATCTCCACTGGCTAGTCATAAAAAAATTCATGACCTAAATAATTTTAACTTAATGAATTTCTTAGTGTTCTCAAAGGAAAAAAGATAAAAATAAATTCTGTTACATAGAATTGGAGTGAGCCTGTCACCAGAAGCTGGCTGAGCCCTGGACTGCAGTTGCTGCTGAACAGGGCTAACCACAACAGCTGCACAACTGTCTGCAATAAACCCACTGAGAGCACTGCATTTAGAGAGCAGCAGAAGGATGGAAAGACTGAGAGTTTATGAACTGAGTGCTGAGGAACAGCCAGAGGTGCCCAATCCAGCTCTAGCTTTGTCAGGGGTGTGGAGCTTGCTCTCAGACTGTGCGATCTGAGATGAACACCCCACACTAGCAAGCAATCTGTCAGCTTCCTAGGTTGCCTGTGCAGTCCATCCTTGCTACTCCACTGTCAGCAGTGAGTGTCCAAACCTGTACTGAAATATGTATTTTTCTTGATATCCTTCCAAAATTTGTTCAAGGTACACAGTTTAGAAAAAGGCAAGGAATAATTTGAAAGGGACAAATCTGAATAAAATTTCTACAAAATTTCATTCAGGAAAATACAAATCATCTGGCCCTTGGTTTTCCTCATCACCTTATTCCGACACCTTCCTGATTTTTTAAACACTTTCCAAGGTATTCAACAGTTTAATAATAAGGGATTTACAAGCTTTCCTTCTAATCAAGGGCTGATGCTAACATAAGACATTTTGTTTAAAGCAGATTATAAACAAAGAGTAGCAACATCAGTTTCTACTGTTCTAAGAAGAAAGAGTTCCATACATGCAAGAAGAACTGTATCTGCTACTGAAATTCATCCTTTTCTGGGTAAGTGTATAAAAGTAAAACAAAATTTAACAAATCTTGAGGCATGAGGAGATCAAGAAAGACCTTTTAAGAATCTCCTGTCAAGAGATGCTTCAAGTTTGTTTCAGAGTTACCTTGGTCCTACACAAATTTGATCTGGCTTATGTTAAGGAAACACTTTTTTGTTTTAAAGAAATAAATCTGACAACAAAACTATAAGAAGACTTATATATATAATGTGAGAATGCTTCTCCCAGTCTTCCCAGTGTGTTGCATTAATGACTTTGAACTTTTTAATTTTTGGTCATATTGCGTGCCAGTTTTGAGGTTTGTCACCTGAGTGCTTTGTGTGTGTATGAAAAATATAGAGAGATGTACACATGTGTATGTATGCTCTATGTGTTTGTGACCCTTGATAAAATTTGTTATCAAAGCATGGAATGAATGGCTACAGCAGGACTCAATAAATGCTTTTGCTGGCACTTCATAGCCTATTTCTAGGGTCAAATTCCCACAAAATGCAATTTTTGAGTTTCAGATAGGTAAAAAATTGTGGTCTTTGGAGAGTGTAGTATGCTTACCACACACAAATTAAATGACATGGCTAAACTCAAAGTTTGGATTCTAGAAAACTGGATTTGGCATCAAATATCTGTGTGAGTGCCAATTACCAGGTGTTTCTGTGAGTGTTACTGACATTGCTCAAAGAGTGAAATGTTTTAATAAGTTTCATGGATTCTGGTTTTGTGAAGGGAGCTATATCTTTAAAAAGATTAACATGAACATATAGAATAATAGCTCTGAATGTCAAACTAACCTCCCTTCAAAACAAGAAAAATACAAAGCCAGCAATTTAAAAAAAGTGGTTTTAAATATGACTTAAGGCTTAAGTACTTTGCTTTTTGTTTTGTTAGTTCTTCGGGAGTAAGAGGAGACCCACTAATTTATGTCTACAACTCAGTATTTCATGGCATTTCAATTTTACCTAGAAAAGAGTGAATAGCTTCTTGTCTGTCTGAACTCCCCTGTGAGTACAATTTATGCTTCTTGCTCTTAAAGCACTGGCTACCTCTGAGATATATTTATGAGCTCATTCTTTTCATTCTGCGTGGAAGGAATTACTTTTCTGACATCTATTGTCTTGAGTAGCTTCACTAATATCATACCTGTTTAAACACATGTTCAGAATAGCATTTTAATGCCATTTAATGTTGTATATCCAAGGCATTTTTGATGAGGGAGTCTTACGGAAATTCAAATCTGATTTTACTAGATTTTACTGAAGAGAATAAGAATCCCTTATTGGTCTGTCATTCTCATTTTTAAGTGCCTCCTACTACAATTGATCCATGAAACTCAGAAAGATGCTTAGTTACATGAACTGCTATAATGGGGTTTATTTTAAAATAAAAGTCCTTGGTTTCACACACCATAATTTCAGTCAATCCAATCAATTTCTTAGTTTATACCAATATAATTTAAAATACAATCAAATCCATATGAAGAGTTTATTCTTTCCATAGTTGCTAAGCTTAGGATTTGTTACCATGATAATGGATTATAAATAGCTACAGATGACTTTGTTGACAGCCCTTGACAATATTTTCCCTATAATTAGAGCATAGCTTGCAATCTTGAAAGAAACCATTGAGATCCACTGAAGACAATACAATCACCCTGGAAACACAGTAATGAGTACTTGAGAGGATGTGACAGTACATCTTATAGATGAAAAGATGGAAAAGTACTCCTAAAAGGTTATTTGAAGTAAAGAAATTACAAGGGAAGAAAAAGAGGGAAGCCTATACTTTGACAATGGGAGTGAATTCTTAGGAGGCTTAGTAAATGACTGGCTTAATGTCACTGTAGTCCTACAAAAAAGTAATTTACAGCATGGATGTTAGTTTTGTAAAACTGTTAGTGGTTTTATATCCATGAATCATTGTCATTAAGTCCAGTGACCAGAGGAAAGGGGGAAAAATGTACAGAATGTTCTCTGGTGAAGGATTAAATTTACAACCTTCCAAATTCACAGTACTGCAAAGATTTAAGCACATATAGTGAGGAGAGGGGAGCTTAATAACATTCTGTCATAAATGTTAACTAAATGTTGTCTGGGCTGTAAAGCTAAAAAAGAATGTACTAGACCATGGGTTGTACAAACATTTTCTAGACTTCAGAGCTGGCCCTGCCATTGCATTTATGTATAGTAACTGCCCCTTGAATGGTATGAACTGACAAAAAAGAGTTTCTCTTAAATGCATCCACAAGACAAGTGAAAGAAGACAGGATACCTTTTTTTGTGCAAGAAGTATTCTTTAAGTGGCTGATCTGTATTTCCAGACATGGAGGATTTTCATCAAATAGAACTTGATAGTAATAACAAATGGAAAAGGATCCATTGAAGCCACTTCCTTGCTTTGCATTTCCTACAGAGAATCTTAGTGAGATTCCCACTCGAGAATTTTATTGCAAGAATTTCTTTGAAGAGCTTTCATATATTGAAGAAGCAGTAGAAGAGGTTTTAGAACAGCTTAATAAATTAATAATGGCAATTAGAAGGAGTAGAATGTATTCCCCACAGAGTTTTAAAAGAGCTCAGATAGAAACTGCTGAATTGTCGTTTGCAGCTTACTGCTTAAATCGGTCTCCAATGCAGATAAAAGGAAGAAAGTTCTACTTAACCAGCTGTTATTCCTCTTCCTTGGCCCATTTTCCCTAAACCACTTGGGTACCTCTTTGGTACCTCTTCAGTCTAGTAACTGACTAAGTGTAGTTATTCTCATGTAGCTGTATCCTAAAAAAAAGGTAATCCTGGGCACATGGCACAAAATTACTTGCTGGGAGCAGGCCAGTGTGCATGAACTGTATGCTACATTATTAAAAAAAAAAAAGGCAAGAATAAGTTGCAGAGGAATGAGGTTGCATAAATCAGGGCATTTAATAACTAGGCTGAATCTGCCTAGTAGGGTCTGGAAGATTCACTAACATAATTAGTTGGGTTATACTTTAGTGGGAATTTATATTACTGGAATCTTATCACCATAAACTCCCATTCAGACTTTATTTTCCTAGAGTAAGAACAACATTCCTTGTTTATTTTGATTCTATTTCAAATGTGGCATGTGTTAGGAAAAAAAGGCTTGTTCTCATTCCTGTACTAGAACTGGACAATGCAGACAGGGAATCATATTGTTAAAATCATCATGTTATTGCTCTACAGTCTGTGTGGGCAGCCTTAGTTCAAGCATAATATCTTGTTCTACATTGCTCAAACAATATATTCATTTTTAGTGATGCTCCATTGGCTCATGGAGTTACAGTTTGGTTCCTTACATTTTAGGATACAAATACAAGATTCCTTGACTCAATTGTCTGGCTCACAGTAATGCAAAGTTAATTCTGATGGATGGTAGTTTCATAACTCATCCTGAAAGAAGAGCGTTGCAGGGTCACAGTGACAACAAGGATTCAGAGAATAAAACCTCAGGCTTCCTGGCCTGCAGTTGTTTCCTGGACTGTTTAGGGTTTGTGACATCCATACTATTTGATACAAGTGGGCTTGACAGCTATTATTTTCACAGAAGAAACAGCAAAACAAATTCCCTCTCATTTGAATTCCTGTATTGTTTTCTGTGCTATCCTATTAAAATAATAGTTCATTTCCCACAAGATTAGAGGAAATAGGGAAAATTCTGCCATATCTCTGATGTGTTGCTATAGCTTCAGGTTAGTTGACATGTTGGAAACAGAAGCAAATGCTGGCTCAGCAGTGTCAGGGCTGGCATCCCAGCGAGTTCAGACTTACTCCTCCTTGTATTCTGCAATACATTTGCTTTTTAGCAAAGAGAACAGGCAAGACACATCTTCTACAGCAGCAAATAGATGCCAAGACAAGAAAGAGAAATTTGTTTAATCTTGGCTAACTGAAACATCACCTATTTGGTGGTCCCTCTCAGTTCCTGACATAGTTGAATAATTATCTTTCCCTCTGCAACTTACATGAATTATGTTGGCAAAAGCAAAGCTTCTCATAGTATTCAATATTTAACATAGACTTATGTGTTTCTGAAATGCAACATAACCAAGAAAACTGTGAAGCCTTATTACTACTTTGGAGCTTTTAAAATTTTTTTCAGATAAAAAGAAGGATAAAATCTATAGGATGCAGGTAACTTTAGGGAGCTTTTTATAGCCCCTGTATGCTTTCCATAGAGCCCTGAGGCACAAAGGATCTTTTCTCTGCTCAGTTTGCATGCATGCAAAACACTCTTACACACAGGCACTGAAGGGGATATCAGCCTATATTTCCATTCTCTCCAGATTCATCTCATTCATCCTAAGGGTCAAACAAGATCCATTGTTATTTTTTTTTAAACTTTTAAAATTTTTTACTTTGCTTTTCATATTCAGCTGCTTGAGTGCCAAGATCCAAACTGTACTTTTTAATTGCATTTGTAAAAAGAAAAGTCCAAATGATGTAGCCAGTAGAGAATGAACATAGCTAGATATAAGTGGCACAGTTTATCCTCTTGTTGTTAGCTCAGTGGAAACCCATTTGTAGGTTTACAGAAGTAATGGATAGTCAGGGACAGGATGGACCTGGAGTCAAAATATTGTGTTCCACAGCAGTTCTTTGAAAAATGCATTGGATAAACAACTCTGCGCGCATTTGCCTGACAGTGCTATCTCTGCATTTCCTTATCAGTATTCCACTGAGATACTGTATCAGGATCTGTGTGCTAAAGGCATCACCTCCCCCCTTCCTGCTTCTGGGGTGTATGCTGTCACCTTTGTTGACAACTGGGTGATACCCAGTAGCTCTCCCTGTGTGTGTGACAAATGAGCTGAGGCCACACCACGTGTGCCTGTGGCAATCTGTGGTGCCCTTATGTGAAAATGAGTCAGGAATTTCACACTCTAAATTTCCATTGTTTCTGCTTAACTGGCCAAATTTAGGAGTTTGTATTTTGGGGGGCACTTACATAACCTCAAATTTGCATGCTTTTGGATTTTCACTACAATTTATTCACAAATTTATTTCACACAAATTTATTTGCCTACCTTCAAGCTGCTTCCCAGATCAGTGTAGAATCAGGACATTGTAGTCCTACTAGCATTAAAAGGAAGTTAAATACCAGACATGGTTAGTACTTTCAGTACTGTCCATCTCTGTCTTGTGTTCAGATGGGTCTCAATTATTTTTCAAACTTTCATATGCAAGTCCAACACTCTGCAGGTATATTTGCTGTTAATAATATGGATAAAAATTATTTTAACTTTCAATAGTGAAAACCAGCAAACAACAGGCCCCACTTCCTGCACAGACCACAAAGAGACTGTCTGTAATTCCTGAACAAGAGCATTGTCATGTGGAACAACTGTAGAAGGTAAGTAACCATCTTACAACCCTAATTATTTTGGTTTGCCTCATATATTTAGAATTAATAGTGTGGATATCTGAAGAAAATAATTATTACTTCTTCTAGCCAAGTGAATAAGATGAAAAACTGGATAATGTGTTTTGTGAGAGCTAGGCGGCATGAAAAGAGAATCAGTTTTACTTCTGCTACCAAAAGTGATCTATAATCATATGTGTTAGCCTGATAAACCCTGTGTGTCCCTGCAGACCTTGGTGCAAATTCTGACACTTTTTTTCTGGTGCAAAATATTGTGTCCTAAACTTTAACACTGTGCTGACATTTGTTTTTACAAGGGCGGAGGAAAAAAGCAATTAGCAAATGATCTCTGAAGAAAATTCCATATTTGAAACAAATAGCCTGCTTATGAAATTCCTCAAGCAAAAGAAATTGATCACTCTGTTGTTCTTCCACCAGTCAGAAGGAATGATGAGAAGCTGGTTTCTGTTCAGAACCAAGACTAATCTCCCAGTCCTAACTTTCTGCAGCCACTGTGCTGCAGTAATTGTTTCAGGAATTCCAGATGTAAGGAACCAAATCTTCATAGAAATGTGCCATAAGAGATAGCTCTTCCTGAAAATACTTGTAATGTCTAGAAAAAACAGATGCTACTTGAATAAGTAATACAAGACTAATATTTCAAGTGCATAGACCAGGTGATGGCTACTTGCATGCATGATATTATTGTGTATGGTGATTTTTTTACATTAAAGGCTTAAGGAGTTTCTTCTTTTATATTTCTATTTAAATTGGATGGAGTTTTATTGGAAACTCAATATAATGTCATGCTATCTTTTTATGGTGTTAAAAAATTTATGTACTGAAGAGCAGTTTGATTTTTGTTCTTCATGTGGAAGGATGAAGATGAAATTGCACATTGAGAACAGAACTAAACGAAAAATTTTGAACAGCTTTGCTGACAGAATATGAGGTAATTCCATAGTAAATTAATAACTGAGCTAGAGAATTATTTGGTGTTTGAATGAGAGTAGCTGGGTTATAGGATAGTATATTATAGTTATTAAAAATACTGGCCCCTGTTTAAGTGATTGTCATCCATAGATCTTGTGAAGACTTACAAAGATAAGAAGTTGTTACTGTTGCTATTTTTAAAATGAGGCTGTCAGGAGACACAAAGAGATGACATGACTTGGGAACTCTGTGACATAGCTGACAGCAGTTCCCAGATCATCTGAGTTCAGCTGTTTGCCATTTGGGCTCAGTTTCTGACTGAGCAGGTGCTTTCCAGGCCCCGTTAGCCTTTCTGTAGGGCAGCTTCTTCCTTTTCTGCAGGGATTGCTCCCAGACACTTCAGTACACCATTTATTTTTCTGGTCTCTGTCACATACATGTCTGCCAGGTACTTGCCCAACTTAATTGTTTTTTTTTACTCTTGGCTTGAAAATAAGACATTTCTAAGGTTGAAATAGGATGTGCTGCTAAGCAGGTGCTCACCTTTCTTCAGTGCCTTCACTTATACAGTATTATGGCTGATCATTAACATGCTTTATTAATTCTGTTCTTCTTCCAGGATGTTGCATTCACCTAAAACACCTAAAACTCAACTTTTAGAAGCAGAGGGAAAAAGTCATGGCTCATTCCCATACAAATTTAACTTTTGTGTTGCTAGAGGTGGGAGTTACTGTTGGGGTGACCTTTTGCTTTTATTACCTAAACTGTTAGGAGCTAAAGGATAGAAAGAAGAGATGGAACAGCTTTTCAGATTTTTGGTTGCTCTGTGAGACAATACATGAGATCCAGGACACTTTGGGCTTAATTACTCCCTTTCCTTAATCTCTGTGTGAATGACTGAAAGAAAAAGATTAGGTATCTTGAGAAAGCCCAAAAGCCTTGTTCAGTGCTGTACAGAAGCAGGCTTGCTTTTCCAGATAGTCCTCCTGTCAGAGGGACAGCTGGCAGTGAGGTGAAATCCAGATGTGATATGTGGGAATAATGCTGAATACATTGTAAATTGTAATGTTACATGACACCATGTGGAAAGATTATTAAATAATCTAGCTGCAGAAATTCAGATCTAGATCTTGCCTTTCATCATGGTTTTTTTTTTTTTTAATACATTTCTTAAAGGAATACTCTCTCAGAGCTAAATACTCTGTGAAAATGATAAAAAACACTTTCTGTTTAGTTTTGCTTTACTTCCTGCAAAAACCCCCTTCTTCTCACTTCATCTGATAAGGTCAGATCCACGTCATTACTGCTTGTGTCTGTGGGTGCCTCAGTTCCAGGAAAGCTTGCTAGCTATGAGTACTTGTGGTAACTGAGGCTGGGGAAGGAAATTGTGATCTGCTTTTTGCACGAGTGCTGGGTTTGTCTCTGTGAAGTCTCTAGAATGTGAAGTCTCTAGAATGCTGCTAAAGACTCATTTGCTCAGCGGGGATAAGCTGTGTTACAAGTACTGCACATGCAAGCTAAGTACTGAGGCTGGAAAAATGCAAAAATAATCAAATTCCCAGAATTGCCAAAGACAGTTCTAGACTACATCAGCCTGATGAAGCGTGAGTTTTTCTCTGAAGTAGGAGGTGGGCTGGAGATGAGAAGCATGTACCAGGGATCTTCTTGATCAAACCCATCATCTTTGTACGACTGACAGCTGCTCCCCTCAAGAGTGTGCCTCAAGTGATACAAGAGCCTCAAATAGGGAGGGATTCTAGGCAGAGCTAGAAACCTGAGAGAGATCCACTGGGGATACCGCTAACATCTGCCCTTCCCTGCCTCAAACCAACCTCAGTCTGGTTGGTAAGAGTTACTTCAATGTCTGCCCTGAATCAGGCAGGCAAGATGAGTTATACTTTTCCTCATCTTCAGCCAGCTGGAGCTGCACTCAGAGAAATCATTAACCACAGCACAGAGTGTTTGATTTCTCTGTCAGGAGACTACCTACACAGCAGCTGTGGTAGGTGTAACAGCAGTTGTGAGGAGGAGGAAATGTAAAAGCAAGGATAACTCTGATCACGATCAGAGTTATTATCACGATCAGAGCTCATTATAGCTAATGAGCTGGAGAATCTGCTGATGGCCTCAGCAGTGGCCCTTAACACAACACATTGAAAGAGGAAAGGCTGAAAAACAAGGCTAAAATTGGTTTAGCCATGGGAATGGTCAGGAGAGATCTGTTGCCTGTTCTTTGCTTGTTGCTCCAGTTGGAAACAGTGAAGTATTGCTCTTACTAGTAGATTGAAAGAGATATCAATAATCAATTACACATTGCAATTTTCCACTGTTTTTCTTTTTCTAACAAGAAAAAGACATTTCTTTCTATAAATGTATTTTTTAAGTCTTTAGATTTAAGACAATACTGTTGATTATGAAATGTAAATATATTGATAAACATATGACCATACATGTGTTGCCATGTTTATCAATATACTTAGATCCAATTGTGTGGTCTCCTATCTATCTATCTATCTATCTATCTATCTATCTATCTATCTATCTATCTATCTATCTATCTATTCTGTGTGCACATAGAAATGCACCCAAATGCTTTGTTATTCACTATTGCACTGACAGCTAATTCAGCTAATAAAAAATGCACCAACTTCTGCACTTGTGCCTTTGCCAAAGGTGAATCTTTTCATCACAGATCACTTAATGTCTCGGTATTTTCACAATAACTATTACAACTACACTTGACTACCATAGGTAAGAATCCTCTGTTTCTGCCATCTTTCATTAAACTGCCATATTAGCAACTGCCCAGGAAAACAATGAATGAGCCATGTTCCTCAGGTGTTGAAATACACTTTACATATGTTGTGGTTTAGGAATGGTGTTTTCCTATTCAATAGTCTCGCTAAAACCACAGTGCAGCTTGCTTCCCCTCCCCATTGGAAGCACAAAAGGCAAAGATCATGGCTTGAGATATGAACAATTTAGTGGAAACAGCGATGAGATAAGAAGACAATAACAAAAGGTATAGGCAAGAAAACAATTTTCACAGAAAGCCTGGGATAATACTGACTGGCTCTTCCCTACCACTTTTCTCCCCACTGGAAGGAACATCCTTCTTCTTGGAAGCAAGAGTCCTGTATCCCTGCTCCTGTCAATGACCTGAGGTGGTGTAGAATAATCTCCTAGCCATGCCCACACAGCTCCAGGCTCATCCCCTCACAGCTACTGCAAAATATTAACTCTGTCCTGGCCAGACCCCAGGACAACATATAACAGCTGTCAGTGTACTTCCTTAGTGCTGTGAGAAGATTGTGACATTATTTACCCTAATTTTGTTTAGATTGGAAGCATGAACATTTTATTCAGGGCATATATTTGCATTCAGGGCAAATATTTGGATTCAGAGGGAATGCAGTTCAGGTAAGAGCATGCCAGAATAAGGCTCTGGAGACTATGATTTCTGTCTCTCCTAATGATGCCTCCTTACTAATTTGCATGGTTGTAAGAAAGAACTGTTTATCCTCAGCTAAAAGAGATTGCATAGTGCTTTTAACAAAGCTTTACTTGCATCAACTGGTACTTTTAACTTTAAGAACTCTACTTCCATAAACTATTATTTTCAGCAACTGTGAAATGCTGTGTGATGTATATCTGGTTTGAAAAACCATGAGGACTAGCACTTCTGAATGTGTTTGATTCAATGGCCATTCCCTAATCAGTGGGGGCAAATAATTAAAGTAAGAAATGAAAGTGGGCAAGAAAGAGGCAAATCACCATACCCATATGTAAGATGAAGGTGTTGGAGCATTCAGAAATATGATTTTGTTGATGGTTATCTGTGAAATCATTGTTGAGTAGGGAAGGTTTTGGCTAACCTTTCCCTTGGATGTTAAAGAAGCCTGCCTCAAGGAGTGACTTTCTGAGTCCTGCCCTTGTGACAATCTGTTTTTCCCTGGGGTGGGGCCACATGCAGTCTGGGCAGACTGGGGGGCTCACTGGCCTCTCTCACACCAAAGCTGCACTTCAGTCTTACAGTGGTCAGGGCAGAATAAAAGCCACGTGTAGCATGAAGAGAAACTGTGAGCCCTCTCATGCAGTACCTCTGTCCTCTGCCTGTTTAAGGGGAAGCAGCACTGTATTCTCTGAATCAAAGGCAGGGTTAATAGACTTCATGAATGGTTAGGGACAGAACAGTGTTCTGTTTGGGGAAATTATGGACAGATAGAGACTTGACAGTTCTTGGATGAAGTGCTGCCATTTTATGAGGAAAGAAAGAAAAGTAAAACTCAGTGTCTTAAAGCCAACTGTTGTGGGCTTTTTTTTTCCTTGAAAGTGCCCAGTGTTATGCTCTGAGTTGATGCTAGATCAAATTCACACAAGTTGGTCACTATCACCCAGACATTTTATTTACTGCATCAATCTCTTTGGCAATCAATGCCTCAAGGACACGATAAAAGAATCTTGGTATCCTGCATCGCATTAATTCTTATAATAAAACTGGTAGACATGTCAAAGACTGCATAAAACTAATGAAAGTTCCACATCAGCAACTGCCAATGATTTTTAGGACACTGCCTTTTGCCATCTGTCTTTGTGAAGGGCTTTGAGATCCTTGAACACCAAAGATGCTTCATGCCTCTGTAGCTCTTTCTGAATGACAGTGTAGCTGCACAGTTAAATCAGACAAGTTGGTCTCCAGTGAATATAGAATTTAAGACACAATCTTATCTTCAGGTGAAATGGATTATAAAACTGGAACATAAGGTAGATGACAGGTAACTGACAGGGACAACACACAGTGTATGGCTAAAAAGATGAAAACCTCTGTCAAAAAATTGTAAAATAGAAGAATTTGATGGGTCCCTTTCACAATCTGAGAAGCATGTGGGCATGGAACCTGTGGGCGCAAGGGTTGGCAGAAGAGATCAACAAGTGTATGAGAGGCTGTGTCTTACCCAGCAACATTCAGAATATCATCACCATCATTGTTTTCTAATTAAACACTCCCATAGGGAATTAGAAATTTGATTGTGCATATCCCAGTCTAATGCCAAGAAATTTTAGTGCAGGTATACCTATGGCACTACCTGGGCTTTGGCTCATGCTGCTGCTGCCTTCCTGAAGCGGTCTTTAAATGCCATCTTTGCTGAACTTAGTAGAACAAACAGAAAGTGCAGCTAAAAATATTCTTTGCCTGTTTTCCTTATGTGATTGTGGCTTTACAAAAATGTTTTCATATTTAAAAGAATCTATCTCTCATCTGTCTTCAAGCAAGACACCCACACAAACAACAGAAGATAGGAATTATGCAGAGAAAGCAGTGAAACTCATAAGACATTCTAGCAAAGGCATGTAACGAGTGAGCTCAGGAGTGAGAGGAAGATTACAGTTAAGCTGCTTTCAGGCAGGTATTTGTGAAGAACAGTAGGTCTGATTTTAAATTGCTGGGATCCTTCCAATTATCCTTTTGACAGTTTTTCTGAAAAGCATAATTTCAGTGCTCTGAAGTGATAGTACTGTCATTAAAGTTATCATAAAATTTGGTGTGAAGCTGCTGAAGGGAGAAGTTCCTACTAGTACTGACCTACTGGCTTTGAGGGTTGGCCATTTCTGTAAGACTTAATTTTTTACACCATAATTCCTCTTGATAACTATGATTCTATGATTTATGCCCTCAGGCAGCTTTAAATTGTTTTCAGAACTGTATGCACTCAATGAGGTATTTATTTTTTAAATATCATGAAAGGTAATTCCTCCTGTTTCTGCTTCCGTAAGAGATTCTAGTCTTAATCACACATTAAAATGACAACTCCTCTCAGCACAGAGGAGCTCACAGAATCAGATTGCTGAGCACATTCCAGGGTACTTGGCACAATTACTGGGTCCTGCACTAAATGCATGCCAGGCTGTGTTTCTCTCCAAAGGACACACTAAGGGTTTCCAAGGGAAGCACTGCTGCTTGCTGGCAGAACTGGACTAGAAGGGGCACTGTGCAGGCTGTTTAAATCCACTGCTCCATTAGCTGGCATCAATTTTTGATGCAGTCTGTCCTGCCTACACTTGTCATTTTCTAGCTCACTTCGGCAGCTGCTGCCTCCAGTATGATTTCACAGCCAAGGAACACTTCTAAACCCAGTTCCTACCCTGTAAAAGAAAATGTAGACAGATGTTGTAATCAGGCGTGCAGCTATGGGAACTACCAGAATGGGTGACAAGCTATATTTGCTTTTTCACTCAGTGTGCAAGTTAGAAGTACAGAAATCCTGTACTTCCACTCCACCTCCCTCTTCTCCTCCCTGAAAAGTAAGACAAGCTTGGTTGGAATCTGTGAGCTCTGGGAGCTGCAATCCAAATTCAAAAGTGTCATTCATGGTTAGTGAGAAGCAGTTCACTTGTGAATGTGGAAAAAGCTGCTTTCATTTCATTATTTCCAAATTTGTCCTGCCATATAGCAGTATAGAATGGGAATGCAGTTGGGCACAGAAAAGCACTTCAGCTAGGTGGATGTGGTGAATGTTCACCCTTCCATTGCCAGCTTCCCTGGAAGTGGGTAAGGCCTGGTGTGCCTTGCTCAAGTTCCTGTGTCACTCTCGTGGGGCAGGTACCTGGGCCACTACTCAGCTGCCAGGTATCAATCTCAGTCTTTTGCTCCATTCTGATGCGCATCACCTATTTTGTCTGCCTTTAAGTTACAATGTTGTTTTCTTTTGTAATAAAGAGGAGAATTCATTATTGTGAACATCAAAATTATGACATTTGAGATAAATTAGAGAAGACTTACCCTCCTCTTTTTTTCCTGATAATATTTTCTTTTGTTTCAGGTATCACCCTATGAAATACCAGCACTTCTGGATGAAAGAAGACACATCATACACCACAGAAGAAAGCATCCCCAATTCCAGCCTGTTATCCATCTTTTCATGGGAATAACAATTATGCATTTTAGTTGACAAGTTCCATTTTTTCCATCATAATTACTTTGTGTTAAGAAAATATGAATGATGAACAAGCATATTTTGCTGCATAAACAACTTCAATAGCAGAGTATAGATTTCACATCTATTTTCTGTTCTTTCAGGATTCATACTTAGTTATATGGTTGTGAGGTAATCCTTGTGATAATTACATATTTTTATCAGGGCAGAAATTTATTTTATATATTCCATAGGATAAGAAATCTGTATAAAGCTATGAATTATCCTCTAATGTGAAATAAGCACAATTTTCAACCTACTTAATGCTCTAGATGACTAAGATGCCTAAAAGATACAGATTCTGGCTGTTGAAAAGAGTGGCTAAAGTATTACAGAAGGAAAAAATTCTGCAGCATGTTAGTTTCTGCAGTAAACCAGGAAGACAATCATAATTTGTGCAGTATCTTAGTGGATAAAGAAAAAATGATAACTCATTAAGACAGTAAATGGGTTTGTACTTTTTGAGAAATTGCATTTCCATCTTTTGTTCCAGCTTGGATCATTAGCATTCCAACCCATTATCTCTTGGAACCTTTCCTTACTTTCGATTTACTGCTGCTCCTCTGAGTGCAGTGGAGCTGTTTGGGCTGAGCAGGGTCCCAAACTCCTTTGGTGCTAACAAATGATTTGTGGGTACAGCTTAGCCATCAGTTACTAGGCAGAGACAGAAATTGCCAGGACTTCAGGCTCCCTTGTGCTAAATCCATCAGGATGAACAGATTGTAAACTGCCCATTGCAAACACAATAGGCAGCAATTTAGCATCCAGTAAATACTTCATTACCTCAATTCCTTACATTTATACAGCCTTTCCCTCCTGAAGCTTTCTGAAATTGAATTTTCCAGTCTACACTGAGCAGTTCAGATTTAATATGAATAGGTGTGAGCATTAGCTACTGAATTATTTGAGGGCATATAGATTTTTTTGTATTTTGTTGGATAAGTCTGAAACATTTGTTTCTATTGTTTTTTATTTTACTATCTTATTAAAAAATAAGAGAAAAATACTTTCTTGATTTGGGGGCTTTTTGTGGTTTGTTTGTGGTAATAACAAAGCTTCTCAGAAGCAGTTTTTCAGAAGCAGAGTTTTTAATAAGCTTTTCAGAAGAAGAGTTTTTAATACAGTCTAAAAAGTAAGCCTCTCATAATTTCCTTCTTGGTTGTGTTTTCTTCTTATTATAGAGAGCAACTTACAGACAAAGAGACATATTTGTCTCAATTCACTACAGAGCTGCTAAGGCAGTTTTGGTCGGTGTTTAAATGCTTCAAGTGATTCAAGCTATCTATCACTTTTCCCCTTCAGTTCTAGAGATCTTGATAGGGGTAGCCCTGCTTCTTGTGACCCCAACTTAATTTTCTTTCTCCTATAGTTTAATTCTATTATTATTCTTGCTGCCTATAACCTACCGCTTTTCCTTAGACAAATAAAATATGATTTCCTATTTTATTAACCACAGTTATCCCACAGCTCTCCGAGTATTTGGCTTTACTACCCTGGAAGGTTCCAAGTTACTTTTAAGAACACCATAAACAAGAAAACCCAAAAGGCTCTTTCAAGCTTTTGTCTGCTGAGTAAAGCTTACCTTGTCTTCTAACTGTGATCCAAACTACAAGAAATAATGGAAGAATGGGGGGACATTGATAAGGATGGTAACAAAAAATGTGATCTGAAGTAATTCTGGTTGAGAAAGATTTCAGGTGGTCACTGGTCCAACCTTCTTACACTTGAGGAGGGACTGAAAACAACTGGTTTAGTCTTGCCATTTCCTCCTGAGGTTTGGTTTCTCTCCTCCCACATCCTTGTAAATCCTTGTCCTCATTTCTGGCTTTGTCAGAACTGAACATGTCAGGAGAGAAAGGATGTCCTGGTGCAGCCTCTCAAGCACAAGATGATGAGCAGGAGGGAAGAGCCTCAGAAATCAGCAAGGGAAAAGAGACATGAAGGTGGAGAAGGGGTGTGTGTGTGTGAACAGAACTGGTGGGGAAGGTGGAACTGATGGAGCAGAGAACATACAAAATGGACACGGGACTGAACTGGCAAAGGGAACTGGAGGGAAGGCAGAGACCATCTTAAATGCCAGCACCAGATAAGCTGCTGATACAGTCTCTGAGATCTCAAAGGGCTGGAAGAGCAGGGCTGCATTTTCCCAAATCTATTAAATAGGTTGAGGGACTTCTGAAGGTGTTTAAAAATTACTTGAATTACCTGGTGTTCTGGGTAGGTCCTCAAAAGGCTGTAATGGAAGGCTGTGAAGAGGAGATCAAAGTGGGGAGACTGCTAAGGAGTTCTTAGCAAACGTGCTCAGGGACTTTTGCAGGGCAGCCAATAGAGGGAGAATGAGCACTACAGATCCACAGTGATCAAATTAACTATTCTTACCTATTCTTTTCTTTTTCCTATTTCCATTCTATTCTTTCCTTTGAGCTCTTCCTCTTTTAATGTTCCACCTCTTGACTACCTTTCAGTTCACGCAGATTTTCATTTTACTTCAGAAGTGCATTATTCCCGTTCTGCTGAGCTAATCAGATGTCATCTCTTGTTTATTCTGAAAAATGCTGAAAAAAATATTTTTACAGAGGCTTTTCTCTAATCCAACCTTGAAAATTGTTCTTATTTCCAGAGAGCACATTCTTTTTTTTTGTCCTTTGGAAAATAACTTCCGTCTCCCATCTTTTTAATACAGCTGAATTTTTGACATTTTATTTTCAATTTTTAATTCTAAAACTGCACACTGTCATCAATATGAATGCTGAAGTAGGAGACAGCATGGAAAATGTATAAGTTGCACAGTAAAAGCAGCTTCAGCAACAAAGGTTGACCTGAGACAGAATAAAGTGTTTAAAGTCCAGAGGGGTTTCCAGTCCAACTGTAAGAACTCCAAAGTAGGTCAGACTGGCTGATGGCATCATGTTAAGCCTTACTCTGAGATGGTTTTCAAAAGAACTCAGGAAAGTCCTTTTCCACGCTCTACATTCTTCTGCGACTAGCAGAAAGGATGGGGCTGTCATCTGAAATACAACTGGAATGTCTCAAATATAATCCTATGAGCTGGGTGAATGCTTGTATGATAAAAACACTTCTGTGAGTCAGAAAAAAGGGGGGAAACCTGTATTTGTCATTCAAAACACTGTGGTGTTTCAGACTCCTTGAAATTGTTATGAATCCTGACTGGTGAGTGACACTGGACATTACTGGTGACACACATCATTAAGAAGCATCCCAACTGGTAATGACTGATTTTGTATGATATGACTGAGGCACATTTTGGAGGAAGGCTTCAGTGGGTGACTTAAGCAGCATGATAAAAAGTGGAAGAGACAGTTCTTTTGTTCAGCTGTCTCTAGCAATGGAAGCTGGAGTGTAGGAGGAACTCATGGGGAAGAGATGTTTACACATGAATAGAGTATACCCTAAAAAGCAGTAAACAACTTTCAGCTTGCTTTGGTTTGTTTACCCAAAAAAATCCCCAAACCCAAGACAAAAAGAAGTCAGTATCCTTAATATTCAGTAAATTACTTCTTTAACAGTCTCATTACAGCTCATTCTTCTGGGATGACCTGTAACTGTGGATCATCTGCAAGACTGTAGGCATGCAGACCTTGTTTTTAAGTTTAATCCAGACAAATTCTGAACTTAGTGCACAAGCCTGCCTCCTTTGTTGCTGCATTACAGGGTGGGTGTGCTCAAAAGTGAATGGAAAAAAGCCATGGAAAACACATCTGCTCAAGAAAACAGGTAATTTTCACAAGTACTTAAAACCTAGTAGTTTGCCAAGTGCCAAGGCTCAGTGTACTAACCTGGAAAAGGGCAGTGATGAAAGAAAGAACACTATCCATTAGAAGTTTAAGGCAGCATCTGTTTTTGTCAGTCTCCCAGTAAAATCATACTCATCATTCCGAAGGTAAATGAAAAAATCACTAAGCAAATTACTTCACTGAGAATATACTCCCATCACATTATTCTTTAAACCACTCCCTTTTACTGTACTGTCTCAGTTCAGTATCTCAAATTATTTATTTGACTGGTGGAAAAATACAAATCAGTGCAAACAAAATACTCTGGCTATATCCATAGAGTACTTTTCTACTGGAATATTATTTACCTAAAGCTGATTTGAAGATGCAACATTCAGTTTTCCTAGGACAAGATGACTGAATCTAAGATCAGGTGGGAGTATCCCTATGCTTACATACTGCCCTGTTCCCCTTCCTACATTGTACAGATGTAAATACCTTAGGTCTCCATGTTACTTTTTATAGCTTCTTTTACTTCAGGGTAAGGTATTTTATTCATAAATGCATAATTTAAGCAAGATAATGAACCTCTAGTAAGGAGTAACTCAGACAAGCAATCTTTGTCTTAAGAATGCCCCTCAGGGATTTCAAACATCATCCCCTGAGGCTTCTGATATTATATTCAGCCTGTACAAATGAATTTGAAGACTGTACATCTTCTACTTACCCAGGAAGATATCTCTATGTCTGTTAAATTACAGACATAGGGTGCCAGGAAATAGATTTTGCATAATAAACCTTATTTCAGGGATAGGCAAAATTTCATCTCTAAATAACAAAAAATGGAAAAGCCACTATGACTGTGACAGAGGAACAGGGACCACAATACTGTAAAACACCAAAAGACCTTTCTGTCCACTTATTTGGAGTCAAGGAAGTTACCATGTGCATAGCAGATACATGGTTTCTCTTTTCTATCAAACAGAAACTGCCTCACACTCCATTTAATTATTTTTATGATTATGAACTATGCTTAAACATATTAATGTTAACTGTAAAAATTAGCATTTAAATACAATTCATGAGTATACCAAGACAGAAAAATACAAAATAACGGAAAGAAACATAATAAATGACAAAAATTCAAGAGAATAGGCTATGTAAAATATTGGAAGTTTCTTCCTGTCTAAGAGATAAACTAGCCTAAACAAATTCTTAGGTCCAAAGCTCAGTATTTTAAACTAAAGATATGCACAAATTAGCATGGTTGCTAGTGTTGCTATGAAATGTCATTCCTATTGCTTGCTTGTGCCCTATTGCCTCAGAAAAAAGATTATTCCTCTCACATATGACCTCCACACCCAAACCAATTCTTTCGTAACTTCTTGCTACAACTTCTATTTCTGAACTGTAGGTATCAGTAAACCCCAAAGTGGTAACCCAGTTAATACAGAGAGAAGGTTGTTCAGCAGGTGTTTTGATTGCCAAACAAAAGGGAAATTTTCTATCCCCTGCATATTAAAAAGATTACTTTTTTTCCTGTGTTGTTCAACCATTGAAATGATGAAATGGACCTAAATTAATATAAACTTATGGGTCAGCAAATATAGAGCTATACCTGTAATCTTAACTGGCTCAGAAAATTTCTTTTCAGTATAATTCTTTATGCATAACCTCCATAATTTTCACTTAGTAAAGTTAATACCTATTGCTGTGCAACTCCTTCAATACAAAGTGTTTTGTTAGTGGTATATATTAATATGATGTCATTATTTGCTACTCGAAATAATACTTAACAAGCTCAACACTTTGATAATTTGTTCATGTTGGCAAAAATTAAATACTGAAACGATCTTCTGAAACAGAGTTTTTTAACTGTAGTTACAATATAAACAATATAAATGGTAATTTGAAGTTAAATGTTTTAGAAACTTTACATTCCAATTAATTTCATACATTGTTTACAACTGAAAGGGTCAACATTTAGAATCTGTATTTAAGTCAATGCTAATAATCAATAAACTTCTGTTTAAATTAATGCAAAGCATGAACTACACTGGAAAAGAAGTTATTCATTTTACTAACTACTTCTAAAGTCTTAAAGTCTGAAAGAGTTTTAAAATGTTCAGTACTGTGTGTGCAAAACAGCATTTAGGGTCTTCAAAGAACTCTAGTGGCCAGACATCTCTTGTACCAGCTCTTCTCTGGGCACAGCTCAAGACTTCGGGTCTGTGGCTGCTCTCAAGCTGACATCTCCTGGGCTTTGGAACAACTGGCCTGGATATGGGAAATCTGCAGAACTGGAAGCAGTAACTGGAAAGCATCCTGGATATAAGTAGTACTGTTGCTGCCCTAAAGGGGGGAGAAAACATGTGGGTCATCAGTACAGCTGCCATGTACTTCAGGAAGGACACTGGACTTTTTATTTTCCTTTTTTTTTTTTACCTTTGCATCACGCTATATTAGCATTGTTTCATACAAGACTTTAGAATCTGTAGATAGCATAGCCTGAATAAATATAGAAAATCTGACTGCCACTAAGTTTGAACTCTAAGTTTTGTTGGTAATATGAGTAGAATAAAATGCCACAGTGTTGAGAAGCAGATTTGTCTTTGAAACACAAGCCAGCTAGGCTTTCCATCAACTGAACTAATTTTGAATTTGCTGTAGGTGGGAGAAGTGTCACTGAAATTAACAGTTCAAATTATAATGGTTTTAACATGTAGTACTATTTTTGGAATTTCTAATACTGAACAGTATAGTGCCCTGTAATTCTCCATGATCCTAGACTGTATTAATACATACTTGTATACAGCTATGGGATTTATGAAGTAGAAAACATTGTATTCCACAATTCTAAATATTCCTAGATTTTGCAGTTCCTGGAGCACAGGAAGGTAAGTCAGCAGCTACAGCATATTTACCCTATAACAAAAGGAACTGCATGGTAGTCTTCACTACAGCTCTATTCAACTTTCCTTAATTTTCCTTAAAGGTATTGTTAATTCAGTGCAAAATTGCCTATTGTAAAGCAATATTCTCCTTATTTTTAAGGGAATGCAGCTATTAAATACAGAATGACAATATATGGTCACTACTATATGTTTCTTTCTGTCTGTGATCTAACAGAGTTAAAAACCTGTGCTGCAGTTCCTATGAGTTTTAGGACTTTATGAGGATATTACTTCATCTCAACCTCTTCTTGGTAAAATTGAAGTATGTTTTATTCACTGTGCTTTTCTGAAGAAAAATAGAACATGGTGTCAAATAAAAGAAATCACTCATGAACATATTTGTGGTCTGATACATGGTTATCCATGTGCTGACCAAGGCTGTTGCTAGACTGTGAATCTTTGTAAAAATCTAAATGCCTGCAGATGAGAAACACTGTAGCATACCTACAATCCAAATTTTAAAGGAAAGAATAGTCTGAAGGTGCAATTTGTTACTGTGCTCTGACCAGTACAG
Organism: Molothrus aeneus; assembly: GCF_037042795.1. Classification (NCBI taxonomy): domain Eukaryota; kingdom Metazoa; phylum Chordata; class Aves; order Passeriformes; family Icteridae; genus Molothrus; species Molothrus aeneus. The sequence continues at coordinate 51,030,658 of NC_089649.1, forward strand.
CAGCAAAGTTTCAGAGTTGGCCAGCCTCACTTCAGTCATACAGCTCTTAAGAATCCTCAGTAAATGCAACCTGACTGCTGAAGTGTTTGTGGGAGAGGCTGAGCACAAAATTTATGTTCTGGCACCAAACAGCCAGAATGATATTGTCATTACTTTTTAAATAGTTTTTGCCTTTGGAAATAAATGTGCCTGTCTCATTTAAAATAATTTTATTAGAACATTTTCTAATGTGAAGAGGTGGAGCTTACCTCTAATAGCACACTGTTAATGATGGGGTTAAGAACCTCTGCCTTCATATTGCTCTGTAAATCAGAAAACAGAATGAAAAGCCAGGTCAAGAAATACACTTAACAGAAACATACTGATATCAGAGATGTGATTTTATGAATTCTGTAGAGGTCTTCTTTCACCTTGATTCTTACCCAGCCTGTTTATCTCAGTATTGCTAGTAACTGTTGTCTGCATTTCAACCATACCTCAGTACACCCTATGCATTTCTACCACAGAGTACAATGAACCCTGAGGCCCAGGGTTTAACTTCTTCATTACTTCATGTACCACAGAGTTTCAAATTGCTTCTTTCCTACAGGTGTGAGGTTTATGTAATGACATTGTTTGTCCATCTGTCTATCAGTGACCTTTTCACATCCCACAACAATTTTAACTCCTTGCACATTTTCAAGGACACCAAAAGGAAAAAGACATGTCAAAAGAAAAATTAAGTTCTTAGAAGTTACACAAATATCTGTGGTTAGGACCAGATGAAAGGTCCCTGACAGAAGGAAAACCAGGTGAAACTCAGATCCCCAAACTGGAGGCAGCACATGAGCTGGGCAGTGCAGGTTGCCCAGTGAAACAGCTCAGCATGCATGACCTTCCTCTCAACCACCAGATAGGAAGACAGATGGATACAATGAGTAGTGACACTACTAGAGGCTAGAAAATCAAGATTCATTAGCTCCTCTACTTTTTAAAATGGCAAAAGTTCTTCCCTTTTTTATTCACGCTGTTCTTTGCAATGTGGTTCTTTAGAACAACAGTAACCTCCAGCAAGAGTTGTTTTCTTTCAACACTGAACACAATACTAATTAATTTAACTGAAGGATTTCCACTTACAACCTTGTAGCTCTCATATTACAGATTTACAGAAACATGAAACTTCTTAATTTTAGTTTGGAGAAAGATGGCAGAACCAAGGAGAGATGGTCAGAGAAAAGAATTACATTTTTACTCTCAGTTACTAGAAAATCCATTACAAAATGCACTGTTTAGTGGCCCAGTTTAGTATTTGGTGTGCAATTTTTTTTATATTTTTGTGCATGGATTTATTTCAAGTGTCCCACAGATATATGCTAAAGTACAATCCCAAAATGTAAAATAAGCATTTTTTTCCTTGCAGTAATTGGAAGTTATGTAAATTATTCATGATAAAAGGAAAGACATAAATCACGTCCTTAGCAAATAACTATGAAAAAAGATGCTCAGAGATGTGCTGGAAGAGCTAATGGAAAACTGGAAAAATTTCATTTGAATTACATTCATGTTTTCATGGAACAATCAGGAGAACCCGAATTTGCTCTTCTCTGATGTTTACAGAAGATTTCAGCAACAGCACAATTTTTACCTCTGAATCCTGCTATAATACTGAGATGTCAGTCATCCTTGAAGCATCTTGAAAGGCAGGACACTATTTCTAGCAAAGATGTTCACAGATAAATGGATGTTCTTAAACAGAATATTTTATGATAGAAGACAGAGTGATTTTTTTTTTTAAGTTGGACCAAACAGATTTTCTAATCTTTTAAACCTTTTGAAACACTGCAGTGCTAAGCCAGGGGATCTAGTAAAGGCTAAGAAGACAACTCATGAAACCATCTTAAGGTACTGCAAGTACAATCTGTTAATGACTTTTACACAAATGTGTTTAAAAGGGATAGGGCTAAGTTGGAGAAGAAAATATCATCAAGCTGTGTAACTTCAAATGTGGGGCCCTTCAATGTGAGAAGTGTTGAGTGGTGATAGGGAAAAACAGGAAGTGGTTTCTAGAAAGAGAGAATTTATAAGGCTTATAAACTTCCCCTGCTGTAAAAATGCTCTGTGTTCTTGACCTGAGGAAAGAAGTGGCTTCTTTGCTGATATAAAGCCTCTGGACCCACATAAGAATTTCTGTTTCAAGAGGTGAACTTTGTTAAAAAAAACCCAAATGCTACAGAAAATGCTGTCATCTTACCCCAGCTGCTGTTACAGAATCAGAAAACTTCTTTGATAAAGATGAAACTTCATTGCACATGGCACTTGTTAAACTGGTTTAAAAAAACAAGAGAGACAAATATAAAAATACATTCTTGACCTATTAATAGATAAAAACCCCATGACAAACTTTATCCTGGAAGGAAAGATGTTCTTAAAGCAATTTTGCTTCTAAATATCTTTAAAATATTTAGGCAAAACTGTTCATGATAAAGGTTTTATATTCCTTCACTGAAAAATCCACTGGTGACTACAGCAGCAAAATGACATGTTGTTGCACACACCAGTTTTTTTTTTTGACAGTGCAATGCTTCACTTGTTTAAATTCTGAACTTCCAGTTCATGTTTTTTCTGATGATTGCACAACACAGTTTCTGGGAATACTGTTGGAAATAAATCAAACTTGAATGAGAACAGTGAGAAGTTTTCTACTGAACAATAAAACATCTACTCTGTGCTAAAAGGGAAAGACCACTTGTGGTTAAAAATATGAGAGAACAATTCTGTTCTGAGATCTTTAATTGTTTTCCTAGACATTCCCAAGTGTATCCCACAGGGCCTCATCCTGCAAGGTGCACTGCACCTTAGCTCTGATTCTGAAAAATACTTAATAAGTGCTTTGTTTTAGACTGAAGTGTTCCTATGGACTTTGCTATTCTTAGTAGCATTCCTAAGGACAAGCACTTGGTTAAATATTTTACTTACTTAGGGGTCAATTGTTTAAAATATCTTAACATGAAAACTTACTGAAATCAGTAGACTTAATAACTATAGAGAGCTTGATATTTGAGTTTGGAGTCCCACTAGACTGACTGGCTTCTTGAAATTCTGGGTGTTTCACTATGGTTAACTACAAAGTTGCTAACAAATGTGGTCTATTGTTTAGACCTACAAATTGATTTTTTATATTTTTGGCAGATAAACACTAGATAATGAAACTCTGTTGGCAGATAATAGGACTGCATTATACACTCTAAAAACAAATTCCATATATGCAGGCACAGTATCTTCTGCAGAGGGAACAGGAAATGCAACCCAAGTTGGCACATTTGCTTGCTGGAGCAGAAATAACTTTTAGCCTGTGTATAGGTCATGTTTTTGTAACACATACATATGTCAGCCATGTCAAAAAATGACAGGTAGCCTATAGAACCTGATTTTATGAGAAAATACAGGACCTGGACCCCTAAATGCAGTGCTGTTTGTTGATCCATGAACTTACTGTGCCTTCAAGCTAAATGGAACTTCATGAGTTCTATGCAAATGTCAAATGTTCATATATGAAGTACATATTACTCACTTTGTCAGTACTTTTGCTTGATCTTGCGCTGTTTTTTCTACTTCTTGCCCATGTAGAATTAATTCTGCTACTTTATGAAGCTGTTCAATACAACGAGCAGTTACCTCAGCCAGACTTTCAATGGACAGCATGTAGATTTCCTTAAATTAAAAATGGAAATAATATAACCAATAATAACAACACTGATAAATATATTTATAGATATATACATATAAAAGAACTTCAAACGTAGGAATCCTTCCTACCCCAACTGGAAATACCAAAACACACATGGTGAAGTAAAATCAGCCATCTTCACAAACAATACTGGAAAATTAAATATCCACAGACTATAAAATACAGACATTCTACTTGCTCTGAAAAATTAGTAAGATCAAGTCTACCGTCTGCTTGGCTGGGAACTAGGTCAGGCTCTTGGATTTTCCAACATACCACTTTTGAACTTTGTCCTAACAAACAGAAAGGTACTTAATCTCTAGAATAAGTCACAATCATAATTATTTTCATAGGGAGCCAAAAGTAGTGAGCCATCCCTTAGCTGAATCTCTAGAGCAGAAATAGATAACATGCCCAATAAAAAATTGGCTTTTATCAACAATTATAGAAATCTGTACGTAGCACTGTGAGGTTACAGCTTTCACAAGCTGATGCCAGCTGGTAATCTGCAATCACATAAAAATCTGTAATATATACAGTGTACATATTCTGTCTGCTTCTTTAGACTTTTTTGTAAGGAAACACAACAGATAATTTCTAATTAGAAATAATCTCAACAAAGATAGCAACCACATTTAGTATTGCCATTAACTTGACAGAAAAGACTCAATCACAATTAACCTTATCAGAACTGTCTAAATGAACACTTTTAGCCTTAAGAGCTATCTTTCATAAACAGAATGAACAGTTGTTAGTTGCCTAAATAATATTTGTTTTGTCTGTTTATGACTGAAACTTTAAATAGTTTGAACATTTTCCCAAGTATTGTCACTGAGAGAAGGAGATACTAAGAAACACTGAGATACAACTTTCAGTGTGCATGTAATGTTTGACATTACACCTCAGCATCCCTCAGCTCACTGTATGTTAAGTATACACATGCTTAAACACAAAACTACAGATATAAAACCATAAAAACAATGCGATAGAGAACCTGTCACTGTGATATTTACTTATGGAAACAGAATAACAGTAAGAATATTTATGTAATTTAGTCTTCAACTGGGTCTACAGTGAATAGTTGTGTATTATTATTTCTTATTCCATGAATTTAAAAATTAAATAACATATAAAGCCAACACACAAAGAAACAATCTAATCACTTAATGAAACTTATCCTCCAAAAGTTATTTTACCTCCACAGTTTTGCTTTTGTCTACTTCTGTTTTGTCACTCTCAATTGTATTGTCTTTTTGAGTCTTTTCTTCACCAGGTTCTTCAGGTTTTTCATTTAGCTCCTCTTCTATGTCTACTGGGGTGGACAAACTGGTTTCTTCCAGCCATTCATGAGCTTTTTTCCTAGCCTGCCAAACAAAGAACCAACCCCAAAGTTCAGCTTGAGAAGAGACTGAAATGACATTCCTGAACATCAGTTAACAATACATTTAATCACTTCCTCTTTATACTCAGAAATTTGAATGTATCAAACCTCAGAGTGGCATTTAAGAAGTGTACACTTAAGAAATTGTAGGGAGAATCATTTTGGACTGCATAAAGATGGATCATCCAGGGATAATTCCTCTAAAGGTATAATACTCCTAACCAACATATACAGCTGGTGTTAATTCCAAAGTTAATATTTCACCTTTATCATTCAAAAGAATTTGCACAGAAATTTTTCTTTACACAGTTTTCCAAACAAGAAAATAAGAAGTGTGTATAAAAAAGAAAAAAAAATTGGAGATATTTATTAATTCTCTTATTAAAAATAAGAGAAATTTATTACATTCTTAAAGGAAAAATAAATAAAAAATCACTGTAACTTGAGCTGCTTTCCCTGGCATGCAAATAGATCAAAGCTGAAGAGTCCTGAGACTTTATACAAGTTCAGACTACTGCTATGCTTAGTAGGAAATTTATGATGACTCCTTTTTAACATGAAATCAAATTAAAACACATTAAGGCCTAAGCCTAAGCTAGTTATCCATAAGTCTATCTATGTAGCTAGAGAGACAAACACTCATTTGAGCTTAAGACCAGCAGATGAATCAGCTTTAAAGGGACCTGATAGTACAAATGTGACTAGTTATGTGACTAGCTCCCAGACATCTCACTTTTGTTCTAGTAGGTCTCTGGCTACAGAGAGTAGCACACAACTCACTTTTAGAGCAAGAAAAATTATTCTGAACCTGACTTTTGTTCCCAGTCTGTAAGATCAAATCTGCTGTTCTCATGAACTCTGTTCTGCTGAGACACCCCTGATTCAAGCCTTCTAACACTGGAAAGGGCTCATCCAGCTGCACTGCCTTACTCATCTCACTTCTGTGAAAGCTTTTCTATGTTCAGCATTTTAGTCTCAGTCTACCAGACTTTGCTCTCTGAGCTGTCTGAAGTGAACTGGCTACTGCTCTGTGTCAGACTTCAGAACAAAGCCCTCCTTCTTTGCTCTAGAAACTGAAGGCAGCTCAGTAACAGGTGCTAACCTTATTTAGCTTGTCAGGAGTAGCAGCAACATGCAATTCAAACAGCAGTTCTGTGAGCACGCTGACAAACTCTTCTCCTGTATCTGCTGCAAGAAATAACAAGACAGTTTTTGTTAGAGTGTTACTGCTATAGTATTTTATATGATCAAATACATCCAGTGAAATAGTTTCACCAAGTATTCCAGCACTAAAATAGTGACTGTGGCACAAGAAAGGAATGTGTGGAGGTGTGCATGTATATGCACCAAAATTACTGATAGCTGGGATATTGAATTGACTGTTCACTGTGATTACTCTCTTATTTAACCTCATGTATGAAATTTTTGGGATTAAAAGCTTTCAAAATGTAGGTAAAGCCACTTTTTCAAACATTCTCCTCATTATTTCATAAACAACTGAAATGAAGCTGCAGTGAAAAACGCATGAAAGGGCTGCATAATCAAAGTGAGAGGAAACATTAGAGGGAAGGGTATGTGTGTGGCCTTCTGCTACTTGTACTAGAAAACAGTCAGAGCTGTTTCCGCAGCCTTAGGAGGAAGGAATGTGTTTCACTGATGAGTGGTTTGCTTTTGCAAGGACAAATCTGCAGCACACTTTGCTTTGGTCTCTCTTTTTAAGGTGCTCACTGCCTTGATTGCAACCCATTCAAAACCCTTGCAAATGTTTCAAGGAGCAGGATAAGCTGTTGTGATTTACTGGAAAAAACCAAACTTCTGACCTTCAGAGAAAACATCACTTTGTGCAAGAAACAGAGCTTCTCCTGGGAGCTGGTTTCAAATCAAGGAACTACTTTCCACAAAAATTATGGAACAACAGACATCTCATGAATCCTCACTCCTAAGCAGGTAATACATTTTCTTGACTTCTATTTTGCGCAACTCCTTAGAGGTATGGGGTTTAAAGAGTAAATAAGAGGGGAAAAAAACCAGCACAAAACTTTACCACACTAAGACTGTATGCTGAGCACTTCCTGTTCCCCTCAATGAGAAACAGTGAGTTTCCTGTGAGAGGGATCAGGCAAGCTGAGTAAGCACTGCCAGAAAGAGCAGCCTGAGAAGAAATTACTCTCCTGTGAGAATATGTGAATGTTAACACAGTTTTGCTAACTTTTCTGAAGGCTAAAGAAATCTTATCTCACCATCTTGCAAAATGGAGGTTTTATGGGCATAGTAACCCTGAGAAGACCAAGAGGATGTGGAAGAAATATCCTTTTATGTTTCTTTGTTTCCAAAACACAGCAATATGGCCTTCAATGGCATAACCCAGTCTTCAGTCAGGTCAAGGGGATTTCTGCTGTTAGCTCTAAGAGGTTTGGTATGGATCTCACAGGCCTGGAGACATGAACCATGCTGCCTTTAAGCTGACTTTTTACCCTTCGGTTCTAACCTGTTTGGGGAACTGCTAACATTTCTGACCCGTTTAAGACACATATTTTGCCCCAAACCAAAGCACCCACCCATTGTATTGTATTTTTGGGAGCTCATCCCATTCTCTTCAATGCTGTGCCATAACTGTGTTCAGTTATGGAAACGCTTATGCTGCTCTAACCTCCTTCTCACACTCCACGTGCCACATCTTGCTAAGCAAAACCTATAAAGCAGCTTGCTACTGTGTTTCAAAGTCACTTTCATTCAAAAAAATTCAGGCTTCTTAAATTTCTTTATGATACTCAAATCTTTTCCCCCATCTAGAAAGGGGGTGCAGAGTGAGGATGAAGTTGCCGAACAGAAAATAATTTCTAAGTCCTTCAAAACTTTCAGATTATACAATTTCTGTAAGAAAAGTTCAGTTATCAAAAAAGTTATTATTTTCAATTTTTTGTTTTCATTGATGATATAGCAAAATAATTTAATATTTATTTATGCTTGCATAATTCACACTTCAGTTAAAATATAAATTCAAAATTAAGCACTGATCAGCTTCCAGAACTTTTAGAGTATTCATTTTAGTAACTACCTTATGAAGACTATTAGGATATCAGAAATTACAGTCTGGACTGGAATTTTTTTAATTACTGGATAAAGAAGTAGCAATTATTCATATGGTTAAGTCTCTGTAATTCTAATTACCTTTTTGCGCCTGCACCACTTCATCATCTAATTCCTTTGGAACAAAGATCTCTTTTATAGCAATTAAATCATTTTTCACGGTCTCCAACTGTTCTCCATCAAGTGTTGCTAAATGTGACTGAATCTGTAAAAGAAAGGAAGTATTACTAAATGCTAATTTAGGACCTGAATCCAAAATAGACTAAGAAATGGAAACTTCTATTATGTTCAAATCTTGTCTCCAATCTCCCAGCTTAGACATATTTTTAGATCTTGTCAACAGAATTTGTTGAGTATCACAAAAATTACACTAGTCTTGCCACATCATCAGGTCCCTTCCTTCCTCCAGAACATGAGTTTTGAACTATAAATCTATGGTTTAACTGCAAACTGTTTTGGGATTGCCGGGATGAAGGCAGCAGGCAAAAAGAGCACAGGCATAATGGTTAGTCTGAGCACTCATGGGAAGAGATGGAAAAGGTTGCCTTCAAAATGCAGCCAAAATTATTGACAGTCTACCTGTTCTGAAGAATGTATTGGCAGGTCTTTGCATGTCTCAGCTATCTGCAAGTCCCTGCATATCTAACAGGATGGCACACCTAAGAGGGATGGAAACAGATTCTTTGAATCACTGTTTGTACTACAGTTAGATGGTGTTAACTCCATGAGCAGAGTGCTCCTTCTGCCAATGGAAGCCAGGAGAAATGCCCTTTCTCCCCTTGGTACAAAGTTTTACCTTTATGTTTGTTTCAAGGGGCTTTTATAAAGCCTATTGGACAGAGGTGCACTCTACCTTAGTGCAAGGCTGGACACAGCTGTTACTTTCTTACTGGTGTGTCCTTGTGTCCAGCTCCTGTGCTCAGGGTTAAACCCAAGACACAGCTGTGGCACTCCAGTCTGGTTGGGAAGGACTACATAAAGCCTTTTCCTCCCTTTCTATAGCACTATCCATTTCAAGGTCTAACTGGGAACTTCTTTTAATGGAAACTTGTAAAATAAAAGCTTAAACACACATGTTTTCAGTACCTCTTGCACTCCTCCTGTGGCTTTTGGGCTGTTAGAAGTAGTCTCAAGTTTCTCTACAGTACTTTTTCTGTATTCTGTGTCTGGGTGCATCTGTGCATGGTAAGTGGAACATTTATCTGAGTACTGGACTTGTTGACCCACACAGTCATCATCAATCCTGTTGGACTGAGTAGGACTATGTACGTGTCTAGGACACAAATGAAGCGCATCAGAAACCTCATGGTAACAACCTGCACATGTCTGCCTTACCCTGTGGTATTTTACAGTAAAATAAAAATATTATTGACACATGCAATTAACCTGAACTTCTTTTCTTTCTATCTATCTATCTATCTATCTATCTATCTATCTATCTATCTATCTATCTATCTATCTCATTCCTGTTTAGTGGGTGGGGGTTTTTGGCCATTTTTGGTTTTGTTTTTTGCTCCCAAAAGCAGACCCTTGAACCTTACATGTGTAGTTTGAACATATAGTTTTTCATCTAGATAATAACAAAAAATAAAAAAACATTGACAGTATGCACCTAACTGTTATTAATATAAGCTTCTTTTATTTGTGAGAGCAAATAAAATATTTTAAAACATAAGTTGGTTATATTTTAAGAAGTACCCCACAGGCAAAGAATGCTAATTACAATAACAAACAAAAAAGAAAACTTGTTTTTAAGAAATTTATTTAGAAAACTGTTTCAATACAAAAATACCACCACTAGGAATCTAATCTACAGAATTCTATTAGTCCACTGTCAGTGATCTACTGATGTACTAGCAGAGCAAATAAGTTGAGAGTGAAATTGAAATACGTATTTATCAGATAGGCCTTATTAATATTACCATTTTCAGAGAGACATTTGTATACTTCCAGTAATAATATCTTGGTGTAGTTCTATGCAACTTTAAAAAGTAACACAATAAGAACTGAATAAGTGATCTGGAACTAATTTTAATTCAGCAGCCTCCACAGGTAGTAGGTCTGGAATTCCTGAATGTAAGTATCTGTACCTGATTTCAACCAAAGGATTTCAACCTTGCAAATTCTGCAAGGAATTTGCAAGACATCTGCAGTGTTACAAGCTGTGTATGGCAGACTACATATGGCCCTAACAAAAATACCTCTCAGTTATGAAGTTTGAGTTAATCTTGTAGTTATATTTTAGATGTATTGAGTTCCAAAACCCAGGGGCAGCCCAAGGATCAATTCAGCTTTCTCTGAACTTGATGGAAAACTTACTGTTCATTCTACATGCATCTGCAGAATAAAATTAATGTAAAGATAAATTTTTTTACCAACCATATTGATTTATGCTGTCTGCATACTGTACCTGAGCTTCACTTTCATTTGACAGGATTTCCAGAGCTTCAAGATGAGACAAACCTTGGAATTCATCAAAAAGTAGTCCATAATGTGCTGTTCTTTCTACTGTAACTTGCTGGGCCCGCCTCTGTTTCTCTTTTTCTTTGGCTTCTCGCAACAGCTGTAAAAATATACATCATTCCATGTTTTGTTGATAGTACTGTAAGTGTGACAGATTTTATTACTATCTGCTTCTGTGTGTCTAGAAGTAGTAATAAAATTTGGGACTATATCACACCTGAAGAGCTAAAATTTTAGAGGTGAAATAGCTAACTTCTTTTTTGATAATTTTCTCTGATAAAATATTTATATAATATTCTAAGCAGGGTTTTCCCAATGGTAATTGCTAACTATCTCTCTTTAAAACACAATGAAAAAAAAAATCCTGCTTGTATTTTCAAAAGCAATGTCAGCTACAGATACTATACAATACATTTCCTCACCCATTATAATGAAAGAGAAAGGATTATTTCATGTGCAGCCTTAAAGAGCCATGCAATTCTTTTTACAGATCACAAAATGGGAAGAGTATTATTTTCAGGACCTATCCACCAACTTGCATAAAAAATGCACCTACAGAAATATTTTCTATAAAATATTCTTAGCAAATACTAAAGTCAGTTTTATGTGACAGAGGGACTGACAAAAGAGATCAATGACTTATACCAAAGATGGAGCAGAACTACCCTTGGGTATATTTTGGTGGGCTTTTAATACACTTCCATCAGTGTACAAGAAGGATAGACTAGGATAGGATAGGATATCCAATAGGATCTTCACCTCCCTCCTTCTGTTCCTGGATGAAGTGGTCTCTCATGAATTTCCTACAGTAAAGGTGGTAAATATATCTGAACCACATGTTAGGTCACATGACAGTCTCTGAATACAGGTGAACTCCCCCCTGTATGTTACTCCACTGTTCAAAATTCCTACAGTATTGTCTTCAGTGATTTTTTTTAGTACAAAAGACTTAAAATTTACACTACAGTACATTTTTCCTCTGAAGTCTCCATCTTCAAAAGTTAATTCACAAAGTTTTATGAACAAATCGCTGAAAAGCAACAGTGCAACCCCTGAGAACTGATTTATGCTGCATGCTGCCTCAGATTCTACGTGCAAATCCATGCATGTTGTTAAAGGAGGCATTCTCAAAAGCTCATTTCAACCCTGTGGGCCTCAACAAGAGGTAATTGCTTTTGATCTACTATAACAGTATAAATCTGTTAACTCTTCCAATGACAAATACTAAAGATGAAACATCTCATTAAAAAAAAATACCACACTCTTCTCTACAAGGAAGTAAACATGCAGTAAATATACTTTGTTTTCAATGTCTATTGTTTATCCTCTTTTCAGGGTCTGGAGAACTAAAATAATTTTGTGCTGACAGCATTTATACTTCTGTTTTAATCTCATCTCTGAGCTTTAAAATATGAATCACAACTGTGTAAGGATACCATTAAGTTAGATGGACACTGAGATACAACTTTTTATAGGTTTAATTCCTAATGAGACATAAGTTATATACCAGTATTATTGATTTCCAAGGAAAACAGCATAGTAAAGTTTATGCTGGAAGATATCTATCTACAGCTGTTACCAAAACACCAACAATTTTATTTTGCCTCCAGAGTGTAATGATTTATCACCATATATACTATCTTATTTAAATCAGCAATTGCATATATGATTATGCAGAAAAGATGATTTTACATTATCTTTTGTGGTTCTATGAAGAAAAATAAAGTAGAGCAACTGTAAAGCTTAATATTTATTTCCATAAGCCCAGCCAGCATCTACTGCAATAAATAAAGCCTCTCCCTGAGGCATGTGAAATTCTGGAAAAAGAATCTGAAATTGCATTGACAGAGTAGTATTTAAATATATCCAACCTGAGATAGTGAGACTGTTCTTGCCATCAGTGTTTTGGTTTTCTTAAATCCAGGATCGCTTTCTGCAAGGACATTCATGGTTGTCTTCCCAATAAATTCCAAAGCATCTAAGCCTCCAGATAATACACTTTTCCCCTGTATAAAATAACGTGTTGTGGTTATTTTCTTCCCAGTTTAGAGTAATATGAACTGTAAAGAGGATTGTTTTTGTAGACACCATCTTTGAACATTCAGGTCCCTAAATTTCCTATACTTCAACTAACAATAGGATTGATGCATTTACGTTGTTCTGAATAAGTTAAAAAAAACCAAACAAACAAAAAAAAACCCTATACAAATATTTCCAGTTAATTGAACTACTTACACCAGAGGAAATGTAACAATTGTTGTAAATTTAAAAAAAAAAAGTAAAACTGCTGGAGCACATCTCCTGTGAAAACAGTCAGAGAAAACTGGGGCTGTTCAGCCTGGAGAAGAGAATGCTCTGAGGAGACCTTCCAGAAGCCTTCCTGTACATAAACAGGACATATAGGAAGGCTTGAGAGGGACACTTTGCAAGGGCAAGCAGTGTTTGGACAAAAGGGAATGGCTTTACTTTGAAAAGGATAGATTTAGATTGGATATCAGGAAGAAATTCTTCATTATGAGGATGGTGAAGCACTGGAACAGATTGCCCAGAGAGGTGGTGGAAGCCCCACCCCTGGAAGTATTAAACGCCAGGCTGGATCAGGCTTTGAGCAACCTGGTTTAGTGGAAGGTGTCCATGCCCAAGGCAGGACATAGGAACTAGATGATCTTTAAGTTCCCTTCCAATCCTAACGATTCTGTGTCTCTGCTATTCTATTCTATTCTATTCTATTCTATTCTATTCTATTCTATTCTATTCTATTCTATTCTATTCTATTCCATTCCATTCCATTCCACTTTAATTTCATGCAATGGCATCTGGTTTGTAGGAATTTGTTTTAGACATGAATAATATGGAGCCAAGCCCATCATGAACAGAAGATTCTGCCTTATCTGATTTTTAAGATTTTAACACTTGCGATGATTCTGAAACTGTCTATTTAAATACATATGTTTTTCTGTGTCTTCATATTTTTTATGTACACTGAAGAAATTTCACTAACTAAATATTTCCATTTCCATCTGGATTATGGGTGTGGCAGACACTCAAATGCTGATGTAACCTAATATATAATGGAAAACCTTTCCAAAGTCTCAAGTGGCATTACAGGTGACTTACTGAGACTTTAAGTGATTCTTTTTGTACCACATTGATCACTGTGGTACAGCAGCTCTCCAGACTGCCTACAAGCACATTTCTCTTATTTACAAATCTTGTATAATGCTCAAGTAATCTTACTGGTGGCCAGCTCTACGAGCCATATGATGTTCCAGGTTCTGTAGAAACAGTCTTAGGAATAATCTATAGGAATCTCCTCCTTCTGTTCCCAAAATCTTTGATATTAGAGTGATGAGGCAGTCAGAGTGAACTGGATATACAATAAAAAATAACTGCCATTTCATAAAACTTGCTCAGTGGGGAATTAATCTTCTATGCTTTTACAGCAAATGTTTAAAGACTTCTATAATTTCAAGTGAAACACCAGGTGCAAAATTTAAGGTGCAACAAAATTTTAAAGGTTCAAAAAATTTGGGGAAGAAGATGACACAAAAATTTATTTGGAAATGGTACGGTACAGGATGAAGTTCAACACACAAAATATAAGGATGATAGGAAATAACTGTGAACAAAAGATTTTGCCTCTCTACATTTTTAATCAGACCCCCTTCTAGGAAGGCTAATATGAAATGAGAGATTAGATAAAGAGGTGAAGGTAAAGGACAGGAACTAAAAATAGAGAGCTTGGTAAAAGCCTTAAAATAAGCAAATTGAGTATTTTCTTATGCTATCTGCCTTCAAAAATGGTAACAAGTCCTATCACACTTTCTCTGGAAGGACTTAACTGTAAAAATAAAAAATCAGATGATGGTACAATTATGAAAAAGATTTTCCAAAAATTTGCAGAATTCTACATAGTTTTGGAGAAGACCATATTTCTTCACTGAAACTGGTGAAAACATAGTAACTGAGCTAGTTCTTTTTGACTTTTTATCTTTTAATTAGACAGTTTAATTTTAAAGTTATTTTGTCATGGAAAAGACTAAACAGACTTACAAAAGAAGTGTTTTTACAAAGACCTGGAATTTAAAAAACATGACCTACAGTGAAGTTGAACCTAAAAACAATGAAAAATAACTAGAGCAGAGAGACCAACTAAAATGACTCACTGTGTTTTGTACAGCACTAGTGATAGCTGACAGCATGCCACGAGATCCAGATGAAGGAGAAGGAATATTCTCAGAAGAGCTTTGGGCCAAAGAATCTTCTGCTTCTAACAAAAGAAAACAAGCAGGTTACAGCATAATTTCAACTCTGCAAGTCAAAAATTTCAGTAAACTGGTTTATGTGACCAAAATCTTAACATTTTCTAAATGGAACTGATTTGGCAGGGTCAAAGAGTTTTGTCCAATTTCAGTGGACTTGAACTTACGAGTAACTGATGTTTCAGCTGCAGGAGGCTCTGCTGTTTCCAGAGATGCTGAACTTCCACTATGAATTCTTAGGGTAGTTCCTGCTTTTTCCTTTACTGCTGTTATCCCATGACCTGTAGGAGAGGCATATTTTAGACTATAAGATTTGAAAACTCATTACTATCAGCACATAGAATTCTTATACTTCATGAATTATGACAAACAAAATATCTATTAAACTTACCTCATTTGCTTAATTTTCTCTAGGTTAATAATTCACTTCTACTATATTAATATTAACTGAATATAAACTATAAGGCTGAAATATAACACAAATTATGCTGGAAAAGTAAAAGTTATTTCAGTGGCCCACATAAGTTTAGTTCCCTGATTTTCAAAATGCTAAATATTCTATTGCAATCAGTTTAAATGGAAACTTAGTCCTCCTATGGCCATAGGGTATCACCTCACATAGTTTGAGTATTCTAGAACAATTAACCCAAAGTTAATGGATTGTCTATAACTGCAGGACTGAGGCAAGGAATTGTCCTTCCTCTGCAGAGGTGCTATGTTTTTAGGGATACTGACTCCAGTCCCCAAAGTTATTTCAGGATTTAAGCTCCTTGATTTCTCATTTGAAGTAAAATTCTGAAGTGTCTCTCCCCAAAGCTACTATTTAAATACACTTTGTAAAGTCTCCTGATATCAAATGACACAAACAGAACTATTGCTCCAGTGGCAGGTGATCTCCTACAGAAATTTTACCACCTTTATATTATTCATTTGCAGTGACTCCCTAGCCTCTGTTAAAATGGTCTACTTTAATATGAAGTATACATGTTGCTACTGTTTCTATCTGAATATTTTTGACAGAACAGCATTGCCTTACTGGTTTTCTACACAGAGTTTATTTACACTAGCAGATCACAGGGACTGGTGAGTCCCTGTAGTCAGTCTAGGGGACGCAGTATCTTCCTAATCTGCATCAACTGTAGTTGAAAAATGCTGCCCTTAAAAAAGAGTACTCTAAAATTGTCTGCCTATTTTGCTTCTGGATATGTGTACAAGTATGTCCATGATATACTTCTCTCATTACAAGCAATCCACCTGTTAATCTTGCTTTGCTGGAAGTTTCTGTGTATCGGCTAAGGTGCAACAGGTGAACAACAAACCAGGTGAGCAATATTTCTTTCCAACATAAAATTAAATAGCTTCAGTGACAGGATTTGATCTTTATCTTGTACTGTACAGTGCATCTTGCATGAAACTGATCATGTCTAGCAGTAGGACAATCCAGAGTGCTTCAACTACCTGCCTAACAACTTATGAGAAATGTTAATGACAATTTCATACTTCTTTGATTAAACTGAACTGTAAATAGATAAATTATTTCAGAGAAGGCATTAATACAGATGGTCAGGCAGATATCTAGACATCTAAGGTGGAAAGTTATGCATAATGATTGTGTTGTCCACAATTTCCCACAACTGTGTGCACTCTATTTTAGAGAAGTTCAAAGCATCTTTTCTGAGTTACATTAATTACAGCAAAACAGCCTATCACTTGCCAGTGCTCTACAGCATTCTGAATAAACATATACATCTGTGTGTGTAGTCATACAAATATGCTTTCAAACATCTCATTCAAGAAAGATGCAGCAAATCTAGTTGGAGTAGGAAAAAGGAAAGCTTAGATTTATGACTATATATATTTATGAATAAATATACTGTAGAAAACATATGTGAAGCAGCACTTCTGAAAGATCACACAGGAAGAAAACTGCAGTATCTGGAGGTAAACATAAAGAACAGATATGGCCTATAGAACAGACCTGCAGAACAAGGAATTTCATAGGCTGCACAAGGTCCCAATGTTTCACACTGTAACAGCCTAGGCAGATAAATGCTTTTACCTGTCTAAAGGAAATATGACCTTTATCTATTTTACTTGTGTCTTACAAAAAACAGTAGTGCATCCAACTGTGTGACTCATACCAGGTAATGCACCACAATGTTTAAGTCATTGCTGGATAATTTCCTGACTTTTGCAAAGTCTGTTCCAATGCAGATACTGGAGAGCAGTGTACTGCATGGTCTAATCTCAATCTCCCACATATTTTAATGAGCTCAATGAAAATATTAGCATGTACAAATTCTTTATTTAATCCCCATATTCCTGGGACTCAAATCACTACTAGTTGTGCTTCTACACTAATATAATACACACTGCATGTCACATTCCTTTCCATTGCTTCTGCTCACAACCTTTTAAATGTGCCAGAGTTTTATTCTTTTCATTGACTTAATCAACCTGACTTGGTAACAAAACACTATGGTCCTGTAGTCGTATAAAAATCCTATAAATATTGAGCTAAAATTTGAATTGTCTGCAAAACTTACATGTTTTCAGATCAATTTCCCACTTTTTTCCTGTGATTTTTTATAGCCTTGAATTGATTCCCATAGTTTGGCAGACAAGCTAACACATTTAAGAAGAGAAAGCACACAGTTGCTGTATTGGTATTTACTGACCTAAAAAAGGCAGCATTTTTGGAGCTGTGGTTAAATGTCCTAGAATAATAAGAAGATACTCCAGGTCACCTAAGGGTGGCTTTGCTGAACTAAGCTATATGGCATGTATGTTTGACTGCAGCAGCAAAACCAGATGAGATCAGAAGACCACAACTGAAGCACCATACGTGCACAAACAGGGCAGAAATGCCTGTAGCCTTGGAAATGAAAATGATTATTTGTAATTTCAAAAGGCACAGAAATAAAAGGGGTCATGGGAGAGTAGCCTACAATTTAAAGATGCACTCATTTTGTAACACTGGGTGTGCTAATGCAACCGAGCTGACACCTCTGACATCTCCATTTACTCTTCTGTAACAGCAGACAGAAGAGCTATGCAATAGGCATTGTTAACTGTGAGCTTTTGGAAGAAAGCATTCTTTTTTCCCCTGTGTTATTGTTTTTGTTTCTCTTGCCTCCATGATTCCTTGCCTTTCTATTGGCTGGCAATTTCTACAGAATATTATTGTTCATGTTCCTAGCTGGGATCTTTCATTTTAAAAGGAAGGTTTTGCTAACACTGCCTAACAACATGACCTGCCTTTTGGTTTGCCTGATCTGCCAAGGCCAGATTACAGCACTCACAAATGCTTTAGTCAGATCCCATCCCACTTCACTGCAAGCTGTTTTATCTTCTACCTCCCAGCTTAGTAGCTTTGGGTTCCCTGCAGAGCTGAGAGAGGCAAACAGACACCTCTGGAGGGCAGTTCACTATGTCTGAAACCTAAACCACTCTGTATAGGAATCACTGATCCCTTGTCCATCTAGTACTCACAGGCAAATGGACTCTCTGATTCAGTGGTACAGATGGGGAGGAGTTTGATATTTTGTCCCTGGCTAACACACTGCCTTTGTAACCTGTGTCCTACCATGGGAGCACATCTAATGAAGAACTGATCAAAATTTAGTCTATTAACATGAGTGAAGCCTCATCTAGCTCAAGCTAAAGAGGAAGAGCAAGGCATTAAATGAGCATCTTTCACCACATGAGAAACTGAGGAACCTGAAACTGGCTGGAGGAGAATCACTCCACATCATGTAGTATAGAGATGTGGACAATCCAGCCATGCTCTGGTTTTGTACACTAAAAAGTGGGACCCCATTTCGCTCCATTTTAGGCTAACCTATTGGCACTCCATTTACTTCAAGCCTTCACAAAACTTCTCTTCCGGCCACTTAAAACAAACAAACAAAAAAACCAGGCTAGATTCTTGTAACACCTATGCTATCTTGTCTATAAATCAGGAATCACTCCAATTAATCTAGTAAATGAGACTAGATTCAGATCTCCTTATTGCAAGCATAAAAGGTTTCAATAACAGCAATAAGCATAAAGGGCTGTTACACCATTTTATTGGCTCTCAGTCTCTTCTAGACTATAAGCCCATGTTAAAAGACATAAAGAATGCAAAAGAGATTGCCAACCCAAAATGCACCCACATTTCCTTCCATCTGTTACTTCCATTCAGCATTCTTAAAAGGAATAACTGCAAAGGGCCAGCCTTGCTGCTACAGCAGCTGAAAAGTGTTATTTACAAAACAGTTGTGAACACCATGTGATTCCAACCCAATGTAGTTTTCCCTTAGTCAGCCAAATTTATGAAATCAAAAAAGGTCTGAAGAGATTAACTATCCTCTTTATGATCACATAAAGTACAAGCATAACACCCAGCCTTCTTTTTTTAATATTGTACTTTATTTTGCAACAGGGCAATACCTATAGAGAAAAGACATTTGCAATATTTGAATACTTTAGTTTCACATTATCTGCAGCATTGGCATTTCTGTTCCACAGAGAAGTCAACTATGTAATGCTGATTATTACACATACCCATGCATAATAATATCCAAGCTCATGAACACAGTGACATCTAAAGAGACATTTCATTCTGTCACACTGAGTGACAAAAAGTGCTTTTCAGCATACCAGGGAGAAGTATGGGTGTCTGATATTTTCATGTGCCATTCTCATAGCTGAGGAACTAGATGAGAATATACACAAGAACAAAATAATCAAGATAGCAGAACAATAATTACAAACAATACATTAGAAAGATGCATTACGCAGCCTTATAGTATAAATTTTGGGGATCACGTGAATCAAACAGCTGGGTTATTTTTTTATTACTTTTGTTGTGTGAATGTATTGACAGGTGCTAGTCTTAGCAATGGCCCTAAAGATAAAATACCTTAAACTTACACAGAGTGAAGCATTTGTATACAGCATGATAGAGAACAGACTTTTCTTGGAAATGCAGCTCAATGAGCACCATAACTTCAGCACCTTCTGAATGCCATACCTCATTCAAAGCACAGCATATGAAAGGCAAGGCTTACAGAAGGCAGTCACTTTAATTAAGCTAGCAGATAGATTAGTTGGAAGAAAAACCAAAGACCCAAGCTTTTAAGCATAGAAGATGTTTTAAAAATGCAAGTCCCAAGCTGCCAGGACTGAAAATATATTTTGCCTCACATAAACCCTGGGGATGAAGAGTTTGCTGTTACAGCTAAGCTAACCTAATGGCTTCTTGGTGCAGTTATGGGAGGTTCTACTCCTCCCCACGTTCCACACTTGTCCCTTCTGCTTGCCCCAAAACTGGTCTCAAAGAGTCGGTTCAAGGAACTGAAGAGGCAGAAAATGGATTTTTCTTTCCTCTAGAGTTACTCTTACATCAGTTTCACTTCCTAAACTGGATTAGAGGGAACTCAGAGGAACATGAATGCTGGTACAGGGAGAAGGAAGAAACACACAAAGAAAAGACAGGTGAGGGACTACACATTTCAGTGGCTACTACCCATTAATTGATTGACTTAGCTGCAACAGTCACCCTCTCAAGCGGGATAGTTTTATCAACACTGTCAAAAGACTGCCTTGTGTAATGGCTGACCCACTAAAAAACACAATTGAAAAGAAAGACACTAAAATGGTGACAATTAGTACAAGTTGTTCCTCCATATCACAGTGAGCCTTCTCCCATCTCATCATTCCAGCAACTATTTCAGTGGTTCTGTTCCATTGTGGTTCCATAAGGAGGAACCAACTTCCTTGCACCTTTCAAGAACAAAAGAAATCTCTTCACCTCATTGATGAAGTTGATTCAATAGTTTGCTTAGTGTGACATCTAGTGTCAAGACCCCAAATATGGTTCAGGCAGTGACTGAAACTCCAAGGGCATTACAGATTCTGTTGTGTAGAGTAGTATCACATCTGTCTTGTCGTGGGGACCTCGATCCAAATAATGTCAAAATCAGTTCAAAGACAACAGATATTTTCTTTGGAATAAAAAACCACCACCAAAACAATCCATGGCTGTATGTGCAGAGTTAAAGGAGGATGAGATACAAACTACATGGAAACCGAGTTATTACTGGGAACTAAAATCAGCTGGAAACTCAGTTATTATTGGGAACTAAAATCAGCTGTCCTAAATAAATTATAGCCATGCATTAAAAATGCTCATGTGTTTGTGAATTCTCTATCAGTGACTGAAGGATAATGAAACTGAGATCACTGGAACAACATTTTAACTCAGTCTTAAATAGGTAGGAATGCAAGAAAAATTAATTACAGTAAGAAGAATTATTCACTGGAAAAACCTACCAAGGGATATGGTAGTCTCTATTGCTGGAGGTTTTCAAGATGTGACTGGAAAACATGCTAGATAATCTCATCTAGAGGCATAAAGCCTTTCCCACAAAACCCCTGACTAGATGACTTTTCAAGGTACTGTCCAACCCTGGCTGGTCCATTATACTCTTTGTTAAAAGCAGAATGTATTTGTTTAAGCTTTTAAGATGTTATTTAGTCCACCTCAAACTGTTTTTGCTATTTTTACAAAGTACAATTTTGAAGAAAAACATTAGGAATAGCAGATATTGGTCATATTTCACCAGACAAGCAGCTGTGTTGTACAATATGATGACAGAACAACAGAAAAATCACAGACTGAATGTGTTGCTACTAAATCTTAACTCCAAGAAGGCAGTTTTACTCACAGCATTTGCTACACTGAAGGAATAGCAACTTTACAATGGACTGGTCCATAGCAAAACTATTTTCTGGTGTGGAACAGGAGATGAAGTGTTGGTTGAACTGATCAGATATTGAATGGAATAACTTTGAGGAGAATAATAAATATATAATAATAATAGTCATAATAAAGCTTATAGAAATTCCCAATAGCTTTAGAATTTTTTCCATATATCTCACTAGGGAATTATCATACTGAAGGAAATACGTGGTCTATTCAGAACCATATCTTGTCCATGACAGTGAGAGACAGTTAAGTGTTCCAGAGGATCAAGGATGAATTTTCATAATAAACAACTAGGAAATAAGCCCTCTGTATCAGGAATATAAAATATTACCTGGTGCATTGATTTCCTGTAACAAATCTAAGACTAGCTATTTGGTCTTCCAAGTTACCTTGGGTTCACAAAACATGGAAGAACATAAATTTGATTTTTGTTTAATTCAAAGTCAATTTTGTTAAATAAATTCACAAAGTTAGATTCAAAATTATTAGATAGTAACATGGAAACTCAACCTACCCTGATCCCAGGATCAGGAAGTCTGTCTATGCTGCAGATTCTAGGAAACAGGAAAACAGGGGGAACTGCTGCTTTATATACATCTGGGTTTAGGTGCTTTCCTAGCTGTTCTTGGTCACTGCCAGAACCTAAATAGTAGATAGGTCTTCAATGTGAAATAGTGCAATCATTCTGATGTTGAATTAAAATTATTCTAAAATTTTCCTTTTCCTTTTCTGCATGTGGATGCTCTTTTTCCAAGGCAACTTGACTTGCTCCAGCTGTGCTCATTTTTAGACAATAACAACCCTAAAAATTTTTATTCAGGGTGATGACATGCCTGTTCAAAACAGACATCACACAACCTTATCAAGTCAGACTGCCTACACAACAAACTTGATCCACACACCCTAGAAACCCATTCTGAATGTAACTAGAAATGTTAATTGTTGTTGTCTGAAAGAAAATGTAGTTATTTACTCCTGACTGTGGATGTTACTGAAAAAAAAGAGGACAAGGAAATTTCCCTCCTCTGAGAAACAGACAGAAACCATTTACTGTCCATGAAAAAGAGGAGATAAGGAGGAGAATTATTTAGCCTCATATGGGATCATAAAACCAGTATCTCTATTGAACTCATTTTTAGTAACTAGCAATTAATTTTAATTCCTAGGTTCATCTTTTGAAAGTGTTCCGTGGATCCTTTATGAGAACTGACTAGCTAACAGATTGTTTTGTTACAAAACATTTCTGGTTTGTGAGAAATTATTTCCCACTGGTAACTACATATTTCTATGCTTTACTTTTTGACAGTGAGTTTTCAAAGAGCAATAATTAAGTTTCCCCTGAAGTCCTCACAAGGACACTCTGTCTGACCTACTATTGGAAATGAGAGTATAGGGAGAGGGAGTACAGGGCCCATGTTTTAATACATTGTTCTACTGTCTGAAATCTAGTGTGACAGTGTGAATGTTTCACTGGGTGGCAAGAAAAGCTGGAATGATTTACTAGAAGTGAATTCATGTGTAGGCAGGAGTCAAACCTGGCATACAAACCATTAACACGAGTGAGCGTGAAAATCGGGGTTGCTTTGACTTGAGAAACCATAAGCCTTTGCCTGATAGAAATTGTATTGGATTATGGATCCTTTCTATGAAGAAGTCACAATCAAGTAATTCATTAACTTTACAAACAAGCCTAATACCTTGTCCATAATTTGAATAATTAGGAAGGTCCATCTTCCTCTTTAAAAAAATCATGGTTCCCAAGCTTATCAAGGCAAAATTGTCTATGAATCCTTAAGATGCAACACTAATCTGTCTAATGACACATGAAAATTATTAATTATTTCCACACATTTTACCAACTGAACACTTACCAACTGTGGCAGAAGCTGATGATAGGAGAGACCTTCCCCAGGTACCCCAAGCTCCCCATCTACTTGCTTTAGATAAGGAGTCTGCAGCCTATAAGAACAAAAATGTTACTCCACTGTCTAAAAGTCTTGTTCTCAAGAGGCAGGAGGAAACACAAAGAACCTGTCAGGCAACAAAGTCTGGCATTCAATAGATGATGACAGATTGGGTATTATGTGGAGTTCAAACTTCTGTGCACAAAAAAAGCAGAAGCATAGTTCACATCATCTGTTCCTGGAAGAGCTTTAATCTCCAGAGATATCTTTACAGATGTCCTAATATTTCTTCAGGTACCCAATCCTATAAAGCCATACCAGTTTATTGAGGTTAATATGAGGGAGAGGTAGGAATCTGTCTCCTTCCTGGGTTCGAGGCAGGAGCCAGAGTTGGAGGCTTCTCTTCCAAAGTCTCCTCACATGTGTAATTCAGTAGATGTGCACAGGGAACTCCTAACAACTGAATTCAATAAAAACACAGCCAGAGGATGTGCTGCATACCTTTTACACTGATGGCTAGTGCTAAGCCATTATCAGTATTCCATATTTAAATCATGTTAAGAAACTGTTGTCTCAAAAATGTGTCCAGTAACATATCACTTTTACACAATGCAAGTTTCATTGCAACCACACTTGAAAGACCAAATTAGTATCATACTGGAAAAATGAAATTAAACTATTACTAGTTTTCAAAAGCTTGGTGTTGAAATTTAATTTATCCCTATGTAGGTTTTCCACATAACTTCCTAGGTTTTTGTGAAAAACAAGCCATCTTCACAATGCAAGGAGAGGAGGGCTTTTACAGAAAAGAAAGTATTGCTTACTGGATTGCTTTGCTCATGCAGTGTTTCTTCCAATTCAGGTTCTGCATCAAGGCTTACAGTTTCAATGCACTCGGTGGGCTTGTCTCCAGTTGTGTCTTCACTGGAAGGCAGGCTGGAAGGCAGGCTTTCAATGAGATTTTCAGTCAAAGGGTTTTCATTAATGACTGTGTCTCCTTCCTTTCCATTACTAACATTCTGAGTGACCTGTCCATGTTGATCTTGTGAAGACTCATGCAAGATCTCAGCTTCTGCAAGGTGTGGTACTGATTCATGAGGCAATACCTCATTGCTGGGCATCTCCATTACTTCAGGTTTTTCTTCAGATGGGACGCCATCAGATACGTCTTCAGACATTTTCAGTTCTGAATATAGAAAGTAAAGTCTTTTAGGTGCCATAAACATTTGAGTGTTTGTTATAAAATACACAGTGTTTACCATATCCTACTGCTGAAAAACAATACAACCTTGATGTAAGATCTCCAAAAGCATGGAGCCCTGTGGCACATGCCTCACGCTGGCACTGGCATCAGGATAATACTGTAACTCCACTCACTCTGCAGGATCCCACTCAAATACAAAGAGCAGCATTACTGCTTTCCAAAATATGGTTTAGTGAAAGGGTATTAATATGTCTGGAGAAGTTAAATGTAGGAGTTTCCACATGGGTAATTTCTATACTCACTATCAGGTGTGTGTGAAAGACCATTGCAGAGCAAATTAAGCCAGGCTGCAATAGCCAAGCAGCTCTTGCTCTCCCTTCCATGGCTGTGACGGGTTCCTACAGCCTGCTGACTGACAGAGGGGAGGATAATGCTACAACTGTGGTGACATTCATGTGCTTGAGAAGGGGCATAATCTGTGAACATGACAGGCCATGGGCCCTAGAGCCATTTCACAGACACAGCCACAGCACAGAGTCACTGCTCACGCTGTTTCTGCATCACTTGTCCCAAAGTCTTGCTCTTTGGAGAGTGCAACACTTCTCATCATCTCCTAAAATTCCAGCTGTGTGATTAAACTTCAATTTTGAAGTC
Organism: Molothrus aeneus; assembly: GCF_037042795.1. NCBI lineage: Eukaryota > Metazoa > Chordata > Aves > Passeriformes > Icteridae > Molothrus > Molothrus aeneus. Next base: position 51,056,076 of record NC_089649.1, read on the forward strand.
AAGGTAAACTTGTATGAGGTTGTTACTGATTTTTTTTTAAGTTATGAACCAGTTTTTATTTACCAGGTCTTATTCATTCCTTATCTTCCAATGTAATTTTGGAGGTATTTTCCACCATTGTGCAGTCATCAGGCTGAGGATGCTGATGGGCAAAGATAAAGCCACAGAGTACGCTCTGCAGCTGATTAAGGAGGGGCACTGCCAGAGTCCAAAAGGACTGCTGGTCTGTGATTACTAACATCTATCTGTTGGTAACAACCTGGCACTCAGAAGACAATCCTTGACAGAGAGCTTGCAAAATGTTGAGTTGCATGGCATAAAAAGACTTGTACAGTCCTCTCTGTAGATGCTGCCTTTTCATTGACTCTCATATTAATCAAATATGGCTCAAAGGTTTGCATCAGTCAGGAAGAATGGAGATTGTATGACAGACTAAGAACAGGGAAGAAAAAAGGCAAAAAGCAAAACATAACTGGGATTTAGGAGAAATCTGCGTAAGAAACATGTATTTAAATTAGCATATTTTATTAAAGTCTATAGAACTGTATACATCTATAGCTTCAGTAGCCTGTTTATCTAATGTGAATGTAGCTCACTTCTTTAAATGGTTCTAAGAGCAGCACTTTGGATCAGTGAACAAGAAACATAAGTAAAAAAGTAAGCACTTGCTATCACTTGTATTACTTCAGCTTACACCGTACCTTAATATCTTCAGAAAACATGAATTCTGAAGTCAGAATCTTTGCATTTGACAGCTTTCCATTAAAAATACAGCAAATATTATAAAATGTTTTATTGTTGGGAAGTAGTGCTATTGTTGTAACAGTACTCACTGTGTGATGGACAGCATCACCTAAGGAAAATTTTTGTATTTGTAAGTCAAATTCCATCATAAGAGATGAGGATCCTCTATTAAAACCTGTAAAACCTTTACACACTTCATAATTTTGAATGGGCATTAGCTCTGAGTAAGCCCAGCACTTTTTAAAGGATCACACAGAAGTGCACATGGATTTTTGCACTACTGGATCATCTTTGGGTACCACTCGGGCCACGGTCCCTGCAGCTGCCTGCTGAACCTTCCTTCCAGGAGCGCGGCACATAACAGCAAATCACCGCGTCTGGCAGAACACACGAGCCGGGCTGCACCCGGGGCCAGCGTCATTCAACCTCTCATCCGTGAGACTGTCCTGATCCAAATCAACTAGGACAGCTCCGCCCAAAGGGAATTACTCTACTGGGAGTTTGTGAGGGAGATGCTAAGGCCAGCCCGGACCGGTGGCGGGGACCGCGCTGAGGGGGCCGGCGGTGGCGGCACCTGCCGAGCCTGTCTGAGGAGTTTCATCTCCCCTAGAAAGCAAAGCCCAGCTGCCGCCGGGCGCCTTGGGGCACGAATCACGGTCCCCGAGCGGGAGGGAGGAATAACTTTTTTGGCGACGGCACCTTGCTCCCCTCTACCTCGACGCCCGCTGTCGCTGCTCCTCCGCGGGCCGCTGCGGGCACGGCGAGCACAGGCGAACGCCCCAGGCGCCCGCCGCCGGCAGCTCCCCCTGCCCCGCTGCCCTCTGCCCCAGGCGGGGCAGGAGCAGCCGGGGCGCCGCTCCCGCAAGCCCGCAGCGGCCACAACTTCCCGCTTCTCCTTTTCCTTTTTTCCCTTTTCGAAATTCCCCTCTGGGACAGAGCTGTGTGGCGCAGCCAGTGTCAAAAGCGGCAGAAAATGCAGAAATCGCCGCGCTCCTTACCGCTCAGCAGTGCCCCGACCGGCGCGCCCCGGCTCCTTCCCTTCCCCGCCCCGCCACGTCGGCAGTAGCGGGGGAGGAGGCAGAGCGGGCCCGGCAGCCCAGGCCGGCCCCAGGGAGGAGGGAGGGCTGGCTTTTGTCCCTCGCTCTTCTTCCGGCTCTGTTAGGCGGCCGTCTGTTGTGAAGGGGCAGCGCCACGGAGCTGCCGAGCCGTCCCCAGGCTTCAGGCTTCTCTAACCCAGCCCGGGGAGCCGCCCCGGCCGCCACGCCCGCCCCTCACGGCCCTCGGCGTGGGGGACGCCGCGGGGCCCGGCGGGACCTCGCTGGAAGCACCGGCCCGGAGCGTCGGGCGCGGCTGCAGCAGCGCTTCCCTCAGGGCTGGCGGCACCCCCGCGTCCGCGATGAGGCGGAAAAGGGGTGAATTTCATAGAATCATAGAATATGCTCAGTTGGAAGGGACCTATCGGGATCAACGAGTCCAGCTCCTGGCCGTGTGCAGGACACCCCAAGAATCACACCACGTGCCCGAGAGCGTTGTCTCTAAACGCTTCCCGGACTCAGATAAGCTCGGCGATGTGGCTACTTCGCTGGGAAACCGGTTCAGTGCTCACCCGTCCTCTGAGAGAAAAAGTCCAAATTAATCTAGTTGCTGAGCTGTCATAAAACTTTTTTTTTTTTTTTTTTAAGAAAGTAATCCTTCCTCAGAGTGAGCACTTACTGACCCGTGGGGTTGCGGAACTGAACGGAGATGTAGCGTTTCAGACACCGCTCGGCACCTCCTATCGCTATGTTTACAGGAAATCCCCTGACAGAAGCCGGCGGTGCGTGCACACATTTCCAGTCGGTGAAACACTTGGTTGAGCAAAGGGGTTTCAGGCTGTTGGGAACCCCTGTGGTTCTTGTTTCTGTGTAATTCCTCATACCCGTTCCTCTTTTTGCCACCTCATTTTAAAGCGAAGCATGGCCTTTACAGTGGTGAAAGGCAGCACAGCATCGTTTCTATCACTAGTCTGCCAACGAGAGAAGTTACTTTTGATACAGGAGCCAAATCAGAACATTGTGAGCCACTGAGGAGAGCTACTCCAAGAGGTCACATGAAATCATACAGTACTACTGTAAGGCTCATCAGCAGTATAGCAGTGAATTTTCCATATTATGTTGCTTACTACCTGTCCTATCTTTCAATTTCATTTTTGGATGACCTCTTTTCACCTGAGGCTGAGAAATTAAATATAATCTACAGAATAAGCCTTAAAGTGAAAAAGTAATTTTTTAGATTATTTCCTCTGCTTCCTGAATCATTGAAATATTAAATAATGAATGTGTTATGATATGCTAACCCAGAAAGGTAGGTTATAGTGTGGCAGTTCTGTATTTAGATCTCAGCTATGGTGGACTTTCTGACCCACATTATACAGAAATAAAGAGAGACTGGTTTATGTCTTTGCCAGGACAATAACCCTGTGTTTGGGCTTTCAGTGCCAAAGTCACTGGTCTGTTTTAATTTAAAAAAAAAAAAACAAACCAAATTCCACTCAGTGTTTCCATGTTCACTGTTTAACCCAATGACAACACTGCTGGAGTAGGAGAGAGATTATTATTCCATTCCTATTAAATGGAAATTAAACTAAGACAAATGGTACTTTTATAAACCTGCCTTGAGAAGAGTCTGACAACTAAATTGGTGCAGCAAAATGGACAAAAAATTACAATAATGCATAGAGACTTAGATCATTATTAAGTTCAGATAGAAAGGTGTTTGAATTTCTTATTCAAAAGTAGTACTTATTTTCATATTAATTTAATGAAGGTAGAAAGTGGTAAAAAGATTCATTTTTCTCCTGTTTAATATACTGCAAAGCATAAAAACATAAAGTTCAATAATAGAATAGGGGAGATATTACAGTAATGTTGTATGTGAAAAATACATCCAGAGAAAAGCAAATGCCATTTCACAAGCTGTCAGTAGATGGCACAAACATGTATATAAAAATTTGGGTGTTCCTAAGTATTGTTACTCAGTAGGATAGAGTTACAGGAAGTTTCTTTTTTGTTGTTTTCCTGAGAACATTTTCTGCTTTTTCGGACAGCAGGGATTTCTGGTGAGAAAAGTTTTAATTTTGTTGACTTTGTGCTATTGCTAGTTAGCTGTAATTGTTTTATATTCTGTATCTTATTGAAAATGAGCCTTGTTTTTTGTAGCAAGTGTACAATGTTCTTTCCAAATGTATGGGTAAGGAACGATGGTGAAGTTGCTTGTGTTTGGAATACTTATCCAAAAAACCTGTCCAAGTAGCAGTCTCTTATTATTAGCACTACACCCATAGTTAAGGGGGGCAGAGTGATGGCAGTAGTTTTTCTTCAGTTTTCTACAGTTCAGGAACTGGGTCTAACCTCATCATATGGTTCATCCTTGTGAAAGGCATGTCTGTAACATTAAATTTTTGCTATGTTGGTAACCTGCGAAGTGCATGTCTTAATACTGAACTGTCTTAGCTATATGTTTATTTCTTATATGGAAGTTTAGTCAGTTTGTACCAGTTTTATATTGGAAAAACTCTTAAAACCTAATTTTTTTCTCTCCCCCCGCTCTTTAAACAACAGGACACTCTCTTGCTATGCTCTTGGCTTGCCTACCCTCCTGGATTGCTATTCTTGATTAAGCTTTTTTTATCACATTTGAAGACATGAGGATACTTCTGAATTAAGTGATATGGCTATGAAGAATAATTTCTACAGTATTAGCCTCCAAATCACAGGTTATATGTTATAAAAGTTTTTACTTGTGTTGCTTCATATGATATTCCAAAGAAATTTTGAAGGTATTCATAAATAATTTGACTAAATGCTAGGATATATGAAAGAGAAAGAAAATAAAACACATGTAGAAGAATCCTATCCTTTTTTCATCTGGTCCATGGATATTGCTGAAATTTCATCCAAAGAAGGAATAATGATTTAAAAGTAGATTTTTTTTTCAATTTTCTCTTGAAGCTATGTATTTTGGTTAATTATAAACACATTAGTAAAGTTGCCCAAACAATGAGAAGAACAGAACTGAATATGCCCAAATGCATTTTGAGGGCTGTGATGCATATAATTTTTCCAAATGAGAATTTGGAAAAAGGCTGGAAAAGTTTTGCCATATTGCCCCACTATTTCTAGATGATTTCCAAGCTTAGTTTCATGCATTCTTTACTAAAGAACTCAGTGGAAGTTTTTTTTGTAGGTTTTGTTTGTTTGTTTGGTTTTTGTTGTTGTTTGTTTGGTTGGTTTTTTTTTTTTTTTTTGTTAGATGAAGTAGAACATGTGTTTTGCCCCAGTAATTCTGAGAAAGCTTATGGAATGGTTAATGGCGCAGTGAATGTAGTCCTTGAAGCTGTAAATCAGTCTCTCAGGTGGTAGCTACTGTCTCATTGTAGAGTCATTAGAAATATAAAATCACAAGTTAACCCCTTCAATATCAAGGGAAAGTTAAAGGCCAGTGCAGTCATTAAAAAGTACTGAGGGAAACCTCAGGCAACATTATGATTTAAAATTAATGGGAGGGAAGGGGAAAGAAGAGGAAATAAAAAGATATTAGAAATCTGGAAAACAGCTTTAAATAATATTTACACATGTAAAATTGTTAACCAAGTTCTTACCAGTTCCTCTTTCAGAGGGGCAGTCTAATGGATTTATGCAATAGCTAAAGGAGATTTAAGACAGTATTCTCAATGGCTGACTTAAACAAAGGGAGGCTGGCTATCCTAAACTCCTACATTTGGAAAGAAAAAGTGACCTCTAATCGGGAAAACCAAAGCAAAGACACAGTTATGATTTTTTCCTTTTAAAGTCTGTTTAAATAAACCTCTCTTTCGCAACAGAGATGTTTGAGGTCAGTGTCCTTAGATCAGGGCTGGATTTTGTGTACAGAGGTTCTACATCTATTTTTGTGTATATTTTTGTGTAGCCTGCAAATATTCCCAGTGTGTCTGGTGTTCTCTTTGTACACTTGTCAGACCAGATGTGAGCACCCTACTTTCAGAGTCTAAATTCAGGAAATGTTTAAGCTCAGACAAGAAGTGAACCCTTCTATGGGCTTTCCCAAGGCATAAATATAGATCATTCTACCCTCACCCTCATTTCCCTAGTTAAAAGAAGCACTTATGATCCAGTCTCAGCTATCTAATGACATTGAGCTTTTGATTCATGCTCTTGAAATCTCCATCCTATGTTTCAATCCAAGTGTTACTGTCAAAAGACCATTTTAAAATAATGTCTCTGAGGCCAGTTCACGTCACTTAGGAGAGAATCTGAGGAGAGGATGACGTGTTGACACCAATTATTGTACATTTTAATCAAAGCTTATTACACAGTTTAGGAAACTTTCATAATGCACCGTATCACAGCAGTAATTCTGTAAGAAAGCAGCAAATTTTGGACAACTATGAAATCAGACATGGTTTGTAAAAAACAGACTCATTATTTGTTAAATACACCTTATTTGCCAAATAAAAATTTCAGTGGTCTGTTAATAAAGAATGTCTCTCCTGAATGATTGAAGAAAACTGTTGCTTTTTGAATCAAATGGAGAAATGATAAATTGGAACCTTAAAAATCTCTCTCTCTGATGGTTCCTGCACAGCTACTTAATAATACAATCTGTTTTTTGCTTGTGTTTCTTTAATTTCCACAGGATTGGAACAAAGATGGACAGTTAAGAAAAGTATTGAGCACCTGAAAGGAAAGAGAAAACAGTATGACACTAAATACGAACTTTCTCAGAAATGTTTTTCTGTACAAGTGTCTGTTTGCATTAACCTTTTTGAACCATGTCAGCCTGTCTGTGGAAGACGAACTCTTTTCATCTGTTTCTAACAATTTTCCAGAAGATGATTCTAACCAAAAAATCACAAGCCTGCCACTCCTGTATACAAAGAGTCATCAGTCCAAAGCTAATGGTGATTGGGTTGTGATACAAAATACAACAGAAAGCCTGTCATTGTCAGAAATCCTAAATGAAAATGTAAAAAATTTGATAGCTTTATTATCTAATTTCAGACAAGGATCCAGGTTACAAAATCTGACACTGACAAATGTGTCAGTGAACTGGAATCATCTCATGGAAATTTTTCAGAATGTATGGCACTCATCCGTTGAATACTTCAATATTAACAATGTAACACAGCTGTCACACATTGAAAGATATAAGTTTAACTACTCAGGTACTTCTATGAAAGCATTGACAATGAAGAAAATTATAATCACGGACATGTACTTCACACAGGATGACCTATACAAAATATTTGCAGATATGAATATTGCAGACATGACAATAGCTGATTCGGAGATGATTCATATGCTTTGTCCTTCACGTAAGAGTCCCTTTAGATACCTTAATTTTTTAAAGAATGATTTAACAGATTTTCTTTTTCAAAAATGTGACAACCTACCTCAGCTGGAGACGTTAATCTTGCAGAAGAATAAATTTGAGAGCCTTCGCAAAGTAAGCTTCATGACGAGCCGTATGAAATCCCTGCAATACCTGGACATGAGCAACAACCTGCTGCGCCACGATGGAGCTGGCGTGCAGTGCCAGTGGGCCGAGTCTCTGGCAGAGCTGGACCTGTCCTCCAATCAGTTGGTGGATGCTGTGTTTGAGTGCTTGCCAGCCAACGTCAAAAAACTCAGCCTACGAAACAATCAGATCAGCAATGTCCCCAGCGGGGTGGCGGAGCTGAAATCCTTGGAGGAGCTGAACCTGGCATCGAACAGGCTGGCCGACCTGCCGGGCTGCAGCAGCTTCACGTCCCTGCAGTTCCTGAACGTGGAGATGAATTCGATCCTCACCCCATCTGCTGACTTCTTCCAGAGCTGCCCGAGGGTCAGGGAGCTGCAGGCCGGGCACAACCCGTTCAAGTGTTCCTGTGAGCTGCAAGCCTTTATCCAGCTGGAGAGGCACTCGGGGGGGAAGCTGTTTGGCTGGCCGGCGGCCTACGTGTGCGAGTACCCAGAGGGCTTGCGAGGGACGGAGCTCAAGGACTTCCACCTGAGCCCGCTGGCTTGCAACACGACGCTGCTGCTTGTGACAGCTCTGCTGCTGACACTGCTGCTGGTGGCTGCGGTGGCCTTCCTGTGCATCTACCTGGATGTGCTGTGGTACGTGCGGATGACGTGGCAGTGGACGCAGACGAAGCGCAGAGCTTGGCACAACCCCCCCGCAGATCAGGAGGCCATTCTGCAATTCCACGCCTTCATCTCCTACAGCGAGCGCGATTCGCCGTGGGTGAAGAACGAGCTGATCCCGAACCTGGAGAGGGGGGAGGGCAGCGTGCAACTGTGCCAGCACGAGAGAAACTTTATCCCCGGCAAGAGCATTGTGGAGAACATCATTAACTGCATTGAGAAGAGCTACAGGTCGATCTTTGTGTTGTCTCCCAACTTTGTGCAGAGTGAGTGGTGTCACTATGAGCTGTACTTTGCCCATCACAAGTTATTCAGTGAGAATTCCAACAGCTTAATCCTGATTTTACTGGAGCCCATCCCTCCGTACCTTATCCCTGCCAGGTATCACAAGCTGAAAGCTCTCATGGCAAAGCGCACCTACATGGAGTGGCCGAAGGAGAGGAGCAAGCGCGCCCTATTCTGGGCCAACCTCAGGGCAGCCATTAGCATTAACCTGCAAAAAGCTGATGAGAACTTGTATGAGGAAACAGATGAAGCATCTTTCTAATGGAGTTTCATCTGTTTTTTCTTTGTGAAATAATAAATATGATTTCCATTCATTGTAAGGTGTTTAACTTTTTGTTACACAATCTTGTTTCCAGCTTGCCTGTGTCTCTTCCTAACTGTAGTCAAAATTCAATTCATCTTATTGCAAATCTCTTGAGATAGCAAATTGCAAATGAATTTGAATGTGGATTTTGAAATACGACTTGAAATATTATAGTGAGTTATTCTCAGCACGATAAAATCTGGAGCAGTTTAGTATAGTAATGTGGAAGAGTGCTTCATCTGCTGGATAGTTTGCAGAGCTGCTTTAATCACAACATTTATACAGCTTTGTCAAAGGAGATTTTCTCTAAAATTGGTTCATGTGAAAGAAAATTAAGGATCCTGAGAAGATGCCTGAAGGCCAGAGCTCAAAATGGTTGCTAAACAGTCTTTGTTCAGGTTTGGTGGATAAAATGATAGAACCGAGACACAGAAGTTTGTGAACTTTGAACTTGCCAAAACCAAGGTTTGAGCAAGGAAGAAAAGTTTTGGGGTTTTTTTCTTAAGGAAAAAAAAGGTGAGGTACTTCACTTTTTAGCTTGGCATTACAGCAAGGGAGAAGCACAGAGCTCTAAGACCATGGGTCTCATACCATGGTCCTGGTACCATTTTGATCCTGAGAGATACCTTGACCAGAGGGGGTAGGAGGGCATCTGCAGTAACAGAGCTGCTTTCATCATATTGCCTATGTTTTGAGAAACTCCTGACATCTCTAAACCATGCTTTTCCCTCCCTAGCTTTCTACTTCTTGTCTTCTCATCCATATATCTTACTTTATGTTTATTATTAAAAGAATCTGTCCTTTTCTGCTGAAACAGTACCTCTTGTAGCATGGCTATGACTTCTGGCCAGAAAGTCAATAACCAGTCAAAGCCTGAAAAAATTTCCTAGGTCTTGAGACAGACGGTAATTTAATGGTTTATTCACTGAGTTTGAAAAACAAACTACATTTACAATATTTGCTTTTCCTTTACAGAAACATAGCAGCCCCCTCTGTCTGTGCTTATACTATTTTAGCTTGAAGAAAGCATGGCTGGGCTCAGGCAAACTTTCACAACTGCTGAAGATGATGACAGCAAACTTCCTCTTTGCCCCAGCAAGGGAAGTTTGTTTGAAATACCAGAGCTAGATGACCATCAAGCAGGAAGTTTCCCTTCAAAAATGTTTTTCAACATGTATATGAGAGAAAAAGGGATGTTATGATGAAATCCTCATGTAGTATAGGATGTCTACATTTTATCTTATTTCTGTCTTCCATTACTAGCAAAACATTTTAATTTTGATGCTTCTTTTTGCCTGAGGTTTAAGCAGGCTGAGATTTCTTGACCTGAAGCCTTGAACTGTGAGTGACTGTTTATGACCTGTAGAAAAAAGGTCAAATTTAACACCTTTAGCTCGCTCATCCCACTTACCCTCAAAATTAATATAGCACACCTGTTATCAAATTGCAGACATTTCATTCAGAACTGTGGAAATAAATGTTTTCTCTGCTTCGTCCTTCCCCTCCCATTGCTGCTTCAGTGTGAAAACTGAAGATGATCAGACAGCTTGTTTGCCTATCCCTTTCTCACAACCATGGACAGCTGGATTATGTGATACCCTGCTTGAAAATGTTCTTCAAAAGCCTCAGAGTTTTAGGCCAAGAGTTTTAGTAACTCTTGAAACCTCTGTGATACAATTAACATCCCCTTGTGTGTAACCTTTAGAACTCATCTGGCTTCTTCTGTTGGCTGAAAGACAGAAACACTCTGAAAGTCAGAGAGTTTCCAAGAAACCTTCCTGTTACTCATGTGGGAGCCATAGCCATTACCAGAAATTAAGGCGTGGAAGGTTTTAACAAGGCAAGCAAGGTTTGTTTGCCACTTTGGAAAGAACCTGGAACTATGTGACCTCAGGGAATGTAGCTGATGTTATGATAAGCAGAAGTATATAATTACAGTTCTATGGTATTACAGTTTCTGGATTCCAAAATCCTTGAGTGAATAAATTGGAAAGGGTGGCTTTTAATGAGCATGGGCATTAATTAAAACTTGTACTTTGGAGCCAGAAGCCCACATACTATTATCTTTTTTTTTTTCCATATGTGCCAAATAATTGATTAAACAGCTAAATGTGCAATGAATTGTTAGAACTAATTTCTCTGATTCCACAAGACAGAATGAATTTCTCAAGTGTTATTAGAATATTTCAAACAATTATCTCAGTTTCTGTCATACTCTCAACCCTTTCTATAGAACCAGCTTTAATCCATGAAGAAATTTTTCCATGTTCATGGGGCCATACATAGTCTCCCAGCATGTGAGCCAATTTATCTGCGGAGTTTGGAAGGGACTGAGCTTTTCTGTGCAGCCTGGTGATGTGTGCCTGCACTTGGTCCTGCACTGAAATGTCTAACTGCTGCTGCACTCCAGTTATCAGGAAAAAGGTGTGTAAATGTGTTCTGATATCAGATACTGTATCAGAGCGATTCCTGGCATTTGGTTAGTCATCTTGATGACTAGCAGGAATGCTATTTTTACATACATAAAAATATCAACATGCAAAACTGATAACATAGGAGATAAACACCCTCTGAAACATAAAAGATGTGCAGAATGAAGTTCAAGAGGGAAAACAGAAATGTTTTTATTTGTATTTAAGTATTGTATAGTATAAAGGAAACTGGCAGACAGGCAGACTTGACTCAATGTGAGTTGCCTGCTGAGAGCTCAGCTCTTCTTTAGCTTTAGAAATGTTACAAAACATCATCACTGAACTTTAACTGCAAAGAGTTTGAGGAAGGAAAGGCACCCAGGGGAAAATAAAGGGACTCTGGGAGATTCTGCTGAGAGGAAGGTTCAAAACCTCTGTGAAATCTGTGTTTTTATTCAAGGCTTTGGTTAGTCTGTTTTTTCTTTTGGAAGTACTTGCTGAGATTGACTATAATGTTCATTTGTAGTCACTATTTTGTCAAGAGAAAACAGTATTTATAATCAATAAGTGAGGAAATTGTGTGTTCTGCAAGGTGGCTTTGGGTTACCAGTTTGATTTCCACAGCTTTGATCCTTGTGTCTATTTATACCAAAGCAAAATTGGCTTGAGCATAAATGTGGTACAGTATTTGCCCACTTTGACTTGTGGTGGAATTTGGCCTTTTTTCCACCGACTTGACATACAGGTGACAATGACAATTACAGTTAAAGTCCTTGATGTGACCAAACACCAACGTTGAGAACCTTTAATTATTGTATTGTCATGAGTGCTTCAATGAGTTCATCTTCTGTGACTGTGCTTTAACCCTATGTCTTGCACATGTTAAGTTGCCTTTTGCAGTTCTTGTCAGAGAGATTCTTCACTCTTTTGGCATGGTCCTGAATAGCTTTTCATACCTGGCCAAGGATTCTGGTTCCTCTCTGGGTAAATAATGATGACATACAGGCAGAAATGTGAAATGAAACACTGATGCAAAAACTGCAAAAAACCCCAGCAGTATAAAATTCAGAAATGGAACAAGGTATCTGCATGAACATGTGTGAGCTGACTATGGAAAAGATGGTATGTAGTTGGTGCATTTCGAGATGCATGAACAGAAATACATTGCTTTTAGGTTTTTCCTGTCATCCAAAATGACTGAATCAGTAAACTGAAACCAACCCCAAACAAACTTCGGTGAATTGGTTTGTAAAAATAAATTATGCAAGGTTCCTAATGGTTTATTAGAGGTATTCAGGAATATGAGTTTTATTTTAACTATCTGCAAATTTTTCTTTAGGGCAAACTGTTTATGTGGACGTCTTTTAAAGCTTCATAAAGAAGGTTGGTAAAAAATTAAACATACTAGAAATAAAAGGTGTTTTTTTAATAGTTGTGTGTGTACTACAGTCAGTTCTGATGAAAGCTGATGGTGTATTTGATTTTATCCATGCATCAGTTTTTTTTCTAGGAATTATATTCAACATAAAGCTGCCACTGTTTTGGCTAATTGTGCTATCATTGTTCAGACAACAAGTGCCTTACTCTATTCAGTATCATGGATTAATGCCTACCAATAGGAGCATCTCTTTTAACTTGGAGTCTAGATGGTATCAGCTGGCAAACGCTCTTGCTGCTTTATTGAGAAACATTCATGATCCCTGGTCTTATCTTGGGTCACAGATGTTGATTTTCTCCCAGGCTCATGTCCCTGTTCCCAATATTAACTGAATGGCTGCTTTCTTGGATTCCTTCTGTGGATGCAACAGCCTGGTCAGAGAGTGAGCAAAAGGGTTTCGTTCTCTCACAGTGGACTTGTGAGACTATTTAGGGAGTCATAGAAACGATGATAACTTGTTAGTATAAACAGCCTGGAGGTGGTGTTTTTCTACTCTGTTTTTCTGTTCTTCTCAAGGAGTGTTTATAGGAAAAATGTTTTTGTTAGCTAGCCAATCAAGTAGAATGTGTCAAATCTGTCTATAAAAGAGAGGATTTTTCGTATTAAACACACTTCTGCCTTCGAGTGAATTTGTGTTATTTCTGGCTCAACGGTGACATCCTTCAGCTCCAGATTGCCCTATATTGTGTCATATTCTTTGTGGCTTCATTACAGCTGTCTTGTCACAGGGAATATTCACTGTTAATTTTTATAATTTTTTGGAGGAAGCCACAATGTGAGGTATCCTTGATAATCATTCTAGTGTAAAGATGATTGCCCTGTAAGGGTTTTTTAACTGTGCCAGTTTGCCCCTGTTATTAGCTTTGGAGATATAAACTTCTGTCATCCATCAGTGGATTACATTAATTACTCTCCTTGATGAGCAAAAAAATTTGGTAGGGTAGAATTCTGCAAGAGATCTTGAACAAAAGTTGACAGTGAGAGTTCTGCTTCCTCTTTTCTGTGTGTGCAAAGAGGAGATGCAGTTGACGGATTTCTAGAACATCTGTGTAACATCAGAAGCAGACTTGAAATTAGAAATGCAGAATTAATTGAACAGTCTTGCCAAGGGAAATATTCTGCACTACAGATAGGCTTATTTCCTCCTAGACCAGCTGGTTATGTAAATTTTACAGGAGTAAATGTATTTTTAGTCTGAACTGGTAAAAGTTTCCTGTCATTGTGCTCTTAATACCCACATTGTAAGGAGCTTTCATTAATTCTTAGAATTGTATATCTTGTTTAAAAAAGACCTGTTTTTTTTGCTTCCTGAGGTAGGTAATTATTGAGGAATTAGCATCTCATGTGAGTTTCCCCACCCTGAAGATTACAAATGTTTGAAATTCTATTTTGAGGATGCTAACCAAGTATGCAGAGGACTTTTGCCGGTTCTTCAACTTGAAGATGAATTCCATGCACAAAAGGTGGGTTATATTTGCTTCATTATTTTTAATAATTTTCTCTTTGATATATGAATATCTTGGACTTCATCAAATCTCAGGTGCTGATGTTTTTTTGATGTTGGAAGATACTCTTGCATTTTGATGTTTCAGTGAAAACACTCATCTGAATTTCAGCAAAGAGGAAAGGGAGAAAAATCATTTGGTATGGCAGTTTTAATTCTCAGCTGACTCTAATTTAATACCATTCTGAAACAGCATTGGAAGGGTAACCCTTGATCCTTACTACTGCTTTTCTAGATATATTTGCTTTACTCTTTGACTGTGGCACCCTGCAGGGCAATAGAGTGTGGCTTGTCCCTTGTTGCAGTATCTAGCATAGCATGTACAGTAAATTAAAACTCATCTGGCACTGGAACATGGACAGAGAATATATCTCTGGTTTTTTCTCCCTTCAGAGCATTTCTTGCGTTATTACTGACATCCCTTTTGCCCAGGAGGAAGTTCCTCCAGGTAGTTCTAGATCAAAGTTTGTTTGATTCAAGAGTTAGATTGTTTATCAGCCTGGACTCTGAAGAGCAGAGCCAACTGCACTTTGAAGGAACTGGGTCAGATTTCCTTGTCTTATTTTGTCTTGCAATTGATACTGTACTTTGACCAACCATCCCAGCTTCACTTCTTTTGTGTCCTCAGATACTCTAGCACAACTTTCTGAAGGTGTAATTGGGCCTCTCTAGGATTCAATGGAGGTAGAAATACTTTAGTGATATATTCATTTAATGGTTTTGGTGATGTTAATTGCATGTATTTTTGCTTTACTTAATTAAGAAAAAAATTGATTAAGCCTGATAGGAAACTTGGATGGGGAGGGTTGAGTTTTGACTAACCATCAATTAGTCAAATTATTAGGGCCTAGCACACATTATAAACTAGAACTGAAATAAAAGGGGTTTTGGTTTCTATTTAACAAAAGATTACACAGGGATAGAATTTTAAAACTTTTGGTTTTAGATTTTTTTAACAGAAAAAAATCAGAACAGAAAATGAAACCGGGGATGTTTGTCTCCTGAAACTGTTTATGAGTTGTTTATACTTCATGCAGTTGCTGTTCTCAGGGCTTTTCCCCCCTTCTTCACCATGTTATCCCAGAGGCACTACTAATGTTGTGGATGAGCTTGGCCTTGAATCCAGCTGCCACTGGCTCTATGGAGCACAGAGGAAGCCTTTGGCAGCTTCTCACAGAAACCAGACCTGTATTCCCCTGCTACCAAAACCTTGCCATGCAAACCCAATGCAATGGACTGTATAATTCCTCAGAATTCTTGGCTTATTCTAAAAACGGACTCTTATATCTCTGTGCTATAGTAAGGACAAAGCTGATAATCTGACCCTGAGAGGATCATGGCAATATCCAGGTCTTTGGGGTGTGAAGAATATTCTTTGAGTGAAGAGTTTGTTTTTGCACCAGTTTCTGTGAGGGTGGTTTTATTGGAGATTTGTTTCCAAATTTGTGTGAACCCGGAATGTACAGAAACAGCAGATGGATGTTCTCCTTTATTTTGATGTTTGTTCTCCTTTATGTTTCTTCTCATAAATGTATTGGTGTTGGTTTGTACCAGTTTTGTATTTTTTCATGATTAAGAAATTTGTATTTCTTAACATCTATGTGTTTGTAACATACCAGTGGCATCCCACCCATTATAAGAGAATTAATTTACATTTGACTGAGTCATTAATTAGAGTTAAAGAATGGGAGTGAGGACGATTGGTAAGAACTGAAAACAGGAGTATGTAAAAATATTTTTTTATTACATAGATTTTATATTGAAGTTTATTATATAGATTTTATATTGAAGTTTATTTTCACAATAAAAAAGCAACTTCAATCATTCAACAGCTTCATTAAATTTAATGTATTTTTTTCTATAGGGCTGGACTCATCAGTGGGACATATTGAACAGAAAACAAAGATATATGAAAACAAAGATATGCTTCTGTGTTTCTGCAAAAAACCAAGCTACAGCTGGATAGCATAATGAGATCCCTCACAAATATCTATGTCTTAACTTGTGCCTTTACATTCACACTATGCAATAATATTCAGCCAACTGTAGAAGATGAATTTATTGCAAATTATTCAAACAGTTTGCTAACTAATGTTCCAAAAACCATGCCAGTCCGTACTCAAGTATTAGATTTATCACATAATAGGATCTCTGGACTTAGTATCTCAGAATTTATTAATCTTTCTGACCTTCAAGTATTAAATCTTTCTCATAATCTAATTGCAGTGCTTGACTTTAGTGTCTTCATTTTTAATGAAAATTTAGAATACTTAGATTTATCTCATAATAACATTTCAAAATTTTCCTGTCTAACTCTTGCATATCTTAGACATTTAGATCTTTCTTTCAATAAATTTACTGCCCTGCCCATCTGTCAGGAATTTGGGAACATGTTTCATTTGGAGTACCTTGGATTAAGTGCTACGATGATACGAGCATCAGACTTCAGGTATATCAAACATTTGCAGCTGCACACTGTCTTCCTGAACTTGGGAAACTTTTCACTGTATGAGCCTCAGAGTCTGACAGTCTTGACTACAAGGAATCTCCACATTGCTTTTGCAGAAGACCAAAACTTCATTTTCCCCCTCCTGTATGATGGAATGAGCACTTCAGAAAACTTAGAAATAGTTAACTTAAGATATACCTTGAGTTACAAAGATTTCCCCTCTCCATCTTTAATGCTCCTGAAGAAAATCAAGACAACAACTCTCATACTTGATGCTGTGGACTTACAATGGGCTATCATCCTACAAATTTTCATGCTTATTTGGTATTCACCTGTGGAACATTTGACTGTGAGAAATTTGACTTTTAGGGGACCACTGGAGGAGCTGACTGAATATGCATTTCTACCCTTATTAAGCTCTGTGGAACAATTAATCTCTTTGGATGGCTCCATGAAAGCATTAACTTTGGAGCATGTTCGTAATAAGGTTTATTATTTCAACCAGGAGATTCTATACAGACAGTTTTCAGAGATGAATATTGCCAATTTGACAATAGCTGATGCATATATGCCACATATGCTTTGCCCCAATAGAACAAGCTCATTTCAGTATTTAAATTTTTCTCACAATGCCCTGACAGATGAATTGTTCCAGAATTGCGACACTCTCGTGGATCTTAAATTACTTATTTTGCAGAAGAATAAATTTGAGAGCCTTCGCAAAGTAAGCTTCATGACGAGCCGTATGAAATCCCTGCAATACCTGGACATGAGCAACAACCTGCTGCGCCACGATGGAGCTGGCGTGCAGTGCCAGTGGGCCGAGTCTCTGGCAGAGCTGGACCTGTCCTCCAATCAGTTGGTGGATGCTGTGTTTGAGTGCTTGCCAGCCAACGTCAAAAAACTCAGCCTACGAAACAATCAGATCAGCAATGTCCCCAGCGGGGTGGCGGAGCTGAAATCCTTGGAGGAGCTGAACCTGGCATCGAACAGGCTGGCCGACCTGCCGGGCTGCAGCAGCTTCACGTCCCTGCAGTTCCTGAACGTGGAGATGAATTCGATCCTCACCCCATCTGCTGACTTCTTCCAGAGCTGCCCGAGGGTCAGGGAGCTGCAGGCCGGGCACAACCCGTTCAAGTGTTCCTGTGAGCTGCAAGCCTTTATCCAGCTGGAGAGGCACTCGGGGGGGAAGCTGTTTGGCTGGCCGGCGGCCTACGTGTGCGAGTACCCAGAGGGCTTGCGAGGGACGGAGCTCAAGGACTTCCACCTGAGCCCGCTGGCTTGCAACACGACGCTGCTGCTTGTGACAGCTCTGCTGCTGACACTGCTGCTGGTGGCTGCGGTGGCCTTCCTGTGCATCTACCTGGATGTGCTGTGGTACGTGCGGATGACGTGGCAGTGGACGCAGACGAAGCGCAGAGCTTGGCACAACCCCCCCGCAGATCAGGAGGCCATTCTGCAATTCCACGCCTTCATCTCCTACAGCGAGCGCGATTCGCCGTGGGTGAAGAACGAGCTGATCCCGAACCTGGAGAGGGGGGAGGGCAGCGTGCAACTGTGCCAGCACGAGAGAAACTTTATCCCCGGCAAGAGCATTGTGGAGAACATCATTAACTGCATTGAGAAGAGCTACAGGTCGATCTTTGTGTTGTCTCCCAACTTTGTGCAGAGTGAGTGGTGTCACTATGAGCTGTACTTTGCCCATCACAAGTTATTCAGTGAGAATTCCAACAGCTTAATCCTGATTTTACTGGAGCCCATCCCTCCGTACCTTATCCCTGCCAGGTATCACAAGCTGAAAGCTCTCATGGCAAAGCGCACCTACATGGAGTGGCCGAAGGAGAGGAGCAAGCGCGCCCTATTCTGGGCCAACCTCAGGGCAGCCATTAGCATTAACCTGCCAATATCCAGTGAAGCAAATGATTAGGAGAGTGATGTTACACCTACTGATAATATAAGTGTGTGAATAACTGACTTGACTTTTTTGCATTAAACTCTGTTAATATTTTTTTTCTGTTTTCTTACAATATTCCCAGTTTGTTGCGAAATGTGGCACATAAAGAAATTGCTATTGCTTATTCAAGCCATCCAGGTAGTCAGAAGTCCTCTGCAGTTGCCTATCATCAACAAAGAGAAAGAGAGAGAAATTTTCTTAATCATTTACCTTATTTTCAGGTTGCATTTATTTCACTTTTCCCATTGAAAGCTATGTTTGAAAGTAATAAGAATATGGTTTGTTCAGTGTAATCAGGCCGCCAAGGCATACATTTCATCTTTGTTCTGATGTGAATGTTGTGACATTAAGATTGTAGGGATCTGCTTTCTTGGTTTTCATTAAATAACACAAAGAAGAAAACTCTTGTTTGAATCCCATCCAGTATGTTGGTACAGTAGGTGTTAAGTGTACAGTATCCACACCCTTTTAGCCTGTTTTCCCTTCCTGGAAATCTTTCATCACAGAGAGACTTTCTTGGGTATGTGAAAAGTTGAATCCATTAATTCTTGTTTGATGTTCTTCTTCCTTTGCTGTATTAAACATTACCAATTGCCTAGAGATAGATACCTGCCAAGCTATGAGTTCATAGAATTTGGTATTCACTGTCTTCAAATTCACAGTTAATACCTCTAATTATTATTTTTTATAGTATTGTATAGTATTTTTTATGGTATTTTTAAAATAGTATTGTAAATTGCTGCTTTCTGCTGTGATTCTATCAAGCTATACTGGATTGCATGTTTTTTCTCTTTCCTAGTACTTAGAAACTTGATGTTTGGAAGTGAAGCACTTTTATCTCCAGGCTTCACTGAACTCTGTTACCTTGCTCATTTAATGAGCAGGTGCTGAGGGTCATCACACAGGTGAAAAAAGAGTCATTTTCCCTAGGAAATAACTTCTCTGCTAAAATCTTACTGATTAAACTAATGGTGTTTGTTAGTAGGAGACATCTAGTCACTTGCTGGGCTTGGATTCGAGAGTCTAATAAACATCTAATTCTTTATCTGTTATTAAATTTCATGTGTCATTTCAATGGCGATGTGGAGTTGTGCCATTGTACTTACAGCTTGATGGAAATGTAAAGTCCTGAGATCACAACTGTGGGCAGCACATGAGGTGATCAAACTGTAAGAGGATGTGATCCTTAACACTCACTGAGGTGGCTCACCAAGCACACACCAGGAGTGGTAGCTAGATGAAACAGTGAAATTGAAGCTGTGGGAGAGCTTCCTGGTGTCCAAAGATGACACTGCTGGCACTCACCTACCAGTTCAGGTTAACTGGGTAGGATGGCAGTAGGATGCCAGGTGCCTGGCTCCTGAGCTTTGGAGAGAAGAGCTCAAAATCCCTACTACATCTTAATTATCTCTCAGTTATTTCCACACTTGTTAAATCTGTATCTCTCCAATTTAGAGAAGGATGTTTGTGGGCGACCATGTCAAAACCTTACCCAGAAATCAAGATTTAGTAGGGATTTGGGATGCTGGTGGATGAGAGGCTGGACATGACCCAGCCATGGGCACTCCCAGCCCAGAGAGCCAAAGGTGTCCTGGGCTGCATCCAGAGCCCCGTGGGCAGCAGGGGAGGGAGGGGATTCTGCCCCTCTGCTCTGCTCTGGTGAGACCCCACCTGCAGGGCTGCAGCCGGCTCTGGGGGCCCAGCGTTAGAAGAATGTGGACCTGTTGGAGTGAGTCCAGAGGAGGCCACAAAGATGATCAGAAGGGCAGAGCACCTCTCCTGTTAGGACAAACTGAGAGAGCTGGGGTTGTTCAGCTCGGAGAAGAGAAGGCTCCGTGGAGATCTTGTTGAGGCTTTTCAGTAGTTAGATAGGGCTTATAAAAAAGATGAGAACAGACTTTTCAGCAGGACCTGTTGTGGTAAGGCAAGGGGTACTGGTTATAAACTAAAAGAGGGCTGATTTAGGTTGGATATAAGCAATAATTTTTTATAATGAGGGTGGTGAAACACTGGAAGGGATGTCCCAAAGAAGTTGTGGATGTCCCATCCCTGGAAATATTGACGGTCAGGTTGGGAAGGGCTCTGAGTGATCTGAAGTAGCTGAAGATGTCCTTGCCCATTGCAGGGAGTTGGACAGGATGACCTTTAGAAGTCCCTTCCAACCCCAACTATTTTGTGATTCTATGATTTCATGATTTTACAATTTTACCTCTCTAGGACTTGACACTTTAAAGCGGGGAATGCTATCAAGAAATCCTGTGACCCTTCTTCCTGAAAGCCTCCTCCCCCTCCCAGGCATTACAGCCTAACGTGATTAGCAGTCACACTTAGTGCTAGTGGGCTAAAAGACACGTAGTCTATCCTGTTTACTAGACAAGAAAAGAGGAAGTAAAATTTCTTAATTCAGGCTTTCTGGTCTCTGTAAATTTAATGCATCAGCAAAGTGGGGGTTATGTCCTAAATAATGTACAGACTGGGCTGTGGAGGAGTCCCTCACCTTTAAGACTGTTCTGAAATGTAAGTTTTAGGTGGGTGTGAAAGAAATAATTTCTCAAGTCTGCCATGTATATTGTTTTGGAATATTAATGCTGTAAGAGCCCTTTATACTCTGTCCTTCCCACCTCACAGATCTTTTATGCAGATGCCAAATATTTTGGTTACGTACATACCATACACTACAGCTTCTTAAAATACACGACTGAATTCCTTTGATAAAGCAGACTCATTTTGTCGTGGTTTGGTGTGTTGGTTGGTTTTCTTTTCTAAGTAAGCATTTGACAGTATTTCTCATCAAGCAACATTGTGTTGGCTTAGTTAGTGTTCAGCCAGGCCAGAGTTTTAATTGTAAAGGATACATTTAAATCATTTTTATCACTAAAAATCGCAGTAAAGACACAGAGATCAGTTTTAAATCCTTGAGCAGATTTCTGTGTATGACAGGATTGAGCTCAGAGGGAACATAGGGAACAGCCTAATTTCTCAAGTACGAGAAAATGAATATTATCTTAAATTACAATCTCATGAACTTCAATTGTGCCTTTTTCTCAGGCTAAGAGGGACACCCAATGGCCGATGAAATTATCACTGCTGCCTGAAAGTGATCACTCAGTCTAGAACGTATGCAATGCTTTTTGACTCACTGGAAAACAGAGATGAATCTCATCAGCCAGCAGCTGGAGTAGCCTCTTGCAGGTGTGCCCTCGAGAGGGCAGGTGAGGATGAGCTCTTCCCGTGACAGCTGCCACGCTGGTCAGTGGCCGTGACTCCCCCTGCCATTGGTCCCTCCTCCTAAATCATAGAAATCAGCAGCATGATAACGAGCAGTCTCTGGCTTTGCAATGTGCAGGAGGCCAAGAAATACAAGCCAGTAATTTACTCATATTCTGATTGCTGTTTACAGGCTTTTATTTTTGTGCCTCACTTCTGCTGTACCTGCTTTCCCTTCTGTACATCACCATGGCATAGCACAGGCGCTCACCAGGCTGATCTGCAGGATCCCAGGCAGCGAGAGACCAACATCCTGATGCAAACACTTCAGCAGGAATGGGAAGAGTTAGAGATGCATAGTGAATTCAGCCAGGCTCCCTCTTCTTAGGCATCTGATAAGGTGTGAAGAAATAAAACCCCATTCATCATCATCATCATCATTGTTATCTCAGCACAGCCTGCAGGTGTGTCTGGAAGTGTGCAGGACTCAGGTGGAGATGTGTCAGCAGCCTCTGGCACCCTGCTCTGGGAGAGGCTGTGGGGAGCAGGCCCAGTCAGTCATCCTGTGAGTGATTAAAAAAGGCAAACTCATGTGTTTGGTGCTCCACACCTGCCTATGGGCTAATTAGAATGCCCTAATTAGAATGACCTGATTAGAGGTGAGTAAAACATTTTTATGAGCTTGCTTGCCACTGAGCGTGCTGCAGGACACAGCTCCTCCAGCACAAGTTCCTTGTGCTGCTGCCCTGGGCCCCGTGTGGGGCAGGCACACAGGGGAGGTGGCAGAAGGGCCACCCAAACACACCCAGAGCCACTGGGGTCTCCTCCGGGCCTGCCTCTGACCCCAGCACAGCATCACTGCTCTTGTCACCCAGCATGTGACAACATGACCACAAACAACATTCTGAGTGTTTTATTAACAAGTATAATACATATGCACTGTGCACTAAATATACTAAATATAGTATGAGGACTGTACAGTACAAATTTTTTATGTTCACAGTTTGACATGACAAAATGTCATTACTGAGTTCCCATTGGACTACCAAAGTAGAAACAGTGAAAGTACATTAAACATTCACATCTTTAGTAAGAAAAGATTACCAAAATGTCTCCATATTTGCAAGTTATAGTAATGCATGCTAGAAACCTTTAATTAGCCATTTTGTCTTATTAGCTTATAAAATATATTACATTTTATTTTAAAAATTCTGCATAGTTTATAGAAGTATCAAAGTAAATAAAAATCCTTGCTATATTTGCAGGTGAGAGATGCTAAGCAAAAAGATTATTTTGACCCTCTAAAGTACATTAAGTGCTAATATCTGTAAAATATAATGAAAAATGGTCTAGCCCTCTTAAGAGATGTAAAATGCTTTGTAAATTTTTTTAGGAAGGATTTGTATTCATCATGTTGCTATCCTTGGCAGAGACAACATATTTGAACAAGATGTGGCATTAGAAGTATCACTGCAGAATGCCATGTGTATATTTAAATAAACCCACACAAGAAACCTGCTTCGTTTCTTGCAATTGTACTACTAACTAGTAATTTATTATAATCAAATAGCTTAAACAGACACATTTTAGTAAAACAGTATTACCTGTTACACACTGCACAGTGCAATACTGTTACAGAGAAAGTGGAGGGGTTTAAATATACTCATTTTCCAGGATTAGGATTTGGTCTAAACTGGCTTTTCTTTAGGGCATAGATGGAATGACTGGTTTTGCTAAGTATTTAATTAAGTACATTTCAAAGTTGCAAGGTATCCTTCAAATCAAAGTTTGCTAAAATTACACAATGAGCTGGTTAAGATGTGAATTCACATTCAGCTAGAAGTGTATTTGTTTGTGACCTTTTAGACATCCCACAAAGACACCACAGACACAACTGAAAAATCCTATAAGGAAGGCATTATCATGTAATAATCTCAAATACTTATATTTAATATTGAAATTTCTGTTGTCCTAATTCGCAAGACACATGGATGAAATTTGAAAGTTCTGCTCAATTTCCACTGTATTAGACCCCATCATTAGTGCAGAAATACTTTCAGGAAAAAGGTACATAAGCTAATGAATTAACACAGCAAATAACCTAGACTAAATCATCTGAAGTAACTCTTAGTTACAAAAAAAGGTCTGCTTTTAGGGTACTGATTTAAAAAATATTAAAAAACATACTAATGAGAACATTTTATGTAAACCTCAAAAGAGAAACAGAGCATTAGAAAGAAATGTTCCTTAAACATCCTGAATTTTATAAATTTGCGTTTTTAAGGTAGAAATGGGACCAGTTGCCATTAAGGTGCTTATTTTCTAGTATCTGTTTTTCCCCTCATCAACAGAACAGAGAATTGTTTTCATCCCAGGGTACTCAACATCTGTAGACTTGTGACTGATGCCACAGAGCTCCCCCCTTACAGCCTCCCAGCCAGTGACACGCCTGGATTTACAAAATTGCCATTAAAACCTAGAGCAAATTCTGCTACCAAAAAAATAAAAAATAGGAAGTCCACATTCTGGAACAGCTACTCATTACTATCAGTCTCTTTCCTGCAAGTTTCTCAATGTCACTAACAATCTGCCCTACCAAGAAAGAAAAAAGGCCGATTCGTGTGCCGGGTGTTTCAGCGCCACAGGTGAGCAGATGAGGGAGAGCTGTAAGACACAAGATGCAGCCCTACCGAGGTGGTGAGGATGTATGGAGCTGGAACAGAGCAATTGCTGTCAGAGCATTTTTCTACAGGAAGTACAAACCTCTCCTTCTCTAATTCCACAGGCATGTGGATGTCAGCAGAACAGCTGGTAAAGTCCTATCACCAAATAAAGGCTCTTTGCACTCACACTCTTGCATCTCCAAGACTGTTTGGCATTGGGCTCCATTGGTTATAGAAGCACAGCCTACCTGCTCCACAAGCTCAAAATTACCCACCTGCAGATGGACACTCCACCTGTCTCCTGCAGGGTTCTACCAAACTCTTCCTCCCCCCACACCTCCATTGTTCACTGGGTTTTTCCAAAAGAAAGGAAAAGCTGACTTCAGTATGTTTAACATACAGGGAATGGTGGTTACCTTACACAGGGCAAGGAAGGGAAATGTGTTTGTGTGTGAGAGTGTAGAGAAATACATCCTGTTTCCTTGCAGTGCCACAAAGTCTGCCAATACAGACAGAAACCTTCCTTTCAGAGGATCCCAGACAGGAACATTTCTAGGGGCAGCTGCAGGTTGCTTGAATTCAGTTTCTTTTAGGTATGGACTTCTGTTTGCTAATGGGCATGGTTTTAATGCAATAGACATGTCCACAGGGAAGCAGTTGTACCTACCATGGAGAGACTACCAGACGCACAAACCAGAACTGGATGATTTGGTATGTGCTTTTATCCAAAACAGATCCATGACTCAATTTATCATCAGAAGTACTTCATATCTGATGCCATCTTCTCATAAAAATATTGTGGATCAGTAATTTTAAATCCTGTAGTGTATTACAGTGGTACTCCCAACAGTACAGTTCAGAGCATTTTTGACTTAATGATTGCTATTTTCTGAAGTACAGCAAAGACAAATAAATTATTTAGAAGAAATGCAGGGGCATGATTGCAGGGGGATAATCTATATCCCTGAAATGAGGTGCAGTAGGTTTCCATGAATGTCATTTAATTCCAAATCACAGGAGAGTACCATAGACTCAAAGAATCATAGAATATGCTGAGTTGGAAGGGACCCATCAGGATCATTGAGTCCAACTCCTGGCCCTGCACAGGATACCCCAAAAGTCACACCATGTGCCTGAGAGCATTGTCCAGATGCTTAACTCAGACAGGCTGGTGCTGTGACCACTTCCCTGGGAAGCCTGTTCCAGTGCCCAACCACCCTCTGGGTGAAGAACTTCCTGATGGTAAACCCCTGACTCAGCTTCAAGCTGTTCCATCCATACATTTGCACAGAAACCAGACATACAGAGTCACACAAAGTCTTCCTTTAACAAATTCACTGGGGCATTATGCAAGAAAAACAAGGATATATACTACACTATAATACAGATGACAGATGGCATTGGTTTAGATGCACAGTATTGTGTACGGACCAATTCCTGCCCATTTTTCTTCTTGACTGGGGTAAATGATACTATGACTCAGTCTTTCTGTAAAGTAATTACACTGTTTAGATTTATTTCCTCAATATTACTCACTGTTTGGGCAGAGGGGATTTCTAAATCAGGTGTCTTCCAAAAACTGTTGTATGAACCACGTTGCAGAAATCAACACAGCTGGCAGAGTCCATTCATTGCATTGTTGAGCATAAAATGAGAGTGTATCCCTTAAGGGGCACATAAATAATAGTCTCTGGCAAGGACTAGCATTTCGGATATTCAATAACATTTACTATTTTATCAGTATATGCTGGGTTGATTATATGAAGAAACCAACAAAAGCTGTTAGTTTAAAAATTCCCTTATTCACAAATGAAATACAATAAACATACTGAATGCAGAAAGGGTTTGCTTAGCATCCCCCAAAGAATAAAAGAAGTGTTCACATTCTTTAGGTCTGACCCGTGGTAAGGACATAGAAGGGTTAGATAACATCTGTTACTGACCATACGTAAGCTTTTAATGGTATAAACTCAGAGATCCAGACCAGCTGAATCCAAATTAAAATGCATGTGTAAAAAACAAAAAAGTGTGGCAGGAGTCAGGGAGAGAAGACATTCAGACTAGCATGTGACGTTTCCTGTGAAGAGCGAGATGGTCTGAGCGTGAAAAGCTGCGGTCACAGTCTGGACACTGGAAGGGTTTGATTCCTGTGTGCTTGCGGAAATGCCGCGTCAGTTCATCAGAACGAGCAAACTTCCACGTGCACCCCTCCCAAGTGCACTTGTACGGTTTTTCTCCTGGAAAAGGAAACACAGAAGTGAGGATTTAAGATGTGAACACATCAGTTCTCATAATGTAAGTTCACACATAAATCTGATAGATTTATTCTACTGCCTTGCCGAATTTCAGTAAGTACTTCACTGCTTACTCAAAAAGCTCTAAACAGCTCAAAGCTGAAGAGTACTCTGTGCTAGAAACTGTGTAGTCAAAGTTAACTGACCAAAAAATTGCTACCTGCCACAACTTATTTTTTTATTGTCTCTGTTCCTCTCTCTGCCATATTAGCACTTGTTTTGTATTATGAAACCCAGAAGGATGAAGGTTTAAGCATTTGTTCAGGTATTTTCAGAACTGGGATCTCATTTTCTAGCTTTGAAAGGACTGTGCTACCATAAAGCACAACAGGCAGAAATCATGTGATTTCTGAAATGTAATGCAGTGTAAATGACTGGCATCACTGTCTCAAGTACCTCAACTTAAAACTCTCTCTCTATCATTACTAATATGCCATCCTCCTCCTTTAACACCACTGTATTGCCCAACAGGTAAATGGCTTGATGCACAACAGACGTGAACTGGGCTCTGTTTTTCCTAAAAGAGGTACCCTTGTAAAAACCTTGGAGGTATATATTTTCATTCAGCATGCAAAGATGAACACTTCTGTGGAGAGCAAAGATGGGGATATTGTCGTTTACTGGAACACTCATTCAGATAAAAAGCACCACTGCACCAGTGGTTAGCATCTCCACAGAGCAGATGTGTTTTCATTTGGCACACAATCCAAACTTCTGCAAATGGGCTACTCCCATAGAAATTACAGTCAAATTTAACAGTGATGTCATAGATGAGCCAGTGCAATTTGAACTGATTTGGTGTTTACAGGCTGTGCAGACTGAGTAAACTGCAAGCAACTGGACACAAAATGGATGAAGAGCCAGTGAATGTAATACACATCAGCATGCACTGTGAACCTGTTCTGGCATACAGTCTCTTGTTGTAGGTTTTTCCTACTATGTCCTCTGTCTTTTGCTCAGCCTATAATTATTTTCACAACAATGCCAGATCTACCTTCTGTCATTTAGTTATTTGCACCTGTGGTCACCTGGCCATTAGAAGAAGTTACAAGCTCAGCCTACTATTTTACCATAGACTTGATGAACGAGAAGCACAGCTATGCACAGACCTGTATGGGTTCTTCGGTGAGCTTTCAGGTGGGAGCTTTTAGTGTAGACTTTGTTGCAGCCTTCATAATCACATCGATGTATTCTGCGTTTTCGTTGTGTGTCTGGGGATTCCACAGGTAAAGGTCTCTTTCCTGGCTGAACTATAACTGAAGGGTGATTCCTGCAAAGTTAAATTAATGTTAAAATCAAAAACATTTAGCACAGCAAACCTCAGCTAATACGATTCATAACAGAGCCTTTTATTCACTACCACTCTGTCTCTTGGCAGAAAGAACAACATTACATGCAAGTCGAAAAATTCAGAAGGGCTTAGCAAATTTTGTGTGTTTTAGCAGTAATATTTTTAAATGTTTACTCACTTTGTGGCATGATGTAGCCATTTTTACTACTTCCTAGATCTTTTTTAAAACTTTCACAGGAAAAACCCCATTCAACTTTGTGTTTTTCAGTCAAACCCAACTTCTTAAACCCTGAGTGAACTTTTCTTGAATTTGTTCACTATTTTTTTTCCCTTCAAATACAACTAATTTGATTGTAATTGGAAACAGCTATTCCATATTATTAAAGAAATTGTATCTTTAGGGTTTCAAAGCAGAACTCAATCTTTATTGTCCCAGCCACTCCTTTAGAAAGTAATTAAGAATTTCCTGTTTGGTGCTGGCAGCAGGGTGCGGCCTCCCTGTACCACTGACGTCAATTCCTAAAAGTAGAGCTTAGCCTGTGTGGCACACCCACAGGATGTCTGAAGTTGTCCCTCCACCTTCTTAAACATAATTTTTCACTTTAGAAGCCCACAGGTACAGTGCAGGTAAGACATATATGAACTAAATGTGGACTTCTGCTGTAAACAAACCCATAAATGTTCACACGTGCGAAAACATACAGGCTTCTTAAGAGGAGTCTTTGACTGTTGAATGACACCTCTACTGTAGAACTGGGGACAACCTTAACTCTTACTTCCACATCAATCTTAAAAAACTCATGTTCGTCAAAAAGGTATGCGTAGAATATAACATGCAGATATTAGCATTCCTTGTTGCAAAACCAGCTCCCCCACGCAACAGAAAGGAACTTTCTAGAACTCCTGTCTTTTCTAAGTTAATGTATTTCACATGTTTTTACCAATCAACTAATGTTTTGTAGCACTGGGTTCTATTGGTTACTTACTCCAAGTTCCTTTAGAGCCTAATTTTCAGAAACATTGAATTCCTACTTCCCTCGGCACAATAAAGGGCACGTGCTGAAGACAGAGAATCTTGTGCGTGGCTTAAGAAGAAAAGATTTTTCTGACCCCACAGCAGCAGGATGGGGATTACCAATGTGGGAAAAGATGAATTCTGTTATTGATTCTTTTCTTAAGAGTCGGAAGCTGGAAACTGGGAACCAAATTCTCTTTCTTGGGTGGTTCTGTGACTGTTGGGTGATGTACTCTTCAAGTACACATTAAGTCTAGCTAAAAATATTATAATGGCAGGAAACCCCAGATGGTAATGTTAGAGACACACACACTCTTAAATAAGAAGGCAGGCTTCTAGCTTCCAAAGAAACAGCTCTCCAAAGCAATGCTCAGTTTCAATGCAGTTGCATACCAGTCTTTTTGGAGAAGCTCAGGCTTAGGACAGCAAACAGACTTGGTTTAAATTATTATATGTGGAGGCTAGTCCTGGACACGCTCACATCTGGGAAAAGGGAGAAAAAGGATATTGGCCATACACCATTTGTGATTTAGATTTTCAATCTGCAAGTGTCTGGAAAAAGCACTGAGAATATCTCCTTTCCCCCTTATGGGAGAGGAGGCGGGCAAGACAACAGAATGTTATCAATAATTAGATAGGGTGTGGCAGTTTTAAAAAATGGTCAGGGTGGTGTCAAACTCAGAGGTAAATATTAAGTAAGTGCCAAATTCTTTCGTTCCCTCTTTTACAACTAGATGTAAGTTCATGTAGGTACCATTTGGCACTCTTCAATAGGTAAGAGTACCTTCTAAAAATTACGTTAAAACTCCAACAGCTTTTTCTTCTTTACCACAGACCACACTATGTTCACAGCACGAGTTAGACTTTGAAACTTGCATTAAAATATGTTAATGAGGCTCCTTATACTATTATTATTACCTCAAGTTTGATTTTAGAAATAACTGCACAGTTACACTGATTATCAGACATTCTAGAAACCATCCAGGACCATCCCCCCAGAATTGCCACCAACATTATTTTGATAGATAGATATAAATATCCAGCTATAGATAGATGTACTGCCAAAAGCTAACACTAAAGCAAAATAAGTCACTTAAAGTCACTTCAGTGAGACTAAAGTTTTCCTATGCCCCTTTAATGTAGCTTAGGTGACTGAATAGTACACTCTGGGCAGTTGGAACCACTGAATAGTGATAAAATCAATGCCTAACCATAGCTCATAAAGCTGTGAGACAACAGTATTCTTTAAAAATAAAGGTTTAAGTATCTCATCTTGTAACTTGTGTGAGTTGTCTATGTATTTTTTTTAATAATACAGTTTATAAACTTGTTTTGGATACAGCAGAATGTGAACTTGAAAGGGCTGGCTCCAGAAGCAAGAACTAGAGCTCCACAGGACAGCTACAATGCAATTTAAGCTACAATGCAATTTAAGCTGTTACAGTGCAAGGACAGAATCTCCATGAACATCACACTGTACATGGGCAAGCAGAGTTGATGCTTAGGAAACATGGACACACAAATGTTTTCTGTAACAAAGCTATCTGCATATGATACCAAATTTTATATTCTTTGCTCAGTGGATGGGTTTGCTGGGGAAACTACACCCATTGGGAAATAAATAATGCAAATCACTAATGCAGGTGACAAGCCTGCAGAAGTCTCAGCCCTGGAGGAAGGGAGTGGTACCAGCCAGGAACAGCACTTACTGGTTTGTTCTTGTTAAAGAGACTTAACAAAGACAAAAAATAAACTGAACCATTTGATAGTCCTGACCTAGCAGTAGTTCCAGCTCCATAAAGACCTTACTCCCTTGTGTGGTAGGTCCATTATGGAAGGTAAGTTACTAACTAGTAAACAAGCATGTTTACTATTTTATGTAATAAACATGTATAAGGTGATTTAAAAGAAACAGCATATAGTTTATAAAAGCTAGCTGGCAACCAATTGCCAAGAGCCTGCAGTCTAGGAGGTGCACCCAGACTTTGAAGACAAGGAGGGGTGCCCACAAGAAAGCTGGAATACAGCCAGCCCTGGTGCTGTGGTGTGCTTCTGAACCCCATGGCCACCTGCAGGAGGAAGAGGCAGCGTTCTGGAGGAAATACAGGAGACCACCCATCCATCCCATGCTTTTCTTTCTCTCTCTGAACCATACTCACACTGGGTTTTGAGTGTGTGACTTGAAGCCCTCTTTCCTTACTCTGTGAGGTGAGGTCAAACACAACCACCTCAAGGATGACAGTGAGCAAGAGGGAAATGCAGAAATGGATTCTGAGGTTCTGTGCTGTGAGCCCTGCTCAGTTCCCACCTTCAGCTCCTGCCAGAGCCATGCTGGCAGCCTGCCTGCCTACCCAGGGCACTGCCTGCTGAAGGATGAGCCTGGCTCTGGGTCATTCCATGGCTTACTCAAGCTGACAGGATTTTCCCCAGAAAAACAGGAAATGGAAGGGTGCCCATGGCTTCTCATGAGAGGAGAACTGAGAATTTTTTAATGTTTTCAATTAAAAGGTTTATGCCCCAGACCTAATTTCTTTTTCTAGCCCTTGTCATTTCTTCTGCAAGCAGCACTGTTTTAAAACCCACTAGATCTGTGACCCAGCTCATGCAGTAACAGTAACAGGGACCCCAGTAATAGCTATGCCAGCACAATGAGTTACTACTGGGATGGAAAAAGTGGCTGTGAGGGAAGAAAGCTTCAGAAACTAGTTGAGGTGCCAAAAAAATCACCAACAGAACAATGGCCTCAGGTTCACTTATATACAAAGAACTTGTAAGGCTGAAGAGGTTCTTCCCACCAAGCAGGCAAAATTTTTGAAAAGACAAAGAGGTCCTCCAAGAAGAGAAAGTCAGAACACTCATTTTAAAGAAAGGTATTTCAAGGAACATGGATAGAGATATCAGTATGAACTGTCTTTTAAGTTTCTTTCAATTTTGCTGCTGGTTTTACATAAGTAGGTTATCACTGGCTTATTGGGAGTCCTACTTTCAGTAAATTGTGGAATTGTAACCTATCATCACTTTAGAAATGCATTCCAGAAAAGGCAGATCTATTGCACGGTATAAATATGTATCAACTCCTGTACTGCTGAAGAAGGGGGGAAAGAAAGTTGAAATCACATTTCACAGTAGCAGTGGTGGGAGGGATGAACGTGTATTTTATTACACATTCTAAAGCACAGCAACAATCTTTCCCACTCCTCAGAACTGCTAACTGCTGCAATGAACTGCTTTCCACTGCTCTGCTGATCTTGGGACTACTGTTAGCCACTTACTCTTGCAACATTACTTGCTGAGGGGACAATGAGGTCATCATTGGAGGTGACATTTGTTCAGGATAGAAGTCAGTCTTTGATGGTTCACTTCCTGGCTCTACTTTGATTGTTTTCTTCAGTGTGGGCTTCTCGTAAGACTCAATGACAGGCACTGTATGGCAGAGGGTAGGAGAGGGAAGGGAACACATGAAAATTATGAAGAGTTATGGAAATGAATAATATACAAAAAACCCCTATAGTTAAAATAAATCCATCAGTTCTACATTTACTGTGACAATTTACACTAAATACAAAATCTTTCAGTTTTAGTTATCTCCTGATGAACTATGACTCAAAACATTTCTATTCATTTTTATCAGTCCGATGTTATTATCAGTCCAAATCTCAGTAGATCAATAGTTTATGTAGATATAAACAAGAGCAATAGAGCTGGTGAAGGGTCTGGAGAACAAGTCTTGTGAGGAGCAGCTGAGGGAGCCACGATTGTTTATCCTGGAGAAAATGAGGCTCAGAGGAGACCTCATCACTCTCTGCAACTGCCTCAGATGACAAGAGGAAATGGCTTCAAGGTGCACTAGGGGGGGTTTAGTTTGAACATTAGGAAGAGTGTTTAAACATTGGAATGGGCAGCCCAGAGAGTGGTGGAGTCATTGGAGATGTTTAGGGAAAGACTGGCTGTGTCACTCAGTGCCATGGTCTGGTTGAAAAGGTGGTGTTGAGTCACAGCTCGGACTCGATGATCTCAGAGGTCTTTCCAACCTAATTGATTCTGTGATCCTATGACCTTGGTAAGTCTGGTAAAATATTTACACAACAAATTCTATGCCTGTTTATTCTGAAAGAACAGAAATTACGTTCCACTTCCTAAAATATCAACAACCCACAGAAACCAAGTGCTTGGATATTTGTCTTATTTTGTGGGGATGAGACAGCATAAAAAGCAATTCTGACAACACCAACCTTGCATGCTACTTGGAGTTTCCATCTCATCCGGGAGAACTGTGGACACCATGATGGGCTGCTGGAGATGGGGAGCATACATGAAAGGAACTGGCTGGACCACAACAGGCTGTATGACCGGGAGTATCCCAGGGCTTCTGAGTCCATGGCGTGAAAGAGCAGCGGCCATTACAGGAGGGATTGTTATTGGCATGGAAAGAGGCTGCACTCCTGGGGGTGACGGTGTGAATTTACTGAGAGGTGAGCTGGGGGAGGACAGAGTCAATCCAGGTGAACTTCTCCTGTGCACAGTCTGAAATTTTAGTGGGGAAGGAGAACTTCCAGTTGAAGGCGGTGAGCTCCGTTTATTTACAGTAAGGTCTACTGGCTCCATCTGGATCCCATTTGATAGTCCTTCAGGGCTGGAGTAGAACTTATTGTGCAACATACTTGGTGTAGAATAAATGACGCCGTATTTGTTTGGCTTCATTTGGTCCATGTAATTGGATGGGTATGACTGTCAGAAGGAGTGGAAAAAAAATACAGAAAATCAAATAATAAATCAACACATGCAAGCAGCTGCTGCTGAAAAAGGAAGGCAGCCAATAAAACAGGCAAAATGAAAAAGTTTTAAGAAAGCACTTTGATGTAGTTTCTAAATAAAATGGAATTAAATAAAGCCTCAGATTCTCCACACAGGAAGTTAAGTTCTGATTCACTAACTGTTTCAGAAGCAATGTAAGACAGATTATGAAAACAAATCTTCAAGGCTTATTCAACTACTTTTCTCCCTTTAAAATTGCCTGTCATATATTCATGCCTGTACATTTCTTAACTGACCTGGGAGGTAATCTGCTATGCCAAGCATATAACTGTATACTGAGGATCATCAATTCTGGAAACAGGGGAGCTCAGCTGGGCTTAGAATTGCAAGTAATGGGTCCCAATCAACTGCTAAAGTAATTGAAAACCAATCATCACTAAAGAAAGAAATTATGAATCTGAACCCTACAATCAATACAAAATACTCAGCTGAACTATATAAGTAATGGGTGAGTAACTCAAGAGTGCAAAAGGTAAAACCTAAACCTTTCTAAATGATTTTTTGAGATAAAAAGCAGCTATTTAGCCAGTCTAATTTTGGAAAATGAGTACAAGGATAAACATTTGGTGGGTTGGAAGAATGTTCCTGTTAGTGGTAGCTAGCAGTTCCCATTACAATATAAACCCCAAAGTTAATCTTGACCTATGTGATGATCTCCACAATTTAGTAATAATTTATATATTTACATATATGTATGTGTGTACATCTGTATTATAAAACACACATATCTAGTGATTTTTGTAAACCAAGAAGTATTAACATGAACTGTAAAATGCAGTATTATTAAACAAATATCCAGACCAATACTGTATTTAAAAAGTGTTAAAAACTGAGGTTGTTCACTAACAGCTAACTCACAATGGAAACTGATGTGATGCTCTAACACAAAAGTGAGACACAGAAAATGCAATACACATAAATTTTTAGTTGTGTTGTCAACTTTTTGAAATAAAATGCTATCTTTGGTTTTTAGGTAAGTAAACTAAAAATAAAATACTAATTACTTCCTTGGCACCAAAAGTATTTTGATGAGTGGGATTAAAAATGTTCAAAATGCTATAAAGTGAAACATCAGAAGCATAAAACTACTGAATTTTTATAAAATTATTTCCATAACATTTCAATTATTTTTCCTCCTGGGGTGAACACTGCTGTCAATACATCTTCCTGGTTTCCTACCTCTGTCTTCCCTGTGAGGGAGTGCTTGGTTCATTTTAAATGTCAATGGTAACGGGAGGTATTTTTGCAAAATGACACAAATATAATTTTTTTATTTTCAGTTACTGTTTGAAACACTGAGTTTAGAAAATATTAAATTTTCCTCCTGCATTCATAGCACTGTGATAGAACAACAAAGCTGAGTCCTTCAGTCCATTAAAGATTCAAATAAAGCAGCACACAAAATGGTGATTAATCTCCAGACAGTAAATATTACAGTAAAATCGCTGCAAGTTATATATTCTCTTTATGACTATTCTTACAAATTCCATCTATACAAACATTCATCTTTGATGGTAATTGGTTCATCAGAATTTTATTAAATGCCATTGTTGCAAGAAGTACTGTCTGCAGACTTGCCAGAACTGCTGAGCCAAGCTATGAAATTATCAGCATTCTAAGTGATGGAGACCACTAAATATTGATATAATTTAATATTTAACAGCATTTGGTATCTATTAAATTGGATCAAATTATGGGCATAGCCAAAAACATCATAATTTTAACAGGTAAGGAACATTAAATACTTCCATTAAAACTCCCGTTATTGGTTTACAGTAGAGTTCACCCAGCTTTAATGAACTGTAAACATTCCACCACTAAGCATCAGTGCATTTACAGTGCTGCAGGTTTGTCAGGGATGATCACAATGTCATTGCCTATGAACTTCTCTTCCATTGCAAGAATGCTAAAAAGGAAAAAGCCTGTGAAATTTAAATCTCCAGGAATGCTTTTGGCCAATGAGTCTACTAAAGAACAAGCATCCCTAGGTGTAACCTTATCCTGAGAACACCCAGTGGGAATTCAAGGAACAACTGCCTGGATGCTCACATAGCTTCTGCATTGTTTGATGGGGGAGTGATGATGATTGTGATTGATTCTGGTGCACAGCCTGCAAAAGGGTAGAAATGATGCTGGAGACTGGAGAAAAACTGTTTATTCCAATTCAAACAAAAAATCAACTTGTTTCACCAAATGGTAACTGGTCCAAATGTTTAAAAAGTCCTTTAGAAGTCCTCACAGCAAACAGGGAGTCCTGTAGGTAGGACTTGGATGACTTTGTCAGTAGTTCATTAGGAACCATCATAATATATGTTCAATAATTCATTTCAATAAATGGCATGAGCTGTTGGGAGAGTGATGAAATAGTGTGGGTGCAAGCTTCAGTCACCTGAGAAGTATAGCTAATCCTTTCAGCCACACACCCTGAAATGCAGTGGTGTCAAAACCATTACTAATTTCCTCCTTTCCTCCAACTACTGTGATGTTTTAGAGACACAAAGACTTCACACCTACAGTGTAAAGAGTACACCTACATTCAGAGAGAAGAGTGAGATATTCTTAAGAGGCTTAATTTAATTTGGCCTCTAATGATCCTATCAGAATGAAAGATGCAATACAAATAATCCTGATTGCAGACTTCCAGGTCACATTAGCCCAGTCTGCTCTGCTTAGCACCTCTCAACGTCAATATGACAGTTTCTCTCTCATTCCACCTCCTCAAAAGGTGGTCAAGAAAACTAACTCACTCAGTGGATGCTATCCTTTTTCATTTTCTCTCCATATCACCATACCTCCCTTTAGAGGTGTCTCCAGAGCAGTTTCTGTTGTGGCACCAGGGCTCCAAGGAAGCCACAAGACCAAGAAGAGGTGGGGAGCTCAAGGGTTTGGGGCTAAGCAGCCTCTGTGTGTACAGAAGCTGAAACACACATGGTCCTCAGCCTGAGGGAAAACGAAGTAGTGTCCAGTGATGGAAATTTCATTCAGAAACCATACTTTCCTCTGGACTTTCTGCTTTTTCTTTTCTGCTTTTTTTTCCCTCATGCAATGGCAAAAAGAAAAACATCAGATGTGGTAAAATGCTCTGAGTAGTCTTTAACAGCTGGTCAGAGTGATTACACTGACTTATGAGAAGACTCCAAAGGTCCAATGCCATAGAAGACACCACATCACTAGGAGAAGGATATGGTACAGAATAACCAGTATCTGGAACCCCAGCCTTGAAATGCACTTGGCTCAGAAACACTCCCTTGTTTTTCCCACTGCAGTTTTTCTCTGCTGGTCTGGGAAAGACTGCTCACTCCTCTGCTGGTGAGCTTTTTGAGGCACTGACCTTGCCCATCTGGCAGAAGCACAAAACTGTTTGGGGCACTTGTGTGTCTTGTGCAGAGCCCCAACCATTGCAGAACCTTCTTTGGGAGATGAAGGAAGACATGCACAAAAGGCAGCCCAAAAGACAGCAATGACACTTCTTCTGTAAAACCAGCCTCTTTTCTGATTTCAACAGACACCATGAATAATCTTAGATTATAGCAGATAATCACCACTAATCTTAATACAGTTACACTGTAACTGTAATTAAAGTGACAGGCTGGCCAATACTAAAATTCTTTCTTGACCCAAATATTGGAATTTGTCGTACTTTAGTGAGTTATTCTTCTATCATTACTCTCCAGCAAATAGACCCCACAAAAGTCAAACTGTAATTTTAAAATACATATAAACTTAACTCCCAGAAGTGCTGTTAATAACACTGAAGAAATCAGACTGCTTAGAGATGCATTTAAATTTATGAAAATTACTCTTTATTTTAAATAAAACAGGAAACAAACTTTTCACTGAAAGATGCCATTCTGAGCACAAGTTTAATGCACTCTGAGTTATGTACACTGACTTCACCCTTTTAATGGATCAGCCTTTCTAGGGGTGTGGTTTCATGTTACACTTCATCTGTTATTGCAGGCTAAAAGCTGAAAGGGGAGGTTCTCTCATGCTCCTCTCTCCCCTTGCTCTAATATTGAGCAGCTGCACAGAATGAGTCAGATCAGCTTCTTGATCTGACCAAAAGATGAGTATTTTTGGTGGGTTAGCAATTCTGATCATTCAGTGAGCTGATCCAAAGGTTCCAACTCATTCTAGGACCACACAATTCTTCAGTCACGCAAAGGAGACACAAAGCTGGTGTGGAGGGGGCAAAGTCAAAGCCTTTCCTTTCAGCCTGTATCATCACAATTCTCACTGTACTGCTCCTACCTACATGTCCCACTGCTGTTGCTTATCAGACTCTTCTCTGATGGGCCCTGTTCTCGGACTTCATGGAAAATCAACCCAATTTTAAAGAAGTAAAAAGTGTAAGTAAGAGGAGTGTCTCCTCTTCCCCTTTTTTCCCCCCTGTCCTAGTTCTCATTTGTTCACTTGGTAAAGCAGTGCAACCAGTTTACCCAGCAAAAAGCCATTGTTGGTTTGGGTTTTTGCAGGATTAATTTCCTGCTGCTTAGAGCAGAGCTAGCCACAGGCACCTGTCACCACAACCAAGAGAAAAACAAAAAAAGGCACAGCAAGAAGCTGTTCACTTAGTTCAAGGGTGTAACACTGAAACCACAGGCTATTGCCACTTCACCATGAAGCGTGGCAACTTAATTTCAACCCACCTCCATCAGCAGCATGAGCCAGAGAGATAATATTTACAGAGCAGTGGCTCAGGAACACAGGGATGCTCTCTCCTCTCACAGCCAACTGCTCAGGTTGTTTAAGGCAATAAATTAATAAACGACAGAAACTTTTCCTAGAACGTGAATCTGATTGCACTAAGAGCAAAATAGAGCTTCACATGCTTTCCTAACCTAGTCCATATCTTAGTTACATCTCATTATGAATTTAAAGGTGGAAAAACTAAAGTCATCTTTAGGGCTAATATATTTGAAAAGTCTTACCACTGAAACAGGCTCCATGGCTTCTTGCTTGATAGGGACTGGGTCAAACATTAGCATCTTTTTTATTCACCTGTTCTGATGCCTCTGAGGTTCTGTCCTGCTGGGGAAAGACAAGGTGTTAGAAAGCCACGGGAAATACCTGAATCAACTTTCTGAATTGTAGAAAATTTACTATTTTGTCAGATTAATGTGAATATTTATCCATCTCTAACAGAGATTTTTAAATCTTTGACTGAATTTATTGCAGGATTTTTCTTTCCAAATTGCTATTGAAACAAAGGGACATCAATT
Organism: Molothrus aeneus; assembly: GCF_037042795.1. Classification (NCBI taxonomy): domain Eukaryota; kingdom Metazoa; phylum Chordata; class Aves; order Passeriformes; family Icteridae; genus Molothrus; species Molothrus aeneus. Next base: position 51,094,835 of record NC_089649.1, read on the forward strand.
TGACTTTCACTTTAATGAAAGGCAAATTGAATTTTTGTTGTGCATGTCAGCACACCAAGACCACAGAATTTTCACTTTCATTAGCTGTCAAGTGTTTTAACACATCAGAGTTTACACCACACATTTCTCATCAGCATTACAACCTCAGAATAATCTTGTTTATACAAGTGAACTGATTCTGGAAAGGATCTCTTTCCTAAGAGTCCTAACAGAAACACTCAATAGATCACATACAGTGGCACTGATATCAATGCAAAGAAAAAGACTAAAATTTAATTTAAATCAAGATTTACTTGGACTACATTCAACATGCTACAATGACTTAACAGAAAAAATGCATCAGTTACTAGATATTAGTTATTATCAAGATAATAGATCAGTTATTAGATATTAGTTATTATTAAGATAATAGATTTACTGACAATTCAACAACTATTTGTGCTAACAGTGCAACATAAAAGCACTTTAAAAAAATCTGCTTGCATTCTGTGCAGTTTCAGGGTTTTTTTCCTACAGTGTTCAACCTTACTTGGCCAATGTCCAAATGCCTGAAATAAAAGTATTTAGCATAAAGCATGGCATAGCTCTCATACTACACATTTGCCATCGTCATCTTGGAAAGATACTGGGAGGGAAAGGAGATACCTCTTCTGGGTAAAGCCATAAGGGTACACAATAAAGCTAAGCGGGAGCAAAGGGAATTTGCTCACAATGACATTTAGATGTTGCCAGGCTGTTTATAAATCACTCGAGGTTATACATTATATGACTGATGTCAAAGGAGCAAGTTCTGACCGTACCCTGCAGACTTCACAGCCCTGCCTGGGGGCGGTACGACCTCTTTTAAGAGCGAGGACAAAAGTAAATGACACAAATTCAATGTGGCCAGTAGATGGCACTGGAAAGAAGCGAATACAGCCAGACTCCAGCACCGGCAATTCATCCCCTTCAGCAGGACAGGCTGAAGCTCACCAACAGATTGGTACCTGTGGCTGGGAAATTCTCCCAGAAATGTAAATGAACATTTAAAGATGTACCTGCTCAAATTAAAACAATTCTAATAAGCCTATGCTAATGAACAATTTTGCAGTTAACATGTGTTTATAGATCAAAATTTGTTACGAGAGACAGCATGCATTGTTACAAGTCTACTATTAGTTATTCAGGTACATAAATAAAGTTTAAAGACTTTTGGAAATTTATTACAACAGTGTGCACTTTGAATAATGGAAACGAACAAGTCTCAGAGTAAATTATAGTATCTCATAATTCACCTTATAAAAGTTGAAGGCCTGACAAAAACAAATTGCAAAACTAAAGTGAAACAAATGATGCAGCTTAATGAAATTTCCAGTTTTGTATGTAGTTTTAGTTTGGGAGAAGTGGTGTAAGATAGCACCATATGCTGAAAGTTGTGGTAATTCCATAAATACCTTAAGCATGTTCATGAGAAGGTTATTAATTATACTATTTTCTTTGAATGGTTATCATTTTGATAACTGTTATCTATAACTATAACCTAGTTATAATATAGATAACTATAACCTAGTTATCTTTCTCAGGTTTCAACAAGTCACATAGCTAGAGCTAACATTTCAGAATACTGACTTCCCAGAAATATGGATATATACATATCTCTTCATCACCCATATTCTCACACATTCATCTGCATTGTGAAAACAGAGAAGTTGTACTTTTAGACATGAAAGAAGTTTACAGTAAAATGGAGCCACTCAGAGCTCCTATGCAGGAATTTGGAACTAATTCCTTTCAGGTTTCCAGAAACCTTTGATTTTTAGCTTCTATGTGCATAGATAAAGTAACACACCAATCTGTAGAAGAAAGGAAAGAAAGAAGAGAAATAGAGAAGGAAGGAAGGAAGGAAGGAAGGAAGGAAGGAAGGAAGGAAGGAAGGAAGGAAGGAAGGAAGGAAGGAAGGAAGGAAGGAAGGAAGGAAGGAAGGAAGGAAGGAAGGAAGGAAGGAAGGAAGGAAGGAAGGAAGGAAGGAAGGAAGGAAGGAAGGAAGGAAGGAAGGAAGGAAGGAAGGAAGGAAGGAAGGAAGGAAGGAAGGAAGGAAGGAAGGAAGGAAGGAAGGAAGGAAGGAAGGAAGGAAGGAAGGAAGGAAGGAAGGAAGGAAGGAAGGAAGGAAGGAAGGAAGGAAGGAAGGAAGGAAGGAAGGAAGGAAGGGTTGTCCTAAGTAAATACAATGATGCTCATCCTTTGTGTAATTTTTGTAATTCTAAACCCGTATTTTCTTCAGTTCAAGAATTACTCATTTTAACCTTTTGCTCCAAGAAAGTGTGTGAAAAGACACTTGATACACATTTCACATGTCATGCTACAGATTTCAGTGTTTCCTGAGATAGCTCTAAATCACTGTGCAGGAATTAAACTGACATAGACAACAGGAAGTGTACTACCCTGAACAAAAGTGAAAAGTAATTCTCAATCTTTCCCAAGTGCAGTCATCTAAGAACAGCAGAGGAAAACTTTACTTTTATGTAAATTTATTATGGTGGATCAGAGTACAGGAATCAAGCACTTCTTTATCATGTTACTCTTAAGCAGGTTTTTTTTCCCCATTTTATAGTGACTGGAAACCAATCGTCATGAACAGAAAATTAATTAAGTTGCAACACTTGGTCCTGTAGGACAGCTACAGAGTCAATACAAGTCAGCTTTGGATCTGGCATTTAAAATTTAGCTCAAAATGATGTATTTCTAAAGCTCTAAATAAACTCACAGAAGACTCCTCTTTGTATTTAAAAATAATGCTCCAAATTGATAGCTTGGACCACACTCGTGAGCAAATATGTGCATGTACACTCACACAAATAAAGCATGGTACTATACTAAGAAGCAGGTAGTTTTTCCCAGTATATTTGTAAAATCATGCCTATTAACTCAAAACTTCTCAGTCTTTCTGTCCTAAACATTTGAGAAGGGGGCAATAGGGAAGGTAAATAGTCTTATCTGTTTCTATTACAGAGGAATGAAAAAACAGTTGGGTTCTACTTTACAGAGTGATTTCAGAATCTACTTGCATGAAGGCCTGCAAACTGTTTAGTATATACAAATAATTTCTGGAAAATCAAAATACCACCCCTCATTCCTGAGGTGCTCTAGAAAAACTGGTGAGGTGACAACAACATATTCATGTTAAATGTATTAAAAATAAGAACTTTTGTCTTTATTAGGTAAACTATTTTGCATTAAAGGGTTTTCTCATGCGAGGTAAAAGAATTTAATATGAATGTAATCTGAAACTAAATAATTAACTGCAATCCGGTAAGCAAACATTCCACCCTCTTTTTTTTTTTTGCTCTCCCTCTTTTTTTCTGCTAACAAGCCACCCAGTTTTACTTTCTTGCCTCCTCCCATTCACTCCACCCAGTGGATCTCTGCCAAGTCAGTCCAACTTGTCCAAACAGGACCCGGCTTTTGATAAGATTTTGCTCACACCCTGTACTTCAGAAAGACAAATGAAGCAACTGGGTTTTGTATGCAAATAGGGACAGGTGCAAGGTAAAGTCCAGGCAAAGTCCCCCAGTATTCCCCTATCTGAAGTCCAGTGAAGACAGCAAGCCAGAAACAACACAAATTCTGTCCTTATGATCCAGTATACAGCAAGGCATCCATTCCAGGAGGGAAGTTAATTATCATTAGAGCTCATCACCTTGTCAGGATGGAACACTTGTCAATATTAACTTCCTGACAGGTGTATGGTTTATTGTTTCAGAGACATAATTAAGATTAAATGAAAGCTGAAAGGTACTTAAACGTGTATTCTGACAATAGGGATTATTTACCCTGGATGAAATGTGCGAAGTGGTTAAAGAATGCACTCAGACTTCACATCTGCACTGCAGAGCAGCTGGAAAAGGGCAACTGCAGTGCAGCTACTCCCAGCAGCCCTGCACATCTACCTTCAAGGTCCACCGACTCTGCAGACCTGTTATGAAAGGAAAGGGTGGGGTGGAGGACCAGTTTTGACTGTGCACATCCAACAACAAAGGTCTGTTCTAATATAAGGCCTGTGCTCTCATGAAATATCTGGAAGAGCAGCCCAGAAACTGACTTTTGCTGCAGACAGGGGGTGGTGACCATACACTCTGCCCCTCTTCACTCTGCCTGAGAACATATACAGGGCTTATTTCCTCAATCTTTGTGCCCGGGGGAAACAAAGGAATGCTGCCCCATGCACAGCAAGTTTTAGTCTAGAAGCTTCAAGGTATGATTGTTATTGTCAGTATAATTACAGAATAATGTAATGGTATCTGCTAAATTAGCACTGCATGAGTGCCCTCTGCAAGGAACTGCAGCTCTTGCAGCACTGTTGGAATCCTGCAGCAAACATTATCACATTGCAGAAGCTCTTCAGTCCAAGCACTCTGGGACTCAGACGCGTTGCTCTGAACCTATGATTTCTGTGAACCGCAACCCAAACTTCCTCTGATACAAGGGAGAAACAATAGTATCAGAGGATTCTCCACTGATGAAATCCAAAAGGGAAGGGAGGTTTTCTGAACCCAGGTGAAAAGCTGTTTTCAGTGGAACCTCGAAAAAGTTTGACAGAGAGGAACCAGTTTCTGAGACAAACATTCCCTGGGGAAGGTAAAAAAGCTGATTTCCAGAGCTCATAAGGTATTTGCACTTTACTGTACCAGTTGCTCGTCAAGACCTGAGTCAGCAAAAAAGTGTTTCTAATGTTCCATTAACTTTAATGGGAAGTAAGCAAGCGCTTAACTGCACTTGACCCCAAAATAGCAGCAGACAAAGAAGCTCTCCAGTTCAGCCAAGCAGTCAGACTCAGCCAAAGCACCAAAGGTCCAGACGTGGTGCTGTGGGAAGAGACCAGAGCAGCCAGACCATGGGGAACAGAGTGGAAGGAGAATCAGGAAGAACCAGCATGCCAAGAAAATGTTCTACTGATCAACAGCTTTCTGTGTTTATTTGCTGGATTTCCACTGGGTAACAATAATAATTGTTGAAAATGTTAGAATATTTTGTAAAAGAAAATGGTACCTAGGCAAAAATTTTCTCCTCAAAGTTTTATTGATAGGCATTAAGAAAAAGAGCATTTCTACAGAATTCTGGTATTGAGTATTTCAAACTCCATTTGTTTCTTAGCAAAGACTTGAAAATCTTTCAGGATTTTCAGGACTGCAAGCAGGCTGAAAAACTTGTGGTTTTGCACAACTTGTGCATCATAACTTTGTTGATGTCACCTTTTTTGACCTAGGACTGCTTTGACATGTAGCTGACCAATTAGTATTTCAATTAAATTTCTGCTAATACTGTTGCAGGCTTTTTGAAACCATGTGTCTGGAAATGGCGTTCTTGTATGTAAAAATCTCGAGAAAAAATGTTCTTGAAGTGCTTGTTAAGGAAATACCTTCTTTACCAAGGAAAAATTGAGCCCATGTAAACCCTGTTCAACCTTCAGTTCTATACTCACTGAACCTAAGAGGAGAACCTCTTGAGGCACCTCCATTAGACAATATTCTCCTTTATCAGGGCAGACTGCTGTCTGGTTTCCTGTCTCAAGCTACTTCTTAGAAGGAGAAACAGTCCAGTAAGGATAAAAGATCAGACTTTTGAAAACAAATGAAGTATGTGGAATGGTATGATAATCTTTCCCTTCCAAACTGAGCTTCGCTTTCCTTGTTGTGTTTTTCTTAAGAGGTTAATTTTTAAGGTAATTTGAAAGGAGAAATATTAAACCTTTTAATTGTGAGGGGAAAATGACAGAAAATACTGTTCTCTTATGTGAAGGGTTTTGCTATTTCAGGAAATGTGAAAAAGAGATTCAACATTTTTATAGCATGGCAAAGAAAAGAAAATCTAATCCTAGAAAAAGGAAGTATACATTTAAGAATAACAGCCTAAATGATAGATTTGAACAAGAATCCAAATACAGGGCAAATGGTGATGAACTTCTATGAACCTATGGAAATTAAAAAAAACCCAAAAAACCAACCAGGAAAAAGAGCTGGACAGTGTAGTGAGTACAAATGGGACAGTGATCAAGATCACTTAGACTCTTAAAAAAAAAATTGGAAACTCTGTCATGTCTTCATGGATCAAGCTGGTTGGTTGGTAACACACACGGACTGCATGACAGACAGACCATGTGTTTGGTGGGAGGGTTTCTCCCTTCTGAGTTAGTTTACTATTTAAAACCTGTTGGAGCTTTGTCTTTCTATTTGGCTGATCTACACTTACACTTTCTTCCCCTGGGAGATATCACCTACAGCTACAAAATCCTCAAAGGAAGCTTTGGCATCAAGTGACTGCTTCACAGGGAAGAGTTAAAGCTCTCCTAAAACCAGCTCTGCCAAACTTCATATTCTGGATTGGAAGCAACTAGCCTCAGAATGAAAACACAAAGATTGAATGCTGACAGCATAAAAGAACTCTAAAAGACCTCCTGTTAGCGGTGTTAATTAATATTTAAAAGTTGGTTTACAAAAATTATTATAATTTTAACCTCAGTTCCCTATTTTACAGAACTTCTGGCTACAAAGAGGTGTGAACCACAAAATTTACTGCATTTATTATACAGCTGTTTCCAATATTAAACACAGTTAAATGCAACTCTTTTCCTCTGTCATTGGGAAAAAAAGATTAACTGTTTGAAATCTTGGCAAATTAACAGTACAAGAATTAAAATATATAATTGTGTTCTAATGGGTAAACTCGTCCATGGTGTTCTAAAACAAACAGAAATAACAACAAAATAACAACAGCTGAGAGCAACACATTAAAATAATCAATAAACTACTTACCAAAACAGTGTAGCCAAATACTTCTTTTTATCTGGATTTCTGAACAGACAAAAAACAGTTTGCTGTTAATATGTGCACACAATCCAATAAATTTTTTTTTCACATACAATTAAGCTCTGAAAGAAGTTTTAAGTGTGTACTTAGATACTTCCTAAAGATACCTTCAGTGATCTCAAATAGCTAACTTGTAGCATCCAGAAGAGCAAGAGAAAACTACTTTAAAAATGACTGGAGGGAAAAAAAAAGAGGAAAATGAAAGGGTGGAAGTAATTCTGTGTGTACAGTAACCATGCATATTCCAGGCCATAAGAAACACAGAAGAATAAATACTCTATCTTGCATTTTCATCCAGGGCACACTGAAGTTAATGCAAGTTTTTCTCTCTATTTCAGTGAGCTCTGGCCTTTTAGCTCTTCTTCTGTCAGATTCACAGTAACAGAAAGATTTATGTTTTTCTCAATTTCCTCTCAATTTCTCACTATGTCTGCCTGCAACAGGGTGAGGGGGAAAGATAAATATAAAAACAGGAGTAAAACAATTACTTTTATGCCTTCAAAAATGTAAAATGTGGGACAGCAGTACTTATTAATGTCGAAGAAAAGTTAGACAGCAGTGCCTGATTTTCTGTATTACATCTGGAAGACAATGAACTTTCTAGCTTGCATAAGGGGAAAATACTTACTTCTTTTGAGAATTGGAAATACAAAGTGCTCATAGTGAGCCATTCAGGTTGAGTAAGGGCTGAAGTCAAAACCCTCTCACAACTATGAGCCTACAGAAGTGGACTTTCTTCTCACATATACTCTTTATACATCAGTGCAACTCTGTGACTTTAATGGAGCTATTCCAGATCAGCTGATGAGCAAGTGAGAGCAGAAAACTGGCTCACAACTTTCTGGAGACTTGAGTTCAAGTTTTCAGTGAACAGAGCTCAAAACTCCAGTTCACCCCCAGAAGTGCATTGGAGTGGAAGGGGCGTGTTAAAGGTTAACTTGGAAACCTCGTTATGACATAACACAGGCATTTTAAGCAATCCTGAGTGTGTAGAGACATGATAACTCATCGGGTGGGGATTGGGAGTTGAGGGGCAGTGACAAGGGGCCTAGACAGGCTACAGAACTGCCAGAAAACAGCCTGAAAGAGGAAAGAGCACCACATATGCCACTTGGAATGTGTGACGCAAACCCCAGCCTTGAAACAAAGAACAGGAAACAGCTCTGCTGGCTGTGCTGGGGAGAAAGCACAGAGAAACATTTAGGCGGCCCTCCCTGACCCTATATTCATGAGCAGCTGGAGTCTTTTAAAACAACAACAGTGGGTGGAGGTGTTTGTTCATTGGGTGTGAATAAAAACAGTGTCCTGATGCAGGGGACCTGCCCTATTTACAAACAGGCTCCCTTAACATGAGGGAGCAGGAGATTTTAAGACACCACAGGTCAGGAGGATTTGCTGAAACCTTCCCTTAGACCAGTTGGTTTATTACTGTATTTATGCCAGTAGCTAAACAGAGCTCTGGCCTCATGACTTCAGAGGCAGCACCCAGCCTGGCAGAAGCACCTTCTTCCCAGAGAGAGCTGGGGGATGAGAATTGCAGGAAGGATTTCTAAAGCTTGGGGCTGCTCCTGGACAGTGGCTCACTCACGCTCAATACTGCTCCATAGCTGAGCACCGACATCACCCAAGAATATTTTTCTAAGCCATTACATGCTTAGCCTAACACATCCCTGTTTTCATATGCACTCAGACTTCAGAATTTGATTTCCAACGAATTTACTACTTTTATTTTTGAAGCACCCACATAAAAAGCTGAATAAGTGAAGTTGAAGCAGAGGAATACCACAATGTGTCTAAATTTTATGCAGTAGAATAACTTCAACACTTGTTTTCTTTCACAGCTGTGGTTTCAAATACTCTCTCTTCTCTTAGATATCTTGCATTAGTTATTTATACACCATGGCTGGGACATCTAATATTATCAAATGTGAGAATGTTACAGCAAATTAGGTGGATGAGTACCACAGCAACACCAATGAATGCTGTGGGGTTCCAAGGTTGGAGTTTAATAATGAACATGGGGTAAAAACTGGCTAGTATAGCACCTACCCAGCAAGGTGTGGGTTTTATGCCAATAGTATCAGCTCCTTACTTCTTCATACTGAATAACTGCAAATACAGGTAATTTGGTGATTGTATAACATCTTTATTATCACTGAGTCTTCAACTCATCTCACTCACACATCTTTATTTATCTGAAGGCTTCTCTTTTGGCTAAACAGATGGTGACTAGGTCAAATGTTCACAGTACCTAATGGCTCCCTCAAAGCTCTGCAACTTGGAGGAAGTTTTGCTTGGATTCTTTGGACAGGGAAAGACCATTTAGCATTCTTGCCTGCCCCCACCCCCTCACCCTTACCCCCAGTCTCGCTTGTGATCTGTACCATAGCTATAACAGCATGTGCAGGGGAAAAAACACCCAGAAACAGATGCCTGGTTGTGAAAAAAAGGCTACTCAAGTCAACTTCGGGTTTTTTATATTTCAATACTAGGCAGTAACAATAAATTCCTAAAAATACAAGGTGAAAGCTAATTTGAAATAGGTGTCTTCTGGGTCAGGTGAGATTATCAAATCCAGATATAAGTCCTCTCACACAAGCACCAGCTGCTCATGTGATTATCACACCGGTATCTTAAAAGTATTTGATGGAAAGTCACTAGTCAGAAGCCATGTAAGTCTTTCTTTTCAATACAGGTAATGTATATTTATGAATATTAGTTTAAATGAAGTCAAGTCTTCAGAGCTCTCCTATCAGCTACTCAAATTCAGCTTTTCCCAACAATTAAATCTTCAGAGTTCAGTTCCACAAACAGTGACACTTCCTGAATTCTCAAAGGTGAGGAAGTGAATAAAACAGTGGACCACGCATGTACAGTACCTGAAGCAACAGGGAAGTGCACAGAACATCTTTAAGGTATTTTTTAATGTGACTCCTGAATGACCACTTAAGCTATTCTGAACTAGGTCTTTCTCTCGAGCTCCAGATAGGTGCTGTGCTCTCCCAGCGCAGGCTCGCGTTGCTGAGCCTTCCTTTGCCAGGGCTCCCCTCGCTGTGCCAGGAACTCACCTGACAGCGGTCCGAGGCAAGGAACTCCTATTCCCATTTCGGTTAAAAAATAAATACACAAAAAATTTAAAAAACAAACAAACTAAAAACCTAAAACAAAAAAAAAAAACCACCAACAAAAGGCATCTAGCAAGGAAAGGTTATTTCTAACTCCACACTTCGCTGCCGTGCTGTCCCACGTTTTACCTTCGCCTGCATGGCGGCCAAGCGGTGCTAAGGTGACGTGACAATACGAGGGGCAGGCTTCAGGGAGCCGATTTCATCCCAGACTTCACCAGGAGTTACACGGGGGCCATGGCGCTTGCCGATCCCCTCCGGGAGGAACACGGCCCGGACGCCAGCTCCTGCCCTGCCAACTACCGAGCGAACCCGCTACACTTTCCACCTCGGCTTGGTCGGGCACTGTATCCCGCCCGGGATCCGATGGCACTTCAGCCTCTGCCCGAAGTCGCGCCTGTCCCGCCCCGGCGAGAGGCCAGGGGCTGCGGCCGCGCAGGGCGGGAGAGCGGCCCCGAGGGGCGGGCGGCCCGCGGGCCCTCCCGCCGGGACAGGCGGGGGGAGGGCGCGGGGAAGGCGCCCCCCGAGCGGCCCCGCCGGCCACACAGGTGCGCTGCCCACTGGGCGGACAGCGGCGGCCCTCCGCCCCCGGCTCCCGCCGGCCGCACAGCGAGATTCCGGGGGAACCCCCCGAGCTCTGCTCCCCGCTCCCCAAAACCGCGGCCTGACGGAGACCCAGTTCCCGCCACCCCCGGCGTGGCTGTGGCTCCCACGGCATCACTTTGCCGCCTGGGGCTCCGCGCTGCTCGCAGCGCCGGGAAAACTTTCCTCCTCCGGCACCTCCATCCCGCAGTCAGCAGCACAGCCCGGCCCCCGCATTACCCCCGCCCTCACACTTACGCTCGGCAGGCGGTGCGGAGCGCGCCGCGATTTTCCGTCGGCTCCCGCAGCGCCGGGGGTCGCGGTGGGCAGCGGGGGCGCTCCGGTGGGACCGAGGCACGAGGCCGGCGTGTCCCGCGTCCCCGCGGCTAAGGAGCCTCGGCGGTGTCTCCGGGTCTGTGTGCGAGGAGGAGCTGCCCACTCCCGCCCTCCGCCCGCTCGCCTTCCCCCCGGGCTCCTGGCACCGGGCCGCGCTGTCACATGACGCCGGCGCCGCTCGCCCTGCCAGGCTCCCCGGGCCGGCGGGGTGAGTGGCGGTGGGAGGGTCACGGCAGGGAGCGCGGCCGGGCGGGTCCCCGCCCGCGGGGTGGAGGCTCCGCCGAGGGGCCGGGGCGAGTCACCGCTCACAAACAGCCGGGCACGCACTGACTGCGCGCCCGCCCTGCCTCCCGGGGGCAGACAGCCTCGCACAGACACTAATTATCCCCAGCAGCCCGGAGAGGAGAGGGGAGGGGAGCGGGGCCGCCCCACCGACAAACCTGCCGGTCCAGCTCCTCCTCCCCGCCCGTGTGTCAGGCAGAGGCGTGCACCTGGCAGCGGCCCTGCGGCAGGGCGCACCCCTCCCTGCTCCCCTCCCTCCGCGTCCACCCCGGCCGACCTGCGGCGGCAGCAAAACAACAGCAACACCCAGCGCCCGGGGGGAAGGAAGGGAGGTGCTCACTCTGGGCCGCTGCCGCCGAGCCGGCTTCGCCGGCGGGGGCTGGGAAAGGGCGCGGGGAGGCGCGGAGCCGGGCGGCGGCTCCCCGGCCCTGCCGCCGCGGGCTGCCCGCGCCGCGCCCCGGCGCGCCGGGGGAGGTGGCGGGGCCGGGCGGGGCGAGGGCTGGAGCGCGGCGGGCGTGGGGCAGAGGTGTCGGCCCGGCTCCGCCCCGGCTTGGCGGCCAGCCCGCCGGGGCTGAGGCCCGTGCCGGGGTGGATTTTATGGCTGCGCTTAGCCCGTCCTGCCTCGGGTGCGCTCCTGCCGGAGCGAAAAGGGGCCGGCGGGGAGAGGCGCTGCCAGCTTGCCTCGACTCGACCCCCGTCGCCAGAGGCGGCGATCCCCTCCCTCCCTCACCCGTCCCGTCCCTGCCTGCCCAGCCTTGTGTCTGGCACCGGCCCGGGGCAGGTGTGTGTGCGTGACCCGGCCCGCCCCTGCTCCGGGCTCCGCTCGCCACGGGAGGGGCCGCGCTGCCCCGGGGGCCGCTCCCGGCACGGGGGTGCGGGGTGCGGCGGAGCGCCGGCTCTGCCCCGGGACTGCGCTTGCTGCTCGAGACGGCTTTCAGCGGAGCGCACTGTACGCGTCCTCTATAAAATGGGAGGCACTCACAGCTACAGAAGGAGACCGAGGGACTTCACTGGGAGCAGTGCTTTTTAAAAAAATGTATCTTGGCTGACTGTATCGATTCCACTGGTTAAGGAAAAGTGCTTCCTCTTAATCACTGAAATACAGTGTGCTTACAACGATTGTAGCGTGCCATATGAAGTCATGTTCTTTCCTTACTAATGTACCTAACCATGAAGGTACTGATGGTACCTAACCAAGGAAGAGGCAAATGCTGTGCTTGGCAAGGCCCCTGTCCAGTGCTAATGGCATGGACAGATGAAAAGCCACTTACACTTCTCATGGATAGACAGGTTACCTGTCAGGTCTTCATTTATGCTTTGTTTTGTGGGTAAAGTCAGTGGAAGGGGCCGAGTATTTCCAGCTCTGCAGGACCAGTCTATGTATATAACTGTCTAATAGGACCCTAGTGTAACATACCTGTTAGTATGTTTGGGTTGAAATTTCTGTTCATTTTGATTCTAATATACCCAGTTGGTAATGCTGTAAAAACAAAGAAAAGAAGGAAGGGGAAAGGATGGGGAAAGTATTTTCAAACACAGGGCTGTGCATGCATGTCTTTATTCCAAGGATGTTTTAATAAATCCCTTTACTTAGCTTGCTAGTCTGTATGGCTTTAAAAAAACAAATTAAGACACCAATCTGAAGCCCTGAAGGGTATGACTCAGTGACATAACAATAAATTGTAGTATCTCCTGCTAAGTAATTACACCATATCATGTCACAACAAGGTATTGTTGAAATACTATCATGTAGCTCATAAAGTGTCATTTTTTTATTATAAGCCTATAAAATAAACAGAATGCTGTGTTACACACATGGGCACAAAATATTTCATTAGGGCTGTGAAAAGGAGCTGCTGTAGTTTTCTTGCAGGAACATGCTCAAGATAAAGTAGGTATGTCCCAGTTTGCATTCTTTTATTCTGGGAACTAGCAGAGGTTAAACAGCAACTGAAACCCTTAGGTCAGAGGCAGAGCTGTTCTGATGTCAAATCGTGAGAAATGCCAAAATATTTAGTAGTAGCCAGCATGCTCCTGGTGAAGTCTTTTCTTGCTATTATCTAGCTGTGGCCTCAGATGAACCTGTTTTAATCTGCTGTAATTTTACTGTCTTCTTGTGAAGTAGCAGAGGAGAGGGAGGATTGAGAATGATGCTTTTGCACTGTCAAGACTGTATACCTTTCAGCATTTTGCTGCCTTCCTGTATTTGTTTTTGGTAAGTCCAAGTTTGAAGGGAGCAGAATCTTACTGATTTTAGTGGGAATTGAAAAACCAGAAGGGAGAAGCTGGGAGCAGAGAGAGTCCTTGCCATCTGGTTAGCAGACCCAGCAGTTGTAACCATGACTGGAAGTGTTTCTAGATCAAAGGACTGGTTGATGGCAGCCCTTAACATCTTCCAGCACAACACCTCTTCCATCTCTGTTCTACCCATTATCCCCACAGAATGACTCCTGTCTCAAAACAGAAGGAAGAGAAGTGCTATGCAAGTCCTTGGTATTGAAAAAAAGAAAGAATGCTGCTTGGGTGTCCTTTGGTTTGTAGCACCTGCCATGAGCCCTTGCAACAAGATGGAGCATTTAACATGATGGGGCCTTGAGGATCCATAATCCCAAGCATTAGGAAGTGTGTTGGCAACATGCTACAAATTTCTGATATAAACAGACAGGAGATGTTACCTAGAGTGTGTTGAGGGGAAGGTATGGATCTCTGGTGTGAACAAATCAGTATTAAAATGTTAAATGAATGGGTATAATATGTTCAGATGTCTGTTGAAAGACCAAATCCAGCCATTTGTTGAAATGAACCTTTGCTGCATTCAGCCAAATTGACATTGCAATAAATGTGACTGTTCTGTAATATTTCTGACAAATTCTGCTTCCCAAAAATCAGTTAAAAAATAAAGGAAATACTTAAAAATTGTGTGCACTTTTTCAGTCCTTAATTCAACTTCAGGTTATGAGGCTAATTGAAAGTAGTTTGCTGGATCCAGGCAGTACAATTGTTAAGCTGGCATTTCTTCCAAGTTGTTCTGTGTTACAAAATGTACTCTATATATAGTCAGTGAGTGGTATTTATGCAGGGAAAATGTCCACTGCAACCAGTGGGTTTTTCCTTAGTGTACAGATACATGTTTGAGGGATTTCAATATCTGTGTATAAACTTATTGTGTTCTGCAGAGTTTCAGGTCAGATAGTCACCTCATACATCTAGTACTCACTGAACAGCTGCTGGAAGGAAGAGGGAGAGATCATCACCTAGCCAGCAATACTCATTACTTTTCTTAAACACAGTTCATATTTTTGAAGAACCATAAAATTTACACTTAAAATGCTATTAAATTATTGCACACCAAATGTTTAGTCTCCACAGTACAGTGAGGATACATGCTATAAGTCCAAGTTGTTAAAAATACAGACATCGAGGCAGTAAGAAATTGAATTGAATTAAAAGCTTAGGTATGTTTACACTGCAGTGATGTACATACCTGAGCTGGTTTAAAACTAGTCAGCTGGGGAGCTGACTGGCTGTGTAGCAATCTGGCTGTGGCAGTGTGGACCCTGTAGCTATCTGGAAAACATGCCCAAAAAGCTGGGTAAATACTTGAGTGGTTAGGCTGGCCTGAACTCAATGGCCAGACTACTACCAGTGCCCTAGACAAGTAATTTAAAGCTTGCCTGGCAGAGTGTCCACAGCATTGCAGTCACATCACTTGTGGCTATAGCACAGACATACCCTTCTGTGAATTCTGTGACTCAGCCTTGTCTTCTGGCAACGATTCCCAAGCTCTTCTGGGAGTTCTGTGGCTAGTATCAATTCAGTGGTCCATGGGAAAGGCCTTTGCAGGTATTAAAAAGCTCACAGCACAGCCCAAGATGCACTTTATGGCATTGAGATGTCCTGTGTTGTAACGGTGGGCTCTCGTGAGCACGTGAGCAGCTCGTGAGTCAGTGTGTTTGCATAATTGGGTCCTTCTTGTTTGCTTGGAGGAAGGGCAAGGCGAGGGTGAGTAGCCAGGCTTCCTGCCTCTGTCATACAGGTGTGGACAAGAGGAAACCACTGGAGGAGCTTGGGCAGAGCTGGTATTGAGGTGCATGGGGCCTAGGGCAGAGGCTACTGTGTGAACCCCTCCCTGCCTCTCTCCTGCCCACACAGGGATGACGAGTCTTGCTGCCTGACCTGGCCTGGGTTCTTCCTCCTGCCTGTCCCTTCCTGTGGCCCATGGACCAAGACAATTACTATAGTTCCTCACCCCTGAAATGAATTTACATTTTGTGCAGAAACAAATTTCAAACACCACAACACAAGGTTCTTCTGTTGTGGTATTCTTCTTCATGCCTCACACAAGGAAAGGATGGATGGCTGCTCTTTCTAGTTAAAAGCAACAAGTCACACCTGACTGCTTTTAACAAAAAGCAGCTCTCTGAGGGCCAGCCCTCAAGCCCACTGCTGCAATCAGAATTGCAGAGGCAATGTGTGGGGACTGGGGTGTGTGCGTTGAATTTCTTGCCATATGTTGATGTTTTTAAGAACAGGCAGGATTTTGTTGCAGGTGTAATGACTACTGAAGTCTGCTAAACTTGAATTTCATTATTTGAATTGTAGAATGATGGTTGAATTTAGTAGTGATGTCCAAGATGTGGATGAGGGACACTTGAAGTTTCCATAGCAGGAAGAATAACAACAATTTTGGAAGCAAGGGCAAATACGTCTATGTGAAGATTGATGGGCTTGAGACCAAATCTTCATCAAGTGTTTGCTGATGTGAACTCAAGACAATGTCTAGATGATGTTATAATTGAGAATGACCTTGTGTAGGTGCCTTGTCTCTTAATACTGTTCTTGAGCTTTATTTCTATAATGATGTTTTCCTCAGTACTGGGGCTGGAATTTCTCTCCAGAGTGTATAACAGAAAACAGAAAGATGACATGGTTCTCTCATACAAAAATATATGCAGTCAGTGGTTTTGTTATAAAAGGTCTGTTGCTTTCAGTCTATATTGACTGTTCCAACAGATAGCAATGGAAAACACATGGATAAAAAGTGAGTTATTCTGTTGACTTTCACTGTATAAGGATTTGTTTGTGCTCTGGAAGCCTTGAAATTATGGTGTGTTGGGTTTGCATGGCCAGGTTTTGGTAGCAGGGGGCTAAAGCTGTGGCTTCTGTGAGAAGCTACCAGAAGCTTCCCCTTTGTCCAGCAGAGCCAATGCCAGATGGCTCCAGGACAGCCGTGCTGCTGGCCAAGCCTGGGCCAGTTAGAAATGGTGATAGTGACTCTGTGATAACATATCTAAGGAGGAAGAAAGAAAGTTATTGTGCAGATGTAAGTGTGGCCAGAGAAGAGTGGGACAAGAATATGTGGAAGGAACAACTCTGCAGACACCCAGGTCAGTGGAGAAGGAGGGGCAGGAAGTGCTCCAGTCACTGGAACTGAGATTCCCCTGCAGCTGTGAGGTGAGGCAGTTGTGCCCCTGCAGCCCATGGAGGACCACAGGAATGCTGAGATGCACCTGCAGCCCATGGAAGAGTCCCACATTGGAGCAGGAGGATGCCTGAGATAAAGCTGTGATCCCATGGGAGACCTGTCATGGAGCAGGGTCCTGGGAGGGATCTGCAGACCCATGGAGAGAGGAGCCCATGCCAGATCAGGTTTGCTGGTAGGACTTGTGAGCCCTTGGGGACCCACACTGGAACAACCTGTCCTTAAAGGTCTGCACCCCATGGAAGAGTGACCCATGTTGGAGCAGTTTGTGGAGAACTGTTGCCTGTGAGATGGACTCTACATTGGAGAACTGTCTCCTGTGGGAGGGAGCAGGGGAAGGACTGCTCTCCCTGAGCAGTGGCAGAAACAACATGAGATGAACTGACCATAATCTCCCATTCCCTGTCTGTCTGTGCTATGGGGAGAGGAGGTAGAGCTGGGAAGGAGGCAGGGGTGAGGAGATGTGTTTTGAAGGTCTTATTTTACTTCTCATTATCCTGCTCTGATTTTGTTAACAATAAATTAAGTTAGCATCTCTAATTCAAGCCTGTTTTGCCCGTGACAGTATTTGGTGAGCAATCTCTCTGTCCTTAACTCATGAGCCCTTCATGGTATTTTCTCTCCCCTGTCCAGCTGTGGAGGGGAGTGATAGAACAGCTTTGGTGGGTGCCTGGCATCCAACCAGGATCAGTCCATGGTAGGTGGGAAATCAAGAGAAGTAATTCTGCTCTTTGCTGTTCTCAGAAAATCTTGTAATGCACCAGTTAGATAAAAAGTGGAATTGTTAACAGATGGAAGTTGTCTTCGCTATGCAAAAAAGTAATTTAGATGTGTCAGTTTATGTCTATTTAGGGTCCATATAATGTAAAAGTCATTTGACTTTGCTCAGTTAAGCAACTCAGTGGAGTGATGCCAGGTTACTCCTAGGGGAAAACCAGGTCTTGGATCTTCCAGGAGATAGTTAAGGCTATCTAACTATAGTAGCCTATAGTTAAAGCTGCTAGACCTTCAGTTATTATTTATTTGCTTGACTGATGGGAAAATAGATACATTTTAAGAATTTTCTTGAGTTTTTTTGGTTTTGGTTTTACTGGGTTGTTTTATGTTTTGGTTTTTTTTTAAATTTAAGAATTTATTTCCCCATTTTGATGTGTTTTATTATGTATGGCTTTATATAACTTGAGTAGGAGACAGATTGATCTTTGGAGATTTCATATATCCAGAGATCACAGGTTTTTATGTGTCCTGCAAGAATGGAGGTTTTGGGTCTAATTTGGGTGATTGAGAGCTGTCTTAAAATATGGAGGATGTTAACACTCCTTTCACATTTGGGGACATTGTTTGCTTGTGTAGTTTAGGAGGTACTGTCAGGAATTAAAGAGTCCAATTCAGGTCTGACATAACTCCATTGACTTACTGGAATTTCCACAGTCACAAATGACTCATAATGCTCAATATTCAAAAACAAACTCCAAAAGCATGCAATTTTGGGAAACAATGTTTGGTTTGGTTTGTTGTTTCGGGTATTCTTCCCTTGCAAACTGGTATTGTATGAAAAAAATACACTAGAAGAAACTGAAAAGTTAATATAGAACAAAGAATGTTGTATCTCTTTAATGTTATTGCATACTTATGGAAAAGTTAGCACATTTCTTTGCTGAATTGTGAGGCCCTGAAAAGACTTATCAGACAAAATGTAAAATTTAATACATTTGACTGAAGAATGTACTGAAATTGGTAAGATAATGGTTCCTTCTCTTGCTGTTTGAAAAACCTTTGCAGACTCTGACCAGTTTGAACTAGCTGCCATCTTTAGCTGATTTTCATAAATTAAAAATATCACAATATGAAGAAAGTATTTCAGTAAAGGCTGTGACAGCCTGGAGAAGAAATGGTGTCAGGAGATCTCAGAGCAGCCTCCTGAGCACTGGAGGTTACTGAGGAGGTGAAACTGAAGCTGAGGAGCACAGTGTGGAATTGGGAGACAGTGGTTTCCTAAAAATGAGGAAATGGGGAGGGGAGTTCTAGCCAAAACAAGGATAAACGTTGTTTTGAAGTTTTGGAACAAGTTGCCCAGAGAAACTCTGAAATGTTTTCAAAAGGTTTTCAGGATCTGACTGGACAAAGTCTAGACAAATCCATTCTAAACTCAGAACCTGTTCTGAGCAGGAGTTTGACCTCCTGAGGTCCCTTCCAGCCTGACCAACCCTGTGATTTCTTTGCTTCTGCATTAAGTACCACTGTTGGGGAAGATAAAGATCATTATATACTTTAAAATCAGGCTGTTCATGGCAACTTCTAGCTATAAAATGCTGTACTTGTTAAAAACAAAACCTGCATGAGAACAAATTACAGGTTAAAATTATCATAATGCAGGCATTAAGAACAAAGTAAAGGAATAGCCAGTGGCTACCTATGTAGTACTATATGCTCTAGCAAGAATGGTATCTGTTGGTTAAAAACAGAGAAAAAGTGCTGTTCCCTATTTTAACCAGCAATAATATATTTTTAAAATTTTCTGCATATTCTAAGTATTAAAAGCAAAAAAAGAAAAAAAAAGAAATCTAAGAAAATACATAATTTGAAAACTTTTAGAAAATTATATCAGTATGTCTCTTTTTTAAAACATATTTGCTGTTTTCATGATACTTTCAAGCTACTTTTGTAAAGCAATGATATTTAGAACCTTAGTGTATATAAAAAAATGATTAATGGGGTGATATCAGCTATAGTGTGAAATAGAGACCTCTTCTATGAAATTTAATTTCTTTGCCTTCTACACAGATATCTAATAATGTCATTATTGATCCACATATTTTAATGAAAAGTGATTTGACTGAAAATTTTAATTGCATGCTTAGCAATGCAGTTCCTGCAGGAAGAAAAATACATCTCTCTATCTGCAGAGCAATATTCTATACTCATAAATTAATGGGACAAAATGCCTGTTTGATGACTATTGCTTTCATCACTGTGCCTCACACGTCTGACTGCAGTATGAAGGCTAGATGAAATTTCACTTATTCAATATGGGCATATTCTTTGGGACAGTACAGCCACCAGAAACTTGAGATGAGGATTATCTTGTAGGTCTGGTTTTTCAAACTAGCTAGGGTGTGTTACCTTAATAAGTAAGCCAAATAATTACTTATTTACAGAGTCAGCAAATAGTAAGGTCACACTGGCATTTCTGAGCAAAGAATGACACTGAACTGATCGGTTAAAGTGGCCTGAATTTATTTGAAATACTCCAGCAGAAGTTATAATTCAGGCAAAGCCCTATGGAATTGTAAAAGCAAAAGTACTGAGGTAGAAGAGTATGTGGCATTCAGAACATCCATTCAGAACATGGGGGGTTACTACACGGGTATCCTGCTTACAGCTCAGTTTATGGTTCAGGATTTCATCCAGAAAGTGAGTGACATTAAAATGATGTGAAAGTAAAGAAACTATTTCACAATATGTGCAAGTCTTTCAGTTGTGCTCATAGCTTCTCCAGTGCAATAGGAAAGCATTTGTACAGTATGTTTTGCCAAACAGCTTCAAAATTTTTCATGAATCAGATTAAGCCATCACCAGAAAAACATTTTCAAGTCTAAGTTTTGAGGGAAAACTCATCATTTCTGTTCCTTAATCTACATCACTTCATACCAGTACTACATTTTCAAAAAAGACCAGGTCCTTTTAAAGTCCTCAGGTTTTCAGAGTGCATCTTGAAACAGTTTTGAAGGAACCAGGTTGTTAAAAAGTGGGAGTCATGGTTTAAGCCCAGCTGGTAACTAAGTATGACACAGCTGCTTGCTGCAACCTGGCCCCCAGTGTGGTTGGAGAAGAACTGGGGGAAAAAGGGGGCTGAGATAAAACCTGTGGGCTGAGATAAGACCAGCTTAATCATAGGAATAAAATATAATAATAATACTATAATATTTTAAATGAAAGGGGATGCAACAAAAAGAAAGAGATAGCAAAATAAACCCCAAGAAACACAAGTGATGAACACTGTAATTGTTCACCTGCTGACAAATGCCAGGCCTATCCCTGAGCAGTGACTGACCTCTCCCCCACCCAGTTTCTATACTGAGTGTGACACTCTATGGTATGGAACATCTCTTTGGCCTCCTTGGGCCAACTATCCTGGCCATGCTTCCTCCATGCTTCTTGTGGACCACCTTGCTGGCAGAGGATGGGCAGCTGAAAAGTCTTTGACTTAGAGTATGCACTGCTCAGCAACAACTAGAACATCAGTGTGCTATCAACATTATTATCATACTAAACCCAAACCCCAGCCCTGTACCAGCTACTAGGGAAAAAAATCAACTCTATCCCAGCCAAAACCTGGAGAGTAGGGAAGTACATCATAGAAATTGTTCTTTATTGGCATTTCTCAAGGCAAACCGGGCTTTTAAATTTTTGTTTGTTTTGTAGGTTTTTTTGTGAGGGGTTTCATTTCATTTCATTTCATCATTAGTAACAAAAGGTGGAAATAGAATTGAAATATCGGTGTATGTATATATATTTATATTAAAATATATATCTATATATATCTATATATATCTATGCACTACAAGCACTGCAGTCAGGACCTCCTGCTTGCCTTCTCAGTGCTGGACCATTTACTATCCCTCTTTGTGTTTACATAAACCCTGTTTTTCAAACATACAGAGGCAGTGGACCTGTGTCTGACCTGTTTTCCATGCTTTGGGAAAAATCTGCTAACTTAAGTGTGTACTTATTTCAAATGGTGTTGGAGACTTTCAAGTACAGCACTATACTCATAGCTTGTGAAGAGTATCTAAATCGCCTTTATTTAATTACAAACTACACATGGGTTAAAAGCTCTGGTATCAGTATAATTGAGATAGAGCTATGAGATGTAAAACTGGGGTAGCAGGTATGTGCAGGGAAGGTGAAACGAGGTTTCTGTTCACAAAATCTGCTTGCCCATATTATTGCCATGTGATGTTGATTAATTCTTACTTCTGGTCCTAAATGGCTGTGCCTGACGTCTCTGTCTGGTTGAGCTCTCTCCTTGTTTCACTAAAGAAGCAGCAGCATCTTCACTGGTTTTAAAGGGAGCATTTGTAGCAATTGCCAAGAAAGGCAAGATTACAATGGACACTAATTTAAATAAAAAGCATTTGAGCATTTCATGTGCCTGGGATGCAGGGAGTTTCTATTTCAGCTCTTCTTCAGTCCTTTCCTTTAGACTTTGATGACAAGCATCACATACTTGCTAAGGGAATTTCTTTGCTGCAGCTCTGTGAAACAGGGAAGCATGATCCCCATTTTCAGGAAACTGGTAGTGTGAGCAGGGAAGTGTGAAAATTACAGTGTCTGAATTAGTAGAAATTCTGTTAAATGTTCAAGTGTCTATCTCAGCTTAGAATTGTGGATTTAGGCTTCAATGTTTCAAGAGGTCAAGAGCTGAGCCTGGCTTTGTTGAAAACATTGGGAAAGGAATGCACCAACCTTCCCCTCTAACATGCAGGTGTCCACTTGGAGTTCAGTTGTATTTGGTGGAGCAAGAGATTTTCTGGGCTTTGAGGGTAGTGGACTTTTCCTAACAATTTCCTAAATTATGAACAGGATGAAAAAGCCAAACTAATGTGTAAGTTGGTTTAGAGACTTCTTTTCCCCTACCATATGACAAAGAAATATTCATGAGTAGTAGAAAAATGCCTGAGGCCATGAGCATACTACCATGGTAACATTGCTCAGTTTGCTTTCAGGAAACTGCTGATTTTTGAACTATGTTTATCCAGCCATCACCACAGATCTTGGGCACAGAGACAGCAGTGACACAACTGACTAGCTCTGCTTTTTGGGCTAGTTAGCTGGTGTGCTTGGCCACTGTGATGCTCTGGGCCTGGACTTAGCTTCTTCCTAGGTTGGTTTCTATATACATCACTGTCCTGAATAGTCCAGACAAATGCAATGTACTTTCATTCCTGTTTCCAAGCTGTGGAGTGTCTATTGGAATGTGTTGCTGTCTCTCTCTGTCTGAACACTATCTGCTGTTACCCTTTCAATATTTTTTATGACTGTGCTGTGACTAGTTTCACCCAGTTGTTCCCAGATGCTTCAGCCATGTTCTGGCCCTTTTGGGCCTTTGGGCAGGCACACAGCCTCCCAGACCTGGAGAGAGGTGTGAAGGGTACCTTCCCCTCCCAGCACTTTTGCACCAAATGCTCTCTGTGTCAGATTTGCACAGGAGGGTGTTATATCCCACCAGACACCCTTGCAGAGGCTGGTTATGTAACTTTGTAAGGCTAAGTTCCAGTATCTATAGTAACATTTAAACAGAAATAAAACAGTTCCCAAACCAGGAAAACATTACTAAAAACTATCCAGAAATTAGATTTTACCTCTCCTGAGTCACATCAAAACATGGGTTGTTGGATCTATACAAACTGTAGATGAAAACCTTATCCTTACTGTGTCCTTTGACAGTATGCAAGAGAGATGGAAGAGAGGAAAAGGTCTTTAGAGAGGAGACAGTTGACCTGGAACAGGCATAGCCAAGTGGCACTTTCCAAAGCTCCAAAGATGCTTTCAGAAACTTGGTAAGAGGGTTTTAGTAGGGATGGGTGTGGGAAGAATCATGGGAATGTTAATAATGGCTGCCTTTTGAAGTGTGTTGGTGCTGGGAGAGCACTGCTGCTCATGTGCATATTGAAGAGTTTGTCTGGGATGTCTGAGTGACATGGGACTAAGATGAACAAGATTAGGAGAACATGAAGATGGCTTTTCAGTTTACTCTCCTCTGTCTACACTGAAGGCATGCTCTCCTCAGGCTTCTTCCCTTATGAACAGCAAAGTTATTCCTGTTGTGAGGAATAACTCAGTTATTCCTGTAGTGAGTTCCTTTCTTCTCAAAGGAACTGCTTCAGCAAAACCTCACCAGTGAGGCATGGCAAAAGCAGATTCACATCAGTGAAGAAACAGCCTTTGGTGAACAGTTACTTAGAAATACCATCATAAAAATCTGCTGTAGAAATCCTGAAGCTTATTTTTAAAAATAAATAAAAGTTGTATTTACAAATAAAATACATAAGCTGTATTTATTTCTGCAGGCATCAAATCTGTTCTGTCATCTCTGCAGGGCAAACAATGTCCAAAGTCTTCCTTTAGCCTCTTCCATTGTGCCATTTCTCCTCTTTATGAAGCAGTTGCAGAATACATCTGGAGAGAGCAATATATTGTGCATACTTCTAATAAAAGGCCTGGACAATCTGCTACAGGTATTCAATGAATAGCTGAAAACTTAGATTTTAGGGTTTGTGGAATCTCCAGTTTTGTTCAGAATATAGGTATTTTTCTTGGGTACTAGTAATGGCTCTTCTAATGCAATTTTAAACTTTTTGGGTTTTTGTTCTTCTATGCTTGAATAGCATTATATTCTGGCACAAAGTTTCATCTCTTTTTGAAGTGTGCTTGTGCCAGGCAAGAACTATAAATTCATAATGCAGAAGTCTCAAATCAGAGCTTTACTTATTGGGTTCCAGAGAGGATCATAAAATGCGTCAGTTATTTAAGATGCAATGTGAAAATAGAAAAGGTACTTTAATTTAAGAATCAAGCTATCAAGCTTAAGGAAATACTATTTTAAAAAATAAGAGAGGTAAAATAACATTCATTTTCAAAAGCAGCTGAGTTTTATTACCTTAGGGAAATAATTATATAACTCAAAACACAAATTAACATCTCTCTCAAAAAGAAAAAAATGCTTTAAAATTTGCCACTAAGTCTGAAATGTTTAAACTCTCAAATCTTCCAGAGAAAATTGTTGCAAACACCAGTCCTTTGGAGGTAGAAGTTCTCAGAAATATGCACTTTAGAAAGTTAGAACCTCTTCTATAGACACCATCAGCTTAGAGAAGTCCTCAGTGACATGCTTTTTCCCCAGTACTCCAGAAACCAAGACCTACTCAGTTAATAAACTAGCTTTTAGTTACATGAATAATTAATAAAAACATCATCAGTCCATCTAAACTTTTTAAAGCAGCTATGATCGGGGCTGGGGAAGAGAGTTAAAGGCAAATGGAAAAAGGATCAGTTGTGGAATACTTTGACCATAAAGGTTATAAATCTTTCTTCATGTGTATAAAAAAACCCAAACCTAACAATAGCAATCTTGGCAGGTAGTAATGAAGAATTGGGAGGATCAGAAATTCTAGAGTGGAAAATCAACATACACACCCACTGGACCAAATTCACCCATGTGCTAATAGCCAGCAACAGCCCAATTCATGCATAAATCCTATTTACATCCTTAAGCTGGAATAGAAGTTTAGGCGTGATTTCAAAGATACTTGAGGAGATAGAATTTCAGTCTTTGTGAAGTCAACTTTTTACAAAGGCTTGTGTATGAGTCTAACCTAATATACTGCATATATTTCTGGTCTAATAATTGATAATGTGTAAACTTAAAATGCTGGCTGTAAAGGTTAGGAAGAATTGGAACCTAAGCAAAGAAATGTAAGACATGAAGAATAAATCGTAAAGGCTGTCTTTTAAGTATGTGTCAACAGTAATGGAGTGGTTAGTGTAGGCACAAGGCTCTATATATCAAAACCATTGTATGAGCAATGGCCTAGATTCTAAATGCCAGTATGTCAATGGTTCCAAGGAAATGCGAGGGGCTACTTTGATAGGGTTTCTCTTTACTAAGCTTTATGTGTAAGAGATATACCTGTATTAAATGTTATTACCTCCTATAGTTTACAGATGAAATAGCATGATGACCAGCAAAATATTCAGTTCTTAATTCTGAAATAATTAGACACAAATCTTGAAAAACAGTGATGCTGTGAATACAGTCACCTGAGCTGTGTTGCATCAAGAAGTTATTTGCCCCTGCATATTTAGCAGAAGACATCCTTGGGTGTGTGCAGTGATAATTGTAATTGAGAGGGAGCAAAGCAATGCTGGTCCTTTTTTATGGCAGTGGCTCGCACACTGAGGAACCTTGAAAACTCTCTTGTTTCACACAGGCTATCTGTGGAATTCCTGCCATCTATGTGCAATGAATTCAGACTGAGATCTTAATACTGGCTTCTTTCAATCGAGTTTTGTTATGCACTTGGCATGCTTTCACACCCCAACCTCCCATCTGCAGCCTGCACCTGCATTGCTCAATATTTAACTCAAAGATCTCTGAACTTCCTGGACCATTAAGGTGTCTCTTGCTTTGTGGCTTGCTGGTGTGGCTGTTGCTTACCATGAGAAGGGAGTTAAATGCAGAGAAACAGTGTTGTTTTCCTCAGTTTTGTTTGAAAAGAGCTCCTTTCTGGCATTCTGCAGCTTTTCCTTAGCATGAAGCATGGGCATGAAGAGCAGAGTGTAGCATTTACAACCTGAAATTAAAATGCTATTGCTTTGCATTCTTATATTTTCTCTTTCTGTACAGTGGCAGAGTGAGTGCAGGGTGTAGTGCTGTCCTTATCACAAACAAACCTACTATTTTCTGCTCTCAGCTACTGAACTGTTTGAAAAAGAGCAATTCCTTTCTCTTATGACTCTTTCTGATAAGCTGACAATAAAAATTCAGGACTCCATGTAGCCTCTGGTATGACACAGCTGAACTTCTCCGCAACATGCACTCCACATCCAGCAGATCAATGGGTTAGAGATACAGTAGGTATTTGCCCAGTGATTTTACAACTACATTGCACCACAAATTATTCACCCTGGCTTTATAGCCATACCTCTCCCTTCCTGATCTGGTCAGTCTTTTCAGAAGGCTAAGTCCAGCATGATAAAGTGAAAGATATCTCTTTGGAGTTCCCCTTCAGGTGCATACAAATTACTGGTGAGCTGTATACTTCATTAGTGAGAACAAGTATTTCAGAATCAAGAGTTACTCCTAAAAATGATAAAATTATGTGTGTGCTCATCCAAACACTTCTTGAGAGTGAGTATATTTGAGTGTACTCACTTTAGAGTGGGTGCACTCAAATATATGTAAATGTGTATATTATTAGAGATGCACACATAGTGGCTTGGATAACCTAAGAACTTGAAGGTTCACTAGCCTGACTTTTATGTATAGAAGGTGACATTGCACTTGTGAAGGCTTGAGGTCTTCTCTACTCTAGAAAATATGTTTGGAGCTGGCAAGCCTTCCACAGTTAAGGTCAGAGGAAGGATTGCTTTTGATCATATCCCTTCTTTCCTGGGGAAAAAACCCAGAAATCAACCAACACTTTTCTGGTACAACTGTGTCTCCACTGGAATTTTACTGAATCTGAAGCAGTCAAGTATCACTTAGAATAGCTCTGGATGTGGGACCTGACTGCTCTCTTCAAGCTGGCTTGAAGGGGTTAAGGGACATGGCCTGGCCACTCAGTGTGACCACACTATTCCAGGCAAGGCACTAAAAGCAATTAATAACCCATGTAAAACTGCTGTTGATGTTTGCAGGCAACAAGTAGAAAGGTGTTTGTTGAAAGAGGCATGGTTTAGTGGTCTTAGCACAGGATTGTGATTGAGGATCTCCTGTCTTCTTCTTGTGACTTTGACAGTGATTGCCAGTCTGTCTTTTGACAGGTCAGATGTTCTTTATGTGCTTCTATTTACCTTCTTTGAAATGGGCTACAAAGTTCTACTTAGCTTTTAAGAGCCAGAAATAATTAGTTTCTGTTACAAAATACTGTCAAGACGTAAACCATCAATCATCAGACTTATCTACCTTTTGTTTCTGAGTGTTAGGTGTCCTAGACATGCATTTAATGGAGAGAGACCTTTCCAAAGGGTAAGACCTCCCCATGTGTCAGTGTAGGAGACATTTTCCTTCTAAAAAATTTCTCCTTTCCAACCCTTATAGAGATAATCTAAATTATAGACTTAGGCTGACTTTTCAATGGCTAAGGTGAAGTGAAATGGACTCCATCCTAGAAGTTAATATTGTTTATAAACTGTGCAAAGGCAGAGTTTGTGCTTCACATCTCTGGCCTCTGAAATCAAAAGACCTGCATGAGTGAGAGCGATGAGTGTTCCACAAGGGAACCAGAAAAGAAGCATTCTGGCGCAAATTTGAAACAATTTAAGTAAAATCTTCCAGCAAAGCTAAGTTGTTTCCACGAATTATGGGGAATGGTCTGCAAGGCTGCTTGGGGCTTTTGAGTAGAATGGGAGCACAGGATCTTCAAGTATTTCAAAAACTCTGGTGGCTGGCTAGGGAAGATACAAGGCAAGAAGAACAGCAGTTATAGATGTTATCACTGCTAAAGAGCAAGGCCAGTGCAATAGTCCAACTGCAAGCCTGCTACAACATCATTGGGAAGCTGAACAGAGGGAGAGAGTTTTAGGCCATCCATCCAAGTGGACCAGTAGAGACTCAGAAGTGCTCAGCAGTGACCTCAGCTGCAGGAGGCAGAATGCCAGCCACATTACTAACACAGGCTCCTTCGCCAGCTGAGCTTTTTGGCAGTGCTGGTGTCAGCAAAGCAAAACAGCTTAATGAGATTGCAGGAGGAATGGCAGGCAATGGGTGTAGGTGGGCAAAACTTCTTTTCAGTTAAACAATAGCTGCAGTTTCACCTTGTGGTGATAAGTTTGCAGATACACCAGAAAGTGACCCCTGGGTGGGACCACCCCATTCAACAGAAAAATGGTCTTTGATAAAAACAGGCTGAAGTCAAAAGGCCAGGCTAGGAATGCTCCAGGATCCACAGTTCATGTTAACAAACTGTCCTCTTCCCGAAAGCCAAAATTTCCAAATCCTGGCTGCTTCAACACTGCTAGTCCCTCCCACAGTCCTCTAGGTTTACTGTGTGTTCCATGCAGGGTTTCCAGCTCCCTGAGTGCTTGTGCTCAGTGCAAGGCAGATTGCAGCAGGGCTGTGTCACTGGGCAGAGGAGCCTGGGCAGGGAACAGACCCCACGCAGCACAGTCTGGGAAACCTGTGCTCTGGAAGCTGCTTTTAGCAGGGACAGCCACTGGTAGCATGTTTGTAGCCGTAGCAAACGAGGGATTTCAGGAAAATGGTAAACATGAGTAAACATTGCCTGAGAGCTCTCCATTTGAATTTAAAAGTGATTTTGAGGTGGTAGTACCTGCCAGCTGTGGCAGACCTTGAAACTTTGGTGATGCCCAGTCTTCTATGGATGGCTGAACCCCATTAAACCTATGGGCTATACCATACCTATAGGATTATTACCTATTAGGTAGGATAATAAAATTCAAAAAAACATTTTGGATGATCAAGTCTGTGTTTCTCCAGTTGCAGACAACTGTATCATACAATCCCTCAGAAGTTGTGTCTCTCTGTAAAGCAATCAGGTTTCTATTTTCACATAGTGTGTTTCAGAAATGTATTTCTTTGCTGGTTAACTATCTACATTATTGTAAAAATGTCAGAATCCCAATTTCCATCAAGTGTCAGCATCATGCAATAGTGATGAAAAAAAAAAAACTAACTGAAAAATAACTGAAAAAGTTATTTTAGCTTTTTGGTGTTATGCTTGATTCCATTTTCACTAATGACCTTCACTCCTCTAGGCTAAATAAATGAACCTATTGTATTTTCATGTATGGTAGCCTATCCATTCTTTGGCTCATGCCAGTCATCTGCACTGCTTTTGCATCCTGAATTCATCCCTTCTGAACAATGAGTGACCAAAATTGTACACAAAATACTTCAAATTTAGGTGAAGCAATGCATATTTCCATGAATATTGTTCCATTTCTAGAGGAAACATTTTATCTGAAATGTCCCAGGACCACATTACTTAGCTCATAATTGCATTTGGGTCTAATGGATTTCCTGTGGTGTTGGTATCCTCTGTTTTCTCTTCTGTGGTTTTAGTTGATAACCTCCACCATGCTGCAGGAATCCTTGGTTCTAATCCCTTAACACAGGAATTAATATTACATTCAATTTATTTTTAACCTACAGGAACACTTTGTTCAATGGTGCATTTGTAAAGTACTTAATTAACTGTCCCTGACTGATATCAATGCAGACAGTTAATTAATTAATTATTGTTTTTATTTCACATAAACAAAAACGAACAAGAAAACAAAAAAAAAGGATACTCAGAGTGTGTGTTGCCTAATTTATGAGACCATTAAATTAGGGTGGGTTAAAAAAGGATAGTAGTAGTAGTAATACTGAGTACTAAAGGGACATCTTTAGTTTAAATTTCTAAATCCTTATACCAAAGGATTTAGACATCTTTAGTTTAAATTTCTAAATCCTTATACCAAAGGTGTACAGTTTTACTAAATTTGAGTTCTATAGTTTGTCCCTTTGCAGCAAGGAGAATGTTTCTACTGCATTCTTCATTAAGAATTTAGCAAGTTCTCTTCACAGTTTAGTTAGACAAAACAATCCATTTCTAGCCTGAGAACCAAGGACACCTTTGCAGCTTCAGGCCCAAAAAGTATAAACAACAGTGAACTGAGGAGAGCAATCTGGGAGGATGGGACTTCATAACCTGAAGCTGTAATCGGACAATTAACCCCAATATGTAAATGGACCAAAATTTATAAAAGTGTGGAAACTTGTGACCGGTTGTCCATCTTGGGTCCATCTTGTGTCCATCTTGGGTAGAGCCCTGGCCAGGTTCTTGCACTGCCCAAGGTGTATCCTTTGAAGGCCTTTTAATAAATACCTACTTTATTCCTTTAGCACTGTCTAGCCTCTGTTCCAGGTAGCCTATCCAGGCATCACAAACACATTAAATAACTTTTCCCCTGATGAAACCATGCCTTCATTGCGCAAAGATAACTGAGCAATAACACAGTTTAACCAAAGTTATCTTAATTAATACACTTTTGCAATTCAAATATGACAGGCTTGCACAAAACTAGCTAAGGTGAAGTTCTACATCCTATGGATGTTCAAGGGCCAAACGTTACTTTTGGTGAAGGATAATATGCTGAATTGTACAAAAAATGGTTTTATGGTTTTTGTGCTCTTGGAATCACCAATAGTTCTCTTTATTTCTATAACAAATCCAATATTTTAGAATAAATATAGAAGGGTAAAGTTCAGGGATAGCATTTTATTTTAAGACTGTGTTTCGTTGCCTTTGAATGGTTGTTTTTTCAACTCTGTGGTTCCACTGATAGTAGTATTTTTCTTGACATCTCTGTGTATGCTGTGTACACATAACATTAACAAAGATGCAAAAATATTACATACAGTGGGAGAAAGGCTTATCCATTGTCTTTTTATTACTGGCAGTTCTTGAGACATGGAAAAGAGTGCTTGCTTTCTTTTTCATTCTTTTTAATTTTTTTGCTCTATTTCAAGCCTACAGAGATGGGGCCTTTGGGAGCTGTGACATTGTTTTTCCTACTTTGAGGAAAATGTAGCTGTCATCCAGCAGTGCCTTATCTGCCACATTTCTCTGCCTGCAGCAAAGTTTTATAAAACTACTTGTTTATATGTGGGGAGGATCTTTGGCTACCACATGCCCTCTGGCATAAATAGTTATTCCTAGGAATCTGACCAGTCATAGTTCTTTAAAAAGAAAAGCTGGCAGGTCATTTTGGTGCTAGCACTGTTTGAAAAACAAGATAAAAAGCCTTACAAAAAGAAATATTAACCAGACCAAAACAATGCCATAGTCTCCAGAAACATTTCATGCTCCAGGTGAGTCTGATGTTCACAAAAGAAGGACTTGCCTATGGGTAAATAAGAAACTTTATTTTATTTTTTTCCCCCCAGCTTTCAGTGTAGCAGATAACCAGAACTATACTGATGCCCCTAGGATCATACCATGTCTTGCTCTGCCTGCAGTGGACTTTGTGTTGTGATTTTGGCTTTCTTTATCTTCTTGGACCTCTGGGTTCTGTTGTATGCAAATACCATTTGTGTTCTTTTGGATATTAAAAGAGTTGCTATAAAAACTGTCAGATATTAATATTGGTTTGGAATTTCAAAGGCAGGAAAATGAGGTAGGTCTCCATAGGTTGCTAGGTTCACTAAATGCCATGGGAAATTTAACTATTAAAACCAGCAATCCTTGTCACTGTACAAAGACTGCATATGTAAGTTAAGATTTTTCATGTATAGTATGCTAATAGTTAAATCCATAAATGTCAGCTGGTTTGGCACTCAGGAGAATAGGGAAATTGTGGGTAAAATATAGCTATAACTTTTGATAAGAATTAAAATCTTTCTTTTGTCGGTAAATGTTTGATATGCCTTGCTGAAGAGGATCACAAATAGTCTTTTAAAAGAGGAATTGCGATCAGAGACAGGGAAAAAGCAGGAGCTGACTTGCCAGCTAACCCTCTGCTGCTCTAAAGATATGCATTTTTATGTTAAAAATCAGAAATAGGTTCCTTATAGTTGAAATCTATATTGTAGCTTGAAAAGAAAGAATGAAGAAATTTTTTTTCTGTAGTGACACATACAGTTTCTCAAACTTTGAGCTAACTTGTACTGTTTTTGCAGATAGGGTGCCCATATCTGAAAATATCACTCCACACTTTCAGATAAGCTATAAGCAACCCACAATCCTGGAGGTCAGTCTGTGGGAATGAGCTCTGGTGTCTCTGTGAAGCCTTAAGCTCAGAGGCTAAGAAAGAGAGTAATAACAGAAGTGCCTCCAGGATAAGAACATAATTTTGCCAAGAGCAGCAAAAGAAACTGCAATGTTTAAACCAAAAATTAAATTTGAATAGCAGACATTTTTATTGAGCAATTGTACAGAGCCCAAAACAAAGTGATCTCTGTGTTTGCCCTCCCCTTTTTATGATTCTCTTTGAAGTTTATTTTCTGTTTAAATGAACTTGCTTACTTCCCAGAAATTCATTCCTCTTTCTATAAGTAGATTCATGAAGCAGAAATTATGTCTTCATGTTACACAAACTCCACACACCCTTTGTGTTTTATTGCACTGCCGGTAGTTTGGTCTTGTTCAGATGTTTGCTTGCAGAGGAGATACAGGGCTCTGGTTGTGATAGTAATTTATTACCTGTTTTATTGTTGCCATTTGGCCTATCATTTTAAAGGTAACCTGAAATGTTTTCTTAAGGAAAGTTTAGCCTTGGACTTGTGTACCCCGCCCTCTGGGATGCTCAACAGCCCCAAACTCTTGTGTGAGCACCAAGTACACTTAAATAACATTGGGGCTGAGACAAATGTTGAATGTCTCACAAAAAGGAAAAGAAAACCAAGAAAGCTTCATCTTAATTTAACTTTTTCCATATGTGTCAAAAATTATTAATGTTTTCACTTGGAAGATACTTCCCAGCAATTGCTGTGTGGGTAACTGTTCAGTTCACTATGTGAGTAGTCATCAACAAATTGCTTTGTATGAGGCATGGAATTAAAAATGCACTGTGGGTCCCAGTGTAATGCTCCAGAGACAAGATTTCATTTCCCAGATTATGCCATCAATCTGGAGAAAACAGACTTTAAAAAGCTGTGTACTTTGAGCACAGGCCGTGCCCAGAGTCTGCATGTGCCCACACTCCCAGGTGCAAGAGCTCAGGTCAGATTTGTCATTATTGCTCCTTGGCCCACTGCAATGATCAACCAAAAGGTCCTAAAAATACATTCCAGAATGGTTAAAGAGGAATTTTTAACACTGCTAGGATTTCTTTTCTTTTTTATGAGAGAGCCCATTCAGTCTGCTGTTCACAGCAGTTCCATGCAAGTCTTAGCTGGGTTTTACAACCATCCTACAATTTCAAACTTCTTTATCCTATCAGGCTTCTCTGGCACATAGTCTGGACTCCCTTTCTATGCATGGCCCTGCTCTTACCCCTGAGTGTTTCTGCAGCACAACCATCACTGTCCTGTGTGGGTCTTATGGAATCTGCACTTGATCCATGTGTGCCAAAGCTTTGCACAGAGTGTACAAAACAGTACAGCAACAACTGCAGCTGAGGCTGGATGCACAGTTTCACACATGCACAGGATAAATTGGCAAACAGAAATGTGGATAATGATAAGGACAAAACCCACAATATCATGTTGAGTGTCACATGATAATTTTGTTGGGTTTCTGCAATGTCACTGCCCTTCTAAAGGCAGTTGCAAGATGCTTTTTGCATATCACTCTGAGTATTCTTTTCTTGTCTGAATAATTATAATTACCTTTTTGGTTCTGTGCAGACCTAGGGGAGTTACTTTCAATGTAGTGTCCCCTTCTTTCTCCTCTCTTGGCAGTCAGCTGGTCTTCTCAATGGTGAGCACACAAGAGAGAGAGTGAGCACTAACACAGAACAGTTTCTGCCAAGTTCACCAGTCTGTGTAGGTCTTGATGACCAAGGGGACACTGTGTGTGAGGAGGTTTATACCTTTGGTCTCACTGAGAATGAAACAGGGTTTTATTTCTCACTAGCTTTTACATACATCTCAGGCTGTGCTTGCACAGCAAGTGATCACTTAGTGTTTTTCCTTCTGTCTTTCTGAGTACAGAGCAAGCAAGGATTTGTGGTTTCCTTCTCTATCAAGAATAGCAAAACCGAAACAGTAATATTCCACATGTGTCTCCATTTATGGAAGTGATCTTTTCAGGGGCTGGAGAAAAAAAATTACCATTTCAATTTAGAAGAAACCATATTTAAAATAAGAATTTACTTTTAATATAAAGGTCTTTCACCATTGAAGAGATGTCACTGGTACTAAGTTATTTCTGCTTGGTTCTGTTACCCCATATTCATGATATTTCTACAGCATCATGGCAGTGTGTCAGCTATCTATAATACTAAATACCTTCTCACAAGGTGAAAGCAGTCAGGTGCCATCATTTCCAAGAGAGATACAAGTCACTTCCAGTTGCAGATCTGCATCACTGGTTAGAATGGGAACGTTCTCATTCCAGGAAGAACCTGAAAACCAAGATTTATTATAATATAGACATTTGAAGCTATCTCCACAGCTTCCACACTATAACAGACTATGTCCTACCTGATAGAAGTATGAACACAGACATGCAATAGTGTCCCCTTCTTTCTCCTCTCTTGGCAGTCAGCTGGTCTTCTCAATATTTTCCTTCTGCTTTTCACCCTTGTGTTTTCCCCTTACTCTAGATATCCTAATTTCTCCAAATGTTTCCAGTATATGAACCTTAACATCACCATAGAACTTCAGAATCAGTTTAACTGAGGTTGAACTTCCTAGAAATTAGGATAAATTTGGATTTAAATGGCATAAATTGGGTAAATAATTTTCAGTGGAGTTGAGTCTGAATTGAGATTTTGGGTCTGGGCCTGAATTTATGTTAGATCAAATCTGGATATAGTTTTGAAAAACCTACAAAGATGAAAAAATGAGTTTCAAGACCAAAGTCCTAAGCCCCGGATTTAAGTGCTCTTGTAGCTAAGGTTCTATTTTCCCACAGCAGATAGATACAAAACCCACATCTATAGTTTTGGCTGTGGCTTATCTCCTAATTCTGTTCCACAGCTCAAATTTACATCCTTGTAATACACATTTATAGTGCTCTCTGTCCTTCTGCAAAGACATCAGATTTCAGCTCTTTAACCAACGATGCTGGGTGTGCCACCTTGTTTTGTACCTCCATGTGCTTGTCACGGTTGCTCTACACCCACAGCAGCTGCAGGTCTGATTCTTC
Source organism: Molothrus aeneus (assembly GCF_037042795.1). Taxonomy (NCBI): domain Eukaryota; kingdom Metazoa; phylum Chordata; class Aves; order Passeriformes; family Icteridae; genus Molothrus; species Molothrus aeneus. Next base: position 51,130,026 of record NC_089649.1, read on the forward strand.
ATATGCCACACTCCCAAACAGCCAGCAGTAAGTACAAACTCACCTGTAAGTATCGTTCATGAGATCTGGGGGCTGATTTGATTCCCACCAAAATCATGGCAAAAAACTCCTCTGATTGCTGTAGCATCAGAACTACCAGTCTAGAAATTAGGATCTTTCACTCAGCATTTGTCCAATTACAATACAGCACAAAATGCTTTTTTTTTTTTTTCTATAAATAAAATAGTCGGACCTTTGGGAAAATTCAGTGTCTAGGTCAGGAAACCATGGTAGAAGAATAAGGGTTTTTCACGTCACTATAGTCTCAGGACACAAAGTTTAACATGCAAATTCCTGTCATGGACTACACCCCTGGGTCTGCAGTCGTTAGAAATGCCAGATTGTGGTCATAGCTTGTCTCTGGTGTGGAACTGACAGCTGTGATCTCTGAAGGGAAAAGAGATCAGGTGCTGGAGGGATGGTAAGGAAGAGAAATGAGGAGTTAAAACTAGAAGGATGTCCTGACATCTTGGTAAGCTTGGCTCAGCCATTCAACCTAAACTTGGCTATGTGAAAAATACTTAAATCCTGAATTTTGGGACTCATACAGAAAAATCTTTGTGGAGCACCAGACACTGATGAAGAACATCACAGTCTTGCTGTATGCATATCAGCCTCTGCTGAAATCTAAACCCTAGAGCTCTTTAAACATTTTTATTTGTTCATGATTGAAACTACACTGAGGATTAATTAACCTTTTTGCTTTCCAGCAAGATATCTGGAATTTTGCCACATTGTCCTCATTTAACATTTATCTACAGAAATGCAAGGATTAGGAGACTGTATTCTGTTTAAAAGTATGAAATTGTCATGGGATAGTTTGATTTAACAACTAAGAAACTCCTTGGAGTTACTAGAGACATAATTTTAAAGGATTTTCCAATGTAAAAACTGACTGGCTTGACTTTGTTTGAGGGCTAGGGAAACAGGTTGCTCCTTAGCTGAGCCTGAGCAAGCCAGATTTTACCCTTGATTGAGTTGGGAAAGCCCAGTGGTCAACAGCTATAGATAGTATTTATAATGAAAGAACTTGGGCAGCCAGCACAGCTTACTCAAAGGCTACATGGAAATTCATGGCTACTACCATAAAAACAGGGCTAAGAGAAACAACAGTGGATCCCGTTTGATAATTGGAATTATGATTAGCAAAATGAGAGACTGCTTTCCATTCCCCTGGCCCACAAAGGCCCCTCCCATCAGGAGTACCTGGCACAGCCATCAGTGAACCAACCAGCTAAGGCATGGCACCCAGGGCACTTCGGGCAGTCAGGCACCAACAGGTCACTGATTTTGGGAGAGGTGCTGATTAGGGAGGGCTAGAACTAGCTGGGAGTGAAAGTGGAGTTCAAAGCAGAGACAGACAGTAGGAATAGATGGTGAAGTAATAATTTTTGTGTGCCGTATAGTTAGAAAATATGTGATAATATCAGAAAAGGATTTCATAATTTTCCTTTGGAAAGTATCTTTTCCTGAATGTAGGTGTCTTCTGCAGGCTCTTCTCTCAGAAGTGGAGCTTTCTATTACAGGTGCCTTAGTTGCTCTAAGATCAAAGCTGGCCCTGGGCCCTGACAGTTGTACCTAAGTACAACTTTTTGGAGCAGTTCCCCTGTTCAGCTGAGCTCTGAAGCACACACAGCCTCTCTCTCCCAAGTTACTCATCAGCTGAACAATGTAGAGCTAAGCCAGGTTTTGTAGTGTACCCATTGCATAGTTCATGCAGTATAGCTGCCTGCAGAAAGAGACTGGAAGAGGAGACCCTGTGAGTGTTGTGCATGGGAATTACAGGCAGAATATATGCTTGAAAGTGGCATATCCAATGGGCTAGCACAGCACTGAAGTTAGGTGGCTTGAAATAGGTGTCTGTCTGCTTGCAAGAGCTGGAGGGATCCATCTGCATGAATAGTTTGGCTGGGGATTTTTTTTCTCAGCTGGGGAATTTTCTTCCTCAGTTCTGCTGTAGTTTTTGTATGTGTTCAAAAAGCAATTATATGAGGTTTCACTCCTTGAAAATGATGGAAACATTGCCAGCCATGCCACTAGCAGTGCCTCTGCCACACCAGTGTGCAGCTCAGTTTTGCCATCTGATTTGTGTATGTAGACACAAGCTAAATGAACATCTGCATGCACATGCAGCCAAGACCTACAGAAAGACTGGGATTTCAAAATTCCATGTAAATTCCTAAAAAATATGACACTCTCATATAAATATGTTTTTCCACATTTCCACATTATCATTCAAGTTATGGTAACAAAAATTTTGTTCTCCTGCTGTCTTGTTTACCTAGTAAAGGCTATTTATGTTATTAAGCAGATTTTTATATAAATCCCTGGAACATAACTCCCCTAATTTGTATAACTATGTGAGAGTATGAAACTGACTGGAAGTCCAGTTATGCCTAAGTTATCGATGGCCCTGGGCCATAGACTATGAACAGAACTACAAAACCTCCTGGAGAAATGGGTCTGCTACTGAGAAAGTTTCAGGGTCATAGAAATGGAAAATTTGTACATCCACATTCTCACAGATGAGTGTTCAGGCATTCACAAAAGAATACAGGCCTTCATTAAGACATTTAATTGTGATGGTTGAGCTCCTACTAGTTATGATGTACAGATGATTCTTCTTACATGATAAAAAACAAAAGGAAGAATGTAAGAGAAGCCTTTTAAGCCTTGGAGGAAAGCTGAAAGGGGAAAAAAAGACCATCCCTGCAGCTCTTGAAGTTTGCTGAATTTAAAGATCTTAGTGAAGCAAATGAAGACTGTCATGGGAAAACAAGAGAAGATCTGCAAAAAAAGCTGGTGACACAGAGATTTGAAACTGAATCATCAGAAAAAGGGGCTTAGCTTGATGCTGTTGAAGTGAATAAATCCCTGCGGCAATTAACTTTTAGAGTTCAGTGCTGTGAATGAGTCAGATTTTTTAGGGAGAGGTAGCATCTTTTGCTCAAGCAGCACATGATATTGCAAACTGGGGATGGAACCACACAAGTAAGAGAAAAAAAGTAGGAATTAGAGCAGAGAGAAGGAGAATGTTCACTGCAAGAGTAGGGTAAGCAGGGCTGGGAATCAACAGCAAGCAGCAAACACAATCTTTTCTGAGAACCACTGGGAGTGAGGGCTGAGGATGTAGTGAGCTGGCAGTGAACCAACAGCGGAGGAAATGGTGGAAGAAAGAAGGGTTGAATTCGTGGAAAATTAGTTTTCTTTCTCTGGGAAAGAGGTTGTTTTGTTTTTGACAGTCTTATTTGAACAGAAAGAGGAATTTGCCATCTGTGGAGACATCACTTCCAGAAAATCTTAACCTTTTCCAGACCAACTGTGGAGCAGCAGCTGCTTCAGACACTGACTGTGCATTCGCCCCAGACATTCTCATTTTTTACTACCATGAGTTTGAAACATCATGGGTTTTTATAGCCTTGTGATACAGAGACTTTCAGTTCTTCTGCCATAACCTTTAGTGGCATTATACCACTGGAAGCACAAATCTCCTTTCTGGGCCATAACTCACATCCATAAATGTTATATGCTTACACCCAGGGACATAGTGTCACAGCTTTTAATGTAGTGAGGACTGATTGCTAGGATCTCTGGGAACCTAATTTCATTACCTCTCCTCCATACTCTGAAGTAAGAAAGTTACATTAATTATGTCCTTTTTGTTTGTCAGCACTTGGGGTACTCAGATAGCCTGAGTGATGAGGGCTCGGAGGGAAATCAGTAAGTTTTATTTGTGCCACAGAGTCAGGTGTGCAGTGCAGCAAACTAATAGTTAAACTTGAATTGCAGTAAATCATGCTAGGGTGGCACAGGAAAATAAAAGCCAGCAAGAAAGGCTAATTCTAAAAATAAAGCAGAAGTTGTTTGTTAGGGTGGTCCGGAAAGAAATAGGGCAGTATAAATTGTAGATGCCATTTTGTGAAACATTACAGAAATGTGTAACAAATGTGAAGAATTCACTGCTTTACTGTGATGAAAGGAAAACTGTGGCTCAGGAAAATAGTTGTATTCCTTGTATTCCTCAAAGATACTGGCTCTTGGAGGAATAGCTGAAGAGAACTGATGTGAAGTTTTGAAACTGAACTTTCCCTTTGGAAAATGCTGCTCCACAGGGTACAAGATGTATTTCACAAGGAAGAATGTTGAAAACAAATGGCTTTTTTCATAGGAAAATTTCAAAGAAATTCAAAATTGAATCGTGATATTCCACTTGGATATTCTCTCCTTGTTTTATTTTGATTCCCGTACATCACTTTTCCTGACTTTTTAGTGTTGGTATTCTTGTTGTATTTCCATATGTATTTATATTTTATTTGTGTTCAGGCACGTATGTGCATGTCTGTATTGTGTGATGATCTTTTAACACTATTAACATTTTTTACTAATTGAAATATTTTGAATTATCCCTGTAAAATATATGATCTGCATTTTTCATCTCAAATCTGGTTAAAAACACACTCTAGAATGCTGGAAATTCCCCATGTCTTAGTGAACTCCATTTCCTGAGAAGCTGTGCTGCCAGCTGGTAATTTGGTTGGAAAACATCTCTCCAACATCTACATTTCTGTTCTCTTATTTAAATAGGTAATGGTTATTTTCTTCTTGGTACTTCCCCTGGATAGTTAGAGTGATGTAAAAAATCCTCAAAACCTGTAAATTAGTGCTCCTTCAACTGCAGTACAGTAACTGGCCACAAACTCACAGCACCACAGAGTAACTGAGGAGGGACCTCTGGACATTGGGTGGTTCACCCCATCTGCCCTGCTCAGAGCAGGTCAGCTGGAGCTGGTTGCTCAGACCATGTTTAAATACCTCCAAGGATGGAGACTCCACAGCCTCTCTGGGCAGCCTGTGCTAGTGCCTGGCTCCCTTCACAGTGCCAGCAATTTCCTTGTATCTAGCTGGAATGTCCCATGTTGGAGCACGTGTCGCTCATGCTGCCCCTGTGCATCTCCAAGGAGAGCCTGATCCTGTCCTCTCTCACACTCCCATGCAACAGCTGCTGTTTTCACTGGGCATCTCAACCAGTTAGCTGCACCCAGAGTGTACTCTGCTGCCCTGCAGCCTGCACAGCAGCTACCGCTCAGGGCTGTGCTGACAGGTGTGGAGTGGCAGCTTATGGAATACAATAATACGATTGTAAACACTTGCTGCATCATATCATCAGCTCTGCTTTTATCTTTTACAAGATAATAAAAGATAAACCTTTATTTGTGGTTCCAATCAATTGATTTGTGCCCACTATGGATGAAGGATTTCAGATGGTGCCGTGCATTTTGCAAACACAGTAGGTCTGTCTCTGCTCAGACAGTACTGTGGTTTGCTATCTGGATGAAGTCATGGGGCTTCTGGAGGAACCTACAAACTTATGCAAAAAATATTTTTAACCACTCAATGATTATCTATATCTATATTTTTAATCTAGGGGGGTTGGTTGGGTAATTCAAGAAAAGTGCACTTGACCGAAAGAAAATATCTGTATGGTAAGGATTCTACCAGTTATCACACCCAACTAATCTTCTAATTTGTCAGTTTATGAAATATTTGGATTAGAAAAGGGGCACAACCACTTTGTGCTGGCTGGCAAAAGACTCTGCTGGACTCTCTGAGGCTTGTGTGGAGTCCTAAAGAAGAGGAATGGTGCAATGGCAGCAAAGATAGGTGCAGGCTGAACAACAGGAGGGGTGGTTGGCAGGAGGGGCTGTCCCCAGAGTGCTGATTCAGCAGCCAGGAGCTTATTGTGCAAGAGGAATGGCACTTTTAAGGTGTTTACATTCTCTTATCAGATCTGTCAGTGTAAATAATGCCTTTGTCAGCAGTATGGCTGTGACCAAAAAGCTTTGCAAATGCAGTATAAGGACTGTCTGGACCGTAGGAAGGTAAATCATGCTATTTGAGCCTTTGGATGTCCTTTGAAAAGGGACAGGACAGATATGATTTTGCCATGGTCAGAAAGTTTCTTCATCCTATTTCATCTAATTTCAACCTTTATGGCTCCAGTACCTTCAGAGAACCTATGATGATTTAAGATTATTCAAAGCACCCAAATGCTCTGTGATAAGAAGTGCTGCAGTAGTTATGCATTATACCCTTATATATAGGTTATAACTAGTTTCATAATGAGAAAAGTCTTCCTTACTGTGTGATCATTAAAATTATATATGTATGTATATTTGCATTATAGAGTGCTCTAGGAACCTCTTTTAGGCCAGTTACAGCAACAGGTTGTATCTTCTAGGATACTTGAGGAACAAACAGAGAAAATGCCAGTTAAAAAAAAAAAAAGAGACAGAGAGGAGATTTGTGATTTTAAATGTTTTAACTTATAAGATAAGGAGCTTTCATTCCTGCTCCAGTCTCACATAGAAATCTGGAGAAAGAAGGAAACAAAAATATTACTCTTCTTTTTCAACCAGAGATGAGTTTTCAAACAGAATCTAAGCACCTGAGTCTCTTACAGTCTCAAAAATACTTAGCATTATATGCTCCAGAAGAACAGTTAGATTCCCCAAATCAGTAATTGGTCTTTAGAAATTTAAGCTTGAATATCAGTCCCAGAGTCAGTGTGAGGTGACTGAAGTTAAAAAGATTTACATTTCCTTTTTAGTCTTTGTGCATCTTTTCAAAATGTAATTAAACTAGCAGCTGAAGATACTAAATTGCTTGCAGCAATACTACCCCACTGTATAAATCTATGATACACCCCTGCTCTGAATAGTGTGCTCTTCTCAAATAGGGTACAGTCACATCATAAAAGGTATAGAGAAGGTGAAGAAATATCACTTAAGACATGGAATAGCTTTCATATCAGAAACACTTAAGTAGACCAACATCCCTGAACCCAAGGAGAGGTAATGAGGGAGGATAAACAAGCAATTGATAAATGGAGTGGAAGGGAGAAAATGCATGTGGGTTGAACTGCTTACTGTTTCTTGTGGTAAAGATTTAGGTGGGATAAAAAGAAATCATCAGGTGGGAAATTTAAACAAATGAATAAAAGGAGATGAAACCATGTAACATGTTATTAAAAAGAATTAATTTGTATCAGGTATTATGGATACTGGTTGCCTCTGGGATTTCAAAAATAGATTAAATTAAAGTAAAAAGTTAAGCATCAAGTACAGTGAGAGCTCTGAAAGGATACTGCGAGCCAAAGCAATACTGAAGCAATTAAATTTATTAAGTATAGAACTTTTAAACATCATTTTCAGTAACACATTTATTCTGTTTTCTCTTTTTTTATCGTTAACCCCTGTTTTTAAATTGAGCTGCTCAGAACACGAACTATCCTGCATGTTTGTTCAATACTTCTGAATTGGTGTTCCGTAGAGTGACAAGTATTTTTGTGGTGCTTTCTAAATGATAAGCAATACTGATTAGTCTCCCCACTAGTGCCTGGTTGGTGTGTACCTGGTTGGTTTTCAGAAGGAAAATAACTTAAGTAAAAATACCTTGAGTCGAATCAACGGCAGATCCAAGAATCAGTGATGTTGCTGCTATGCTTGTCTTCTTTGCATGTCCTGCTGACATCTTGATGTGCAGGGAGGGGACTGAACAGAAGAGGTGTCACTGGGGCTTGTACAATAAGAGGGAACCATTATGCCAAATGCAAATAAGTATCTGCAAATTTTGCTATAATAACAGCATGGAGCTATAAACCTTGTCACACACATGGAAAAACTTTCAAGAGAAACGTATCAGTTTTAAAGAAACTGAATTTCTACACATGCCACAGAATCTTTCTCAAGGCTAGGTGCAGATTATTACTGCTGAGGTGCCTGTGGCAGTTTGGCTCTTTGGGTAGGAGACACAGAGAGCATCTCCTGGATAACACTGACACAAATAAGCAGCCTGAGAAGCTGTGCCTCTCCTGTGGCAGCTGCCTGCCTGTCACAGACCATGTCAATGAGTGGGGGTTGAGCTACACCTCTTCAAAAAGCTTTGTTGAAACAAACAAATAAAATGCTTTTAACTTGCACACTACCACACAGGTAAGCCTGGGGAAACAAGTTATGTAAGAGAAAATGTTCTAAATCAACCCCAACAGCTTAACCTCATTTTTTGTAGCTGTTTATAAAGAGCTTTGTGGATATACTATTGAGGATGATTAAAGGATATTTTTTCACCCCTTAATTAGGTGATTCTTTGATTGAAAATGCTAAGGAAATAGTTTTAGAGTTAAGGACCTTCAGCTCCCATAATTGTGAGCAAGCTCCAGTGCAGAGATCTGGCTGCCTATGTTCTATGCCTGTATTCTATGATCTGCCTGTTCTATGGCAGACAAGGTCTTCAACTACTGTATTGAGCCATGGCAGCCGTAATAATAGAGTTCAGGCACTAAAACCTGCTTACCTTGGTGCCACATCAACAGTCTAATGCTGTACCTGGCCCCTAGAAAGGTCTGAGTATTTTTTAAATGCCAACAGAAGTCCTCCCCCTGAGCAGACAAATCCCCTTCCCCCAAATTTTTAAGTGCCAGCAAATAACTTGTAATTGTCAATGAATAGAAGCATTACTGAAAGACAGTATGTTGCTTCCTTGAAGGTAAATAATTTACTGAAATCTTGGCTTTAGGCAGATGACTTTATAAACCACTCTTGCTATTTCTTCAGTACAGTATATGCAGATTAGCTGTGGTTTGTAATCTGCAAAGGCGTTATTGTTTGCATTATCCACATAAATCTTCCAGCATCTGTGTATTTCATAAGGGTAAAAACATTCCTGCCTATTACAAGAACAGACTATTGTAATAAACTTATGTTATGACAGACTGTAATTACCGCAAGCAGTCTCCCAAAGCCTACAGCCAGGGTGTTGCACTGAAACAGGAATATTTCCAGCAGCCCAGAGAGACTCGGCAGATCACCATCAGGCTGCACAACGAGGCGCGCTTGCCGTCGGCGCTGCCTGGCCGTAGGAGCGGTACCCAGCAGCCCCGCTCCCAGGGCAGAGCCGGCTGCCTTTTGCCCAGAGTCCGTGCGGGGCAGGCGGAGCTGTGGCCGCGCGCCCCGGGGCTGCTCCGAGGGAGGGACGGGATGGGCACGGCCCGGGGCACACCCGCACACACCCCCGGCCGCTCCGGCTCCGCCTGCTGCGGGCACCAACAGGCGCCCGCCGACCAACTGGACGCGAAGCACTGACCGGTGAAGTTGAACTTTCCAAAATCTCCCCCCAGAGCATTCTAAAGTTGTCGGAATGATTCTCTGAACTCGGCACACACAGGCATCCTGCAGAGATCTGCAAAGATCTGTGCTAGTGCTTGACGATTGCAGCAGATCGAGCCAGGAAACTGCTCTGATCTCAGTTAAAATCTTAGAGGGGTTCTTGTGGCATGCAAATAGTGAGCAGAAAGGTTAGCTGCATGACTTCTGCCCAGCCATGAAGTTGTATGGTATGTATGGTAGTTAGATTTCAATTTGATGGCATTATCTCTCCCCTACGCTTCCAAATTAGAAACTGGGCTAAGAATTTGCTCCTCCAGACAACTGGTAGACTTCTGAAAAGTACTTTTCCTCGTGAAATGGATTTTAAAAAGTGCCTGACAGAAAAACAGTACAACCTGACTGCATTAAATCAATTAAAAATTTCTTAATTAATAGTTCTCAAAGAACGCAATTTTAAAGGCTTTATTATGTAAAGAAGCCATTTGCAATACTGATTGGCTTCACCTTCAATTTCCATTAATCTGTGACTGTTTCCTGGGCCTGTAGTCTTTTCTCTGGAAACTTCTCAGGCTGTAAATCCATGACTACTAACACTGGATCCGTGTTTGACTGGATCTCCCAGAAATACATGTTTGATTCAGATCAGGTGTGGTGCAGGATCACATTTCTGTGTAATCACCCCAAGCATGTTTCTGTTGCCTCTCTATGCTGGCCTGGCTGGTGAAAATCTAGAGGAGGTCAGGCATAGATCCTGCAGATCCTCATCAGTCCGAGTGAACCCATCAGGGATTTCTTGGTACTGGCTGAATTGTCAGAGTGAGTTTATACTACATCAGTGCTTTGCAGATGGGTTTTGGAGTTTGTGATCCCAATCAATATTCTTCAAATCCAGATATACACAGCTTTTTTCATACCAGCAGTAACAGCTTTCAGTGTAAAGGCTGTATTTCTCAGCCCTCTGACCTCAGGGCAAGTGTATTGCTTTGTCCTGCCACGGCAAGGTTATACAGGAAAAAGCCCCCGACCAGTCTAACCCTATGTTGCTGCTTGATACTGTGAGTGAAGTACTACAAATAATATAGAAATAAAGATATTTCCTTTTTGCTTATTTTTATTAGTTTTATTCAATTTTTATTATGTGGGACTATATCTTTGAAATACCATTGAGTCAGCTCTTTTCCCTTACTGCTCCCAGAACAACCACAAAGGAAAACAAACCAACCTCCCCCATGAGGGGGTTGATTCTCCAGCAGAGGAAATGTTTTATATATGTTTCATGTATACTACATTCCACTGATGTTCAACTAAGTGACACACAAAAGATACACAACTGACACAGGAATGGGAGTAGACTAAGGAGGAAAGAGGCAGAAGAGGAAAGGAGTGATGGATAAAAGTTAACTTGTTCCTAATGAAAGATGGGGACTGGGTTTTGTGCAATGGTTTGAGCAGAAGCTCTTTTTGCCTGCTGGACTTCATTGGAAGCTCTACCTCTCTGTGGTGAAGCGGTACACGTCACCCCAGACTGGTTCTGGAGGGCGGCTGAAGAGGTTGAGAGAGGACCAGGAACCCCAGGGTGTGCTAAATCAGAAGCTGGCACAGGTGCTGACCAGCCCTGTGCAGGGGGGCTGGGAGCAGGCAGCTGCCCACAGCCACCCACACCTGCCATAGGTGAGGCATTGCTGCAGCTGGGAGCTGAACTGGGTTTATTCACCCTCTTTTTCTAATAGCTACATGTCCCTCCTCATTACTGTAATGTGCCACTCATTCCATTGCTGCATGCAATGTGAGCTGCTCATTGCCCCTCCTGCTCCAAGGTGTTTTTATAGGCCTGTCAACAAATTGTGATAAAAAATCAATCACACACCAAGAGGAGATTTTATCAAAGCAGTGAGGGGTGTTGGTTCTGAACTAAGCAAATAAAACATCTCTTATATAGTTCTGGGGAAATAGAGCAGAGAGCCTAAGCTAAGGTGGGAGTGATATTCACAGATATGAATCCTTAAGAAATAGCTTAAAGGAAACATGTATATGGTAAAATTATTATGTTTTTAAAAAAATGAAGACTATCAGAGTTGGTTTTCTTTGGAGAGACATAAGTTAGGAGACTCCAGCCTTCATAAATATATTTTCTTTCTTTTTATGTTGTCATGGTTGTACTGACTAAGGATTACTGAGAAGTTTTACTGTTGGTGTATGTATATGAAAGACATTTTGGATAATGACATATATTTATGTACCAAGACATTCATTATGCAGTCTAATTATGAAATTCAAATATTAATTATACAATTCATGATGCAATTATACAATGACATTTATTCAATATACATGCATATATATATGTCTGTATATATACACACACACATATATATATATATATCTGTGTCAAAGAGATTTTTTAACTGTCAAAATGAACATTTTGGACAGTAAGTAGTAATTTCTTTTATGGGGACCTATGCCACACCCAACCACAATCAGTGATATTAAAGAATGCTCTGCCTATTTAAAATTGGCTTTCTGAGAAGAAACAAAAAGAGATATAAAAAAAATAACTGAGATTCTCTTGCAGCTGAAATATAATTAAATCCACAGTTGCTACTGGTGTCACATCTTCTAAACAAAATGAAAGACAGATCTATGTTCTGTCATACCACACCGCGGTGGAACTGCAAAGAGAACCAAATTTCTTCTGTTTCAAAGGAAAAGCTGAGTTATGTTTGTGTTCAGTCAGGAAGGGCTCTGGCTGGGAAAGAGCCGAGGCAAGTGCAAGCTGGAGTGGTTTCCTTCAGCTGAAAGCCTTCTTACAGTGGGTGTAGGGAAGTGAACTTGAGCTGGTGTGAATATAGATGAGCTTTTAGATATTTCCCCTGCTGGCCTGACTGATGGCAGCACCGGCATGTCACAGCCTAGCAGAAGAGACTGTCTCCCAGGTGAGGATGCTGGAAGAAACTTGCACTACAGATGCATAACAATTTCAGATGTTGATGTCCCTGATGGGTCAAATGGCCGTGAAGGAAAGGGGCACAGTGTGCACTGGTGGGTCACTGAGGTGAGTGCTATCAGCCTTGTGCTCCCTGCACGTGTGCATGAGCTCTGCCTTGCCCCAGCTGAGCGGGGCTGCGGGAGCTGCTCAGGTGACACGGGCACAAAGGTGTAGCCATCCCCGATGGGAGGTGTCCTGCTGCTGTGTGGCTCCTCGCTGACTCCCATACAAGGATCTCCATTTCCCTGGAAATGCACACAGACATGTAAAGCCATGCTGCCAGCAACATGCCCTCAGCTTTACTGCAGCACATAAAGGTTTTATGTGCTTTATCCATAAATCTCACTTTCTTAGTTCTCTCTCTTTTCAGTTCTCTGTGGGGGAAGACTGCCTAGCAGTCATGCTGCAGAAGACTTGTAGCAGTCCAATAAAGTAAAATTTCTGCTTCTGAGAAGCTGGTTGTTTCAGTATTTTTAAGGTACCAAAACATTTTCCCACACAATCTTTTAGTTTAGGAAGTCAAAGCATTTCACCTGTAGATAGAGAAGGTATACTGCAGTATGTCTGTATTAGATACCACACAAAAAGAAAGAAGGGTTGGATCTGAATCCTGGTTGAAATGGCAGGAACTTGAGCTGACATTTCAGTAACTAATTATTAAAACCTTATCCTTTTTGATTTTTTAAACTGGATTAAATTTCTGATAGTGCTCTACTGTGAAACTTGATTGGCAAATTGATAAAGTAAGTAGAGAAATATGAGTTTTCATAACAGGAACAAATTCTCCTTGTTAAGGAAGAAGTTAGAAAATGAGTTAGAAAAAAGACTGTTTCCAGCTCAGTAAGACTTTGATTTATTTTATTTTGATGCCTGATATTGAACTCACCTGTTCACCACACTGTAAATACAGACACAAAACTCTCTTTTGCTTCCTGTTAGCCATCAATTGCATTTGGATTGCCACATTCATAAAAATTCTCAGATCTGTGCTTCAGCTATGTGATTTGAGGGACCTTCTCCCAGACAGGAGCACAGCACTTTAACATGTAGGGACATGAAAACAGCACGGATGTGGCAGATGTTGCTGAAGAAGACAAGATGAAGGTCAATTGCATTTTCCCACAACACCCTCATCTGTGTGCCCTACACATTGACAAAAAACTTGGTGAATTGTTTCAAATATATTTCTCTTACTAGCACCCTGATAGATAAAAAAAGTAATGCAATATTTGCAAATACTCAATTGTTTCTTTTTCCATTCCTTTCAGACTTGCAGTTGACAGAAATACAAATCACCTTATGTTTCACAGGAGGAGAACAGATTGTGGAAGGCACCCATTAGCCATGTCACTGATTATCCATTCTATACATTTGAATTCTAATTTTTTTAGCTAAAATTCAGCATTTCAGTTGGCATCCTTGTTCTGTTTGGTGTGTTTGTTTACAACGACGTTTTCTGGAGATTAGTGACAAAGGCAAAATCTTATCCTGATTGTTCTAATGAGGGAAAAGATTGCATATGAACCCTAGAGACTCAAAAAATCAGATGAAAAATACAAGGAACAAAAATGTCATTTTTCTTTGCAATCCTATGATTCTTTTGAGACCTGACTCGTGGCTAGGATTTGGCAATGATGATTGTTCATTTCTTCCTCCCCATTCTCCATTCTGTGCTTCCCAGAAGTGTTTCCAGGAAAGAGCTTCTACTTTTCCACTTTTGCTTTGTCAGATCAGCTTTCCTGCCTATACCCCATTTTGGTGGCCACACACCACTGTGTCCATCCTCACGATGCTGCTGGTAGGAGGATGATCACAGCTACTGCAAGTGGAGCAGGGGCAGTGGGGCTGTGAGTACTGCACCCCCAGGCCAAGGCTCCAGGGTGGGCTGGAGCAGTGGTCCTCTGACAGCAAAGCATCTGAGTTCTCCTCTTGCTTGTAGTTGGCCTGAGCTCAGATAGCTCACAAGTCCCATCTGCACCTGTGGCAAGACACATTTCTGTCTCACTCCAGGTGTTCTTGTCCACCTGATAAAGGTCACAGGATATGTTTGCACAGGCAAACAGGCAGAGGCTTCACAGAGACACAGAGCCATGCACTGCATGGGAATAAGTGTGCCCTTGAGAGCACTTCAATGCGTTTGGGTGCACATAAAGTTCATTCCTGTGAGTACCAGCTGGGCTGGCCTAGAACATGCCCTGAAGGTGCTTCTGCAGGCAAGTCAGATGGGTAGGAGGTGGATATGGCCTGGAGCCATGTCTCTGTGATACTGCTGTACCACAGTGGAGTTGAGCTCCAGACTAAGGGCTAGACTGATATTTAGGCTGGTATCTGGCTAACCTGACCTGGCATATTCTGAGATCATCAGAACCCCCTGCACAAGGTCTGCTTAGCTTGAGAGGCACTTGGTGCCCTTTGGCATGGATGCTGACAAAAGTTAAGGCTATAATGCACCTACATTTTTGCTGTCAGCATGCATACAATCCTTCCTTCTAAATGTCTCTGAGCTGCTAATACCTGCTTACTGAGTGCATTCACAGCTCCAAGTGTCTCCACCTTGCCATGCAATCTGAGACTACATCTTCTGCGTCTCCTGTCCCAAAATACCAGAAAACTAAAAAGACCCCAAAGAAACAAAACCCAAGCCCCCCAAACCTCACACAGAGATGCTAGAAATTTAAATCCTGATTCCTCTGGGTCTAAACCCAGTTCTCTTGTAAAAAGTGCACAATTCAATAGAGTAGAGGATACTCTGCAGTGGGACTCAGCTCTCAGTTTCTATAAAGTACTTAATCCTTCACTAGATGAGGGCTGGACTGTTCATCCCAGATTGGTGCTTTCTGGGCATATCTCACACCAGGATGACACAGTATGGTTTTTTCCTGTCTGGCCAAAGAAGCATTTAAAAGTTCTGTGCAAAGCAGCGCCATTGATACTGAGAGACTGCATGGCTTTCTTGTTTAGGAGACAGAAGACCTGAAGTTAAATCCCTGCTCTAAGTCAGGCAGAAGAGAAGGTATCCAAACCTGAATCTTCCACCTCCAGGGTGAGTTCTCTTGCCACTGGGCTACTGGGCGTCGTCTCTGCCACTACATCCTCTTCCTCCTCCTCTTTCCGTGTACAGTCACTGACCTGGTTTACTTGCCTCTGATTGGAAGAAGGAGTCTGTTTGCAGCCTGGAGTCAGGCATTGGAGCTTTAGGAGAAGTCTAACTTACTACTCATGCCTCTCCTGGCATTTCCTAGGTCATGTTCAGCATCTTTGCACCCATGCTGCACAAGCATCTCAATCTCCCTATGGGGCAAACAAAGAACTTGTAAAAGACACTGGGTGCCTCCATGCCACAGGGTGAGAATGAAACCTAGATATTACATATTTATCCCTCAGTGTTTTGCCTAAGCCCCAAAGCATGTGTCTGAAAGTGGAGGGAACTGCTACTAGCAGTTCTTACAAATCCCATCCTTGAAAGAGGACCATCTGGCTCTCTTCTCTCTCTGAAGATCCATCTCTATTTTTGATACTTTCCTGTGCTCATCTAAGAGGATCCCCATGCCTGGATTGTTCCTTTGTAAGCCTTTGGGCAGGGTTTGTGTCTTCCTTTTTGTTCCATATTTATATCACCATTATTACTATTGACATATCTTGATTTCAGCAGGACCTGAGGGACTCTTCTGGATATGCTGAGTTTCTTGCAGGATAGGGCCATGGATAATAAGTGTATATGGCCTCTTACTCACTTGAAGCTGGCTGATTACCACGTCCATCCTGTAATCTCTTGGTTGTCCCACATACCTTTACTTGGCAGAAGCAGAGCTAGTGTTAGCCAGTCAATATTGCTCCACACAATATCATAAATACAAGATTTCTCAAGAAACTTCAGCATTTCTGTTTCTGAAGACAATCCTGAATCAATCGATCAACCCTCACAAATGAAAGGGCAACATTTCAACCCGAAGATTTCTGGTGTGGCAAAGAAACCCAATGAGATGGGAGATAGGCTGTGTAGGATAGGGCTGTCTCTTAGGGAGGGGAGGATTGATGTCCCAGTGCCAAAAGCAATGATTTATTGAGTGAGCCATGGCTGCAGGGGCTGGGAATGATGTGTATCCTCCGTGGATTCATCATATGTCTTTAAGTACTGTTTGTGAAAGACATCTCAGGCAAAAGGAACTTGGTATTAAGGACACCTAACTTCTGGTGGTATGTAGAGCAGGGGAGAGAGAAAACTCCCCATGGCTCCCTCCTTGACATCTGTCATGATCAGGAGAGCCTAAAAGCAGTGTTCTGGAGGGTGGCTTTGTACTCCAAATACCAACTAAAATGAGAGTAGAAGGATTGGTTTGAGTAGATTTTCTCTTCCAGGGAGTGACAGATGATGAGCACTGATACACAAAATCAGTTTATTTTTTTGTACAATAACTGGAAGTCAAAACACACTGGTTGTCTGGAGACCAAAAGGCAGAACTGTTTGCCACAGGAAAGCCCATAGGATTGACGGTGAAAAATTGAAAGCAGATTTTACAACTGGTAGTGAGACATAGTTACAAGTTTTCTCACAAGTTTGAAATTGGCATGATGATTTAAATTTTTAAGGTCAGTTACCAAAATGCAATACTGGCTACTAAGCTTTCTTTCAGAACTAACTGGTATTTGGCAGGGGAAAAAAACTGCTAGAAAGATTTATCTTCTGTTTACTGCAATGCTAAAGGCAGAAATATCAGTTGCCCTTTTTCAGTGATGTTTTGGGAATGTCAGTCCGTGCCTTACTGGCAGATGGTGTAGGTGGAAAGAGGGATGTTGGTGTTTGGCTCTGGATTTGCCATAGGTACTGACAAATATAAAGTATGTGGAAGTGTCTGGAGACAGTGAACAAAAGCCGGTGTCTCGATGACTCAAAAACAGAGTAGGCAAGAAAAAAAGTCAGAATTCTTGGAATTCATTCGCATTGTATCAGCCAGCAAAACAGATAAGATTTGGGCTATGCATGACAAATGGGACTTTTTGATATGCATGTTAACACCACGTCGTGCTAAGTCGTTCTGAACCGCATACTATTCATTGGCGAGGGTTTTAGCTGCAGAAAGAGCAGGAAGTATCCCAGGCACGCCGCTTTCCCCGCCGAAGGCCCTCAGGACAGAGGCCACGCTGCGCCCGCCGCCGCGGGTGGGGGAGCCGAGGCCGAGCGAGGCCGGGCCGCCCGGGGGAGGCAGGGCGAGGCAGGGCGGGACAAGGACAGCGACACGCACAGGGACAGTCACAGGGACAAAGCGCCCCGGGGCCGGGATGTTCCCGGGCAGGAGGAGGGCGCGGCAGGGCGCGGGCGGTGCCTCCGCGCCGGGCGGCTCCCGGCAGCCCCAGCCCCGGCCCCGGCCCCAGGCCGCGGCAGCAGCCCCGGCCCCGCCCGGCCTGGCCCAGCCCCGGCACGGAGGGCTCCGGGAGCGCCTCACTTGGGAGCGTTCCGGGCTGCGGGGAAACGGTTCTGTGCTCCCAGGAGCTGCAGGAGAAGTTAAACATTAAATCAAGGCACCCGGCCAACTGCGTTCGAGCTGCTTAGCGGAGTCCTTCTGAAGAGTGGATAACTGCTCGCCTGCTCAGGGATTCCTGAAACTCCGCAAGAGCTAGGAATCCAGAATAATTTTTGCTAGATAGAATAGGGCCTATTGCAAATCGTGGGCAAAAGAACGAAGAGCTCATTAGGGCTAAATTAACGAAAAATAAAGGAGAAAAATACAAGTAATGCTGTATCATCATTACTGTATGGGAAATAAATTGATACTGGAAATCTTACTTGCCACCTTTTTTATGAAATGGCAAATTAGTTTGATAAGTGTGATGGAAATGACCAAATTTGATCTAACATCACATGAGACCGCAGTTAAGAATGCCAAGCAATATAAAATTAACATGGCACGAGTTAGGCTGATTGAAAGCTGGCCAGCTGACAGGTCTTGGAGTGCAAATGTAGAATGACCACGGAATCATTTGGGGTTGGACGGTACCTCTGTGGTTCATATAGTCCAGCCCCTTCCTCAAAGCAGTATTGGTGTCAGCAGATTAAGGTGCTTGGGGTCTCGTTCTGACTTTGCAATGACTGCACAGGTGCAAACTTGCACAATGCATTATTTAGTGTGAAAGTTCCTCTTCCTTAAACAGATTTATTATACCAAAGTTTTTTTTGAGAAATTGTTCTGATGACACACAGAACTAGTGCTAATGGAATTTTCAGAGGATGTTAATGGTGAAGAAACTAACAAATGTTAAATCAGTAGTGTTATAATTCAAGTGACCTTTGATTGCTTGTTTTAACACGGTTGAATATACAGTCATTGGAGAGAGAGCAAAAATCTTAGGTCATACAGATGGCGTGGACAAATCTGGGCTGGGGAATAGTGATGTTCAGAGGGACATGGTAAACAGGGTGAATAACTGTCTGAGCATGAGTTGGTGGTGTGGGTCACCGAAAAACAAACTTCTGTGACACTTGAACTTAAAAATATGAGGAAATTGATTAGAGAAGTTTATAAAATCTATGTCTATGCTAATCAGTAAAGTGAGCCAGGTTCAGTTCTCTGTCTTTCTAGACAACTTGCCTCCATACACCTGGATTCCCTTGCACAAAGTGGTCTCACTCATACTTGAACAACTTGTGCCAACATACCCCTCAAACCATGCTAAGGCACTGGCTGACAGAG
Organism: Molothrus aeneus; assembly: GCF_037042795.1. Classification (NCBI taxonomy): domain Eukaryota; kingdom Metazoa; phylum Chordata; class Aves; order Passeriformes; family Icteridae; genus Molothrus; species Molothrus aeneus. The sequence goes on from NC_089649.1 coordinate 51,148,904, forward strand.
GGCTGGTTCACATATTCCCGAAATGTGCTGTGGAACTAACCATGACATAGTGTGAACAAATGTGTGCCTGTACTTGTGTCCACCTTTAGTTTTCTCATGCAGACACTGCCATTAGTCTCATGCTTAACAGTGGTTTAACAACTACTAGTGTCCAGTATTCAGTCTGGATATTCACAGGACAGGAAGAATGCTACTCCATTAGCAAGGGTGGAAATTCCTGAGAAATGGCAAATGTGCCTCATAATGGTCATGGTTGGGAGAAGATAAAGGAGGGATCTGGCTATAGTCTTTGAACAGTGCAGATAGGTGGGAGACTCTGATGGCCAGAAGCTGAATTAAAACAAGCTTTGACACGAACTAACATCTGAGTTTCATAGTTCTACTCCTGCAAGTAGGTGTATTCCTTGTAGGTGTTCTGTAGCTTAGGATGGGATTCATGCAAATCCTATGGACTATGCTATGTAGCGGGGCAGGGTAGATGATCCCAACAAATACATAAGCTTTGAATCTTTGAATTAATTAACAAGATTTTGAGATATGAATGAAAGTTTGGCACTTGAATTCTGTTGTTTGCCAAACAGAGGGACTGATAGAGCTTGAAGACTTCACCGTTCATCACTACTTTATATGACTATATACCAACTGGAACGGTTCCCTGCACAGAATAGAAAGATTTAGTTAACACTTCTTCCTTTTGTATACTGCTTCTGATAATTTACCATTATCATCTCACAATATGTTATAGAGACACTGTAGAATCTATCCACTATAGAAAATTTTTCTTCTTCACAACATACTACTTTTTGGTCATTGTGCTTTTATTTCTCTGTTAGTCCCTATCTTCTAGTTGGTAATTATTATTATCATCTTCCTTTTCCTTTTGTAGCAGTTAATGTAACACTGCCCTCATATTTCCTTCCTATGAGAAAGAATGGTTGCCCTTGGCACTTTGAAACTGTGGCTTATTGAACATCTACTACAGTTTCTCAAGAATTTCATAGAATCATTTACACATTTGTCCTTTTGTATCACAAACTGAATAGATTACTTTTTTGGACTTCACAGTCTTTAAATGCAACTCATGGGATATAATCCCTTGTACCAAAAATACAGTTTTGTCATCAAACTGTCTTCAATCCAGTTCTAGTATAGATTTATTTAATTTTCAAATTAGGAAATTGCCTGTACTTTTGCATTTTTTTAGTGGCAACAGAAGACATTCAGCCTACTTCATTCAGCTGGAATATGTGAATGAGAATGAGTTTTTCTACTCTGGCACCACAGATAGCTCATTATGGATCTAGTAATCTGATCTGATTTGACAGTCTGCAAAATAGACCACCTCTTCACTTATCTTGAACTTCATAAGTGACAGTGTTAATTCACAGCCTTTCAAAATAATTTTCTCCCCTAGTTCCAGCAACTTGGAGAGTAGTTGTAGGAGGGCACACCTTTAACAGGTCTGCAGAGAGATCATCGTGGTTGCAGAGAGAATGCAGTGGCTGGGCTGAGCACACAAACTGAATGGGCAGATCCTTGCCAAGCTTTTCAGTTGTGAGTGTTTGTGAGCTGCACACAGGCAGTGATGCACCTTACATGATGTGCAAGGCCATCTCTCCTATTCCCTGTGTCTGTGCAGATCCTGGCAATTTGCTTTAACATACTTATCATGCTGGGTTCTGTAACACATTGCTTGTGGTTGTGTAACTCCAGTCCCTCATCCAGCTCTTGGTGCTGATGATTAGGCAATTATGTTTTTCTTCTTTTTGCATTCTTTGGGCTCATGACTAATTTTGTTCTCAACATCTTGATTTTGATGACTGTTCTTTGAGTCTCCATTTTCACTCTCTTTTTTTATCAGTTTTCAGCCTTCCTCATACAGTGCACTTTTCTCCTAAAAGTAAGTAAGTTTTTCTGCAGATGTAGAGGCCAGCTGAATGCTCTTCCTCTTCTCTCTCTGTTCCACAGTTTCAAGCCCACTTATTTTTTACCTCTGTAGAAATTAGGAATCTCTTTATTATCTGTTCTCCTGTGAGCATTATATGTCAAGAATTTCTGAAAATGCAGCCTTCTCTGGTTTGTCCATCTTTTGTAAAACCACCTGAACTGACAGCAGGTCAGTCCTTTTAAGATGTGGCAATGAGAATTGCTGGTAATTATTGCTTGCAAGTGTAAACAATCCTGCCCATGTGCTGAAGGGACCAAACTAATGCCAGCCAATTATAAGCAATGAGAAGAAAATCATAGTTGCTGGGCTGGTGTGAATGTTGGCAGCCAGGTAAACACAACACTTCACCTGGAAGAACTGAGCTGACTAACTCTCCCTTTGCTCATGTTACATGGCCTCTTTTGAATGCTTTCAGGCCTTCAAAGGGAGTCACAATCCACAATTTGAGAAACATTGCTGGAGTATGATGAGCTTCATGGGAGACTTGTCATTAGCAGGAGAAAACATATCAAAGATGTGGCTCAGTACTTGTTAAGGAGATTATATTTCTGAAATCCCTCTGGATCATAAATCATCAAAGGACAGTTTGAAACAGACCCACTTGCCTCTTCACACACAACTGACAATAACGTCCTATAAATGCTGATAGAGCTCTCTTTTATCCTGGAAAGATATTAAAAGCCATCTGCACTGCATTAATGAAGTGCCAGTCTTACTCCTATTAAAGACAATAGCAGCTTTCTGTTAGGTGGAAGTTTGCAGTGGTTTATAATTTTTAAAGCATTAGGATCCCACAGTGGAAGGTATGCTTTATAGGTTAAACTTTCTGCATGGAAAGCACATGAAACAGAGCAGAAGGCTTTCCTTAGATTTGGATAAAAGAAGCGTGGAGGAAACCCTAGGCCAGTGTACACTTCTGTTGGCACTAACAATTTTTGAGGATGGCATAATTAAAAGAGGAATCCTAGAGTGGAAGTGCACATGACCATTTCTCATCAAAGCTTTTCAGATGGGTCCCACACTGCAGAAATCAATGGGACATTCACAGGACAGGATGGAGCTTTAGTGGTTTGTTGGCTGCAATTCTCCATTGACATTTTTCTGGGGCTGCCTGAGGTCAGTGCAGTAACTAAGGATAAAGAGCAGCATACTTCAGCTATCTAAGTAGTAAACTCAGCTACATTTTACTGCAAAACTTTTTAATACTGAAAATTTAGAGGAATTGTGCACGGATTGTAAGTAAAGTTTTTGCTCAACAAATTAATTCCTTAAACTGTTGCTAGGTGTGGTTTCAAAACAGTTCTAATTCTACCAATATATCCTCTTAAATAACAATAAAACATGACTCTTCAAGGAATTAGAAATATGTTTCAACAGTATCCTTTCTGCTGGCATAGCTTTGTTGGTTTGCTATGTTTTGTATTAGTACTTTACATAGATACAAGAAAAATATTCTATTTAATAAAAGTACTGTCTCCTATCAAGAGTGATATTTAATACAAATCACATCAAAGCTCTCCACCACACAGTGTCAGTTCTTAGTGATTTAATAAAAAGGCCATCATCTGCTCTGTGCAAGTTTACAAGTCACAGCCTGTATGCAGATGCTGTGTACAAGTTACTGCATTGAGCTGGTGAGGCCAATTACAATTTAGAATTGCAAATCATCTGTAGACCATCAGAGTCCTAAATTATACATTGTCATTAATTTAGCTGTGTAAATCTATAAATTTTACACTACTAAACCAGAGAAAAAACTGTAATATATGGCCCATACATTGAGTCCATAAAGGGACTTTATAAATGGTTTTGTTATTTTAAACCAACAGAAACCAGGTAAATAAAATATCTTAGTGTACTTTATAGGAAATTTTTTAGGCAAATAATTCTGTTGTTAGTATTAGATGTAGGCTTTTAAAAGATTAGCAAAATGCAAAGGTTATGGCTTTATTTTCAGTAGTTTATTTTTATTCAATAAATAACATATAGTTGCTACCAGAAAGTTTTGATTTAGTCTAATAAATTAATTAATTAGTCTTAGTGATGTGTGTGGATGTAGATCTAAGAACATTTTGAAGCAGATTATTCTACACAGTGATACCAACCACTGTGCTTTTTCTGGATCACAGTTTCATAATTTGAGGTCATTAAGGAACACAGCATGAGACATAATCAAATCAAGGCCTTTCCTATACCTGGAACATCAGAAATCAAGACAGTATTATTTTAAAAATAAACTCAGATTTTGCTTGCAGCATGGTAGGCAGCTCCCACGTTTCCAGGGAAGAGGAAGGGATTAATATTCTCTCTCTGCAGGTGGGAAGGCAAGTTACCACCCTCTGCTCTACACCTGCCAATGCAATTCCGGGTGGAAGGAGAGGAGGACATTCTGATGGATGAAATAAAGAAGACAGGAATCAGGGCTGGAATTCTGCTGCTGTGTTGAGGGCTAATGGCCCATGTCTAGGACAGAAATGACCTAAGGGGATAGCCCCAGGTTATGATTAGAGTTAAGGCATGAAGAGTGGGTTGAGTCAGTTTATTTTGCTAGTAGCAACTGGAGGAATTTTAACATGAATTTATCTTTGGGGTTGTTGATTTTGTCTGAATAATTTAGCAGGTGTGCCCACCACTCCTGTGAATTGCTTTAATTTTTTTTTTCTTACACAATAAATTTGTTTCAAAACAGTTTTTAAAAATCTGTCTCTTGTTACTTTTGATTCCTAGAGGTGGTGGGGCATATTGCTCTGTGTCCTGCTTTGGATTATTTGTGTACATTTTGTGAACGGAAACTGAAATAAAGTCTGATTTTAATATTCCTAGCACAGCTTAACTGTGAAAAATTATGGCATAGTTAGGACATCTCGGGGAAATTTTTTATTTTGGATGCCATGTTGATTTCTTGAACAATGAGAACAGGCATCATCTGTGGCCATCTCCACAGAGGAGCTCTTCCCCTGTTATCTAGTTTTTCCTGTCTTGAGAGAGTTTCACAATGAACACTTAGTGTGAACAGAAGTGATGTAATCAGGTAAACTGGGCTGCACCAGGTGTAGGATTACAGGATGGTGATGGTGTTTGCATGGGCAGTGTCTGAGCACTCGTCACTCCTGTTCCTGCAGTGGCCTGGGCTGCAGAGTGCACAGAGGTTGAGGAGAAGCAAATGTGTGAAAATGGCAGCCAGAGATCTGAACAGACATTGCCAGCCCGATGCCTCAAAAGCCGCGTGGAAGTTCCTTGGTTCTGTACTTTTTTGTGGGTTCCACATTTCTCTTTCTTCCCTTCAGAGCTGCAGCCCTGGCTTTTTATTCCTCCCCAGTGCTACAGGAGGAGGAAAGCACAGCTCTTCCTGTGACAACTGATCTAGAGGCAGCCCATAAGGAGGATGGGCACTCCATGAGGACATTTTGGACATTATTTCAATTTGGCTGTTTTACTCCTGCTCTTCTGGTGGTGTGGTATTGATATGACTCGAAATTACTTTCCACTAGTCCCATCCTCCCATGCCTGGTTTCCCCAGAGTGTTGGGCTGTGGCCATTTTTTGTGTTGGTAATGAAAAGCATGAGTAAAATCCTTTAAAATAGAGTCTTCCTTTTTTTTTGTCATGAAAATATTTAAAACAGGTTTATACCATGCCAGCTAATTGTAATGTGTTACACCCCCCTGGGGTTTGGTTAATATTTTACCATTGCTGTCTGAAGTTCCTTGTGATTTTACTACTCTGTGAGGACAGCAGCATCCTAGTGCCACAGAGATGTGCTTTGAACACAGAGTGACAGCCTGCAAGCCCCTGGTTAGGTAGATAAATAACTTCTGCATGGTCATAGCCTATGAAGTCCCCTTGATTTAATGCCTGTTTTGGGAGCCCTAGAGGTGTGCTCCTTGTGTGGGACTCCTCAGCTTCCTTTTTTGCTTTTTAGAGACAAATACCAAGTGCATACTGCATCTAGTAGAGCAACATGAAGCAACTAAAGAAGCATTCAATAACAAACACATTCTGTAGTAAATCTGATAGTAAATCAGATTAGGTAACTTGCTGCAAGTAGATTTGACTAGCTTGTAGGGGGGCATCAACTCAGACACTCTTTTTCTGCTTATTGAACTTATTTTTGCAATTTTCATCCTGAGTTCCTTCATAGCCATGCCTTGGGGTGGTTGCACAAATGATGTTTTAGACATGTAAATCTGACTAATAACACATCCACCCATGGCTGGCAGCCGAGCATAGCACAAATCCTGACACCAAGGGATGATCTAATCGCTGGAGGTATCTCTGGCCTGGAGGAAAGCAGGGAGGGAAGAGAAGGGTGGCTTCTCAGGTGGGTAGCACTTAACTCAGGAGGATTTGCTCATCTAGCAAAGCACTGGGAGAAGTGTGGGTCTTTCCATAGCCATGTCTGGTTTGTGAAACACCTCCTGTACCATGCCTGCCTGCGGTGGTAACAGGCAGTGAGCTGACTCCTCAATCTGGCATTGCACTGGATTTCCAGAGACCTCTTCATTCATAAATCCATTCACGTTTATAGATGGGCCAGTTAAGAAGCTGAAATTTTATCTTTCCCCAAAATGACTTTTTCCTGATCAGGAATAACCATCTAAAGGGGGAACCAGTAATTTGCTCCAGCAGACACCACTTTGGAACTGTCCTCAGCATCACCAATGCTGTGGCAAAGTGATGTCTGTGAAAGCAAAACTTTGCCACGAGGTGAGCAAGCACATTGTATGTGCAAATCAGGAATATCTTCATTGAAGTCAGTAGAGTTAAAAATCTCAGGGCTCTGTTAAGTTGCGTCAGCCCGTCAACCCCCTCAGATCAGCATCCAAACTAAGAGAGAAGAAATATATTTTCTGGTTCAGTTTCTGGCGTTGATTTTCGGATATGACTAATATCAATGTAGAAAGATGGAAGAACCTGGAAGAGAGGACACACAAGAATACCAGCCTTTTGGGAAAAGTCCTTCATTGTCTCCATCATCGATGTCTTGTGACATGAGGTCGGTGTGCCAGGCTTTTGCCTTTATTAAGCATCATAACTGAAGTTGCACTGCACTGAGCAAAATAATACCACTTTATTTGTTCATGGATTGAAGCTGTGGTATCATGTATTACCTCCTGGGAAACTGCATAGCTCTGGGAACTTGGCCATAGGTACAATGAACTTCCCTAGCCATTTTCCTCCTTTTCTTGGTTTTCCCTTCATGCACATTTGTTCTTGGGTTTATCCTCTGAGTAGCAGGCAGTGATGCTGGGTGGGAAGCTGACTCCAGGGGTTTGGGATGGAACAGCTTGTGTGCAGCCTTTCCCTCCCTCCAGAGCTGCTGCTAGCATTCCCTTCAGTGCCAATCCCAGCCTGCTGGCTGGGGTTTGGCAGGGAGAGGCTTCTGCTGCACCCTGTTCCTGGCAAGTACGCTCTCCTTCAGGGCACTGCCTCTGGCTGTGCTAACAAACCCCTGTTTCCCATCAGCAGGCAGCACCAGCCTCTGCTTTGCCTGTCTCCTCTGCAGTAATGCAGAGAAGAAAAGGGCTCCCGGGTTTATTTGACTCTCTTGTGTCCTTTGTAGATGCTGTGACACTAAGCCAGACCTCATTTACCTGTAACTCACTGCACTTGTCCCTTTAAATTATAAAGGCACACAACTGTCTGTAAAATGGCTTAACAGGTACCTAATAATTAGCATTGCATGGGCTCCTTATCTGGGCTAGTACAAACAAGCACAGCCTTCTGGATACTGACAGCAGGCACAGGCTGTCTGAAGAAGAAAGCATCTGTATGTCAGAGGCCAAGTGGACAGGAGCAAGCCCTTGTTGTTGCCATGGGGCTAGCACAGAGCCCCCACAGATCTGAGTGCCCATAAGAATGCCCCATTTTCCTTGCAGACATGCTCCTAGACAGATCCTCAGGGTTTTTACACTGGCCCAGGGTTTCCAGCCAGTGGGAAGCCCTGCTCAGTGACTGATCCTTGCCTGAGCTGATATAAATCTGGAACCTGCACTGTTTCTACAGCACATGCAGAGATTAGCTACCCAGTACATGCACAGCCAGCCTGAAAGTCCTGTGGATTTCAGATAGTGTTCTGCCTGTGTGAGTCTCTAGTATAAGTCTGAAATGTTCTGGATTCTAGATTTGCCCTCCTCATTTATGTTATTCAACAGAATTGAGCATGCATGCTAAGCCAAACATGTCCCAGAGTTTCCAGATCTATTGAATATCCACAGATCTTCTGTGCAGAGAATGTGCAGTCAGTCTGAACGCTTCCTTTAATGTTGAGCTTGTAACACATGGTCTACAGAGCTCATTCACACATATTTCCAACTGGGAAATCCCAGAGCAAGGGTTATAGCAGTCTGAGGGTTGAATTAATGTAGTTTTTTTATCCTTAAGGGCATCTCAGCTTGCCAGCAGTCAGGGTTTTATCCTCTGGACATAAATTCTAAAGTTCTGCTTGGCTAACCTTAATTATTTGTCAATTTAATGTTTGCTTTCTCTTGTTTTCAGAGCAACTGATGTGAGCATGCTCTCATGACTCGGGAGTACCACCAAGCACCCAGAGGTAAATGCTCTTCTGGTTTTCTTCATCAGTCACTTCATATCTATCCATAGTTTTTTTTTTTCTTGACTTTACTGGACTCATTTAAAGGCTGTCTGCCATTGTAGCAGTGGCCAGTTAGGTGAGATGCTGATAGACATGGAGAACTGATTCTGCCTTGAAGAGGGAGTCACTTGTAAGACCAAGTTTGGGTGGTGACCTCAAGTACTGTGACGCCATCACCACAACCAACACAGAGAAGCTCACTGCTGCATCCTACATGTGGGCCTGAGGACACTGGACTGTTTCTAGTGTTAAATATAACATGGGTGAATTGTGTGTCATGTCACACAAATCTGAGTGTGAATCACATCATATTGCAGTGAGAGAAAAAGCTGCTCTGGAGGCCCTTGAGAAGCAGGTGCTGTGGGACCTGAGTGCAGATGTAGTTTCAGGCTGGGGTGCAGTGTGTGAGGAAATTTTGTTGCCCAAGGGCAAAGTGGGCAGTCCTGAGTTTTCCTAGGGCTAGGCAGAATGTCCTGCCTGCGTGTCTGTGTGTGTATGGGTGCATGGGTGTCCATGGGCTGCTATGGAGGGGGGGACTGTGTGTGTGTGATGTGGGCAGGGGTCAGCCCTTCCTAGGTATGGAAGCTGCACAGCAAGAAACTCACAGCCATGTCAAGGGAGATCCCCAAGGAATGTGGGATTTCTCCTTGCCAGAGGAGATGGGGGTTCTTGCAGGAAAGCTCCATGGAGCAGAACCTCATCATCAGTGCTGGATGGAAGGGAAGGGGGTGGTCAGAGGGAGGTGGCATCCCCTCCCACCTGTCAAAGGGAAATGGGAGCTCTACCTTTGCTTGCACTGTGTGTTTAGATTTCAGGCTTTGAAGGCAGGCACTGTTCCTTACTGTTTGTACAGTCCTTGGCCCAGTAAGTCCTGATCTTTGCCACCTCTGCAGTATTGATGAGTAATACCAGGCCCTGTAATATTAACTCTACAGCAACCCCTGGCTACATGGTCAGACAGGCTCAGAGAAGAACAAGAAGATCAGGAGAGTAATTCTGTTCAAATATGAAGCAAGGGATGTGAGTACCCACAACTGAGTGTCAGAATGGTGGCAGAAATTAGTTTTCTGGAGGCAGCTGAATGAGATTTAACCAGTGACTAAAATACAGAATAGAGATGTTTGTAGGACAAGGAGGGCATCTGCCAATTGGTTTCTCAGTGTCTGTGTAATAGGAAGAGTTTTTAAAACACTGGAGTTTATATCTGGAATTATGAGAAGGGGTGGCAATTTGGCTGAGGAGTGAAAATGGAAGAGTGGATGTTGAGGAGCCTGGTGGACCCCAAGCAGCCAATCTCTTCCTCTGAACCACGTTTTTTTAAAAAAGGTATTGGTTTTGTACCTCTGAGGTAACAGGTCAATTAGATTCATGACATATTTGAAGGAAACTCCTGGCAGTGGGAACGCCAAGCCTTTACTTGCAATGGCCTTAAAGGAAAAGTAATTACATTTTGCTTAGTTTGTGTGTCAATGTTTCATGGAATTAATGAGGTATCTCTGTACTGAGTGTGTAGGTACTCTGCCCTTAAGATTAACTCAGGGTAGAACTGATTGCTGCTCCTCCCAATAATTCAAATTCCCTAATACTTTCACAGAGTCTTTGTTTCTCTTCCAGCTAAGCCAAAGCAGTGTGAATTCAGTGAATTACAATAAGGGAGACACTCCCTAGTGCTATTTTCAATCACTTTTGAGATTAGATCTAGGTCCCCTTTTCTTTGAAATGAAAGTAATCAATTTTATGTGTTGGTTGCATTCTATGTTACTAACATGAGAAAATCAATATCAGGGCAGTCATTTCAGTGTTCTGCTTATTCTGGCTAATGCACAATATTGTCTCACTGAGGGAATTGAGAAGTTTGGATTCTTAAGATGCTGATTATAGAGGGCTTTTGAGATGAAAGTGAAAAGCAGAGCAGAAAGCAGGGAAAATAAGGTGACTGAGGTCAGGTGCTGGCATTATTTGGCATCTTTTCTAAAAGTAAAGTAAAAGTAAAGTTTTTTGACCAGGAAGAGCATTTAGGCACTGCTGATTGTATTAATTCTGTTCTGTTCTTCCCATCCATCTCTCTATCCATCCCTCCATCCATCTGTCCATCCATTCCTCCATCCATCCATCCATCCATCCATCCATCCATCCATCCATCCATCCATCCATCCATCCATCCATCTGTCCGTCCGTCCGTCGTCTTACATTTTGTTTTTGATCTAATGTGTACACCCTTTTTAATCTGTTGTTGCCTTTAACGTGTGCTCATTAAAAACCCTAAAAATCCACTTAACACCCCATGAAGGACAAGTGATAACTTCAATCCTCTGGAACCATCTGAAATGCCATTCCTCATCCTGTCAGATTTTGAGATACTTTGTTGTTGTAGTCTTAGAAATTTATCAAGCAACAAGCAACAAATCATTGGCTTGCTGACTTTTCAACTAGATACCAGAAGTTCCCTATCTGGGCCCTTTTCCTTTTGATCTCACAATCTGGGTGTGTGACCTTGTGGGTCTCTTGTTATCTGCGATTTCCCTAGGGGTGGGAGGGTGTTTGTGTTGTGTGTTCTCCTTTGCATTCTTTGTGTACATTTTATAGAGGAAACGGACTTTTGTGTTGGTTTTTTTTTTTTTTAATGGGAGACAGAAAGTGCCTGCAATATCACCTAGACATGAGTCTAGGGAGCTGCTCACTTGTGTCCTTTTTTGAAAAGATTCTTATCACATTTCCCTACAGAAGCTGCTCCCCAACAGTGATAACATTATGGAGTGCAACAGAGTGTTGACTACTCCTGTTAGCTTGGCTGCATAATTATACAAGAACAAACAATCAAACAAAAAATCTAAACCTGAATTCAGAGTTCCTTCAATGGAGAAACATCCTGGAATTCAAGATGCTCTTAAAAGCAGTGAAGACACCACCATTGCATTGCAGTGGTCCTTCTTTACATCCCTCCTATTAATCAGCTCTGTTTTTTCCCTTATTCCATTTCAGACACTCATTGAGCAATCTGATGGTTTACTCTTGTTGTCTGGTTATCTTTGAATGAAAGACACAATTCAGCTTTCACCTGAAGAAACTGGGTCCTATTTCTGTCTCTTTTTTCTCTTCACATTCTTTAGTACGGCTGGTGGTTGCCATTCCATTTTTTATATTTTTTTCTTCCTTTTCTGCTTGACTCCTAGTATATTTATTTCCTTTTGATGCAGATAAGGATATGTACCAAGGTGCTTGGAGTTAGATACTTCAACTAAACCACCTAAAGCAGACACATGAAGAAACAATGTTTATCAGAGTTACAGTTGTTTTCAACCAAAAGAAGAAACTTCCAAAAATCAGCTTTTTGAATTTTATTAGATTGTTCTTACTTTCTCAAAAACATGCTTGGATCCCTTTCTTGTGGGCTTGTGACAAGGAAGGAGAGTGTGTGTGAGACAGAAGAAGGAACATAAATAAATGTCCATTCTTTTGTTTATTTTTCCCACAAAACCAAACAGTCAAAGAATATCCAAATGTGGAAACTTCAGTTGAGATTTGAAAAGCATATTTTACCATACAGACTGCAGTCCTTGGCTTTTATCTGCACTTGTAGTACAGCTGGATACCTGGATGATCTTTCTTATCATTGGTCAGGAGTACTTTAGGTCTTGCTGTATGTAAGGACCAAGACCTGGGTGCAGAAATCATCCCTGACTTCTGGTGCTTCAGGGGATGAACTGCAGGCTGGTCCCTCTCTGGCTCAGCTCCACTCAGCTCACTTCTGGGACAATGATGGTTTGGACCACCAGCTCCACACTATAAAATGGCAGCCCAATCTAAATGCCTCCAGCCTCTCACCTTCAGGGTGGAGGGTGTTGGGATGCCACCAGGGAGCACCACAGACCAGAGTGGGCTGCATGATTTTCCTGGAAGAGCAGGTGGGTGACATGGAGATGGCTGCACCGAGTCAGCGGTGCCCTGTGCCCTTCTGTAAGTGGGCATGTGCTTGGCCTTGTGCTGGTGGCTAAAGAGATGGGAGATGCACCCTTGGCCAGCCCCAGGAGCCCCTCAGTACCTCAGCTCTGTGCCTGTATGTCTGCTTGTGTGCAAACTTGCCAAATAAAGGTAGAGCTGGGGCATGGAGTCACAGCAGGCACTGGGCTCTCCCTGCAGAAATCACTTCAAGGAGGTCAGCAGGGTCCTTCAGTCCCACACGCTTGTTCCCCACAGCTGTAGATCTGTGACATGAGATAGGGTCAAGAGGAGGTTAGGTCAGGAGAAGGGCAGTATTGTAGATGGGACAGGAATTAGTTGTCACCTACAACTAGATCTGAAGTGATGGGACAAGATGAGTGTGATTGATCACCGAGCCACCGTGACGAAGTGGAGGAAGTAAGGAAGAGGAGTACAGTAAGACTAGGAAATCTTGCAGTTTGGGTGACTATACTTGTTCTTGCTTCAGTTAAAAGTACGTTTCAAAGCTGTAGTTACTGGTGAAACACTTCTCTGGTGGAAGAGCAGAAGGGTTTTGGTGAAATAAAGGACAGTAATTGCCATGACCTGCCCATAGATGGGGGTTCTTCCAGGAGTAACAGATGAAATGGAAAGGCAAAGCCTGGTTCTGTTCAGCCTGTGACATATTCACAAGCCAAAGCTATTGCTGTCCAAAGCACTCTGCAAAAGTCAAATCAGTACAGTGGGAACTTTCTTCTGTTTTGTGCAGAAAAAAAATAACTTCCTGCTTTGAATTAAACCAGATGGCCCAGGTTTGAACTGAAAAACCCGCACACAGTTACTCCTATAAATTTGTTTCTTCTTTCAGAAGACTGAAAACTGGGTGTGAATTCCAGGGAAAGGGTTAAGTAAGTGTATCAGGAGACTGTCAGCCATTGGTCTGACTTTAAAACAAGGTGCCGGAGGGCATATCTTAACTTGACATGTTGCATTGTTAATTTACAGTTTGGGTGTGGAGGGACCTGCCTTCCCTTCTTTGTAATCTATGCAGGTGTGCACAGGACTTCAAAGCCATTTGCAGTGGAGCTTATGTCTGTGAGAAAGGCTCAGCTGAGCAAAAATGTGCTGGGAGATGTGAACCCCAGCTCCCTTGTGCAACTGCCTGTAAGTCAGCTTGGAAATGTGCATTTTTGTTTATGGAGAGGGGGTTTAAGCCTTTTCTCTATGTCTCCCTGCTGCAGATTTTAGGTTTTATGCTAGAGTGAGATTTTGAAATGATTTTCTAAAATGTGTCTGAAATTGCACGAGCACACTAGTCACTCTAAGAATTTTGTCTCTGCTTCCAGATAATTTGTAAAATTCTCTGGACTTCTACCACTGTTTAAATTAGCAGTATCTTGAGGCATCTCAGAAAAATGATCACAGATTTTTCACACTGAAAATTCACTATTGATTAATTGTCACATGAAACTGGGCAGTAAAAAGTTATTCTGCTGGTCTGGACCTGTCAGCTAAATCTCTTTAAACCTGGAATACCTCAAATGCACAGAAACAGCCTAGGGTGTGTGGTGAAGCACAAGTGCTCGTGCTCTTCCAGACTGTGTGCAGTCATTATTTGTAGGAAATGAGCTCTTGGTAGGTTTGGCAGAGCAGAGGTGGCAGTTTTGACAGCACAGGCATTTGCACACATGTACCTAAGAATTAACACTGCACAGCTGAGCTGGGCAGAGATCAGCCGATCCCATTTTTTCCTCTCTCTAGCTGGAGGAAAGAGACTTCAGTTCTGTATTCAGAATTACTAAACTTTTTTTTTTCCCATCCTTGACATTAGCATAGAAAAGTTAGAAGGAAATTAGGTGTGTCAGTAAAACCGGACTTCACAAATTTTCCTTATTTATTGGCTCCAGTACTTCATTATTGCTTATTATTGTGAACACAATTATAGAAAGAGTAATAGTGTTGGGCCCTTATGGCTCTGCTTTGCTTGGTGATTTCTTTTATAGCTTTCTCTGTCCATTTCATGTTTTCACTTACCAATTTTTTTGGACCTCCTGGATTGAAATTCAGCATTGCTACATAGGAGACAGTATTTCACCTGCAGTTGTACAGCAGAGAACCTTACTTCTCTTTGTTTTTTTGAGGGGTTTTTTTGACATTTGGTTTTGGTCTGATGCAGAATGAAGGTTGCACCTTTCAAATGCTTTTGGAGAAATGCAGTCTCTACTGGCTAGGTAGGCTGGTACACTTTCATCCTCCATGCAGGTGAGGCACATGTGAAAATGGCCTGTGGAATGCTTGCTGGCTCCAGCTGTTGCTAATGCCTGACTGCAGTTGTAGCTGGGAGTTGGCAGGAATTGCCAGCATTTGTAATAAAATGTTTGTAGCTGTAAGAGTAAAATTCTGAGTTTGTAAAACAATTGTTTTATATAACCTTATGTTATTTTTCTGCAATTCCTCTCATCTTCTAACCACCAAAGATTAATTGAATATAGAATGGTCTGTGAATTATTGTTTTGCTCATTTTACAGAGGTCATAAAGCCTTGCAAATACTATGCTAGTGTTTGGAGTTCTCTTTTGGGACAATAAAGGGCCAGGCTGAACTTATGGCTTTACCACATTAAAATATTTTCCTTGTTTAGGGAAAGAACTAAACTCCATGATATATGTATCCCAGGTGACTGTTCAATGTACCAAGCTATTAAGTCTCCCCAGTATGAGCAGTTACATTTTGAATTAAAAATTCATTACTCTAGAATGAGAGAGGAGTTACTCTTCCACCAGCATTCAAACATAAAATGTCCCTGAAGCCTCTGCTGTTAATATTCACCTCATTACTCAGGAATGGGATTGAAGAAAATATTCCTTGATCTACCCAGTAGGCCTTACTTTTGTAAAAAATGAGGTTCTTCCTGTCTTTGAGTCTCTGGAGAGTTTACAGGCATCACATCCTGCTAAATGGATTTAAGAAAGTAATTTCTGTGAGAGCTTCAGTCACTGACCAGTTTCTCATGGAATTTTATGGAAATCTTGAAGCTCAGGAGCAGGGTTTTAAGTGGAAATTCAGCATGGAAACCAGAGCAGCTGAAATGACAACCTTAAGAGGGTGCAGGTGATGTCGCTGAACTGGTCTGGAACAAGAAAAGACTGCCTAGAAAGACAGGTAAGCTAAAATAAACAGTGGATGAGGCTCTATAGCCTGGTGTTTTGGGGGAGTTCAAATTATCACAAAACCTTCCATTAAATGGTGCAGGTATCCTAGGTGGAACAGATGGCAGCTGGTGCCAAGGATGGGTGTGCACAGCCCACGTGGGAAGGTGCCCAGGCTGCAGTTGTGCATGTTCATATCTCTTACATTCTGCTGCTGGTGTCAGATTAACACAACTTGTCTCATTTTACAGCTATAGTCCAGTGCAAACAATTGTGTGACCTTTATAAAGGAAAATACTTGCAAGTCCCTATTTTTTTAGCTTCAGAAAAATTAATCCAGAACCCAAATTAAAAAGATGAGAAGGGGAATTAAGAGGAAGATCTAGAAGGAAATAAAGAGACAGAATATGGAGAGAGAAACCAAGAGAGAAAACAAGAAAAAGGAAATTATTTTAGTAACTACAGCAGGTCTTTTGCTCCCCAAATATTAGCCATTTATGCCAGAGCTGTAAAGCTTATAGCTTTTTTTTTGTTGTTCAATGGTTGCTAGTTGGCTTCTAAATATGAGAACTAGGCAGAATATCAAGTTACAATTGAAAATAAGACTAAATTTAAGCTTGACAGTTACAACACTGAATAGTCCTGTGGCAAGCAGATGTAGTTTTTTTTCTTGTTGTGTTGTTTAGATGAAGAAAAAATATGTCTTTTTCTCTTATGTTGCACTCAGAGATGGCCATGAGAAAAGAGATCCTGGCTGAGGCAGCAGAAAGCCTGCAAAGAAAGGTAACAAGAAAACTTGCAGAGTGGAGTGGACAAGAAGTCCTTTTCAAATGGGATCCTGGGTTAAAAAGAGAGGCAGTTTGCTGCAATGTGATAGCGGCAGCAGAATATGGGTACCAAGGAACACATATTTTTTGGATTTAGAAAGGGAATTTCAGTAAGAAAGCTGAGTGGAGAGAAAGATGCAGATGGAGATCATTGGCAGAGGTGCTAATGGTGACATAGTACAGGGGCTGGACTACAAAGGTGTGTGGATTTCTCCTTGGGGACCTGCCCTTTAGCTCATCCCTGCTCTTTCCTGCAGTCTGCAGGGCTCCACAGGTCTCAGCAGTTCCCAGGACACTGAGCACATGGCCACAGCTGATTAGGGTAGCTCAGAAGATGAGCATCTTCCATTGGGTGCTGAAGCGGTCTGGCTAGATGGAGAAGGCTCGACCTTCCCAAAAGGTCCCGGCACGCTGGCCAGCACCGCTTGCAGCTCGGGGGGCACTGCCCCAACAGCAGCGCTTCGGGGCAGCGCCTGAGGATGATGCCCTGCGTTACAGCAGCGGCGCCTCCTCGCCTCCAAAGCTTCAGCCCGCAGGAATAAAGACAGCACTCTCCAGCTGGGGTGCAGTCCAGGTTTACTACAGTCCCAGGGGAAAACCAGCAGACGAAGACAGCGAGGGGGCGGTTGTTACAACTTATAAAGGGTAAGGGATACAGAGGAGGAGTCAGTCCTTCAGCGAATAGGGGTTCCAGGGGGAGTGGGTGCCAAGGGCTGACATAAGGGAAACACCAATGGGAACAACATAAAGGAGGGGCCCCGGCTCCGGAGCCAATCACCCACTGCTCCAGATGGAAGATTCTAGAGAAAAAGGTGGGAGCAGAGAGTGACAGGCAGGGACAGCGGGGAGGGATACAAAAAAGATACATCGGCTGCCACGGAAACTGGGGAGGAGTCAGGGTAACAGACAGCAGCAGGGAGGGGAGGGAGAACCAGGGCAGAACCTTCACAGAACTGGGGGGAACGGAACAATCCAACAGGACACAACAGGGTGCATTATTTATTTCTTTGCTCACCAGCAGTTGCACATGAAAAGGAGTTAGATTTCATCTCCCTAAGGAGAAGCCTCCATCTTTCTTTGAAATTCCCTGGTGTGAACTGTACTTTGAGGTTACCTGCCCACTTGCTGCCCTGTCCCAGCTGCTCTTGGCTCTGGGCTCTTGGGTCTGTGTCTAGTCCACTGCTGAGGAACCTCTCAGCTAGGGTCAACCCAGGCACATCTTGTAGTCAAAAATAATTTACAGATGTTCAATCCCATGAAATTTTCTGAAAAATTTTGCAGACAAAAATCTTTGTGAATTATGCCAATACGTGGAATAATATTAAAGGTTTAGGCACAGGTTTCCCACTGTGAACCTTGGAAGTTGATATGCTTTTAAAACAATTACCAAGACATTGTTCCCTCTTCTGTGACTAGTCTGTCTGTGGAATGTGTTTTCACAAGGTGCAGAGCTATGTTAGACAGGAAACTTATTTTAGTACTCAGTTTCCTTTGTGTGACCCCTTTGACCATTTGGGAATTGGCCACATGTGAAGATAGGAAATGTAAGTTGAAGTGCTTCAGGGGAGCAGCCAAACTTGAGATCTCTTTTTTCCCAGGCTTCCCTCATGTCTGTGGGTAAATGAGACCAAGAGGTTGGAAATTGCAGTGCTAAGCTTTGCTGTTCTGTTCATGGTTATGGAATGTGGGATATTTTGATTATGAGTAAGAACAAATTCTGGAGGAACAGAATCTCCCATCAGAGGCAACTAGGTTTTAGGGAAAAAAACCCCAAGCACCAAAACAAAAAAAACCCACCTCACCCTAAAAATAGGATTATTATCTGAAGTTAATTTTTCATTGGAGAAAACAAAATAAATCTGTGGTTGTTTGGTTTTTTGGTACCACAAGTCAAAATTATCAGAATGTTTAGACCTGTAATTTTCAGCAAATAGTCCTGAATTAAGAGCCTAAAATCAGAATCAGGGACCTCAGAGTTTTGTAGGATGGCAGTCTACAAACAAAATACCCATAAATGGACAATTGCAGGGACTGTCCTGATTCTGAGCTAGAGAGACTTGTTTTTTCTCTTTACCTCTGTTGGATTTATTGGTCTTACTGATCTTCAAGCCAGTAAGATCAATTTCAATCTTTGAATATGGTGGGGACAAACAGAAGTCCTTTCAGAGGGCACACAGCTGTCTTGACCACTGCCTTCTCACTGCACCTCTGGTCCCAGCTGTCTGATTGAGCTCAATGTAATTCTAAGTCTTGTTTAATAACCCACCCTGTTTTATTGTGTTTGGTTCCCATGGGCCTGGTGTCTCCACTTGGAGCTTGGATGCTGCAAGGTGCTCCTGGTGTGCTGGCAGTTTTCACCCAGTTATAGCTGGTAGCATGCTTACAGAGCTGGCAGAATTAATCTGGCACTTAGTTATTGGTTTTGCCTTCTAATTCCCTGCTGAGAACTGGTCCCTGACTTGGATTCAGGCCACAGCCCAGTACAAATGAAAATGAAAAATAATAGATTTCTCTTAATCACATGCTTCCTTCCAGCAGGACAGACAGGCTTCTTAACTCCCTTTGCACCCAACACTTGATAACTGAAGAGGAGTTTGGGACTTGCCATCCAGTCCCAGCTCATGGGAGTTTTTTTAAAAGGTTTTAAAATTTATTATTTTCTAGCTTTCCTCCTATACTTCCTCCATCCTAGAGTTCTCTGTTGCTAGTAACTGTGAAGTCATGGTTATTTAAAAATGTGAGTTTGTTTTTAGTGTGTTGGACAACTGTGTGAAAGCTGTCTTTTCTCACAGCAGGGGACTAAATGGGCTCCTTGGCATCTCTGCAAGGTGCCCCCTTTGCCAAGGTGTCTGCAGGCACACACTCACCCCTGGGGATGCTGCAGCTTCCTCCAGCCAGGGCCGTGCAGCCAAGGAGAAGGTGGGCTGACCATGGACTGGGTGTGTAGATTTTACAGAAAGCCCAGGAGAAACCCTGGGCTACGGCACTCCAAGTACCTGTCTAAGTACCAAGTACCTGTCAACTAACCAGCCAAAACCCACTTTCAAAAGATGTTTTCCCTATGGAATTCCGCACCCTGAAGACACAATGACATGAGATAACAGCAATAAAAATTCACATCACAACATCGACTCATAAAACTTATTCAAATGAACTGAAAAATAAAAGCAGTGCTGAATGATTGTTTGAAATGCAGCAAATAGAAAGGCATGCACAGTTCTTATTATCCAAATGCTTCATCAAGTAAAGAAAAAAAAATGGCATGGTACTGCTTTGTGGTTTTATTCCCCTGCTACTAGGTCAGGACCTGATATTCTCTACAAGATTTTGAGTACTAATAATTACTACTACAATATATTAATAATATTTAATGATATAGAAATATTAATATTATCAATTCTATTAATTTAATAATAATAATATTATGGTTTCCAGGCAAATATTTTTGCATATCATGCATATATCATGCATATCATGCACCAGTCTCCAGGAAGTTGGAAATTCAAGCATATACGTATGCCATAGAGAAGTGCTGCATATTTGCTTGTTTGGGGAATCCTGAACAGGAAACTGAATTACACGGATTTTTTTTGTTTGTTTAAATTCCACTGGAGGGTGAAAAAAAAGTTGTTTTTTGTTGGGTTTGGTTGGTTGGTTGGTTGGGTTGGTTTTTTTGTTGTTTTGTTTTTGTTTTGGGGGGGTTGTTTGTTTTGTTTTGGGGTGGCTTTTTGTTGGTGTTTTTTTTTGTTTTGTTTTGTTTTTTGAGTTTTTTGTTTTTTGGTTTTTCTTTTGAAACAGACCTTTAGTTGAAAATGCATTAAGAAAAAGCAAGAGGAGTCAAAAATGCAGCTAGGATGCACGTCATGCATCGTTACATGTCTGTCATGCATCATTACACTAGAAATACATCCCCCTGACAGCAGAGCCATGGCTCTTTACCTGCAAGTGACAAATCAGCTGTTCTAGGAAAATAAGAGACAGGGAGAAAATGGAAACAGGCTCAAGATATTTTACTACCACGTCTGGTTCCAGTTCTGCTACAGTTACCACCAAGGGCATAATTAATTGAACTGAGAGCTAGCAGCTTGTTTGGGCAGCAGCAGGGTTTTGGCAGTGCCCAGGGCAGCCTCCCAAAGTCCCAAAAAGCTATTCAAGGGGAAAAAAATGGCTTTGCCCTTTTATGCCTGGAATCCGGATGTCTGGCAGAGGGGCAGGGGCGGAAGGGAGTTGCAGCTCTGCATTGTCCTTCTGCTCCCGTTGCTGACACACCCCTATATCCTTCTGCTGTGCAGATCCCTTTCAGCTGCTTGCTCTTAGCACCTTTGGCTATAGGAATAGCTGAACGCTTTCCCACGTCCACTCCCTGCGGCTGCAACTGAAGAAATCAGTTCACAGGACTTTCTAAAACATATAGCCTTGATATTAATTTTGATTTTACAGGTCTTGCTGGTTTTGACTCTTTTCCTAACTTGTTTTACTTGAGCAGTCTCACCTTTGCACATCCACACTGCCACAACCTCCTGCGTGGCTTTGCTGTTGCAGGTGCAGGAGATCTGCTCACCCACCACCCACTCGTGCTTTGTCCTTCCCTCCATCCCCAGGAGTCCTGCTCTGCACAGTTCTGACCAACTGCAGCATCTGCTCTCCTTCACAGCTCTTCCTGCTCTGCCAGGTCCCCACTGGCATCACCCCAGCCCTACTCCAGTTCCTGATCGTCATCAGGAAGTTTATTACTGTGTAAAATATTTCTGAGTGTTCTGGTCTTCTGGACAGTGATTGCAAGCTGGAGAGGACTTGAAGGACACTTTAGTTTTGTGTACACCTCAAGTCAAGGAGAGAACCCCCACACCTATGGGTGCACTGTGCATGAGAAGACAGCCAGGACCAGGACCAGCAGCTCCAGTGGCAGCATCTCAATGCTCATCAGCTTGATACATAATTCTGTTCACAAGTCATTGCAGCATTTAGCAACACTGATGGAAATGATCTGATGAAGGTTTAGTTTTAAGCCATATTTGCCATATTTTGTTCAAGTTTTTTTTAGTATTTACAAGGAATGGTTGCAAATATAATTCTTTGCTCCTATCTGTGGAAGGGCTTATGAATTCTGCTCACCACTCCACTGCTTTCAATCACGTATTTCCCTCACAGAGCAAGGACTGAGGGGGGGGGTGTGTGTGGAAAATTGCTAAAGAGGCATCATCAGAGTGAAAACACCATCATTCATTTCCAGTCAAAAGAAAACCAGTGCTGCCCATGGCCCCTCAAGGGCAGGCAGGAGTTCTGCAGCTGGCTGCTGCTGCTAGAGGTGGGGTACCCACTGCTGGCCAGTGCAGGCTTCTCTCTGCTGTGCATTCCAGACAGACCCTTCACATCCCCTGTGCTGAGCATGAGGTAAGGATATTTTGATCCCATCTCATGCCCTTGCTCCCTGTTTGCTTGCATCTCATACACTTATGTTACAGGGACACCACCATCATCCCACCCAGTCATGTGCTGGGTCCTGCTGGGGTCATTCCAGATCTTGGGTCTGCCTCAGATGGAATCAGTTATACACAGAAAAGACACGGGGACAGGAACAAATATACTGTAACACCTGCTTCTGAATGCATCCAGTATTTTAAATTAGTCTCTTTGCTCCCTTGTTTTCTAGGCTTTTGATTCTCCTTTTGGTTATTTGTCTGTTACAACATTTCTGCAAAATTTCAAATCTCTCTTCATATCCTCACTTTCTTTATCTTTTTTGGACATTCAAACAGCAGTCAGCAGTGTTGGCCTGTGGTTTTAAAGTCACTGTGTGGTAACAGGAATCTATGATTTGTAGTGCCACGAGGATATTTCTGTATCGAGCAGTTTCAATGGCCAACTCTCTTTAATAGTCATTATTTATAGATGTCCTGCCATGAGACACACCCTTTTGCCCCTAACTTTACATTTCCTTTCATATTTTTAATATGTTTTCAGGATACCCTTTTCATCAAATCAAACAGATATGTACATCAATGAAAGGTGACCTTTATGCACAAGGAAAGAGTTCTCATGAATTGCAGGAAGTAATAGACTATATGGGAAAAGCACCTTCTGCTCTTTTTTTTTTCTTACGTAGAGCATTTCCTCCAAAGTCCATGACTGTAAAACAGAGCCTTAAGTACCAGCCAGAAGTAGACTCCTGAATATTTCATATTCAGCTTTACACATCTCCCTGTCTTTGTCCTTTGACAAAAGGCCTCAGTCTATTAAATTCATCTGCTCAATTTGAAATGAAGGCCATATTTAATAGACTTTATTGTACACTTCTATAGATAGAAAATGCTTTGGGGGTTATCTGAATGTTGGCTACAGCCACCTACTGCTATTTGGTATAAGTAAATGCCTATTTAACCAGTCTTTGAAATGGAATGTGATTGACAGACTTTCTAAATTCCCATTTCCATTATTTCACCTTTTCACTCTGTCTTTCTAAAAAGTCATAAAATCCAGATTCTGGCTTTCAAGATCTACATCCCAGGACTGCTCTTCTCTCTCACCATCTCCAATACCTTCCTGGTTTCCTCTGCTAACATGCTCTTACCTCCCAATAAGAGGAGGAGGTAAGAGCATGTTAGCAGAGGAAACCACTTCTTTTACAGCCCCTCTGAATTACAGGCATTCATTTTACTTCTAGTTTGGCTATTTTTCTTCATCCTGTGATTTTCACCTTGGTGTCCAGATAGACCATCCCGGCTCTACCTCCCAATGTTTATACCAAGCATAAATACTCTCCTTTCAGATAAAATGGCAGAAACACATCCCTGCTCTCCCAGGCTGGCAGGAAGGGGTCTCATCTATTCCTCCCTACAAGCACTGAATACCCAGAATTGTGTGCTTCGTGCCTCTCCCTCCCTGATGCCGGTAAAATGTTTTTTTATCTCCTTTTCCACCCTTCTAAGAGCCAAATAATGTTTGAGGAAACCCTTATCTTTCTCTTTTCTCTATATGTATGTTGTCATGGCTAAAGCTTGTTGAAGCACTATTTCTGTAAAACCTTTATTTCTGACCCAGTACTCCCATTTGTTATTTTTGATGTGAGTAGACAGAGACAGACATAAGAAGTGGGCTTCACAATGCTTCTTCTTTATCAGAGGGATGCTTGTTTATCTAAGGGCTAGGATCTTCGATCCTTGGTAAATTGCTGTGCTTTCTACTGAGAATGAAATTTTCAGACAAGAATCACATTCACAAAAACTCTCCAAGTCCAATAACAGGATAATGAAAAATGAGGAATATGGTTTTAGTATGAAATTTGAAGATGTGCTTCAGCTGGCACATATGTAAGCAACAGCAAGGAGAAAAGCAGTGAGGGATATCTGTGAAAATATATAAGCAGCAACTGTGACACCTTCCAGAGTCACTATGCCATGATAATGTACTAGAACATTGCCAAAATTTTTTGTCCTTGACTTTTACCAAGTGGCATTCTGACCCATCTACACCTGTACCCAGGTGCATGAGAGCCACAGTACCCCTGGTTACTGACTTAAGTAATTTTTCTACATTCTTTTCAGATGTATCTGCTTTTCAGATGCACTAATGTGAGGCAACTAGGAGAAAGTAGTAGTTGTTCTTGGTATATCAGATTTTCAAAAACATTTTCAAATAGTTTTCTCAGTGTATGCAGATAATAACCACACTTTCCTGGGCTCATTTTTCATGGCAGTATGCTCAAAACCTTACCTACCACTTCTAAATGCAAACTGCTCAGTGGCATAAATCTCCAGTTACACAGAATACAGTAGGGAATCAAGCACAGTGAGACAGCAGAAAATCAAGATCAGATTTATTCTTTTCACCACAAAATGCTCACTTTCAAAAAGCCAACCAACCAACCAAAACCAAAGCAGAAACAAAAAAACCAACAAAACACCACAACTAAAACAAACAACCCCCCCCCCAAAAAAAAAAAAAAAACCAAACCACAGAAACTGAAGAAAACAAGTAAAGGCAAGGTCATATTAAACAATTTCTGAAAAAAGTAATATGATATAAAACTGCTTAAAAATCACTTCATTATTATGTGCTAATAATATTAATCTGGGAAAATACCAAAAAGTTGGAATAGTGTTGTTGGGATGATTTCTTCTACTTTTTGCTAACATGCCCCTTAACTCAAATGATGTTAACCTTCTTCTAGAGTGATGAGTTCTGTTCAATTTATTTGATGAAGGTGCCGAAGGTGATGAAATCACATAAAACCCATGGTGATCCTGATTCAGTGAAAGGACTTATTCCTAGAAGACAATAAATAATGGCATCAGGCCCAGCAGATAGAAATTTTTGCACACTTTGTGCAAAAGCATACACCTGGTATATTTAAAATGGTACACTTTTAGTTGTAATTTCTCTGTTCAGGGTTTTTTCCCTCCAGATGGAGAGTGAAGTGTGCCTGTTCAGAGAGTCTTTATAAGGGCAATGTAATATTTTAGAATGGCTTTTTCCATCTTGACATTGTGTGCACAATTAATATGCTTTTCCCCCCTCCTGTTTAGCTTTAGCAAATTTGGATTTTATTTTTATTCAACTTCTGAATCAGTATTACGTATTCAATTATTTTTCTCTATTTGCTTTTAACAAAGCAAATAGATACCAAACAGCAACTGCTCAAAAGTAAATTTGCAAAAGATATAAAAAAACCTCTAAAATTTCAGCTTCTACCTTCTTCTGTAATCAGTCTTGCTACATTTAAAGTAAGATGACTACTGACAGCATAATACTCCTAACTGAAGACAATTCTTAATGTGAATATTTGTATATCTGAAAATTAAAAAATTAGTCTTGCTTTTTCTTACAGTCATTTTAATGTCTCCAATGTTTTTCCTGCCTCTGATTTCCATTGTTATCTGTGAAATCAGAATCATCCCCACATGTATCCATTGATCCATCCTTTTGAGATACTGCCTGTTTCCATTATGGTTGTGAGACACCTTCAGTTTAGAAAAGGTTGACATTATTACAAGTCACATAATTTCAGTCCCAGATTCAGTGTTTGAGAATCACTTTGACTTGTTCAGTTCATTTCAGAATAGAATAATAAGACAGGAATCCTAATGCTCAGCAAACTGAAACCAAAAATATTCACCAAACTCCCCTGAACCAGAACAGCTGAGAGTTGCTCTCACAAAAGTCTTTTCCTGTGGAAGAAAGTAGAAGAAAAAAAGAAAGCACAAGGTCATCCAAAACTAATTTTTCAATCTTTCAATAATCATGTTCCCAGACTTTCCTGTTTCATTCTGTATAGTTTCAACTCTCAGCAACTGAATGAATGAAGATGAAGAAAAAAGCTCTATTTAAATGGAGAGAGCTGTTCTACCAACCATGAATCAGTTTACAAACCCATGGAAATTCTGCAGACCACTTGTGTAATATAGAAATGTTTAATAAGTATTTCGTTAAAAACTAAATTGTCACTTTGATTTCTTTTCAGTACCTTTGGTTCACCATTACTTTACTTCAGAATTTCCTTTAATGCTATCAAAAACAATCAAAATGTGTGAGGGAGTCAGAATCTAGCTGAAATATTTTCATTAGCCAAAACCATTTTGTCTCCTGACTGACTTTCTGTGGTTGATTGTGTTCTTAATTTGCCAGAACTTAAAATAGCTTTTCCAAACTTACATGATTTTTTAGAAGTCACAAATGAGAGAAAATTATATCTTTGCTTGATTCAATTCTACAGAGGGATGTTTATATTAAAAGTTGTGTGAACTGATGGGCTTCTGATGAGCTTTGGAAATTTACTGCTCAAGCTGGTGCTTGCTGAAGTTTGGGGAGTGTCTATTTGGACCCAGCTGCTGTAAGGGTACCAATGTTGGTGGAAGGGCAGGGATGCACTCCTGCATCCCAGGTGAAGGCATCCCAGCTGGCAGGGACCAGAACTGCCATTCTGGCAATGCTCCTTCTCTTGCCCAGCCTGCACTCCCCATCCCCTGCAGCTCATTTCTGCAGATGATACATATGTCACAAAAAGAGAGCCATTGTCCCTGCACACTGCTATAGGTAGAAACAAAATTAAACGTGACTTTATTCTTATTCTGGAACTGCTGGCTACACTTCTCACATGTGTATTGTCCAGGATATTTCTTATGTGCCTCTTCTCCCTGGCCTGCAGGTCTCCACTCAAGATACAGCCAGCACTGCAGTCATCAGGGCACATACAGTGCATAGCAGATTAATTTTGTATCTGCAGATACAGAATAAGACAAAACCAACAGAAAAGGCATAGTAGCTCACCATACCAGTAATGCCATTGGGTTTTAGTACAGTGGATCTTTCATATGCTAAACAATCCAGATCAGGCCACAGAAACATTTCAGCATGCACAGAGTTCATGGCCCTTGAGAAGAAGCTTATTCTTAGGAGAAGCAACTGTAGATCTGAATGCATTTTGCAGTGCAACTGCAATCTACAGATGTAAGGGAGAACTGCAGGCACAGAAAGGGATTGATTTCAGTCTGCACATTGCAGGAAAAGCAATTTCTTTGGAAGAGGTGACTGCCCAGACATCCAGCGTTTGATTCTGCACCAATGAAGAGGCACTTCCCAACTAAAGAGCAGAGCTGTGTACTTTGTGGTTCAAGGCCTCAAAGAATTTCCTGTGGATTCATTGCAAAATAATATAACCCAAAATTGCTGTAACGTACAGCTCTTGTCCTATTTATATCTATTTTCATTGTATATCTTCATCATCTAAATGAAAGCTCCATTGGCCAAACAACCTGACAGCTGACTGGGACTGAGGCTGGAAGGGCTTCTACTAATCTAGATTTCCTCTAACTCCTGTAAAGTTACAGAAAGCTCAAAGACTCCAAAAGGGCAGGGTCACTCTTCATGCTGCCTCATTTCCCTGGAGAAGAATGGAATGTAACTGGGTTTTTTGACTACCTGTAATTGCAGTCACTGTTTCTCTGTCTTGTTTCCTTCTCTTTGCCTGGGCTTTCTCCTTTTCTGTCACAACTGTAGTGCAAAGCAGTGGATAGAATAATGAGAAATATCCCCTTTTGCAAAACAGAATCACAGCCCCCAGACTGTCATAAGCACTGTCATTCTGGTGTCCTCCACTCCTTCCTCCTGTCTAAACATCCTGTGAAACACTTGTAAGTTTGGGGAGCAAAGGGTGCATGAGGATTTAGCTGTCAAGAGCAGCTCATTTGATCAAGTGCAGGGGCATGTGTATGTGCATGCAATGATTAATTAGGAATGTATCTCTAGCATGACAAAACAGTGTGGAAGTTCCTCTGATAGCTAAAATTACTCGGAGAAAACTGTTTTAATTTGTTGTAGGCTTTACACTGATAAATTGTGGCTCCTTTGCACAGGGTCCTCCCTTTTTAATTCTTCTCTGCTGAAAAGTGTGCCTGGAGTCTGGCTTGATAAAGACAGGAAATTCTTCAGTAGAGTAAAATGTCCAGTGTTGCTTGGTACCGGATGATAGGAAAGATGGCAATTCAACTGAAGGTAATTAAATACATCTTTTAACCAGCTGTTCATTTGTAGCCTGTGCAGAAAAAAAAAAATTAGTACATTGATTTGAAACAAAAGAGAGTTGAAACAAATGTGTACCAAAACCTAAAAAAGGGACTAAGATCATAAAATATTCTGAATTAAAAGGGACCCACAAGGATCATCAAGTCCAACTATTAAGTGGATGGCTTATACTGGGATTGGGCTCACAACCTTGGTGTTATTAGCACCCTGCTCTAACCAACTGAGATAATCTCAGGGTCAATTAAAGACATAATTTTTTTTTTTAAGATGTGTCCTTACATTTCTGATAGACCATTAAATCCACAGAGGAAGAAATATAGCCTTAAACTTTGCATAGGAAGCTGGAAACATACTGCTCTGCAGTACAAATCTTTTCTTCCCGAGAGCCCAGTAAACTCCTCAGATGGCTGGACTCTGAGCTGTACCAATAAAGCTCACAATACAAAAACAACAAGAAGGTTCACAAGTCCAGTTGTCCTTTTCTTTTTCTCCATGACTTTTTGGGTGGCCTCAGAAATCATGTTCTTGACTTTTTCCACCCATAGCAGATGGAACACAGTATTGAATCTTTAAGAAACTTTGTTTCTCTTAAAAATGATTGCTGAATACTTAAGTTGAACAAGTAGTCTAGGAAAAAAATGACTAGGAAACGATTAAAAAGCAAAATATATTCAATTGCATTGATTAAAAAATTCCCAGTAATTTCATTGTAGCAACTTCAAATATTCTGAAATAACTCATAGATGATTGGGGGTTCAATTTGTAAAGTGAAAAGTAAAGTAGTAAAGTTTTCTTTGTAAAGAAAAGTAAAGTAATCCATTTGACACTTACAGGGTTAAGCCCAGAGACAAAGTGGCTAACATCTCCTCAAAGATTTAAAGGTAAGGTGACTTTATCCAGCTCAAGATCTGGTCAGTAGCCACTTGATGAATATTAATGATAGAAGAAACATGGTTAAACTTTTAGTCATTGCTTTGTAGGCTGAATTCTGTCTGAAATTTACAATGTCAGGCAAATCAAAAGCAAGAGCTTTTCCTGCATCTCTGCTTATGTATTACAGATCACAAAGCAGAGCCATACCTGAGTGGTGGCAGATGATGGGCATCACAGGCAGAAGGAATATGCATGCTCAGTGAAATTGAGGGTTCAGCTGCACATGGGTGGGTGGGGGCAGGGGGAAAAATAATTTTCATCCATTATTCAAAAATACTTCCACAATTTGCATGGGAAAAAAAGTGGAATTTTATTCTCAGGATACGAGCCAGTCTCTACACACTGCCTTTTCCTCATGTCCTGCTTGTTCTGTACCTGCCTGGAGATGGGACAGTTCCTGAACATTTTTTCTCCTTTTCTCCTTATCACAACATCTCCGTGTGCCTACACAAGGTCTGTATGCACCCTCTACAACCCAAAGAAAAGTCTGTATATTATGATATACCATCAGTCTGCAGAACTAGGCAGAGTTTGGGAAAAGTCTCACACTTTCCAGTCTTTCCTGTCTTTTGTTGATTTTCCATTACTCTCCTTCTGGATGCCCCTGAAAAAACCACAAGAACTTCCCTTCTAGTAGTGTTTCATCACTTTTGCCTCAAAACGAAACTAACCAAAATGAAAAACAGCTGGATCAAAAAGAAATCTAGTAAGTAAATAAGCAAACATATCCAAACCTTCAAAAATTAGGTTGATTTTAATTCTGTATCTGATTTTGGCCAAACTGAATATTAATTTTTAGATCTTTTTCTTCCTGTCAGTTCACATGTTTTTTACAAGAAGAATCACATTTGGCTTTAGTCTCCTAACAGTCTCTGGTCTGTATTTCTATTTTGTTGCCATTGGGCAACTGCTTTGCCACTATGTTCCTGCTGATGTCATGAGACCATATTGCTGGTGATTTTTGGCTTAAACTCAAGCTTTTGATCAGCACCTGGTAAAAAAAAAAAAAAAAAAAAAAGCCTTGCTTCTTTTTATTTAGGATCTGAAATATTTTTGTCACTTTTGTCATTTGGGTTGATGAAATATTTTGTCACTTGGGTTGATGCTACACAGAGACAGTTTTCTCTAAATCCTCTGAAAAGCTTTGTGCCTCTACGATCCAGTACGTGTAAACTAACCAGTTTACAATTTAAGGCAAGTAAAATGACAATTCTACAAATCTCACTTGAACTGAGGAGAATATGATCAATCAATAATTAACACTGTTCACATCCAGTAAGTCAAATTCCTGCTTACAGAATGTTTCTCTGGGCATATCAATGCTTGTCAGCTCCATTTTCAACCTGACCTGTCAGCCAGTGATAGCAACAGACTTTATAGCAGGTTTTTGTATCTGGGGTGGGTACCAATATTACAAAGTAAGGACACAAGAATAACTCAGAGAAAACAAGAATTCCAGAGCTGTGCTGCTGGGACAGGCCTCTGGATAATTACTTTTAATACAGACTATTGAAAAATGAACTGTTCTGTGCTAAAGGGGAGATATTTAGGGGTTTGAAAGAGGAGGCAAATTAGGCGCATGTAAAGGACAGGCGGCTGGAGGCTGGGGAGCGAGAGTGGATTTTTCCAAAGGAAAGGCAGAGCCTGACCAGTTTTTCCCCCCCGCTCCCCCATGAGGGCAGGCAGACGTGAAAGAGCCGCATCCGTCTGTGTGTGCCCGGCCGGGCCCCTCCCGAGGGCGCGGCTGGGACCGCGGCCGGGAGCCCCGGGACAGGCCGCGCTCCGGCCCCGCCGTGAGGGAGGGAGGGAGGGACGGAGGGGCTGCCGCCCTGCCGGGGCTGTGCTCCGGGCCGCGCCGCTCCTCAGCTCCGCTGCTTTCTGCTTCAGCCGCTTTGTTTCCCTTGTCCTGCTGCCAGCAGGGCAGACAGTGCGGGCAGTCAGGGAGCAGCTGCCTGCCGGAGCTCGGAGGCTCGCGTCACACGGGCAGGGCTGCCGGGGCACAGCCGGCCGCCGAGGGGGTGAGGTCAGGTGAAACATTAGCCACGTTCTCTTGACTTCCCGCCAGCGCCTTTCAAATATTTCTTTATGTGCTGCTGATGCTGTGCTTGTTTGGCATTTAAAAGGTAAGCTCCGGCAGGATTTCACAACGAGCTGCCATTTTACGGTTCAAAACACGTGTGAGTTTATCAGCCATGGAAGTGTGCGTCTCCATGAGCCCCTTCCTCTCACCTCCCTCGGGGCTTGCAGCAGAGCCACTCCAGGCAGATCAATCATGAGGACTGTGTAAGCGGCTAAAAATAATGCAAGTCATAAAAGTCTGGAAGCTGCTGCCCATTTTGGGGTTTGAAGATTCCAGTGTCCGTCAATGCCAATGACCGTGCCATCTGGACAGTAGTAGATAAGGGTCAGATGTTCTTCTAAGGTGATTGACGTGACTTGCAATCCCCTTCCTCAATGCCTGCTGCCAAAGTGTGTCTCTTCTGTTTCCCTGGTTGCAGGGAACAGCCAGATATTCTTGACAGTTTGTCATGAGCAGAATTTCATCCTAGATTCAGAAAAGTAGTGTTGGAAGACAGAATGAACTAGCCTGTATCCTGCATCCTGACAGATGCCAGTCAAACCAGTTCTTAAAGACTCCACCAGTGCTGCAGGCAACATGTGCCAGTGCTTCCTTGTCCTTTCTAAAGCTTCTCTTTATCCAGATGGGAGTGTGGGCTGGGTTCTTTATCTACCTGTCCAGCAGGATAAAGGTGGAGCAGCATGTTGCTACACTACTGGTGACTTGCAGAATGTCCTATAGACAGTATTTCCTCCAGGGCAGGATGGGGATGGTGAGAAGGGTAGCTTTATAAAGCCTGGAGTGCAAATTCAAATGGCTGAAATACATCTTATGCCGAGGATAAATAACAGAGAGGTCAGAGAAGTGAGCAAATGCAGGGACGAGCTTTCACAGCTTGTGTAGGGTTGTATCTTAATTTTGTGCTGGGATTTGTAATATTGTTGTCAAGGAGACTTATGTACTGAAGATGACACAAATGAAGCTTCTTTAAAGAAACAGGAGATTTGGGTAGTCAGGGATCATTTTGTTTAATCTGGACTGGCTCCTTGACAAATTTTGTTGGCTGAACCATTATGCTAGTGCTGTGTTAATGCCATGAAAATGGGCAGAGGGTTTTTTAAATTATTTGTAAGGAATAGGTAATATTCTGATTACCTTCTAGGCAATTTGCACTGGTTTTGAGCTCATTTTTCTTTTTCATCTCCTGGAAGATATGCAAAGAGTAGCTTGAGAAGAAGCACACACACACATACACACACACAGAGCTTACCAAGAGAGGTCACTGCAACATCCTCGGTGGATGCATTCACAAAGGCATGAGACAACACTCTCAAGGTTGGTCAGGGATCACTGTAGGGTTTGGCTCTCACACAGGACTCTAAACCTTAGAAGTGAAGAAAACCGTGCACTGGCCTAATCATGGCAATGATTTTAATATCATGAGGTTTTTTAAAAAGTAATTTTTTTTCTTGTGTGTGTAAGAGAGAAAGGCAGACAATGTGTGTTGCCAGTTCTTCTGGATGGACAAAGAGTGATACCCTCTTCTGTAAAACTCTGTTTGGCCTCCTGAGAGTAGGAAGTTTCCAGCTGGCCCTCAGACTCTTAATTTCTAATTAATTTATTGTAGATCCCACCAGCCCACATCTGCACTCTTCTCTTGCTCAACAATTAGTTATGCAACCCAAGAAAAACATGGTATTAATTCCTGAATTTCCAAGCTCAGTTCCTACACTGAAATCTTCTTGCCTATCTCTCCCACTCTTGCTGGTCCTGGATTCCCTGTCTCAGGGTGGAAGAAGGCATTGCTGGAGATGCTTCACTTGGCTTCCACTGCTCACAGACCTGGTGCTGAGGGATGGAGAGTGAAGGGGCAGCAGAGCACAGCATGACCCACTTTTCATTGACTGATATCCAGAATTAATCATCTCACATGTCCCTCTGCATAACATGGATCAAAGGGTTTCCCAGCATTTGTTCCTGTTTGAACTATTGATTTTCTTTGCATAAACCAGCCAAGTTTAATTAAATTATGCACAGTGATAAAGAATCTACCCTTTGCTCCATGTAAATTGTTCCAGCAGTTAATTTCTCCTCTCTGCTGAAACCACATGCCTTATTTCTAGGGCAGATTGTCTAGACAGATGTGTGTGAGAGCCCACTCCAAAATGTTGCTTCAAATACAGGTATTCCTAAATTACACCTACACAAGCCTTTCCCTTTGCTCTAATGAAGAGCTTCACCTTGGGGAAACTCTTGCTGTAAGACACATTTTCCAGTCCTCAGTCATTCAGTGAACTCTCATCTGAAATCTCTTGACTTGCATGTTCGAAACCAGAGCACTTTTAGACTGACACCAGTTACAGGCTTTGTCCATGGCATCCAGAGTTGCCAGGTTCATACACACAAGGATTCCTTCTGTTGAAGCAAACATTTCCTCCTGTTGTGTTATCTGCCCTGTCCTCCCTGCAGACTCACTGCTTCTCAGGGCTCCATTTACCTGTGAGGATGACCTGAAAGGTTTTCCTCTAATGAATGACATTACTTTTGGCTGCACTGAAGTTCATACCAAAAATTTGTTGTCTACGTGAAGTTTTCCATGAGTGTCACATTGCTGCTACTCAGGGATCTGATTTCTTCTTTATTAACTGCTTATCATTTCATGTGAATTTGGGTGTGTCCATGCTCACTGAGTTATCCAGAGACTTCAGATAAAATACTTACGAGGAATAGAAACAAAGATTCCCCTCCATCCCACCAGTGCTCCTGAGGCGCAAGGCTGAATCTTGTATCTTAGACTTACTTTAATTTTGTTTGCTTAGCAGAGATAACAGAGCTCTGGAGGAGAACCTCTAGCTCATCTCTCCTCATGAATGAGCAAGTGCCAGACCTGCTAGGCATGGCTAGCTACACCAGTAGCTTGTGGGCTAATGTCAGCCCTGGTGGCTGATTTTTCTTGGAAGAGATGGAGAGTACCACTGGAACTGTTCCTGTAGGGAGTCTTTCTAAATTACCACATGAAACCTCCTCATGCTGCTGTAATGCAGACTAGAGAGCAGCCTGCATCCCCATCTCTGCAGCTCTGGCTGCAGCACTGGTGCCTGGTGATGGATGAGGGTGGAGGCAGCTTTTTGCACCAGGGGATGCTGTCTGCTTGTGTGGGTTGTGCCACCAGAATTAAGTGCCAAAGCTGATAAAAGTGAACTGTTGGTTAGTGTAGAAGATAATTGGAGTCCCCTGCAGGGCACAGGACCCTGTGTGTGGTGTTCTGCATGAAATTCAATGCTGAGGTGTATTCAGAGTGCATTGACTAGACAACCCTTCAAGAGACCTTTATGCTAGGATTCCTAGTCTGGAGTTTCCACTCAGCTGAGCATGAGATGGTGGTGAGTGTGGGCTGTACAGAAGCCCAGGAATGCTGAGGTTTGATAGTGAGGTACCAAACATATATGGGAAATACCAGGCTTGGTTGCAAGTGCCTCAAACAGTTTGAGCATTCCTCCTCCTTTCCCCACTGCACCCAAACACCTGTATTCTTTATAGGATTTGGCCATGGTGATTTTGACTGCAGATGTTAAATATTGTTTCCATCCACACTAGGGCTCTACTTGTTCAGGTTTTTCACCATCCATTCCTCTTCAGCCACTTTTCATCACTTCAACCTTTTATCTCAGAGTGGTCCTACTATTTCAGGTCTTTGTTAAAGTTTAACTGGTCATGGACACAAGTCAGGTTGTGATCTCATTTACTTCTGCTGCCTTAACAGAGTTTCTCTGGGCTTGTAGTGATGCACAGGAGAATAGATCCTCCACCCTACTGCATATTTGCTAAGTGCTAACGGCATATTTGGCTGAGTACAGAATGCAGACAACAAAAAGACTGATGTGCAATAGAGAGCTGTTTTCTCACAGATGCTGCTGCCTGAGCTGCTTGAACTGAGCACTGCAGTTATGACAGGGTCTCCTTCCACAGTGCCCCTACAGCCCCCAGAATTACTGAGATATTTTTTCCTTTAAAAGCTCTGCTAACTTCTAGGTGTCTTGCTGACTTGCATGCAATCAGATTGAAACGTCAACATGATGTTAATATTTAACAATTATCACCAGGAACTTCTCACACCTTTTCCTTAGAGGATACAAAGAAGCCCAACGCCCACCTGTTCCTAAATCCCTGTCATCAGTTTGAACGGATTCTGGTGATATGTTGGACCTTTATCAGTTATTATCACCTGCAATAGCCCCTGGCACAGGACTACCCTAAAATATGCTTTCCTTGGAAGCCTTCCAGATTGCTCCAATTGCAATCTCCTCATGAGCCGGAGAAAGCTTGTATTGTGCAAAACAAGAAACGGAAAAACAAAAGCTGAGAGGATAAAAAATAGCTCAAATGACTTAATTTCTGTTTTAATTCCAAGAATACATGAGGCCCCTGATATTTCCCACATACGGCTCCTTTCTCTGCAGCACAAAGAGGATATATTTTAAACAGTAGTGTTAAATGAATTATATGTTGCTACTGGATAATGGTCTGCTGTGGAGAGATAATTGTTGAGACAAAGCTGAGGTATTTATTGAAGATAAACATTGAGACAAAGCCAAGATGTTTATTTTCTAAGCACCAGACCCTACTGCAGACAAAACATATAATATCATTAGCATTATTCCAAATGTGTTGGAAGCCTGAACATGCCCCATGACAAATTCTTGTTAACTTGGCAGTGGCAGAACTGGGCCTTAAATGAGAAAGGCACCCAGGCTGATCCAAGTACCGATGCTAGAGGGCAGGTCTGTTGACCTTATCAGGGGCAGTGCCCAAGTGTTGCCTCCTTGGCCACTGTCTGCCCTTCTGTAGCTCAGGAAGATGGCTGAAGTGCTGCCTGCAGACCTGATCACTTACAGGTGAAGCATCAGGAAGAACACGTTTCTTTTTCATTGATTCACTGAGAAACTAAAGCAAAACATTTCCTGATTCTTCAGGTTCATTTGAGGTAACGAAACTATAGGAGATATGACCAGCCTGTCGTCAGATCAGTATTTTACAGTTTTCAAAACTAATTTTACAGATACCTTTGAATAATTCATGCACAGGTTTGTGCATTAACATTGGTGAAGTACAGGCCCATACAAGAATATGGGCAGCTTCAAGCAGAAGCAGGGCCTGATCCCACGTGGTAATGGAGAAGAATGGGCTCTGTGATACACCTGGGCGGTGTGTGCAGCTGTCCTGGCGTGTTTGGGCGTGGTGAGGCTCCTCTGGCTACGTGCTGGTGCAGGTTTGCTTTTGTGAATGTCCTTTGGAGACTGAGAGCTGTGGCCATGTTGGCTTCTAGGAGGTGGATCCCAGCAGGTGAGGGGTGCCCTTTCCTCCTTGCTGTATCCACACTGTGATTTGCAGCACTTCTGAGCAGGGTCCCAGCCTCGCTGCTCACAGCAGTCACTGCTTTTGGCATTGCCCTAGGTAGCTGTACAAAGTTGTATCAACAGACTGTTTTCCACCATTCCATCCTGGGTATGTGAAGATAGGTAAACACCCAGCTCCCACTGATTGCATTGGTCACCAGACACCTACATGCATCCATGGACTTGGGCATAATTTCCTAAACTCATTCAAAGAGGGCAGCAACATCACTGAGTATAATATGATGTGAACATGTTTCAGATTGGCTGTAAAGTGAATGTGTGCACCTACAGAAAAAACCACATGCCACTTTATTATACAGAGCAGAAAGACGATATAAACTTCTTACAAGTATTCTACTTCTCAAGACTGTAACCTAGATCCTTTTTAAAAAAGATAACTAAAATTAGGCCCTAATCTATCTCATGTCTGTGACCAGATTTTGAAAGGTACTGAGCATCCAGGATTGTCTATCAGTATCAGCTGAAGGAATAAAATTTCTGGGATCTCCATCCCTCTAGAGAAATTAAACAATTTCCAAACAATCCATCCTTTCTGTATGCATACTGATATATTTTAAAAAAACCCCAAACCCTAAAGAAAAACCCCATGTAGTTCTTTATTTGGATTACCATGGATGCCTCTGTTATGCCTCTGTCATCAGCACTTTCCTCACTAAACCCAAATCATAGCATTGTCCTGAGAACTGCTGATTTGGTTCATGCTGCTCCTGTGGGCTCAACTACTGTGTAGCCATCAGTAGCTCACTACAGACTGGCTGTGCTCCACAGTGACCTGCTGCATCTCCCTTTCTGACTGTTTTGGGGGTTTCCTCCAGTAAGCCAGGCCCTGAGGGAGGTGGTGATCCCCCAGGGCTTGCCCTAATGCGCCCTCAGGTCGCAGCCAGGTGTCCCTTCAGGAGCGACATGGAGGGGTTGGCCAGACCTGCCCCATGGAGTACAGTCAGTATTACTGGGAACTATGAATTAATCCTGATTGTTTGCAAGGCTCTTTGCAATGTTTGCATATAAAAAGTTGGCCATCACAGAATTACCCAGGGACCATTATGTCATTCATGCTTTTACAACAAGTGCTATGAGAGAAGTTGACCTGGTTACAGATGAGTGTATTTCTAGCTTTTATTTTAGTTTTGGCAAACTTCCTCCAAAGTCATAATTTTGATTTTAGTTCTTCACTGAAGAAGCCATATCTGACAGGTAGATATTAATTATTATTATTATGTATTTTTATTATGTTAGAAGTCTCCAAGAATATCAACAAAAGTCACTATGTAGTCATATACACAACAGCTATCTTAGACTAGCTACAGTTGTCAAAAAAAAGTGGGAAGATAATGACATACAAGGTAAAAAAAATTGCAAAAGTAAGATTGTTCTCATGATTTTAGCATTTCTAGAAATATTTGTATATTGAATGAATAAATTTACAAGAAATATAGCATAAGAATAAAAGTTGTATGGGAATTCCTGGTAGTTCCCTGAGTTTCAGACCTTATGACTGCTTGTACTGTGTTATCTCCCAAGTCACCTGTGCCTGCCATACATTTGACAATACATATTTTATCAAGCCAAACAGGCTTCCTTAGAAAGAAAGAGATGACATTATTACTGCTCAAGTAGGATTCTCTGTTTTTTAATGCTGAGGTAGTAAAAGCTCCATAAGGATCTTACTAAATACAATTCACACGATGTCTTTCAGAAGTGCATTTACAAATAAAGACATAAATGTAAGTTATTTTGCTTTTGAGAAATCTTGGGGTTGTTTTGCTGCATCAAGCTGCAATCAATTGTCAACTGCATCAATGAACTCCAGATTTGAAAAGGAAAACTGTAATTACTGGATTACTTGGTGCTATAATATTCAATATGATGGTAATGAGGAATTAATTAAATATGCTATAGGACTGAGGAATCCCTGCCTTCTAGACTCAAATTCACCCAGCCTTTAATTGGGTATTTAGCAGAAAGCATATGGATATATATTAAGGCACTTACTTAAGTTGTCTGACAACATTTTGCCTAATCCTTTCAGCTTCCATACCCCAAAAAGTAGATGTGAGTCTTGACCTCTACTCTTGAGCTGCATAGATGGAAAAAATAAGAGTAAAAATAGTTGTCATTTAGGTGTGACCAATGCACTATAATATAAATCCTTTTATTTGTCAGTATTATAAAAACTGTGCTTCAAGTAGGACAAATGTGGTATAACTTTTTAAGTCCTTCCTCAGCCAACATTGATTTCCCTCATGGGTAGCTGAAGCTGGTGAACAGCAGAAGTAGCACACTAGCTGGAATTCTCTAGGAAGGACAGCACTGTACTTTTCTCATTCAAAGCTTGTAGATTTAAAGGATACTTTCATATTCTTATTGGCCCCTTCAGGATATTTTCTGTTCACACATACAGCCTGATCTTCCACTGAGTCTCAGCAGTGTGCTTTGCCGTGGTGGTGAGTCTTCTGCAGCACTCTCTCTTGGTGGGATACCAGCACTTTTTATTATTGTTAGACAAGGTCAAATACAGTTGGAACAGGAATTTCTGTGGTTTGTGGTGGTCTTCAACTTATTGGAAGTTTATTCTTCAGAATCAGGGCTCTAAAAAACAGTTCTACTTCTGCCCTAAATATCTTTTTCGTAACCACAGTGATTTCTGTACCTCAGAGAACTGTGTCTGAGAGCACTGAAGCTGATTGTAGTCTTCACTCTGCAACTTTCTGTGATCTTTTGT
The DNA here is from genome assembly GCF_037042795.1 of Molothrus aeneus. NCBI lineage: Eukaryota > Metazoa > Chordata > Aves > Passeriformes > Icteridae > Molothrus > Molothrus aeneus. The sequence continues at coordinate 51,187,993 of NC_089649.1, forward strand.
AGTGGCCATGAAGGGAATCAAAGGCAAGGAGCCTCAAGGATGCTTGAAATGCCATAGATGACCTATGAGTAGGGAACAGGTCAGATTCATTCATAGCCACCTGTGTCAGATGGAGTTTTCTTGTAGGAAGAGAGTCTGGCAAACATTTTCTGCAGAAGCTGCTCTGTGTGAATAATGTCAGTTGGAGTTCAGAGCTGCGACCAGATTAAAGACTGACTTAGCCAATAGTGTGCTTCAATACCATTACCACTAGCTGCACAGTGGCTACAAGCCCTTAAAAATGTTTTCCTCCATTTTTCAGAACCTTCTCTTCCATTGCGAGTCAACTTCAGACCGCTGTCCTCATATACACAAAGGCTGCTGATGTCACAGCTGAGGTCAAGAGGCATTTTGATGTTGATTTCATTAAGTGTGTGTTGTAGTACCCTTGGCACATGCTATTGTGCTGCTTCTTCATCAAGACATGAATACAATGTTTGCTGCTTTTGAAAAAAGTGCATTAATTATGTGAAACACTGAGCCCAGCCCAAACATCAAAAGCACTTGTAGGTGCTCACCTTCCCACTGGAGGTTTGCTTGACAAAACCAGTGGTCTGTGCTTTACCTTGCATCACCATATTCTTTTTGCAAACTTCTGCTGGTTTGCATATATGTACTAGATCTGAAATAATTGTAATTCCCATACTTCTTCCACAAATTCCTAATTCCAAAATGCATGCTTTCATAACTTCAATTAATACTAGAGTTGTTTTCATTATTTCCATGTTGTGCTCTGGTGATCGTAAAATGAGAAAGATGCTTCAGTTCAAGGAGAGGGAGTGGAAAGAAGGACAGATCAGAAGTTGCAGGAGTTGAAGGAAAAGAAAGAACTGTTAAGTCTTTTTCTTCAAGCAGAAAATTATTTATAAATATTCACTAGAAGGATTCATAACAAATTTAAATGAACTTTCACAATCTTAACAAAGTCAGCATTTACCAAGAAGAGGGGCAGTCCCCATTTCTATCAGATTTAAGCCTACTGACAGTAGTGGCTGTGTTTCTCACCTGTTGTGAAAATTTGGGGCACAAAACTTTCTGCTCTGTATCTTCTAGGGGTTTGAAAAATCACAGAATTAAGCAATTAACAAAAGTGAATCCAAATTGCCTCTGAGGTGTGAGAAGACCTCAAGACTCCCCTCCACCTCACCTTTGGGCCCGTTTTTCTGAATTGCTGCTAAAGCCCTAAAGGGGCTAAAAGGCTGAAATAAGGGACTATCTCTTTTTAGAAAATGTAACATGTTGTAAGTAGTGCTCTGCATTGTTGACACTCTTTTAAGCACTATTGGGGGCAATGCTTTGGACCCATTTGTCTCCCTTGAAATGAAATTATTGGTAGCATTAGCTGATAATTTATTCTGAGCAACATCAATTGCTGAAAATGACAACATTCCAGAAGGCTTATTTAAAATATAGTGTATTGTGTAATTCTTTTTATTTGTCTGTTGCACAATCTATTTGCTGATACTTGTTTCTCTCCCTCCCTCTCTCTCCCCTAGGGTATCAAACAAAGCTGCCCAGCCTTACACTCATCCATCATCCTTGAGTTATTAAGAGAGTAGCTGCAGAACATTTACAAGTGCATAGTATGGATTGCTGGCTGCTTTTCAAGAACACAGTCAGTGCTACAAAAACTTTGCAAGATGGCAAATTTTGTCATGTTTCCTGTTCCTTGCTCTGCTAGAACCTGCTAGAAGGAATAGTTTCTTGGATTTAGGGTTACTAATCTAGGTTGATGCCAAAGCTGTTACTCATTCATGTCTAGTACCCGATTTTAATTTTATCTGAATAAAAGATTTCTTTTTTGGTAACTGTCTGTTATATTAGAAGGAAGAAAGGGGTAAGGATAAATGCAGACATTGGAGGGCTAGTGTTATAAGACTTTCTCAAGGTTAGGCTTAGAAAAATCAATGCACAAAAGTAGAGGTTAAGAGATTTTAAGTGTCTCACATGAGGAGTGTAACCAAGTGGAGGTCAAATAGATCATACTGCATGATGACTTCTTAGTAATTATAAGAGAGAGGTTGGGATGGAGTGGAGTTGCTATGTAATAATCTCAGACTCTGATCAGCTATTTAGGGTGTGCACAAAGGTGTCTGTGCTGGTGCAGTACAATTTATTCCCAGAGCTTGAAGAGCTGGGAAACACAGTGCAAAGGCTGCTTACAGGCCAGCACTGAACCAGCCACCATGTAGCCCTGAGTTCTGTGCCAGCTGAACATGATTATTCTGCCTTGCAGTCCCACTTGGCATATCTGCACATTTGCTGTGCTATGTGGACTTGCCAGATCAGCTCAGTGCTAGCTTGGGGATCTCTGCATCATGTTCTCTGCAATTTAAATGTACCCTTGAAAACGTTAATCTGTTTGACTTCTAGAGGGGAGAGTGCTTCCTGACTAGCCAGCAGTGGTCTAATTAAGTGAGATTATTGGAAGACCAAAACTTGCCAGTCTGTACAGTGACTTTGCAGACAACAATATCTTGGCAGGCACTGACAAGCTGCTCCATCTGAGCATCTTATATTCTGCTCAGTGAAAACCTCAAGGCTTTTCTTTGCTTGTTGTGATACTTGTAAATCCAGAGATCAGCAAACAGTTAAGAAGCTGTTCCCAAGAAGATGCAGTCAGCGGTCAGAAGCTGCCACTGGGCACAGGACAGTGTGGGGAGAGGTTCTGGAGTCAGAGCAGTAGCCATCACAGTCAGCCTGAGTGGGAGGCAGACAGACAAACTTGTATAGATAACTCTTTTGTTGTGGGGCCTTTTCCACTGTCTTGCCTTTGTTTCGAGAAGATTGGGCTCTGCTTTTGCAAGGCTGTTTGCTGATGGACACCATTGTGCTGGTGGAGGCAGAAGAACTGAAGTTTAGTCAGGACTGGGAGATAATTACATCTGACTGCAGGGAAGTGGAGACTGGAAGAGTCATGGGGCTCTGTGGCAGGGGACTTGGAAACTGGGAGCCTGGCACCAGGAGAGGAGGCATCTGATGGGATCCGGAATGTAATTTACACAATTATAATGACAAAATTTATAAACTTGCATTTTTAAATTCTTTTCTGTGCCAGAACAACAACTGGCCACAAGCTTTTGTTTGTCATCCCCAGTAAATTGGGCACGTCAGAGGGCATTTAGTATCAGGAAAAGTAGCATAGTGTTGCTACTAAAACATGATTAATTTTCAACAGCTTCACATTGTGAGTTGCCACGCAATAACAACACTGCTTGGTGACTCCACCCTGCTTGCACAGCAGTTATCTGGCTTTTACCACTCTGCTTCATGTTGTGAAGGACCTCAGCAATCCCTTAACACAGAACAGTGTTAAGGGAGCATTTACCAAAGTTGCTGTTTGTGAAAAAATATCACAAATTGAGCCACAGTGACATGAAACACTGAGGATAAATTTCAGTGATAAATTCTTCTACACAGGAGGCAGGCTGAACTGTGTAGAAGAAAAAAGCTGAAAAACGATGGTTCCTCCCCCTGTAGCTGCCCCCTTCTGCTCCCTTTTGGTATTTTGTTTCATATCTTCCCTCTGACTTTTCTTCTTACTGTGTATTGCTTTGATGTACATCACAGCTGATACCACCCAGCCTCAGCAATCCCTTGCCTTACCTTCTGGCTCTCCTCCTTCTCTTCCTCTCAGTGACTTTTATTTTCATTCACAGACCCCATCTCACTAATTTGGCTTGCCTCTCCATTCTGCTGTGGCCTTCAACTCTAGCTCAACAGTTTCAACAAAATCCCTGGCTGTCAACCTGATATTCGTCAAGCACATTTTGCTTCCCCTTGCTTAAGTCTCTTCCAGTACAAGCTTTATTCTTTGCTTTACTACTTGGTTCTTCCATTACTCTCAGGCCCTGAATTCCCTCAAAGTTTTCATAGTACTTGATCTAAGTCTTCAGCTGTTGTTGTGGAGCTTCTGTGTGGCACTGACACCCTGAGTGCTGGCTATGACCCCAACCATAGTCTGAGGAAGAATGTGTCCACAAAAAGCACTGAATGTGCATAGAAATTCACCCTGATTTTAGAGACAATTTCCAGTCTCTGGCTAGCACATCTGATTCAAAGAAAAATCAAGCACTGGTTGTCTACTTTCAAATTTGTCTTCCACACATTGTTTCGGTTTACCCTAAGCAAAACATTCCTGTCTTTTTCTTTACAATACTCAGGAAGTAAACCTATTTTATTGGATTATTCTGCTCACTCTTTGATTCCTAGGGCAAATTATCTGCCCAGGCAGTCCAAGAAAAGTCTGCTTCATTTAATCCTCCCTAGGTTAGCACCTGCTCAGGGATCAGCTTCTTAGGTTTTGCTTTTTTGCACTCTTCCCTTGTCAGCTTCTTTGTCAGTCAGTTTCATGCTATCATCATCACCCACATACCAACTAGTGGCAAGGTCACTGTAAAATTTATACAACTGCTTTCTTACAATTACCCCTTATGCTTGCCTCAAAAGCAGTTCCATGTACCAGTGCCTAGAAAGGCTGTGAGGCTTATTTTTTTCAGGACAAGAGATGCCAGGCCAGAAGAGAGCAGCACATTTTGTTTTGTCCTTTGAAATTCTTAGTATATCAAAAGGATCTTATTCTGATGCTATTTTCTGATTTTTCTTTTTTAATTTACATTCTTCCCCTTCCCTGTGAGGTCCAGAAACATCATTGTTTCCCATATGGGTCAAATTATGCCAAGAGTCAGGAGGTGTGGTGGATGCTAATCTGGGTCACACAACTTTCACTCAATTATCTAGGCTACCCAGTCTTGACTCATTTCTGGTAATGAATTCAAGATAAATCTCTGAGCCATTGAGAAGACAATATAACTAGCTGATGTCTTGTTTTCTCTGTGAACAGAATTCCTAGGAGCATTGATTTCCAAGCTGATATTAGTGGGTTTGGGTTTTTTCCATTATCTCTTAGACTAGAGCAGTCCCTTTCCATGCCATACCAAGAATGCTTGCAGGAATTTCCTACAGAATGACCACTGACATTAAATAAATGCATCAGGCCTCTGTAAGAAACAGAGTAGCCCATTCTTGAGGGCAAAACATCTCACTTGACATCTTGGCTGGAATTAAAAATTCTGTTGTATGATGCTAAAAACTTCAGTCACCTTCTTCTGAAAGCTGTCTAGGAGAAAACAAAGTTCTAATTCTCATTCTCCCTTCCTTGCTTTTAAAGTGAATTTAACTCTGTTAGAGGGAGCAAAACTGAGAACATAATACAAAAATGACCTGGTATGTTATCTGAGATTGCAAAACCCATCTTGCTGTCTGTCCTTGGAGGACAGAATCCATCCTTAGTTGGTTTGTACAGGTTACCATCAGAGCTGTAAGCTCACAAAGCCTTATTATCACTATGAAAATAATCACATTAAAATCACAAAACACTTGAATGGAAAAACATAAATCTTAATTTGCTGTCATCATTCCCCTGAAGTGCCTGATGCTGGCAGAACAGGTCTTTTAAAACTGTAGGCCAGCTGCTCAGCTCGTGTAAATCAGCATAAGGTGTTGGGAAGAGGAAAAACATTGGTACTGCTTAAAGGTTGTTTTAAAAAGATCAGTGAGTAACTAAATGTTCAACATGCCCACTGGGATGTGTATGAAACAAAGAGTCTAATTTGCAGAGAAGAAGATTTAAATTATATATTAAAAAAATATTATCTAGTGGCAAAGCAAGAGGCAGGCTGTGTTGCTAATCTTCACTGGGGGTTTGTAAGAGCTGATTAGACCAACATCTGTCACACATGGATTCTGGATTCTGCTCCAGTGGAGAGGCTGAACTGTGTGTGCTCTGGAGATTTCTTCAGTGCTTGCAAAGCATGAAGAAGTGGGCCTCAGCATTGAAACAGTTATGGATTAGCAAAACACCTTTGTCTCCTTGCTTCCTGTTCAAGACAGACCACAAAACTCACAGATTGGTTCAATCTCATGTGTTAATCCCTGTGTTATTCAGCCTGTACCTAATTTCTGAGCACAGCTAAGAGAAGAGACAGGCAGTGCATGTAAATCATTCTAGCAAACCCACTAGCAAATGTTAAATCAATCCAGTAAAATTTTAATACTCCTTTTCATGCTAAAGTGAGCTACAACTGCTATTTAACTTTGTAGTTAACTACTTTATATAGGTATCTAGTTATTACTGTATAACTATAAACTATAGTTATAAAATTGTATGTGGTAGTTACTTATTAAATAGCTGTAAGAGTTATGTGGTTTTTATTCAGAAGGAGTTTTACAGAGTCAAAGCAATGGAAAAAGTTCCATTTGCTTCAATGGAAAATGTGTCAGAATTAAAAGGAGAATATAAGTGTATTTTGACAATTGGTGGTAGGCACAGCAGAGCCATAGTGGTAACATATAACTAATTTACAGTGTTCACTCTTCCAAAAGAATTTGCTAAGCATGTTACAGTAAAAACATATATATTCTTCCATCTTAGTCTACCATTTGACACTTGTTCTGAGTATTTTAGTAGTGCATGAAGTAGATCTTAGTGGTGTCTCTTCTGTGGGATTCTCTGTCCTGGCTTGCCACTCTCCTGCTTTGTGAGCAGTGTAAGGATTTATATGAGAAGAGGGATAGGACAACTGTACTTTGAGAAGGGCATTGAAATTTCTTCAGAACCCTGTGTTGTTCAGGCCACTGGAGTGAAATTGTTTTGAGGCAGAAAAATGCTCTATCACCTAGTGCAGTTAAGGCTGAGACCAAGTTTGAGCAAGGGTTTTCTCAAATTATGCCTGTGGGTTGGGTTGTGCACACATCTGCAGCCTCAGGAGCTCTTCTCAAGGCTAAGCCCCAAGGCTTAGACACACCACACTGTTTGTGCACAAGGGAAAGAGAGGGCCAGATCCCTTGTGAAGCCTAAAGGGAGGTCTCCCATTGATCTACTGATGCTCAAGGTCAGGTATGAGTACAACACACAGGTTAAACCGATGTGTCTGTGTCTGACAGACATAGGAAGTCCAGTGAGTGGAAAATAGTGCCCATCATAAACACACAGAAAACATAATGTAGCCTCCCAGGTTAGTCTGAAAGCCCTTTTTTTGAGGTTTTAAAAAGTATTCCATTGGTAGACCCTGACACTTCTCTGCTAGATGGTTATACCACCATCTGTACACCATAAATTGCTAGGCCAGTTAACATTCAATTACCTGCTGGTGTTTGGGGGCATTATTCTACTGGACAGCAGAGCCAGCTGGGGATCAGCAGTGCTTATGAGTTCAGGAGGAATGTCACACAGGCACAGATCTGATGTTTGCAGAGCCAGCTCTGCTCTGGCAGAGGGTTCTCTGCAGTTGTGTTGCAGAGTCTGAGGACAAAATTAAGCAGCACACCCAAAGTGAGCTTACCAGCATTAAATGAGGCAGTCCTGTTCCTCCCTCCTTCCTATTTCCCCACTGTTGTAGTCTTTCCCACCTTGTTCTTTTTCACCCTGCTAATAATAAAGGCTTTGTGTTAAGGAACCATGCTTGAGTTCAGTGGGCTACCAGCAGAGCCCCCTTGGGTCCCTATTGCTTTCCCAATCCCAGGGCTGCACAGTGGATACACTCGTGTCTGGCATCACTGGTATTAAGCCCAAGATGGTAAATCCAGCCAGATCACTGAGCACTGGAGAGAAAAACACCTTGCTCTGTAGTGGGATAATTAGGCTTGTTATCTCTGGCCATGTGCCAGTGTTGTTAGTGCTGTGTTGTCTCTGGGTAACCCTGTCTGGATGTCCCTGTGTCAACCCCTCCAGTACCTGTATGATTGGGTTCCTGCTATTCTCTGGAGTGTTCCAGCCCTTCTGTTTCATCCTGAAGTTTCTTTGAATTGTGCCACTCATCATTAATGGAAAATGTGCTATTACAAAAGAGGAAAACTCAGTTTTTACTCTATTTTTGTAACTTCTAGTTGGAGTCTCATAGGGTAGAGTACAGAAGACTGTCATCTCCTGGCCTTCAGTAGTAAAAGGGTGTTACTACTCTTGGTACATTTTGTACTATGAAGGGCTCATCACTGAGAAAGAAAAGGAAAAGCACATGGAGATTAAGGATGGTTTTTTTTTAAATGGGATCCCAAAATAGGGAAGTGTGAAGTAGGAGTCTGGGTGTAATTTTCATTTAAATGAATTTGTTTTCTGAAATTTTTTTTGTAGTCAAAATGTCTCCACAGCAATATCAGTTTTGTCAAGAAGAGTGAGAGACAAAGTAATTGAAGAAGTAGGCACACATCATGTTCTGTGACAAGGGAATTAGATAATTTCCTAGACTAAGATTCTGACTCATTCCCCGCTTTGCTGTAATGCAAGTGTCAAGGATGGAAGGATTTGTGAGTCCCACAAGAGAAACTTGGATGGAGATACTGGAAGACCAATGCCACATGTGCCTTCCAAAGTGGAAAACCAAGAGGTTTAGTCTGCAAATAGATGTCTCAGCACATTTCTGACAGAAGAGTAAGTTGAAAGACATTATTTCAATCCCTGAAGAACAAAAGAAAAAATAATTTTAATACTTAAATATGGTCACAAAGAACTTAGATGGCATGTTTGGTCCATGCTACTTTTGTCATGGGATTGTAGTAATACTCTATTGGAACAAGTGGAAAACAGTAAAAAAGAAATTATAGGACATGGTGTGTATGGCAGAAGGCAAAAGCTGAGCTGTAGAGAAGTTGGGAGTCAGATACTGGTAGAGGCTGGGGCTTTTTTCTCAGTCTAGACCTCAAGTTATTTCTATTAATCACAGGGATCTGTCAGTCCCTGGGGGACCCTCTGAAGCAGTCTGTGGGTCTTGTGGGCTACTTTAGCAATTGGAGTGGCAGGACCACCTCTGGTCACACCACTGGAGTGTCCTGCCATTCCCAGGCAGGTCAGTCTGCTGGGGAGCTGTATGGAGAGAAAATGCTCCCTGAAAAAAGTGTATGGAGAGCCCAGGCAGAGGGCACCATGGCAGGAAAGAAAGGACAGGAGCCAAGAGGGTTTAGTAGGAGAGAGAAGAAATAGATTACAGAGCATTTGAGACAGTGGCAGAATGCCCAAAATGTGATTCAAGCAGAGCACTGGATGCAAGCATTGAAGTGCAAAGAGGCTGTAGGTTTGTAAACTGGCTGTGCCACAGGGCACGTCAGGCAGCCACCTGTCCCCAAATCAGAAATCCAAGAGGACTCTGTGCATCCCAAAGCATCTGCCCGTGCTCACAGGGAGGTCCTGACACGGCCTGGGCACCTCCAGCTCTGCTTCACTGCTTGGCCAGAAGCAGCACAGCCCACATGGCTGTGTGTCCCAGTGCTGGGAAGGGCAGGATGCAGGAAGCTGGCTGCTCTCAGCCCCACTCCCTCAGGGCCCTCCCATTCCCTGTTCCCAGAGCACACCTAACGCCCACGGATGGCATTTGGCTGCCTGCAGAGCTCAGCTAGGGCCAGGCTCTTTGAAAACAGGCCCTGGCTATGATAGAGGAGGTAGTGGGCATGGCACAACCATGTGGGGTTTTTTAGTTAATGCCACATGGTGGTTAAGGGTGCCTGCCCAGGGGAACCTTAGTATTAGGTTTTTCTCAGCCTGAAGAAGCTCAAGGCTGCATTTCCCAAGAGAGCAGCCTAATAAGCAGCCCATCTCTGAGAGGGGAGGAAACTTGGAGCTTGTTGCTGAAGCTGGATCTTGGCAGAATGAATTATACATGAGTCAAAGGGCCAGGAAGGGAGCAGCCAGGGGCAGTGTGACTGCAGCCTGAGGGCTACAGCAGAGCTGGGAAGGAAATAAAACCTGGCATAGCTCCATATATCCATGGCTGCTTCTCCATCTGAGCCCATGCAAAAGACAGTCCATAACCAGATGTGAAGATTTGAGACATTATTTCTTGGAAAGAGACAATAACCTTTCACCATAGGCCTAGGCACCTTCATGTCCCTGAGCCTTTCTTGAGAATCCTTGTTTCTCAGTGGCTACCCCATACTTGTTTGGACCCACCCAGGTCACTAAGGATAGCCATTTCTTGGACAAGTGCTTCAGGGAGCAGGATATCATATAGTACTTGGGTACTGGCATCACCACTGTCATGAGTTTTAAAAGAAACTGCTGCTCTTGCTTTTTCCTTTTTGAGGACATGGTTACAGGACTTTTATTTGGGAGAGACTTCTTGGGGATGGGTTCCAAATAAACAAATATTTCTAACTGCATTTCTCCATGAGCATCCCGGACTCTGGACAGGGGTCCACAGAAACAAAGGACAATGTAGGTCAGAAGAGACTTCTGGGTGTCATCCAATCCAACCTCTTCCTCAAACTGTTATCAAGTACAGCAAGTTTCTCAGGGCCACATGAAGCTGAGCTTTGAATAGCTGCAGGCATTGAGACTCCACAATTTCATTGGGAAATCTCTTCCAGTGTTGGATTAGTCTCACTGTAAATATTTTTGTCCTCATCTAGACAGAATTTCCTTTGCTGCAGCTTGTGACGATTGCCATTGTCCTCCTATTGTGCATTGTCCTTCCACTGAGGAATGTCTGGAGCTGCCCTACCTTAGGGAGCTGATGGCAGGAATTAGGTGTCTCCTTGCCAGGGTTTTGCACTGACATAACTCCCTGCTGAGCATTGCCATTCAGAGGTGCCTCATCTTCCCTGCACACTGTGGTTTGCTAGCTAGCAGAGCATCCCGCTGGTGGTCTGGGGGAGCAACTGTCCAAATTGGATTTGGCACTGCTGTGGCCTAATTATATCATATGCCATTGAATTTTCAGCTATGCACTCTGTTCCCTTGCAGTTTCCCCAATTCCTGTTTAAATTTGCAACATTGCCTGAGTAAAGAATCATATGGAGTGTGGCCAGCTATTATTTTTTATTGAAAGAAGCAGATGCTGTGGAACAATTAAAAATCATTCTCAACACCATAAATGTTTCCAAATATAAGCAGACACTCAGGAATGAATGTACAGAAGAAGAGAATCTGTTTATTATGTTATCACTTTATACAGCTAAACCATTTCTTTTGTGCTTTGTTTACACTGAGATATGGGTCCTTTGTAGGTAGCATTTGTATACCAGCTGTGTATATAGTGTGTATAGTTCCCTCTATAAAGGTTACAGAAGGAACACACAGGCTGCAATGCGGAAAAGGAGTTCCTCCTATAAAGTAAAGATACCAAAGATTTGCTGCACATTGTCTCTGATACATGCAGAGATTCCTCATCAAATGTAATGTAAATGTCATCAGTCAGTGCCTCAGAATGGGTTACCTGGTCATTTAGTAAATGAACTGTGGTTTCAGGAGTGCCTCAGGCTGGTGTAGGCTGGTCCAGAAAGGTCTTGACTGAGCCTGAGCTAACAAACCCCAGTAAAGTCATGTCTGCTCTTTGTTGCCACAGAATGGTGTTATACAAGAGCAGCTGTAAGGGCTGACTGCACCACCTGGGACCAGCCAATGTAAGAGTTCCTCAGCTTCCTGCTTCTGGGCTGGAGAGATCTGCAGTGGGTTTGGCTGCCGTTGAACCTTTCAGCTTATCATTTACACACTGTTATGTCTGAGCTAAAAACCCCTTTCCTTTAAAATACTTTAGTCCTTTTCCCTTAAACTTCCCATTTAAAGTAATTCATGACTAGACAACTCTTTGACATGAATAGTGGAAAATGGACTGTATGGGCTTTTTCTTTTTATCTCCTAAGCTTTATCCCATAAAATAAGCTGTAAACCAGAAGAAAATTTCAGGGAACGTGCCTCTGTTAAATGGGGAACTATGACTTGGTGGAAGTAGCAGCAAATAATTCACTTAAAGATAGTGGAGCTGCTTATGAGAGGAAGAATTTGAGAGTGGGAGCCTAACATGATTGTGGACCTTGTCTACCAGACACACACTGCAGAGATCCAGACAGAAGCTGGTATATCTCAGCTGCCATGGAGTTTTCCAGCTGTCCCACGGCTCAACAGAGCTTCACCTACTGCAGAGTACTCAACCAGAGTACTCCTCTCCTCCCCTTAGCTGCAAGGTTAAAAGCAGTTTCTCTGCAGGTGAGTCTGCCAATGCTTACTCCCAAATGGTTTTTATCACTGGTTTCTTATACTTGGAAGAACAAGATGTATTTGGTATGATATAAAAAACAAAGTGAAAATCACAAAGGAACAGAGATTATGAGGAATATAAAAATTACCAGAACAAAACCCCCATACCTTTTAAATACACATGGCTGGGAGTTAGAAACTGGTGGTGAAAGCAAGACAATGCAGTCCTCATGACAGCAAATCCATCAATAACATCTAGTGCTTCTACACTGTAGTGCTTCATTTCTGGTCTGTTTCTTTCTTCCTTTGTTTCAAATGGGCTAATTTGCTAGTGTTTGCTTTAACAGTTTTCTGCAGGCTTTTTCAGCAGTGGATTAAAAACCAGATTATATGGCATGCAGCATTGGCTCCCTTCTTGTGGTATCTAGTGGCTGCTCTATACTAAAAAGACCAGGTCTAATTTACAATATATACAAGCACTCAACAGCAATCTTTTCTTCAGGCTCTCTGTCTGAGGTGATTCAGCACTAAAAGATGTCTCTAAGAGTCTAAAATACTCTAATAAGTCTCTAATACTGCCTTTTTCTTCTTGACCCAGAATTTTATAATTCCTTATTAATTCCCATACTAATATAACACACAATTACAAATGCTCTTACCTGACGTACCATGCTGAATGTGTGTAATGTTAAATTAGCCTTTGGGGTGCTTAGAGCTGTTGCTTGGGCCAGTGTGGTTCCCTGGAGACACCAGCCCTGCTGTTAGAGACAGTGCTACTCCAGCACAAGATCTGACAACAGAACCTACTGTCACCCCTCCTTGTCTCTGACTACCTACACTTTGCTGGTGACCCAGAAGCCTAAAGCCTATGCCAAATGTTCTTAGTAACTCCACAAGACTGGCTACACACATTCATTTGTTGACCCTGAGAACTTCCTAGGAAAACTACCTCAGGAAAACCAGAATGAAATACAGGACAGGCAAATACCTTTTTGGCAGTAAGAGCAAAGCTGTGCCTGCTTTGTTTTAGAGAATCAATTTCTAATGTGGTATTTGCAGAAGTTATTTTGCTATTCTTTTCTAAATTAAACTGTCACCTGTATGATGTCTTAGGTTTTAGCTTTTATATTTTTCAGATTCTGTGCTGCTTTATTGTGTAGTTCTGAGTTTCATATTAAGGTAAGCTCTCTTCACAGAGTAGGGAGACAAAACAATTCCTTCTCTAGCGGGGGCCCAAGGACAGCCAATCCAAATTTCAGGCCCAAGAGCACAAACAACAGCGGAATGAAGAGAGAAAAACAAGGAGGATGGGACTTCATAACCTAAAGCTATAATTGGACAATTAACTCCAATATGCAAATGGACCAGAACTTTTAGAAGTGAGAGACTTCGTGACCAGTCACCCATTTTTGTGACCATTTTGGGTTCATCTTGGGTGTAGCCCTGGCTGGGCTCTTGTACTGCCCAAGGTGTATCTATTGAGGCCTTTAAATAAATCCCTACTTGATTCTTTAACTCTGTCTAGCTTCTGTTCTAGGTCAGTCTTCACAAGGCATCAGTGCAGCTTCCTGTTCCAATATACAGTTATTTTCTCAGGAAATAAGCGTTGAATACAATTCAAATATCAGTTTAAGAAAACAAAAACTCTTAAAAATGAATTGGATATACAAAGTAAAATGTTGTCAGGCCACATTCTTTCTAAGGGTAACATCTAGGCTGCTGATGATACATCAGGTTAGGAAAATAATCAGCCACATCTCCAAGGAATGTTGCCTTCTTCTTCATTTGTATAATACCTTTTGGCCTACGTGTAAAGACAGGATTTAATTCTTTAAGTCCAGAGACCAGCTGAGCAATCTTACTTTCACTTCATTTTTTAAGTCACAAAGCCAAAGGACCATGGCTTTGTTTTATACTTTGCTACAGGACTAGGAGAACTTTTGCGGACATGATCTTTGAGAGAATCAATTTCAAGTAATATGGGTTAAAAGTTGTGGTGAAACATCCCCACATACTTTCTTTGCATACTGACCCCTGCCATTTCAAAATCAGTATACCTTGAGCCAGAGGGCTGGGGTACCTGTTAAAGCAGTAATATCTTTTACCTGGACTTTCTTAGAAACAATGGGAAATGATGAATATATTATCAAGGGTTAATTTTGTATCTCCCTGGGGACTCCTTCAGCATTTTTTTTCCAGATTTGAATGATGATCTGACAATTCTTAATGGCCCTGTAGCACCTTCTCTTCCTCCATCCCCCACCCTCCAAATATTTAGATTGCTGCCAAGCTCTGTTTTGTTTTCACTGAGTGCATTACTCCTCAAATTTCCTTAATGCGACCCATGGCATTTACTAATGTACCTACCTGCTCCTTTGAATTCAGCCAGGAAATCTGCCCTGCTCTTCTCTCAGCAGCTTTTGCCTCTGCTGCAGAGGGCTGTGCCTGCTCAGGAGCAGTTGCTGAGCTGCCATAAATTAGAGGTAGGTGTACCAGGGGAAATTGAAATGGATCCTGGTTTCCTCCAAACTTGAGTTGTGCAGGAGCTTCATGCGCTGCTGAGCTACCCCTGAAGCAAGAGGAATAACTAACTACCATGAGAAAGCAAGGGCAGAAAGCTGGGAGTGGAAACCACCATGTTATCCCAAGCTAAGCCATCATTACTAATGAATCACACGTGTTTAATAATGTTCATCTGAAAAAAAAAGTAAAATGCTGAGTATCCAGAGGCAATAAGGTGGAAAAGTTTAAATAAATGATGCAGGAGTTAAGGAAACACTTGCATTACTGCTCACGTAAAAGCTGGAGCCACAGTTCTAGTTAGAAATGGATGAAAGATGTTTTTAAATTGTTTTGTAAGACACAAAAGGAACTATTTATGGTATTTATTTTCTTATTTCAGCTTGTGAAACTTGTGAAAAAAATTTCTCTTAATAGTTTCTTCTTTTTCCAGTAAGAAAGTAATTGCAGGCATGTTATTATTTTCTTCCCTCTCACAACAAGCAAACATACAGTTTTCTGTCATTCTGTACTCCAGAACTTCAGTCATTTGAGAAGGTAAGGATTAGGTTTTTGGGTTTTGTTTTTGTTTCTCCTCCCCATCCTTCAATTTTGAAATAAAGTTTTCTGTCTACTTACTGAGATTTTAGGGGGTAAACTATAAACCATCATCTGAGACAGCCATATGCTGCAATAACAAGGTATAGTGTGAAGTTACTGCAGTGTATGAAGCAGTATTTGGAATATCACATGCACTTACATTTCCAAAAATGTAATATTAACCCATAGATTAAGTCAGTAAAATTCCTTCCCATTGCTTCCAGAAAGCTTTGGATAGCTCAAAATATTCACTTAACTATGTAATTTAAATGTAACTGAAAACAAAGAGGGGAAGGGCAAAAAACTTCCAAAACTTTAACATAAGGAGAGGAAACAGAAACAAACTCCAGTTACAACTAAATGCCTATTTTCATCCTCACCTTTCCTCATTGTTCTCACCTTGGTTGTCAAAGACACAGCCTTAGCAATGATGCAAAATTTTGTTTCTGACTTTTGAAGCTAGTCTAATATTCTGCCTTACAAGATAACATCCTCAGACTCCTGTATCTGTACTTCCTGAGAAATTTGTGGATTTGAATATGAGGGAGTTAATAGCCTGAGACAGACTGGGCTGTTAGTGAGTCAGGAGCCTCTTTCTCAATATTTCCAGTCTAACCTGAAATGGATGGGACCAGAAATTGCAGAGGAAAGCCTACTCCTAAGGAGTTTCTAGAGAGAATTTCCAAATGGAGTTTAACTCCTAGAAGATTGAAAAATGACCCTTTTCCTGTGCATGCTTTGTCTAGAAGTCTTTTAGATATATTTGTTATAATTTTAAATCTTGCTGCTGCCATTCCTTGTATTTCTCTACATCAAAAAAATCACACTAGAAACTTTTCTGTCCTATTCTTGTTCTTGTCCCTTCTGGCAGCAAGCAGAGCTTTGCACTGGCTTGAGGAGGAGGAGGTACTGCTGCTTCTTCCCAACTAGCCCTGGCCTTACATGACCTGGAATGCCGTGGGATTAGCCAACACTCCTCAAGTGATTTAATATCAGCTGAGCAGCATTTTCTTAAACAGCCCTGGTATTCCAGAAATCTTCACGCTCAGCTTTTATCTCACCAAAATTCACCAAAGAAAGGGTGGTCCCTCTGTTGCCTGAACTCAAGCCCTGAAGAATTCAGTACCTGCACCGATGTGAGCCAGTTCTCATCTTGTGATGGGATAATATTTGTATCTGGTACAGGTTTATTCCCAACGGGTGTGAATAAACAGTAATTCCCACTTATTTGTTGGGAAGAGCATCTGTGATAAGAAAGAAGAGTAGTTCCAAGAAGAAAAAGAACTAATGCAATAATCTATGGGAAGACAGCTCACAGTTGGTCCTGCAGCAGTAGCAGATATTCCTGTTTTTCTCTAGAGACTAGCACCAGCCTCAGACAAACTCCATTTTCCTTTGTCTTACAAATACTTGTTGACTATAACATTGTACCTGCCGGGAAGCTTTTAAGAAAGGCACCTATGGCACAATAGTTAAAGCAGCTCACTGGAAGCCTGGGGATGGTGACTGCACTTAAAATTCAGTGGGGAGTCTGCATAAGAAACAGCATCAACCTTCTTGGCAGCCCATACTGATCTGTGGCTGGGCTGCTGTGTGACCTCAGCTGGGATTTCTTCATTGTATCAGGGGCAAAATTTTGGGAATCATGGTAGGACTAGATGCTATGGTTGTCTAGGAGTTTTCTTTACCTCAGTAATGGATAAGGCATATTTTCTTGCAGAAGTCAGAATTCTCAGCAATAAGGGAAAGCTGAGAAGATTTACATTGTTCTGATGCCTCAAAGGCTGCAGAGCTATGAGAAGTAACCCCTTTGTCAAAGACATGGAGTTGCAGTGTTTCCATGAGAGCTTATCTGGCATCGAAAGAACTGAGACTATGTGAGGAATTAATTGAGACAGCAGAAGCAAGATTGCCCCAAAATACTGTTCTCAATAAGGACATCCTCATTGCTCTGCATAGCTTTCCACATGCATAGGTTTGAATCTTTTCTACTGAAATGTGTGCTGAGTGCAAAATTGTTTTAATAGGGGAAAAATTTATCCTATTCTGTGCACTCTATTGGTCTGCATAAAGAAAAACCTGAGGGCATGGCATAAAATTGTGGAAGTCAGTAATGACAAATCTGTTTTCCCATTCAGTGTTTTCAAAAAGTATTTATAAGGACAGATGGTGGGCAGCAGCAGAACATGTTCAGTTTTATCAAGACATTTGACTAACAAGCACAGACTGAAATGCATTTCTTTCCATCTCAACTTAATAATTTTAATTAGAGGCAAAAGGTGTGGTAGGCTCATTGTCTGGAGGCGTATGTGCAATATTGCCTTGGTTGGGCAGGACTGGGTGGGAGAGAATATCACTGCCTCTAATTAAGGGTGGTGGATATCTGTGCAATCTCAGGGTTTTTTTATTGTCTGGTAATCTAAAAAATGCAAATTCCAAAAGTGTGCTTGCACAACATACACAGTGGTACACTGAGGCTACGCTTTCAGTTAGTCAGAGAACAAAAACACAGCTTCAAAATACGTGCAAGTAATACTGTGCCACTGCAGAAGAAAGGCTTTTTAGCAAGTGGTGAGACATACATTTATTATCTTGAGGGGAAGTTTCCAAAGCTACCTATGTAACTTAGCGGTCTCTGGAACTCATTCACCATTCAAATGCTTTTGAAAATTTTACTTATTAACAAGTCATTTTTGAACTTCATATAATCTCTCTGTAAGAACATCAAAGTGTTCTGGAAGTGGTAATTAGGGATCATATGCTCTAACCAGGTCTAATGGTGTTCATTTACCCTACTTATCCCTGGCCATATTGTGCATTTTGTCCTTTACCAGCTCTCCAAGCCCCAACTCAGGAACTGCTTCATGGCCTGAGCAGCCCTGGCATGACATTCCTCTGTATCCCCTCTCTCAGTATGGGTTATGGAAATATTCAAAATGCCTTCGTTTCACAAACATCCTTTTGTTACGACCTGTGTGCTTCTAAGATTTTCTGGGAGAATCTGTCTTCTTGCTTTGTCATCGTAGTCCTCATTTAAATGTCTGTCTGATACATCTGCTACAAAGAAAGGTCATAGTATTTATGCAGAGTACCTTCTAACTCTGTTCTGGGCTGCATCAAAAGAAGTGTGACCAGCAGGCTGAGGAAAGTGGTTCTGCCCCTCTACTCCACTCTCATGAAAACCTACCCAAAGTACTGTGTTCAGGCCTGGGGACTCCAACATAAGAAAAAATGGATGTCTGGAGGAGGACCACGAAGATGATGAGAAAGGCCAGTTCTCCTAAGAGGAAAGGCTGAGAGGTGGGCTTGTTCAGCCTGGAGAAGGGAAGGCTCCAGGGAGACTTTTTAGCAGCCTTTGGGTACTTAGAGGGTGCCTACATGAAGGAGAAGGGCTTTTTACAAGGGCAAGAAGTGATAGGACAAGGGGGAAGGCCTTTAAACTGAAAGAGAGTCGGTTTAGATTAGATATTAGGAAGAAATTCTTTGTTATGAGGGTGGTCAGGTACTTAAACAGGTTGGCCAGAGAAGGTGTGGATGTCCCATCCTTGGAAATGTCCAAGGCCAGGTTGATGGGGGGCTCTGAGCACCCTGGTCTAGTGGAAGGTGTCCCTGCCCATGTCCCAGATGTTGGAACTAGATGATCTTTAAGGTTCCTTCCAATCCAATCCACTCTATTATATAAATAATATAAATCTGCCTCCGATTTAGTGAAACTATTTGTTTCCTGTGATAGTAAATCTGTAAACCAACAAAATAATTTATTTTATAAGATCTTACTGAATATTTTCCCTTACTGACTGAAGTTCACATCTTGCAAACTATTTTAAGGACTGTTATCAGCCTTGTGGCTGTAAAAAGGCAACACTTGTATCAGTCATTCTTTTACTGCCTTTTAGTTGCTACTATTTAGAGGAAAGTTCAGTTCTCTGTGCAAAGCTACCAGAATTATGTCCCTTATGACTAGAAACTTGCATTTGTGACCCTTGTGAGTATGTCTCGGAGATTTGCAAGTGGCAGGGTGCACTGCATTTCATCACTGCCCAGTGGGGACAAATCCTCAGCAGCAAAGCACAGCCTGGATGGCCCTTGCTGCCTGGCAGGAGCTTGAGCAATAGGAGATTCCCTGCACACTGTTCAAGTGGGACACTGAGGTTTTGTGCCCATGCACAGCTCACAAATTGCATCAACTGCCTGGCAGGAATAATGGTCTAGTCTCCCAGGCAAATGATGTATGGCTCAACAAACCATAGTGGTTTGTTACATAATACATACTTTCAAATTTTAAATACATAGTTAGGTTTTGGCAAGGAAGATTGATAAATTGGCTGATTACTAGATATATCAGAGTAGTGAAAGCAAAATAATCCACTTTCCATCACTTCTTCCTTCCATCTCAGGCTTTTCTGTGATGCCTTGTGAAAGCTGACCTAGAGCAGAGGCTAGACAGAGTTAAAGTAGATATTTACTAAGAGGCCTCAATGGATACACCTTGGGCAGTACAAGAGCCTGGCCAGGACTACACCCAAGATGAACCCAAAATGGTCACAAAAATGGGTGACTGGTCACGAAGTCTCTCACTTCTAAAAGTTCTGGTCCATTTGCATATTGGAGTTAATTGTCCAATTATAGCTTTAGGTTATGAAGTCCCATCCTCCTTGTTTTTCTCTCTTCATTCTGCCATTGTTTATGCTCTTGGGCCTGGAATTTGGATCGGTTATCCTTGGGCCCCAGCTAGAGAAGGAATTGTTTTGTCTCCCTACTCTGTGAAGAGAGCTTACCTTAATATAAAGCTCAGAACTACACAATAAAGTAGCACAGAATCTGAAAAATATAAAAGCTAAAACCTAAGACATCAGGCTGAAATTCAGGTCCATGATTGAACCTGTGGAAAGAGGCAGCTACATTGTGTTGTAATGGCAGCTCTTTGGGAAGTGCCAGTCCTTGACCTCTGAAAAAGATACATGAACAATATTCCTAATATAAAGCCACCTGCATTTACCAAACCAAAACAATAGAGTGTAGCTTACCTGTGCTGGTTACCTAAGTTGTTAGAGATCAATTATAAACAAAAACAAATTAAAGATAGATCAGAGGGTATAATAGCTAAATCTGAGAATTTCAGTCTTGGCTTACTTTGCTTGTTTTGGGAGGATATTATTTTAAAAATAGCTGTGTATTAACACATGTGGAGGCACATATGCTTTTCTCTGTTGAAAGTTTAGATAAGAAGCTCAGTGCCATCAAGATCCTTAGTCAAAGAATGTTTCTTTGTGAACCTAGATCAGCAAACCCTCACAGTTTATAGCAGATGAGCTTCTCATTCTCTGAGGAATTATTATGGGCTGGTGGATACAACTCCAGCACCAAACTAGGTATGGAGGTAGGCCTGAACTCTTCCCTAGTGTGCTATTCCATGTGTTTCCTGAGAGGCACAGGGCCAGTCTCTGAAAAAAAGGATTTTACTTGTGGCTTATTTCTGCTGCCTTCTGGCTGTGAACTAAAGGAGAGCAGAGCTGGTGGGGGGGTCTCCAATAAACTGTGCCAGTGTTCTGGGAAGCTCACAATCATGAAGAGGAGAATTAAAAGGACAATTCTTTTTAACTGTGTGTCTGTTGGTTACATTTGATTGGAAGACCAGGTCAATGTGCTAAAACAATTTAAATTTCAATAATATAATATCATTTCATGTTTTATAATGCTTATAGTGCCTATAAGGCAATTTTTTTGGATGGAAAGCTGTTTTACAGACAACATAGTCTATCTTCTATTTGTAACTCCTTAAAAGTCATTCTAATACATAAAAGAGTAATTGTAGATACTAATGTTGATATCCGAGTCCTAGATAATAAAAGCCCATGTTCAAGTGCAATATATTGCTCTTAATTGGGGAAGTGCTCTTGATGTAAAGACCCCTGGATTCATGACTCCTGATAAGGGCAAACTTTCTGCACAATGTGTTTTCTACATGTTTTGAAAGCCTACCTCTGTAAACAGGAAACTTCACATTGCTCCCATGCTTCACATTGCTATAGGCAGACCAACACATGCATGGAGGTTTCTAGATCTGATCTGAACAGCACAGCTGGCGCTACTCCACTGCCTTAAGAGGAGCTACTTTGGTTTACATGTGGTGAGATGCTGGCTCTGAGCATCCAGTGTGGTTCGAGAGATTAGTCTAAGATGAAAATGTAGATTTTACTGGCTTACAAGAGTAGGAAGGATGTATCTCCTAGAGGGTGTGTCTGATCAGTTACATTTCATAGAGGTTGTGTACTGTTTTTGCAAAGACAGATAAATGCTTTGCTAATAACAAACCTGTCTCACCCCATCTAATCACCTGGAATAAAAGCTGTTGTAAAGAAATTTGCTTATTCCTGTATGTCAGAGTATCAACACAAACCTTAACCTTTCCTGGGAATACAGCAGTATTGTCATCACTTGTTCTTGTTGCTTCTCTTACTGATTGTGTCCCAATATCAGTAAATAAATATCTTCCCAACCATAAGCTGATTTATAGGTAAATGAGTCGGATTTTACACAGCCTCTTTCCCTGCCCTCTTACCCTTAATTCAAGCAATTCAAAGCCACTCTGCAAATAGATCCTCGGACTTCATACCACCATTATGGATGTGTCAGGTCAGCATTGGATTCCAAGCTAATTCACATGCTGCTATGCAAAAGGCAGCATGTGGAGTACCTGTAAATTTATTTTATCTAAGATGTAGTTAACAAATCAGCTGGTTTTGTTTTAGGTGATAGGAAAATAATGGATATTCCCTGTTTTGGGGGATGTAAATTCTGGACTTTTGCCTTTCCACTGTTGCCTGGGGCTCCGTTGTGGCATAGGTGATGGACCTGTTTCAGTGCTCTAAGAGTGGCCACCTAACACAGGCCATGGAGCATGTCCTAAAAACTTCTAGCTGTACCCTGGCTACTGCTTTGTGGGTTTCACAGGGGTTCTACTTCTTCCACTGCTGCTAAAGAAACACAAAGATTGAAGTTCCTGTTCTCTGGCCACCTGTCTTCCTTGGTGCTGGGCTCTCACAGCAGCCCTTCTGGAGTCCAGGGCTCCAGCTGTGCAA